>NC_092721.1:8715397-10149389 GCF_047496885.1 Scyliorhinus torazame | reverse complement strand
ATCCCATTTGTAATTAAATTATGGTATTAACTTGCTACACATGAAACAATATTTATAAAGAATGTTTCTTAACTATAAATATGTACAATTGTGAGTTAAACATGAGATTGTTGAGATTGTTTTGTTTTAATTTTTAGATAAAACAACGTTTTCCTCTTTTTGTGCGCCATGTCCAGAGGTCATTAACAACATACAAATAAATAATAAAATATGTTGCAAGTGGACTTTTGGTGAGATTGTTATTATCGAAATCCCAAATATTTCCTTGCTGATTTCACCCTGTGTCTTATTCGTTAAATTGATCTCAGGCGAATTCTTTGAGGTCGATATTTTTTGTGTTTTTGTTTGGGTGGGGGAGGGGGGTTAGTTGCGAATAGATAAACAGCATCAAATATTCCACTAGTTTTCCAGGAGTGTCTAAATACACTGGGAAGCAAAGTCAATAAGAGCACCTTATACAATATTTGAAAACAGGTTTGATTTCCATCATTGTTTGTTTGCAAAGTGCTCTGTAGAGTAATATCCAGGCACATCTCTTTCAGAGCAGTGATTGGCAGGTTTCGAAACGATTTATCGGATGTTTTGGCCGGGTGACTTCTGTGCTGGAGGTAGAGCGAGCCACGTTAAGAAAGGCATCTCAGACAGTAATGTTAAACCTACCTACCAAAGGTGGATTCATTTGGGAGAGGGGGAGGAAGCGCGGGGGTTGGGGGCGAGTAGTACTTACTGCTATGGAGTTGGTGAAATTCGAAAATGTACATAATTCTGTGGAAATGGAGGTGGAAATCAGTTACAAGCCAGCTAAATGAGAGATGTTTCCTTTGCATTTTGAATGAGCAAGGATCGGGCGCACATTTGAACATGGGGAGGTTAACGATTCCCGACTAAAAATCGGATTGAGAATCGCATTTGCTCCCGTGTTGTCCGCTCTGGAGTGGAAATTACCAGGGTAACGTCCAAAGCCACTCGAATAAAGAAAACCAAATCAAACGGGCGATTTAAAAAACGCATTGCCAGGACCAGGGGATGGGGCAGGTATATTTTGTGTTTTTAAAGAGAAGAAAAATAAATAAAAGGCAAAAAAAGAAGCGGAAGTTTTCTCTTTGCGAACAGCTCGCAATGAATCTCGACCCTCCCGCGGCTGCTTTAGACCATTCGGCTCTGTGACCAAGTCAGTCTTGTCGGCAGAAGCAAAGTAACTTTTGGGGAAAGAAAAACCCAAACGGCATTCCAGGGAAAAACGCATAAAAAAAAGATAGAGGAGGGCGGGTAAACGTCGCTGGCAAGTGTGCAATGCACCCGGAACTGACAGCAAGTAAAAGCAGCTCCTGTTACAACTGCCAGCGGACTGAAATAAAACACAATCCAGGCACCGAATCTCGACACGGGCACATTTGGGAATGAAATGAGAAATTCGCTCGCTGTTAAATCAGCCTCTAGCAAAGGCACAGCAGCGCCTTTCTTTTTTGTGGGGGGGGGGGGGGGGGGGGGGGAGACCACTTGAACTTGACTTTGCCCCACTCGGACCCTGTTCGAGATCATCGCTCCCAGTCCTGACTTCCCACCGCCCGAAATTAAACAACCGTTACCCCGTCTGATTGTGTGCCCCCCCCCCCCCCCCCTTTGCTCCGGCAGCCGAGTTTCCCTTACCGCTGCGAATGGTCGCAGCTACAATGGAGAGCTGGCCTAAGAAGCGAATTCCCTCGGAAATGGTCGCGTCGCACCTTCCCCCACACCCACCAAATAAATAGTTTGAAAATACGCCGAGCGGGAGGTGTAAAGTGCCCATTCAAGTCCCGTTTCCATCCATTCCTGATATCATTCCACATTGGCAACCTCTGACCAGGATTGGAGCAGGGGGGTGGTTTCTGGCCCGAGTGATGTTTGGGCCAAATGTGCCTTGGCAAAGGAAAACTGAGATTTTGAAAAAATAATTTCAGAAGGACTGTTAACGTGATATTTCCAGCTCCACATCTCAAAACAACGCCAGCCAACATGAAACTGATTATAAATTTCATGAGATCTGTTACAATAGCCATTGACTATCGGTGGCCTGACTATGATTATTTAATGTCTACACACCCATGTATATATATTATATATAAATAGTCCTGCAGGTCGGATTACTCGAGAGTCAAGCAGTGTTTTTTTAGCTGTAAAGTGTAGCCAGCCCTGTTCAGCAGTGATGATAATATTGAATCAACGTTATGATGTAATCTTATAAAGAGGCCGTTAAATGGTCTATAAATTACAGATAGAGACGCACCTGAGGGCAGTGTGGCTGCTGTATTGATAATTACAGGGGGATATGGCGAGTCCCTGTCACTCGAAATGGCAGCTCATAAATTATAAAGCTGCCCCAATAAACATTCAATTGTGGCGCTCGAATCGGCAGATTTTATGGTACCATTCAAAGTTATAAGACAATTTTAAGAGATAATTCAATTGACCCTGCTATTAATGATTAACAATAGCACGCTAACGTTACAGTGAGGACCCCAACCGCAGCTGCGGGTTGGAATAAGATGTGTTCATGTCCAGCGGTCGAATATATTGTATTGTGCCAGAAATTAGAGAGCAGACAAGGAACAGGCGCTTCAAAGGTATGAATGCAAACCAAATCCTGCAAGGGCCACACATTTTCAGAAAACACCCTGAACCATGATCAGATATTTCGAAGCGCCAGTTCAGGCAATCGAGAGATTTCTTTGCCAACCAGGACTGCCGTTCTGTGTCCCAGCCCGCGCTCTCTTTCTGTTCCTCCAGGAGAATGAAGGCTGTGTTCCCGGTGAAAACATCATTTGGTGTTGTTTAGAAACAAAAACCTGTGGAAGTGCCTCTTGAGCGGTCAGTAAGTTGGAATCTGCGCGCATCGCTGCTCAGGACAAAGCGGGCAGGCGGCAAGACACGAAACACACGCTTTACTGCACACCTATTGTTTTGGGGGAACTAAAATGCAAGCAGGCACGGGGCTTAACCATCATAGATGGGAAAACACAATTTACAAATACTCAAAGTCCTTGAGTATAAAACCAGTCACAACCAAATCCGAAAGTGCCTTACCACTGAGCACAAATCCGTGTTTAATTGGTAAGATTGACGCTAAAGTTATGTGTGACAATTCTTACAATCTTTAAAATTCGAACCACGCGCTAGTGCATGTGTGATGTTGGAGGAATGCGCTTCAATTATATTATCTTATTCATATTTTCCACTTCTGCGCATTTTTACCTCCACGAGTTAAATTAATAATAAACTAATCAGCGCCTTTATTAGGGGATTAGCAGTGGTCCATTCTGTTGCATATTAATGGTTTAACACGCATTTATGTCGATCAAAGTGGGTGAATGGGAGCAATTTGGTTACTTAAGATTCTCCAATTAAAATGATCACAAACTCGTGTTCGTTCGCGTACAAATTATTTCATTGGAAGGTAAATTAATCTCTTTGACTGGTCTGTTACACAATCGCCACTCGTTAATTAAAATGTGACAGTGGTTCCAACTGGAAAAAAAATATTGCTCTGTTGGTCACTTGACTTGAGAAAAATACTCGTTTTGTTTCTCCCAGAGGGGAAAGTCCCGCCCCCCCCCCTCCCCACACGCACACACATTCCCCTCTGTCAGTCCAGCCACACAGAGAGAGAGAGAGACAGAAAGATTTGAGAAGATAAATTGCGAAGATGAAGGTGTTGTGCCTAACACGAATGGTGAATTTGGTGATGACGCTGATTTGAGAGCTACAGTGAGGGTCAGAGGACAACCCCATACCGTGTCCAGATATCTGCTCATTTCTGACACACGCTGTTATGATATTGATCTGCGGTGGAAAGTGACTGCAGAGGCTGCATTGCTGGGGATGAATACCTATTCTGAGGAATTTGAATGTTGGCCGCGTTTTACTTTACCCCCAATTATTTTCGATTAAACAGTCCCTCGCCATGGGTGGTTTAGATTTCTGATTCCCCCACCTGCCCCCATATTTGTAATTTCCTAGAACTGTAAACTACTTATTTTAAACTTCGCGTCTGCAGATTGTTCAGCACTTGACAGACGCTCCGAAAGCGGGTCAGGTGCGGGACGATGCATTGCCGACTGCTGTGCACACACCCGGCGCAATCCCTGGGAATTGCTGTACCACCCAGGCGCAGGACTTTGCACTGTGTTGTTCTGGTATCGGTGAAAAGGTTACTGTGAGAGTAATCACTGTGGCAACAGGTACACTTGCGTTTGCGCCCCGGTTCCGCCAATCATACAGGTCCGCTTATCGTTTCCTTTTAGCTTTCTCTTCGCCAAATCGAAATGGTGTAACTTTTGTTCACCCTTTCGGACATTTCACCAGATATCGCCCCCCCCCCCCCCCCACAGCGAGTGGCCTCCAGCTTTTTAACCCTTTGATTGCCAAATGCACTTTCACAATAGTTTAGTTTGCAGCAGGCGCGCGAATCTTAATCCATTTCTGAACGTGGGAACGCCAAATGAGCGCGGGAGGAAAATAAAGAAAAGCAGAGAGAGCCAGGATATTTTTGTAAGCGGTAACATGTTTTGAGGCTATCTTACATTTAGATTTCACGCAATCATCAGACACTTGGTGCAGATTGGAAATGAGTAACTGGCTGGGGTTTGCCAGGTCAGTTGCAACGCTTGAAAAAAATGGAGCGTTTTCCCCGCATCTCCCGCACTTGGCAGTGAATTTGACCTTGAAATACTGAGGCTATCTATAGCGGTGAGTGTTTACCAGTAACCCGCTTGGCTGAATTGTTAGGATGGCTGCCTGGTTCTGCACAGGTTAAGTGCACACCCGCACATTAGAATTGTTCGGTTTGGACAAGGCGCGTCCACCGCCAGTTCGTGTGGACAGTTGTGCGAAACTAACTCAGGATCAGAAACCAGCTGGATTCTTACCTTCGCAGGTCCACCGAAGCACCGTCTTCATTTTGAAGGTTTTAACATAAGCCTGGTGCAGAGTTCTGGACACTGGCCGCTTATATAGTTTCCGGAGCCCCAGTGAATAATGGACAAGTGGCATTTTTTGTGGAGGATTATTATTGTAACCCGCGCCGGAGTGCCACTTTCAAAGCGATGTATTTATTTTGAATTTTGTATTTATTTTAAGAATCAAGCGACTTTTGTGAAAAGCCTGTTCCAATCGCCAAGTAGCTGTCAAGCGAAAAGTTTTGTGGCTTTTAAAAATGCACGTGTATTAAATCATTCCCCCAAATACATCCTTTCGTTGGACGGCTAGATGCTGGCTGGATTTCCGTGTGGGAATTCGGAGAACGGGTTCACTTCTATTCAATTTGAAATAAAATGTTCAAAGATTGACGGGGCAAGACGATCCCGATGCAGTGACATTCGGGGAAACGGCTAAGTGCAGTTACCCTCACTGCTAAATGCCCCTTAACTCGGGAGTGAACGCTGCGATCACTTCTTGTCATCGATTTTACAGAGCCAACCTTTAGTCAGAATTTCCCCTCTCGTGAAAGAGCACTCTTTATTTTACAGCGTGATATTTCAACAAGTTCAGCAAGTTGCACTAACATTTCTGGCCATTTCGCTGTTTCTAACCCATTCGCGTCGTGACAGCGGGATTGAAACCTCCGATTAGCGGGGCGAGACATTGCAGTCGCAAAAAACACAAAACGAAATCAATTTCCCCCCCCCCCTCTATATTCGGACCTACCCTCACCCCGGTAACATTACACCGGCGAGTGGCCTGGCTGCCAGCCTCCACCGGAGCTCCGCCAGAATATAATTCACTCAGTTTCAGTACAACAATGTGCATCTTTCTTGTTGTTAAGATCAATAAATACGTCTTTTGAAATGACATCGAGGATAATTCAGTGCACAAGGAAAGGTTAGGTCGTTTTAGAAATTCTGCCCAAGTTTTTTAAGTGGATTCAAACAATTTTAATCGTGGGAGTTACATTTTTAAAATTGTTTGTTCTTGGGAGATTTTTCGTGTGTATCAAAATTAGCACAGGGATTTAAGTGGCGATTTTATATGGCGGTGACCTGCCTCATTCTTGTCATTTACTGTGAAGCCGGTATTTGGAGCAACTTCTTCGACATTCTCTTAAGCTGAATGCAACTGTATGGTAGAATCTGGATACTGGGGTGAAAAATAAAACCCCTGTACCAAGATAGACTGGACGGTGGATGGGGAGAAACGGTTCTCTCTGTCCATCAAATGTGTCGACCTTAATAAGAGTTTCCTCTCCCTCTAACCTCTTCTGCCCCCTCTCTTTGCATGTCCATGATCAAGACACATGACATTGCATTTGTAAATATAATTGAGTAACTTGGAAACACAAGATAGGTTCAAATCAGTGTTACATCCGAATTCTCACAGGGAAACATCCCGATATAATAAGTGATATATTTACCCGTCAGTGTTTTTCTTTTCCTCCTGTAGCAATAGCAATCTTTTAAAAAAAATTCTCATTCTAAAATATTGCCTGAATCAAAGTTGCAATGCTAATTCCTCCCGGCCTCTTTCTTTCAAATGGTTATTTATTTGGCCTCCCCCGCTTCTATTTTATGGTGTATGTTTCTCTGCATTTATAGTGAGACGCAATAAGATATCTTCCACAGTAATGCAAAGAACTGCAACTATTCCATCAGTTTCAGAAAGCAAATATTCGAACTCCTATCAATTCATTTTCACAGCCCCTTTATCACTTCTTTTTAACGTTAGGGGATAATTAGAGGTTAAGATTACATTTAGAAAACATTCCAAAAAGTGGAGCTTTCGATGTAATGGATCCTCCGTCGAAGTTGACGTATTTCTGATATACACTGTCGGAAGATTTTCACAGTACAGGAACAATATGATTTAATACCTCAGTTGTAATCCAAACCATTTTACAATAGTATTTGTCGTGGTATTCAATACTTCGTAAAAGACTGATCTGCCATAAATCTACCTTTTAATCGCTTTTTAATGTCATGCAAAATACCAAAGACTTTCACCAAGGCTGACTCTGAATATTTAGGCGTAAGCATGAAAGAATGCTGTTTGGAATAGACACCGACTGCTGCCCGGGGAACCGTAAGTCAACACGAGGAGAGAAGGGGAACAGAATTAAAGGAGATTAAATAAAAATGAAAACAAGTGTGGCTTGCTGGTTTAATATTCCCACTCTTTTATCGTGTTTAAATTAACTTTCCCCCAGGGCTACAATCCAGTTCAGCGACGAGGGAATGTTACACGTGGAATGCTCCCACAGAATTATTTCATTTTCCATGTTTTCCACGTCGTAAATCTATTTTTTGGTGCACTGTACCTCATAATAATAATAAAAATAATGATAATCTTTATTATTGTCACAATTAGGCTTATATTAACAATGCAATGAAGTTACTGTGAAAAATAGCTCAAAAGCCAATATGACTATCATCAAGGAAGAAATAGCGAGGCATCTGGATGGAAATTGTCCCATTGGGCAGACGCAGCATGGGTTCATAAAGGGCAGGTCGTGCCTAACTAATTTAGTGGAATTTTTTGAGGACATTAACAGAGCTGTAGATAACGGGGAGCCAATGGATGTGATATATCTGGATTTCCAGAAAGCCTTTGACAAGGTGCCACACAAAAGGTTACTGCATAAGATAAAGATGCATGGCATTCAGGGCAAAGTAGTAGCATGGATAGAGGATTGGTTAATTAATAGAAAGCAAAGAGTGGGGATTAATGGGTGTTTCTCTGGTTGGCAATCAGTAGCTAGTGGTGTCCCTCAGGGATCAGTGTTGGGCCCACAACTGTTCACAATTTACATAGATGATTTGGAGTTGGGGACCAAGGGCAATGTGTCCAAGTTTGCAGACGACACGAAGATAAGTAGTAAAGCAAAACGTGCAGAGGATACTGGAAGTCTGCAGAGGGATTTGGATAGGCTAAGTGAATGGGCTACGGTCTGGCAGATGGAATACAATGTTGACAAATGTGAGATTATCCCTTTTGGTAGGAATAACAGCAAAAAGGATTATCATTTAAATGATAAAATATTAAAACATGCTGCTGTGCAGAGAGACCTGGGTGTGCTAGTGCATGAGTCGCAAAAAGTTGGTTTACAGGTGCAACAGGTGATTAAGAAGGCAAATTGAATTTTGTCTTTCATTGCTAGAGGGATGGAGTTTAAGACTAGGGAGGCTATGCTGCAATTGTATAAGGTGTTAGTGAGGCCACACCTGGAGTATTGTGTTCAGTTTTGGTCTCCTCACTTGAGAAAGGACGTACTGACACTGGAGGGTGTGCAGAAGAGATTCACTAGGTTAATCCCAGAGCTGAAGGGGTTGGATTACGAGGAAAGGTTGAGTAGACTGGGACTGTACTCATTGGAATTTAGAAGGATGAGGGGGGATCTTATAGAAACATATAAGATTATGAAGGGAATAGATAGAATAGATGCGGGCAGGTTGTTTCCACTGGCGGGTGAAAGCAGAACTAGGGGGCATAGCCTCAAAATAAGGGGAAGTAGATTTAGGACTGAGTTTAGGAGGAACTTCTTCACCCAAAGGGTTGTGAATCTATGGAATTCCTTGCCCAGTGAAGCAGTAGAGGCTCCTTCATTAAATGTTTTTAAGATAAAGATAGATAGTTTTTTGAAGAATAAAGGGATTCAGGGTTATGGTGTTTGGGCCGGAAAGTGGAGCTGAGTCCACAAAAGATCAGCCATGATCTCATTGAATGGTGGAGCAGGCTCGAGGGGCCAGATGGCCTACTCCTGCTCCTAGTTCTTATGTTCTTATTACTACAACAGGACATTGGTAGCTTCTTAGCGTAGCCAATCCAGCTACCCTGCAGATCTTTGGGGGTTGTGGGGGCGAAACCCACGCAAACACGGGGAGAATGTGCAAACTCCATATGGACAGTGACCCAGAGGCGGGATACGATCATTCATACACTTTTGCCCCACACATACTTGCATAATCAATTTAAGTGGTCCTCTTACCTCATGTCCAAAAATTAATTCAAAAGGACTGAATTTGGTTGACTCATTAAGCGCATCCCGAATTGCAAACAGTACAAATGGAATTCCTTTATCCCAATCCTCTGGATAATCGTGACAATAAGCCCTCAACATTGTCTTTAATGTCTGATATCATCTTTCTAACATTCCCTGCGATTCTGGATGGTATGCAGTTGATTAAAATTTTTTTATTCCTAAGCTATCCATAACTTCTTTGAATAACCTTTCGGTAAAATTTGATCCTTGATCCAATTGTATTTCTGTGGGTAGTCCATATCTAGTAAAGAATTTAAGTAACTCCTCCACAATCTTTTTAGCTGTATATTACATAATGGAATGGCCTCTGGAAACCTAGTAGACACATCCATTACAGTCAAAAGATATTGATTCCCACTTTTTGTTTTCGGAAGCGGTCCTACGCAATCAATTAGGGCCCTTGTAAAAGGTTCCTCAAATGCTGGAATGGGTATTAAGGGCGCTGGTTTTATCACTGCTTGAGGTTTCTCTATCACTTGACATGTGTGACATGATTGACAAAATTTAACTACATCTTTATGTAGTCCAGGCCAATAAAAATGTTTTTGGATTTTAGCTTGAGTTTTCCTTATTCCCAAATGACCTCCCACTGATACCTCATGAGCAACTCGCAACACCTCCTTTCTATACCCTACCGGCAATACTACTTGATGAACTTCTGCCCACTTTTCATCCACCTGCATATGTAAAGGTCTCCATTTTCTCATCACTTTTACGGTACTAACACTCTAGTATACACTCAGATTCCTCTTCCATATATGCTTTCTGATACATCCATTTTATTCCTATATCTTTCTGTTGTAACTCCGCAATTTTCCTGAACTAAAAATATCGGCCTCATCCTCCACCTGTTCTTGTTCTTTTTCAACCTCTGATCAAAAATCGTTTCAGATAATTGCACTTCAACTTCATCTTCACTCTTTGATTTCTCCTCTTGTCTTAACCTGTGACTTTGTGATCTTGTTACTACACAATCTGGACACATCCCAGTATATTCGTCCTTCAAGATTTTAGTTGTCTGATTTTCCACTGGCTTATCAACCACAGTAGGCATCACTCCCACCTGCGATCCAGCTGTATCATTACCCAAGATAATCTGTATTCCTGGACAAGATAGTTTCTCTATTACACCTACTACCACTTCGCCACTCTTCACTGGACTTTCCAACCTTACCTTATATAATGGAACATGATTCCTCTCACCCTGAATTCCACATATTACCACCTTTTCTGGCAACATTCTTCCCAAACTACATAACTCCTCATCTCTTACCATTAAAGATTGACTAGCTCCCATATCTCTTAAAATTATGACTTCTTTACCTGCTCCTCCTGATACACATGAGTAAACTTTACCCACACAAGTAAATTCTTTAAAGAGAACTGGCACTTTCTTATCAATCACCTCTAAATCAGGCTGTACAAACTTTTGCACCATCCCTCGCTTCATTTCGGCTTTCCTTTACCACTTTAATAAACCCCACTGTCTTATCCTGTTTTACCACATCAGCCTTCCCAGTGCTTTTATTCTACCACCAACACTGTGACTTTACATGGCCTAGTTTATTACAGTAAAAACATTTGAAACTTTTCTTCCACCCTCCTGGATTTCTTTTTTAATCTGAGGTACACTCAAAACACAAACAGAAACCTCGGAAGGACCACCATTTTGACCGACTGCACTCTACCCGCCAGCGAGTGCGGTAACATGTCCCATCTTTTGAAATCCTCCTCCATTTGCTCCACCAACCTCGTCAGATTCAGTTTATGTAGGGTCCACCAACTTCTGGCTATCTGGATCCCCAGATATCGAAAGCTCCCCTCCGCCCTCCTCAGCGGTAGGTCCCCTATCCCTCTTTCTTGGTCCCCCGCCTGTAATACAAAGAGCTCACTCTTCCCTACATTGAGCTTATAGCCCGAAAACTCCCCAAACTCCCTTAGAGTCTGCATGATCTCCATCATCCCCTCCATTGGATCCGCCACATACAGCAACAGGTCATCCGCATATAGCGACACCCGATGCTCTTCTCCCCCTCGGACCACCCCCCTCCAGTTATTAGACTCCCTCAATGACATGGCCAATGGTTCGATCGCCAATGCGAACAACAGGGGGGACAGGGGGCACCCCTGCCTCGTCCCTCGGTACAGTCGAAAGTACTCCGACCTCCGCCTGTTCGTCACTTCACTCGCCATCGGGGCTCTGTAAAGGAGCTTAACCCAATTGATAAACCCTGCCCCGAACCCAAACCTACGCAGCACCTCCCAGAGGTACTCCCACTCTACTCGGTCAAAGGCCTTCTCCACGTCCATAGCTGCCACTATCTCCGCCTCTCCCTCCTCCGATGGTATCATTATCACGTTTAAGAGCCGCCGCACATTGGTGTTTAGTTGCCTGCCCTTTACAAATCCTGTCTGGTCCTCGTGGATTACCCCCGGGACACAGTCCTCGATCCTCATGGCCAGCACTTTTGCCAGCAACTTTGCATCCACATTGAGGAGCGAGATCGGCCTGTACGATCCACATTGCAGTGGGTCCTTGTCCCGCTTTAGGATCAAATAAATTGTCGCTTCTGACATTGTCGGGGGCAGGGTCCCCTCCTCTCTTGCCTCATTAAAGGTCCTCACCAGTAGCGGGGCCAACAGGTCTGCGTACTTCCTGTAGAACTCCACCGGGAATCCGTCCGGTCCCGGGGCCTTCCCCGCCTGCATGCTCCCCAAACCCTTGCTCAGCTCCTCCAACCCAATTGGTGCCCCCAAACCAGCCACCTCTTGCTCCTCCACCCTCGGGAATCTCAGCTGATCTCGGAATCGTCTCATCCCCTCTTCCCCCGCTGGGGGCTGGGATCTGTACAGCTCTTCATAAAAGGCCTTGAATATCTCGTTTATTTTCGTCGCACTCCGAACCGTGGCTCCCCTTCCATCTTTGACTCCCCCTATTTCCCTCACTGCCATCCTCTTACGGAGCTGGTGTGCCAGCATCCGACTAGCCTTTTCTCCATACTCGTAGGTCGCCCCCTGCGCTTTCCTCCACTGTGCCTCCGCCTTCCCTGTGGTCAACAGGTCAAACTCCGCCTGGAGCCGTCGTCTTTCCCCAAGTAATCTTTCCTCCGGGGCCTCTGCGTATCTCCTGTCCACTCTCAAAATCTCCCCCACTAACCTCTCCCTTTCCATACCCTCTGTCTTTTCCCTATGAGCCCTAATGGAAATTAGCTCTCCCCTGATCACCACCTTCAATGCCTCCCATACCACCCCCACCCGCACCTCCCCATTGTCGTTGGCCTCCAAGTACCTTTCGATACACCCCCTCACCTTCCCACACACCACCTCGTCCGCCAGCAGTCCCACATCCAGCCGCCACAACGGGCGTTGGTCCCTCTCCTCTCCCAGCTCCAGTTCCACCCAGTGCGGGGCATGGTCTGAAACGGCTGTAGCCGAATACTCCGTCCTCTCCACCCTTGGGATGAGCACCCTACCCAGAACAAAGAAATCTATCCGGGAGTAGGCTTTGTGTACATGGGAGAAGAAAGAAAATTCCCTGGCCTGCAGCCTTGCAAACCGCCATGGGTCCACTCCCCCCATCTGATCCATAAACCCCCTAAGTACCTTGGCCGCCACTGGCCTCTTTCCAGTCCTTGATTTGGAGCGGTCCAGTGCTGGATCCAACACTGTATTGAAGTCCCCTCCCATTATCAGGCCTCCAATCTCCAGGTCCGGAATGCGCCCCAACATGCGCTTCATGAATCCTGCATCATCCCAGTTCGGGGCATATACGTTTACCAACACCACCCACGTCCCTTGCAGCCTACCGCTCACCATTACATATCGCCCTCCATTGTCCGCTACAATAGTCTTGGCCTCAAATGACTCCCAATTTCCCACCAATATTGCCACCCCTCTATTCTTCGCGTCCAGTCTCGAGTGGAATACCTGTCCTACCCATCCCTTTCTTAGCCTGACCTGGTCCGCCACCTTCAGATGTGTCTCTTGGAGCATGGCCACGCCCGCCTTCAGTCCCTTTAAGTGCGCGAACACTCGAGCCCTCTTCACCGGCCCATTCAGGCCCCTCACATTCCACGTTATCAGCCGGATTGGAGGGGCTCTCACCCCCCCACGCCCCACCGACTAGCCATCTCCTTTTCTGGGCCAGTCCTGTGTCCACGCCTCCCTCACCCTCCAGTCCCCCAGAGGGGGGACCCCCGTCCCGACCACCTCTTCTGTGTCCCATTCCCTTTCGGCCAGTGCAGCAGCAACCCTTTCCCCCCTCCTTCCCCCCCTCCCCTCCCCCCCCCCCGCTAGACCCCTGTCTAGCTTTTTTGCTCCCCCATGTCACTCCCGTAAGTCAGCTGACGCCTGCTGACCCCAGCTTCCCCCGCCGTCCCATTGACCTCCCCGCGTGGGAGTCTCCCAATCCATATGCATTCCTTCGTTCCCCTTCCCGCCTTTCTTCCCGCGCGCGGGAAAAAAACCCGCGCTTTCCAAAGCCCGCCCCGCCCCCTCTGGCGCAGCTCCTGTCGCGGCCTTGTCTCTCTCCCCCAGCCCATGTAACATTTCCTGCGCATGATTGACCCCCTATATACAACAACCATCACACATCAAACCCCAAAACATCCCCCCCACCCTCACAAACCCTCAGTTAGAGTCCAACTTTGCGGCTTGTACAAAGGTCCACGCCTCTTCAGGCGTTTCGAAGTAATAGTGTTGGCCCTTGTATGTGACCCACAGTCGCGCTGGCTGCAGCATTCCGAATTTCACTTCTTTCCGGTACAACGCTGCTTTGGCCCAGTTGAAACCCGCTCTCCGCTTTGCAACCTCTGTGCTCCAGTCCGGGTATATTCGGATCTCTGCATTGTCCCACTTACTGCTCCGCTCCTTTTTGGCCCATCTCAGGACCCACTCTCTGTCCGTGAACTGGTGGAACCTCACCACCATCGCCCTTGGCGGCTCATTTGCCTGGGGCTTCTTCGCCAGCACCCGATGTGCCCCGTCCAACTCCAGCGGCCTCGAAGGGGCCTTCGTGCCCATCATCGCCTCGAGCATCGTGCTCGCATATGCCCCGGCATCAGCCCCCTCCACTCCCTCAGGGAGACCCAGGATTCGCAGATTCCTCCTCGACCTGTTCTCCAGGTCCTCGAGTCTTCCCGCCCACCTCTTGTGTAGCGCCTCGTTCTGCTCCACTCTCACCGCCAGGCCCACGAGCTCGTCCTCATTCTGACTGACTCTTTTCTGTACCTCCTGGATCTTAGCTTCGTGGGCCTTCTGCGTGATCCCGAGTCCTTCAATTGCCGAAAGCATAGGTGCCAACATCTCTTTGTGCAGCTCCTCGCGCTGCTCCTCGAAGCAGCGCTTGATGAACTCCTGCAGCTCCCCTTTGTCCCTGGCCGCCGCCATTTTGTTTTCTTTCCCTCGCTTCTCCCATTGCTCCAGTGCCGCTCCTTTGGCCGTTACACTTCTGGTCCTTTTCATAGAAGTTGGCAGTGTTTGCTTCACCAGTCTGCCCCAAAAAGTCTATGGAAACTCCTGAAAAAGGTCTGAGAGTCGGTTCCAGACGTGAGCTGCCGAATGCGCGACCTACTCCTCCATGGCCGCCACCAGAAGCCTCGTCCCTGCTTCTTCAATGGCCTTGGTAGATCTTTTCACAGTTGTTCCCTCTGCTGCTAGAATTCACCTTTGATAGAGTCAAGTCAGATTGCAGCTTTAAGCTTGCCCTTCCCCCGCCTGCATGCTGGAAGAGGCCTTTGTCTATTGCTGCAGCTCAAGCCAAATCTTTTACTGTTTCTGCCGGGTCTGGTAGCCAAAAGACACAACATTCCTGGGGGACACTGTCAGGGGAATGCTGCAGTCTTCTTCCCACACCGGGAAATGTCAAACAAATGCCGTGGGGGCCCTGTAAAAGAGCCCAAAAGTCCGTTCCAAGCGGGAGCTGCCGAATATGCGACCTAGCTCCAGGATTTCCATTTATGAGGAGAGGTTGGAAATGTTAGTATTGTTTTCCTTGGATAATTAAGAGATGTCTTAATAGACATTTTCAAAATGATGAAAGATTTTGATAGTGTTACAATCTTGGTCGAGACCAATAATTTGTTTTAGATAAGAATCTGAAATCCCAGTTATTTGCTAAAAGTTTGAATCTAAAGACTCCACGGTTCAAAACAAAATCATTTTTACTCCAAACAAAGCAAACTCTAAGTACCGTCTTAGGTAACCATCTATACTCTAAAACTTCAAATGAACATAAATCAAATATGAATTAACAAATAAATTGTAGCTGATTATTGTCATGAGAATGTCGCTGTAAGAAATGGTTAGCTGCTCATGTTACTGCAGTGATGTCAGGGTGTGGGTGGAGCTGAGCTCTGGTTCTGCTTTTTAGTTTCACTTTGAGAAAAAGCTTGGGTGTGCCTGGGTTTTCCAGTGAGCTACAGCTGAAGTTAAACAAAGAGCTGTTCTGTTGATCTCTGCCATTCAAAGATTATCTCTGGATCATTTGGTGAATTCAGAATTATAAATGTTCTCAATAGTGAATGCGGACCTAATGTGATCCTATTTAAAGGTTTGTTAAGTCTTTTGGATGTTAAAAGGACAGCTTAAAGGATTAGTTAGTGTTATATTCTTTGGGGGTTATCTTTGAATTAATGGTTGCTAAGATATTCACTGTTTGTTTTAAAAAGGTTAACTTGAGTTCATAGAATAAACATTGTTTTGTTTTAAAAAATACTGGTCCATTTCTGCTATAAAATTCCTGTAGAGTGAGCCGTGTGCTCCCCATACCACAATCTATTAAAAGTTGTGGGCCAGGTGAACTCCATGATACACGTTGGGGTTCTCTAAACCCTGGCCCATAACATTATGAACTGACCTTAAATGTAAGATATAGCTAAGACAGATCTTATGAATTGATTTGACAATCCACTCAGCAAATATATATATATATATATTTGTTTTTAAATTTAGAGTATCCAATTATTTTTTTCCAATTAAGGGGTAATTTAGATGGCCAATTCACCAAACCTGCACATCTTTAGGTTATGGGGGTGAGATCCTCGCAGAGACAGGGAGAATGTGCAAATTCCACATGGAGAGTGATCTGGGGCTGGGATTGAACCTGGGTTCTCAGCACCATGAGGCAGCAGAACTAACCACTACAGCACCATCCCGCCCCAGTCAGCATATATCTCATTAACCTCAGTCACAAAGTTCTTCAAAAAGTTGTCTTTCTCATGGACAATTTCAGCTTCTTTTCTTCTACGATGTAGCCTGATACCCAGTTGACCACAACGCACAATCAACCTGAGTTCCATGGGCATGGTCTTCACCAAGAATGGCAGACATCTACAGATCCTCCTCAACTCTGCTTATGCCAGTCTTGATGGTGCAAATCCATAAATTTTTAACTGTATCTTTGTTTACTCTCAGCTTCTTGGTCTATCCTCCACCATCTTCAACCCTGCCTGCACTACACCACTGGAATCACCACCTGAGATCTAATGGCTCTGTCCCCTTTTACATGGTTTCAACCAATTTTGCTTTCCTTCAAAATGTTAGTTTCCAATCTCGGTTTCAGTTTCCTTAGAAATTGTCAGGATCAATTTCCTTTCTCAGTTTTGCTTTTCATTTTCCCCTTTCCGTCTCAAAAAAATACTAGCTTTGAAAACATGGATTCCATCACGATCGGGAAAAATGATTCCCTCTAGCAATTGGATCTAACTAAAGGTCATGGGATTCAAAATCATTGGCCAAAAATCCAGAGAGTAGCTGTTGAGAATTTCTCGCTCAGAGTTGTCAAATTTGGAACTCTCACCTGAAAAGGTGGTAGAAACTGATTTTAAAAGGAAGCTGGACAAGTACCTGAGGATGAGGAACCTACAGATGTGAGACTCAGCAGGATTTCTCTTTGAGGAGCTAGCACAGGCACCATGGGATGAATGGCACCCTTCTGTGCTTAAAGCTTCTATAATTCTATGATTCAACGTCTATTAATAAATTGTCTGTAAAGGTAAGCTGAACAATTATACGGAGATTGCTGTTTGTTTTGAAAGATGTCATGAATTTGTAGGAGTAGGGCAGCACGGTGGCACAGTGGTTAGCACTGCAGTCTCACCACGCCGATGTCCCAGGTTCGATCCCGGCTCTGGGTCACTGTCTGTGTGGAGTTTGCACTTTCTCCCTGTGTCTGCGTGGGTTTCACCCCCACAACCCAAAAAAAGATGTGTCGGGTAGGTGGATTTGCCACGCTAAATTGCTCCTTCATTGGAAAAAATGCATTGGCTGTTCTAAATTTATGTTAAAAAAATGAGTTTGTAGGAGTATATAGAATGTTCCTGGTCTTTGCCATGCTCAGCTGGGGTGACAACCAGTTAGTTGCGTGATCTTTGGCACTATTGTCCCTTGGTTGGTAGAACAAGTGCAGTTCCGTGTTCCTGTTCTTGATGGCTCTTGACTGCTCCTTCTGATAGCATTAAAAATACATCAGTTGAGGACAAGATTTGGTTTGGCTGTGCTGCCTGTTGTGGTCAACAAGAAAGGTATCAGAGACACGTATCTCTCAGCATAAGTCAACATCCTCAGAAAAGATGCTCAGATACACAAGGCTTTAAGAGTGGGAGGACAAGTTGATAAAACTGCAAAAAGGTAAAATATGAGATCAGACTATGGATAAACATCTTGGACAGTGTTCTTCCAGATAAACATAACCCACTGTTCTTGTTTTATCGTGAAATTCACGGAGAAAGACAGGGGTTAATTAGGGCAGTCAGCGTGGGTTTGTAAAAGGTCAGGCATGTCTAAAGAAATTAGTGGAGTTATTTGAGGAAATAATGAAGTGTACTGATAAAGAAAATGAGTAGGTGTTGTTTATATGGATTTTGAAAATATGTTTCATAAGGTGCACATGTTGACAAATATGAGGCACATGGTATTAAAGAAAACATGGACAGTTAAGTCTCAGAAAACAGAGCGTACTGGTTATTAAAATGTTTGCTTTTGGAAAGGAAGGGTGTATTCTTTTTTTTTAAAATTTTTATTCAAATTTTCACAAAATATCAACAAAATACAAAAAGAACCCCCCCCCCCTCCCCCATATACATAAATAATAAATTAACAGCCTTCATCGACACAAAGGAAAAAATACACGCCGAGCGCGCTGATCCAGGATTCCATGCTTGGGGGCCTCACATCCCTCCACTGAAGAAGAATCCTTCGTCGGGCTACCAGGGACGCAAAGGCCAGAATACCGGCCTCTTTCGCCTCCCGCACTCCCGGCTCCTCTGCCACCCCAAATATTGTACGAAGTCTTACAACACCAGGTTAAAGTCCAACAGGTTTGTTTCGATGTCACTAGCTTTCGGAGCGCTGCTCCTTCCTCAGGTGAATGAAGAGGTATGTTCCAGAAACACATATATAGACAAATTCAAAGATGCCAGACAATGCTTGGAATGCGACCATTAGCAGGTGATTAAATCTTTACCCCAAATATTGTGAGTCCCCAGCCCGGCTTGACCCTGGAGCCTACCACCCTCGACACCATCCTCGCTACACCCTTCCAAAAGTCCTCCAGCGCTGGGCAGGCCCAGAACACGTGGGTGTGATTTGCTGGGCTCCCTGAGCACCTAACACACCTGTCCTCGCACCCAAAGAACCGGCTTATCCTTGTCCTGGTCATGTGAGCCCTATGCAGCACCTTAAATTGTATGAAGCTGAGCCTTGCGCAAGAGGAGGAAGAGTTCACCCTCCCCAGGGCATCCGCCCACATCCCCTCATCAATCTCCTCACCCAACTCCTCCTCCCACTTACCCTTTAGCTCCTGCACCAAGGCCTCCTCCTCCTCCTGCATCACCTGATACGTTGCCGAGATCCTCCCCTCTCTAACCCACACCCCCGACAGCACCCTGTCCTGGACCCTGCGTGGCAGCAGCAGTGGGAACTCCACCACCTGCCGCCGAACAAACGCCCTTACCTGCAGATATCTGAAGGTGTTCCCCGGGGGGAGCCCAAACTTCTCCTCCAGCTCACCCAGGCCCGCGAACTTCCTGTCCACAAACAGGTCCCCCATCCATCTAATACCTACCCTGTGCCAGCTCAGAAACCCTCCGTCCATCTTCCCCGGGACAAACCGGTGGTTCCCCCGAACCGGGGGCCACATCGAGGCCCGCACCTCTCCCTGTGATGTCTCCATTGCCCCCAAAATTTGAGGGTAGCCGCTACCACTGGGCTCGTGGTGTACCTCGTTGGAGGAAGCGGCAGCGGCACCGTCACCAGCGCCTCCAGGCTCGTGCCCACACAGGACGCCATCTCCAGCCTGTTCCACGCCGCCTCATCCCCTCCATCACCCACTTACGCACCATTGCCATGTTGGTGGCCCAATAATATCCACAGAGGTTAGGCAGCGCCAACCCCCCCCACCCCTGCACCGCTCCAGGAACACCCTTCTCACCCTCGGGGTCTTCTGCGCCCACAAAAACCCCATAACGCTCCTGTTAACCCGCCTGAAGAAGGCCCTAGGGATCAGGATGGGGAGGCATTGGAACAGGAACAAAAACCTCGGGAGCACCTTAATTTTAACTGACTGCAGGGAGAGTGGCAGCACGTCCCACCTCTTAAACTCCTCCTCCATCTGCTCCACCAGCCTCGTGAAGTTAAGCTTATGTAGAGCCCTCCAGCTCCTAGCCACCTGGACCCCCAGGTACATGAAACTCCTCTCTGCCCTATTTAGCGGCAGCTCACCAATCCCCCTCTCCTGGTCCCCCGGGTGCACTACGAACAACTCGCTCTTCCCCATATTAAGCTTGTACCCGGAGAAATCTCCAAACTCCCTAAGGATTCTCATCACCTCCGGCATTCCCCCCACCGGGTCCACCACATATAGCAGCAAATCATCCGCATAGAGCGACACCCGATGCTCCTCCCCACCCCGCACCAGCCAGCTCCAGTTCCTCGACTCCCTCAACGCCATGGCCAGGGGTTCAAACCCCAGTGCAAAGAGCAGGTGGGACAGGGGACACCCCTGCCTCGACCCCGGTGTAGCCGGAAAGACTCTGACCTCCTTCTGTTCATGGCCACACTCGCCACCGGGCCACATACAGCAGCCTCACCCACTTGACGAACCCCTCCCCGAACCCAACCTTTTCAACACCTCCCACAGGTACCCCCACTCCACCCTATCAAAGGCCTTCTCTGCATCCATCGCCGCCACTATCTCCGCCTCCCCTTCCATCGCCGGCATCATTATGACATTCAAGAGCCTCCGTACATTGGTATTCAACTGCCGCCCTTTCACGAACCCCATCTGATCCTCGTGTATGACCTGCGGCACACAGTCCTCTATCCTCATGGCCAAAATCTTTGCCAGCAACTTTGCATCTACATTTAAGAGTGAGATCGGCCTGTATGACCCACACTGTAGGGGATCCTTGTCCCGCTTCAGGATCAGGGAAATCAGCGCTTTCGATATCGTCGGGGGTAGGTCTCCCCTTTCCCTTGCCTCGTTGAAGGTCCTTACCAACAGCGGGCCCAGCAGGTCCGAATACTTCTTGTAAAATTCAACCGGGAACCCATCCGGCCCCGGTGCCTTCCCCGCCTGCATGTTCCCTATCCCTTTGACGAACTCCTCCAACCCAATCAGCGCCCCCAACCCTGCCACCTGCCCTTCCTCCACCCTCGGAAACCTCAGCCGATCCAGGAAGCGACCCATCCCTCCCTCTTCCAGTGGGGGCTCAGACCGGTACAGTTCCTCATAGAAGTCCCTGAAGACCCCATTGATACCCACCGCACTTTGCACCGTGTTCCCTCCTCCATCCCTAACTCCCCGATCTCCCTAGCTGCCTCTCGCTTCCGAAGCTGGTGCGCCAGCATCCGGCTCGCCTTTTCTCCGTATTCATATACCGCCCCCTGCGCCTTCCTCCACTGCGCCTCCGCCTTCCTGGTGGTCAACAGATCGAACTCAGCCTGGAGGCTACGCCACTCCCAAAGCAATCCCTCCTCCAGGGCCTCCGCGTACCTCCTGTCCACCCTCACCATCTCCCCCACCAACCTCTCCCCCTCTCTCCTTTCCCCCCTCTCCTTGTGTGCCCTAATGGAGATCAGCTCTCCTCTGACCAGCGCCTCCCAGACCACCCCTACTTGCACCTCCCCATTGTCATTAGCCTCCAGGTACCTCTCTATACACTTCTGGATCCGCCCGCTCACTTCCTCATCCGCCAGCAACCCCACCTCTCGGCGCCACAGCGGGCGCTGGTCCCTCTCCTCCCCCAACTCGAGGTCCACCGAGTGTGGAGCATGATCAGAAATGGCTATCGCCGAGTACTCCGTATCCTCCACCCTCGGAATCAGCGCTGCTCATGACAAAAAAGTCAATCCGGGAGTAGACGCTGTGAACATGGGAGAAGAATGAAAATTCCCTGGCCCCCGGCCTCGCAAACCTCCATGGATCCACCCCTCCCATCTGGTCCATGAACCCCCTCAGCACCTTGGCCGCCGCCGGCCTCCTGCCCGTCCTAGACCTAGAGCGATCCAATGCCGGGTCCAGCACAGTGTTGAAATCCCCCCCCATTATCAGGCCCCCTGTCTCCAGGTCCGGAATCCGGCCCAGCATACGCCACATGAACCCCGCATCGTCCCAATTCGGGGCGTATACATTGACCAACACCACCTGCTCCCCCTGCAGGTTGCCACTTACCATCACATGCCTACCGCCACTGTCTGCCACAATGCTCGGCGCCTCGAACGACACTCTCTTCCCCACCAAGATCGCCACCCACCGATTTTTTGCATCCAAACCCGAATGAAACACCTGCCCTACCCACCCCTTTCTCAACCTTACCTGATCCGCGACCCTCAGTTGCGTCTCCTGAAGCATGGCCACATCTGCCTTCAGCCCCTTCAGGTGCGCGAACACCCGGGCCCGCTTGGCCGGCCCATTCAGTCCCCTTACATTTCAGGTTATCAGCCGGATCAGGGGGCTACTCACCCCTCTCCCCTGCCAACTAGCCATAGCCCTTCCTAGGCCAGTCACGTGCCCGTTCCCCACAGCAGCAGACCCCCGCCCCAACCTCCTCTACCAACTCCAGCTCCCCCTTGGCCATTCCAGCAGCAGCCCGGACCCCCCCCCCCCACCCGCCCCCCCAGCTCGGTCCCCCCCTAGCTGCATTGCTCCCCCCATTGCACTCCCGTAAGTCAGCTGACTCCTGCTGAACCCGGCCACTCCCGCCGCTCCATCGACACCCCCCAGTGTGGAACTTCCCCTCCCCCCCTGTCCACCAGCGGGATCTCATCCATTCCACTCCCAGCGCGGGAGAAAAAGCCCGCGCTTCCCAGCTCCGGCCCCGCCCCTTCAGCCCTAAACGCGGGAAAAAGCCCGCGCTTTCCTCTCGCCCGGCCCTGCCTCCCCTGGCGCAGCTCCCTTTCTAGGCCCGGTCCCACTACCCCCAACTCAGGCGTCTTCCCCCCCCCCCCCTCCCCCTCCCCCCCCCACGGGGCCCTGTCTCCCCTACCGACCATCAACCCCCCAAGCCGTTTACCTACCCCCCCACGAGCCCGCCCGGCGGACCTAATTAAAACAATGCCCAATCAACCCCCAAAAACAGAGAACCCCCCCTCAAAACACAACCCAACAATCCCCAACCATCCCTCCACCGCGACCCCTCATCCCTGACCCTTAGTCTGAGTCCAGTTTTTCGGCCTGAACAAAGGCCCACCCCTCCTCCGGGGTCTCGAAATAATGGTGTCGATCCTTATAGGTGACCCACAGACGCGCCGGCTGCAGCATACCAAACTGCACCCCCTTCCTGTGCAGCACTGCCTTCGCCCGGTTGTAACCAGCCCTCTTCTTCACCACCTCCGCGCTCCAATCCTGGTAGATCCGGACCTCCGCGTTCTCCCACCTGCTGCTCCGCTCCTTCTTGGCCCACCTTAACACACACTCTCGTTCAGCAAACCGGTGGAACCGCATCTGCACCTCCCGCGGTGGCTCGCTGGGCTTGGGCTTCCTCGCCAGCCCTCGGTGGGCCCCCTCCAGCTCCAAGGGCCCCTGAAAGGCCCCCGCTCCCATCCGCGAACTCAGCATGGTGACTACGTAGCCCCCACGTCCGACCCCTCCAGCCCCTCCGGGAGACCCAGGATCCCAGGTTTTTCTGCCTCGAACGGTTCTCCATCTCCTCGAACCTCGCCTGCCATTTCTTGTGGAGCGCCTTTGCGCTTCCACCTTCACCGCCAGGCCCAGGATCTCGTCCTCGTTCTCCGAGACCTTTTGCCGGACCTCCCGGATCGCCGCCCCTTGGGCCGTCTGGGTCTCCAGTAGCTTATCGATTGAAGCCTTCATCGGCTCCTGCAGCTCTGCTTTCAGTTCCTTAAAACAGCGCTGGAGAAGCTCCTGCTGCTCTTGCGCCCACTGCCTCCACGCTGCTTGGTCTCCGCCCGCCGCCATCTTGGTCCTCCTCCCTCGCACCTTTCTTTGCTTCAATGCCACTTTTTAAATCGCCCCACTCCTGGTCCAATCCATACACTATCGGGGCAATGTTGCTGTCCCGTTCCCACACTGGGAAACGTCGAACAAGCGCCGTTACGGGCCCTATAAAGAGCCCAAAAGTCCGTTTTTAGTGGGAGACTTAGCTCCACCTAGCCGCAACCGGAAGGAAGGGTGTATTCTAAAGGTCACTGCCAGGGCTAATGCTTTTCATGATCTATGTAAGTGAACCAGACAAGGGTATGAGCATAATAGTATGATTAGCTGTGAATTGCACTGTCAATCAATCAAGCAACTTACTAGAACAATCAAATAGATGTCTGATTAAATTTAGTGCAGATAAATTTGGGGTGATTTGTTTTGAGAGTAAGACAGGATACATACAGTAAATGGCGAAACATTGAAGGAGTAGAAGAACAGAAAGAATTAGGGGTTCATATCTGGACATTTAAAAGTTAGGGGACAAATTGATAAGCCATGAAAAACAGACAAGATTATAGGTATTATTATAAATAAGGACCGAGAGTTCAAAAGTAAAGAGGTAAAGCTCAATCTATACAAAGTTTTCAGTATCTTACTTTACAAACCACGTGGAGACCATGAAGAGAGTGCGCAAAAGATTCATTGAGATGAACCAGTGATAAACTGTGCCAGCTATGGCTCGGCTCAGTTGGTAACACTTTCACTCTGAGTCATAAGATTCCGCACTGGTTAGCACTGCTGCCTCATGGCCCCGAGGACCTGGGTTTGATCCCGGCACTGGGTCACTCTCCGTGTGGAGTTTGCACATTCTGGCCCCCGGCACGCTGTCCGTGTGGAGTTTGCACATTTTCCCCGTGCAATCCAAAAGTGGAGCAGCATGATGGCACTGTGGTTTGCACAGGGTTAGCACTGCTGCCTCACAGCTCCAGGGACCCGGGTTCAATTCCGGCCTCGGGTGACTGTTGTGTGGAGTTTGCACTTCCCCACAATCCAAAGATGTGCGGGTTAAGTGGATTGACCATGATCAATTGCCCCTTAGTGTCCCAAGGTTCATAGAATTTCATAGTGCAGAAGGAGGCCATTCAGCCCATCAAGTCTGCACAGACTCTTGGAAAAAGCACCCTACTTACGCCGATGCCTCCACCCTACCCCTGTAACCCAATAACCCCACCTCACGTTTTTTGGACACTAAGGACAATCATGGCCAATCCAGCTAACCTGCACATCTTTGGATTGTGGGAGGAAACCGGAGCACCCGGAGGAAACCCACGCAGACACGGGGAGGACATGCAGAATCCGCACAGACAGTGATCCAAGCTGGAATTGAACCTGGGACTCTGGAGCTGTGAAGCTACTGTGCTAACCACTGTGCAACGGTGCTGCCCTGCCCTACCACAGCCCAGTACTGAGATTAGGTGGGGTTACTGGGTTACAGGGCTCGGGTGGAGGGGTGGGATGAGGTAGGGTGCTCTTTCAAGTGCCGGTGCATAAACCCACAGTAAACATCTTATCAATTACCAACACTGATAATCACCCAAAAAGATACATTACTCAAAAGGTAACCCTTAGTAACTTTCCTAACAACATCCATTAGTCAAAGACCCTTTTTAACAAAGACAGTAGGTTTGCATTCCTTACAGAAACAGGTATTACTTTGAAATCATCAAGTGATCTGGAGTCATTCTTTAGCATGCAGAGAGAGCGGCCAAAATGCACCTCCTTGGCTTTGTTGCTAACTTTTGGTTGGTTCACTTGGCTCAGTTTTATAACCTTTGTTCTCGAGTCGCCAGGTATCTTTATGATACCGCCACGAGGTTCAAGTTCGAGTAATGACCAATAACTCAATACACCGATTAGTAAGATTTAAATCAAAGCACATTTATTATACACAGTAATCGCTACTTATGCACAAATTCTACGTCTAAGCTACTTCTACGACTAACAGGCCTATACTTAGCTTCGGACTGGCCCACCAGGTCAGGGGAACAAATGGCCTTTTTTCGGGTTCTGAGTCTGCGGGATTCGAAGTTGGTACGGATTGATAGCTAGGAGCGCCTATCTCGTAGCGAGCGTTGACTTAAGACTTACGATCTCTCGGCGGCCGTTGGACAGGTCATGGTCAATGTTGGTTTGCGTTGCTGGGTGACCCGGTCAAGAAGAAGAGGGGCGATTTGAACTTGGGGGCTTAACTTTATAGTCCCCAGGAGCTTCCCGCCTTTCGGGCCGGACCCTGTACCTGGTTCTAGGTGATTGGACTTTGTTCCAATCGCTTGGTTCGATTTCTCCAATACTGGAGCGGTTCCCTGATCGATGGGCGGTCTTGAGGTGTCCGTTAACCTCTTTTGTGTTGGCTCCTGCTGGCGCCGGGGAGTCTGGCTTAGTTTTGTTTGCCCCAAATGTTGCTATTGTTCCTGGGGATTGCTCATTAGTATGTAGATGGCAGCTACATTATTATGCTGATGGTCGCTGGTATCGATCCTGTCTGGGCTTTTGCAGAGTTAAATACACAGCCAACCTGCACCTGCTGGTTTCTGCCTGTGTTGGCTGAATTTCCCTTCAGCCTTTGCTGTTCTCCATTTTAAATCGGGACTTGGCCAACTCAGGTGGCTACAGCTTGAATGCAGCTCTCCAACTGAAAAACTAAACTAAAACCCAGAGCCCAAAACAGCTTCCAGATTTTTTACGAAAATAAAAAGCCGAACCAGAGCCCAGCTCCACCCACACACTGACATCACCGCAGCCACTTGAGAAGACAAACATTTCTTAAAGTGACATTTCCATGACAATAACTACTCTTTATTTCCACACTCTATTTTCTGTCTTGAAGCCAACAGCAGTCCATTTTATCACTTTTCCCCTGACTCTGCATTCTCGGGCCTTAGTCATTTGTCCTTTTCAAAACCCAGATGAATTACATCTACTGCTTTACCATTGTCTACTCTCTCCGTTATCTCCTCAATAAATTCAATAATGTTGGTTAAACACGATTTTCCCTTTTGAAAACCCATGTCGATTATTCTTGATTGTATTTTTCATTTATTTCAGTTCTTCTATTCTCTCCCCGAGTAGGGATTCCATTATTTTTCCTACTGTGGTAATACCAGGTATTGCAGTACCTGAGAGGTGAATGACCATTGGCTAGACCTAAGAGTCTACCATTGGCTAACGTACATAGCCCCGCCCTGAGAGGTGGGGTATAAGAACCCATGCCGTCCCAGCAGCCTTCGCTTTCTGTATCGAAGCCGCTGGGTACAGTTCTAGCTGATTAAAGCCGATTAGATATGACTCCCCTTGTCTCGAGAGTTATTGATTGTGCATCAATTTAATCAGCTCGTACTTCTGAAGGATGGATCTCCGCATCAAGCCGGCGCGCCTTCAGCTCAGCCCCCACGCAGACAACTCTGCTGCTACTTTTAAGCATTGGCTGGCGTGTTTTGAGAGCTACCTCGACACGGCTGCCGACACCCCCACGGAAAGGCAGAAAATACACCTCCTACGCTCGAGGGTCAGCCCTGCGATCTACCCCCTGATCGAAGAGGCGGCGAACTATTGACATTACATCCGTCCACTGAAACAGGTCTACGCCCGTCACCTGCTGGCAACTAAACGGCAGAGCCCAGATGAAAGACTGGAAGACTTCTATCGGGCACTAAAAGTGCTGGGCCAAAACTGCGGCTGCCCAGCACTGACGGGGAACGAGCACACGGAACTTTTAATTCGGGACGCTTTCGTGGAAGGTATGACTTCCCCCGACATCCGCCGAAGGCTCCTTGAAATGGACACACTGGGCCTCACTGAGGCACGGGCCCTGGCAGGATCCATGGACGTTGCGTACAAGAACGCACTTGCTTTTGCCCCCGCTCGCACGGCGCCCCCCTGGGCTGCGTGGCACCCCACCGCGGCAGCCCCCCAGACTTACCCGCTAACCCCGCAGGCCTGCGCGGCAAGACGGCCCGCTACCGCCGCCGGCCAACGCTGCTTCTTCTGCGGCCAGGCGAATCATCCGCGCGCGCTGCCCGGCCGCACCGCCACTGCAAAGGGTGCGGCAAGAAAGGCCACTATGCCGCGGTCTGCCTGGCCCGCGCCGTGGCCGCGGTCTCCAGCGACTATCAGCAGCCTTTCTTCCAGGTCCCGGCCGCCCAAGGCCCACCGCAGCCTTTATTTCAGGCCCCGGCAGTCCAAGGCCCACCGCAGTCTTTCTTTCGGGTCCCGACAGTCCAAGGCCCACCGCAGTCTTTCATGCAGGTCCCGGCCATCCAAGGCCCACCGCCTCCCTTCTCTCCCCAGGTAGCATGCGACCCCCGGCCGCAGCCATTTTGCCCCCCGGCAACCACACGGGATGGGTGGGCGCCGCCATTTTGTCCCTCGCCGTCGCCATCTTCGGAATCCCCGTCCCCGGACTCCATGTGCGACCCATGGCCGACGCCATCTTGGATGGGGCCTCAAGCCCCCAGCACAGCTGACTACACGCTGCCCGACCAGAACTCCCCCTTGCTGCAGCTGGCCTCCGTTACCCTGGATCAGAGTCGGCCCCGGACGCCTACCACAGATGTTAAGCAGTCTTGTCTATAACTGCTGGGACATGGGTAGTGGGAGCCTGCAATTTGATGCCCGAGTTGGTGGAGGGGGTACCTGGATCTGCACCTTAAGTGCTCGAAGATACAGGACTGTGGACCGGGTGCAGGAAGGTCTGATTAGAAAGAGCACCTGCAGGGCGGCACATAGCACAGTGGTTATCACTACTGCCTACGGCGCTGAGGATCCGGGTTCAAATCTCGGCCCTGGGTCACTGTCCGTGTGGAGTTTGCACATTCTCCTTGTGTATGCGTGGGTTTCACACCCACAACCCAAAGATGTGCAGGGTAGGTGAACTGACGACGCTAAATTGGCCCTTATTTGGAAAAGAAATAATTGGGTACTCTAACTTTATAAGAAAAAAGGAAAGGACACCTGGGTGTCCTCAGGTTGGCCTGGACAAGATGGGCCGAATGGCCTCCTTCTGTGTTGTAACTTTTCTATGTTCTGTTCCCCTTATTTAAACAGGAATTATGTTAGCTGTCTGCTGGGCAGGACGGTGGCGCAGTGGGTTAGCCCTGCTGTCTCACGGTGCTGAGGTCACAAGTTCGATCCCGGATCTGGGTCACTGTCCGTGTGGAGTTTGCACATTCTCCCCGTGTTTGTATGGGTTTCGCCCCCACAACCCAAAGATGTGCAGCGTAGGTGGATTGGCCACACTAAATTGCCCCTTAATTGGAAAAAATGAATTGGGTAATCTAAATTTAAAAAAAATGTTAGCTATCAACTAACCTCAATTAGAACATAGATGTTGCGCCAACCTGTGAAACCACTCTAAAGCCCATCTACACTATTCCCTTATCGTCCATATGTCTATCCAATGACCATTTGAATTCCCTTAGTGTTGGCGAGTCCACTACTGTTGCAGGCAGGGCATTCCACACCCTTACTACTCTCTGAGTAAAGAACCTACCTCTGACATCTGTCTTAGATCTATCTCCCCTCAATTTAAAGCTATGTCCCCTCGTGCTAGACATCACCATCCGAGGAAAAAGGCTCACACTGTCCACCCTTTTCAATCCTCTGATCATCTTGAATGCCTCAATTAAGTCACCTCTTAACCTTCTTCTCTCTCATGAAAACAGCCTCAAGTCCCTCAGCCTTTCCTCATAAGATCTTCCCTCCATACCAGGCAACATTCTGGTAAATCTCCTCTGCACCCTTTCCAATGCTTCCACATCCTTCCTATAATGCGGCGACCAGAATTGCATGCAATACTCCAAATGCGACCGCACCAGAGTTTTGTACAACTGCAACATGACCTCATGGCTCCGAAACTCAATCCCTCTACTAATAAAAGCTAACACACCGTACGCCTTCTTAACAACCCTCTCAACCTGCGTGGCAACTTTCAGGGATCTATGTACATGGACACCGAGATCTCTCTGCTCATCCACACTGCCAAGAATCTTACCATTAGCCCAGTACTCTGTCTTCCTGTTATTCCTTCCAAAATGAATCACCTCACACTTTTCTGCATTAAACTCCATTTGCCACCTCTCAGCCCAGCGTTGCAGCATATCTATGTCCCTCTGTAACTTGTAACATCCTTCCGCACTGTCCACAACTCCACCGACTTTAGTGTCATCTGCAAATTTACTCACCCATCCTTCTCCGCCCTCCTCCAGGTCATTTATAAAAATGACAAACAGCAGTGCCCCCAAAACAGGTCCTTGTGGTACACCACTAGTAACTGGACTCCAGTCTGAACACTTCCCATCAACCACCACCCTTTGTCTTCTTCCAGCTAGCCAATTTCTGATCCCTGAATCCCATGCTTCCGTATTTTCTGCAGTAGCCTACCATGGGGAACCTTATCAAACGCTTTACTGAAATCCATACACACCACATCAACTGCTTTACCGTCATCCACCTGTTTGGTCACCTTCTCAAAGAACTCAATAAGGTTTGTGAGGCACAGCCTACCCTTCACGAAACCGTGTTGACTATCTCTAATCAAATTATTCCTTTCCAGATGATTATACACCCTATCTCTTATAAACCTTTCCAAGATTTTGCCCACAACAGAAGTAAGGCTCACTGGCCTATAGTTACCGGGGTTGTCTCTACTCCCCTTCTTGAACAAGGGGACAACATTTGCTATCCTCCAGTCTTCTGGCACAAGTCCTGTTGCCAAAGATGACTTAAAGATCAAAGCCAAAGGCTCAGCAATCTCCTCCCTAGCTTCCCAGAGAATCCTAGGATAAATCCCATCCGGCCCAGGGGACTTATCTATTTTCACCCTTTCCAGAATTGTTAACACCTCCTCCTTATGAACCTCAAGCCCTTCAGTCTAGTAGTCTGAATCTCAGTAGTCTCCTCGACAACATTGTCTTTTTCCTGTGTGAATACTGATGAAAAATATTCATTTAGCACCTCTCCTATCTCCTCGGACTCCAAGCACAACTTCCCACTACTGTCCTTGACTGGCCGTACTCTTACCCTAGTCATTCTTTTATTCCTGACATATCTATAGAAAGCTTTAGGGTTATCCTTGATCCTACCTGCCAAAGACTTCTCATGGCCCCTCCTGGCTCTTCTTAGCTCTCTCTTTAGGTCCTTCCTAGCTAACTTGGAACTCTCGAGCGCCCTTACTGAACCTTCATGTCTCATCTTTACATAAGCCTCCTTCTTCCTCTTGACAAGTGTTTCGACTGCCTTAGTAAACCACGGTTCCCTTGCTCGACCACTTCCTCCCTGCCTGACAGGTACATACTTATCAAGGACACGCAGTAGCTGTTCCTTGAACAAGCTCCACATTTCCATTGTGCCCATCCCCTGCAGTTTTCCTCTCCATCTGATGCAACCTAAGTCTTGCCTCATCGCATCATAATTGCCTTTCCCCCAGATATAACTCTTGCCCTGCGGTATATACCTATCCCTTTCCATCACTAAAGTAAACATAATCGAATTGTGGTCACTATCACCAAAGTGCTCACCTACCTCCAAATCTAACACCTGTCCTGGTTCATTACCCAGTACCAAATCCAATACGGCCTCGCCTCTCGTTGGCCTATCTACATACTGTGTCAGGAAACCCTCCTGCACACATTGGACAAAAACGGACCCATCTAAAGTACTCGAACTATAGCGTTTCCAGTCAATATTTGGAAAGTTAAAGTCCCCCATAACAACTACCCTGTTGGTTTCGCTCCTATCCAGAATCAACTTTGCAATCCTTTCCTCTACATCTCTGGAACTTTTCGGAGGCCTATAGAAAACCCCTAACAGGGTGACCTCTCCTTTCCTGTTTCTAACCTCAGCCCATACTACCTCAATCGACGAGTCCTCATCAAACGTCCTTTCTGCCACCGTAATACTGTCCTTGACTAACAATGCCACCCCTCCCCCTCTTTTACCACCTTCCCTGAGCTTACTGAAATATCTAAACCCTGGCACCTGCAACAACCATTCCTGTCCCTGCTCTATCCATGTCTCCGAAATGGCCACAACATCGAAGTCCCAGGTACCAACCCATGCCGCAAGTTTACCCACCTTATTCCGGTTGCTCCTGGCATTGAAGAAGACACACTTTAAACCACCTTCCTGCCTGCCGGTACACTCCTGCAACTTTAAAACCTTACTCATGACCTCACTACTCTCAACCTCCTGCATACTGGAGCTACAATTCAGGTTCCCAAGCCCCTGCTAAACTAGTTTAAACCCTCCTGAAGAGCATTAGCAAATTTCCCCCCCAGGATATTGGTACCCCTCTGGTCCAGGTGTAGACCATCCCGTTTGTAGAGGTCCCACCGACCCCAGAATGAGCCCCAATTATCCAGAAATCTGAAACCCTCCCTCCTGCACCATCCCTGTAGCCACATGTTCAACTCCTCTCTTTCCCTATTCCTTGTCTCGCTATCACGTGGCACGGGTAACAACCCAGAGATAGTAACTCTGTTTGTCCTAGATCTAAGTTTCCACCCTCGCTCCCTGAATTCCTGCCTTACATCCCTATCCCTTTTCCTACCTTTGACGTTGGTACCTATGTGGACCACGACTTGGGGCTGCTCCCCCTCCCCCTTAAGGATCCCAAAAATACGATCCGAGACATCACGCACCCTGGCACCTGGGAGGCAACACACCAACCAGAATCTCCTATCTATCCCCCTAATTATGGAGTCTCCAATGGCTAATGCTCTGCTCCTCTCCCCCCTTCCCTTCTGAGCAACTGGAACAGACTCTGTGCCAGAGAGCTGCATCCCATGGCTTACCCCTGGTAAGTACCCCCCCCAACAGTATCCAAAGCGGTATACTTGTTACTAAGGGGAACGACCACAGGGGATCCCTGTACTGACTGCTTCCTCCCAGCCCCTCTCACCGTCACCCATCTATCTTTATTCTTCGGAGTAACTACATCCCTGAAGCTTCTGTCTATGACCACCTCTGCCTCCCGAATGATCCGAAGTTCATCCAGCTCCAGCTCCAGTTCCCTAACGCGGTTTCTGAGGAGCTGGAGATGGATGCACTTCCCACAGATGAAATCAGCAGGGACACTGACGGCGTCCCTCACCTCAAACATTCTGCAGGGGGAACATTGCACTACCTTCCCTGCCATCCCCTCTAGATAAAAAAAAGAAAAAGAAAGAAAGAGCTTACCTGTTATTCACTCCCCTTCTCAGCAAGCACTCACTCAGCAACCTCTGCGCCCCGCACGATAACACCTGAGGGAAAAGAAAAGAAAAGCTACTTACCAGTCACCAGCCAATCCCTTACCTGCAGGCTGTGGTGTCATGGTTCAACTTCTTTCTACTTCTACCTGACCTCGAGCCTTCCTCTTGATCTTTCTGAGGAGTTGGAGATGGTCCCCTTAGTTCTTTACTTATCTATAAGGTCTCATTAAAGTTGCTTGCTCTTTTCTTTTAGCAGAATCTAGTTTTCCTGCAATCTGTTGAACATTATTTTAAATGTTTCCCATGATTGTTCTACAATGCTGCTTGACAGCACGGTGGCACAGTGGTTAGCACCGCTACCTCACGGCGCCGATATCCCAGGATCGATCCCACCCCGGGTCACTGTCCGTGTGGAATTTGCACATTCTCTCTGTGTCCACAAACCAGGGTAGGTGGATTGGCCATGCTAAATTGTCCCCTAATTGTAAAAATCCACCTACCCTGCACATCTTTGGGTTGTGGGGGCGAAACCCACGCAAACACGGGGAGAATGTGCAAACTCCACACGGACAGTGACCCAGGGCCGGGATCGAACCCGGGTCCTCAGCGCCGGAAGGCAGCAGTGCTAACCACTGCGCCACATGCCGCCCTCTCTCATAGACATTTATGATTGGATGTTGAATATATATGGTGAGATCCTTGTCTAACACCCTTTTGATTCTGAACCAGAAGCAGACCTCGGTTTAACCGATGCCCAGAAAGAGGGCACCTCTGACGGTGCAGCATTCCCTCAGTTACTCCACTGGGAGCGTTAGCCTTGACGTTTCTTTTGTCCTGGCATGGGACTTGAAGCCGAATCATGTGACAAGAGTGCTACCATCATCAAAACAGGAAGTGCTGGAAAAAAACGGCAGATCTGGCAGTGTCTGAGGAGAAAGATGAACAGAATTTAAAAAATATATATTTTTATTCTCCTTTTTCACATTTCTCCCAAATTTGTACGTACCAACAATAAACAATAATCAGTAACAAATATAATGGCAATCCCCATATAAATAACAACGATCCAATCCTTCCACCAAACCCCAAACATTAGCACGCATGAGTCGATTTCGGCGGGAGAACAGCTGGTGAGTCAGTTTCAGCGGGAGCAGTGCGGAAGTGGCTGCTGGGAGGTAAGTCTGTCCTTTAAAAGCACTTGTCTTTGCAGGGGCAGGCCAGTCGATTTCGGCGGGAGAACAGCTGGTGAGTCAGTTTCAGCGGGAGCAGTGCGGAAGTGGCTGCTGGTAGGTAAGTCTGTCCTTTAAAAGCACTTGTCTTTGCAGGGGCAGGCCAGTCGATTTCGGCGGGAGAACAGCTGGTGAGTCAGTTTCAGCGGGAGCAGTGCGGAAGTGGCTGCTGGGAGGTAAGTCTGTCCTTTAAAAGCACTTGTCTTTGCAGGGGCTGGCCAGTCGATTTCGGCGGGAGAACAGCTGGTGAGATGGTGAGTCAGTTTCAGCGGGAGCAGTGCGGAAGTGGCTGCTGGGAGGTAAGTCTGTCCTTTAAAAGCACTTGTCTTTGCAGGGGCAGGCCAGTCGATTTCGGCGGGAGTGGAGCTGGCTGGTTAGTCAATTTCAGCAGGAGCTGAGAATTAAAAAAAAAAAATTAGTGTTTTAGGCGGGAACAGGAAGTCGACCCGCGGACGTCTGGGAAGACCCTCACCAATAAATTCTGGTGGAGAAGAAACCTGAGACACTACACGTGTAGTGTCTCCCACCCGCCCTCCTCCTCTAACCTAATAATAAAACCCATTGGTCTGAGGTAAGTACCATATTTTATTATATTATTATTATTTTTTATAAAAAATTTAATTTAGCTGTTAGCCAGATCTTGGTAGAAAGTTAGAGGAATGGCAGGGAAGGGAGTGCAATGTTCCTCCTGCAGGATGTTTGAGGTGAGGGATGCAGTTAGTGTCCCTGCTGATTTTACCTGCAGGAAGTGCTGCCATCTCCAGCTCCTCCAAGACCGAGTTAGGGAACTGGAGCTGGAGTAACTTCGGATCATTCGGGAGGCAGAAGGGGTCATAGATAGCAGCTTCAGGGAATTAGTTACACCAAAGATTGGAGATAGGTGGGTAACTGTAAGAGGGACTGGGCAAAAGCAGTCAGTGCAGGGATCCCCTGCGGTCGTTCCCCTGAGAAACAAGTATACCGCTTTGGATACTTGTGGGGGGGGGGACTTACTAGGGGTAAGCCATGGGGTACGGGCCTCTGGCACGGAGTCTGTCCCTGTTGCTCAGAAGGGAAGGGGGGAGAAGAGCAGAGCATTAGTAATTGGGGACTCTATAGTCAGGGGCACAGATATGAGATTTTGTGGGAGCGTGAGAGACTCACGTTTGGTATGTTGCCTCCCAGGTGCAAGGGTACGTGATGTCTCGGATCGTGTTTTCCGGGTCCTTAGGGGGGAGGGGGAGCAGCCCCAAGTCGTGGTCCACATTGGCACTAACGACATAGATAGGAAAGGGGACAAGGATGTCAGGCAGGCTTTCAGGGAGCTAGGATGGAAGCTCAGAACTAGAACAAACAGAGTTGTTATCTCTGGGTTGTTGCCCGTGCCACGTGATAGTGAGATGAGGAATAGGGAGAGAGAGCATTTAAACACGTGGCTACAGGGATGGTGCAGGCGGGAGGGATTCAGATTTCTGGATAACTGGGACTCTTTCTGGGGAAGGTGGGACCTCTACAGACAAGATGGTCACCATCTGAACCTGAGGGGCACAAATATCCTGGGGGGGAGATTTGTTAGTGCTCTTTGGGGGGGTTTAAACTAATGCAGCAGGGGCATGGGAAACTGGATTGTAGTTTTAGGGTAAGGGAGAATGAGAGTATAGAGGTCAGGAGCACAGATTTGACGTCGCAGGAGGGGGCCAGTGTTCAGGTAGGTGGTTTGAAGTGTGTCTACTTCAATGCCAGGAGTATACGAAACAAGGTAGGGGAACTGGCAGCATGGGTTGGTACCTGGGACTTCGATGTTGTGGCCATTTCGGAGACATGGATAGAGCAGGGACAGGAATGGATGTTGCAGGTTCCGGGGTTTAGGTGTTTTAGTAAGCTCAGAGAAGGAGGCAAAAGAGGGGGAGGTGTGGCGCTGCTAGTCAAGAGCAGTATTACGGTGGCGGAGAGGATGTTAGATGGGGACTCTTCTTCCGAGGTAGTATGGGCTGAAGTTAGAAACAGGAAAGGAGAGGTCGCCCTGTTGGGAGTTTTTTATAGGCCTCCTAATAGTTCTAGGGATGTAGAGGAAAGGATGGCGAAGATGATTCTGGATAAGAGCGAAAGTAACAGGGTAGTTATTATGGGAGACTTTAACTTTCCAAATATTGACTGGAAAAGATATAGTTCGAGTACAATAGATGGGTCGTTTTTTGTACAGTGTGTGCAGGAGGGTTTCCTGAAACAATATGCTGACAGGCCAACAAGAGGCGAGGCCACGTTGGATTTGGTTTTGGGTAATGAACCAGGCCAGGTGTTGGATTTGGAGGTAGGAGAGCACTTTGGGGACAGTGACCACAATTCGGTGACGTTTACGTTAATGATGGAAAGGGATAAGTATACACCGCAGGGCAAGAGTTCTAGCTGGGGGAAGGGCAATTATGATGCCATTAGACGTGACTTGGGGGGGATAAGGTGGAGAAGTAGGCTGCACGTGTTGGGCACACTGGATAAGTGGGGCTTGTTCAAGGATCAGCTACTGCGTGTTCTTGATAAGTATGTACCGGTCAGGCAGGGAGGAAGGCGTCGAGCGAGGGAACCGTGGTTTACCAAGGAAGTGGAATCTCTTGTTAAGAGGAAGAAGGAGGCCTATGTGAAGATGAGGTGTGAAGTTTCAGTTGGGGCGATGGATAGTTACAAGGTAGCGAGGAAGGATCTAAAGAGAGAGCGAAGACGAGCAAGGAGGGGACATGAGAAGTATTTGGCAGGAAGGATCAAGGAAAACCTAAAAGCTTTCTATAGGTATGTCAGGAATAAGCGAATGACTAGGGAAAGAGTAGGACCAGTCAAGGACAGGGATGGGAAATTGTGTGTGGAGTCTGAAGAGATAGGCGAGATACTAAATGAATATTTTTCGTCAGTATTCACTCAGGAAAAAGATAATGTTGTGGAGGAGAATGCTGAGCCCCAGGCTAATAGAATAGATGGCATTGAGGTACGTAGGGAAGAGGTGTTGGCAATTCTGGACAGGCTGAAAACAGATAAGTCCCCGGGACCTGATGGGATTTATCCTAGGATTCTCTGGGAGGCCAGGGAAGAGATTGCTGGACCTTTGGCTTTGATTTTTATGTCATCATTGGCTACAGGAATAGTGCCAGAGGACTGGAGGACAGCAAATGTGGTCCCTTTGTTCAAAAAGGGGAGCAGAGACAACCCCGGCAACTATAGACCGGTGAGCCTCACGTCTGTAGTGGGTAAAGTCTTGGAGGGGATTATAAGAGACAAGATTTACAATCATCTAGATAGGAATAATATGATCAGGGATAGTCAGCATGGCTTTGTGAAGGGTAGGTCATGCCTCACAAACCTTATTGAGTTCTTTGAGAAGGTGACTGAACAGGTAGATGAGGGTAGAGCAGTTGATGTGGTGTATATGGATTTCAGCAAAGCGTTTGATAAGGTTCCCCACGGTAGGCTATTGCAGAAAATACGGAGGCTGGGGATTGAGGGTGATTTAGAGATGTGGATCAGAAATTGGCTAGCTGAAAGAAGACAGAGGGTGGTGGTTGATGGGAAATGTTCAGAATGGAGTACAGTCACAAGTGGAGTACCACAAGGATCTGTTGTTCTGGGGCCGTTGCTGTTTGTCATTTTTATCAATGACCTAGAGGAAGGCGCAGAAGGGTGGGTGAGTAAATTTGCAGACGATACTAAAGTCGGTGGTTTTGTCGATAGTGTGGAAGGATGTAGCAGGTTACAGAGGGATATAGATAAGCTGCAGAGCTGGGCTGAGAGGTGGCAAATGGAGTTTAATGTAGGGAAGTGTGAGGTGATTCACTTTGGAAGGAATAACAGGAATGCGGAATATTTGGCTAATGGTAAAGTTCTTGAAAGTGTGGATAAGCAGAGGGATCTAGGTGTCCATGTACATAGATCCCTGAAAGTTGCCACCCAGGTTGATAGGGTTGTGAAGAAGGCCTATGGAGTGTTGGCCTTTATTGGTAGAGGGATTGAGTTCCGGAGTCGGGAGGTCTTGTTGCAGCTGTACAGAACTCTGGTACGGCCGCATTTGGAGTATTGCGTACAGTTCTGGTCACCTCATTATAGGAAGGACGTGGAGACTTTGGAGCGGGTGCAGAGGAGATTTACCAGGATGTTGCCTGGTATGGAGGAAAAATCTTATGAGGAAAGGCTGATGGACTTGAGGTTGTTTTCGTTGGAGAGAAGAAGAGTAAGAGGAGACATAATAGAGGCATACAAAATGATCAGGGGGTTGGATAGGGTGGACAGTGAGAGCCTTCTCCCGCGGATGGAAATGGCTGGCACGAGGGGACATAACTTTAAACTGAGGGGTAATAGATATAGGACAGAGGTCAGAGGTAGGTTCTTTACGCAAAGAGTAGTGAGGCCGTGGAATGCCCTACCTGCTACAGTAGTGAACTCACCAACATTGAGGGCATTTAAAAGTTTATTGGATAAACATATGGATGATAATGGCATAGTGTAGGTTAGATGGCTTTTGTTTCGGTGCAACATCGTGGGCCGAAGGGCCTGTACTGCGCTGTATTGTTCTATATGTTCTATGTTCACATAAACAAATGACAAAAAGAATCACCCATAGTCACCAATAACACACACAGCCCCCCTCCCCCCAACCCTCTCACCCACATGCCCCAACTAATATTCGATGTTCTCCAGTTCTTGAAAGTGCATGATGGATAACGCCCATGAATTGTAGAACCCCTCCATCCTTCCCCTCAGTTCAAACTTAACCTTCTCAAGAGTCAAGAATTCCAACAGGTCCCCCCGCCACGCCAGGGCACAGGGTGGAGAGGCTGCTCTCCAACCCATCAGGATCCGCCTTCGGGCGATCAACGAGGCGAAGGCTACAACATCTGCCTCTGCACTCGTTTCCAACCCCGGCTGGTCCGACACCCCGAATATGGATTGCTTTCACGTGCACCACTTTAGAGATTACCCTAAAAACCTCCTTCCAGTCATCCTCTTGCTTTGGACAGGACCAAAACATATGAACCTGATTAGCGGGACCCCCCCCCCCCCCCCACCCCCCCCCACAACGTTCACACACATCTTCTACCCCTTCAAAGAATCGGCTCATTCTCGCCCTCGTGAGGTGTGCTCTGTATACCACCTTCAGCTGTATCAGCCCCAACCTCGCGCACGAGGTGGAGGCATTCACTCTCCGGAGCACCTCACACCAGAACCCCTCCTCCATATCCTCTCCCAACTCTTCCTCCCACTTTGCTTTGATCCCTTCAAGTGGTGCCTTCTCCTCTTCCAAAATAGTTCCGTAAACCGCTGACGCTACCCCCTTCTCCAGTCCCCCTGTCGTCAGCACCTCCTCCAGCAATGTGGAGGCCGGCTCCACCGGGAATCTCTGTATCTGCTTTCTGGCAAAATCTCGAACCTGCATGTATCTAAACATTTCCCCCCGCTCCAGCCCATACTTCGCTTCCAGCTCCTTCAATCCTGCAAACCGACCCCTAAGAAACAAATCTTTTAGTGTCTTAATCCCCTTCTCCTCCCAGTTCCGAAAATTTCCGTCCCACTTCCCTGGCTCAAATCTGTGGTTCCCCCGAATCGGCATTTCCCTTGACCCTGCCCCCAATCCGATGTGTTGGCGAAACTGCCTCCAAATTCTCAATGAAGCTATTATTACCGGACTCCCTGAGCATTTTAACCGCCTGTACCCGACCTGCCAGTGACAGAGGGAGACCATCCCACCTTGCCAGACCAGCTTTCACTCTCCCCACCAAACTAGAAATGGTGTACCTGCGGAGCCCCCCCACCCCCACCACTCCCGGGCAACCTGCACCCCCAGGTACCTAAATTGAGTCCCTGCCCTACGGAATAGAGATGGACAGAGTTAACGGTACAATCTACCGGCCACGCCACGGCCGACTGGGAGTGCGGTGTGGCTGGAAGATGCCGGCTGAATCCCCCGCACACTACCCAGCAGCTGCCACGCCTCACGGGATCTATCCAAGTCCTGTGAGTTGGCGCGTCCAGAATCCCGGCCACAATTGACAGGACCAAGCCACGCCCACGTAAGTTGGCCTTAAACTTACTGAGGCTGACACACACGGGAACTACTGTCTAACGACCTCCCCAAGGAGTCCTTAGCCGGGTGCTGTGCAGTGCCGGTCCACACAAACGTGGAACAGACGGAACGGAACCCAAGGGTGTCTCCCAAATCATCGAAGGCCGCGAGGTGGACAGGGATGGTGCCTGGCCCTCCTCCTGGACTGTTGGCATCTTGGCAGTGCCCAGCTGTTACATTGGCACTGCCCAGCTGTTACGTTGGCACTGCCCAGCTGTTACGTTGGCACTGCCAAGCTGGTAGGAGCACTACCAGGGTGGCAGTAGAAAGATACCTGGAATGCAGTGACAGCAATGGGATTGTAACTACACACACATGCACACAGAGACACCGCTCCCTCCACACACACACATCTCCCTCCATTCACGCACACACATGCGCACACACTGCTGCCTCCATTCACACACACACCTGTCCCTCCATTCACATACACACACCTATCCCATTATTCACACATACACACACCTGTCCCTCCATTCGCACACACACACACCTGTCCCTCCATTCACATACACACACACCTGTCCCTCCATTCACAGACACAACTGTCCCTCCATTCACACGCACACCTGTCCCTCCATTCACACACACACCTGTCACTTCATTCACATAGACAGCTGTCCCTCCATTCACACGTACCTGTCCCTCCATTGACACACTCCTGTCCCTCCATTCACACACACCTGTCGCTCCATTCACACACACCTGTCACTCCATTCACACACACACACTTGTCCCTCCATTCACACACCCCCTGTGCCTCCATTTACACACACAACTATCCCTCCATTCACACACACACCTGTCTCTCCATTCACACACTTACCTGTCCCTCCATTCACACAGATACCTGCCCCAACTTTCATCCACACACCTGTCCCTCCATTCAAACACACACAGCTGTCCCTCCATTCACACACACCTGTTACTCCATTCACACACATCTGTCCCTCCATTCACACACACACACCTGTCTACCATTCACACACACACACCTGTCCCTCCATTCGCATACACACTATCCCTCCATACACACACATCTGTCCCTCCATTCACACACACCTCTGACGCTCCATTCACACACACTTGTCCCTCCATTCACACACACACCCAGTCCCTCCATTCATATGCACAACTATCCCTCTATTCACACACCCACCTGTCTCTCCATTCACACACACTCCTGTCCCTCCATTCACACACACACTTGTCCCTCCATTCACACACACACCTGTCCCTCCATTCACACACACACCTGTCCCTCCATTCACACACACACCTGTCCCTCGATTCACACACACCTGTCCCTCGATTCACACACACACACACCTGTCCCTCCATTCACACACACCTGTTGCTCCATTCACACACACCTGCCCCTCCATTCACACACACACCTGTCCCTCGATTCACATACACACCCGGCCCTCGATTCACACACATGCCTGTCCATCCATTCACACACAACTGTCACTTCATTCAAACACACCTGTTCCTCCATGCACACACACACCTGTCCCTCGATTCACACACACACCTGTCCCTCCATTCACACACACACCTGTCCCTCCATTCACAGACACACCTGTCCCTCCATTCACAGACACCTGTCCCTCCATTCACACACACACATGGCCCTCCATTCACACACACACCTGTCCCTCCATTCACACACACATGTCCCTCCAGTCACACACACATGACCTTCCATTCACACACACACCTGTCCCCCCATTAACACACACACCTGTCCCTCCATACACACACAGACCTTTCCCTAAACCCACACACACACCTGCGCCTCCAAACACACACACACCTGTCCCTCCATTCACACACGCACATGTCCTTCCATACACACACATATGGCCCTCCATTCTCACACACACCTGTCCCTCCATTCACACACACACATGACCCTCCATTCACACACACAACTGTCCCTCCATTCACACACACATGTCCCTCCAGTCACACACACATGACCTTCCATTCACACACACACCTGTCCCCCCATTAACACACACACCTGTCACTCCATACACACACAGACCTTTCCCTAAACCCACACACACACCTGTGCCTCCAAACACACACACACCTGTCCCTCCATTCTCACACACACCTGTCCCTCCATTCACACACACACCTCTCCCTCCAGTCACACACACCTGTCGCTCCACTCACACACACCTGTCCCACCATTCACACACACACCTGTCCCTCCATTCACACTCACCTGCCTCTCCATTCACACTCACATCTGTCCCTCCATTCATACACACACCTGTCCCTCGATTCACACACACCTGTCCCTCCATTCTCACACACACCTGTCCCTCCACACACACACCTGTCCCACCATTCACACACACCTCTCTGTCCATTCACACACACCTGTCCCTCCATTCACACACACCTGCCCCACCATTCATTACACACCTGTCCCTCCTTACACACACATCTGTCCCTGCATTCACACACCTGACCCTCCACACACACCTCCCCTCGATTCACACACACACCTGTCCCTCGATTCACACACACACCTGTCCTTCCATTCAAACACACTCCTGTCCCTCCATTAACACACACCTGGCGCTCCACTCACACACCTGCCCCTCCATTCACATACACACACCTGTCCCGCCATTCACATACACACCTGTCCCTCCATTCACAAACACCTGTCCCTCCATTCACATACACACACCTGTCCCGCCATTCGCAAACATACCTGTCCCTCCATTCACAAACACCTGCCCCTCCATTCACATACACACACCTGTCCCGCCATTCACATACACACCTGTCCCTCCATTCACAAACACCTGTCCCTCCATTCACATACACACACCTGTCCCGCCATTCGCAAACATACCTGTCCCTCCATTCACAAACACCTGCCCCCTCATTCACACACACACCTGTCCCTCCATTCACACACACTTGTCCCTCCATTCACACACATCTGTCCCTTGATTCACACACACACCTCTACCTGCATTCACACACACCTGTCGCTTCATTCACATACACCTGTCACAAACACACCTGTCCCTCCATTCACACACATCTGTCCCTTGGTTCACACACACCTGTCACTCCATTCACACACACCTGTCGCTCCATTCACATGCACCTGTCCCTCCATTCAACCCACACTTGTCCATCCATACACACACACCTGTCCGTGCATTCACATACACCTGTCCCTCCACACACACACTTGCCCCTCGATTCACACACAGCTGTTCCTCCATTCACACACATCTGTCCCTCCATTCACACACACCTGTCCCTCCATTCGCACACAAACCTGTCCCAACATTCACACACACACCTGTCCTCCATTCACACATACCTGTCCCTCCATTCAGACACACACCTGTCCCTCCATTCACACACACCTGTCCCTCCATTTACACACACACCTGTCCCTCGATTCACACACACACCTGTCCCTCGATTCACACACTCAGCTGTCCCTCTATTGACACGCACCTGTCCTCCATTCACACATACCTGTCCCTCCATTCAGACACACACCTGTCCCTCCATTCACACACACCTGTCCCTCCATTTACACACACACCTGTCCCTCGATTCACACACACACCTGTCCCTCGATTCACACACACAGCTGTCCCTCTATTCACACACACACCTGTCCCTCGATTCGCAGACATACCTGTCTACCATTCACACACACCTGTTACTCCATTCACACACACCTGTCCCTCCATTCAAACACCTGTCCCTCCATTCACACACACCTGTCCCTCCATTTACACACACACCTGTCCCTCGATTCACACACACACCTGTCCCTCGATTCACACACACAGCTGTCCCTCTATTGACACACACCTGTCCTCCATTCACACATACCTGTCCCTCCATTCAGACACACCTGTCCCTCGATTCACACACACCTGTCCCTCCATTTACACACACACCTGTCCCTCGATTCACACACACACCTGTCCCTCGATTCACACACACAGCTGTCCCTCCAATCACACACACACCTGTCCCTCCAGTCACAGACACACACCTGTCTCTCGATTCACACGCACACCTGTCTCCCCATTGACACACACACACCTGTCCCTCCATTCACACACACCTGTTGCTCCATTCACACACACCTGTCACTCTATTCACACACACACACACCTGTCCCTCCATTCACACACACACCTGTCCCTCCATTCACACACACGTGTCCCTCCATTCACACACACCTGTCCCTCCATTTACACACACCTGTCCCTCGATTCACACACACACACACCTGTCCCTCGATTCACACACACAGCTGTCACTCCAATCACACACACCAGTCCCTCGATTCGCACACATACCTGTCCGCCATTCACACGCACCTGTTACTCCATTCACACACATGTCCCTCCATTCAAACACCTGTCCCTCCATTCACACACACACATCTGTCCTTCCATTCACACACACCAGTCCCTCCATTCACATACACACCTGTCCCTCCATACACACACACACCTGTCCCTCCATACACACACACACCTGTCCCTCCATTGACAAACACACGTGTCCCTCCATTCACACACACCTGTCCCTCCATACACACACCTTCCCTCCACAAAAACACACATGTCCCTCCATTCACACACACCTGTCGTCAATTCACACACCCACACACACCTGTCCCTCCATTCACACACACCTGTTGCTCCACACACACATATCTCTGTCCCTCGATTCACAAACACACCTGTCCCTGCATTCACACACACCTGTCCCTCCATTCACACACACAGGCACACCTGTCCCACCATTCACACACACACACCTGTACCTCAATTCACACACACACACCTGTCCCTCCATTGCCACACATACCTGTCCCTCCTTTCACGCACACGCCTGTCCCTCGATTCACACACACACACCTGTCCCTCGATTCACACACACAGCTTTCACTCCATTCACACACACCTGTCCCTCGATTCGCACACATACCTGTCCGCCATACACACGCACCTGTTACTCCATTCACACACACCAGGCCCTCCATTCAAACACCTGTCCCTCCATTCACACACACATCGTTCCCTCCATTCACACACACACACCTGTCCTTCCATTCACACACACCAGTCCCTCCATTCACATACACACCTGTCCCTCCATACACACACACGCCTGTCCCTCCATACACACACACACCTGTCCCTCCATTGACAAACACACGTGTCCCTCCATTCACACACACCTGTCCCTCCATACACACACCTTCCCTCCACACAAACACACATGTCCCTCCCTTCACACACACCTGTCGTCAATTCACACACCCACACACACCTGTCCCTCCATTCACACACACCTGTTGCTCCACACACACATATCTCTGTCCCTCGATTCACAAACACACCTGTCCCTGCATTCACACACACCTGTCCCTCCATTCACACACACACGCACACCTTTCCCGCCATTCACACACACACACCTGTACCTCAATTCACACACACACCTGTCCCTCCATTGCCACACATACCTGTCCCTCCTTTCACGCACACGCCTGTCCCTCGATTCACACACACACACCTGTCCCTCGATTCACACACACAGCTTTCACTCCATTCACACACACCTGTCCCTCGATTCGCACACATACCTGTCCGCCATACACACACACCTGTTACTCCATTCACACACACCAGTCCCTCCATTCACACACACACCTGTCCCTCGATTCACACACATCTGTCCCTCGATTCACACACACCTGTCCCTCGATTCACACACACACACACCTGTCCCTCCATTCACACACACCTGTTGCTGCATTCACACACACCTGCCCCTCCATTCACACACACACCTGTCCCTCGATTCACACACACACCTGGCCCTCGATTCACACCCATGCCTGTCCATCCATTCACACACAACTGTCACTTCATTCACACACACCTGTTCCTCCATGCACACACACCCCGTCCCTCCATACATACACACACCTGTCCCTCCATTCACACACACACTTGATCCTCCATACTCACACACCTGTCCCTCGATTCACACACACACCTGTCCCTCCATTCACACACACACCTGTCCCTCCATTCACAGACACACCTGTCCCTCCATTCACAGACACCTGTGCCTCCATTCACACACACACATGGCCCTCCATTCACACACACACCTGTCCCTCCATTCACACACACATGTCCCTCCAGTCACACACACATGACCTTCCATTCACACACACACCTGTCCCCCCATTAACACACATACCTGTCCCTCCATACACACACAGACCTTTCCCTAAACCCACACACACACCTGCGCCTCCAAACACACACACCCCTGTCCCTCCATTCACACACGCACATGTCCTTCCATACACACACACATGGCCCTCCATTCTCACACACACCTGTCCCTCCATTCACACACACACATGACCCTCCATTCACACACACACCTGTCCCTCCATTCACACACACATGTCCCTCCAGTCACACACACATGACCTTCCATTCACACACACACCTGTCCCCCCATTAACACACACACCTGTCCCTCCATACACACACAGACCTTTCCCTAAACCCACACACACACCTGTGCCTCCAAACACACACACACCTGTCCCTCCATTCACACACGCATATGTCCTTCCATACATACACATATGGCCCTCCATTCTCACACACACCTGTCCCTCCATTCACACACACACCTCTCCCTCCAGTCACACACACCTGTCGCTCCACTCACACACACCTGTCCCACCATTCACACACACACACCTGTCCCTCCATTCACACTCACCTGCCTCTCCATTCACACTCACATCTGTCCCTCCATTCATACACACACCTGTCCGTCGATTCACACACACCTGACCCTCCATTCTCACACACACCTGTCCCTCCACACACACACCTGTCCCACCATTCACACACACCTCTCTGTCCATTCACACACACCTGTCCCTCCATTCACACACACCTGCCCCACCATTCATTACACACCTGTCCCTCCTTACACACACATCTGTCCCTGCATTCACACACCTGACCCTCCACACACACCTCCCCTCCATTCACACACACACCTGTCCCTCGATTCACACACACACCTATCCTTCCATTCAAACACACTCCTGTCCCTCCATTAACACACACCTGGCGCTCCACTCACACACCTGCCCCTCCATTCACATACACACACCTGTCCCGCCATTCACATACACACCTGTCCCTCCATTCACAAACACCTGTCCCTCCATTCACATACACACACCTGTCCCGCCATTCGCAAACATACCTGTCCCTCCATTCACAAACACCTGTCCCTTCATTCACACACACACCTGTCCCTCCATTCACACACACTTGTCCCTCCATTCACACACATCTGTCCCTTGATTCACACAGACACCTCTACCTGCATTCACACACACCTGTCGCTTCATTCACATACACCTGTCACAAACACACCTGTCCCTCCATTCACACACATCTGTCCCTTGGTTCACACACACCTGTCACTCCATTCACACACACCTGTCGCTCCATTCACATGCACCTGTCCCTCCATTCAACCCACACGTGTCCATCCATACACACACACCTGTCCGTGCATTCACATACACCTGTCCCTCCACACACACACTTGCCCCTCGATTCACACACAGCTGTTCCTCCATTCACACACATCTGTCCCTCCATTCACACACACCTGTCCCTCCATTCGCACACAAACCTGTCCCAACATTCACACACACACCTGTCCTCCATTCACACATACCTGTCCCTCCATTCAGACACACACCTGTCCCTCCATTCACACACACCTGTCCCTCCATTTACACACACACCTGTCCCTCGATTCACACACACACCTGTCCCTCGATTCACACACACAGCTGTCCCTCTATTGACACACACCTGTCCTCCATTCGCACATACCTGTCCCTCCATTCAGACACACACCTGTCCCTCCATTCACACACACCTGTCCCTCCATTTACACACACACCTGTCCCTCGATTCACACACACACCTGTCCCTTGATTCACACACACAGCTGTCCCTCTATTCACACACACACCTGTCCCTCGATTCGCAGACATACCTGTCTACCATTCACACACACCTGTTACTCCATTCACACACACCTGTCCCTCCATTCAAACACCTGTCCCTCCATTCACACACACCTGTCCCTCCATTTACACACACACCTGTCCCTCGATTCACACACACACCTGTCCCTCGATTCACACACACAGCTGTCCCTCTATTGACACACACCTGTCCTCCATTCACACATACCTGTCCCTCCATTCAGACACACCTGTCCCTCGATTCACACACACCTGTCCCTCCATTTACACACACACCTGTCCCTCGATTCACACACACACCTGTCCCTCGATTCACACACACTGCTGTCCCTCCAATCACACACACACCTGTCCCTCCAGTCACAGACACACACCTGTCTCTCGATTCACACGCACACCTGTCTCCCCATTGACACACACACACCTGTCCCTCCATTCACACACACCTGTTGCTCCATTCACACACACCTGTCACTCTATTCACACACACACACCTGTCCCTCCATTCACACACACACCTGTCCCTCCATTCACACACACGTGTCGCTCCATTCACACACACCTGTCCCTCCATTTACACACACCTGTCCCTCGATTCACACACACACACCTGTCCCTCGATTCACACACACAGCTGTCACTCCAATCACACACACCAGTCCCTCGATTCGCACACATACCTGTCCGCCATTCACACGCACCTGTTACTCCATTCACACACATGTCCCTCCATTCAAACACCTGTCCCTCCATTCACACACACACATCTGTCCTTCCATTCACACACACACCTGTCCCTCCATACACACACACCTGTCCCTCCATTGACAAACACACGTGTCCCTCCATTCACACACACCTGTCCCTCCATACACACACCTTCCCTCCACACAAACACACTCCGGGAGCAATAGGTCAGAAGGTGAGAGCGTTGAGGGAGAACTAGGGAATATGGACAGTGTGGCTCTGAGGCAGAGCAGACGGGGAGAAGTTGCTGAACACAGCGGGTCTGGTGGCCTGAAGTGCATATGTTTTAATGCAAGGAGCATTACGGGTAAGGCAGATGAACTTAGAGCTTGGATTACTACTTGGAACTATGATGTTGTTGCCATTACAGAGACCTGGTTGAGGGAAGGGCAGGATTGGCAGCTAAACGTTCCAGGTTTTAGATGTTTCAGGCGGGATAGAGGGGGATGTAAAAGGGGAGGCGGAGTTGCGCTACTTGTTCAGGAGAGTATCACAGCTATACAGCGAGAGGACACCTCAGAGGGCAGTGAGGCTATATGGGTAGAGATCAGGAATAAGAAGGGTGCAGTCACAATGTTGGGGGTATACTACAGGCCTCCCAACAGCCAGCGGGAGATAGAGGAGCAGATAGGTAGACAGATTTTGGAAAAGAGTAAAAACAACAGGGTTGTGGTGATGGGAGACTTCAACTTCCCCAATATTGACTGGGACTCACTTAGTGCCAGGGGCTTAGACGGGGCAGAGTTTGTAAGGAGCATCCAGGAGGGCTTCTTAAAACAATATGTAAACAGTCCAACTAGGGAAGAGGCGGTACTGGACCTGGTATTAGGGAATGAGCCCGGCCAGGTGGTAGATGTTTCAGTAGGGGAGCATTTCGGTAACAGTGACCACAATTCAGTAAGTTTTAAAGTACTGGTGGACAAGGATAAGAGTGGTCCGAGGATGAATGTGCTAAATTGGGGGAAGGCTAATTATAACAATATTAGGCGGGAACTGAAGAGCATAGATTGGGGGCGGATGTTTGAGGGCAAATCAACATCTGACATGTGGGAGGCTTTCAAGTGTCAGTTGATAGGAATACAGGACAGGCATGTTCCTGTGAGGAAGAAAGACAAATACGGCAATTTTCGGGAACCTTGGATGACGAATGATATTGTAGGCCTCGTCAAAAAGAAAAAGGAGGCATTTGTCAGGGCTAAAAGGCTGGGAACAGACGAAGCCTGTGTGGCATATAAGGAAAGTAGGAAGGAACTTAAGCAGGGAGTCAGGAGGGCTAGAAGGGGTCATGAAAAGTCATTGGCAAATAGGGTTAAGGAAAATCCCAAGGCTTTTTACACTTACATAAAAAGCAAGAGGGTAGCCAGGGAAAGGGTTGGCCCACTGAAGGATAGGCAAGGGAATCTATGTGTGGAGCCAGAGGAAATGGGCGAGGTACTAAATGAATACTTTGCATCAGTATTCACCAAAGAGAAGGAATTGGTAGATGTTGAGTCTGGAGAAGGGGGTGTAGATAGCCTGGGTCACATTGTGATCCAAAAAGACGAGGTGTTGGGTGTCTTAAAAAATATTAAGGTAGATAAGTCCCCAGGGCCGGATGGGATCTACCCCAGAATACTGAAGGAGGCTGGAGAGGAAATTGCTGAGGCCTTGACAGAAATCTTTGGATCCTCGCTGTCTTCAGGGGATGTCCCGGAGGACTGGAGAATAGCCAATGTTGTTCCTCTGTTTAAGAGGGGTGGCAGGGATAATCCCGGGAACTACAGGCCGGTGAGCCTTACTTCAGTGGTAGGGAAATTACTGGAGAGAATTCTTCGAGACAGGATCTACTCCCATTTGGAAGCAAATGGACGTATTAGTGAGAGGCAGCACGGTTTTGTGAAGGGGAGGTCGTGTCTCACTAACTTGATAGAGTTTTTCGAGGAGGTCACTAAGATGATTGATGCAGGTAGGGCAGTAGATGTTGTCTATATGGACTTCAGTAAGGCCTTTGACAAGGTCCCTCATGGTAGACTAGTACAAAAGGTGAAGTCACACGGGATCAGGGGTGAACTGGCAAGGTGGATACAGAACTGGCTAGGCCATAGAAGGCAGAGGGTAGCAATGGAGGGATGCTTTTCTAATTGGAGGGCTGTGACCAGTGGTGTTCCACAGGGATCAGTGCTGGGACCTTTGCTCTTTGTAGTATATATAAATGATTTGGAGGAAAATGTAACTGGTCTATTAGTAAGTTTGCAGACGACACAAAGGTTGGTGGAATTGCGGATAGCGATGAGGACTGTCTGAGGATACAGCAGGATTTAGATTGTCTGGAGACTTGGGCGGAGAGATGGCAGATGGAGTTTAACCTGGACAAATGTGAGGTAATGCATTTTGGAAGGGCTAATGCAGGTAGGGAATATACAGTGAATGGTAGAACCCTCAAGAGTATTGAAAGTCAAAGAGATCTAGGAGTACAGGTCCACAGATCACTGAAAGGGGCTACACAGGTGGAGAAGGTAGTCAAGAAGGCATACGGCATGCTTGCCTTCATTGGCCGGGGCATTGAGTATAAGAATTGGCAAGTCATGTTGCAGCTGTATAGAACCTTAGTTAGGCCACACTTGGAGTATAGTGTTCAATTCTGGTCGCCACACTACCAGAAGGATGTGGAGGCTTTAGAGAGGGTGCAGAAGAGATTTACCAGAATGTTGCCTGGTATGGAGGGCATAAGCTATGAGGAGCGATTGAATAAACTCTGTTTGTTCTCACTGGAACGAAGGAGGTTGAGGGGCGACCTGATAGAGGTATACAAAATTATGAGGGGCATAGACAGAGTGGATAGTCAGAGGCTTTTCCCCAGGGTAGAGGGGTCAATTACTAGGGGGCATAGGTTTAAGGTGAGAGGGGCAAAGTTTAGAGTAGATGTACGAGGCAAGTTTTTTACGCAGAGGGTAGTGGGTGCCTGGAACTCACTACCGGAGGAGGTAGTGGAGGCAGGGACGATAGGGACATTTAAGGGGCATCTTGACAAATATATGAATAGGATGGGAATAGAAGGATACGGACCCAGGAAGTGTAGAAGATTGTAGTTTAGTCGGGCAGTATGGTCGGCACGGGCTTGGAGGGCCGAAGGGCCTGTTCCTGTGCTGTACATTTCTTTGTTCTTTGTTCTTTGTTCACACACACCTGTCGTCAATTCACACACCCACACACACCTGTCCCTCCATTCACACACACCTGTTGCTCCACACACACATATCTCTGTCCCTCGATTCACAAACACACCTGTCCCTGCATTCACACACACCTGTCCCTCCATTCACACACACACGCACACCTGTCCCACCATTCACACACACACACCTGTACCTCAATTCACACACACACACCTGTCCCTCCATTGCCACACATACCTGTCCCTCCTTTCACGCACACGCCTGTCCCTCGATTCACACAGACACCTGTCCATTCATTCACACACACCTGTCCCTCGATTCACACACACACACCTGTCCCTCGATTCACACACACAGCTTTCACTCCATTCACACACACCTGTCCCTCGATTCGCACACATACCTGTCCGCCATACACACGCACCTGTTACTCCATTCACACACACCAGGCCCTCCATTCAAACACCTGTCCCTCCATTCACACACACATCGTTCCCTCCATTCACACACACACACCTGTCCTTCCATTCACACACACCAGTCCCTCCATTCACATACACACCTGTCCCTCCATACACACACACGCCTGTCCCTCCATACACACACACACCTGTCCCTCCATTGACAAACACACGTGTCCCTCCATTCACACACACCTGTCCCTCCATACACACACCTTCCCTCCACACAAACACACATGTCCCTCCCTTCACACACACCTGTCGTCAATTCACACACCCACACACACCTGTCCCTCCATTCACACACACCTGTTGCTCCACACACACATATCTCTGTCCCTCGATTCACAAACACACCTGTCCCTGCATTCACACACACCTGTCCCTCCATTCACACACACACGCACACCTTTCCCGCCATTCACACACACACACCTGTACCTCAATTCACACACACACCTGTCCCTCCATTGCCACACATACCTGTCCCTCCTTTCACGCACACGCCTGTCCCTCGATTCACACACACACACCTGTCCCTCGATTCACACACACAGCTTTCACTCCATTAACACACACCTGTCCCTTGATTCGCACACATACCTGTCCGCCATACACACACACCTGTTACTCCATTCACACACACCAGTCCCTCCATTCAAACACCTGTCCCTCCATTCACACACACAACGTTCCCTCCATTCACACACACACACCTGTCCTTCCATTCACACACACCAGTCCCTCCATTCACACACACACCTGTCCCTCCATACACACACACACCTGTCCCTCCATACACACACACACCTGTCCCTCCATTGACAAACACACGTGTCCCTCCATTCACACACACCTGTCCCTCCATACACACAGCTTCCCTCCACACAAACACACATGTCCCTTCATTCACACACACCTGTCGTCCATTCACACACCCACACACACCTGTCTCTCGATTCACAAACACACCTGTACCTCCATTCACACACACACGCACACCTGTCCTGCCATTCACACACACACACCTGTATCTCCATTCACACACACACACCTGTCCCTCCATTGCCACACATACCTGACCCTCCTTTCACGCACACGCCTGTCCCTCGATTCACACACACCTGTTCCTCCATTCACACACACATGTCCCTCCATTGACACACACTCCTGTCCCTCCATTCACACACACCTGTCCCTCCATACACACACACACCTGTCCCTCCATTCACACACTCACCTGTCCCTCCATTCACACACACACCTGTCCCTCGATTCACACACACACACCTGTCCCTCCATTCACAAACACCTGTCCCTCCATTCACACACACACCTGTCCCTCCACACACACACATACCTGTCCCTCGATTCACACACACTCACCTGTCCCTCCATTCACACACACACCTGTCCCTCGATTCACACACACACACCAGTCCCTCCATTCACACACAAACCTGTCCCACCATTCACACACGCACCTGTCCCTCCATTCACACACACCTGTCTCTCCATTCACACACACACACCTGTACCTCGATTCACACACACCTGTCCCTCCATTCATATACACATGTCGCTCCATTCACATACACCTGTCGCACCATTCACAGACACCTGTCCCTCCATTGCCACACATACTTGTCCCTCCTTTCATGCACACGCCTGTCCCTCGATTCACACACACCTGTCCAGTCATTCACACACACCTGTCTCTCCATTCACACGCACGCCTGTCCCTCGATTCACAGACACCTGTTCCTCCATTCACATACACCTGTTGCTCCATTCACACACACCTGTCCCTCCATTCACACACACCAGTCCCTCCATTCAAACACCTGTCCCTCCATTCACACACACATCGTTCCCTCCATTCACACACACACCTGTCCTTCCATTCACACACACACCTGTCCCACCTTTCACACACACCTGTCCCCTCATTCACACACACACCTGTCCCTCTATGCACCCACACACATCTTTCCCTCCATTCACACACACACCTGTCCCTCCATTCACACACACACCTGTCCCTTCAATCACACATACACACCTGTCCCTCCATTCACACAGACACATGTCCCTCCATACACACACACCTGTCCCTCCATACACACACACATACACACCTGTCCCTCCCTTCACACACACCCCGTCCATCCATTCACACACACACACACCGACCCCTCTATTCACACATACACCTGTCCCACCAGATACACACACACCTGTCCCTCCATTCACACACACCTATCCCTCCACATACACACACACCTGTCCCTCCATTCACACATCCCTGTCTCTCCATTCACACACACCTGTCCTACATTCACACACACACCTGCCCCCTCATTCAAACACACCTGTCCCTCCATTCACACACACCTGCTCCTCCATTGACACACACACACCTGTCCCTCCATTCACACACATAGACCTGTCCCCTCACTCACACACACACCTGTCCCTCCATTCACACACACCGGTCCTCCATTCACACACACACACCTGTCCCTCCATTCACACACCTGTCCCTCCATTCACACACACAGCTGTCCCTCTATGCACCCACACACATCTTTCGCTCCATTCACACACACAGACCTGTCCCCTCACTCACACACACACCTGTCCCTCCACATACACACTCCTGTCCCTCCATTCACACACAGCCCTGTCCCTCCATTCACACACACGCCTGTCCCTCCATTCACACACACACACACACACCAGTCCCTCCATTCAGACACACATACCTGTCCCTCCATTCACATAACCTGTCCCTCCACATACACACACCTGTCCCTCCATTCACGCATACCTGTCCCTCCATTCACACACACACCTGTCCCTCCATTCACACACACACCTGTCCCTCTATACACCCACACACATCTTTCGCTCCATTCACACACACATCTGTCCCTCCATTCACACACCCCCCGTTCCTCTATTCACTCACACACCTGTCCCCTCATTCACACACACACCTGTCCCTCCATTCACACACACACCTGTCCCTCCATTCACACACACCCGGTCCCTCCATTCACTCACACACCTGCCCCCTCATTCACACACACACCTGTCCCTCCATTCACACACACACCCGTCCCTCCATTCACACACAAACCTGTCCCACCTTTCACACACACACCTGTCTATCCATACACACACACACACCTGTACCTCGATTCACACACATGCCCGTCCCTCCACATACACACACCTGTCCCTCCATTCACACATACCTGTCGTCCATTCACACACACACACACACACACACACCTGTACCTGTCCCTCCATTCACACACACACCTGTCCCTCCATTCACACACACCCCGTCCCTCCATTCACTCACACACCTGCCCCCTCATTCACACACACACCTGTCCCTCCATTCACACACACCCGTCCCTCCATTCACACACAAACCTGTCCCACCTTTCACACACAGACCTGTCTCTCCATACACACACACACCTGTACCTCGATTCACACACACGCCCGTCCCTCCACATACACACACCTGTCCCTCCATTCACACATACCTGTCGTCCATTCACACACACACACGCACACCTGTCCCTCCATTCACACACACCTGTCCCTCTATACACCCACACACATATTTCCCTCCATTCACACACACACCTGTCCCTCCATTCACACACACCAGACTCTCCAGTCACACACACACACCTGTCCCTCCATTCACACACACATCTGTCCCTCCATTCACACACACATCTATCCCTCCATTCACACACACCCCGTCCCTCCATTCAATCACAGACCTGCCCCTTCATTCACTCACACACCTGCCCCCTCATTCACACACACACCTGTCCCTCCATTCACACACACACCTGTCCCTCCATTCACACACACACCTGTCCCTCCATTCACACACACACACCTGTCCCTCCATTCACACACACACATCTATCCCTCCATTCACACACACCCCGTCCCTCCATTCAATCACAGACCTGCCCCTTCATTCACTCACACACCTGCCCCCTCATTCACACACACACCTGTCCCTCCATTCACACACACCCCGTCCCTCCATTCACTCACACACCTGCCCCTTCATTCACTCACACACCTGCCCCCTCATTCACACACACACCTGTCCCTCCATTCACACACACACCTGTCCCTCCATTCACACACACACCTGTCCCTCCATTCACACACACACACCTGTCCCTCCATTCACACACACACCTGTGCCTCGATTCGCACACACACCTGTCCCTCCATTCACACATACCTGTTGCTCCATTCACACACACCTGTCCCTCCATTCACACACACCCGTCCCTCCATTCACACACAAACCTGTCCCACCATTCACACACACACCTGTGCCTCGATTCGCACACACACCTGTCCCTCCATTCACACATACCTGTTGCTCCATTCACACACACCTGTCCCTCCATTCACACACACCCGTCCCTCCATTCACACACAAACTTGTCCCACCTTTCACACACACACCTGTCTCTCCATACACACACACCTGTACCTCGATTCACACACACGCCCGTCCCTCCATTCACGCACACCTGATCTCCATTCACACACACACCTGTACCTTGATTCACACACACCTGTCCCGCCATTCATATACACATGTCGCTCCATTCACACACACCTGTCCTTCCATTCACACACACCTGTCTCTCCATTCACACACACACACCTGTGCCTCAATTCACACACACATACACATGGCCCTCCATTCACACAGACAACTGTCTCGCCATTCACACACACCTGTTCCTCCATTCACACACAACTGTCCCTCTATCCGCACACACCTGTTCCTCCATTCACACACACCTGTTGCTCCATTCACACACACCTGTCCCTCCACACACACACCTGTACCTCCATTCACACACACCTGTCCCTCCACACACACACCTGTCCCTCCATTCACACACATACCTGTCCCTTCATTCACACACACACCTGTCCCTCCATTCACACACACACCTGTCTGTCCATTCACACACACACCTGTCTCTCCATTCACACACACACACTGCTGTCCCTCCATTCACACACACACAATCCCTCCTTTCACACACACCTGTCCCCTCATTCACACACACAACTGTCCCTCCATTCACACACACACCTGTCCCTCTATACACCCACACACATCTTTCCCTACATTCACACACACACCTGTCCCTCCATTCACAGACACACCTGTCCCTTCAATCACACATTCACACCTGTCCCTCCATTCACACAGACACATGTCCCTCCATACACACACACCTGTCCCTCCATACACACACACATACACACCTGTCCCTCCCTTCACACACACCCCGTCCCTCCATTCACACACACACACCGACCCCTCTATTCACACATACACCTGTCCCACCAGATACACACACACCTGTCCCTCCATTCACACATACCTGTCCCTCGATTCACACACACCTGTCCCTCTATACACTGACACACATCTTTCCCTCCATTCACACACACACACACACACCTGGCCCTCCATTCACACACACCTGTCCCTCCATTCACACACACACCTGTCCCTCCATTCACACACACACCTGTCCCTCCATTCACACAAACACATGTTCCTCCATACACACACACCTGTCCCTCCATACACACTCATCCCTGTCCATCCATTCACAGACACACCTGTCCCTCCATTCACACACACACGTCCCTCCATTCACACACACATGTCCCTCCATTCACAGACACATACCTGTCCCTCCACATACACACACCTGTCCCTCCATTCACACATCCCTGTCTCTCCATTCACACACACCTGTCCTACATTCACGCACACACCTGCCCCCTCATTCAAACACACCTGTCCCTCCATTGACACACACCTGCTCCTCCATTGACACACACACACCTGTCCCTCCATTCACACACATAGACCTGTCCCCTCACTCACGCACACACCTGTCCCTCCATTCACACACACCGGTCCTCCATTCACACACACACACCTGTCCCTCCATTCACACACCTGTCCCTCCATTCACACACACAGCTGTCCCTCTATGCACCCACACACATCTTTCGCTCCATTCACACACACAGACCTGTCCCCTCACTCACACACACCTGTCCCTCCACATACACACCCCTGTCCCTCCATTCACACACAGCCCTGTCCCTCCATTCACACACACGCCTGTCCCTCCATTCAAACGCACACACACACCTGTCCCTCCATTCAGACACACATACGTGTCCCTCCATTCACATAACCTGTCCCTCCACATACACACACCTGTCCCTCCATTCGCACATACCTGTCCCTCCATTCACACACACCTGTCGTCCATTCACACACACACACACACACACCTGTCCCTCCATTGACACACACACCTGTCCCTCTATACACCCACACACATCTTTCCCTCCATTCACACAAACACCTGTCCCTCCATTCACACACACCAGTCTCTACAGTCACACACACACACCTGTCCCTCCATTCACACACACATCTGTCCCTCCATTCACACACACCCCGTCCCTCCATTCACTCACCCACCTGCCCCCTCATTCACACACACACCTGTCCCTCCATTCACACACACCCCGTCCCTCCATTCACTCACACACCTGCCCCCTCATTCACACACACACCTGTCCCTCCATTCAAACACACACCTGTCCCTCCATTCACACACACACCTGTCCCTCCATTCACACACACACCTGTCCCTCCATTCACACACACATCTGTCCCTCCATTCACACACACACCTGTCCCTCCATTCACACACACATCTGTCCCTCCATTCACTCACACACCTGTCCCCTCATTCACACACACACCTGTCCCTCCATTCACACACACCCCGTCTCTCCATTCACACACACCCCATCCCTCCATTCACTCACACACCTGTCCCCTCATTCACACACACACACCTGTCCCTCCATTCACACACACACCTGTCCCTCCATTCAGACACACACCTGTCCCTCCATTCACACACACACCTGTCCCTCCATTCACACACACATCTGTCCCTCCATTCACACACACATCTGTCCCTCCATTCACTCACACACCTGTCCCTCCATTCACACACACCTGTCCCTCCATTCACACACACGCCTGTCCCCCCATTCACACTCACCCCGTCCCTCCATTCACTCACACATCTGTCCCTCCATTCACACACACACCTGTCCCTCCATTCACACACACACCTGTCCCTCCATTCACACACACACCTGTCCCTCCATTCACACACACACCTGTCCCTCCATTCACACACACACCTGTCCCTCCATTCACACACACACCTGTCCCTCCATTCACACACACATCTGTCCCTCCATTCATTCACACACCTGTCCCTCCATTCACACACACACCTGTCACTCCATTCACACACACGCCTGTCCCTCCATTCACACTCACCCCGTCCCTCCATTCACTCACACATCTGTCCCTCCATTCACACACACACCTGTCCCTCCATTCACACACACACCTGTCCCTCCATTCACACACACATCTGTCCCTCCATTCACACACACACCTGTCCCTCCATTCACACACACACCTGTCCCTCCATTCACACACACACCTGTCCCTCCATTCACACACACATCTCTCCCTCCATTCACACACACACCTGTCCCTCCATTCACACACACACCTGTCCCTCCATTCACACACACATCTGTCCCTCCATTCACACACACACCTGTCCCTCCATTCACACACACACCTGTCCCTCCATTCACACACACATCTGTCCCTCCATTCACTCACACACCTGCCCCCTCATTCACACACACACCTGTCCCTCCATTCACACACACACCTGTCCCTCCATTCACACACACACCTGTCCCTCCATTCACACACACACCTGTCCCTCCATTCACACACACATCTGTCCCTCCATTCACACACACACCTGTCCCTCCATTCACACACACGCCTGTCCCTCCATTCACACTCACCCCGTCCCTCCATTCACACACATATCTGTCCCTCCATTCACACACACATCTGTCCCTCCATTCACACACACACCTGTCCCTCCATTCACACACACATCTGTCCCTCCATTCACACACACACCTGTCCCTCCATTCACACACACGCCTGTCCCTCCATTCACACTCACCCCGTCCCTCCATTCACACACACATCTGCCCCTCCATTCACACACACATCTGTCCCTCCATTCACACACACACCTGTCCCTCCATTCACACACACATCTGTCCCTCCATTCACACTCACCCCGTCCCTCCATTCACACACACATCTGTCCCTCCATTCACACACACATCTGTCCCTCCATTCACACACACACCTGTCCCTCCATTCACACACACCCCGTCCCTCCATTCACACACACACCTGTCCCTCCATTCACACACACACCTGTCCCTCCATTCACACACACCCCGTCCCTCCATTCACACACACACCTGTCCCTCCATTCACACACACACCTGTCCCTCCATTCACACACACACCTGTCTCTCCCTCCATTCACACACACACCTGTCCCTCCATTCACACACACACCTGTCCCTCCATTCACACACACATCTGTCCCTCCATTCACACACACATCTGTCCCTCCATTCACACACACACCTGTCCCTCCATTCACACACACCCCGTCCCTCCATTCACACACACACCTGTCCCTCCAATCACACACACACCTGTCCCTCCATTCACACACACACCTGTCCCTCCATTCACACACACATCTGTCCCTCCATTCACACTCACCCCGTCCCTCCATTCACACACACATCTGTCCCTCCATTCACACACACATCTGTCCCTCCATTCACACACACACCTGTCCCTCCATTCACACACACCCCGTCCCTCCATTCACACACACACCTGTCCCTCCATTCACACACACACCTGTCCCTCCATTCACACACACACCTGTCCCTCCATTCACACACACCCCGTCCCTCCATTCACACACACACCTGTCCCTCCATTCACACACACACCTGTCCCTCCATTCACACACACACCTGTCCCTCCATTCACACACACACCTGTCTCTCCATTCACACACACACCTGTCCCTCCATTCACACACACGCCTGTCCCTCCATTCACACACACACCTGTCTCTCCATTCACACACACACCTGTCCCTCCATTCACACACACACCTGTCTCTCCATTCACACACACACCTGTCTCTCCCTCTCTGTTGTCTCCTCTCCAATGGGAGGAGGGTTGGGCTGGCACGTCACTAGAGTTGGGTTCCATGAGTGCTGATTGGCTGCCCCCGGCCCCGCCCCCAGGTTGCTCGGGGTGAGAGGTCAGAGGAAGATGGCGGCCCCCAGGAGCGGCTGTGTTGTGCGGCGGGCGCTGCTGACCCTGAAGGTGAGCGTCTGGCGGGGCCGGCGGGCTAGCAGCCGGGGAGCGGCCGGACCGGGGGCGGGGCGCGCGGGGGGGACGGAGAGGAGCCGGCGCCTTGGACACTGGACCGGGGTCCGGCGCGGTGACGAAGCGGATTGGAGCCGGGGCGGGGAGACGGCACCTTCCCGGGGCTGAGGCACCGACTCCAGCCCGATGGAGCGGCCCGGATCCCGGCCGCGGCCTCTGGGCGGTTCCCCACTCACTCCTCACTCACTCCCCTCTCACTCCTCACTCACTCCTCACTCACTCCCCTCACTCCTCACTCACTACCCTCACTCCTCACTCACTCCCCTCACTCCTCACTCACTCCCCTCACTCCTCACTCACTCCTCACTCACTCCCCTCACTCCTCACTCACTCCCCTCACTCCTCACTCACTCCTCACTCACTCCCCTCACTCCTCACTCACTCCCCTCTCACTCCCCTCTCACTCCTCACTCACTCCCCTCTCACTCCCCACTCACTCCTCACTCACTCCCCTCCTCACTCACTCCTCACTCACTCCCCTCACTCCTCACTCACTCCCCTCACTCCTCACTCACTCCTCACTCACTCCCCTCACTCCTCACTCACTCCCCTCACTCCTCACTCACTCCCCTCACTCCTCACTCACTCCTCACTCACTCCTCACTCACTCCCCTCACTCCTCACTCACTCCCCTCACTCCTCACTCACTCCCCTCCTCACTCACTCCTCACTCACTCCCCTCACTCCTCACTCACTCCCCTCACTCCTCACTCACTCCCCTCACTCCTCACTCACTCCCCACTCACTCCCCTCACTCCCCACTCACTCCCCTCACTCCTCACTCCCCTCACTCACTCCTCACTCACTCCCCTCACTCCTCACTCACTCCCCACTCACTCCCCTCACTCCTCACTCACTCCCCACTCACTCCCCTCACTCCTCACTCACTCCCCTCACTCCCCTCACTCCTCACTCACTCCCCTCACTCCTCACTCCCCTCACTCACTCCGCTCACTCCTCACTCACTCCCCACTCACTCCCCTCACTCCTCACTCACTCCCCACTCACTCCCCTCACTCCTCACTCACTCCCCACTCACTCCCCTCACTCCTCACTCACTCCCCACTCACTCCCCTCACTCCTCACTCACTCCCCACTCACTCCCCTCACTCCTCACTCACTCCCCTCACTCCTCACTCACTCCCCTCACTCCTCACTCACTCCCCTCACTCCTCACTCACTCCCCTCACTCCTCACTCACTCCCCTCACTCCTCACTCCCCTCACTCACTCCGCTCACTCCTCACTCACTCCCCTCACTCCTCACTCACTCCCCTCACTCCTCACTCACTCCTCACTCACTCCCCTCACTCACTCCCCTCACTCCTCACTCACTCCCCTCACTCACTCCCCTCACTCCTCACTCACTCCCCTCACTCCTCACTCACTCCCCTCACTCCTCACTCACTCCCCTCACTCCTCACTCACTCCCCTCACTCCCCTCACTCCTCACTCACTCCCCTCACTCCTCACTCACTCCCCTCACTCCTCACTCACTCCCCTCACTCCTCACTCACTCCCCTCACTCCTCACTCACTCCCCTCACTCCTCACTCACTCCCCTCACTCCTCACTCTCTCCTCACTCACTCCCCTCACTCCCCACTCACTCCCCTCACTCACTCCCCTCACTCACTCCCCTCACTCCCCTCACTCTCCACTCACTCCCCTCACTCCTCACTCACTCCCCTCACTCACTCCCCTCACTCCTCACTCACTCCCCTCACTCCTCACTCACTCCCCTCACTCCTCACTCTCTCCTCACTCACTCCCCTCACTCCCCTCACTCCCCTCACTCTCCACTCACTCCCCTCACTCCCCTCACTCACTCCCCACTCACTCCTCACTCACTCCCCTCACTCCCCTCACTCCCCACTCACTCCTCACTCACTCCACTCACTCCCCTCACTCCTCACTCTCTCCTCACTCACTCCACTCACTCCCCTCACTCCTCACTCACTCCACTCACTCCCCTCACTCCTCACTCACTCCACTCACTCCCCTCACTCCTCACTCACTCCTCACTCACACACTCCTCACTCACTCTCCCCTCACTCCTCACTCACTCCCCTCACTCCTCACTCACTCCCCACTCACACACTCCTCACTCACTCTCCCCTCACTCCTCACTCACTCCCCTCACTCACTCCCCTCACTCCTCACTCACTCCCCTCACTCCCCTCACTCCTCACTCACTCCCCACTCACTCCCCTCACTCACTCCCCTCACTCCCCACTCACTCCCCTCACTCCCCACTCACTCCCCTCACTCCTCACTCACTCCTCACTCACTCCTCACTCACTCCCCACTCACTCCCCACTCACTCCCCACTCACTCACTCCCCTCACTCCCCTCATTCCTCACTCACTCTTCACTCACTCCCCTCAATCCTCACTCACTCCCCACTCACACACTCCTCACTCACTCTCCCCTCACTCCTCACTCACTCCCCTCACTCCTCACTCACTCCTCACTCACTCCTCACTCACTCCCCTCTCACTCCTCACTCACTCCTCTCACTCCTCACTCACTCCTCTCACTCCTCACTCACTCCCCTCACTCCTCACTCACTCCCCACTCACTCCCCTCACTCCCCTCACTCCTCACTCATTCCCCTCACTCCTCACTCACTCCTCACTCACTCCCCTCACTCACTCCCCTCACTCCCCTCACTCCTCACTCACTCCCCTCACTCCTCACTCACTCCCCACTCACTCCCCTCACTCCTCACTCACTCCTCACTCACTCCCCTCACTCCTCACTCACTCCCCTCACTCCTCACTCACTCCTCACTCACTCCCCTCACTCCTCACTCCTCACTCACTCCCCTCACTCCTCACTCACTCCTCACTCACTCCCCTCACTCCTCACTCACTCCCCTCACTCCTCACTCACTCCTCACTCACTCCCCTCACTCCTCACTCACTCCCCTCACTCCTCACTCACTCCTCACTCACTCCCCTCACTCCTCACTCACTCCCCTCACTCCTCACTCACTCCCCTCACTCCTCACTCACTCCTCACTCACTCCCCTCACTCCTCACTCACTCCCCTCACTCCTCACTCACTCCCCTCACTCCTCACTCACTCACTCCCCTCACTCCTCACTCACTCCTCACTCACTCCCCTCACTCCTCACTCACTCCCCTCACTCCCCTCACTCACTCCCCTCACTCCCCTCACTCCTCTCACTCACTCCCCTCACTCTCCTCACTCCTCACTCACTCCTCACTCACTCCTCACTCACTCCCCTCACTCCTCACTCACTCCCCTCACTCCCCTCACTCCTCACTCACTCCTCACTCACTCCTCACTCACTCCCCTCACTCCTCACTCACTCCCCTCACTCCCCTCACTCCTCACTCACTCCTCACTCACTCCCCTCACTCTCCTCACTCCTCACTCACTCCCCTCACTCACTCCCCACTCACTCCCCTCACTCACCTCACTCCTCACTCACTTCTCACTCACTCCCCTCACTCCTCGCTCACTCCTCGCTCACTCCCCACTCACTCCTCACTCAGTCACTCCTCACTCAGTCATTCCTCACTCAGTCACTCCTCACTCAGTCACTCCTCACTCACACACACCTCACTCAGTCACTACTCACTCCTCACTCACTCCCCACTCACTCCTCATTCAGTCACTCCTCAGTCACTCCTCACTCAGTCACTCCTCACGCAGTCACTCCTCACTCACTCCTCACACACACTCCTCACTCAGTCACTCCTCACTCACTCACTCCTCCTCACGCCCCCCTCACACACCCCTCACTCACACTCCTCACTCACACTCCTCACTCACACTCCTCACTCACTCCTCACTCACACTCCTCACTCACACTCCTCACTCACACTCCTCACTCACACTCCTCACTCACACTCCTCACTCACACTCCTCACTCACACTCCTCACTCACACTCCTCACTCAGTCACTCCTCACTCAGTCACTCATTCTCCACTCATTCCCCACTCACTCCTCACTCACTCCTCACGCACTCACTCCTCACGCACTCACTCCTCACGCACTCACTCCTCACGCACTCACTCCTCACGCACTCACTCCTCACGCACTCACTCCTCACGCACTCACTCCTCACGCACTCACTCCTCACGCACTCACTCCTCACGCACTCACTCCTCACGCACTCCTCACGCACTCACTCCTCACGCACTCACTCCTCACGCACTCACTCCTCACGCACTCACTCCTCACGCACTCACTCCTCACGCACTCACTCCTCACGCACTCACTCCTCACGCACTCACTCCTCACGCACTCACTCCTCACGCACTCCTCACGCACTCACTCCTCACGCACTCACTCCTCACGCACTCACTCCTCACGCACTCACTCCTCACGCACTCACTCCTCACGCACTCCTCACGCACGCACTCCTCACGCACGCACTCCTCACGCACGCACTCCTCACGCACGCACTCCTCACGCACGCACTCCTCACGCACGCACTCCTCACGCACGCACTCCTCACGCACGCACTCCTCACGCACGCACTCCTCACGCACGCACTCCTCACGCACGCACTCCTCACGCACGCACTCCTCACGCACGCACTCCTCACGCACGCACTCCTCACGCACGCACTCCTCACGCACGCACTCCTCACGCACGCACTCCTCACGCACGCACTCCTCACGCACGCACTCCTCACGCACGCACTCCTCACGCACGCACTCCTCACGCACGCACTCCTCACGCACGCACTCCTCACGCACGCACTCCTCACGCACGCACTCCTCACGCACGCACTCCTCACGCACGCACTCCTCACGCACGCACTCCTCACGCACGCACTCCTCACGCACGCACTCCTCACGCACGCACTCCTCACGCACGCACTCCTCACGCACGCACTCCTCACGCACGCACTCCTCACGCACGCACTCCTCACGCACGCACTCCTCACGCACGCACTCCTCACGCACGCACTCCTCACGCACGCACTCCTCACGCACGCACTCCTCACGCACGCACTCCTCACGCACGCACTCCTCACGCACGCACTCCTCACGCACGCACTCCTCACGCACGCACTCCTCACGCACGCACTCCTCACGCACGCACTCCTCACGCACGCACTCCTCACGCACGCACTCCTCACGCACGCACTCCTCACGCACGCACTCCTCACGCACGCACTCCTCACGCACGCACTCCTCACGCACGCACTCCTCACGCACGCACTCCTCACGCACGCACTCCTCACGCACGCACTCCTCACGCACGCACTCCTCACGCACGCACTCCTCACGCACGCACTCCTCACGCACGCACTCCTCACGCACGCACTCCTCACGCACGCACTCCTCACGCACGCACTCCTCACGCACGCACTCCTCACGCACGCACTCCTCACGCACGCACTCCTCACGCACGCACTCCTCACGCACGCACTCCTCACGCACGCACTCCTCACGCACGCACTCCTCACGCACTCCTCACTCACGCACTCCTCACTCACGCACTCCTCACTCACACACTCCTCACTCACACACTCCTCACTCACACACTCCTCACTCACACACTCCTCACTCACACACTCCTCACTCAGTCACCCCTCACTCACTCACTCCCCACTCACTCACTCCCCACTCACTCCCCACTCACTCCCCACTCACTCCTCACTCATTCCTCACTCACTCACTCCTCACTCAGTCACTCCTCACTCAGTCACTCCTCACGCACTCACTCCTCACTCTCACACCTCACTCAGTCACTCCTCACGCACTCACTCCTCACTCACTCCTCACTCAGTCACTCCTCACGCACTCACTCCTCACACACACACACACTCCTCACTCACACACTCCTCACTCACACACTCCTCACTCACACACTCCTCACTCACACACTCCTCACTCACACACTCCTCACTCACACACTCCTCGCTCACTCACTCCTCGCTCACTCCTCACCCACACACTCCTCACTCACACACTCCTCACTCACACACTCCTCACTCACACACTCCTCACTCACACATTCCTCACTCACACACTCCTCACTCACACACTCCTCACTCCTCACTCACACTCCTCACTCACACACTCCTCACTCACACACTCGCTCACTCACTCGCTCACTCCTCGCACACTCCTCACTCACTCCTCACTCACTCCTCACTCACGCACCCCTCACTCTCACACCCCTCACACACACCCTTCACTCAATCCTCGCTCACTCAATCCTCGCTCACTCAATCCTCGCTCACTCAATCCTCGCTCACTCAATCCTCGCTCACTCAATCCTCGCTCACTCAATCCTCGCTCACTCAATCCTCGCTCACTCAATCCTCGCTCACTCAATCCTCGCTCACTCAATCCTCGCTCGATCCTCGCTCCTCCCTCGCTCCTCGATCCTCGCTCCTCGCTCGCTCATTCAATTTACCCACTCAATCACTCACACTCCTCACTCACTCCTCGCTCCCTCACTCTTCACTCACTCAATCACTCACAAACACTCAATTGATCAAACACATTCACTCACACACACTCGGGGAGGTTGACACTCACTCGGAAGGGAGGTTGACACTCTGGGTGGACGGGCGGAGGTTGTCACACACAATCGCAGAGGCGGGGGGGGGGGGGGGGCGGGGGGTGACACATACTAACTCCTCAGTCAGTAGGCTCCAGAACCTGGAGCACAGAATTCAGGCTGATCCAAGGACAGCGGAGTAGGAGTGGACCCCGCGGCTGGTGCCTCGAGCCTGATCCACCATTCAGTTCCACCGTGGGCAGTCCTCCTCTTGGGCAGCCAGTCGGGATTGAGGAGGACTTGCTCCGCCTCCGCTTCGATGGGCTCCGAGATGGCTGATGAGCCTCTCTCCATGGGCACGCCGTGTTCTCCTTGAAAGGTTGTTTGGAGGGTTTGTGCTCCCCCTCTGACACCCCGACCTGTCTGCGAATTCTCGAGCAAGTCTCTCACTGTGTTCAGAGCCTTCGCGAGTGAACCTTCTCTTTTGGTCGATCACGAGCCAGGGTCTCCCAACCTTGATGGCATTTTTGAACTTTTCGCAGATGCTTTGAGGACGTCCTAAATAATTTTTACTGTCCTGCTGGGGCTGCTTTGCTGCAACTGAGTCCCAAGTGGAGCAATTGCTTTGGGAGTTTGTTGTCAGGCATACGAACGATATGTCGCACCCAGCGGTACTGGCTTTGAGTGATTAGCGCCTCAATGCTGGGCCTGTTGATTTGGGAGAGGACATTGCTGTTGAACTGCCTTTCTTACCACTGAATTTGGAGGATTTTGTACCCCTGGTCGAACTTCAGTGCTGTAGGTTGGCCAAGTATCCGAAGCGTATAGGAATGCGGGGATCTCTGCTGCCCAGCTAACCATAATCCTAGCCTCCAGGTTCAGATCCTGTTTATCAAATACTCTATCCCTCAGTCAGCTGAAGGCTGATCTCACACATTTGCGGTGAGCAAGGATTTAATTACCTATGTCTGCCTTCATTGAGAGGAGGCTCCCAAGATTTGGAAAAAGGTCCTAGGATCTCGCCAAGGACCTTAATCAATGGGCGGGCGGAAAGGTGTTTTATTGTACTGTGTTTAATGAAACGCTCATTTTGGAGTGTTGTACTGTCAGAGGTGCAGATTTTCGAAAGAGACATTAAACCAAAGCATGTTGTCCTGGCCAATATCTACCCCCTCAATCAATGTCACAATCACAGATGATGTAGGGCAGCAGGGTGGCACAGTGGTTAGCACTGCTGACTCATGGTGCTGAGGACCCGGGTTCGATCCCAGTCGCGGGTCACTGTCTGGTGGAGTTTATACATTCTCCCCGTGTCTGCATGGGTCTCACCCCCACAACCCAAAAACGTGCTGGTTAGGTGGATTGGCCACACTAAATTGCCCCTTAATTGGAAAAGAATAATTGGTTACTCTAAATTTTAAACAAAACAGACACAGATGATCTGGGCGTTATCACGTTGCTGTGTGTAGGAGTTTGCTGTGTGTAAATTGCCTGCTGTGTTTCCTACATTACTTTTTAAAAAATAAATTTAGAGTACTCAATTATTTATTTCTTCATTTATCAAATTAAGGGCAACTTAGCGTGGTCAATCCAACTACCCTGCGCATCTTTGGGTTGTGGGGTGAAACCCACGCAAACACGGGGAGAATGTGAAAACTCCACACGGACAGTGACCCAGAGCCGGGATCGAACCTGGGACTTCGGCGCTGTGAGGCAGCAGTACTAACCACTGTGCCACCATGCTGCCATTTGTTTCCTACATCACAACAGAGCAAATGTTTCATTGGCTGTAAAGTGCTTTGAGAAATCCTGAGATTGTGAAAAACACTAAATAATTGCAAGTCTGTTTTTCTTCATGTGGCTCAATGGGTAGCACTCTTGCCCCTCAGTCAGAAGGTCACGGGTTAATTCCCTTCTTCAGAGAGCTGAATACGTAACTCATGCCAGCACTCCCAGTGCAGTACTGAGGGGGTGCTGCACTGTCAAAGCTGCGTATTTCAGATATGAGATTAAACTGATGTTCCCTGCCTGCCCACCCAGGTGAACATAAATAATCTCGCAGGCACTGTTTAGAAGAAATGTCTGGGAGGGTTCCTCCAGTGTCCTGGGAATAAAAGCTATTCCTCAGCCAACGCCACTTTAAAGAAAAAACAGATGACCACGTTGTTTTTTGTGGAGGCTTGCGGTGTACAAATTTGCTGTCACGCTTCTTACGTTTCAATAATGGCTACACTTCACAAGTACTTTCTCGCTTTGGGATGTGCTGAGGTCGTGAAATGCAATTTATAAATGTACGTTTTTCTTTAAAAAGGTAAATGGCTTCTTACGGGTTTGCACGTCTTGGTTATTATTGTTTGACTCAGGGCAGCACGGTGGCGCAGTGGTGGCACTGCAGCCTCCCGGCTCTGGGTCGCTGTCCGTGTGGAGTTTGCACATTCTCCCCATGTTTGCGTGGGTTTCGCCCTCACAACCCAAACGATGTGCAGGGTAGGTGGATTGGCCACGCTAAATTGCCCCTTAATTAGAAAAATGAATTGGGTACTCAGGGTAGGTGGATTGGCCACGCTAAATTGCCCCTTAATTAGAAAAATGAATTGGGTACTCTAAATTTATGAACAAAATAAATAAATAAATAATTGTTTGACACTTCGGTTTGGCAGACCTTGGTGATGTTTGTTGAGTTATGCCGTGCGCAGCACGGTAACACAGTGGTTAGCACAGTTGCTTAAAAGCTGCAGGGTCCCAGGTTCGATTCCCGGTTTGGGTCACTGTCTGTGCAGAGTCCGCATGTTCTCTCTCCCCTTGTCTGCGTGGGTTTCCTCCGGGTGCTCCGGTTTCCTCCCACAGCCCAAAGATGTGCCGGTTAGCTGGATTAGCCCCTTAGTGTCCAAAAAAAGGTTAGACTGGCTTACAGAGAAAGGGTGGAGACATGGGCTTAAGTGGGTGCTCTTTCCAAGGGCCGGTGCAGACTCGATGGCCCGAATGGCCTCCTTCTGCACTGCTCCTTCTGGGGCTGGTTTAGCACACTGGGCTAAATAGCTGGCTTTTAAAGCAGACCAAGGCAGGCCAGCAGCACGGTTCAATTCCCGTACCAGCCTCCCCGAAGAGGCGCCGGAATGTGGCGTCTAGGGGCTTTTCACAGTAACTTCATTGAAGCCTACTTGTGACAATAAGCGATTTTAATTTCATTTCAAATTCTATGATATACAGCACTCGCTTTGCAGCCTTAACTATTACTTACCTAACAGTCTGTTGCTCCCATACATTAATGCATCGGCTTTCATTAGGGAAAAGTTATTTTAGATAAAGTAAAATTAAAGTGCTTGAGTTATTACATGCCAGATTTCAAACTTGTTTTTGAAATGGAGAGTGAAGTTTGTATCTCAAAATCAAGGTATTCTCATGGCAGTTAACCAGAGTTTTCCAATATCCTGTGAATGCTGGATAACCAAGACACCTTTAGTTTACGTTTTCTACATGGAAAGTCGAATGGCATTGATGTTACTATTTTGTAATGTTTGTTGACTGAAAGGGGTGGGGGGGGAAGGTCATTGTTGTAACACGGATGCAAAAATGCTGTTCCTGAAACCCACCTTTGTTTTTGCTAGAATTGAGTATTGTTGATTGTACTGTTATGGTGTGTGCCATATGGTAGTTTATAAATACAGTTTTGTATCCATATTTATTTTCAAAATAATAAAAGTAAACAATTGAATGTGTACAATTCAGGGTCGTAGTTCAATGTGTACATGAGGGAACACACAGCATTTTATTCTGCAACTTAAATCTTGATGATCTTGACAAAGCATCTTCAGGGAGTTTAAGTCTGATTTGATTACCAGAGTCCGCCCCCTCTTTGGATTTCGATGAAGTTTCAAGTTCCAGTGCTTCATCTTCTATTGTCCCCGAGACACCACGTGCCTCACCTGTGCTCCAACACCTGACATGTCTTCAGACTGGCTTTTTTTGTTCTTTCATAGGATATGGGCATTGATGGTAAGGCCAGCATTTGTTGCCCATCCCGAATTGACCTTGAGCTGAGTGGCTTGGCTCGGCCATTTAAGAGTCAACGACATTGCTGTGGTTCTGCAGTCACCTATAGATCAGAATGGGCTCGCGGTTGGCTGATTTCCTTCCCTCAAGGATATTAGTGAACCAGTTGGATTTTTACGGCAACTGTTGGTAGTTTCAAGGTCGTCATTATTGAGACTAACTTTCAATTGCAGAGTTATTAATTAAATTTAAATTTGGGACGGCATGTGGCGCAGTGGTTAGCACTGGGACAGCGGCGCTGAGGACCCGGGTTCGAATCCCGGCCCTGGGTCACTGTCCATGTGGCGTTTGCACATTCTCCCCTTGTCTGCGTGGGGTTCACCCCCACAACCCAAAGATGTGCAGGTTAAGTGGATTGGCCACCCTAAATTGCCCCTTAATTGGGAAAGAAAAATTTATGGGTACTCTAAAATTGAAAAACAAACCTGTAAATTCCATCAGCTGCTGTTCACAAGAGGTTGTAAGGAGACCGCAGCAATTACATGTCAGTCTAACATCAGTAATGGGCAAGCTTCTAGAAACAATTATTCGGGATAGAATTAGTAGTCACGTGGAAAAATGTGGGTTGATTAGGAAGAGCCAGCCTGGATTTCTAAATTGGAAGACATGTTTAACTAACTTGCTGAAATTCTTTGAGGTGGTAACGGAAAGGGTTAATGAAAGTAATTCTGTTGTTGATGTGGTGTACGTGGAATTTCAGAAGAAGTTTGATACAGTGCCACAAAACAGACTTGTGAGAAAAGTTATAGCTCATGGAGTCAAAGGGACAGGAACGTGATACCAAATTGGCTGAACAATAGGAAGCAGAGAGTAACGGTCAGTGGATATTTTTTTGGATATTCACAGGGATCTGTGCTGGCCCCCCTATTGTTTTTCATTTATATAAATGATGTGGATGACAATGTGGTTGGTAGGATCAGTAAGTTTGCGGATAGCATAAAGATTGGCCGAGTGGTTAACAGTGAGGTTGAGTGTCTTGGTTTATGAGCAGGAATGTGCCAGATGGAATTTAAGCCTGAAAATTGTGAGGTGATACACTTTGGAAAGAGTAATTTTACAAGGAAGTATTCAATAAATGGCCTGACACTGGGAAGTTCTGAGGAACAAAGGGACCTTGGCGTGTTTGTCCAGAGATCTCTGAAGGCAGAAGGGCAGGTTAATAGGGTGGTGAAAAAGGCATATGGGACACTTGCCTTTATCAATAGACGCATAGGTTACAAAAGCAGGGGGGTCCTGTTGGAGTTGTATAGAATTTTGGTGAGGCCACAGCTGGAGTACTGTGTGCAATTCTGGTCACCACATTATAGGATAGATGTGATTGCACTGGACAGGGTGCAGAAGCGATTTACTAGGATGTTGCCTAGGATGGAACATTTAAGTTATCAATAGAGGTTGGATAGGCTTGGGTTGTTCTTGCTGGAGAACCGAAGACTGAGGGCCGACCTGATTGAGGTGTACAAGATTATGAGGGGAATGGACAAGGTGGATAGGGAGCAGCTCTTTCCCTTAGTTGAAGGGTCAGTTATGAAGGGGGGCAAGTTCAAGGTGCGGAGCGGGAGGTTTAGGGGGGATTTGAGGAAAAACCTTTTTACCCAGAGGGTGGTGAGGGTCTGGAATGCACTGCCTGGGAGGGTGGTAGAGGCGGGTTGCCTCGCATCCTTATTTTCTTTGAACACTTTAGTTATAAATATAGTATAATAATCTTTATTGTCACAAGTAGGCTTACATTAACACTGCAATGAAGTCACTGTGAAAAGCCCCGAGTCGCCACATTCCGGCACCTGTTCGGGTACACAGAGGGAGAATTCAGATTGTCCAATTCACCTAACAAGCACGTCTTTCGGGACTTGTGGGAGGAAACCGGAGCGCCCGGAGGAAACCCACGCAGACACTGGGAGAACATGCAGATTCTGCACAGACAGACAGTGACCCATGCCGGGTATCGAACCTGGGACCGTGGCACTGTGAAGCCACAGTGCTAACCGCTGTGCTACCGTAGGACAAAAGGCTCTTTGATTAGACATAGTGGTTGGAGCTGGGAGGAGATGTACTGAAACCTCCAGGAATAAGGCCGTTCAGAGTTAGCAAACACGGTCCTGTGGGGACGAATGCAGTGGCCCTGATTGATTGTGGTGTGTGACTTGAGTTTTCTAGGGCCATCAGTGGGCTTATGTTTTGGGGTTTTACTGCAGCAAAGAAAATATCTGTGAGAGTCCAGGTTGTTTGTCACTGTGACTTGGTTCACACTGTCTATGACTGCAGTAGTTTGGTTTAATTAGTGGGTGATTCTTTTGAAATTCCACCACACATTCAGTATAGAGATGCAAATAGTTAATATGTCAGAATTGCATCAATTAAGATATATATTTTGTGAGTTATCTCTTATTTTTTAATTGGATTACGTATTCCTTGATTTTATTTGGAGGGTGGGGGAGCCTAACATATGAGACTTGCCAGAAACCTTGCACTTGATATGGGTGGCACGGTAGCACAGTGGTTAGCACTGTTGCTTCACAGCGCCAGGGTCCCAGGTTCGATTCCCGGCTTGGGTCACTGTCTGTGCGGAGTCTGCACATTCTCCCCGTGTCTGCGTGGGTTTCCTCCGGGTGCTCCAGTTTCCTCCCACAAGTCCCGAAAGACGTGCTTATTAGGTACTTTGGGCATTCCGAATTCTCCCTCTATGCACCCGAACAGGCGCTGGAGTGTGGTGACTAGGGGCTTTTCACAGTAACTTCATTGCAGTGTTTTAAAAAAAATATTTTTATAAATGTTTTTTATTGGGTTTTTGAACAAAGTATATTTAGCGTTATGTACACAGAATAAGATATATATATATATATATATAGAAGAGGAGGGCACACACAAACATCATAAAAAAAAGTAATAATAAAAAATAAATACACAAGGTTGAGAAGGTTCTTCGGAGTGGAGGACAAGTGTGGGAGGTGCGGGGGAAGCCCGGCGAACCACACACGTATGTTTTGGTTGTGTCCGGCACTGGAGGGGTATTGGAGGGGAGTGACGGGAGTGATCTCGAAGGTGGTGAAGGTCCGGGTCAAGCCAGGCTGGGGGTTAGCTATATTTGGAGTCGCGGATGAGCCGGGAGTGCAGGAGGCGAAAGAGGCCGATGTCGTGGCCTTTGCGTCCCTAGTAGCCCGGCGTAGGATTTTACTCATGTGGAAGGAAGCGAAACCCCCCCGGACTGGAGGCCTGGATAAACGATATGGCGGGGTTCATAAAACTGGAGCAGATGACGTTTGCGCTGAGAGGATCGGCTCAAGGGTTCACCAGGCAAACCGTTCCTCGACTACCTAGCGGAACGTTAGAGGGAAGATAGATGACCAGCAGCAGCAACCCAGGGGGGGGGGGGTAAATTGTTTGGGTTTTTGGAGGGGGAGAGGGGGCGGGGGGAGTATTACTTCGTGTTATTTGGTTAATTTACCATGTTAGTTACACAATGTTATATTGCAGTTATCATGTTACTTTTATTTTTATTTCTTTGATTGGTAAGGGAAAAAATTGTGTTTGAAAACTTTAATAAAATATATTTTAAAAAAAATAAATACAAAATAAAAAAACTGGTAAGGTATTATGCACCAGCTCAACAGAGTAACTGTACAAGTGGCAATATTATTTACAACACATAAGTTGGCATCTGTTTGTGGGGGGGAGACTGGGGAGGTAGATTTACATTTGGGTGCTGGAGAAACAATTATAGAGGGCAATACTCGAATGGGCCTGGTGTTGGTGTTGTCCATTGCAGTGTTGATGTAAGTTTACTTGTGACACTAATAAAGATTATTATTATACCTCCGGAGACAGCAGATTTATTTTGGAAACTGTTGGGAAGCAGATTGTGGAGATCTCATTGAGATTTTAAGCTTGGAACAAGGAGACGGACAGAAGTCACAGTGGAATGTGTTGATATTTGATTGCCACATTAGCAGATTAATTTAACTGAACCAAATCGGTCGTCATTTTTCCCAGTGGCTAATTACAGACATTGCCAATGTTTTATAAGTGTATTGTAATTTTAGTGTTTGCTGCTTCTATTACTTCATATCACCATTTGAAAGTAAATGTATAACTGGCTGTAGTCTTTAAGCTACTGCTGTGTGTTTGCAGGTGGTAATGTGTGTAATTTCAAAGAGAATTGGATGGTGCAAAATAAAACTATTAACTCCGGTAAGCGATGACAGCAAATAGGATAGCTGTTAGATTTTTGAGTATGCATATCCCTGGTAGCAGAGAACAGTTCATTACTCTCAGGTTGCAGGAAGTAAAGGTTGCAGGAGAATATGGTACTAAATTCCCCAAAACTGTAACTACAAGATGCACTGTAGTAACTCAGCAAAGTTCTTTTGAAAGCATCGTCCAAACCGGTGACCTCTACCACTTGAAAGGACAAGGGCAGCAGACACATGGAGTAATAAAAATAATCGTTATTATCATGAGGATTCTGGGGAAATTTGGCCGGTTCTCTGGGTACAAACTAAATAAGGGGAAAAGCGAGATGTTTGCAATCCAGGCAAGGGGACAAGAGAGGCGACTGGGGGAACTGCCGTTTAGAGTGGTAGAGGGAAGTTTTAGGTATCTAGGCATCCAAGTGGCGTGGGAATGGGAACGGTTGCACAAACCTAATCTGACCCGACTAGTAGACCAAATGAAGGTCGATTTTCGGAGGTGGGACGCGCTCCCATTGTCACTAGCTGGGAGGGTGCAGACGGTGAAGATGACGGTCCTCCCGAGATTCCTGTTTGTATTTCAGTGTCTCCCCATCTTTATTCCGCGGTCCTATTTTAAACGGGTTAACAAAGTGATCACTGGCTTTGTATGGGCGGGCAAGACCCTGCGAGTAAAAAACGGGATGCTTGAGCGGAGTCGGGGAGAGGGCGGGCCGGTGCTGCCAAACTTCAGTAACTATTACTGGGCGGCGAATATAGCCATGGTCACGAAGTGGGTGGTAGGGGGAGGGTCGGCATGGGAGCCTATGGAGGCGGCTTCATGTAAGGGCACCAGCTTGGGTGCGTTGATAACGGCGCCTCTGCCATTCCGCCAGCACGGTACTCCACCAGCCCCGTGGTGGTGGCGGCCCTGAGAGTCTGGGGGCAATGGAGGAAGCATGTGGGAGTGGAGGGAGCATCGGTCTGGTCTACAATTTGTAATAATCACCGGTTTGCCCCGGGAAGGATGGACGTGGAGTTTCGGAGATGGCAGAGAGCAGGACTTGAGAGGATGGGGGATATGTTTATAGAGGGGTGCTTTCCTAGCCTGAGGGAGCTGGAGGAGAAATTTGGATTGGCGAGGGGAAACAAATTCAGATACCTGCAGGTGCGGGACTTCCTACGTAGGCAGTTTTGAACCTTCCCGCTCCTACCACCAAGGGGGATACAGGACAGGGTAGTTTCCAGAGTGTGGGTGGGAGAAGGGAAGGTCTCTGACATCCATAAGGAACTCATGAGGTCAGAGGACACGCAGACTGAGGAGCTGAAGCGCAAGTGGGAAGAGGAGTTAGGAGGAGAGATAGAGGATGGTCTCTAGGCGGATGCGTTGAGTAAAGTCAACGCGTCCACAACATGCGCCAGGCTCAGCCTGATACAGTTTAAGGTCGTTCACCGGGCTCACATGACAGTGGCCCGGATGAGCAGGTTCTGTGGGGTAGAAGACAGGTGTGCGGGGGGGGGGGGGTGTGCAGCGAACCATGTCCTCATGGTTTGGACATGCCCAAAGCTCAGTGGATTTTGGCAGGCGTTTGCGGATGTCATGTCCACGGTGTTAAAAAGAAGGGTGGCATCGAGTCTGGAGGTGGCGATTTTCAGGGTGTCAGAAGACCCGGGAATCCAGAAGGAGAAAGAGGCAGATGTTCTGGCCTTTGCTTCCCTGGTAGCCCGGAGGCGGATATTACTAGCTTGTCGGGACTCAAAGCCGCCAAAGTCGGAGACCTGGCTATCGGACATGGCTAGCTTTCTCTGTTTGGAGAAAATCAAGTTCGCCTTGAGAGGGTCACTGTTGGGGTTCGCCCGGAGGTGGCAACCGTTCGTCGACTTCTTCGCGGAAAATTAATCATCAGCAGAAGGCGGGGGGGGTGGGGTGGGGGGGGGTGGGGGGGGGGGGGTTAGTTTAGCTTAGAGTAGGGGGTTAATGAAGGTGGGACCTGTAATGGAGGAAGCAGGCTTTTTGCACCATGTTTAGAGACTCATGTACATTGTAAAAACAAAAATACCTCAATAAAATGTTTATTAAAAAAAAATCTTTATTAGTGTCACAAATAGGCTCACATTAACACTGCAATGAAGTTACTGTGAAAAGCCCCTAGTCGCCACATTCCGGTGCCTGTTCGGGTACACAGAGGGAAAATTTAGAATGTCCAAATTACCTAACAGCACGTCTTTCGGGACTTGTGGGAGGAAACCGGAGGAAACCCACCCAGACACTGGGAGAAGGTGCAGACTCTCACCTATCTTAATATTTCCTTTGGTGTTTCATCCCACCTGTGAAGTAGCTTGGGCTGTTTTGCTACATTAAAGGTATTATGTAAATGCAAGTTGTTGCTGTTGAATATGACACTGGATGTTTTCCTGATAACATGAAATCCGAATTCTAATCAAGTGATTTGTCTTTGTTTTTCTAGCATGCGTCGTTTCGCTCCAGGTGCAGCTTCGCTGTCTCTCGTGTGCTGTATTCCACAGTTTATGATCCAAATGAACCAGTAAGTTCAGCTTGGTGGAGGTCTTGAGGGTTTGTTATGGTAGATGTAGAGAAGATGTTTCCACCAAAACAGTTGTTGATGAACTGAAAGAAGAGCTGTGGGAGGGGGCCATAGTACGACTGGAACAAGGAATGTTCCATATACCCCATAAAGAGATAGAAAAACTGGGACTCCTAAGGATGCCCACGGCCGTGCCTTTGGTTTGGGTCCCAGTTTTGTCTGTCTCTTTATGGGGTATGTGGAACATTCCTTGTTCCAGTCTCCGGCCCCATCCCACAATTCTGCTAGCGGTACATCGACGACTATTTCGGTGCCGCTTCATGCTCCCGTCTGGACCTGGAAATGTTTTATCAATTTTGCTTCCAATTCCCACCCTTCTATTGCCTTCACGTTGTCCATCTCCGACACTTCCTGTCCTTTCCTTGACCTCTCTATTTCCATTTCTGGGGATAGACTGCTCACTAATTTCCATTGCAAGCCCACTGACTCCCACAGCTACCTCGACTACAGCTCTCCCAACCCCACATCCTGTAAGAACTCCATCACATTCTCCCAGTTCTTTCCCCTCTGTTGCATCTGTTCCCAATTATGCCACTTTCCAAAATGGTGCTGCTGACTTGTTTGCCTTCTTCCTTAATTGTGGGTTCCTACCCACTGTGGTTCACAGGCTCACTACTGGTCCCACCCATCTCCCGCACCTCTGCTCTCACTCCTTCCCCTCCCTCCCAGAACCAGGATAGGGCCCACCTTGTCCTCACTTTTCAACCACTAGCCTCTTCATTCAAAGGATCATCCTCCACCAGACTCCAGGATGATGCCACCACCAAACACATCTTCCCCCTCACTCTACCTGTCAGCATTACACAGGGACTGCTCCCTCCTGGTCCACACCTCCATCACTCCCAACATCTCACTTTCTTCCCATGCAATCCCAGTAGGTGCAACACTTACCTCCACCCTGCTCATCATCTCAGGGCAGTGCTTTACGTGCACCTCCTTCAATGTGGTCTATTGAATTCGCTGTTCCCAGTGCAGTCTACTCAACAGTCATAGAATCCCTACAGTGCAGAATGAGGCCATTTGGTCCATCTAGACTGCACTGACCCTCTGAAAGCGTACCCCATCCAAGCTCACTCCCCTGCCCTATCCGATAACCCCTTAACCTAACCTACACATCTTTTTTGGACACGAAGGGGCAATTTAGCATGGCCAATCCACCTAACCTGCACATCTTTGGACTGTGGGAGGGAACCGGAGCACCCGGAGGAAACCCACGCAGACACGGGGAGAACGTGCAGACTCCACACAGACATTGGAGAGACTAAACACAGATTGGGTGACCGCTTTGCAGAACACCTCCGGCCCGTCCGCAAGCAGGACCCAGACCTTCCTGTCGCTGCCATTTCACCTCACCGTCCGTCTCTCCCATCCACATGTCCGTCCTTGGCCTGCTGCAATGTTCCAGTGAAGCCCAGCACAAACTGGAGGAACAGCACCTCATCTTCCGATTAGGCACGATACAGCCTTCATGACTTAACATTGAGTTCAACAACTTCAGACTGTGAACTCTCTCCTCCACCTTGACCCCATTGTTATTTCTATCAATTTATTTTCATTTCTATAAAACTCACCTTATTTCCAGTTCCGTCTAGCTTTGACAAAGAGTCACCCGGACTCGAAAAGTTAGCTTCCTTCTCTCTCCACAGATGCTGTCAGACTTGCTGAGATGGTCCAGCATTTTCCGATTTTGTTTCTGAAAAGAATGTTGGGCCAGACTTCCTCTGTTTCATTTAATTAGTAGAGATATTGCACTTTGCCTCCGTACCTTTAGATGAAGGAGATGGGGGGTGCGGGGCGAAATCAGCCCGCCTTCATGTGTCCGATTGCAATCTAATTATCAGCCGAAGACTGCGTAAAGTAGATGAATAATGTCCCCTTGGACCAGCTACTTGAGGCCAGCCAGAGCTGACAGACTTGAGTATAGTCAGGGGAAGATGGGGGAATCTTAGCAAAGGTGGTTGGAATGACGCATTAATTTTACTTTGTTATATATTGATGTAACTTCAGAGTAATTAATAAATCCCATCCTTCAGTGATTAAACAACTTTCTTTTTTGGTGTTTGCCTTCTCCTCAGACATTTGACAAAATCCTTATTGCAAACCGAGGAGAGATTGCCTGCCGGGTAAGCTATTTTCTATTACAATGTCTTCGTCACCAGTTCAAGGGGAAGCAAAGACCAATGTTCAAAGATATTTTTTTTTTTTGCAAATCTTTTTATTGGCTTTTCTTGTATGTAGAAACAGTTGTTACTTATAGACCTTACATTTTTATAGCCCGCGTTAATTTGCTTTACTTTACAGAGAGGTTTGTTTTGTCCTTCATTTGACTAACTATACGTACATTTTGCTGCCCTCTGGATCAGTCTATGATATCCCCCCTTCCTCCTCCTCCTCCTCCTCCCCTCCTTCCCCCCTCCCCCATTGGTTTCAGCCCCCCCCCCCCCCCCCCCGGGTTGCGCAGTCCTTTGGTTCTTCATCTTTTTTTTTTTCACCCTGGCTTACTCCTCGTTGCTGGCCTCGAACAGGTTTTGGAACAGGCCGCCGAACTGCCCCCAAGTATCCAGGGAGCCTTCCTCAGACCTTCGGATGGCCAACTTAATTTTCTCCAGGTAGAGAAATTCCGACAGGTCAGCGAGTCAGTCTGCAGCTGTGGGCGGTGCTGCCGATCGCCAGCCGAGCAGGATTCTCCGGCGTGCGATTAGGGAAGCGAAAGCAAAAGCGTTGGCCCCCTTCCCCATGTGTAACTCTGGCTGCTCCGATACCCCGAATATTGCGACTGTTGGGCATGGCTTCACCCTCACCCCCACAACCTTAGACATTGCCTCGGAGAAGGCTGTCCAGAACCCAGCAAGCTTGAGGCAAGCTCAAAACATGTGGGTGTGGTTGGCCGGGCCCCTCTCTCACTGTTCACATTTTTCCTCCACCTCCGGGAAGAACCTGCCCATTTGGGTTCTGGTCAGGTGCGCTCAGTTCACCACTTTGAGCTGCATTAGGCTTAGCCTTGCGCAGGGGGAGGTGGAGCTCAACCTGCTCAGTTCTTCGCTCCAGAGTCCCCATCCTACCTCTGTCCCCAGTTCGTCCTCTCATTTTTGTCTGATCCCGTCCAGTGCTGTTCGGGCTCTGTCCAGTAGCTGTCCGTATATTTTCCCACATAGCCCCCCTTTCTCGCTGCTTGTGCCAATCAGGTCCTCTAGTAGTGTGCTAGCTGGGGCCCCGGGGTACCCCACTGTCTCTTTGCAGAGGAAGTGCTTTATTTGAAGGTGTCTCAATTCCTGTCCTCTTGCTAGTTTCCACTTCCTCGTCAGTTCGTCCAGTATCGCCAGTCTGCGCCCTACGTAGAAGTCCCCGACTGTCAGTGTGCTCCCGTCCCGCCTCCATCCTTTGAAGGTGGTATCTAGCATGGCCGAGGGGAATCTGTGATTGCCGCAGATGGGGCCATAAGGGACATTTTGGTTATCCCGAAGTGCTATCTCAACTGGGTCCATGTTCTCAGCGTGGCCGTTGCCTCTGGGCTCATTGTGTACCTTGTTGAGGAGGATGGGAGTGCTGCTGTGGCCAGGGCCCAGAGGGTTGTTCCTTTACAGGATGCCTCCTCCACTTGTACCCAATCTGTGTCGGGTTCTTGGACCCACCCCCTCACTCTTTCTGCCATTGCTGCCCAGTGGTAGTATTGTAGGTTCGGTAGAGCCAGGCCCTCTCTGACTCTCCCGCTTTGCAGTGTCGGTTTGGGAATTCTCGGGTTCTTGCCCCCCCACAAAATCGCCATGATTAGTCTGTCTATGTTTTGGAATAAGGCCTTTGGGATGACGATCGGGATGGATCTAAATAGGAAGAGGAACCTTGGCAGTACATTCATCTTGATCGTCTGCACTCTTCCCACCAGGGAGAGTGGGAGTGAGCCCCACCGTTGAAGGTCGTTTCTTACTTCCTCCAGGCTGGTCAGGTTCCACTTGTGGATCTGTGTCCAGTCTCTGGCTATTTGGATCCCCAGGTAGCGGAATCTGTTCTGGGCTGTTTTGAACGGGAGCCCCTTCAGCTCTGTCCCTCCCCATTTTGGGTTCACTGGGAATGCCTCGCTTTTGCCCAGGTTAAGTGTGTAGCCCGAGAAGGTTTCAAACTCTTTCAGTATTTGCAGTATTGCCTTCAGTCCCTCCTGTGGCTTCGAGACATAGAGGAGCAGGTCATCTGCATAGAGTGAGACTCTGTGCTCTCTGTCTCCTCTCCGAATTCCCTTCCAGCTTTTTGCGTCCCGCAGGGCTATCGCCAGGGGTTCGATGGCTAGCGCGAACAAGAGTGGGGACAGTGGGCAGCCCTGTCTTGTTCCTCTCTGCAGCTGGAAGTATTCAGAGCTGGTGGTGTTAGTTCGGACACTCGCTTTGGGAGCATTGTACAGGAGCCTCACCCAGGTGGTGAATTCCGCTCCTAGCCCAAACCGTTCCAGTACCTCGAGGAGGTAGCTCCATTCGACTCTGTCAAAGGCCTTTTCTGTGTCCAGGGTGACGATCACCTGTGGTGTTCTCTCCCCCGGGGGAGTGGTGAAATTGCTCCTCAGTGCCCAATAATACGCAAGGCAGGTGGGGTGCAGGGATGGGGCGGAGAAGTGGGCCGAGGCAGGGCTTCCTTCTGCACTGTTGGGATTCCATGAATCCATGTTACTGGTTCTAGAATGTGTGATGATTTCCCAGTGGCAGACGGTATGCAGCTTTACCATTAGAACTGCTATTTGTAGGTATAGGGTTAGGTACTTGGGGATTCAGGTAGCGAAGGAATGGACGGGGCTCCATAAGTGGAACTTAACAAAGCTGGTGGAGGAGGCCAGGGAGGATCTTAAGAGGTGGGATACACTCCACTTAACGTTGGCGGGGAGGATCCAGGTGGTGAAAATGAATATTCTCCTGAGGTTCTTGTTTATCTTTCAGGCTCTCCCGATCTTTATACCAAAGGCCTTTTTTCGGAAAGTTTGACACAATCATCTCTGCAGAGAAGGTGCAGAGGGTGGGGAGGACCCTGCTACAGAGACAGAGGCAGCAGGGGGGGGGTTGGCTTTGCCAAACTTGCTTCATTATTGTTGGGCGGTGAATGTGGACAAGGTGCGGCGGTGGTGGGAAGGAGAAGTGGTTAAGTGGGTTAGGATGGAGGAGGAACCTTGTAAGGGGTCTAGTTTGAGGGCTATGGTGACGGCAGCATTGCCAATGGCTCCGAGTAGGTATTCAGGGAGCCCAGTGGTGCAGTCCACGGTGAAGATATGGAATCAGCTGAGGAGGCATTTTAGGGTGGAAGGGATGTCTGTGCTAACGTCACTGAGCGAGAATCATGGGTTTGAGCTGGGGGAGATGGATAGTGTATACAGGAGGTGGAGGGAAGTGGGGCTGGTCAAGGTGAGGGATTTGTATTTGGAGGAAGGGTTCGCCAGTCTGGAGGAGCTACGGGAGAGGGTAGAGATGCCGAGGGGTAGTCAGTTCAGGTCTCTACAGGTTAGAGACTTTGCACGAAAGGTCTGGAAGGGGGTTCCCTAGATTGCCGGGATACACCCTGCTGGAGCGACTGCTGCTTCCGGATGTAGAAGGGGAGGGCAGAATTGGGGATATATATAAGTGGCTGGGGGAGCAGGGAGAAAGCGGGTGGTGAAGATCAAGGAGAAATGGGAAGCGGAGTTGGGAATGGAGATCAATTGGGGAGTATGGAGTGAGGCACTGCGAAGGGTAAACGGGACCTCCTCTTGTGCAAGGGTGAGCCTGATACCATAGAATTTACAGTGCAGAAGGAGGCCATTCGGCCCATCGAGTCTGCACCGGCTCTTGTAAAGAGCACCCTACCCAAGGTCAACACCGCCACCCTATCCCCATAACCCAGTAACCCCACCCAACACTAAGGGCAATTTTGGACACTAAGGGCAATTTATCATGGCCAATCCACCTAACCTGCACATCTTTGGACTGTGGGAGGAAACCGGAGCACCCGGAGGAAACCCACGCACACATGGGGAGGATGTGCAGACTCCGCACAGACAGTGACCCAAGCCGGAATCGAACCTGGGACCCTGGAGCTGTGAAGCAATTGTGCTATCCACAAGGCTACCGTGCTGCCCCAAAGTTAAAGTTTAAGGTGGTGCACAGGGTGCATATGACTCGGGCGAGAATGAGTGGGTTCTTTCAGGGGGTAGCAGATGAGGGTGAGAGGTGTGGGCGGGGGCCAGCGAATCATGCGCACATGTTTTGGGGTTGTGAAAAATTGGGAAGATTCTGGGCGGGAGTGTTCGCGGTCTTAGCCAGGATAGTGGAGTGAACCCGGACCCTTTGCTGGCGATATTTGGGGTTTCTGAGAAGCCGGAGCTCATGGAGAGGAGGAAGGCCGATGTCTTGGCCTTTGCCTCTCTGATTGCACGGCGGCGAATTTTGCTGGAATGGCGGTCAGCATCGCCATCGGGGGTAGCAGCATGGTTGGGTGACCTACATGACTTCCTGCGGTTAGAGAAGATAAAGTATGAGTTAAGGGGCTCATCAGGGGAGTTCGAGAAAAGGTGGGGGATGTTTGTGACCGCGTTTTTTGGGGGGGGGTTGACAATGAGTTGTTTGCTAGATTCTTTCAGAGGTCAGTTAGGTATAAATCACATTGCTTGAGGCCAGACCGGGTAAGGACGGCAGATTTCCTTCCCTAAAGGACATTAGTGAACTAGATGAATTTTTACGACAATCTGGTAGTCTTATGGTTAGCATTGCTGATACTGGCTTTTAATTCCAGGTTATTTAATTAATCAAATTTAAGCTCCTCCAGCTTCTGTGGTAGGTTTTGAACTCTCCGGATCATTGATCCAGGTCCCTGGATTACGTGTCCAGTAACTTGACCATGGTGCTAACATCACCACCGGTAACTCACTGGAAGCCACAGAGATGTTTCCTGTTAACGAAAGTGTCATAATTGAAGAAAAAAGGAACAACTTTCTTTTACACACCACCTTCGGAACACGGGATGTCCCAAAACGCTTTTCAGCCAATTAAGTACTTTGTAGCCTCTTTCGGCAATTAAGTGAACCACTTCAAAAAAAAAGTCAATGGAATTAACAGTATATGAGCCATTCTGCACCAAAATGGCAGTTCTTTGAACAAAGCATAACTTTCATTTCGGTGTGTGCTTTTATCTATTAAAATTGAGAGAACTGCTCCTTGTTCTCAAAGTTTGACTCCTGATTCAGATTTTGATCTGCTGGGAACGCGCATTAGGAAATTGAACCGTTTTAAGAAAGAAAACATTTTTATTCAAAAATAAACATGAACACAATCGTTGAAAAAAACAACACAATCCCCACGGTTAACATTTTCTCCCCTTTATCTCCGCTTAATACGGGGGGGGGGGGTAGGGCAAGGGAGGGAGCCTCGGTAGGGCGCTCTTTCGGAGGGTCGGTGCGGACTTGTTGGGCCAAACGGCCTCCTTCTGCACTGTAGGAATTCTATGGAAAGCTACATTTAGCTCTGTATATAGGCTGGAATTCTCCAGCCGTTCACTGGTGGTGGCATTCTCGGCCCCCCCCCCCGGCAGCGCACCCCTACCCGTGGGTTTCCCAGCGGTGTGGATTCAATGGGAATTCCCATTGACAGCAGCAGTAGCATAGAGTTCCACCGCCAGTGAACGGCGCAGTGCCTCCTGCCACCTGGAAGCACGTTGCCGGTAATCTTTTAAGGAGGTTAGAAAATGCAGAAAAAGATTGTTCGTAAATAGAGTTGTTTTGACCAGGTACTATTAATTTTTCAGTAGGTATAAAAAAACTAATGGTAGTTATGAAAAGAATGCAGATGTGATTAAAGTGATTGGCCTTAGTTTTCAGCCACATGACACGCTTAGAATTTTATTAAATTCGCAATTAACTCCAGTGCCTACTGCGTGTCCGGATGGATTTTCCAGACTTGAAAAATGAAATGAAAATCGCTTATTGTCACAAGTAGGCTTCAAATGAAGTTACTGTGAAAAGCCCCTAGTCGCCACATTCCGGCACCTGTTCGGGGAGGCTGGTACGGGAATTGAACCGTGCTGCTGGCCTGCCTCCGTCTGCTTTCAAAGCCAGCTATTTAGCCCTGTGCTAAACCAGCCCCTTTGGCAAAGTAACGGTTAAAATAAAAAACGTTAAAATGTTCAAGGTTCTGAATGTTCTTCTGTTTTATTGTCCTGTTTATGTACCACTGTGAGTGAGTTAAACAGAATTGGATGACAGCCGAAACTGTGAATAGATAATAATGAAGAGTTGACCAAAGATTAGTTCCGATAAATCTGAAAGAGCAGTGGCAATAAAGAATTGGTTGGGAGAACAGCGTGAAAATGGTTCGAATATTTGAATCATGGTTATTGTTAACACTTTGAGCACCATAGCAAGCTGTTCAGTTGCTGGCTGGTGTGGAAAATTATATTTACAGACCGTTATGACTTGACATCCAGCTACGTTTTATCGACCTGTTAACTACGTTGGAACATTCTTTAAAAAACATTTTTTTTTAGAGTACCCAATTATTTTTGTTTCCAATTAAGGGGCAATTTAGCGTGGTCAATCCACCTAGCCTGCACATTTTTGGGTTGTGGGGGCGAAACCCACGCAGATACGGGGAGAATGTGCAAACTCCACACGGACAGTGACCCAGAGCCGGGATCGAACACGGGTCCTCGGCGCCGCAGTCCCAGTGCCCTTGGAATATTCTTGACATAAGCCCATCACTGCTATGGTGTAAGGCCCTTTTGGCTCCCATTCCAGCAACAGCTCAACTTGAAACATCTCACGCTTGTTTTCAAATCCCTCCTTGTCCTCACCCCTCCCTATCTCCATACCCACCTCTAGCCCTTCAACCCAAGAGATCTCCGCGCTTCTCGTTTTCTGGCCTCTTGAGAGGGAAAGCAAACTTTTTTTTTTTTTTTTTTACAGATTTTCCCCGTGCTCTCGCTACCTTTCTCCTGAAAAGAGGCAACACCACTTTCTTTGTGGGGGGGGGGGGGGGTCTGCTTGCTGCCTGCAGCACGGTTTTTGAGTTGCATGTTTTCCAAGCCCCACGGCAGAGAGCCCTGGTTATCCGGCCCAGCAACATGTGGTGCTGCCTCTCGTTATGGATGGCCTCTTGGCGGTGGCCATGTCGACGGCCAGTTCCAGGATTTCCGAGATCACAACACTTGAGCCACAGTGCTCAGATTGACCAGCATCCTCAGCATACTTTCCCTTTCCTAGGAACCCGTGAGTGTGGCTGAGGGAGCTGAGGTCCTGTGTGTGGGATGAGTGTGGCGTGGCTCCACCTTTATGCTGTTTTTCCTCTTCTAGACATTTCCTCAAAATCTCTTGCGTTCCTGGACAATTAGCTGACTAATTAAAGAGTGAATGGCAAGGATGGAGACTGCAACTTGGGGAGAGTAAGAGAGATGTTTCCTCCTTGAGAAATGCCTTGAGGGATGAGTTAATATTGCGGAAACGTTAATATTTGAATTTAAGCGGCACAGTATATTTTGTAAATTCATTTATTCTGTCATTAACTACCTTTAAACTGCTGTAAAATCAACAGCTGGATGACCCTATTTTAATCGATGAGTCTTAATTAACGTAAAGGAACATCTTGGTTTTCTTATTTGTGATAAAAATAAAACTTTTGACGCAGCAAGTTGTTATGATCTGGAATGCGCAACTGAAAGGGAGATTCAGTAACTTTCAAAGGGAATTAGGTGAATACTTGAATAAAAAACTGGAACATTTCAAAGCTATGACAAAAGAGCAGGGTTGTTAGACAAATTAATTCACTCTTTCTAAGAGCTAGCACAGGCACCATGGGCTGATTGGCTGAATAGCTTCCCTTTGTGCTTCATTTTGAAACAATTTCAAGTGCCCAATTCATTTTTTCTAATTAAGGGGCAATTTAGCGCGGCCAATCCCCACCTACCCTGCACATATCTTGGGTTGTGGGGGGGGGGGGAAACCCACGCAAACACGGGGAGAATGTGCAAACTCCACACGGGCAGTGACCCAGAGCCGGGATTCGAACCCGGGACCTCGGTGCCGCGAGGCAGCTGTGCTAACCACTGCGCCACCGTGCTGCCCACCCTTTGGGCTTCATGTCCTGTGATTTTGATTTACTTCTTCGTTATTTTCCTTTATTTTCTTTCTCCTATTCTTTTTTTTTTTAAATTTAGAGTACCCAATTCATTTTTTCCCATTAAGGGCTAATTTAGCGTGCACATCTTTGGGTTGTGGGGCGAAACCCACACAAACACGGGGAGAATGTGTCTTCTATTCTGAAGTCCTTGACTCACAGACATAAAGGCGTATAGGAGATGGCAGCCAGCAGTGCGGAGATCAAACCTGTATCTTCGCTTCTCTGCCTGTGGGTATGGCTGGTATGGTACACTGCATCAGGAGTCTGATATTATTCCTGTACCTAATTATGGAATGCCATCTACAGTAATGAATATCATCATCCAATTGTTTTGAATGAGAGGGGTCAGCGGGTAGAAATAAAAGGAGGAAGTGTTCAGAAGAATCAAACAGCTTTGCAAGGTTCTGTTGCATGGTTATCAACAAATAAGTGACTGAGTTGGCAATATTTGTGTTCCTTCTGTAGATCATTAAGACATGCAAGAAGATGGGCATAAAAACAGTTGCAATTCACAGCGATGTGGACTCCAGTGCTGTAAGTAACTCTCTCTGCAGCTTATACCTCTGTGCTCTGCATGTTAGACTTATAAATACGTTGTGATATATTTGGATGTGCTGCTCAATTAATTTTGCAGGAATTTCCTTTTTTAAAAAACTGCTTGACAAAGTTAGAAGCTGTTTGTAACTTGTGACTGTGCTGCATACTGGAAGGTCCTTTTGAGTGAAAGAGTCAGTGCAGCTTTCGAAAAACTGTGTGACCTGAAAGATGTTAACATACTTCACAACGTGATGAAAAAAATCCTTTTTGAAAATTAAGGGGCAATTTAGCGTGGCCTATCCACCTACCCTGCATATCTTTGGGTTGTGGGGGTGAGACCCACGCAGACACGGGGAGAATGTGCAAACTACACACAGACAATGACCTGGGTCCTCGGTGCCGTGAGGCAGCAGTGCTAACCACTAGCCACCGTACTGCCCCAGGGATGACAAAACCTGAGTGTGAAATGAGGGGGAAAGACAGGCTGACCTGCATGTATATAATAGCGGCTTTCACAACTTCATGATGCCTGAAAGCATTTTACAGCCAATTAAGTACTTTTGGAAGTGTAGTTACTGTTTTAAGAAATGTGACGGCCAATTTGTGTACAAACAGCAATGTGATAATGACCAGGTGATCTGTTTTTGTGACTGAGAAATATGTATTGCCCAGGACGCGGGGGAGAACTCCCCCCTCCATTCTTCAAAGTAGTGCCATTGGACGTTTCTTCTATAAATTTACAGTACCCAATTCTATTTTTCCCAATTAAAGGGCAATTTAACACGACCAATCCACCTAGTCTGCACAACTTTAGGTTTATAGGCAAACTCCACACAGACAGTGACCCAGAGCCGGGATCGAACTCAGTGCCGTGAGGCAGCAGTGCTGACCACCGTGCTGCCCTGCGAGCTGCGTATCTATCAGGACCTGGGAGCAGAGTTGGCCAAGCGGAGGGCCGGGTACAAGCGGATCAAAGCTGCCCTCTACAAGAAGGGGGTGACGTTTGGGGTTCTGTACATCGCTGGCCTGCGGCTTACACACCAGAAGCAGGAGTTTTATTTTGACTCGCCGGAGGAGACAACGCTTCTGAGAGGTGATGGGCTGGGAGGAGGGTGAGGACATTGAACTTTGGAGGGGTGTTTTGTCTAAAATGTGGGCACACAGGGTGGATGGATTGGCGAAGGTTACGATTGGGGGGCGGGTGCGGTGAGGATGAGTGTGCCTTTTGTTTTTCCTTGTATGATTGTTGTTGTTGTTTGGAGGGATGGGTGTTGAGGGGCGGATTGGCGGGGTGAGGGGTAGAGATGTAGTCAGAGGCGCTGGGCGGGGGCCACCATGCTTGCTGGTTGACTAGTTAACGGAGTGAAATGCGGGTTCGCCAGGAGGAGGGAGTGGGATAGAGGGAAAGGGTTATTTTTTGAATGGTTATCCGCGGTGGCGCGGGGGGATAATGGGGGCAATTTTGGATGCGAGGATGGACCAGCTCGTTGAAGGTATCGGTGACGGTGAGGAAATTGAGGGGGTTCATGGACAGTATTGGGGGGGGGGGGGGGGGGGGCGGGGGCGTGGAGGTTCGGGAGGTCAAGTGCGAAAGAGTTCTCACACTTCTCCCATGTGCACCGGGTGTATTCCCGGATTAATTTTTCTGTGATGGATGAGGCGCTGTTGGCGAGGTTTGCTGACTCGGCGTATTCGGCGATCGTGGTCCCGGACCACGTGCCGCATTGGGTGGGTTTGCGGGTGGTCCAGGGAGAGGCCCAGCGGCCACAGTGAAGGTTAGCTGTGGGCTTGTCGCGGTGTGCGAGAGTGTGAGGGCAGCCATCCCTGGCTGTATGGAGCGGAATGACACACGGCCTCCACGCTGTGGGAGGCACTTAAGGCGGTAATCCGGGGCGAATCTATCTTGATTCTGGCAGGGAGCGAGAGTGAGGCTTCTGGATGGGATCTTCAGGGTGGATTGGAGATATTCGGTTGTGCCAGAGGAGTGTCGACTAAAGGAGAGGCAGAGGCTCCAGATGGAGTTTGGATTGGTGTCCATGGGGAAGGCGGTCGGGCAATTGTGGAGGGGCAGTGTATGAGTATGGGGAAAAAGCGAGCAGGATATTGGCACACCGACTCAGGAAACAGGCAGCGGGGAGGGAGATCGGAATGGTGAGGGAGGAGAGAGGCAAGGTGGTGTCGGACCCAGATGGGGTGAATGGAGTGTTTGAGGCCTTCTACAGAAGGCATCAATGAGTCAGAGCCCTACAAGGCAAGAAAGACATGAGGCTGTTCTTGGATGAACTGGAGCTCCCACGGGTGGAGAAGGAGATGGTGCAGGAGCTGGGGGATGGACTGCATGGGCGCGATGCAGGCGGGGAAGGTCCCGGGGCTGGGTGCGTTTCCAACTGTGTTCTACAAGAGGTTTGGTGCGGAGCTGGGGCCTCTGCTTGTGTGGAGGTACAATGAGTCAAGGTGAAGGGGGGAGCTCCCCCCTCACATTGTCCATTTTACTGATCTTAAAGAAAGATAAGGACCCGGAGCAGTGTGGGTTGTACCGCCGTTTCCGCTGCTAAACGTGGATACGAAGCTGTTAACGAAGGTGTTAGCATCGCGTATAGAGGAGTGACAGGGGAGCACCAGACGGGGTTTGTGAAGGGGCATCAGCCATTGACAAATGTGCGCAGTTTGCTCAATGTCATTAAGCTGCACTCGGAGGGGTAGGAGGTAGAGGTGGTGGTGGCAATGGATGCGGAAAAGGCTTTTGATCAGTTTGAGTAGGCGTATTTGTTGGAGGTGCTGGGTCGGTTCGAGTTTGGGCAGGGCTTCGTGGATTGGGTTCGGCTCCAGTATAGGGCACCGATGGCCACTGTCCAGACAACAGGACATGTGTGGGGTACTTCGGCCCGAATCGGGGGACGAGGCAGGGGTATCCGCTCTCCCTGTCGCTTTTTGCTCTGCCGATAGAGCCATTGGCAATGACACTTCGGGCGTCGAGGGTTGAAGAGGGATAGAGCAGGGTGGGGTTGAGCACAGAGTCTCGTTGTACACGGGCAATTTTCTGTGATACATTTCAGAAGTGGACTAATCAGACCAGTTACATTTTCCTCCAAATCATTTATATATACTACAAACAGCAAAGGTCCCAGCACTGATCCCTGTGGAACACCACTGGTCACAGCCCTCCAAATAGAAAAGCACCTTTCCATTGCTACTCTCTGCCTTCTATGACCTAGCCAGTTCTGTATCCACCTTGCCAGCTCACCCCTGATCCCGTGTGACTTCACCTTTTGTACCAGTCTACCATGAGAGACCTCGTCAAAGGCCTTACTGAAGTCCATATAGACAACATCCACTGCCCTACCTGCATCAATCATCTTTGTGACCTCTTCGAAAAACTCTATCAAGTTAGTGAGACACGACCTCCCCTTCACAAAACCATGCTACCTCTCACTAATACGTCCATTTGCTTCCAAATGGGAGTAGATCCTGTCTCGAAGAATTCTCTCCAGTAATTTCCCTACCACTGACGTAAGGCTGACCGGCCTATAGTTCCCGGGATTATCCTTGCTACCCTTCTTAAATAGAGGAACAACATTGGCTATTCTCCAGTCCTCCGGGACATCACCTGAAGACAGTGAGGATCCAAAGATTTCTGTCAAGGCCTCAGCAATTTCCTCTCCAGCCTCCTTCAGTATTCTGGGGTAGATCCCATCAGGCCCTGGGGACTTATCTACCGTAATATTTTTCAAGATGCCCAACACCTCGTCTTTTTGGATCTCAATGTGACCCAGGCTATCTACACACCCTTCTCCAGACTCAACATCCACCAATTCCTTCTCTTTGGTGAATACTGATGCAAAGTATTCATTTAGTACCTCGCCCATTTCCTCTGGCTCCACACATAGATTCCCTTGCCTATCCTTCAGTGGGCCAACCCTTTCCCTGGCTACCCTCTTGTCAAGATACAGGTGCACCGAGCTGGGCACAGCTGCATAAATTGAATTTGACAAGACTGGTGGACGGAATGGAGGCAGACATTAAGAGGTGCACTTCTTCGTCTGCCTTGCCCGCCTCAAAATCATCACCTTGTCAAGAAGATGTTGCAGACTGAAAAGGTTAGCCTCCAACAACCACAACCATCTTCCTTTGTGCCAGGTATGACTCCAACCAGCAGAGTGTTTTCCCCCCTGATTCCCATTGACTCCAGTTTTGCTCGGGCTCCTTGATGCCACACTCGGTCAAACGCTGCCTTGATGTCAAAGGCATTCATTCTCGCCTCACTATTTACCCTCTCACAAAAAGGTGATCAGTGCCATTGCACCTGGGTGTCAGGGGATCTCACCGCTGACCTTGGACACTGAACTCGTCAGCAGGTTGTTAAACCTAGCCGGGGGGTGGGGGGGGGTGGGGGCCGGAGTGGGATTGTCAACAGCTGATCCTTATTTAGCCAAATAACTCCACACGCATACATTTTCCAATCAAAATTATCGCAAGACCAGAAAATATAATCCTGGTTTCATTTTGTTTTTCGTTTCTACTTTCGTGTTCCAGGGATACTAAAGCCAACTTGAGCTCTGTCACTTATACAACAGCTGAGATTAATATATATATTTATTATATTATAGAAACTTTTATGTGTGCTTTGAAGGCCAGATTTTTGTGTGGCTCAGGTGGAAAATTGGCTGAATGTTACACGCAAGTTGAAAAGGTCTTGTATTCCTACATTGTAACAATGGCCACACTTCAAAAATGCTTAATTGCCCTGGAAAGTGTTTTGGGACATCTGGAAGGTGCTGCAGAAATACAAGACATCTGTTGTTTCCCTGTAAGGAGGCAAAGCCCATAGCTGTAGGTGCAAGGTGTTGGATTGGAGGCACAACTCAGCCATGAGCTAACTGAAAGGCAGAGCAGGCTTCAGCTGAACGCTGGCACCAACCCCTCTGATAACAAAAACGTTACATGTCACTGACTTTGATTTGTTTATTTCTGGAGCTAAATGTGCTTGGAATCAAAAATGCTGCTGACTTGGACAAAATTTGAGAAGTAATTAAAAAAAAATAAACTTACATTTTCTTTCCAATTAAGGGGCAATTTAGTGCGGCCAATCCACCTACCCTGCACATCTTTTTGGCTGTGGGGGTGCGACCCCACAGTCGATAGTGTGGAAGGATGTAGCAGATTACAGAGGGATATAGATAAGCTGCAGAGCTGGGTCGAGAGGTGGCAAATGGAGTTTAATGTAGAGAAGTGTGAGGTGATTCACTTTGGAAGGAATAACAGGAATGCGGAATATTTGGCTAATGGTAAAGTTCTTGAAAGTGTGGATGAGCAGAGGGATCTAGGTGTCCATGTACATAGATCCCTGAAAGTTGCCACCCAGGTTGATAGGGTTGTGAAGAAGGCCTATGGAGTGTTGGCCTTTATTGGTAGAGGGATTGAGTTCCGGAGTCGGGAGGTCATGTTGCAGCTGTACAGAACTCTGGTTCGGCCGCATTTGGAGTATTGCGTACAGTTCTGGTCACCGCATTATAGGAAGGACGTGGAGGCTTTGGAGCGGGTGCAGAGGAGATTTACCAGGATGTTGCCTGGTATGGAGGGAAAATCTTATGAGGAAAGGCTGATGGACTTGAGGTTGTTTTCGTTGGAGAGAAGAAGGTTAAGAGGAGACTTAATAGAGGCATACAAAATGATCAGGGGGTTGGTTAGGGTGGACAGTGAGAGCCTTCTCCCGCGGATGGAAATGGCTGGCACGAGGGGACATAACTTTAAACTGAGGGGTAATAGATATAGGACAGAGGTCAGAGGTAGGTTCTTTACGCAAAGAGTAGTGAGGCCGTGGAATGCCCTACCTGCTACAGTGGTGAACTCGCCAACATTGAGGGCATTTAAAAGTTTATTGGATAAACATATGGATGATAATGGCATAGTGTAGGTTAGATGGCTTTTGTTTCGGTGCAACATCGTGGGCCGAAGGGCCTGTACTGCGCTGTATTGTTCTATGTTCTATGTTCTAAACAGGGGGAGAATGTGCAAACTCCACACGGACAGTGACCCAGGGCCGGAATCGAACCTGGGACGTCGGTGCCGTGAGGCCACCAGGACTGCGCCACCGTGCTACCCTTGAGAAGTAATGTTGGAGCAATTTTTGAAACTCTTCCTTTTATTCATGGGATGTGGGCAAGGCCAACAATTATTGCTGTTATGGGCCAGGATTTAGAGTCTCGGTGCTTGGAGTATCATGGAGTTCACCTGATCCACAACTTTTAATAGATTGTGGTATGGGAAACACACGGCCCACTCTACCGGTGTGGTACAGCAGAAATGGAAAAGTAATTTTTAATGCAAAACAACGTTTATTCTATGAACTCAAGTTAACCTTTGTAAAACATACAGTGAACATCTTAGCAACCATCAATTCAAATACAATCCCAAAGAATACAACACTAAGTAACCCTTAATAACTTCCCAAACAACTTCCAGAAGACAAAAGAAACATCTTTTAACAGAAGCACATTAGGTTTGCATTCACTACTGAGAACATTTATAATTCTGAATTCACCAAATGATCAAGAGATAGTCTTTTCATGGCAGAGAGAACAACAGTACACCTGCTCTGTCTGGCTTCAGCTCCAACACTGAAAACAAAACTAAAACACACCCTGCAGCAAACAGCCTAAAACAAAAGTAAAAAGCTGACAGACAGCCCAGCTCCACCCACACTCTGACATCACTGATAAACACCCATTTCTTAAAGGTACATTTCTTAAACACCCATTTCTTAAAGGTGCTCTCACATGACATTGCTCATTCCTCATTTACCTCGAGAAGATGAGTCGCCTTCTTGAACTGCTGCAGTACATGGAGTGTAGGTTTACCCCAGTGCTGTTAAGGAGGGAGTTAAAGGATTTTGACCCAGTAGCAGTGAAGGAACGGCGATAAAATTCCATATTTTGCTACATTTAGATTTATTTTGCTCAATTGAAAGTTGTAGCGACCTGTAATTTTACATCTACCTTCCTGGGCAGACGTATTTTTTAATTGTTTCTTTGACGACTTTAATGAGGAAGTATTTTTTTGCACAATTCACTGTAGCCATCTGTGGGATCCACATTGTATCATTTTATTCTGGTTGTTCAGTTGTGACCTTTACAAAAACGAGCAACACATTACAAAAATATGCATTTTTATCTCGGCCCAATTTTCCCTTTTCAAAAGTAAAAATAGAATGAAACACAATAAAGGGCTGGCTGTGTGTGCACTTGAGAGTTGTGGAGTATTAGGCATTACGGAAACGTACAGATACTATATCCTTCCTGATAACACTTCAGCCATTCCCACAATTGAAACTGGTGGGGCAATGTATCCTGTGTGTTAATGAACAAAATCGCCCTCGTCTGCTCTTTTTCGTCAACATATCCAGATGGAACCTATTCTGACTTTAACTGGCACTAAAAATTAAAGTTTTAAAAACTCCCAACTTGTGGCCAGTTACTTAAGAAGCAAGATGTATAGATATCTCCATATTTTCACATTAGGTGAAATCGCGATAATGATTTGAGCAACATAATGAACTGGCCTCTTGATGACATTATCATACGAGGAGAACATTGAGTACCCGCTTGCGAGTACAGCAATTAAGTCTTATAAAAAGAGGTCATTTGTATCAATGTCCACTCGTGAATGCATTAACTTTAAACCTTTCAGGAAGTGGCTTTTGTATCAGATTCCAAAGCTCGGCAGATGAGATGGCCTCCCACTCTTATCTTTCTGAAGCAACTGGATTGTGGATATTATACTGTATCTGTGTATTCATAAGCTGGCCATAGGTGCTTTTTTAAAAACATCTTCTCATGGTGTGCCTGCCTGGCAGGACCAGCGGTCTTTGCCCATCACCGATTGCCTTTGAGAAGGTGGTGGTGAGCTGCCTCCCTGGGCCACGGCAGTCTGCGTAATGCAGGTTTAACTGCAGAGCTATTAAAAAGAGAGATCCAGGTATTTGACCTGCCGCCAGTCAAGGAGCAGCAATATATTTGCAAGTCAATGTGATGTGTGATTTGGAGGAAGCTTGTGTCTGCTGCCTTTGCCCTTCTTGGTGCTTGGAGGCTTGGAATGTCTGTTGAAGGGATGGTGCACTTTGTGTTGAATTCAAAATTTTAGTAAAGAAAGACTTGCCCTCATATAGCGACTTTTACCACCTCAATTGTCCCAAAGTCAATGAAGTATATATATTTTTTGAAGTGCAGTTACTATTCTAATGTAAGATACATGGAATTTGGATGTTTGAACAGCAAGATCCCATAAACAGAAATATGCTAATGACCAGATAATCTTTTTTACTGATGTTTTAAAAATAAATTTAGAGTACTCAATTCATTTTTTACAATAAAGGGGCAATTTAGCGTGGCCAATCCACCATCCCTGCACAGCTTTGGGTTGTGGGGGCGCGACCCACGCAGACAAAGGGAGAACGTGCAAACTCCACACGGACAGTGACCCAGGGCTGGGATCGAACCCGGGCCCTCGGTGCCGTGAGGCACCAATGCTAACCGCTGCACCAACATGCTGCCCTTCGTTTACTGATGTTGGGCAAGAGATAAGTATTGGTCTGGATGCCGGGGGGGGGGGGGGGGGAACATGTGGTGCCGGCTGACTTCCGGTGGCGGCTATGAAGGAGTAGGTCGCACATTTGGTGGCTCCCGCTCGGGTTGGACCTTTGGACCTTTCCCCCCGATTTTCTACCGGACTTGATTTGGAAAATTGATGGGAGAGGTAACTGTTGATTGAATTCCCACACCGGTGCATGGAGAGGCAGACTAGAAGTGCTCGCATAGGAAGAAACGACAAACAGAGAAGGCTTGGGCTAAGGTTGCAGCGGGGGAAAGCATGGCGGATGACCGGAGACCTGGCTTGTCGACCCAGCGGTCAATGGGGCAGCTGATGCAATTTATCCAGGAGGGCTTCGTCAAGCAGAAGAGCAGGAATGCTTGGACCCGATTAAAGAAATCATTTGCGCGGCTGGAGCTCAGATTGGATGCCCAAGATCGGGCGACCCAGAAAGTAGAGAAGGCGCTGACTGAGCAGGAGAACATCAAACTGCGGTGGAGTTGGAGGTGGGGATGCTGAGAGACCAGCAGAAAAGGCTCCTGGGGAAGGTGGAGGACCACGAGAATAGATCACGCCGGCAGAACCTGAGAATTGTCGGTCATCCGGAGGGGTCCGAAGGAGCGGATGCTGGGGCATACATAGATGGCATGTTCGAGAAGCTGCTGGGGGTGGTACGTTCTCCCGATCCTTGGAGGTGGACAGGACTCACAGAGCGCTCGCGGGGAAGCCGCGAGTGCCCCCCCCCCCCCCCCCCCCCCCCCCCCCCCCCCCGAGGGCAATGGTGGTGAGATTCCACAGGTACTTGGACAAAGAGCGTATTTTACAGTGGGCCAGGCAGACACGGAGGTGTAAATGGGATGACAGTATCCTGCGGATCTACCGGGACCTGAGTGCAGAGGTGGCCAGGAGAAGAGCGGGGTTCAATCAGATGAAGTCGTCCCTTTGTAAGAAAAAGGTGAAGTTTGGACTGCTGTATCCAGTCCGTCTCTGGGTCATGTATGAGGAGCAACATTTTTATTTTGAGTCACCCGAGGAAGAGATGGACTTCGCTAAAAGGAAAGGACTGGTGGCAGACTGAGGACTTTGAACTTTGCTGCAACGTTCACATCAAAAAAAAAATCTTGTTTTTTGCTTTTTGGACGTTATTTGTAATGCCTTCTGTATTGATTTGGGGCCAGTTGCAGAGCTGAGCACTGATGGGGGATGGAAGTGTGTTTGTTAGATGCTGGATCTTCTGTTGATCTTTTCTTTGTTTATCGGTTTTTTTCTTGGGCAATTGTGTTGGGACTGGTTATTGTTTGTGTATGAGCGGGGGGGGGGGAGGGAACAATAGGTGGGAGAATGTCTGGCGCCATGGGCGGGGGTCACCATGCTAGCTGGGTGGGCTAGCTCACTGAAGCGCAGTGGGGGGGTGAGCAGATGTTATGCTTGTCAAAGGGGTCGGTTTACATCGTGCTGTTACCGGGGGGGGGGGGAGGGGGGAATGTTCTACTGACGAGGGAGGGACTGTTGCTGAGGGACAGAAAGGAGGTCAGGGGTGGAGGCTACCTGGGGGCGGGCCGGTGGAGGCATGGGGCGCGGGCTGGAGACTGGCCCAAGAAAGGTGATGGCTGATCGGCGAAGGGGGGGGGGAAGGGGGGGTGCGATGAGCCCCCCAACTAGGCTGATCACCTGGAACGTAAGAGGACTAAATGGGCCGGTTAAGAGGGCACGCGTGTTCACGAATCTGAGGGGACTGAAGGCGGACATGGTAATGCTACAGGAGACGCACCTTAGAGTGTCATCAGATTAAGGAAGGGATGGATCGGACAGGTTTTTCACTCGGGGCTGGACTCTAAGATTAGAGGGGTCACGATCCTGTTTAATAAGCGAGTGGTGTTCAAGGCGGGAAGAATAGTTACGGATGTGGGAGGCCGGTATATTATGGTCACTGGGAAACTGGAGGGGGTGCAGGTGGTACTATTAAATGTGTATGCACCAAATTGGGATGATGTGGAATTTATAAAGAGGATGCTGGGGAAGATCCCAGACCTAGATTCGCATAAGTTGGTCATGGGAGGGGACGCAACACAGTTATTGACCTTGGTTTAGACCGGTCAAGCTCAAAGGCGGGCAGGGTGCCAGTAATGGCAAAGGAGCAAAAGGGGTTCATGGAGCAGATGGGGGGGGGGGGGGGGGGGGCGGGGGAGAGATGGAACCATGGGGAATTGGGCAGCCGAGAGTGAAGGAGTTCTCCTTCTACTCACACGTGCATAAAGTGTACTCCCGGATTGTTTCTTTATTTTGTGCAGGGCCTTACTGGCAGGGGTGGTGGACACGGGTACTCGGCGATCACAATCTCAGACCATGCACCGCACTGGGTTGACCTACAGGTGAGCGAGGAGAGTAACCAGCGCCCGCACTGGAAGCTGGACCTGGGACTTTTAGCTGGAGAAGAGGTGTGCGGGCGGCTGAGGAAATGTATTCAGAACTACCTGGAAGTCAACGACACGGGTAAAGTTTCGGCGGCGGTGGTCTGGGAGGCATTGAAGGCGGTGGTTTGAGGAGAGCTGATCTCGATACGGGCCCACAGGGACAAGGTAGACAGAGCAGAGATGGACCGACTGATAAAGGAGATATTACAGGTTGGCAGGATGTATGCAGAGACCCCAGAGACAGGGCTTTTAAGGGAACGACGAAGGATACAGGCGGAGCTTGGCTTGTTAACTACAGGGAGGGCGGTAGAGCAGGTCAGGGGGGGCGATCTATGAACATGGGGAGAAGGCCAGTGGAATGCTTGCACAGCAGCTTAGAAAGAGGGAGGCAGCCAGGGAGATCGGGAAAGTAAAGGATGGGGACGGGAGCCTGGTTGGAGACTCAGCAGGGGGGAATAACACATGCAAGGAGTTTTACAGTAGGCTGCATGAGTCAGAACCCCCAGGCCAGAGGAGTTGAGGCACTTCTTAGGGGAGCTGAATTTCCCGAAGGTGGACGGGGGGTTCGTAGAAGGGCTGGGGGCCCCGATCGGGTCGGAGGAGATAGCGGAGGGTCTGAAGGCCATGCAGTCGGGTAAAGCCCCGGGGCCGGACGGGTACCCAATGGAGCTCTATAAAAAGTTCTCTGGGATATTGGGGCCGCTGTTGATGAGGACATTCAATGAGACAAGGCAGCATGGGGTGCTTCCCCCGATGATGTCACAGGCCACAATCTCATTGATCCTGAAGCGGGACAAGGACCCGGAGCTGTGTGGGTCCTACAGGCTGATATCCCTGTTGAATGTGAACGCCAAACTGCTGGCCAAAATCTTGTCCTCTAGGATTGAGGATTGTATTCCGAACGTTATGGGGAGGACCAGACGGGGTTTGTTAAGGGAAGGCAGTTGGTGGCCAATGTAAGAAGGTTGTTAAATGTGATCATGATGCCCCCGGAAGGTAGGGAGGTGGAGGTAGTGGTTGCAATGGACGCAGAGAAGGCTTTTGATCGGGTAGAATGGGATTATCTGTGGGAGGTACTGGGACGGTTCGGATTTGGGCGGGGCTTTATTGACTGGGTCAGGTTGCTGTATCATGCTCCTGTGGCAAGTGTACGGACGAATAGGACAACATCGGACTATTTTAGGGGGTGCCCCCGCTCCCCACTGTTGTTCGCGTTACCATAGAGCCGCTGGCAATTGCACTGAGAGACTCAAGGAGCTGGTCCGGGGGGGGGAATGGAATACAGAGTCTCGTTTTATGCAGACGACCTGCTCCTATATGTATCGGACCCATTAGAGGGGATGGAAGAAATTATGAGGATTCTGGGGGAATTTGACCTGTTTTTGGGTATAAACTAAATATTGGGAACAGTGAGATGTTTGCGGTCCAGGCAAGGGGGCAGGAGAGGCGACTGGGGGAACTGCTGTTTAGAGTGGTAGGGGGAAAGCGTTCGGTACCTAGGCATCCAGGTGGCGCGGGGATGGAAACGGCTGCACAAGCTAAATCTGGCCCGAATAGTAGACCAAATGGCAGACGAATTTCGGAGGTGGGACGCATTCCCGTTGTCACTAGCTGTGAGAGTGCAGACGGTGAAGATGATGGTCCTTCCGAGATTCCTGTTTGTGTTTCAGTGTCTCCCCATCTTTATTCCGCGGTCCTTTTTTAAACGGGTCAATAAGATAATCACTGGCTTTATATGGGCGGGCAAGACCCCGCGAGTAAAAAAGGGGATGCTTGAGCGGAGCCGGGGGGAGGGCGGGCTGGTGCTGCCAAACTTCAGTAATTACCATTGGGCGGCGAATATAGCCATTATCAGGAAGTCAGTGGTGGGGGAAGGGTCGGTATGGGAGCATGTGGAGACGTCTTCATGCAAGGGCACCAGCTTGGGTGCGTTGATAACAGTGCCTCTGCCGTTCCCGCCGGCACGGTACTCTACCAGCCCCGTGGTGGTGGCGTCCCTGAGAGTCTGGGGGCAATGGAGGAGGCATGTGGGAGCGGAGGGAGCATCGGTCTGGTCTCCAATCTGTAATAATCACCGGTTTGCCCCGGGAAGGATGAATGGAGGGTTTCGGAGATGGCAGAGGGCAAGGATTGAGAGGATGGGGGAAATATTTATAGAGGTGAGTTTTCCTAGCTTGAGGGAGCTGGAGGAGAAATTTGGATTGGCGAGGGGAAACAAATTTAGGCACCTGCAGGTGCGGGACTTCCTGCATAGACAGGTCTCAACCTTCCCGCTCCTACCACCAAGGGGGATACAGGACAGGGTAGTTTCTAAAGTGTGGGTGGGAGAAGGGAGGGTCTCTGACATTTACAGGGAACTCATGGGGTCAGAGGACATGCAGACTGAGGAGCTGAAGCGCAAGTGGGAAGAAAAGTTGGGAGGAGAGATAGAGGATGGTCTCTGGGCGGACACGTTGAGTAGAGTCAATGCGTCCACAACATGTGCCAGGCTCAGCCTGATACAATTAAAGGTTGTTCACAGGACTCACATGACAGTGGCCCGGATGAGAAGGTTCTGTGGGGTAGAAGACAGGTGTGCAAGGTGTGCGGGGGGGCCAGTGAACCATGTCCACATATTCTGGACATGCCCAAAGTGGATGGGATTCTGGCAGGGGATTGCGGATGTCATGTCCACAGTGTTAAAAACAAGGGTGGCACCGGTTCCAGAGGTGGCGATTTTGGGAGTGTCGGAAGATCTGGGAATCCAGGAGGAGAAAGAGGCAGACATTCTGGCCTTTGTTTCCCTGGTAGTCCGGAGACAGATACTATTAGCTTGGAGAGAATCAAAGCCCCCGAAGTTGGAGACCTGGCTATCGGACATGGCTACCTTTCTCTGTTTGGAGAAAATCAAGTCCGCCTTGAGAGAGTCACTGTTCGGGTTCGCTCGGAGGTGGCAACCGTTCGTCGACTTCTTTGCGGAAAATTAACCGTCAGCAGAAAGTGGGGGGGCGGGGGGGGAGTTTAACTTAGTTTCGAGTAGGGGGTTAGTAAAGGTGGGACCTGTAAGGGAGGAAGACGGCTTTTGCACTATGTTTATAAATTCATATACATTGTTTATTTTGTTGTTGTTGTAAAACCTTAAATACCTCAATAAAATGCTTATTAAAAACAGCTTGGTGCCAGCCGTGCGCGGACCCGATCTGCTACCTGCGACCCCACAGGCCCCCCCCACTGGCCACCAGCCCCCCCCAGCCCTTGCAGAAGGCCCCCAGCCAGTGGCACGGATCCCGGCTGAGTGTGGGGGTGCTGGACACAGTCCGCAGCCGCAACACCGGGAACTCGGCCCAACGGGGCGGAGCATCGCGGGAAGGCCTGCCGATGACGCGCGACGCTATTACGCCATTTCCGAAGGGGCGGAGCATGGCTGACCAGCTTCAAACCCGCACCGGCACCGATTTGGGCGTTGGAGTCGATCCTCCGCCTGATCGCAGATTACAATATCGGCAACGGAGAATCCAGCCCTGGTTTCGAAAGAAGTCTTCTAAAGATCATCAGAACCTTAGAAGCCCTGATTTATTTTGTTCTAGCTGCACAAGAGTGTAATATTGGAACCGGCAGCTGAAAGCCTGCAGCCAACCCCCTCCCCAAAAGTAGCGTTTACATTTAATTTGGTTATCCGTGTGGGTTAAATTAACTTTTTTTCAATTCTGCTCATATGGTGAAGCTCGAGGGGGCAACCTACCACTGCCATTCACTTCCTACAGAGACTGTGTGCTAAAGGCCCTCGAGTTGCCAGTTCTAGTTTGACACATTGAGGGACGTTCCGCATGACTTCCAGCTGGCACCCCCAATCCCTCCGTCTAAAGTTCCGGCGAGTGAGTGTCCAGCGTCCCCTCCCTCGCAGTGGTACCACCTTCACCTGCCAATTGTAAAGTAAACAGACTCTTCATTCCCTGGTTGGATGAAGTTTGAGCGTCAAAAATATCACCCCCACCATCTCCAGTATATTTATAGCCAATTAAAGAATTATTTTCTTTATAAGTGGTGTTCAGTGAAAATAAAGTGACAGTTTTGATTTGTACCTCCATGACTTTTCTCTGGGGTTGTTCACAGCAGAGGCTTGTAGATTAAGCAAGCATTCATTTCTTCACTCAGAATTGGGAGGGTTACTTGGTGTCAGCCATCCCACAGCGGATAGCATTCTCTCCCCTCTGAGTCAGAAGGTTGTGAGCTCCAGACCCATTCCGTAGACTGGAGCCCAAAAGTCCAAACTGGCACTCCCAGTGCAGTGCTGAGGGAGTGCCGCACTGTCAGAGGTGAGATGTTAAACTAAGACCTCTTCTGCCTGCACAGGTGGGCATAGCAGATCACACGGTACTATTTGGAAGGCACGCAGGGCAGTTCTCCCCATTGCCCGAGCTAATGTTTACCTCGACCAACATTATTGAAAATAGATTTTCTGGTTGTTATCACATTGATGGGGCGACAAGGTATGTATAAAGTTCAGTAACTTAACATCACTCCAATGCAGTCTTTCAGTGAGGTGCAGCTCAGATTTTTGCAAAGAAAGGGAGCTCAGACAGCAATGCCTTGATTTCACCACGTAACTGAGCTTAATCACAGGAAGTTGCCGCACAATTTACCAATGATACCAGTAATCAAATTTAGCTTCACTTTTATTTTTACTACAAAGTCCAACCCATTGGCCAAGCATCTAAAAGTGCTGTGCGACCAAAAACTTCACCCAAAGGGTGTCTGGAGGCACTCCCTCCTGAGTGGTGGAGGCACGCTACTATCTGAAATGAAATAATGTGCAAGATTATGGGGACAAGGCAGGGGAGTGGGAATGGGTAGACTGCTCTTTCAGAGAGTCAGCGCAGAATTGATGGGCCGAATGGCCTCCTTCTGCACCGTAAAGATTCTGCGATTGTTTGATTCTCTGGATGGAACAGCAGAATGTGCTACGAAACGAAGAAACAACGATGGTACTGCCTGAATCATCTAAACGGCGACAAAACAGAGACAGTATGAAAAGCAAAGTTTAACCTTCGGTCACACGAAAGTCATAAATTATACAGCAAGCAATAGCTCAAATATTTATACAAGTATTACATTACAAAATCAGCACTTGCAATACCTCTAAGCTTGCTGATAACATTGTAAATCATATGCGAGACCTTCCATAACTTAAAAACCTCAGACCTAAAAAGGTAGACTCCCAATTTCCAGTGGCAAATATATAATTTTTTTATTAAGGGGCAATTTAGCGTGGCCAATCCACCTACCCTGCACATCTTTGGATTGTGTGGGTGAGACCCACGCAGACACAGGGAGAATGTGCAAACTCCACACGGTCAGTGACCTGGGGCCGGGATCGAACCCGGGTCCTCGGCGCCGTGAGGCAGCCGTGCTAACCACTGCCCCACTGTGCCGCCCTTATTTTATACAATTTAAAGAACCATAACTTTGAACATGGTTTTGGTGGAAGTAAATAAAATACCATGTTGAATTTGTCTTGATAAATGTGAATGTCTTTAGATAAAAGCTAATTACTGCTGGATGCTGGAATCTGAAAAAAGAACAGAAAATACTGGACAACCTCAGCAGGTCTGGCAGCATCTGAGGAGAGGGAAGGGAGCTAACGTTTCAAGTCTGGGTGACTCTTTATCAAAGCTAGAGAGAGCTGGAAATAGGATGAGATTTACACTGTTGTGGGGGGTGCGTGGGGCAGTAGGGCTGGAGAGAGGCCCAGTGATTTGTGGAGATTGATAAAGATGTTGTGGACAGAAAGACAAAGGGGATGTAAATGGCGATGATCAAGGCCAGAAAGTGTCTGACAGTGGCACGTTAAGAGATTAAAATGTGTGAATGGCAGAACAAAGGTGAGCAGTGTGTCAAAGGACAACTAGGAACAGGGAACAGATGTCTCCAGTGGCGTGGGCTGGGGGAGGGGACAATGGTGAGGGAAAAGGATCAATGGGATAAATGAAAATAAATGGATAGAAATAAAAATGGGGTGAAGGTGGAGAGTTCACAGTCTGAAGTTGTTGAATTCGTTTAGGTTTTTCTTGAAAGGATGATTACATTTTGTTTCTGTTTCTATTATTACCCCATCTTTTTTTGAAATAAATTTAGTGTACCCAATTCATTTTTTCCAATTAAGGGGCAATTTAGCGTGGTCAATCCACCTACCCTGCACATCTTTGGGTTGTGGGGGCAAAACCCATGTAGACATGGGGAGAATGTGCAAACTCCACACGGACAGTGACCCAGAGCCGGGATTGAACCTGGGACCTCAGCGCCGTGAGGCAGCAGTGCTAACCCACTGCGCCACCCTGCTGTCCTTTTTACCCCCATCTTAATATCACCTTTCTTCTCTTTTTGTTTTATTCTCCACCTGATTGCGGCATTTAATTTCCTACTGCAACTCGCGTTGCTTCATTCAATCTCTGCTGCTCATTAACCATTCTTTAGTCAGATTAAGGTGATATACTGTTGCTTTCCCTCGTCACACAGGTCCAGACCCCTGTTAAGCCTCTTGATGTCTCATGCCTTGGATGTGGGTATTTGCCTACACTATTACAGCTTGAAGAGAGAGTTTCTGGCCTGGTTATATTTATGCTCCCCGTGTCTGTGTGGGTCTCATTCCCACAACCCAAAGATGTGCAGGGTAGGTGGATTGGCTGCGCCAAATTGTCCCTTAATTGGAAATATTTTTTTAAAAATTCTTGGGGCTGGGGTGGTGTGGCAAATAGAGATGATGCTATTCACCAAGGAAGGCACATTCCCCGCCCTCTTTCCCCCTTTTTAACCTTTCCAGAGGTTCTGATCAAGGGCGGCACGGTAGCACAGTGGTTAGCACTGTTGTTTCACTGCACCAGGGTCCCAGGTTCGATTTCCGGCTTGGGTCACTGTCCATGCGGAGTCTGCACGTTCTCCCCGTGACTGCGTGGGTTTCCTCCGGGTGCTCCGGTTTCCTCCCACAAGTCCTGAAAGACGTGCTGTTAGGTGAATTTGACATTCTGAATTTGCCCTCTGTGTACCCGAACAGGCGCCGGAGTGTGGCGACTAGGGGCTTTTCACGGTAACTTCATTGCAGTGTTAATGTAAGCCTACTTGTGACAATAAAGATTATTAAAAAGTGGCACTGTGGTTCTACTTGTGCCAGGAGTCTATCAGGACCTCATTCATTCTTACCATGTGAACCCAGTTAAGGATTGTCGACAGGCTTTTGAACTGGGTTTCGTATCTTGACCCATTCCTGCGATTAACTGCTGCCTATACACTTCGATGCTGTCCAGAAAAGGTTAACGGATAGCTCGCGAGAGTGGAAATCCTTAACTGTGTTTTTTTCTTACAGAGACTGGTAACTTTTTAAAAAGAAAACCGCTTGGCAAGATTTCACTTTTTAAAACTCTTACTGTGACAAACCAACTAAAATTAACGTAATTCAAATACAGGTGAAGGATATTTCAAATAAAAAGGTAAATTTCACCTTAAGTAGTTGATACAGTAAAGATAGCATCACATGCTTATAAGCATCTGCATTATCTTTCGTACAAATGTGGGACCCTATGGTATCACACAGTCTTCCCAACTCAGCATCTGCCATGTCCTATCTCTCATTTCCCATCAAACAGTGTCAGCCCTCAAGTTTATTCACCAGCAACCATGTTCCATCTGATGTCCCCAGACATGGCTACCACTGACAAGGCGCACAGCTATGAACCCTCTCTCACTCGGATCACGACAGTCCTGTTGCACGTAATCCTTGAGACTCCCTTCTCGAACTCTTATAAATGGTCTGGTGGGCTTTGGCAAGACAAACGGCAGTAAAAGGCCTTAACCAATCTCCAATCCGTTGCCCTTCTTGCCTTCAGCATTCTGCTCTTTCCAACATAGAACATGATGTGGAGATGCCGGCGTTGGACTGGGGTGAGCACAGTAAGAAGTCTTACAACACCAGGTTGTAACATAGAACACACAGAGTAACCTAGTCTCTGCTTTATTCTCAGAGACCTGTTTCAACCCCAGGATCTATTCGAAGACATGCCAAACAGAAAACTGTTCCATTCGGAGACAACTATGCTTTTTCCTCTTTGCACCAACTCTGTGTTCTGAACTCCCAAATAGAAAACACTGGCTGACCCAATCCCATTGCAATTAGCTTTCTATTTATCCATTGCTTCATAGCTGTTCATCCCATGGCAACCTTGGGTTACATGAACTTTTCTTGGGAACCATTGATGTCCATGTAAGGAAATCAATTGGCCTTTTTCAGAAAACTCCCCAGCTCACTTTGATCTTAAACACATGGGTTGTCGCACCCAGAAATGCTGAGACTATTTGGAATGCATATTGAAAGCACCTAACTCTGCACTAACCAGGGTTGAAACGGTGGTTCCTTCTTGATATGTGGATGGGTCAGCATGATTGGTCACACATCGACCCAAACACAGAACAAGGAAACTTCTTTATGGTGAAAGCTTTTACTGTTTTTAACTCCGTCATATACAGCACTGCAAGAAAACTCCTTTGACGTGAAGTCTGCCATGAAGAAAGAGATTAATTTGGATCATTGTGCAGTTTGTAATTTGATATGTCAGTACCCTAACTGCAGCCAACTTTGGAATACTTGATTCTCTATGGTGTCATGATCTCAGTAGATATCGATAACTTAAAGAGATCAGAGCTTCCAGTGACTAGCTGAAAGAATGGCACAAGAAGATATCACGTTTTAAGTTTTACTGTAACAAATGACAAAAACAAATTGCCTAAACAGTATTTTCATTTTGTAGGCAGCTTATACCTCAAACTACAGAATGTGACGCTCCCCACTTATACCCATCAGCCATTGCACTTTGTGGAATTACAATCCTTTCAGCAAACAATCTATAATTGCACCCAGCTTCCACAGGGTTCGGTATCCGTGTAGCAATTTTGAGTGACCATCTCCAGGTGCTTCCTCAGTTTTCAGAGATTTTCTTAACTCCACTGCCAGCAGTAAAGCTTGTTCTGAGGATTCTTCACCCTCCTGGCCATGCCAGGACAAGTCTCTTGGAATCCACAGAAGGCTGCAGGATACGTCTCTTCAATCAGAGACCGACTCACTCCTGCACGTGGTACTGCTGTGGTATGTGCTGAAATCGAGCAGACATTTCTCTCAGCTGATCATCCAGAACTACTGTCTCTCTGTGGCATTCACTGACTTGTAAGGAAGCCTGTAACATGATCTCAAAAATGGTTTCTTTCTCCATGGCAACTTTGTATCCAGGTAAATGTTAATTTGCTACTTTTGACCTCCGCTTTCTTTCCTCTTTGAGGTAATTGGGCAGTTTACAGCACAATTGTTTAAACGTCGACACCTACGACGCTTTTCTGGGATTTAGGAGAGACTCTGAGTCAACCCATTGTGACCTTCGGGACTACTGTCATTGTCTTGAAACCCAGGTAAAATATCTAAACCTTTGCATTGATCTCTAGAACCCAAGTTTATATCAGAACATATCACATTACTCCCTTCATTTACCCTAATTTTAACTTTTTATAATAATCTTTATTACTGTCACAAGTAGGCTTACATTAACACGACAATGAAGTTACTGTGAAAAGCCCCTCATTGCCACACTCCGGCCTTTTATCTCTCCATTCCGATATCGCTGAGAAGATCCAATGTGGCGGTGTGATTGCGTCAAATTAATCTGCTCATTAACATACCCTCTATAATTCTGCATTGTTTGAGGCCACACACCCGATGGGATCATTACCTAGGAACGCTAATTGGACTTAATACTAGAACCAAATTAGCCCTTGGTGAGTATTTGCTTGGCTCACAAATATGGAAGAAAAATTGGTTCTATTATCAAGAGTATATGGGGGATAATATTTTCTGGATTTTGAGTTCGCTGATAAAATACCTGAAAATTTAAAGCTGTACAATTCTGTTCATAACCTCAATGAATAAGCAGGGTAGCACAGTGGTTAGCACAGGTGCTTCACAGCTCCAGGGTCCCAGGTTCGATTCCCGGCTTGGGAACACTGTCTGTGTGGAGTCTTGGAGTCTGCACGTTCTCCCCCGGGTTTCCTCCGGGTGCTCCGGTTTCCTCCCACACTCCAAAGATGTGCAGGTGGATTGGCCTTGCTAAATCGCCCTTAGAGTCCAAAACAGGTTAGGTGGTGTTACTGGGTTACGGGGATAGGGTGGAGATATGGGCTGAGGTCAGGTGCTCTTTCCAAGAGCCAATGCAGACTCAATGGGCCGAATGGCTGCCTTCTGCACTGTAAATTCTATAATTACATCGGGAACAGCTATGATGATTGCATAGATCTGGATGAGTGAACGGCTTGTGATTCTGGAACTTCAAGATTCAGACAAGCATTATCAAAATGGATGCTCTGTTGCAGAGCTGAAAGGGCAGAATCTTCGGAAATTGGGAGGAGTTGCTGATTTTGAGCAACTGGAAGGAAGAGGGATCAAGCATGCCCCTCAATTTAAACAATGCAAAGAAAACTATAAAACTGTAATAACTAGAAGTAGTTTGTGTTACCTGAACGATCTCACCTCTGTTCATGAGTGAAGTACTTGATTTCTTAATTAACATTGCATTCCAAGAGTTTATGTTTTCTTAAATGTGTGATGGAGGTTTTGTGTTTGAAACCCTCATTGACTGGACTCTTGGACCTGTTTACACTATAAAGGCCGCATAAACAGATTGGAGCAACTGCAGCAAAAGGCTCCCCCAACAATCCTTGCGAGAGTGTCGATGCTAACAGATATTGCCGGAATAGCCATATTATTTCAGCAGTTCACCATTGACCCAGTAGATGTACAGCAGCCAGAGTATTCTCCTGTGTAGACATGGATGCTGGAGAATTCAGAGCCCCCAGCCCCATCTCCAAATTAAGCTTCTGGGACTGGTGTTTTGGGAAAAAGAAAACTCTTTGAAGAAATCAAAAGCACCCTGGCGAGTTTTAGTAAAGCAATAACAAAGCTCAAAAACAGCTTCGGCTATGGGGCCCTTATATTCCAGCCTGTGAGCTCTGACCTGTTCTGTGCCTCTCCCTTCAAGGATGTATGGTTTTCCTTTCACAGCAGAGTACTAAGCATTGCCCTTCAATTCCAGTGATACAAAAAAAAGGGGGGACCCCCAGCACATACCTAAGATCCGTGCGTCGGCCCCCCCACCCACGCCAAACACGGACAAGCTTTCATGCGCCCGCCCTGAACAGAACCCGAGAAAGCTGACCATCAAAAAGAATGCTTCGCTGCTCAAACAGCCCTGAATGATTCTTATTGATTAGGTTCCAACCTCGAGAACAAAGATGAGATTTCTCATGAGACAAGTACAGTTGAATGTTGACTGTCAAGGTAAAGGAATTTTGACACATATGAACTACTGGGCGGCAGGGTGGCGCAGTGGTTAACACCGTTGCCTCATGGCGCTGTGGACCCGGGTTCGATCCTGGCCCCGGGTCACTGTCCGTGTGGAGTTTGCACATTCTCCCCGTATCTGCGTGGGTCTCACCCCCACAACCCAAAGATGTGCAGGGTAGGTGGATTGGCCACGCTAAATTATCCCTTAATTGGAAAAAATGAATTGGGTACTCTAAATTATTATTATTTTTTTTTTTGAAATATATTTTATTCAAATTTTTTTTCCGGCCAAACAAAACAGTACAAAATTTTTTCCCTTTTACAACAATAAAACAATATAAATAATAGTGACCGTTTTTAACAAATAAATAAATAATATATAAGCTAAATGGCAACTGCCATAACAAAATATTAACTCTCCCAAATAATAAAATCAAACAAGCCAATATACATATCCAAGTAAAAATGTCCATACAAAAACACCCCTGAGGACCCCCCCTTCCCCCCCTCCCCCCCCCGGGTTGCTGCTGCTGCTACTTTCCCAGTTCCTTTATCGTTCTGCGAGGTAGTCAACGAACGGTTGCCACCGCCTGGTGAACCCTTGAGCCGAACCTCTTAGTGCGAACTTTATCCGTTCCAGTTTTATAAACCCTGCCATGTCGTTTATCCAGGCCTCCACGCCCGGGGGTTTAGCTTCCTTCCACATTAACAATATCCTTCGCCGGGCTACTAGGGACGCAAAGGCCAAAACATCAGCCTCTCTCGCCTCCTGCACTCCCGGCTCTTCTGCAACCCCGAATATAGCCAACCCCCAGCTTGGCTCGACCCGGACCCCCACCACCTTTGAAAGCACATTTGCCACCCCCACCCAGAACCCATGCAGTGCCGAGCATGACCAAAACATGTGGGTGTGGTTCGCTGGGCTTCTCGCGCATCTCCCGCACCTATCCTCTACCCCGAAAAATTTACTGAGCCTTGTTCCGGTCATGTGTGCCCTGTGCAAGACCTTGAATTGTATCAGGCTAAGCCTGGCACACGAGGACGAAGAGTTTACCCTGTGTAGGGCATCTGCCCACAGCCCCTCTTCGATCTCTTCCCCTAGTTCTTCTTCCCATTTTCCCTTCAGCTCATCCACCATGATCTCCCCCTCGTCTCTCATTTCCCTGTATATATCTGACACCCTACCATCCCCCACCCATGTCCCCGAAATCACTCTATCCTGAATCTCCTGCGTCGGGAGCTGCGGAAATTCCCTCACCTGTTGCCTCACAAGCCCTCAATTGCATATACCGAAATGCATTCCCCTGGGGCAACCCGTATTTTTCCGTCAGCACTCCCAGACTCGCAAACGTCCCATCTAGGAACAGATCCCTCAGTTGCACAATCCCTGCTCTCTGCCATGTTCTAAATCCCCCATCTATTCTCCCCGGGACAAACCTATGATTATTCCTTATCGGGGACCGCACCGCGGCACCCGTCATTCCCTTATGCCGTCTCCACTGCCCCCAAATTTTCAGCGTTGCCGCCACCACTGGACCTGTGGTGTATTTCTTCGGGGAGAACGGCAACGGCGCCGTCGCCAATGCTTGTAGGCTGGTTCCTTTACAGGACGCCATTTCCAGTCTCTTCCACGCCGCTCCCTCCCCTTCTCCCATCCACTTACACACCATTGAGATATTGGCGGCCCAATAATAATCACTTAAGCTCGGCAGTGCCAGTCCCCCCCCCCCCCCCCCCCCCCCATCCCTGCTACGTTGCAAAAACCCCCTCCTCACTCTCGGGGTCTTCCCAGCCCACACAAAGCTCATAACACTCTTCTCAATTTTTTTGAAAAAAGCCCTCGTAACCATCACCGGGAGGCACTGGAACACAAAAATAAATCTCGGGAGGACTACCATTTTGACCGCCTGCACCCTGCCCACCAGTGACAGGGACACCATGTCCCATCTCTTAAAATCCTTCTCCATCTGTTCCACCAATCGTGTTAAATTAAGCCTTTGTAGGGTTCCCCAGTTCCTGGCTATCTGGATCCCTAAGTACCGGAAATCTCTTGTTACCCTCCTCAGCGGTAAATCATCTATTCCCCTGCTCTGCTCCCCCGGATGCACCACAAACAACTCACTCTTCCCCATATTCAATTTGTACCCCGAAAATTCCCCAAACTCCCTGAGTGTCCACATTATCTCAGGCATCCCCTCCACTGGGTCCGCAACATACAGTAATAGATCATCTGCATACAATGATACCCGGTGTTCTTCTCCTCCCCTGAGTACTCCCCGGAGTACTCCCCTCCACTTCCTAGAGCCCCTCAGTGCTATGGCCAGCGGCTCAATTGCCAATGCAAACTGTAACGGAGACAGGGGACACCCCTGTCTTGTCCCTCTATAAAGACGGAAGTAGTCGGACCTCTGCCTGTTCATGATCACACTTGCCACCGGGGCCCTATATAGCAGCTGTACCCATCCAATAAACCCCTCTCCAAAACCAAATCGCTTCAACACTTCCCATAGGTAGTCCCACTCCACTCTGTCAAATGCTTTCTCAGCGTCCATCGCCACCACTATCTCCGCCTCCCCCTCCGGCAGGGGCATCATCATCACCCCTAGCAGCCTCCGTATATTCGTGTTCAGCTGTCTCCCCTTAACGAACCCAGTTTGATCCTCGTGGACCACCCCCGGGACACAATCCTCTATCCTTGTCGCCATCACCTTGGCCAGGAGCTTAGCATCCACGTTCAGGAGGGAAATAGGCCTGTAAGACCCGCACTGCAGCGGGTCTTTTTCCTTCTTTAAGAGTAACGATACCGTCGCCTCCGACATAGTCGGGGGCAACTTCCCCCTTTCCCTGGCCTCGTCAAAAGCGGGGCCAGTAGGTCCATGTATTTCCTATAAAATTCCACCGGGAACCCATCCGGTCCCGGGGCCTTCCCCGCCTGCATGCTCCCAATCCCCTTTACCACCTCCTCCACCTCAATCCGTGCTCCCAGTCCCGCCCTCTCCTGCTCCTCCACCTTCGGGAATTCCAGCTGATCTAGGAAATGCATCATTCCCTCCTTCCCTTCCGGGGGCTGAGCCTTATACAGCCTCTCGTAGAATGCCTTAAACACCCCGTTCACCCTCTCCGCTCCCCGTTCCATCTCACCTTCCTCATCCCTCACCCCACCTATCTCCCTCGCTGCTCCCCTCTTCCTCAGTTGTTGGGCCAGTAACCGGCTTGCCTTCTCTCCATACTCATACTGCACTCCCTGTGCCCTCCTCCACTGTGCTTCTGCCTTGCCTGTGGTCAGCAGGTCAAATTCCATATGTAGCCTTTGTCTTTCCCTGAACAGTCCCTCCTCTGGAGCCTCTGCATATTGCCTGTCTACCCTCAGAAGTTCTCTCAACAGTCGCTCCCTTTCTTTGCTCTCTTGCTTCCCTTTATGGGCCCTTATGGATATCAGTTCCCCGCTGACCACCGCCTTCAGCGCCTCCCAGACCACTCCCACCTGGACCTCTCCATTATCATTAAGCTCCAGGTACCTTTTGATACACCCCCTCACCCTTAGACATACCCCCTCATCCGCCAACAACCCCATATCCAATCTCCAGAGTGGGTGCTGCTCCTTTTCCTCTCCTACCTCTAGATCTACCCAATGTGGAGCGTGGTCCGAAATGGCTATGGCCATGTACTCCATCCCTGTCACCTTCGGAATCAGTGCCCTTCCCAGGACAAAAAAGTCTATCCGTGAATACACCCTGTGAACATGGGAGAAAAATGAAAACTCCTTACTCCTAGGCCTAATAAATCTCCAGGGGTCTACTCCTCCCATCTGCTCCATGAAGTCCTTAAGCACCTTGGCCGCTGCCGGCCTCCTCCCGGTCTTGGACCTAGACCGGTCCAGCCCTGGATCAAGCACCGTATTGAAGTCTCCCCCCATTACCAGCTTTCCCGCCTCCAGGTCCGGGATACGCCCCAGCATACGCTTCATGAAGTTTACATCATCCCAGTTCGGGGCGTATACGTTCACCAGAACCACAGCCTCCCCTTGCAATCTGCCACTCACCATTACGTATCTACCCCCACTGTCCGCCACTATGGTCTTTGCCTCAAACAGTACCCGTTTCCCCACTAAAATAGCCACCCCCCTATTCTTCGCATCTAAGCCCGAATGGAACACCTGCCCCATCCATCCTTTACGTAGTCTGACCTGATCTGCCAGTTTCAGGTGCGTCTCCTGCAACATGACCACAACTGCCTTTAAGTTCTTTAGGTGTGCGAGTACCCGTGCCCTTTTAATCAGCCCATTCAGCCCTCTCACGTTCCACGTGATCAACCGGGTTGGGGGGCTCTTTACCCCCCCCCCCCCCCGTCGACTAGCCATCCCCTTTTCTAACCCAGCTCCTCACCCGGTTCCCACGTACCCGTATATCCCACCGACGATGCTCTCCCGTCCCGACCACCCCGCCCCATAACAGCTCCCCCTTCCCCTTAGCAGCAGCAACCCAGTTAACTCCACGCCTCTTCTGCCGTCTCAAAGTAGTGGTGCTTCCCTTGGTGTGTGACCCACGGTCTCGCCGGCTGCAACATTCCAAATTTAACCTTTTTGTGGAGCACCGCCATGGCCCGTTTGAAACTTGCCCCCCTCCTCACCACCTCCGCACTCCAATCCTGGTACACGCGGATCACCGCGTTCTCCCACCTGCAGCTCCGAGTTTTCTTTGCCCATCTTAGAACCATCTCTCTGTCATTGTAGCGGTGAAACCTCACCATTATGGCTCGAGGTATTTCTCCTGCCTTTGGTCTTCGCGCCAGAACTCGATAAGCTCCCTCCACCTCCAAAGGGCCCGTCGGGGCCTCCGATCCCATTAGCGAGTGAAGCATCGTGCTCACATATGTGCCTTCGGGAAGACCCAAGACTCTTAAATTCTTCCTCCTCGAGTTATTCTCCAGGGCTTCCAACCTCTCCACACACCTTTTGTGCTGTGCCTTGTGCGTCTCTGTCCTTACCACCAGGCCCTGTATTTCATCTTCATTCTCCGCAGCCTTTGCCTTCACGACCCGAAGCTCCAACTCCTGGGTCCTCTGCGCCTCCTTTAGCCCTTCAATCGCCTGTAGCATCGCGGCCAACACCTCCTTCTTCAGCTCTTCCACACAGCGCCGCAGGAACTCTTGTTGCTCCGGGCCCCATACCAAACAGCCACCTTCCAACGCCATCTTGCTTCGAGCTTCCCTTCCTTGCCGCTGCTCCAGTGGATCCACTGCAATCCGGCCGCTATCCTCTCCTTTATCCATATTTATCCGGGGGGATTCCCTCCTATTTCACCGCACAATGATTTTGGCCGTTAATAATTGCCGTTGGGGCTCCTAATAAGAGCCCAAAAGTCCGTTTCAACGGGAGGTGCCGAAACGTGCGACTTAGCTGGTCATCGCCGCACCCGGAAGCCCACTAAATTTATTTTTAAAGAAGCATATGAACTACGAGAGGGTCTCAGATTTTCAAATGAATGGATATATTGTCACTGGCATTGTGCAAGAGAGGGCTGTCCCCTCCCTGTGTACGCCTGAATCTTCCCAAAATGTAAGAGTCTTGATTTTGCTTGCAACAGTTGGGAGAATTTCCAAACCAGTACAAGTGAGCACAGCCAATGTTGTTTATGCTGACTATCAGCAAAACCTTGGATTCTATTCGGATTCGAGAAATTCACCCCCTGACTCACTAAAGTCTGGCCACTACAACGCACAAGTTGTGATCAATACTTTGGTCAGCCCAAGGTATTGATCTATACTGGACCTGAATATTAAAGGAACGTAGAAATAGGAAGAGGCCATTCAGTCCCTGCTCCACACTGCAATATGTTTATGGCTGGTCTGGATTTTAACTTTGTCTGCCTGTGTTGGCTCCATGTCTCTTCGAATTCTTGCGAGTTGTGGAGGCTCAGCCGCTATTCTCTACAGTTTAGAAGACTGAGAGGTGACCTCATTCAGAATGCAAAATTCTTACAGGCTCGACAGGGTAAATGCGCAGGGGGCGGGGGGGGGGGGGAGGGGGGCGGGGCGGGGCGGAGCGGAGGGGGGGGGAGAGGGGGGGGGGGGGGGGAGGGGGGGCGGGGCGGGGCGGAGCGGAGGGGGGGGAGAGGGGGGGGGGGGAGGGGGGGCGGGGCGGGGCGGAGAGGGGGGGGGGGAGGGGGGCGGGGCGGGGCGGAGCGGAGGGGGGGGAGAGGGGGGGGGGGGAGGGGGGGCGGGGCGGAGCGGAGGGGGGGGAGAGGGGGGAGGGGGGGCGGAGCGGAGGGGGGGGAGAGGGGGGGAGGGGGGGCGGGGCGGAGCGGAGGGGGGGGGAGAGGGGGGGGAGGGAGAGAGAGGGGGGGGGGAGAGAGAGGGGGGGGAAGAGAGAGGGGGGGAAGAGAGAGGGGGGGGAAGAGAGAGGGGGGGGAAGAGAGAGGGGGGGGAAGAGAGAGGGGGGGGAGAGAGAGGGGGGGGGAGAGAGTGGGGGGGGAGAGAGAGGGGGGGAGAGAGAGGGGGGGGTGGGGGAGGAGGGGAGAGGGGGGGGTGGGAGGAGAGAGGGGGGGGAGGGAGGAGAGAGGGGGGAGGGGAGAGGGGGGGGAGGGGAGAGGGGGGGAGAGGAGAGGGAGGGGGGGGAGGGGAGAGGGGGGAGAGGAGAGGGGGGGGAGGAGAGGGGGTGGGAGGAGAGGGGGGGGAGGAGAGAGGGGGGGTGGGAGGAGAGGGGGGTGAGGGGAGAGGGGGGGGAGAGGAGAGGGGGGGGAGAGGAGAGGGGGGGGGGAGGGGAGAGGGGGGGGGGGGGAGAGAGAGGGGGGAGAGAGGAGTGTCGAACCAGTCTCCAAATAAGGGGAAGGCCAAGCTGAAGAGGAATTTTTTCACTCAGAGGGTGGTGAATCTCTGTAATTCTCTACCCCAGAGCACTGTGGATACTCCGTCATGGAGTGTATTCAGGACAGAGATCGATAGATCTTTAGTTATTAAAGATATCCAATGATATGGGGATAGTGCAGGAAAGTAACGTTGAGGTTGAAGATCAGGCATGATCTAATGGAGTGGCAGAGCAGACTCAAGGGGCCTCCTCCAGCCCCTACTTCCTATGTACTTCCTGCTTTCCACATTATGCACAAGGTCCCCCAAATCCCTCTTCAATGCAGTGCTCTGCAGTCTTTACCCAATTAAATAATATTGATTTTCTTTATTCTTCCTACCAAAGTGCATAACTTCACATTTTCCTACATTATATTCCATCTGCCAGGTTTTTGCCCACTCACCTAACCTGTCTCTATCCCTCTGTAGACTCTTTGTGTCATCCTCACCACTTGCCATCCCACCTATTTTTCTGTCATCCGCACACTTGGCTATAGTGCATTCACTTCCCTCGTCCAAGTCATTAATATATATTGTGAATAATTGTGTCCCCAACATGGGTTCCCTGTGGCACTCCACTGGTTGCAGGTTGCCATCCTGAAAATGCCCTTCTTATGCCAACTCTGTCTTATCAGTTAGCCAACCTTCTGTCCATGCAAATACACCACCCCCCACACCATGAGCTCTGATCTTATTAAGTAGCCTTTTGTGTTGTACCTTATCAGGCACTCTTTAGAAACCCGGTTTATTACACCTACTGGTTCCTTCTTGTTACCCTCTCAAATAATTCTAATAAATTTGTCAGGCATGATTTCCCCTTCATGAAGCCATGTTGACTCTGCTTGATTATATTCTGTATTTATAAATGCTCCATTATTACATCCTTTACAATGGACTAACATTTTCCTAATGACAGAAGTTAAGCTAACTGGCTAAATAGTTACTTGTTTTTTGTCTCCTTCCTTTTTTGAATAAAGGTGTTGCATTGGCAGTTTTCCAATCCTCTGGGACTTTCCCAGAATTTGATATTCTTGGAAGATTATTGCCAGTGCATCCACTATCTCTGTAGCTACTTCCTATAATATTCTAGGATGCGGGAGGCATGTGGCGCAGTTGGGACTGGGGACGCTGAGGACCCGGGTTCGAATCCTGGCCCTGTCCGTGTGGAGTTTGCACATTCTCCCCGTGTCTGCGTGGGTTTCACCCCCACAATCCAAAGATGTGCAGGGTAGGTGGATTGACCACCTTAATTGGTAAAAAAATAATTGGGTACTCTTAAGTTTATTTAAAAAATATATATATTCCTCATCAGGTCCAGGGGCCTGACCGGCTTTTAGCCCCATTAGTTTCCGTAGTACTTTTTTCCTAATGATTGCTATTGTATTTTTTTATCCCCACTTCTGCCTCTTGCTTATATAGTATTTTTGGAATGTTATTAGTATCTCCCACCGTGAAGACTGACGCAACGTATTTTTTTTAACTCCTCTGCTATTTCCTGGTTCCTTGTTATGATTCCCCCAGTCTCATTCTCTAAAGGATCTTTGTTCACTTTGGCCTGTCTCTTTCCCTTTTATGTATTTAAAGAAGCTCTTGCTGCCCACCTTCATATTACTTGCTAATTTGCCCTCATATTTTATCTTCTCCCAGGGCGGCATGGTGACGCAGTGGTTAGCACTACTGCCTCACGGAGCTGAGGACCCGGGTTCGACCCCGGCCCCGGGTCACTGTGTGGAGTTTGCACATTCTCCCCGTGTTTGCGTGGGTCTCACCCCCACAATCCAAAGATGTGCAGGGTAGGTGGATTGGCCACGCTAAATTGCCCCTTAATTGGAAAACAAATTATTGGTACTCTAAATTTAAAAAAAAAAAAAAATTTTTTTTTCTTGTTCCAATTAAGGGGCAATTTAGTGTGGCCAATCCACCTATCCTGCACATCTTTTGGGTTGTGGGGGCGAAACCCACACAAACACTGGGAGAATGTGCAAACTCACACGGACAATGACCCAGAGCCGGGATCAAACCTGGGACCTCCGCACCGTGCTTGCCACCGTGCTGCCGCTTCTTACCTCTTTATCATTTTCGTGGTCATCTCTTGTTGGTTTTTGAAACTTTCCCAATCCTCTGGTTTACTAATTAGATTTGCTATATGGTTTTTCTTCGAGTTTAATGCTATCCTTCACTTCCTTGGTTAACTATGATTGATTTATCCCCTTCCTATAATTCTTCCTATTCCTGATCCCCTATGACTTTTGCTACCTTTTCCCTTCATTTGTTAAATCTCTGGGGTTTTGTCCTTTCTAATTGATGAATAATAGAAGTAGACAGTAACCGCCTCTGAGTCAGATGGTTGATGGTTTTAAGTTCCATTCAGGACTTGAGCGCAACAATCTAGGTTGACACTCTCGTGCAGTACTGAGGGACTGCTGCACTCTTGGACATGCCACCTTTTGGACGAGGCATTGAATGGAGATCCATCCGCTCTCTCCGCAGGATGTAAAGGATCACAAGGCACTCTTTCAATGATGAACAAGAGAATTATCTCTCTCATCGTTCAATATTTATCCCTCAGCCAACAATACCCAAACTGTCACGACACTCTGGGCTGGAGCATGTTCAATTCCAGCCCCACTTGACCCGTGGTCATAACACAGGTGAAATTAAAGTCATTTAAGTATCCAATGTCTTTGGTTTGATCCCGATTAAGTACAGTTACCAGGCTTGTAAACTTTAGCACAAATAGCCTTTCATTATTTAACAGTAAATAGTATTAAATACGCAATCAATGCAACAACCCCCCCTTTCTAACTTGCCCCACTCTATACACGAGCACACACGCACACAGACAACAGAGAAGGAAAGGGTGGTGGCGAGGGAAGAAATTAGTGATAAAAAATGAGAGCTTTGACTTCAGGTGGATGTCTTCCAGTTAGTTCCTTTCTCCAGTTTAGACCTTCACTTGCATGTTATCTTTTCCTTCAGTTTAAAAAAAGAAAGTAAGTAAAGTCGGCCATAGTCTCAGGTGACCATAGGCTATTTCCCCTTTGAGGGGGAGAGCTGATGGGTGGCGATTAACCTAAGGATCACCATCGAGCGGCACGGTGGCGCAGTGGTTAGCACTGCTGCCTGTGGCATCCTGGGACCCAGCTTTGATCCCGGCCCTGAGTCACTGTCCGTGTGGAGTTTGCACATTCTCCCCTGTCTGCGTGGGTTTCACCCCAAAGCTGTTCAGGTTAGGTGGCCACACTAAAACTGCCCAGGACCTTGGCTCCGTGAGGCAGCAGTCCTAACCACTGCGCCACCGTGCCACCCCTGGAGAACATTACGTTTAAGTGTTTTTTGGGAGATAAACACAGGAACTACCTGGTGGTGGATGGAGATGGTGTTGAAGATGCCTAAAGGTGCAGAAGATGCTGATGGGTGGATGTTTGTGGGAGGGTTGGGGTTTGATTGTTATAAAGGGACTGTCGTGTTGGGTGTTCCGATATACAAACGAACCAACACGGTTGTAGATGGTACAACTCTGTTTTATTATTCTGTATAATAACAACTGTTAACTTCTGGCTGTGGTTCGTACTTCACCAGTTAACCTGTGGACCCAGCCCTAGCACTATCTTAGAGAGGCACTCAGCACACGGTGTATGTCTGAGTGGCACGCTGTGAGCTCTGTGCTCTGAGCTACCTCCTGGTGGAATGACCGGGAACTGTGGTGTTCCCTGTTTTATAGTGCGTGTGCTCTCACTGGTGATTGGCTGTGATGTTGCGTATGTGTTGATTGGTCCGTCGACCTGTCCATCAGTGTGTGTGTGTGATTGCACCATGATATGTTAATGTGGACATCATGACATTCCCCCTTTTCACAAGAATATGTGCCTACATGGTAATAAATATTGGTGTGTACTGAGTGTGGCTGAGTATGTGTGTGCAATATTTACAACATGTACATGAGTCCAATGTGCTAACAGGCTCATAAGTCAAGTCTCTCAGGTGGGCGACGAATTCGGGTTGACCGCCTCAAGGGTGGGTCAGGATCCACCGGCTGAGGAATGGGCCTGGCCACGGGCGAGAGGAATAGGCAGAGTGGCAGGAAGCTCAACAAAGTCGACATCAGGGACAACAGGAGGGCGTGGCACCGGCGCATGATCACGTAGCGAGCGATGAAGCAGCCGAAGGGCCCGCCGATTACGCCGGCGAATGGCGCCATCAGGCATGCGAACCAGGAACGAGCGGGGAACCACGCGGCGGAGAACCTCGGCGGTTGCCGACCAGCCACCCTCCGGTAGGTGTATGCGGACGTTGTCTCCAGGCGCCAGGGCAGGAAGATCAGTTGCCCAAGTGTCATGTGCCACCTTCTGCTGATCACGTTGCTGTCGCATCCTTTGCAGTACTGGAGCATGGTCGGGTTTAGGAACATGAATGGACAGCACAGTGGTCCTGAGGGCGCGACCCATCAACAGCTGGGCTGGTGAGAGGGTGTGGACAGTGGGGCCGAGCGATAGGCCAGCAGGGCTAAACAGAAGTCCGATCCGGCATCAGCAGCCTTGCAGAGGAGCCGCTTGACAATGTGAACGCCCTTCTCCGCCTTGCCGTTTGACTGGGGATGCAGAGGGCTGGACGTCACGTGTGTGAAGCCATATGAAGCGGCAAAAGAAGATCATTCTTGGCTCACAAAACAGGGCCCGTTGTCCGACATGACGGTAAGCGGAATGCCATGGCGAGCGAAGGTTTCTTTACATGCTCTGATTACAGCTGATGATACCAAGTTGTGCAGGCGTATGACCTCAGGATAATTGGAAAAATAGTCAATTATGATGACGTAGTCCCTGCCGAGCGCATGAAAATGGTCCACACCCACCTTCGCACAGGGGGACGTTACCAACTCATGGGGCTGAAGCGTCTCAGGGGGTTGTGCCGGCTGAAACCTTTGGCAGGTGGGGCAGTTGAGCACCATGTTGGCGATGTAGTAGCTGATGCCCGGCCAGTACACAGCTTCTCGGGCCCTCCGCCTGCAATTTTCAACTCCGAGATGGCCTTCCTGCAATTGTTCGAGGACAAGCCGGTGCATGCTGTGTGGGATCACAATCCGGTCCAACGTTAGGAGGACACCATCAATGACGGCCAAGTCGTCCCGGACATTGTAGAATTGTGGGCACTGCCCCTTGAGCCACCCTTCCATCACGTTGTAGAAGGGGATCAGCCGCAGTCTCCTGGCGAATACGGGCCAGACTTGCATCAGTAGCTGGCAGATTGGCCGATGTGAAGGCTACATGTGCGTCGACCTGACAGACGAACCCCCCGATTCGGGCGGTGTGCTTACTGCTCTGGACCGGGCATCCGCGGTGATGACGTCCTTTCCCGGGGCGTAGACCAGTTGGAAGTCGTACCTCCGGAGCTTGAGCAGGATGCGCTGGAGGCGAGGGGTCATCTCATTGAGGTCCTTTTGTATGATGCCGACCAGGGGGCGATGGTTGGTCTCCACGGTGAACCGAAGAAGACCATACACGTCGTCGTGGAATTTGCCGATGCCGGTTAACAGACCCAGGCACTCCTTCTCAATCTGCGCATTGCGCTGTTCTGTGGGGGTCATGGCCCGCGAGGCGTAGGCGACCGGGGGCCCATGATGCAGTGTTGTCCCGTTGCAGGAGTACCGCCCCAATGCCGGACTGGCTGGCATCAGTCAAGATCTTTGTATCCCGAGTAGTGTCGCAGAACGCCAATACCGGGGCGGTGGTGAGCTTGATCTTGAGCTTCTCCCATTCCTTCTGGTGTGCGGACAGCCACTGGAACTCCGTTGTCTTCTTCACTAGGTGGCGAAGAGCCGTTGTGTGGGAGGCAAGGTTGGGAATGAACTTCCCCAGGAAGTTGACCATCCCGAGAAAGCGTAGCACTGCCTTCTTGTCTGCCGGCTGCGGCATGGCTGCAATAGCTGTCACTTTGTCTGCATCCGGACGCACCCCTGACCGGTATATGTGGTCCCCCAGGAACTTTAGCTCAGTTTGGCCAAAAGAACACTTGGCTCGGTTGAGGCGCAGGCCGTGTTCTCGTAGCCGAGCAAAGACGCGCTGGAGACGGCTGATGTGCTCCCGTGGTGTGGTGGACCAGATGATGACGTTGTCAACATAGACGCGCACCCCTTCGATGCCCTCCATCATCTGTTCCATGATTCGATGAAACACCTCGGATGCCGAGATGATGCCAAACGGCATCCTATTGTAGCAGTACGGTAGCATTGCGTATAGCACAATTGCTTCACAACTCCAGGGTCCTAGGTTCGATTCCGGCTTGGGTCACTGTCTGTGCGGAGTCTGCACATCCTCCCCGTGTGCGCGTGGGTTTCCTCCGGGTGCTCTGGTTTCCTCCCACAGTCCAAAGATGTGCAGGTTAGGTGAATTGGTCATGATTAATTGGCCAATTGCACAATTGCCCTGAGTGTCCAAAATTGCCCTTAGTGTTGGGTGGGGTTACTGGTATGGGGATAGGGTGGAGGTTTTGACCTTGGGTAGGGTGCTCTTTCCAAGAGCTGTTGCAGACTCGATGGGCCGAATGGCCTCCTTCTGCACTGTAAATTCTATGAACTTCTAAGTATCTGCCAAACGGAGTGTTGAAAGCACACAGCTTCCTGCTGGACTGATCCAGCTGAATCTGCCAAAAGCCCTTTGAGGCATCAAGCTTGGTAACAATTTTAGTCCGGGCCATTTCGCTCGTGATTTCTTCCCGTTTGGGTATGGGGTAGTGTTCCCTCATGATGTTATTGTTCAGGTCTTTCGGGTCGATGCAGATCTGGAGTTCGCCAGAGGGCTTTTTTATGCACACCATGGAGCTGACCCATGGCGTAGGCTCCGTGACCCGGGAAAGCACTTCTTGGTCCTTCAGATCTTGCAGCTGCTGCTTGAGGCGGTCCTTGAGTGGTGCTGGGACTCTACGAGGTGCGTGAATGACCGGGGTGGCGTCCGGTTTGAGCCGTATTCTGTAAGTGTAGGGCAGTGTGCCCATGCCCTTGAAAATCTCCTGGTTGTGGGAGTGGAGCTGTGCCCTAAAGTCTGCATCCGGGAAATCGGACGTGCCTTCTGGAGACGGAGTGTGTACCCGCTGAACGAGGTGGAGGATCGTCCACGCCTGTGCGCCTAGCAGAGAGTCCTTCGAGCATCCAACTATCTCAAAAGACAGTGTGGCTGTGTATGAATTGTGTGCAACCTCGAACTGGCAGGACCCCATGGCCGGGATAACATTGCTGTTGTAATCGACCAACTGACAGCGAGCTGGCCGAATCGGTGGTTTGACCTTCAAGGTGTAGAAGGCTGACCATGCAATGAGATTGGCGGAGGCACCAGTGTCTAAACGGAATGTGATTGGTGATCGGTTGACCGTTAGGGTGGCACACCATTCATCACCCGGATTAACGCTGTGCACTGGCATCGGCTGGTGGGTCCTACTTGGGAACATCCGATTTCTGTCTATTACCGCAACGCGGAAGGCTTCCCGGTTGTCGGTATCACCGGTCTGTACGTCGTCAAGGGTATGACTCGGTGTCTGGAGGCTGAATGGCCCGCACGTCCCTGTGAGGCTGTCGGAATTGCGGAGCGTTGGCAGGTTGAGCTGCTCGACAGCAGGCAGCGTAGTGGCCCATCTTGCCACAGCGAAGGCATTGTTGAATTTTGGCTGGACATTGGCGCTTTAAGTGTGCGGATCCACAGTTGCCGCACGTCGTGACGTCATGGCATTTGTTGCGCCACCGCGCATGCGCAGTTCGGTCCTGCGTAGAGCGCGCCTGCGCGTCACGTCCCACTGCGTCGACTTCCCCTCTTTTTGGCGCGTACAAGCGTTGGGAGGCCTCGGAAAGCGCGCAAAATGGCCGCCCTCGTCCGGGCCGCGGGCCGGGAGGAACTCGATCGACTGGACCCGCTCGGCCTCGTAGGCCCCTGCCGTGCCGATTCGGCCGCCTGGAATTGGGAGTACCGGCTGGTCGCGTTTTTGTGGAGGACGCAGGTTTCGGTGGCGGTGGCGAGGTTGAGGCCCTTTATTTTGAGGAGCTACTGGCGTAGGGTGTCCGAGGTGACCCCAAAAACTATCTGATCCCGTATCATGGAATCGGAGGTGGCCCCATAGCCGCAGGGCTGCGCGAGGATACGGAGGTGTGTCAAAAAGGATTGAAAAGGCTCATCCTTACCCTGCAGGCGCTGCTGGAAGAGGTACCTCTTGAAACTCTCATTCACTTGGACGCTGAAGTGTTGCTCAAGTTTTAGAAGGACCGTCTTGTACTTCGTCTTGTCCTCGCCTTCTGCGAATGCCAGGGAGTTGTAGATGTGGATGGCGTGTTGCCCTGTCGTGGAGAGGAGGAAGGCAATCTTCCTGGTGTCCGATGCATCCTCCCTGTCTGTGGCTTCTAGGAAGAGCTGGAAGCGCTGTTTAAACAGCTTTCAGTTGACGCCGAGATTTCCAGCGATTTGGAGCGGTTGCGTCGGGCTGATGGTGTCCATGGCGCAGGATGGCGGATCTCTGAAGATGTGCAGGTAGGTCTCACAGTTGCTGGGGAGTTTTGACTCCTGGTATCATGTCGTGTTGGGTGTTCCGATATACAAACGAACCAACGCGGTTGTAGATGGTACAACTCTGTTTTATTATTCTGTATAATAACAACTGTTAACTTCTGGCTATAGTTCGTACTTCACCAGTTAACCTATGGAACCAGCCCTAGCACTATCTTAGAGAGGCACTCAACACATGGTGTATGTCTGAGTGGCACGCTGTGAGCTCTGTGCTCTGAGCTATCTCCTGGTAGAATGACCGGTAACTGTGGTGTTCCCTGTCTTATAGTGCGTGTGCTCTCACTGGTGATTGGCTGTGATGTTGCGTGTGTGTTGATTGGTCCGTCGACCTGTCCATCAGTGTGTGTGTGTGTGCACCATGATATGTTAATATGGATATCATGACAGGGACCAGACGCAGTGTAGATACAATTCTCCAGAACTGAAAATCCCCAACAGACGGATGGCGCCTATATCCCCCAATGCAGTCAGAGCACGCTCAGAACCACCTTCCACAGCCCAGTGCACTGTTAAGACCTTGTGACCGCAATACAGACACCCTTATGCTAAGTTATGGTTTCTGCTGATACTTTTAGTGGAATTATCCCCATTATTAATAAACCTTTTGCTGATCATGAGCAATGTTATGGGAGAGCTGCTAGTAATATAAACTCCACGAGTTGGTACCGTTGTTCCATCCCCTAATTGCAACCAGCAGGTAATTCCCCGAATTATTACAACAGACACAGCTGAAAGATGCATAGTATCCCGTGACTAATTATCTAAACACAGTACGAGGACGTTTAGCCCATTGTGTCTGAGCTATCAAATTGGACACTCACTCCTATTCTCTTTCTATTCCTGTAATGTTTTCCTTTTCAAATATACATCCAGTTCCCTTTTGAGTTACAGTTGAACTTTTCAGTGATTGAATTTCAGATCACAAGTCAGTGCTGAAAAGTATTTCTCCTCATCGCCCCTCTGATTCCTTTGTCAACGACCTTAAATCTGTATTGTCTTCTTCCTGACTCTCCCGCAGCTAGAAACAGTTTCTTCTTATTTATTCTATCAATAATCTTCATGAGTGAGCCCGCAGAAGAATTGTTGGTATTCTGAAAAATGTTCTTCCTAGCTAGCATGTCTCTGAGATCTGGTTATGATGCCTGTTTCTCCCCAGCGTGGGTCCTTCGCTCCCTTGTGAATTAATGATGACTTGGGGGCGCAGTGGGTTAGCCCTGCTGCCTCACGGCGCCGAGGTCCCAGATTCGATCCCGGCTCTGGGTCACTGTCCGTGTAGAGTTTGCACATTCTCCCCGTGTCTGCGTGGGTTTCACCCCCACAACCGAAAGATGTGCAGGCCACGATAAATTGCCCCTTAATTGGAAAAAATGAATTGGGTACTCTAAATTTTTTTTTTTTTAAATGACGACTCCGCAAACTCCAGGGCTTTTGATTTTGGTGTGTTCTGAGCAAGTCATCTCCTTCAATACTGTTCTGTTGGGATTCCCAAGCTCTTCCCAATGCAATCCTGAATGTATTCCAAACTCTGCATGCTGGTTTCCTGTCCTGTACTCCCATTAATTGCCCCATGCTTTGTGAAACTCCACCAGCTCCTAATGTTCTGCCTATAGGATTTGTACAAGGCCGTGCAGAGCACTTCCTCACTGAGCCAGCACAGCACCAACAATATTTCTAAGGGATATCAATGGAATCCAATATAAGCGAGGTGGTGGGGTAGTGGTATTGTCACTGGACTGGTGATCCAGAAACCTAGGGTAATACTCTGGGTACCTGGGTTCGAATCCCGCTTCAGCAGATGGTGGAATCCAATAAATATCTGGAATTAAAAGCCTAATGATTGTAGTAAAAAACCCAGTTGGTTTGCTAATGCCCTTCAGGAAATCTGCAGCTCCCCTTCTGGTCTGGCGTACATGTGACTCCACCTGACATCGACCTAGGCACCGGAAAAGACAGTCGGGAGGGAGTTGCCCTCAGGGTCCTCAATATCAACTCCGGTCACATGAAGTATCAAAAAGGTTACACATGGCCAAGGAAACCCCTTGCTGATTACACGTACTGTCCACTGTCAGGTGATGAATCACCATTTGGAGGATGCACTGAAGGTGGCAAGGGCACAGAATATACTCCAGGTGGGGGACTTCAATGGCCATCGCCAAAAGCGGCTTGGTAGCACCACTACTGACTGAACTGGCTGAGTCCTGAAGGACACAACTGCTTGACTGGGTCAGCAACAGGTGGTGATAGGGAACTAACAAGAGAGAAAAGCATACCTCATCCTCACCAACCTGCCTGTCGCAAATGCATCTGTCCATGACAGTGTCGATAGGAGTGACCGCAACTCCATCCTTGCGGAGACAAAGCTTCACATTGAGGATACCCTCCACTGCCATTATGCTAAATAGGATAGATTCACGACATATGCAGCAACTCCAGACTGGGCATCCATGAGGCGGCGTGGGGCAGCAGCAGCAGCAGAATTGTACTCAGCCACAATGGTAGCCTCATGACACGGCATATCCCCCATTACCACCAAGCCAGAGGATCAACCCTGGTTCAATGAAGAGTGCACGAGGGCATGCCAGGAGTACCACCAGCAGACCGAAAACTGAGGTGCCAACATGGTGAAGCTACAACACAGGACTACTGGCATGCCAAAGAACATAAGCAGCGTGATAGAGCCGAGTCCCACAACCAATGGATTGCAGTCCTGACACATCCAGTCATGAATGGTGGTGGACAATGAAACAACTCGCTGGAGGAGGAGGCTCCACGAATATCACTATCCTGAATGATGGAGGAGCCCGGCAGATCTGTGCAAAAGGCAAGGCTGAAGCTTTGACAATAATCTTCAGCCAGAAGTGTCGAGTGGATGATCCATCTCGGCCTTTTCCAGAGGTCCCCAATATCACAGATGCCAGTCTTCAGCCAATTCGGTTCACCCACATGATATCGAGAAACGGCCGAAGGCACTGGATACTACAAATGCTATGAGCCCTGACAAGACTTGGTGCTCCAGAATTTGCCACACACCTAGCCAAATACAGTACAGCTACAAGACTGGTATACTGGTATCTACCCGGCAATGTAGAAAATTGCCGAGGTATGCCCTGTGCACAAAAAGCAGGACAAATCCAACTCGGCCAATTACCGCCATATCAGTCTACTCTCGATCAATAGTTAAGTGATGGTAAGAGTCATCAACAATTGCTATCAAGCGGCACTTAGCAATAACCTGCACACTGATGCTCAGTGTGAATTCTTCCAGGGTCACTCAGCTGCTGACCTCATTGCAGTCTTGATTCAAACATGGACAAAAGAGTTGAACTCCAGAGGTGAAAGTGACTGCCCTGGACATCAAGGCAGCATTTGATCTCGTATGGCATCAAGGAGCCCGAGCAAAACTGGAGTTAATTGGAATCTAGGGGGGGAAACTCAGTTGGTTGGAGTAATATCTGGCACAAAGGAAGATGGTTGTGGCTGTTGGAGGTCAGTTATTTCAGTCCAGGGACATCGCTGCACGAGTTCCTCACGATGGTGTCCTGGGCCCAGCCATCTTCAGCTGCTTCATCAATGATCTTCCTTCCACCATAAGGTCAGATGTGAGAATGTTTGCTGATGACTGCATAATGTTCAGCACCATTCGTGACTCCTCAGACACTGAAGCAGTCCATGTCCAAATGCAGCAAGACCTGGGCGATATCCAGGTTTGGTCTAGAGATAACAAAGGCACGGATAAGGGTTTCAGCAGCAAATGAACTGAGACAGGCAAAGCTGAGCGATTATAACAGAGCTGGAGATGTGCATGTTTTAGGAATATGAGGCCAGAAGCTCATCTCAGCTACAGGCTGCGAACGTTCTTGCTTAATGTCAAATTGTTACCAGCGATGCAGTGTCGATAGTTAGGAAAACAAGCTTGGAGCGGAGACCAAAAACGATGGCTTCAGTCTTCCCAATGTTTAATTTTTTAACAAAAGTTCAAATTGGTCCATGAGAAACGAAAACTTGAAATTTGACAACACATCATTTCTGGCGAATGGTCGGGTTGAAGTCTTTGTAATTGCAGTTAAATTATATCCTGAGGTGTTTTCCATGGCAGGCTCCTGCAAGTCATACATAAGGGCCAGAATTCTCTGATCGTCGGGATTCTCTTTTCCAGCTGGCACCGCACCCCCGCCAACGGGGGTTACCTGCGGAGTCGGGTGGCAGAAATGGGAAATGCCATTGACAATTGGCGGGAAGAGGGAATTCCACCGGCAAAGAGAGGCGCACAGCCGAGAAACACGGCTGGGGGACCGGAGAATACAGCTCACTATATTTTTGCAGGAGTCTCAAGTACTCCGGATTGGATTGGATTTATTGTCATGTGTACCGAGGTACAGTGGAAAGTATTGTTCTGCGTACAGTCCAAGCAGATTGTTCCATGTATGAAAAACATAGGACATACATAAATACACAATGTAAATACATAGACACACGCATCAGGTGAGCCTGCGGCTTGTAGTACTGCTCAGTAGAGAAGATGTGTGAAGAGATCAGATCAGTCCATAAGAGGGTCATTCAGGAGTCTGGTAACAGAGGGGAAGAAGCAGTTTTTGAATCTGTTAGTGCGTGTTCTCAGACTTTGGTATCAGCTGCCCGATGGAAGAAGTAGGAAGAGAGAAAAACCCGGGTGGGAGGGGTCTTTGATTATGCTGCCCTCTTTCCCTAGGCAGCGGGAGGTGTAGACAGAGTCAATGGATGGGAAGCGATTTTGCGTGAAAGACTGGGCAGTGTTCATGACTCTGTAGTTTCTTATGGTCTTGGGCCGAACAGTTGCCATACCTGGCTGATGTAGCCAGATAGGATGCTTTCTATGGTGCATCTGTTTAGCACAGGGCAAAATTGCTGGCCTTGAAAGCAGACCAAGGCAGGCCAGCAGCACGGTTCAATTCCCGTAACAGCCTCCCCGAACAGGCGCCCGAATGTGGCGACTAGGGGCTTTTCACAGTAACTTCATTTGAAGCCTACTTGTGACAATAAGCGATTTTCATTTCATCTGTAAAAACTGGTAAGAGTCAATGTGGACATGCTGAATTTCCTTAATTTCCTGAGGAAGTACAGGCGCTGTTGTATTTTCTTGGCCGTAGCGTCGCTTGGGTGGACCAGAACAGATTGTTGGTGATGTGTACACCGAGGAATTTGAAGCTGTAAACTATCTGCACTTCGGCAGACATTGAGGTTTGCAAGTACAGTTTTTCCAAGGATGATTTATTTCATGTTTAGTTTTATTTTCTATTAACTTGTGTGCAAAAGAACTGCTATGTTGTGACCTATAGTGAAAATATTACATCTAACTTTCCAGACAGTATTTGAAATGGAACTTAGATACTTAACTTGGTGGCAAATCAGGAAGGCAGATTATTATCTGAATGGTGGCAGTTTAGGAAAAGGGGAAGTGCGAGGAGACCTGGGTGTGATGGTGGAACAGTCGCTGAAGGTTGGCGTGCAGGTACAGCAGGCGGTGGGGAAAGCTAATGGCACGCTGGCCTTCATAGCGAGAGGATTTGAGTACAGGAGTAGGGATGTCTTGCTGCAGTTATACAGGGCCTTGGCGAGGCCACACCTTGAATATTGTGGCACTTTTGCTCTCCTAGTTTGAGCAAGGACATTCTTGCTGTTGAGGGTGTCCAGCGAAGGTTCACCAGACTAATTCTCAGGATGGCAGGACTGACATGTGAAGAAAGACTGGATCGACTGGGCTTGTACTCACTGGACTTTAGAAGAGTGAATGGGGATCTCATAGAAACATCTAAAACCCTGATGGGGCTGGACAGGCTGGATGCAGGAAGAATGTTCCCGATGTTGGGAACGTCCAGAACTAGGGGTCACAGCCGAAGAATAAGGGGTCAGCCATTCAGGACTGAGATGAGGAAGAACGTATTCTCTCAGAGAGTTGTGAACTTGTGGAATTCTCTCCCACAGAAAGCTGTTGGGGCCGGTTCACTGGATATATTCAAGAGGGAGCAGGACGTGGCCCTTACGGTTAAAGGGATAAGGGGTATGGAGAGAAAGCAGGAGTGGGATACTGAATTTGCATGATCAGCCCTGATCATATTGAATGGTGGTGCAGCCTCGAAGGGTCGAATGGCCCACTCCTGCACCTATATTCTATGTTTCTAGCTTTTTATTCCACAATCAACATGCCCTATTTTTGTATTGTGTGACGTTGGTCTACAGTGCTTCTGCTTATCTGTCTTCAATAAACCACCATTTTCCCTCCCATCTACAAAGCATCCCCCTACCGCTTGACTATTCCTTTTGCACCAATTAAATTCACAAACGTTGACACTTTTCTTACAAGCTTAGGAGGGACAAACTGTTTCCAGTGGTGAATAGATTGAGGAGTAGAAGGCACTGATTTGCAGTAAAGAACATGTGGACATGCTTTTTTTAAATTCCGGTTCGTGTCTGGAATGCATTGCCTAAGAGTGTGGCGGAGGCAGATTCAATCATGGTTCAAAAGATTACCTGAATGATCTGGATGGTTATCTGAAGAAAGAAAATGTTGGGCTGTGGGGAAAAGATGGGGGAGTGGAACAAGCTGAGTTCTTGCAGAGAACAGTACAGACAACATGAATAGCCTCCTTCTGTGCTGTAACAGTTCTATGATTCTATGAAGTTTACGATAAAAATATATGTTGTAAATATTTTTGCCGTTGGTTCTATACAAGCAAAGTTTGTTAATTACATTCCGCACTTTATGATTAGTTTTGAAGATAATATTTAAAAAGGAAATTGTGTTTTTCTTTTTAAGTTTTATAAACAATTTGTTGAAACTCTATCCTGGCTGTGGATCAGAAAGTTTAATTTTACATCAAATAGGGATAATTAAATTGGGAAATGAACTGTGTGTTGCAGGAGGGGGACACACAAATTCTTCCTTTCGTTAATCTGTTTCTAATTCATTGGCCGGGATCTTCCGGCCTTCCGCGCAGGTGGGATCTTCCAGTCTCGCCGGTGGTGCACCCCCACCGTGGGTTTTCCTGCTGCGAGCGAGGGGTACATTCAATGGCAAACCCCATTGACAGCGACGGGATCAGAAGACCCTGCCAATGGTGGCCCCCCCCAAAAAAAAATTGCATTGTTGTCCCTGCAGCACGAATAAGAAAGATGTGCTTTATATGCCTGGTGGACTTGCCACTTCGCAGTCGATTAATTACTTCCTGAAGTGCAATCGCTGTTGTGGGCAAACGTGCCGATTTGTTCGTATTGAGATTTTGTAAACATCAGAGACATTAATAACTTGGTAACCAGTTTTAATGATGTTGGTTGAGGACATGGGGGAAGAGTTGTCTTGCTTTGTTTTGGATAGTGCCCCAGGACCTTTTTGCACCAACTTTGGAGGGAAGGCGGGTTTAATGTTTCGCTTATAGAACATGCAGTGCAGAAGGAGGCCATTCGGCCCATCGAGTCTGCACCGACCCACTTAAGCCCTCACTTCCACCCTATCCCCGTAACCCAATAACCCTTCCTAACCTCTTTGGACACTAAGGGCAATTTTAGCATGGCCAATCCACCTAATCTGCACGCCTTTGGACTGTGGGAGGAAACCGGAGCACCCGGAGGAAACCCACGCAGACACTGGGAGAACGTGCAGACTCCGCACAGACAGTGACCCAGCGGGGAATCGAACCTGGAACTCTTATAAGACAGCACCTCTACCAGCGTAGCACTCCTTCAAAACCCATAATTTCCAAGTATTCCCAAGTCTCTGAAGTTGGGCTCGTGGCATCATGGAATTGTACAGCACAGCAGGAGGCCTTATGCCCCATCGTGTCTGGTTCGGCACTTGCAAAGAGCCATCCCAGTTACTCCTGCTTCCTTGTTCTTTCCCCATACCTCCGCATGTTTTTCTCCTCATTACGTTTTTTCAATTCCCTTTTGAAGGTTGTTGCTGTATCTGTATCCACTGCATGCCAAACCCTGAACACCTGGCGTAAATATGTTTTCCCCCCTGTCATTTCTAGGTTCCCTTGCCACTCATCCTGAGTCTGTGCGCTCTGATTATCAACCCGTCAGATATTGAAAACAGTTTTTGCTTTGTTTGCTCTGTCTGGATAATCATTTGTGGTTTTAAACGCTTTTAAACGTGGGCTCGAGCCCACGGTCCTTCTGAATCAGAGTGCCACCCACTGTGCTGGGTTAGCTCTGTGTCTTCATTGGCTTTCCGATGCTTGCTGGCCAGCTTCCTACATGAAAGACACCACTTTGAGTGAAGTGCCGAGTGACTGTCTGTGCATATGGAGCCCAGCTCCAGGAAAGCACTGGGGAGAGAGGAAGGAGGAGTGAAAAATGTCAGGAGAGGGAAGAAAAAAAAGCGCAGAGTGTTAATATTATACATCGAAAAGACTGCAGAGAGAGATGTCGCGCACACACCGAATTCTCTTTAGAATTTTAATTGAAATTTTAATACAACATCAGTTGGTGAAGATTGCAGCACCTGCCCAGTTTTATTTGATCACTAATGCTAGCACCAATCAAGTTGAGATAAATGGTTGTCTAGGTTACGAGGTGACATTTCTGAACTAGTTGTGGGTTACAGACATCTTGTCCGTATGTCGGAAATGATGAAATGACTTAAGATGTATGAGGTTAATACGTTTTTCGATCACTGTTCTGTGCTTAAAATTAAAACGAAATTACACTGATCTTCCTTTAGAAAAGCCAGGTAGACTTTTCAAAAGTATGATTTGAAGGTTTGCATATGGAAAGCAGAGGGTGGCTGATGTGGAAAGTACAGCTCTTTCGCTTTGAATTAGAGTATCCTTTTAAAGTCTGTTTCATGTTTTTAAACGAGCGCTTACACAAAGTATTAGTGCAATAATTCTGCTGGGTTGTTAAATTTGTGGTGGTTTGGACTGAATATCATGTGTATATATGATGGAAAGTGGGGGATCAGAATGCCTCAAACAAGATGACTGACCTCTGCTGTCAGAAACCTAAAACTATTAAGGATCCTATGTGAATTCAAATTAAATTGACGTGGCAAATTATTTGTTTCGTAAAGAATACCCGGAAAATTGAACAATGGTTGAATATTCATGGCACAGGCTATACTTTCTTGAAATGTGTAACAGAAAATAATACATCCCTTCCACCTGCCACCCCCCCCCCCCCAACACCGCAAACAATTGCTTTTCGCCTGGAACCCTTTTGCTACCGCATTCCGTTAATGGCTTGCAAGTGTTGCAGCTCTGTAAATTTCCAGTTGGGAATTTTCCATTGAATTATAAACATTTTGTGCCTTTATGTGCTTGCTTCTTCCATAAAAACGTTGTGATCCGCGGCGTGTGTTAACTTTATTAAGAAGCAGAAACTTCCACACCCAGGAAGTGGAGAGAATGTAGAAGTTTTTTCTTTCGTAGCATGTGGGCATCACAGGCTGGGACAGTATTTGTATCCCATCCCTAATTGCCCTTCAACTGAGTGTCCTGCTGGGCCATTTCGGAGGCCATTTTAAAAGTCAACCACATTAGCGTGGGTCAGGAGTCACGTGAAGGCCAGACGTGGTGAAGGTGGCAGATTTCCTTCCCGAAAGGACATTAGTGAACCAGATGGGTTTTTATGACAATGGGTTCATGGTCATTATTAGACTTTTGATTATTTTTTTCTGTTGACACCATCCGTCATGGTGGGATTCGAACCCAGATCCCCAGAGGATTACCCGAGCTCTCTGGGTTACTCGTCCAGTGACAATACCATTATGCCACTGCCTCCCCCCGATGTTTGAAGGTGGCACTGATCTTTGCAGTTACCAACAATTCTTTTCTGACTGGGTCCAGTGAGAGTGAGGCGTTTGGGGGCAGCAAAAGTTGGGCGTGTTATTGGGAACACATTTGAAAAAGAATTTTATTTCAAAATAGCCATTGCCCGCAAGCAGGAAGGGCGGTGACATGCAATTCCAGAAACAGGAACTCCGAAAATTGGGAATGGTTACCCGCAGAAGCAAAAGCAACATGAAAGCCTTTCTCATATGCTGAGGATAATCCATTTTTTCCTAATTCGAGCTAAAACACTGACATCTACCTGGCAATGTGGAAAACTGCTCAGGAATGTCCCGACAACAAAAAGCAGGAAGAATTCGGTAATGAGAATTCCCGCCTCATCGTAGAATCATAGAAAAGTTACAGCACAGAAAGAGGCCATTCGGTCCATCTTGTCCATGCCAGCCCTAGGACACCCAGGTGCCCCTTCTAACCCCACCTTCCTGCAGGAATCCATAGCCCTGCAGCTTCGAGGACTTAAGGTGCAGATCCAGGTAACTTTTAAAAGAGTTTAAGGTCTCTGCCTCCACCACCAACTTGGGTAACCGTTAATTATCAGCAAAGTGATGGAAGGGGTCATTGAGCGTGCTATCAAGTGGACTTTCTCAGAAACAACCTGCTCACTGATGCTCAGTTTGGGTTCTGCCAGGCCCATTCATCGGCTGACCTTAGTTCAAGCAGGAACAAAGCACTGAACTCAAGCAGTGAGGTGAGAGTGACTGCCCTTTGACATAAAAGCCACATTTTACCAAGAGTGGCATCAAGGAGCCGTAGCAAACCTGGAGTCATTGGGAATCAGGGGAAAACTCCTCCCCTGGTTGGAATCTTAACTGGCACAAAGGAAGACGGTTGTTGGAGAACAATCCTCTCAGTCCCAAGGCATCACTTCAGATGTTCCTCAGGGTCGTTTCCTAGGCCCAACCACATACAGCTCCTTCATAATGACCATCTCTCCATCATAAGGTTAGAAGTAGGATGTTCGCCGTGATTGCACAATGTTCGTCGCCATTCGTAACTCAGATGCTGAACCAGTCCATGCCATGTGCAGCAAGACCCAGATAACATTCAGGCTTGGGTTGATAAGTGACAAGTAACATTCATGCCACAAGTGCCAGGCAATGACCATCTCCTACAAGAAAGAATTGAACCATTTCCCCATAACATCTAATGACACCATTGTTAAATCTCCCATAATCAACATCCTTGGGGTTATCATTGGCCAGAAATTGATCTGGACGAGCCATATAAATACTGTGACTACAAGAACAGGTCAAAGAACAAAGAACAAAACAAAGAACAATACAGTGCAGAAACAGGCCCTTTGGCCCTCCAAGCCTGTGCCCTTCTATACCCGGTCTGTTCATGTGCCTATCCAGACAAGTCTTAAAGGTCGCTGGGAATTCTATAGAATCCCTACAGTGCAGAAGGATGCCATTCAGCCCATCGAGCATTCACCGACCCTCTGAAAGAGCTCTCGACCGAGGCCCACTCCACCGCCTTATCCCCATAACCCCACCTAACCTGTACATCTGTGGACTGAGAGGAAACTAGAGTACCTGGAGGAAACCCACGCAGACACAGTCAGTCACCCAAGGCAAAAATTGAACTCTGGTTTCTGGCGCTGTGAGGCTCACCACTGTGCCACCGTGCCAACCTTCTGTGGTGACTAACTCACCTCCTGACTGCCCAAAGCTGTCCACCACCTAAAAGGGGTAAGTCAAGAGTGTGATGAATGGGCATCACGGTGGCGCAGTGGGTTAGCCCTGCTGCCTCACGGCGCCGAGATCCCAGGTTCGATCCCGGCTCTGGGTCACTGTCCGTGTGGAGTTTGCATATTCTCCCTGTGTTTGCATGGGTTTCGCCCCCACAACCCAAAGATGTGCAGGGTAGGTGGATTGGCCATGCTAAATTGCCCCTTAATTGGAAAAACTGAATTGTGGACTCTAAATTTTTTTTAACAAGTGTGATGAATACTTGTCACTTGCCTGGATGAGTGCAGCTCCAAGAACACTCAAGAAGCTCAACATCATCCAGGACAAAGCAGCCCGCTTGATTGTTACCCAATCTACCACCTCCAACCTCCACTCCACCCTCCAATGATGCACAGTAGCAGCATTGTGGGCCATCTACAGGATGCATTGCAGCAACTCATACCGTTCCTTCAACAGTATCGTCCAAGACTTCCGGTGGCGGCCATGGAGTGCGTGGCAGCATATTTGGCAGCTCCCGCTCATGATGGTCATTTTGTGACCTTTACACCGGGTTATCGCAGGAATTTTGCAAGAAAAAGGTGCAGAAGTGAGAGCAGAAGCGAATGACCCCTAGTTTATGGAGCTGCGGTCCAGAAGTGCCCGGAAAAAAGCGAACCAGTGGGTTGAGACGAGCGAGAAGCAGACAGCGCACGCGGAGATGGCGGGCGGGCAGGGTATGGCCCTGTCGGCTCAGTGGCCGATGGACCAGTTGGTGAGATTCCTGAGTGAGAGGTTCACCCAGAAGTGGAAGGAAAGTGCGGAGGACCTGACCTGGGCGGTGGACTCGATCAAGGTGGTGGTTGACCATGTGGAGATGAGATGGGAGGCCCAGGGACAGGCTATCCAGAAGCTGGAGGAGCAGGTGGGGGAGCAGGAGGAACAGTCCAACTCAGTGGCAGCAGAGATTGGGCTGATGCGTGACCAGCAGAAGCGACTAATGGAGAAGGTGGAGGACCTGGAGAATCATTCACGGAGGCAGAACATTCAAATCGTGGGTCTGCCGGAGGGAATTGAAGGATCGGACGCGGGTACGTACGCCGGGAAGGTGCTGGAGAAGCTGCTTGGGGAAGGTACATTTGACCGACCTCTGGAGGTGGATCGGGCCCACATGGCGCTGAGGCGCAAACTCCAGGGGGGCGAGCCGCCGAGGGCGATGGTGGTGCGATTGCCTCGGCTCCTGGACAAGGAACGTATCATGAGGTGGGCTAGGCAGACGAGGAGATGCAATTGGGAAGATGTCGAGATTCGGGTGTACCAGGACCTGGGGGCAGAGTTGGCGAAGAGGAGTGCAAGCTTTAATAAGGTCAAGTCGGCCCTGTACAGGAAGGGCATAAAGTTTGGACTACTGTACCCGGCCCGCTGATGGGTGACCTATGGGGGCCGGGAGTTGTACTTTGGCTCGGCAGAGGAGGCAGTAGACTTTATGAAGGAGAATGGACCAGCAGGGAAAGGATGATCTTGAACTTTGATTGAGGAGATCTGAACTATATTGTGAAAAACTTTGGGTTTGTGTTGTTTGGATTTTTTTCGTTTTTGTTTCTCTGTTTTTTGGTTCTGGTTGGGGTTAGGGTGGTACACTGTGCTTTGTTAAGGGATGAGGGGTGGGCCTTTGTGTTCGCACCTTGGGAGGAATTGTTTGTTTGTTTTTACTTCTTGCCTTTGTTTTGACTGCACTAAGAGCGGGGGGAGGGGAATCAGTGAGAGGTAGGATTCTAGGTGCCGTGGGTGGGGCCTGCCAGGCTAGCTGGGTAGGCTAGTTCACGGAAGCAAAATGGGGGTGGGGGGGGGGAGAAATGGGAGGCGGGGGGGGGGGGGGGGTTATACTGCTGACTGGGAGGGGACTTTCAAAGTGGAGGGGGGGGAGGGTTGATGACGGTAGTTGCTCGAGGGAGGGCCAGGGGAGGTGCGGGCCTTGGGCTGCAGACTGGCTTAGGAGAGTTATGGTTGATCGGCAAGGGGGGGGGGGCGGGGGTGAGTCTCCCCCCCCCCCCCCCCCGTCCCCCCCCGACCAGGCTGGTCACGTGGAACGTTCGGGGACTGAATGGGCCAGTCAAGAGGCCCCTTGTGTTCGCGTACTTGAGGCGGACATAGCTATGTTGCAAGAGACACATCCAAAGGTGGGGGACCAGGTTAGGTTAAGGGTTAGACTTTAAAACGAGGGGGGTGGCGATCTTGGTTAATCAGTGGGTGGCATTCGAGTTGGGGAATATAGAAGCGGAGCTGGGGGGGTAGATATGTTCTGGTTAGTGGGAAGCTGGAGGGAATGGCCGTGATATTGGTAAATATATATGCCCTGAACTGGGATGACGTTTAGTTTGTTCGACGTGTACTAGGGAAGATCCCAGACCTAGATTCACATCGACTGATTATGGGGGGAGATTTCAATCCGGTCCTGGATCAAAGGTTGGACCGGTCGAGTTCTAGGTTTGGGAAGGTATCAGATATGGCAAGGGAACTTCGGGCTTAGCCTGATCCAGTTTAAGGTGGTCCACAGGGCTCACATGACTGTGACCCAGATGAGCAGGTTTTTTGAGGAGGTGGGGGACAGGTGTGGGCGGTGTGGGGGGAGGTCCTGCAAACCATGTGCATATGTTTTGAGCGTGGCTGAGGGGATTTTGGCAGGAATTTTCAAATGTCATGTCAGGTCCTGGAAGGGGGGGGGGGGGGGGGTGACTCCTAGTCCAGAGATGGCAATATGGCCCGGAGCCGGATTTTGCTGGGATGGAGGGACTTGGAGCCTCCAAAGTTAGGGGTTTGGTCAGTGAGATGGCGGAGTTTCTTAGGCTAGAGAATGTGGAGTTTGCATATTCTCCCCGTGTTTGCGTAGGTTTCGCCCCCGCAACCCAAAGACTTGCAGGGTAGGTGGATTGGCCACGCTAAATTGCCCCTTAATTGGAAAAAATGAACTGTATACTCTAAATATGTAACAAAACAAAAAAAATGCTTGAACAAAATATTTTCTAAAAAAACCCTAGTATCGTCCAAACTTTTGAACATCACCATCTAGAAGGCCAAGGGCAGCCGACATGGGAACACTACTACCTGCAAGTTCTCCTCCAAGTCACTCACCACCCTGACTTGGAAATATATTGCTGTTCCTTCACTGTCACAAGGTCAAAATCCTGGAATTCCCTCCCTAACAGCACTGTGGGTGTACCTACACCATATGGACTGCGGCGGTTCAAGAAGGTGACTCACCGCCATCACCTCAAGGACAATTCGGGATGGGTAATAAGTGCTGTCTGAGCATTTCACATCCTGTGAAAGAATACAAAAAGTTGTTTAATTTGAAATACCTGTGTGTTTTTAAGCATTCCGTTGTCACCTTGCTGTGTTATTTGCGTTTCTTAATTCAAATCACAGGGTTCATTTCAATGTTTTTCTCACCTGAGAAATGATTTGAATTAACAGGAGCAGATTGTTCTTGTCAGTAATTTACAGTGCCATGGTGAATGCGGTTGTTCAATGGTTTCTAGAAAATGATGTTAAATTTGAAAGGCTGTATGATTCCTAATTGGCTAATGAGATTGCATGATAGGTCACACCTTTCAAGTTTACATTTGGAACTAGAGAGCCAGGGAAGTTTGTAACACCAAAATATGCAATTTGGCCCATTTAATCTGTGCTAGCTCTTTGGTAGAGAAATTAGAAACTAATTTTTTTAATTAATTAATTTTTAAATAAATTTAGAAGGGCCAATTATTTTTCATTTCCAATCAAGGGGCAATTTAGCGTCGCCAATCCACCTAACCAGCACACTTTTGGGCCGTGGGGGTGAAACCCACGCAGACACGGGGAGAATGCGCAAACTCCACGTGGACAGTGACCCAGGGCCGGGATTTGAACCCGGGTCCTCAGCGCCGCAGTCCCAGTGCTAACCACTGCGCCACATGCCGCCCCAGGAACTAATTTAATTGGCCACCTCTCCCTGTTCTCTGCACTTGACTCTGTTTCAGACATTTCAGCCAATTTTCCCTTAAAATAATCTCCCCTGTATCCCTGTCTGTATTCGAACAGCCTTTATTCAATTAATAAATTTATGATCCCATTACTGCTCCTGAAGAAGAGGAAATGCTGTAAGATCAGAGGGGCACAAACAATAGGAGCAGGAGTCACACATTCAGCCCACCGAACTTGTTCTGACATTCAATAAGATCATGGCTATTTGATTGTAGCCGTAACTCCACTTTTCTGCCGGCCCCCATAATCATTTTTGCTTCCTTGTCGATCAAGAATCTGTGTAATTGAACTTCCGGGTGTGGCGATGACCAGCTGAGTCGCACGTTTCGGCAGCTCCCGGTGGAACGGACTTTTGGGCTCTTAATAGGAGCCCCATCGGCAATTTTAACGGCTAAAAGCACTGTGCGGTAAACCAGAAGGGAATCCCCCCTGGACACGGATGGAAAAAGGAGAGGAAAGTGGCCGGATTGCGGTGGATCCTTTAGAGCAGCGGCAAGGAAGGCAAGCAAAAACCAAGATGGCGTCGGAAGGTGGCAGTTTAATATGGGGTCCTGAACAACACGAGTTCTTGAAGCGCTGCGTGGAAGAACTTAAAAAGGAGATGAAGAAGGAGCTGTTGGCCCCGATATTACAGGCGATTGAAGGGCTAATGGATGAGCAAAAGACCCAGGAGCGGGAGCTTCGGGTCGTGAAGGCAAAGACTGCCGAGAACGAGGACGATATACAGGGCCTGGTGGTGAAGACGGAGATGCACGAGGCACACCATAAAAGGTGTGTGGAAAGGCTGGAGGTGCTGGAAAATAATGCGAGGAGGAAGAATTTAAGGATTCTTGGTCTTCCCGAGGGTGCAGAGGGGGCGGACGTCGGGGCATGTGTGAGCACGATGCTGCACTCGTTAATGGGATCGGAGGCCCCGACGGGTCCGTTGGAGGTGGAGGGAGCCTATCGAGTTATGGCGCGAAGACTGAGGGCTGGAGAAATTCCCCGAGCCATAGTGGTGAGATTTCTCCGATATAAAGACAGAGAGATGGTCCTCAGATGGGCAAAGAAAACTCGGAGCAGTAGGTGGGAGAACGCGGTGATCCGCGTATATCAGGATTGGAGTGCGGAGGTGGCGAGAAGGAGGGCGAGCTTTAATCGGGCCAAGGCGGTGCTTCATAAAAGGAAGGTCAAATTTGGAATGCTGCAGCCGGCAAGACTGTGGGTCGTACATCAAGGGAAACACCTCTACTTTGAAACGGCGGATGAGGCATGGACATTTATTGTCGAAGAGAAATTGGAATAAGTGGGTTATATAAAAAAAGAACGTTTGAGACAAAGTGGGGGGGCGAAGAGGGGGGGAAAAAGGGGGGAGAGGAGAGATGATTTTTAAGTTGTTAATCCTGCGACCCGGTAACTTTTCTCTCTTCCCCTTGTTGTGGGGGAGGGAGGTGGAGGAGCTGGGGGCATCGGCCATTGGGGGCGGGGCCAAAAGGGAAGCGCGGGCTTTGTTCCCGCGCTATGATAATTATGGCGGGAACAGGGAAGCAGGAAGGAGGGGGCGTCGCACAGTGCGAGCCGAGGTCACGGGGGAAGCCGAGGTCGGCCAGAGTTTGCTGACTTCTGGGAGCAACATGGGGGGTGCAATTACGCTAGTGGGGGATCTAGCGGGGGGGGGGGGGGCTAACTGGGTTGCTGCTGCTGGGGAGAAGGGGGAGCTGGTATGGGGTGGGGTGGGCGGGGGGGCGCCACCTGGGAGGGACACAGCTACGTGGGAACTGGGTGAGGAGCTGGTTAAAAAAAGGGGATGGCTAGTCGACAAGGGGGGGGGGTAAAGAGCCCCCCAACCCGGCTGATCACGTGGATTGTGAGAGGGCTGAACGGGCCGATAAAGAGGGCACGGGTACTCGCACACCTAAAGAAACTTAAGGCAGATGTGGTTATGCTACAGGAGACGCATTTGAAACTGATAGACCAGGTCAGACTACGCAAAGGATGGGTGGGGCAGGTGTTTCATTCGGGGCTAGATGCGAAAAACAGTGGGGTGGCTATACTAGTGGGGAAGCGGGTAATGTTTGAGGCAAAGACCATAGTGGCGGATAGTGGGGGCAGATACGTGGTGGCGAGTGGCAAATTACAGGGGGAGGCGGTGGCCTTAGTGAACGTATATGCCCCGAACTGGGATGATGCCAACTTTATGAGGCGCATGCTAGGACGTATCCCGGACCTAGAGGCGGGGAAGCTGGTAATGGGTGGAGATTTTAACACTGTGCTGGAACCAGGGCTGGACAGATCGAGGTCCAGGACCGGAAGGAGGCCGGCTGCAGCTAGGGTGCTTAAGGACTTTAAGGAGCAGATGGGAGGAGTAGACCCCTGGAGATTTATTAGACCTAGGAGTAAGGAGTTTTCGTTTTTCTCCTATGTCCACAAAGTTTATTCACGGATAGACTTTTTTGTTTTGGGAAGGGCACTGATCCCGAAGGTGACGGGGACGGAGTATACGGCTATAGCTATTTCGGATCACGCTCCACATTGGGTGGACTTGGAGATAGGGGAGGAAAAAGAACAGCGTTCACCCTGGAGAATGGACATGGGACTATTGGCGGACGAGGGGGTGTGCTTAAGGGTGAGGGGGTGTATTGAAAGGTACTTGGAACTCAATGATAATGGGGAGGTCCAGATGGGAGTGGTCTGGGAGGCGCTGAAGGCAGTGGTTAGAGGGGAGCTGATATCAATCAGGGCACATAAAGGAAAGCAGGAGGGTAGGGAACGGGAGCGGTTGCTGAAAGAACTTCTGAGGGTGGACAGGCAATATGAGGAGGCACCGGAGGAGGGACTATACAGGGAAAGGCTACATGTAGAATTTGATTTGCTGACTATGGGTAATGCAGAGGCACAGTGGAGGAAGGCACAGGGTGTACAGTACGAATATGGGGAGAAGGCGACCAGGTTGCTGGCCCACCAACTGAGGAAAAGGGGAGCAGCGAGGGAGATAGGGGAGTGAGAGATGAGGAGGGAGAGATGGAGCGGGGAGCGGAGAGAGTGAATGGAGTGTTCAAGGCATTCTATGAAAGATTATATGAAGCTCAGCCCCCGGATGGGAAGGAGAGAATGATGTGTTTTCTGGACCAGCTGGAATTTCCCAAGGTGGAGGAGCAGGAGAGGGTGGGACTGGGAGCACAGATTGAAACGGAGTAAGTAGTGAAAGGAATTAGGAGCATGCAGGCGGGGAAGGCCCCGGGACCAGACGGATTCCCAGTTGAATTTTATAGGAAATATGTGGACTTGCTGGCCCCGCTACTGATGAGAACCTTTAATGAGGCGAGGGAAAGGGGGCAGCTGCCCCCGACTATGTCAGAGGCAACGATATCGCTCCTCCTAAAGAAGGAAAAAGACCCGCTGCAATGCGGGTCCTATAGACCTATTTCCCTCCTGAACGTGGACGCTAAGATCCTGGCCAAAGTAATGGCAATGAGGATAGAGGATTGTGTCCCGGGGGTGGTCCATGAGGACCAATCTGGGTTTGTGAAGGGGAGACAGCTGAATACGAATATACGGAGGCTGCTAGGGGTAATGATGATGCCCCCACCAGAGGGGGAAGTGGAGATAGTGGTGGCGATGGATGCCGAGAAAGCATTTGATAGAGTGGAGTGGGATTATTTGTGGGAGGTGCTGAGGAGATTCGGCTTTGGAGATGGGTATATTAGATGGGTACAGCTGCTGTATAGGGCCCCGATGGCGAGCGTAGTCACGAATGGACGGGGATCTGAATATTTTCGGCTCCATAGAGGGACGAGGCAGGGATGTCCTCTGTCCCCATTATTGTTTGCACTGGCGATTGAGCCCCTGGCAATAGCATTGTGGGTTCCAGGAAGTGGAGGGGAGTACTCGGGAGGAGAAGAACACTGGGTATCTCTGTATGCGGACGATTTGTTGTTGTATGTGGCGGACCCGGCGGAGGGGATGCCAGAGATAATGCGGTTACTTGGGGAGTTTGGAGTTTTTTCAGGGTATAAATTGAACATGGGGAAAAGTGAGTTGTTTGTGGTGCATCCAGGGGAGCAGAGCAGAGAAATAGAGGACTTACCATTGAGGAAGGTAACAAGGGACTTTCGGTACTTGGGGATCCAGATAGCCAAGAATTGGGGTACATTGCATAGGCTAAATTTAACGCGGTTGGTGGAGCAGATGGAGGAGGGCATTAAGAGATGGGACATGGTGTCCCTGTCACTGGCAGGGAGGGTGCAGGCGGTTAAAATGGTGGTCCTCCCGAGATTCCTTTTTGTGTTTCAGTGCCTCCCAGTGGTGGTCACGAAGGCTTATTTTAAAAGAATTGAGAAGAGTATTATGAGTTTTGTGTGGGCTGGGAAGACCCCGAGAGTGAGGAGGGGATTTTTGCAGCGTAGTAGGGATGGGGGGGGGCTGGCACTGCCGAGCCTAAGTGAGTACTACTGGGCCGCCAATATCTCAATGGTGTGTAAGTGGATGGGAGAAGAGGAGGGAGCGGCGTGGAAGAGATTGGAGAGGGTGTCCTGCAGGGGGACTAGCCTACAAGCTATGGTGACGGCGCCGTTGCCGTTCTCACCGAAGAAATACACCACAAGCCCGGTGGTGGTGGCTACACTGACAATTAGAGGGCAGTGGAGACGGCATAGGGGAAAGATGGGAGCCTCGGTGCGGTCCCCGATAAGAAATAACCATAGGTTTGTTCCGGGGAGAATAGATGGGGGATTTGGAGCATGGCAAAGAGTAGGGGTAACACAATTGAGAGATCTGTTCGTGGATGGGACGTTTGCGAGTCTGGGAGCGCTGACGGAAAAATATGGGTTGCCCCAAGGGAATGCATTTCGGTATATGCAACTGAGGGCTTTTGCGAGGCAACAGGTGAGGGAATTCCCGCAGCTCCCGATGCAGGAGGTGCAGGATAGAGTGATCTCAGAGACATGGGTGGGGGACGGTAAGGTGTCAGACATATATAGGGAAATGAGGGACGAGTGGGAGATCATGGTAGATGAGCTGAAAGGGAAATGGGAAGAAGAGCTGGGGGAGGAGATTGAGGAGGGGCTGTGGGCTGATGCCCTAAGTAGGGTAAACTCATCGTCCTCGTGTGCCAGGCTGAGCCTGATACAATTTAAGGTGTTACACAGGGCGCATATGACTGGAGCACGGCTCAGTAAATTTTTTGGAGTAGAGGATAGGTGTGCGAGATGCTCGAGAAGCCCAGCGAATCATACCCACATGTTCTGGTCATGCCCGGCACTACAGGGGTTTTGGGTGGGGGTGGCAAAGGTGCTTTTGAAGGTGGTGGGGGTCCAGGTCGAACCAAGCTGGGGGCTGGCTATATTTGGGGTTGCAGAAGAGCCGGGAGTGCAGGAGGCGAAAGAGGTTGATGTTTTGGCCTTTGCGTCCCTAGTAGCCTGGCACAGGATATTGTTAATGTGGAAGGAAGCCAAGCCCCCGGGTGTGGAGACCTGGATAAATTACATGGCAGGGTTTATAAAATTGGAACGGATTAAGTTCGTTCTAAGGGGGTCGGCTCAAGGGTTCACCAGGCGGTGGCAACCGCTCGTCGAATACCTCACAGAAAGATAGAGGGAATGGAAAAGAAGAAGACAGCAGCGGCAACCCAGGGGTGGGGGGGGGGGGGGGGGGGGGGAGGAATCAGAAGGACTCTCAGGGATGTTATTGTATATGCATAGGTATTTGGTATATGTAATTGTATATTGGATTGTTGGATTGTATTTTTGGAGAGTATTTATCGTGGACAAGGCAGTTGCCATTTAGTTTTGTTTTTGATTTTGTTCAAATATTATTTATTTATTTGTTTGAAACTGGCCATTGTTATTTATATTGTTTTATTGATGTATAAAGGAAACACTACGTACTGTTATGTTTGGCCACAAAATCTTGAATAAAATATATCTTAAAAAAAAAGAATCTGTGTAATTCAGTCTTAAGTGTATTCAATGACACAGACTCTCTGGGGATGAGAGTCCCAAAGACCGACGCCACCCAGAGAGAAGAAATTCCTTCTCATCTCAGACTTAAATGGGAGACCCCTTATTGTGAAACTACCCCCTCGTTCTAGACTCTCAGACGAGGGGAAACATCCTCTCAACATCCACCCTGTCAAACTCCCTCAGGATCGCACACTTTTAATAAGATTATCTCTCATCCTCCGAAACCCCAATCCGCTCAACCTTTCCCCAAGACGTTCTCTCCATCACAGGAATCGGTCTTTGCATAGAATCATAGAATTTACAGTGCAGAAGGAGGCCATTTGGCACATCGAGTCTGCACCGGCCCTTGGAAAGCGCACCCTATCCAAGCCCTCACCTCCACCCTATCCCAGTAACCCTGCCTAACCTTTCTTGGACACGAAGGGTAGTTTTGCATGGCCAGTCTTCCCAACCTGCACATCTTTGGACTGTGGGAGGAAACCGGAGCACCCGGAGGAAATCCACACAGGCACGGGGAGAACGTGCAGACTCCGCACAGCCAGTGACCCAAGCCGGGAATCGAACCCGGGACCCTGGAGCTGTGAAGCAAAGTGCTACCCACTGTGCTACCGTGCTGCCTATAAAAAAATATATTTTTATCAGAGTTTTTTGTTTTATAAATTGCAAAATAAAATACAAACCAAATACAATTTACAGAAAAATATCATTAAAACTAACATTAACACAGCCCCTCCCCAAACGACTGACGGTGATGAGTTCCTTAACTATGAAAGGTTGCCGCCGCTGGTAGAATTTCTCAACCGAACCCCTCACTGTGTACTCGATCTTTGTCTCGGTACAAAAACTCCATCAAGTCTCCCAACCATACTGAGGCGCTGGGTGGAGACGCAGTTCTCCACCCCAGGAAAACCCATCTCCGGGTAATCAATGAGGCGAAGGCACGAACATCCGCACCCTTCTGAAACCCTGGCCAGTCCGGCATCACAGATTGGATTGGTTTTGTTTATTGTCACGCGTACCAAGGTACAGTGAAAAGTATATTTCTGCGAGCAGCTCCAAACAGATCATTTAGTACGTGAAAATAAAATAAAATGTTTATTTTCTAAGCCCTTCAGCATCTCTCCATGGTCCTTCCCAGCCGCCGAGCTTTTACCCAGCTTCTCCCGAGTCGGGCCAAGTGACTCCTCGATTTGACTTTTTGAGCGTTTCGATCATCATCTTCCTGGCTCATCAAAACGGTTTTTGAATTGCTTTGCAAACTCTCGCGCCAGCAGCCCAGTCAGTGTTTTCACTTTCAGCCACACCCGCTATGGGCATCTCTGTCAGCTTCCCTCCCGATGAACCTCGTGAACTTTCTGGCTCCGTCGGAGGATTGGCCCCTGCCTCCCCCGTTGCCTTCTTGCTACCAACTTCTTTTTGTAACTTTCGACATATGTTCGTTGAAAGAGAAACCTGATGCTATCAGATGGACCAGGTTTGATCACCCAAATCCCCTGGGAACCAGGCAAAAAGGACCAAGAAACAGGAACCCTGGCGGGATCTATTTTATGTGCGACCTTCTCCTACCGCCACTGAAATCTCCCACTGGAATCAATCTAGTGAATGTTTGGCTGGCCCCGCCTTGGTCAGCGGGGTTTCCCGTTGAATACACCCCTTGCCGCTGGGAAACCAGCATTGGTGCACCACCGACGGAACTGAAAGTTCCCACCGACATGAACGGCTGGTAAGATCCGGCCTATAGCTTTTTGTAATGGGTTACTCAAAAAGTGCACACACCTGTCTAATTGTGGCGTAACCAATGGCTGATGAGGGAAGTCAAGGACAGCAGAAAAGAAAAAGAAAAAGCATACAAAGTGGCGAGGATTAGTCGGAAGCCAGAGGTTTGGGAGGCCTTTAAAAGCGAGCAGAGGACAATGAAAAAAGCAATAAGGGGAGAGAAGATGAAATATGAGTGTAAGCTAGCTAGCAATATAAAAGAAGATAGGAAGAGTTTTTTTCAATATATAAAAGGTAAGAGAGAGGCAAAAATAGAATTGGACCACTGGAAAATGTGGCTGGAGAAGTAATAATAGGAAATAAAGAAATGGCAGAGGAACTGAATAGTTACTTATTGAAACTTGCAGAATACTACAAGGCCAGGATAGAGTGGACGTGGAGAGGATGTTTCCAGTTGAAGGAAAATCTAGAACCAGAGGACACAATCTCAGACTAAAGGGACGATCCTTCAAATCCGAGATGAGGAGGAATTTCTTCAGCCAGAGAGTGGTGAATCTGTGGAACTCTTTGCCGCAGAAGGCTGAGGAGGCCAAATCACTGAGTGTCTTTAAGACAGAGATAGATAGGTTCTTGATTAATAAGGGGATCAGGGGTTATGGGGAGAAGGCAGGAGAATGGGGATGAGAAAATATCAGCCATGATTGAATGGCGGAGCAGACTCGATGGGCCGAGTGGCTTAATTCTGCAACTATGTCTTGTGGTCTTATTTCAAACTTTACGTCTCTTTACATGCATATCACTTACCATCTTTCCATTGTGTGTGTACACCAATTCATTGATCATCCTCTTATCTGCCCATTTCCACTAACCTCTGTGTAAAGCATTTTTAGGGATATACACTTTTCAGGAGCAATCATAGCAGAATGCCAAAACAGAGCAACATTGTTATAATAGCACGATCTTTTGTGTTGTGCAGTATTTTTAACTTTGTTGTGAGACATATTGTTGCAGTGCAAACTTTAGCTTTTAATTCGTTGTGCTATCATTGTTTCGCTTTTCCTGTAAATCATTTTGAAATTATCATTTGCGTTTATAGTTGTAATTAATGCATTATTTAAGAAAGATGCAATTCAGTCACCCTGACCTGAAAGTGTGGTAAATGGGGCTCAGTGTCAGGCAATTGAAAAATTATGTTTTTTGAGGTTAGATGTTTGGTGGCTCGGGCGCCAAAATAAATAATTCCCTCGGAATGAAGTTTGGCAGCCTGACTGTATTTCAAGACTGCTGGAATGGAAAGCTTTGCAACGATTTCTCTCCTTCTGGCTTTACCGATTTTGTGCCTTTCTCTTGACTGTCTTGGGGAGCTCGCGTTGAGACTGTGGAAAGTGTTGCGCGTTCATGGTCAGGCAGACGGGCAGTTGCAGTTTTAGTTTCAGTTGTGGGGAGGCGCACAGAGGCAACGCCAGGCAGCTACTGCCTCCTCGCTGCCCCCCGTGGAGTTTCCCTCATTGCTGAGCTCAAAGAGAAGGGGGATTTGCTGTGGGGGAGTGGACTAAGCTCCATTCGCCACGAGGGCACCGGCCCCACTCCAGAGACCAGCACAAAATCCAGCCTGGCAGTCCCAGCGCGGTACCGAGGGAGATCGGCACAGTCCGAGGTGCCGCTTTCCAGAAATCCGTCAGCCAATTTATGTTCAGCAATGGCTTCAGAAACAGCAATCTGCTAATGACCAGATCCTCTCTGTTGGTGATGTTGTTTGAGAGGTATATATATATATTGGTCAGGACACTGGGGTGAATGCCCCTTTCCTTCTTTGAAAGAATGTCATGACATCTTGTGTGCCTAACTGGCAGGGTAGATTGTTGTGCCTTGACTTAACATTGGACGGCACGGTAGCACAGTGGTTAGCACTATTGCTTCACAGCTCCAGGGTCCCAGGTTCAATTCCCTGCTTGGGTCACTGTCTGTGCGGAGTCTGCACGTTCTTCCCGTGTGTGCGTGGGTTTCCTCCGGGTGCTCCTGTTTCCTCCCACAGTCCAAAGATGTGCAGGTTAGGTGGATTGGCCACGCTAAATTGCTCTTAGTGTCCAAAAAGGTTGGGTGGGGTTTCTGGGTAACGGGGATAGGGTGGAGGTGTGGGCTTGGGTAGGATGCTCGTTCCAAGGGCCGGTGCAGACTCGATGGGCCGAATGCTCTCTTTCTGCACTGTAAATTCTGTGATTCATCCGAAAGACAGCGCAGCACATGCTGATACTTCACTGGGATTGTCAGTCTAAATAGAGAAATTAATTTCCTCTGAAGATGCCATTCAGAATGAGCTGGCATAATCATAAAATGAGACCTAAGCCGTTCAGGAATGAAATCAGAAACAAAAAGATGTGCAGGGTAGGTGGATTGGCCACGCTAAATTGCACCTTAATTGAAAAATATATATTTGGGTACTCCAAATTTAAAAAAAAAAAGGAATGAAATCAGGAAGCACTGTTTTTAAAATTTGCAGTACCCAATTTTGTTTTTCCAATTAAGGGGCAATTTGGCGTGGCCAAATCACCTACCCTGCACACCTTTTTGGGTTGTGGGGGGTGAGACCCATGCAAACACGGGGAGAATGTGCAAACTCCACACAGACAGTGACCCAGGGCCGGGAACAAACCCAGGTACTCAGCGCCGTAGTCCCAGTGCTAACCACTGCGCCACGTGCTGCCCTGCTTTAGATTTAATAAAAATACTTTAGCATGAATTTTTCAGTCAATTGCAGTGTTGAATCTATTACATAAGGTTTTCAAGAAACGCACCTATCAGTGACGAGTTGATTTTGGATCCCATTCTCCTGATTCTGTGCTTTTCACTTCAGTGCTTGAGAAATACTCTGCACACATGTATGAGAATTCCTGTGTGTGCTACTTGAGAACTTTACGGAACTCCCCCTTTAACTTTGCTTCCCTCCTCTTATAATACTAATCTTTATTATTGTCCCCAGTAGGCTTACATTAACACTACAATGACGTTACTGTGAAAAGCCCCTAGTCGCCACATTCCGGCGCCTGTTCGGGTACACGGAGGGAGAATTCAGAATGTCAAATTCACCTAACAGCCCGTCTTTCAGGACTTGTGGGAGGAAACCGGAGCACCCGGAGGAAACCCACACAGACACCGTTCTCTTCCTTATCAACCTGCTGCCCCAGGGTGGCTTTATCCATTAAAGGTCAGGATGCTGATTGCACCTAACTTTACCTCTCCAACACTTCTCTTGGCCCACCGCTATATTAATGTTAAGTTTCCCCATTGGACAGGGTCATGGTTGACTTAAAATTTCTTTCGACTGTTTGCTGGGAAGGTGGAAACCGCATTTTGCTTCTTGCCGTGAACTCCACTCATTTTTAGATGACTCAGTTCCCCATCCAGTCAGGTGCCCCGACTAAACCAGGCTGTACAATACTTTAGTGCCCAGTTCAACCCAGAGTTGAGCTTCGAACCTTGCACCCTACCTAGCACCAAGAATTTCACCTGGGAGATATCGCAGGAAAGTGCTGTGGGAAGGAGTGGGAGTGTTTGGGGATGATTGAAGCGTGGCCCAGCTGAAAAGGACGGGAGGAGGAATGTGTGTTTGGTAGTGGCATCACATTGCAGATGGTGGAAATGGTGAAGGATCTTGAGGGTGGAAGATGAACATGAAGAACGCTATTGTGTAATGGGGGCGAGGGGAAGGGATTAGAGCAAAGGTGCTGCAAGTGTGATGGACACGTGTGGAGATCCTGCCAACCATGATGGAGGAGAATCTCCAGCTGAGGAAAAGGGAAGACGTAGCAGATATGTTGGGTTGGAAGGTGGCATTGTCAGGACAGTGGCACTAGAGATGGGAACGCTGGGAGATTTGAATAGAGCCTTTGCAGAAATCAAGGTGAAGGGAAATGTCGCCAATGTAACTGTGGGAGATACTGGTCAATAGGTCCCAGAGCAACACCTTTTGACATCTTGGCAGAAGTGAGTGGAGTCAAAGGAGAAGTTCTTCAGTGTAAGAAGAAAATTTAGGCAGGCAGTGGAGGGTGATGATGAATGGGGACTTTTGGGTTTTCGTTTGAGAAAGAATTGGAGAGTCCTCAGGTGCCCCAGCATGGGCTGGAGGTGTAGAGGGATTTGAGTGAAAAAAGGAGTTGGGCGAGGTCAGAAAACTGGAAACAGTTGAACGTGGTGCAGACAGTGCCAGCTGTAGGTGGGAAGTGACGAGACGGGGAGATAAAATAGAGTTTGAGATAGGAAGAAGTCAGTTTCATGGGACAATTTTTCCCTCCTTGCAAGTCTCATGTCTATCACATTCCATAATAAGCTCTGCTTTGTCAAATTCAGTCTCAACGCATCCATCGCTCCAGTTTTATCCTAACCTAGATCCGCTCCTTTAGATTTAGATTTATTGTCACGTATACCGAGGTACAGCGAAAAGTATTATTCTGCGTACAGTTCAGACAGATCGATCCATACATGAAAAACATAGGACATATGATAAATACACAATGTAAATACATAGACATCGGGTGAAGCATACGGAGTGTAGTGCCACACAATGGAGAAGATGTGTGGAGAGATCAGTTCTGCACATAAGAGGGTCATTCAGAAGTCTGGTATGTCATGTGAGAGTACCTTTAAGACATGGATGTTTAAGCAATGTACCTTTAAGAAAACTGATGTCAGAGAGTGGGTGGAGCTGTGCTCAGGTCAGCCATTTTGCAGTTTAGTTTTGCAGTTTGGAGGAAAAGAGCTTGGGAGTGTCTGTGTTTGCAGTAAGCTGGATCTCTGCCATAAAAGACCATCTCTGGATCATTTGGGTGATTTAAACTCATAATAGTAAAACCTTTAACCTGATATGATTTTGTTTAAAGGTGTTATGTCTCTTGGAAGTTTGAAGGACCATTTTAAGGAATTATTTACTGTTGCAATATTTTCTGAGTTATCTTTGAAGTAAGGGGTGTTAAGAGATCCAATGTTTATCTAAGATGTTAAGTTGAGTTCATGGAATAAACAGTGTTTTGTGTTTAAAAACCCACGTTTTTAAAACGCCTCGCCCTTAACAGGTAACAGCGGGGAAGAAGCTGTTTTGTATCTGTTAGTGCGTGTTCTCAGACTTTTGTATCTTCGGCCCGATATAAGAGGTTGGAAGAGAGAATAACCTTCCAATTTATTAAACTCCAAATCTCAATTGAAATACTTTTACATAGCAACCGTAACAATATCAGGGGTTCCAAAGTGTATGAAAGACATCATAGAGGTATCATAAAAAACCTAAAGTGTAGAAGGAGGTCATTTAGCCCATTTGAGTCTGCACCGAAAGACCACCCCACCCAGGCCCACTCCCCCACCCTATCCCCCAAACCCCGCGCATTGATCATGGCCAATCCATCCAACCTACGCATCTTTGGACTGTGGGAGGAAACCGTAGCACCCGGAGGAAACCCACGCAGACACGGGGAGAATGTGCAAATTCCACACAGTCACCCAAGGTCAGAATTGAACCCGGGTCCCTGACTCTGTGAGGCAGCAGTGCTAACATTGAAGAACCTTTGAAGTGTAGTCACTGCTTTAAGGTGCAGCAGTGAAATGCATTTGTCAATCTATTGCCCAGAAAATTCACACAAACAGCAAACATGACCAGATAATCTGATTTTGGAGATATTGTTGTTGGATAAATACTGGCCAGGTGACCGGGGTAAAACTCGCTTGCTATTTTTGTATTGCGCCCTGAGATTTATATGTCCACTTTGAGGGGTCACTCCCAAAAGATGGTTTAATTCCGCAACTAATATATCACAGGATACTTTGTAACTCCAAAGCAGTGAATTCTCACCAGCGTAGTTTCTCAAAGGTTCCTGGGAGGATTCTTGTGTGTATTAACGTTAGTGCGCGTCTGAAGATTGTCAGATCAAATGATTAGGCCTTCATGATCCTGTGGAACGAAAGCAATTCCTAACGGAATTTATGTTAAGTTCTTTGGGCCTCCAGCAGCTGTACATTATCGCAAGTCTGGGCGTTGTAAATTAGCCCATCAAATAGGGATCGTCATAATTTGTTGAAATAAGTTGCTGCATTGTATGTATTTCCAACAAATGGCGCAGCATTTTATTTTGTCACCAATATTCTTCCCCTTCTCTGAAGATCTTGACCTCTTATCATAGAATCACAGAATTTACAGTACAGAAGGAGGCCATTCAGCCCATCGAGTCTACACCAGCCCTTGGAAAGAGCACCCTACTTAAGCCCATGCCGCCACCCTATCCCCATAATACAGTAACCCCACTTAACCTTTGGACAAGGGGCAATTTAGCGTAGCCAATCCACCTAACCTGCACATCTTTGGACTGTGCGCGAGGAAACCGGAGCACCCGGAGGAAACCCACGCAGACACTGGGAGGAAGTGCAAACTCCGCACAGTCACCCGAGGGGGGAATTGGCTGGCTTTGGGATCCAAGAGTTTCAGTGACTTTCCGATTTCTTGCACATTTATATTTTTGCAGTCAGATTAGTGTATGGGCAATTATTTGGGAGAAAAAGCGCAATATCACAGCTATACCCCATTCTGTCATGACAGAACATCCACTTCCAGGACATGTTGCAGGACGTACTGAGGAGCAGAGACCATGCTCCTTTTATCCCCTGCCTCTCCCTCCCACCCAGGGTGCTTTCGGTCAATTGTAGTATGCTCACCGCTGCCCTAGCTGGGGTCAGCTCAGCCTGGGAACTGAACCACATTTATGTTGCTTAACTACCAACTATAAAAACTCACCGAGCCATTGCAGCAGCATCGTTTTCGAGCCTTTGTAATATAGAAAGCTCGCAGAAAGCTTATTTTTACAGCTGCTTGGACTATTGTTTCTTATCCTGGAGGCTTGCCCACTTTGAGGGTCTCTTTTCTTTTCGCAATTTCTCCCTGCAAGCCTATCCTCAGAACGTTTCTGCACCTGAACTTTGTACATTAATATGTTGGAGGAGTGATCGCCAAAGCCATCTCGAAGATTAGTGACACTCATTCAGCAACATAACTGTACACCAGAGTATTCTACTTGTCTGTAAAATATGAAAACAAAAGCTGCAAACTCTGGAAATCTGAAATCACGGCAGAAAATGCAGAAATACATAACAGGCCACTCAACAGGACAGAGACAAGAGAGGTTATGCATTCTGGTTATCCTTCATTGTAAGAGGAATGAAGAGTATGCACCTTAAGCATCCAGACTTGCCTCTGCTCTCTAGATGTTACCTGACCTGAGGGCAGCATGGTAGCATAGTGGTTAGCACAGTTGCGTCGCAGCTCCAGGGACCTAGGTTCGATTCCCGGCTTGGGTCACTGTCTGTGCGGAGTCTGCACATTCTCCCTGTGTCTGCGTGGGTTTCCTCCGGGTGCTCCGGTTTCCTCCCACAGTCCAAAGATGTGCGGGTTAGGTGGATTGGCCATGCTAAATTGCTCTTAGTGCTCAAAACGGTTAAGCGGGGTTACGGGGATAGGGTGGAGGTGTGGGCTTGGGTAGGGTGCTCTTTCCAAGGGCCGGTGCAGACTCGATGGGCCGAATGGCCTCCTTCTGCACTGTAAATTCTATGATTCTATGACCTGTTATGTATTTTCAGTGATTTCTGTTTTTCAACATTTCTATCTAAGATTTGCAAGGTTTGTGCAGCACATTTATAAAAAAAAAAAATGTATTCATTGACGGTATGAGAGTGTGGCTGGCTGGGCAGGACTTACTGCCCATCCATTACTGCATCCCTAATTGCCCTTGAGAAAGTGGGAGTGAGCCACTTTCATGAACCGCTGCAGTCCACGATCTGCAGATACACCCACAATTTCCAGGAGTTTGGTTCAAAGCAGTTCAAGGGACCAGAGTTTGCAGTGACAGGGCATCTAATAGTGTCTGCCATCAACAAGACTTGTCCCCGCACCCTCCAGCTCAAAAATGTTTCCCACTACAAAGATGCTGAAAATCTGAATTGATAGAGGCACCTCAGTGAGGGTGACGGAGCAACTGGGATGCAAGTACACATTTCTGCATTTTCTGTTATTTCAGATTTCCAGAATTTGCAGCTTTTATTTTCATATTTATAAGTTTATCACTCAATCTATAAGTTTGCGGATGATACGACTGTGGTGGGCAGTATCTCAAACAACGACGAGTCTGACTATAGAAGGGAGATAAATCACTTGGTTGCATGGTGCACTAAAAACAACCTCTCTCCAATTGTCGGAAAGACCAAGGAACTGATCATCGACTTCAGGAAGCGTAGCACGACACGCATTCCTGTCTGCATCAATGGCTCTGAAGTGGAGATGGTCGATAGCTTTAAGTTCCTGGGGGTCACCATCACCAACAGTCTGTCCTGGTCCACTCACATTGATGGAACAGTCAAGAAAGCCCACTAACGTCTCTACTTCCTATGGAAGCTAAAGAAATTCATCATGTCTGCATCGACTCTCACAAACTTCTACAGATGTGCGATAGAGAGCACCCTATCCGGCTGCATCACAGCCTGGTATGGCAACTGCTCGGTCCAAGATCGCAAGAAACTGCAGAGTGTGGTGAACTCAGCCCAACGCATCACACAAGCTTGCCATCCGCACATTGATTCTGTCTACGCGTCCCGCTGCCTCAGGAAGGCAGACAGCATTATCAGAGACCACTCCCACCCAGGCTTTGCTCTCTTCCAGACCCTTCCATCAGGCAGAAGGTACAGACGTCTGAAGACTCGCACATCCAGACATAGGAACAGCTTCTTCCCCACAGCTACAAGACTCCTCAATGACTCCCCTCGGACTGATCTGTTCCCTGTAAGAACACTATTCACGATGCCCTATGCTGCTCTTGCTCATGTATTTGCTTTGTTTGGCCCCTTGTTCCGCACTGTAACCAATCACTGTTTGTCGATGTACCATTTGTCAATGTTCTCTGTTGATTATTCTTGTGTCTACTGTGTACGTACTGTGTACGGTTCCCTCGGCCGCAGAAAAATACTTTTCACTGTACTTTGTTACATGTGACAATAAATCAAATCATATTTTATAGATAAGTAGGATACTTTGATGTAATGTTATGTTGCTTAATATGTATCACTTGCAATTGAGGTGGCTTTGGCAATCACTCCCACAGCCAACTTACCTTCAATGTAGTAAATCATTTCAAGGTGGTTTGTAGGAATGGTTTCCCCCTCCCAAACAAAATTTGATCCTGAGCCAAATGAGATATCAGGGCAAATGAGCAAAAGTTTGGTCCAAGAATTAGGTTTCCGAGTGGGTATATGCAGGTTCGGGCGTTCGTGAGAAAGCAGGTAGGGGAATTCCCGCTGCTGCCTGCCCGGAGGATACAGGACAGGGTGGTTTCGGGCGTGTGGGTCGGGGAGGGTAAGATACCGGAGATATACCAGGAGCTGCAGGAGGCGGAGGAAGCCTCGGTACCGGTAGGAGCTGCAGGGCAAGTGGGAGGAGGAGCTGGATGAGGGCCTGTGGGCTGATGCCCTGGGCAGGGTCAATCCCTCCTCATCTTGCGCCAGGCTCAGCCTGATCCAGTTTAAAGTGGCGCATAGGGCGCATATGACAGGGGCGAGGATGAGTAAGTTTTTTGGGGTGGAGGACAGGTGTATGAGGTGTTCGGCGAGCCCAGCAAACCACGCCCATCTGTTTTGGGCATGCCCGGCGCTTACGGAATTTTGGAAGGGCTTCGCAAAGGCTATGTGGATACGCGGGTAAAACCGAGCTGGGGGATAGCGATATTTGGGGTATCGGACGATCCGGGAGTGCAGGAGTCGAAAGAGGCCGGAGTTCTGGCCTTTGCCTCCTTGGTAGCCCGGAGAAGGCTCTTGTTAATGTGGAGGGACGCGAAGCCCCCAAGCGTAGAGGCTTGAGTCAACGACATGGCGGGGTTTCTTTAGTTGGTGAAGATAAAGTTTGCCTTGCAAGGGTCCTTGCAAGGGTCCCTCCAGGCGGTGGCAACCGTTCCTTGACTTTCTCGCAGAACGTTAGGTGGAGGTCAGCAGCAGCAACCCGGGGGGAGGGGGGGGGGGCTGATTTCTTTTTCTTTTTTGGAATGGGCGCATGCCCCATTTTGCTTTGGGATGGGTGTTAAATTGTTAATCGTTTAGAGGGTTAAGTTGTTTTGTTTTGTTGGCATATTGCACTGTTTTCTTTGTATTATTTTCCTTTTTGGAGTATTTTGTAAAAATGATTGAAAAACCTTGAATAAAAACATTTAAAAAGAAAAAAATGTGAGTTCCTGAGCTTTGGGGCCCAGACAATCGAATGCACGGCTGCCTCTAGTGGAGCAATTAAAATTGTGCGAGCTTTTGCTGATCTTGGGTTATTGGAGGGGACAGCCAGGAGTAGGTTGGAATTCAATGAGCAGGTTACTTTTGAACTGATGAAGAGTGAAGGTTTGGCAAACAAACAGCAGAAGGATTAAGAAAGGCACGCAAGTTAAAGGAGATGAATTCAGTGTCAACTCAGGTACATCCAGACATGTGTATCAGAAACAGGAGTAGACCATTTGGCCCCTCGAGCCTGCTCTGCCATTCAGAAAGACCATGGTTGAGGAGAGCAGGTAAATTGGAGGAGATGAATTCAATGTCAATTGAGTTACAGGAGGAGAAATGAATGGTCCAACTTGAACTAATTCAAAACTCTGACGAGTTAAAATTGGGCACTAACGTGGGCAAAAAAAAATCCTTAAAAAAAGAGGGATATATAGGGACAGAAGGAGGTACGTTACTCCTTACAAGTGATAACTGTACTTAATGTTATTTAAGAAAATAATTTAGAGTACCCAATTCATTTTTTCCAATTTAAGGGGCAATTGAAATTAAATGAAATGAAAATCGCTTATTGTCACAAGCAGGCTTCAAATGAAGTTACTGTGAAAAGCCCCTAGTCGCCACATTCCGGCGCCTGTTCGGGGAGGCTGTTACGGGAATTGAACCGTGCTGCTGGCCTGCCTTGGTCTGCTTTCAAAGTGGCTAATCCACCTACCCTGCACACACATCTTTGGGATGTGGGGGCGAAACTCACGCAAACACGGGGAGAATGTGCAAACTCCACACGGACAGTGACCCAGAGCCGGGAAAGAAGCTGGGACGTCAGCGCCGTGAGGCAGCAGTGCTAACCACCACGCCCACCCTGCTGCCCCCTTAATGTTATTTTTTAAGCTGTCGACTGCAATTTTGATGCAGATTAAGAAGTAAAATAGAATGGCTTGCATTGGTTTATTCCCATTCTCGGCCTCACAACACACGTTACAGACAATGATTTAGTGTGGCCAATCCACCTACCCTGCACATCTTTGGGTTGTGGGGGGGTCTAAAAGGTTTAGTCCTTTTCATTAGTGGTGGTGCTATTCACCAGTTCACAGGTAAGTATATTTTAGCAATTATTTTATTGGCAAATGTGAGCCTTGAATATTCATACAAGGAATTCAGAGTTGCAATGGCATTCTGCCAAGTCCCCAGCATGATGATAATCTCAATCTTATCTAGTTTAATCTTCAAATTATGTTAAAAAGGCTGGAAAATTATTTTTGTTCCAAAGGATTCAGGGATTTGTTTTGAACTTCAATTGAAGATATGTAAAGCTAGGGCTATCGATGACGGAACTTGGATAATAAGACCTATACCAAGTATAACCCTGTTGTTATACAATTATGCAATCATCTTTCCGAGTGCACATATAAATAAGGTTTCAAAGGTACTGTTTGACATTTTTATGCTCTTCAAGTTGAGACAAATGCCAGTGAACTTTGCAAAATATCTGCAGAGAGCAGAGTCCTACTCAGGAGCCCGCTGTTCTAAATATCTAACTCCTAGGGTGTTTTGTCCTCCGAGCGCCAGGTTTCAGTAATAAGATTTACTTGTATCTTCTGCAAGTGTATTCGAATGATTGACAGTGAGGTGATGCAAGCCATCATTTATCAAGATATTACCATCCTTACCCTTGATAATGTCTTCCCCTGCTGTCAAGGGAGGTAAGGGACAGATATAACTTGGTGATGTCAAAGTAATTAGTGTTTGTTGGTTTCCAGCTGAACAAACGTGAAGCTAATGATCAGGTAAATGAAGATAGAGTGCATTAAGCGATGCTGAGCTGGCAGGACCTTGGGGAAGGGCTTATAAAAATTTGATATTGGCGATATGGATCATGTACCCAGTCAATTATTACTCTTACTCCTTTTCAAAAATGATTTCGCAGATTAAGCTATTTTATTTAGAGATAACAGGATAAGTTTTAAATTACAAGATTTTGGTTTCCAAACATGAAGCTTTTAAAAAAAATAAATAAATAAATAAATATTATCAATGGTAAAATCCAAAAAGACTTAGTTTCAAGTCCTTTATTTTGATGATGTTTAAACTCTAAGAATGACTACTGTTCCTAATGCTGAGATATTAGACAATAGTAGCAAACCTTACTTGTATCTGCGTAATCCCATTGTAGATGTTCATTCTGTTACACGCATTGTTTGACTTTCTTTCCATTGTGTATTTGACAAGGACAAGAAGTTACTGCCTTCCCAACACCTTTTAATGTTCAGGATGAGCTGTATTAGTTTTGTACACTAGATGTTGATTTAAAAATGTTCTTTGATATCAGCCTGTTGATTGCCTCAACATCGTCTAATCTGGTTTGTCTTAATTATGCATGGCGGTCCCACAGTGATCAGGAATTTGGGAAAAAGCTAGGAACGTTGACTGAAGCAAGGTGGAAGGTATTGGAGCGACTTTCAAACGCGGAAAGAAATACAGTCAGGCCCTTGCGATTTTGTTGTAACCCCCACAAGACCCATGGAGGCGACATGATTGATCTCATCGTGGGGCTCGTGGAATACGAGCTCCCCTGCTTGAGGGGCGGCGACCCAACAGCGGGCTCGTTAATTTCTCCAGATAAAAGCCGGCCCAGAAGGGACCCGGCACCTTCAGATGGTCCCGGCTGGGACTGGTTGTACTCCGCCTCTTTCTGGCTTTGCTTTACTTTGGAATAAAGTAATCGATCTCTAACCTTTTTGGGACACCTTGTGATTACAATAGGTTTAAAAAGAGAATTTCAGAATTTGAGGGCGATCTGGCTAAAGGCTCTTCCAAGAGTCGTAGAGAAATGACAAGGAAAATGCATAGTTAGAAGAATGGAAATGGGTGAGGAGGCACGGTGGCGCAGTGGTTAGCACTGTTGCCGCACGGCGCCGAGGTCCCAGGTTCGATCCCGGCCCCATCACTGTCAGTGTGGAGTTTGCACATTCTCCCCGTGTCTGCGTGGGTCTCACCCCCACAACCCAAGGATGTGCAGGGAAGGTGGATTGGCCACACTAAATCGCCCCTTAATTGAAAATAAATAATTGGGTACTCTAATTTTTTTTTAATGGAAAATGGTTGTCCAAAGGGTAACAAGCCCATGATTTGAGTTACAAAGGATGACATTGTGCGGTGACAGTGGAAAGCTAGTGGAAATTGGGGGAAAGTAGGTTAACTTTTAAGCAAATTATTTCATTGGATGTGGGCATCACTGGTTGAGCCTGCATTTATTGCCCATCCCTAATTGCCCTTGGACTGAGTGGGTTGCTCAGCCATAAGATAAGTGAGACTTTGTGCAGAGCAGAGCGCCTCCTGCTCTAACCTTGAATCTATGCGTCTCCCTCTCTCTCCCTCTCTCTCCCCCTCTCTCCCCCTCTCTCCCCCTTTCTCCCCCTCTCTCCCCCTCTCTCCCCCTCTCTCCCTCTCTCTCCCTCTCTCTCCCTCTCTCCCCCTCTCTCCCCCTCTCTCCAACCTCTCCCTAACCTCTCCCCTATCGCTGCCCACACCATCTGCCTGGTCACCATGCTATGAGACCCACTCCTGCACATTTGACACCATTTCCTCAAAACTGAACATCAAAGATTCTAATGCAAACATATCCTTTCTGAAGGAAGGAGACCAAACCTGTACACAATACTCTTGGTGTGGTCTCACTAAGGCGAATCAAGCTAGCTATAACGTCCAAATTTGATTCCCCTTGCAATAAACACCAACATTTGCCTTCCTTTCTTTTAAAAAAAAAATTTAGTTTGCCCAATACATTTTTTCCAATTAAGGGGCAATTTAGCGTGGCCAATCCATCTAGCCTGCACATCTTTGGGTTGTGGGGGTGAAACCCACACAGACACAAGGAGAATGTGCAAACTCCACACGGACAGTGATCCAGGGCCGGGATTCGAACCTGGGACCTCGGTGCCGTTAGGCAACAGGGCTAACCACTACGCCACCGTACTGCCCTCCATTTGCCTTCCTAATCACTTGCTGCACCTGCCTACCAACTTTTTGTGCTTCATGTACCAGGACAGCCAGGTCCCTCTGTACTATAGAGTTCTGCAATCTCTCTCCATTCAAATCATGTTATTTTTCTATTTTTCTTACCAAAATGGACAAGTTCATGTTTTCTCACATTATACTCTAATCTGCAAATTTTTTGTCCATTCATTTAACCTATCTAAATCCCTCTGTAGAGTTAATGAGGAGTTGGGCAGCACAGTGGTGCAGTGGTTAGCACTGCTGCCTCATGGCGATGAGGACCCGGGTTCGATCCCGGCCCTAGGTCTCTGTCTGTGTGGAGTTTGCACATTGTCCCCGTGTTTGCGTGGGTCTCACCCCCACAACCACAAAAGATGTGCAGAGTAGGTGAAAATAAGTGGGCTTTGTGGTGGAGATTAACTATATTTCCTGGCCCAGATTGGACAGAGCGTAAAAATTTTGAATAGTTTTATTGTATCTCCCTGCTCAGGCTGAATCAGTGGCGAGAACAGTATTTGTGATTAGGTCGAAAATGATAAAACCAATTAAAACAATAATACTCGAGGAGAGAGCAGACACGTGTACCCCTATAATCTTCATGTGTGAGTATGGAGGCATTAATTCTATGTTGGTTTGTTCTCGCTCCTTCAATATTTCTTTCACCACGTCTTTATTTCCCTCCTTAACTCTGTATACCTGTCCAGTGATTTTGATATCAGCTGATTGTAGTTTCCAACCTCTTCCAGTGCCATCCTTCAGCTTAGCAGTGTGCTCAGTTTGCAGTCCAGATTAGAAAAAACATATTGAGATGAAAAAAGGATTTCAAAGGATTGATGCCTGAACAAGTGGTTATAAATATCAAGACTGAATACATTGGGTCTGCTTTCTATAGAAAATAGAAGGTTGAGAGGCGACTTCATAAACGTAGATAATTCCAAAAGGGTTTGATAAGCCAGACATGGAGAAGATATTTCCACTTCGGAGCATAAATAGCCGCTAATAAGTCCAGTAAGGAATTTGGGGAAAACATCTTTCGCCAGAATGTGGAACTTATTACCTCAAGAGTTGGGTTTTTTTCTCGAAATTTAGAATACCCAATTCATTTTTTCCAATTAAGGGGCAATTTAGCGTGTCCAATCCACCTACCCTGCACATCTCTGGGTTGTGGGGGCGAAACCCACGCAAACACGGGGGGAATATGCAAACTCCACACAGACAGTGACCCAGAGCCAGGATCGAACCTGGGACCTCGGCGCTGTGAGGCTGCAGGGCTAACCCACTGCGTCACCGTGCTGCCCCCTCAAGGAGTAGTTGAGGTGAATAACATAGATTAATTTAACGGGAAGCTGGGAAACATCAGGGAGAAAGGAACAGAAGGACATAGGGTGAGATGAAATAAGGTGGGGGGAGAGACTCATGTGGAGCATAAACACTGGTTGATTGGCACAGTAGCACAGTGGTTAGCACTGTTGCTTCACAGTGCCAGGGTTTCCGGTTTGATTCTCTGCTTGGGTCACTGTCTGTGCGGAGTCTGCACGTTCTCCCCATGTCTGCGTGGGTTTCCTCCCACAAGTCCCGAAAGACGTGCTTGTTCGGTGAATTGGACATTCTGAATTCTCCTTCAGTGTATCCGAACAGGCGCCAGAATGTGGCGACTGGGGGATTTTCACAGTAACTTCATTGCAGTGTTAATGTAAGCCTACTCATGACAACAATAAAGATATTTATTATTCTGATTGGTCTGTTTCTTCACTGTAAGTACTATGTATTGAAAGATTGATGAATGACTCTGGTTGACGTAATGTCCAACTTCATATAAACTGTTCTCTAACGGCAGTCATCAATGGAGAATAATGGGCAAAATGTTCATAGTTTGTCCTCTTTCTTTGTAGCACTAGCTGATCTTCTGAATCCTATGCCAAAGAGTTCAGATGCTGTTCCTTGATGAACATTTTTTGTTCTTTATTGGGGTGTGGGCATCGCTGGCAGGTCCAGCATTTGTAGCCCATTCCTAATTGCCCTCAAAATGAGTGACTCGTTTGATCACTTGCTTTATCATTTCACAGGGGCAGTTAAGACTCAACCACATTGTTGTCAGTCTGGATCCGGGGAGAATGTGCAAACTCCACACGGACAGTGACCCAGAGCCGGGATCGAACCTGGGACCTCGGCGCCGTGAGGCAGCAGGGCTAACCCACTGCGCCACCGTGCTGCCCTTTTATGTTTATTAATTAAACGTAAATTCCACCACCTGCCACTGTGGGATTTGAACCTATGTCCTCAAGAGCATAAGCCTGGGCCTCTGGACTACTAGCCCAGTGACATTATCACTACGCTACATCGCTCCATAATGAAACCATTTGTCTCCATTCAAGTATGCTTTTCAGACCAGCCTCAGCGTTACCAGTGCAAGATCTTTCGTGATGTCCCATTTCATTCTGGTGAAATGACTGAAAACATCTCCAAGTCATAATTTTGCACCCATTGCATTCCACTGTGCTCAGTACATAAACAATGTGCAACTCATTATATATGTATATTTTGAAAATCTGATTAATTCCTGCTTGCAAACCTGGCATTGGTTTGTAAATTAATTGCCAAGATCAAGCGAGGAGTCAAGGATGCATTTTCTTTATGCAGTGAGCTGTGATTATTTAGATCGTGCTGCCTAAGGGGCGGCGGAAGCAGATTTAATAGTGACTTTCAAAAGGGAATCAAATAAATCCACAAAGGCAAATATAAATGGCAGGGCTACGGGGAAAGGGCAGGGGAAAGAGACTAATTGGACAGCTCTTTCAAAGAGCTGGCACAGGCCCGATGGGCCGAATGACTTCCTCCTGAGCTCAATGATTCATTAATAGCAGTCCGAGCTTTTATCACCAAAATATGGTTGTATGACGACACCACATGATACTGATGCACATTGCTAATGCAGCAAATTTCCAGTTGAGAGTGGCTGTCATAAATGGCAGCTATGTTATACTGATGTGGGGTTACTACTGGGAAAGAGCCCTGTACCATAACGGGTATGTGACTCAGGACCTCCGAGTGATTTCAGATGTTTACCTAACAGAAATCTTTTTAAGCCTTGCGCTGGGGATGGGGTTGGATGCGGAGTCCATAATTCAGGCAGGCTATTTTGGTAGCTGTTGGTTGTGGGGATTTTTGGTACAGCATATTACATTAAATAATTTTGCTGATTTAAAAAAAAAAAAAAAAAATTATTTTGGCATTATAATTATTTTTGATCACGGTATGACAATTTGCTTGGTTGTCAGGGCTGCCTTTTGTGTGCAGTTGTTGACCTGAGATTTTGGCAGGAGCTTGTCAGCTTTGCTGTGACTCATCAGAGACACTGTATTCAATTGCACAGTCTGTGGTATAATAGGAGGTTGGTAAGAATTATTTAGCATTAGTGTGGCTCATCTGGGATTTCAGTACTAATATGAAAACCTGTGGTGTTAAGTGAGTGAGTTATTGGGATGATGTGAATTATGACGATTATGACATGTTATTACATGTCTCTGATAATTGGACAAGGAATGAATTAATTTAGACATCTCTGAAACTGCTTATGCACCATGTCATTTTAACCTTCCAGGTGTATATATGCCTTACTTCACCGCGTGCAAACTTAATGAATGCTTGGCTTTTGTACAGGCTGCAGTTCGAACACAACTTAAAACAGCATCACGCAGACAAGAGTTAATAATTTGTAAATATTAGCAATTATAATGAAAAAAATGCATCAGCATTTCAGGTTAAAGCAATAAATCTTATTGCTGCCGGTTTCAGTGAGAAATGTGTTCACTTCTTACGCCTCTCTCTCTCTCTCTCTCTCTCTCTCTTAGTTACTGCAATTCTTCTTCCCTGCTAACATGTTTTGAATTCATGACTATTCCAGCACCCTCCTGACCGGCCTCTTTGGAAGCTGACTCAAATCACTGCTGGGGTTGCACCCTAAATCGTCCCGAGCCCTGTTCACCCTTCACCCCTGATTCCTGGTCATTGATTTAAAAATTCTTAGTACCCTTGTTTTGAATCTGCTCCATGGCCTCGCCCCTTCCCCATCTCGGTAATATCCTCCAGACTGACAACCGGCTGCGCTCTTCCATTTTTGCAATCTCCTCTTGCACATCACAGATTTCAATCACTTCAATAATGGCGGCCATGCCTTCGGCTGCCTGGAGGGGCCGTTAGTTGTGGAATTCCACCCCCAAATCACTCCCTCTCGATCCCGCTCTTTCAAAAGACACTCATTAAAACCTATCGTTTTGACCAAGTTTTTGGTGTCAAATTCCCAAGTCACTCAAAGTTTTACATCCAGTAAAAACTCTGCGTTACTGTACTTCTGTTGTGAATGCAGAAGCCTAGTTTCAGCCAGTGCTACTCTCATTGTAGCAGCAACCACACCATAGTTATTCAGGGTAAAATCTGGTGTTGCTTTTATTGCTTTATTCTGTAATGTTCAGGAGTGTATTGAGTCCAAACGCACAAGATAATTTTGGAGATGGAACAACGGGCTATTAAGTAGGATAATCTTTTAGTGTCGCAAGTAGGCTTACATTAACACTGCAATAAGAACATAAGAACTAGGAGCTGGAGTAGGCCATCTGGCCCCTCGAGCCTGCTCCGCCATTCAATGAGATCATGGCAGATCTTTTGTGGACTCAGCTCCACTTTCCGGCCCGAATGAAGTGACTGTGAAAAGCCCCCAGTCGCCACACTCCGGCGCCTGTTTGGGTACAGAGGGAGAATTCGGAATGTCCAGTTCACCTAACAAGCACGTCTTTCGGGACGTGTGAGAAGATACCGGAGCACCCGGAGGAAACCCACGCAGACACAGGTAGAACGTGCAGACCCCGCACAGATAGTGACCCAAACCGGGAATCGGACTCGGCTCCCTGGTGCTGTGAAGCAACAGTGCTAACCACTGCTCTACCGTGCCGCCCATTGTGCTTTCTCAAGATTTGTATCCTTTGAGCTTGTAGATCGAACGATCTTTCAACCATCTCTTTAAAAATAAATAAATTTGGAGTACCCAATTTATTTGTTTTCAATTAAGGGGCAATTTAGCGTGGCCAATCCACCTACCCTGCACATCTTTGGGTTGTGGGGGTGAAACCCACGCAGACATGGGGAGAATGTGCAAACTCCACACGGTAGTGACCCAGAGCTGGGATCAAACCTGGGACCCCGGCGCCGTGAGGCAGCAGTGCTAACCACTGCGCCACCGTGCTGCCCTTCTTTCAACCATGTCTTGAAACCTCTCTGTCAGTCCAGAGGGATTGTCAGAATTTCAAATTGCAGTTCACCTGTTATTGAACTAATGATCAGTGTAAATTGCCGAATCGGACTCAGTCTCTTGGTGACCAACTCAGTAAAAGAGCCGGTCACCAAGCGAAAACACCTATATAAATTGAAATTTTTTAGGAAATAACAAATCTCTTGTGATATGAATTGAACACGTGATGCGTTGAGAATGGGTCATTTCATTCTTTACTTTATTCTCTTGTCACCAGGGCAGATAGCTAACTTATTCCCAAACCTGCACCATTGTGTTCTAGCACCATTGTGGTCTAGCACCATTGTGTTCTAGCACCGTTGTCTAGACTCCGAGAGCAAACTGCAGTGTACCGCACCCTCAGACATTTCCTCTTGCCCATTGAGGAACTGCCGCCCCTTCATTCAGTACCTTTGTAAGTGAGCAAAGTGGAGATAGAGTTTACAACTTGGAGGGCAGTGATTAGCACTGCTGCATCACGGCATTGAGGACCCGGGTTCGATCCCGGCCCCGGGTCACTGCCCGTGTGGAGTTTGCACACTCTCTCCGTGTCTGCGTGGGTCTCACCCCCACAACCCAAAAAGATGAGCAGGGTAGGTAAATTGGCCATGCTAAATTACCCCTTAATTGGAAAGAAAGGAATTGGGTACTCTAAATTTATATTTTTAAAAAGTTTACAATTTGGGGCATGGTGAAAATGAGACTAAATTCTATTGCTCAGCATAGTACATCCTGCCACAGCTCTGTGAGCCTGGTATTAAGCATTGTCCATTGTGGCCCCTCGCAGGGCAGGTTCACACCTGTGTATTCTCCATTGCTGTTGGTGGTCGTCAGTGTAGCGGATTAAAATGCTCGTGATTGGGAGCAGGCTTTGGATCGTTGAAACCAGCCTGGACAGCGAGCATTTTGACTTTACTGTGCGGGATACTGATTGTGCATGTGAGTACGATTTGTGGCTCCAGCAAATGTGGGCTGCGTGGGAATTCAGTGGGATAGTGGGTTAACATGGTGTGGACCACACAGAAACATTGCTTTCTGACCTAAGTAGTGGGATCCAGGTCACCACATCAATGTAGTAATAGTTTTTGGAGGGTGCATCATGTACAGATTATATCAACTATGTTTTATTGAGCTGGAGGGTGTCCCATACAATTTATTTTCTTGATCCTCCAGACTAAGATCTGTAGACTCATGCTGCAGCATGTTTGTGGACAAATACTTTATAGTGGCTGCAAGATTTTCATTTGTATTGACTTAGGAAACTGATAGTTGAATTGTTTGTCAGTCATAAAACACATTGATTTAGAACTAAATATATATTGGTTCTAGAAAATTTCTTCCAGCAGATTGCAATCATGAAGAGCTTTGTTCTTCTCTGTGATTCACTGCACTTAAGGGGCAATTTAGCGTGGCCAATCAACCCATCCTGTACATCTTTGGGTTGTGGGGGTGAAACCCACGCAGACACGAGGAGACTGTGCAAACTCCACACGGACAGTGATCCAGGGCCGGGATTCAAACCCGTGTCCTCAGCGCCGTAGTCACAGTGCTTGTAAATTGTATTTCATGAGCCTGGTGGGCAGGGCCAAGGTAGATTTGCTGAGATGGGGCAGCCTTCCCCTCTCATTGGCAGACCAGGCACAGACGGTAAAGATGAATATCTTGCCATGGTTTTTATTTTTATTTCGGTGCCTGGTGGTCTTTTTGCCGAAAGTGTTTTTTACGGGGGTGGAAATTTGTTGTTTGTCTGGGCAGGAAAGGTAGCAAGGATTCAGAAGACAGTCCGTCAGAGAGGGCAGCAGTCAGGGGGGTCCTGGCCCTTCTAAACCTGTCGTATTACTATTGGGCGGCGAACGCTGAGAAAGTGAAGGGCTGGAGGAGGGAGCCGGTGGCTTTGTGGGTGAAGGTGGAAGCAGGCTTTTGTAGGGGGTTGGGCTTGTGGGCACTGGTAATGGTGCTGCTCCCGTTTGCCCCAGGGAAATATTCGGGGAGTCTGCTGGTGATGACCACGTTGAACATATGAAGGCAATTTCGGCAGGACTTTAGATTAGGGTCAAAGCTGATGCCAAACCGAGGGAATCATGGGTTTGAGCCAGCGAGGCTGGATGCTAGGTTTCGGGATGGGAGGTGCGGCGGGGGGGTGGTTATGGAAATGAAGGCTAACGCCCACAACCCAAAGATGTGCAGGGTAGGTGAATTGACAATGCTAAATTGCCCCTTCATTGGAAAAAATAAGAATTGGTTACTCTAAATTTAAACAAAAAAAAGGAAATGAAAGACTTATTTCGAGAAGGGAGGTTTGCGGGTTTGGAGGAGTTGACGGAGGAGTTTGGATTCCGTGGGGGAGGCCTTGAGGTATATGCAGGTGTGGGACTTTTCCGCTGGCACCACCCTCCTCGCAGTTGGACGGGGTGTTGTCGGTGGGGGATCATCTCGGCGATTTATGCAAGGATTTTGGAGAAGGACATGGCGTCGTTGGAGGGGTGGGAGTTTAAGTGGGAGGAAGATTTGGGGATGGTGCTGGAGGAAGGACTGCGTTGTGAGATGCTGCTGAGGGTGAATGCCTCCGCCTCGTGTGCGAGGCTGGGGTTGTTACAGCTGAAGGTTGTATACAGAGTGCACGGGTTGTTTGAGAGGGTGGAGGACACCTGTGAGCGGTGTGGGAGGGGTCCGGCCAATCATGTACATATGTTCACCCGGTCCTGCCCGAAGTTGGAGAGATTTTGGAGGTTGTTTTTCAGCACCAAGTCGGCGATCCTGCACGTGGGGCAGTCTCTGGGGGCCTTATTTGGGGTGTCGGACTTGTCGGAGTTTAAGACCGGAGCGGTGGAGATGTTTGAGCCTTCGCCTCGCTGATTGCTCGCAGGCAGGTCCTGTTGGGGTGGAGGTCAGTCTCTTTCCCCCCCCCCCCCCCAATTCCCCTGCCTTGCTCCCCCCTTGAATGGTCAATGATTTGGCAGGTTGACGAGAAAGGGGAGAGAATCTGCTGGCTTTCACCTCGTGCTCTGCAGCAGAAGCATTGCTAGTAGCCTTGGAATTGCCACTGTGAACTGCAGAAGAGGAACCGGAGAAGTAACATTGACATTACAAATTGATTTCTCTTGTGAAAATGGTCTTTGAGTGAATAAACATTGGTTGGTGTTAACTTCAGAATCCGTAAGGTCCGGATCATACCACATCTTTGTAGCTCACTGATCCTATCGCGCCATAGTCATATTTACAGCATTGAAAGAAGCCATTCGGCCCATTGAGTCCATGCAAGCTCTCTGCAGCAACCTGATCAGTGCTGATTCCCACTCTATTGTCATAGCCCTGCGGATTTGAGGGCAGCACGGTGGCGCAGTGGGTTGCCCCTGCTGCCTCACGGCGCCAAGGTCCCAGGTTCGATCCCGGCTCTGGGTCACTGTCCGTGTAGAGTTTGCACATTCTCCCCGTGTTTGCGTGGGTTTCGCACCCACGACCCAAAGATGTGCAGGGTAGTTGGATTGGCCGCGCTAAATTGCCCCTTAATTGGAAAATATTGGGTACTCCAAATTTATTTTTAAAAAGCCCTGCCGATTTGTTCCCCTCAAAAGTGCCCATCCAATTTCCTTCCGTAAATATTGAGCATCTCTGCACACAGCGAAACAGCGAGCGAGCTTTATACCACATGCTGCATGATAAAGTTGTTCTTCATTTACCCCTGTAGCCCTTGCACAAAACCTTAAATCTGTTTCCTCAAGCCCATGTGCCATCAGCAAAGGAGCTTTTCTGGACTTGAAGCTGAGTGTTCGTTTCTAAGAAATAGAAGTTCTTCTTAGAATTCACAAGGGCTTCAACTGTGTCAGCCGAGGATTAACTGACGGCTTTGGCCAACGTCACAGCTTGTTCTCCGAGCCTCTGGGTGCTGAACCGCGCTGCCTTAAACCTGGAATCTAAGTTGGGGTGGCACCTCTTGTGGTGGTGGTGGTTGGGGGGGGTGGGGGGTGTTAATGGGGAGAAAAGCATTGTTGAGTTTTCAACCCTGATAACAAACTACTGACCACGGCTGGGAAATGCAGCTGCTTGGCTGTCAAATATATTTTCGAGATTCGGAGGCAGGCGGGCAGCGGGAGCAGAGAGAGCCCGACGCTAACATGGCCACAGTCCAGGAACGAATCCAGAAGTACAAGACGCCGCCGTTTGGCGTGCGCTACCCCAACACAAACCAGACGGGTAACTGTTATCAGAATTACCTGGATTTCTATCGATGTCAGAAAGCCCTTTCAACAACTGGCAAAGATGTCGTGCTCTGTAACTGGTCCCACAAGGTCTACAAGTCCATCTGCCCAATGTCTTGGATTAATCGCTGGGATGAGCAGCGCGAAGCTGGGACCTTTGTAAATTCAATGATAATCTATGATTAATCTAGGACAAAGTTTCGGCACAACATCGTGGGCCGAAGGGCCTGTTCTGTGCTGTATTTTCTATGTTCTATGTTTGCCGGCAAGATCTAGACCACGGCCCCATTTCCCCCCTCCCTTCTGATGTCTGTGACAGGTCAGACAAGGCTTGCCGAGATGCAGGGGAGCTTCACAGCGATCACAACCCCCCCCCCCCGAAAAAAATTGTATTTGTCTAATTTAGTTCTTGTATTTGAAGACATGTCGAACGGTCCATCTGTTACAACCTCGACAAATAAAGGCTTCAAACAGCCTCTTGGACAATGACAAAAAAAAATATATATATATATATATATATATTATATTTATTTTCGAAATGGGCTAGGTTGTGAATCCCTTCACAGTTAAACAGCCGGCCAAAATCATTTTCGGAGGTTCACTTGGATGGCCACCTGGTTGTGTCATCAAGAATTCTGCCACTTGGGTTTGAACCCCAGCATGAATAACCTTTTAAAAAGTGGATCTTAAAGAGATTCAGACAGCCTCTTTGCAAAGAGCCTCTGCGCAGTACAGCAAACCAAAGTGCAGCAGAAATTCCTAATTAATGTAGGACTACTTCTCAAACAGAATGCAGTGAGTGGAGGATAGTTACTCAATACAAATTGCACGCTGAAAATTTAATTCCAGTAATTTATGGCAATATCCCTCCACATCTGATTGATGGAGGATTTCTTTTTAAATTTAGAATACCCAATTCATTTTTTCCAATTAAGGGGCATTTTCGCGTGGCCAATCCACCTACTTTGCTCATCTTTGGGTTGTGGTGTCGAAACCCATGCAGACACAGAGAATGTGTAAACTCCACACACACACTGACCCGGAGCTGGGATCGAACCTGGGGCCTTGGTGCCGTGAGGCAGCAATGCTAACCACTGCGCCACCATGCTGCCCTTGATTGACATAGGAATGAGCCAATGATCTCCATTCTGGCCAAGGTTACTGGTGTCGCTACATGCAACCTTTTTTTGCTTAAAAGGTGAGAGGCGTAAAATAAACTGTGCACTCTAAGAAGTATGCTTCTCCGGGACATTGTTGGAAGCGCCTGGGCTTCTCGGTCCCTGTGTGCCCCATTGTAATTGCAGGAGATATTCACCTTGATGGGCACCTTGTTGAGGCCTGCCAAATGAATGGTTTCCAGCGGGGAAACTAGCATGAAGTTGGGAGGGCGCGCTGCTTAGAGTGTGCGTGTTTTGAATAGTAATGTTTCATTTGCTGTATAAGTCGAGTGTTTAGTATCTACCCACTTTGTGGAGGGATCTCGACTGTTCCAGGTTGGACATCAGTCTGCGTTCAGCCCAAACTGGCTCTTGTTTTTGCTTATTGCCGTGTGTGGGTTCTTGCTGTGCGCAAATTAGCAGCCGTGTTTCCTACATTGCAACAGTGGCGACATTTCAGAAGCGCTTCTTGATTGCAAATGCATTGGGAAGTCCGGGGGCCTTGAAAGGCAGTATATGAATGCAAACCTTTTTTTTTAAAGGGTTACTGAATGTAACAACCTAGAAATGCCTCTGCTTTTGATTAAAAGCTCTTGTCCTGTGGCCGATCTGCTTCCATTCCTTCATCTCCTGTGACACTTTTAGCTGGTTGCTACGAATGCACCGAAGCAGGGTGGGTGCGATTGTTAATTAATTTCAGTCTGACCTTTGCTTGGGGCTTTCTCACATCAATGCACCCAAGACTGGGAACCCAGTACCATGGTGAGAGGTTCTATCTCCTGCTGCTGTTGGTGCTATGAGTATGCTGTTCCACCATGCTGTCTCCACGTGGCTTAGCTGCTAACTAATTCCTAGCTGTTTTTCAGCAATAATGCTGAGATATATTAGTGGTATTTTGAAGTTGAACGATTATGCGGTTTTCACACCGTTGTGTTAGTTTCTTTTTTTATTCTGAGCTGTGGCTTGGTGGAGAGCGCACCTGCCTCTGAGTCGGAAGGTTGTGTGTTCAAGCCTCACACATGGAGACTTGAGCACAGAACCTGGGCTGAGGGAGTACTGCACTAACGTTGGCCTGGCTTTTGAATGAGACGTTAAATCTAGGCCAGGTCTGCCCCCTCAGGTGATTGAATAGTTTCCAGCCTTATTTGGCGAAGAGCAGTGATGTTCTCCCCCATGTCCTGGGGCCAATACCTAGCATGCAATGAACATCACTAAAACAGATTACCTAGACATTCATCCTCTTGCTGTTCGTGGGAACCTTGCTATAGGCAAATCGGTGTTTCCCTACGTTAAACATTGGCTGCACTTCTGAAGTACTTCCCAGGATTTGATCCACTTGGGATGGCCTGGAGTCATGAAAGATGCCGTATAAATGCACATCTTTCTCCCTGAAGCCTGCAACTCTTGTTAAGCCTTATCGGTAATTGATTGGCGATGGCCAGATCAGGTCGTTTTCATTGCCTACATAACCTGGGTGTGGTACAGAGACGATCACGACACGTTGCCCAGATTTTGCGGTCCCACATTCACAATGGCACTGTAACTTCCAGCGATCTCACTCATGCTGAAATCTGGAAGTTGCGGTGGAGCTGTACGTTAGCCGTACTGCCGTGACCTGTCATTTGGGGACTTGGCTCATCCCCAGCAGTTACATTACTTTCTACATGATTATTTTAGGGCTGTGCCTAGTAGATGCAGGGCCTCTTTGGAGCTCATTCCATTAAAAACCAACTTGTGTGAGAAAATATTCCCATTGCTCTAGCTCTCACCTTTCCTCCCCCAACCTTGCTGCTTCCGGCTCCTCTACGCACTCCCCTCACATCCATGCCTCCACTCACCGTGTTTGCGTGCGTCTCACCCCCACAACCCAAAGATGTAGATTGCCCGCGTTAAATTGCCCCTGAATTGGAAAAAAAATAGAATTGGGTACTCTAAGTTTATTTTTTAAAATGTCAACCTTAAGCACAGACCTGGGATCAAATCTATAATCTTCCTCAGTTACAAAGATAAATGTCGCACAGGGCTATTCACCCACCTGAATTGTTGTCATGTAGCTTCCAGAAATTAAACATTAAGCTCCAGGATGCTCCTGTGGGTAATCCAGGGGGTAGAAAATACATAGGGGTGTCAAAATTCTCTTTGAATGTTTTCATTTATTCGTTATAAACAGATTGGAGATGGATGTGGGACCAGGTGTTTGTGTGGCGACCAAGAATCATCCAATCGGTTCTTTGTTTTTAAAAAATTTAGAGTACCCCAATTCATTTCTTCCCATTAAGGAGCAATTTAGCGTGGCCAATCCACCTACCCTGCACACCTTTGTGTTGTGGGGGCGAAACCCACGCAAATACGGGGAGAATGTGCAAACTCCACTCGGACAGTGATCCGGAGCCGAGATCACACCTGGGACCTCGGCGGCGTGAGACTGCAGTGCTAACCACTGCGCCACCGTGCTGCTCCCAGTTCTTTGTTCAGTCGGTATGTGAAGGCAGGGCTGGGCGACCAGTGGCGAGAGTGTGGGAGATGGGACCGTGGAGGCAAAAAGTCACATGCAGGACCTGCAGGAATTCCTCTAGCCAGAGGAATCGATGGTGGTGCGATTAAAATTGGGCTATGTATAAGAGGCCAGAAATGGAGGAGTGCAAGGTTCTTAGCGGATTGTATGGCTGAAGAGGTCGCAGAAGTAGGAAAAGGTGAGGCCGGGGGGGAAATTTGAACACAGGGCTGAGGAATTTAAAATTGAGATGTTGCTGGATTGGCAACCAGTATGGATCAGCGAGCGCAGGGCAAGCAGGGTTTGGCAACGGACTCAATAACTCGGTGTTTGGTAGGTGTAGAGAGGCTACAGTGTGGCTTTAGGAAGGATTTTCCTAAATTGATTTGTACTATATTTATTTTCTTGTTCTAAAACTGAAACAAAGCCCTTTTACCTCCGATCTCGTACACAAGCATTCATGTATATCTCTTAGGTTTATTCAAAGAGGAGCTGGCATGTGGCGCAGTGGTTAGCACTGGGACTGCAGCGCTGAGGACCTGGTTCAAACTCCGGCCCTGGGTCACTGTCCGTGTGGAGTTTGCATAAGGGGCAATTTAGGGTGGCCAATCCACCTAGCTTGCAATTTTTGGGTTGTGGGGGCGAAACCCACGCAAACACGGGGAGAATGTGCAAACTCCACATAGACAGTGACCCAGAGCTGGGATTGAACTTGGGGCTTTGGCGCCGTAAGGCCACAGTGCTAACCCACTGCGCCACCGTGCTGCCCTGGATGGGATAATCATAAAGAAAGAGGAAGTATTCAAACGTTTGGAATCCTTGAAAGTTGATAAGTAGCCAGGGTCAGGTGGCTTGTTTCTAAGGCTACTGAAGGAGGTCAGGGAGGAGATAGCAGATGTTATGAGGATGATTTTCCATTCCTCAGTTGGTACAGGATAGATACCTGTATCTATCTATCTATTTAAGAGTTAACCACATTGCTGTGGATCTGGAGTCACATGTAGGCCAGACCAGGTAAGGACGGCAGATTTCCTTCCCTAAAGGACATTAGTGAACCAGATGGGCTTTTACGACAATCGACAATGGTTTCATGGTCATTATTAGACTGCTAATTCCAGAGAAATGAAAACATGGTTCCATTGTTTAAAAAGGGATCGAAGGAAATTCCAAAGAATTATAGATTAGTTAGTCTTACGTCGGTGGCGGGCAAATTAGTAGAATAAATCCTGATCGGATTAACTGTCACATAGAAAGGCATGGACTAGTCGGGGAGAGTCAGCATGGATTTGTTAAAGGAAGGTCTTGCCTCACGAATTGGATTGAATTATTTGAGGACTGTACTTCTGCACTGTAGAGGTTCTATGATTCCAAGTTGCAAGAAGGGTTGATGAAGGTAGTTCAGTGAATGTTGTGTACGTGGATTTTCGTGAGGCATTTGAAGAGCGGCACGGTGGCACAGATGTTAGCATTGCCGCCTCACAGCGCCAGGGACCCGGGTTTAATTCCAGCCTCGGGTCACTGTCTGTGTGGTGTTTGTACGTTCTCCTTGTGTCTGTGTGGGTTTGCTCCAGGTGCTCCGGTTTCCTCCCACAGCCCAAAGATGTGCGGGTTAGGTGGATTGGCCATGCTAAATTGCCCATAATGTCCAAAAGGTTAGGTGGGGTTAAAGGATTGCAGGGATGGGGTGGGGGAGTGAGCCTTGGTGGGGTGCTCATTCAGAGGGTCATAGAATCATAGAATCATAGAATTTACAGTGCAGAAGGAGGCCATTCAGCCCATCGAGTCTGCACCGGCTCTTGGAAGGAGCACCCTACCCGAGGTCAACACCTCCACCCTATCCTCATAACCCAGTAACCCCACCCAACACTAAGGGCAATTTTGGGCCGGTGTAGACTTGATGGGCCGAGTGGCTGCCTCCTGCATTGTAGGGATTCTATGATTTTAAGTTGCAAGAAGGGTTGATAAAGGTAGTGCAGTGGATGTTGTGCTCATGGATTTTAGCAAGGCGTTTGACAAGGTCCACATGGCATTTTCGTCAAAAAAGTAAATGCCCATGGGATACAGGGCAATGTGGTGAACTGGATTGTTGTGGGCGAGGCGTTTTCAGAACCCCAAAATGTATCATGGAGTTCAACCAACCTCTCCCTTTAATGGATTGGTTGCTTTTCCGAGCACACGGCTTGTTCCCTATGTGTGGGATTACAATTATGGACACGTGGGTTTTTAAACACTAAACACTGTTTATTCCGTGAACTCAACTTAACATCTTAAATAAACATTGGATCTCTTAACACCCCTTACTTCAAAGATAACTCAGAAAATATTGCAACAGTAAATAATTCCTTAAAATGTTCCTTCAAACTTCCAAGAGTCTTAACACCTTTAAACAGTATCACATCAGGTTAAAGGATATATATTTTTTCTGTAGAATGGCAGAGATATATTAGCTTGGTTGATTTCAGCTCCAGCACCTTGTTTTTTCCCTGCAGCTCTCTGGACACACACAGACACACACCCACTGCTTTGTTAAACTGAAACTAAAAACCTGAAAAACTGAACTGCAAAATGGCTGTCCTGACCTCAGCCCCACCCACTCTCTGACATCACTGTTTTCTTAAAGGTACATTTCTTAAACATCCATGTCTTAAAAGTCTTCTCACATGACACATCCCAAGAAAAAATAAATAAACCATCAACTTCAAGATGGTTTCATTTTTCACTTTTGCACCATCCACTAAGAAATGTACACAGTAAATATACACTTTCATTTAAAGAAAACAACACACTCAAACAGGTATAATAATGCAGTCCATTTTTCTTTGTTCTTCTTCCTTCAACCAAAATCCTTCTCGATTGACAGTCTCTATGAACAAAGTCTCTGCACGATCCACCCATTCCTCTACTCCTCGGCAATTCTCTTTAGAATCAGATAATTTAGTTCAATCTGACCACAGAGTCCCTTGCAATTCTCCAATACAGGAGCATTGGTGATCACAGCTTTCAGGCAGTCAAATGCCTGTTGACAGACCGCTGTCCATTGAAATTTCTTACGTTTCTTCAGCAAGTCCATCAGTGGAGTAATCACGCCACAAATCTTTTGCACAATCGTTCGATCAAAGCTATTCATGGTAAGAAATCGCATTATTTCCCTTCGTCTTGAGGATAACGGAAACTCCGCAAGGAAAGTGATTCGGGCTTCTCCAAATTCACTTTCGGCTAGGTTCATCACCAAACCCGCCACCTGAAGTCGATCGAAAAACTCCATACGGTGTTTTAAATGTTCTTTCCATGTCTGGCTGAAAACTACCAGATCGTCGATGTATACCGCACAATTGGGTAATCCTGAAACGACTGTATTAGTTAACCGTTGAAATGTTGCTGGGGCGTTTTTCATGCCAAATGGCATAACTTTGAACTGGTACATACCATCTGGAGTCACAAAAGCTGAAATCTCCTTCGCCCTTTCAGATAAAGGTACTTGCCAGTAACCTTTCAGTAAATCCAATTTGGAAATACAAGCGGATTGTCCCACTTTCTCAATGCAATCCTCCAAACGTGGGATAGGATAAGAGTCCGTTCTTGTAACTGCATTCACCTTTCTGTAGTCCACACACAACCGTTGGGTACCGTCTGGTTTAGGTACCATCACTATGGGTGAGTTCCATTGGCTGCAACCCACTTCAATTATGCCATTCTTCAGCATACTCTCAATCTCTCTGTTAACCTGTGCCAATTTTAAAGGGTTAAGTCTATATGGATGTTGTTTGATAGGAACAGCATTTCCCACATCTACATCATGTATAGCCGTTTTAGTACTTCCCAATTTATCTCCACAAACTTGCCCATGTGATATCAATAACTCTTTCAGGTCAGTTTGTTTTTCCTCTGGAACGTAACTTAATTCATCCCAATTTTTAAGAACATCCTCATTTTCCAATTTAATTTGAGGTATGTCAAATTCACAGTCATCTGAATTTGGTTTGTCACTTTGAGTTAGAATCATTAAAACCTCCTTTTCCTCTCCTTCCCTTTCAAAGCACCTTTTAAGCATATTCACATGACACACTCGGTAAGTCGTCCTTCTATCTGGCGTTTTTACCACATAATTCACCTCACTTAATTTCCTTTCAATCTGATACGGTCCACAAAACCTAGCTTTTAAAGGCTCACCTACCACTGGTAATAACACTAAAACTTTATCCCCACTGGCAAAACTACGAACTTTGGATTTCTTGTCCGCGACCCGTTTCATCACATTTTGTGCAATTTTCAAATGTTGTCTTGCTAATTCATCTGCTCTATTTAATCGTTCCCTAAAATTTGACACGTAATCCAATAGTGTAATTTCCAATTTCTCACCCACCAATTTTTCCTTAATCAATTTAAGTGGTCCTCTTACCTCATGACAAAAAATTAGTTCAAAAGGACTAAACTTGGTAGACTCATTAGGTGCATCCCTAATTGCAAACAATACGAATGGGATTCCTTTATCCCAATCCTCTGGATAATCTTGACAATACGCCCTCAACATTGTCTTTAATGTCTGATGCCACCTTTCTAACGCTCCCTGCGATTCTGGATGGTACGCAGTTGATTTAAATTGTTTTATTCCTAAACTATCCATAACTTCTTTGAATAACTTTGAAGTAAAATTCATTCCTTGATCCCTTCACTCCCTCTGTCAGCATTCCGCAGAGACCGTTCCCTCCGAGACAATCTAGTCCACTCATCCACCATATCCAGTACCTCTCCCATCACCCATGGCACCTTCCCATGCAATCGCAGAAGGTGTAACACCTGCCCCTTTACCTCTTCCATGCTTAACATCCCAGGCCCAAAACACTCATTCCAGGTTAAGCAGCATTTCACTTGCATCTCTTCCAATTTGGTCTACTGCATTCGCTGCTTCCAATGTGGTCCCCTCTATATCGGAGAGACCAAACGCAGACTGGGTGATCGCTTTGCTGAGCGCCTTCGGTCTGTGCGCATTCAGGACCCTGACCTTCCATTTTAACACAAGACCCTGCTCCCATGCCCACATGTCTGCTCTTGGCCTGCTGCAATATTCCAGTGAAGCTCAACGCAAACTGGAGGAACAACATCTCATCTTCCGGTTAGGCACGCTACAGCCTTCCAGCCTGAACATCGAATTCAACCATTTCAGATGATCAACTCTACCCCACCTCGACCCATTTGTTTTCAGTTCATTTTAACTGTCCTTTACCATTTCTTTCTTTCTTAATATATATTTAATTTCCCGCCCCCCCAATCTTATCCACCTTTCCTTCACCTGTGAGTGTGTGTGTAACTGTGAGTGTGAGTGCGTAACTGAGTGTGTGTGTGTAACTGAGTGTGTGTGTAACTGAGTGTGTGTGTAACTGAGTGTGTGTAACTGAGTGTGTGTAACTGAGTGTGTGTAACTGAGTGTGTGTAACTGAGTGTGTGTTTGTAACTGAGTGTGTGTTTGTAACTGAGTGTGTGTTTGTAACTGAGTGTGTGTTTGTAACTGAGTGTGTGTGCATAACTGAGTGTGTGTGCGTAACTGAGTGTGTGTGCGTAACTGTGCGTAACTGAGTGTGTGTGCGTAACTGTGAGTGTGTGCGTAACTGTGAGTGTGTGCGTAACTGTGAGTGTGTGCGTAACTGTGAGTGTGTGCGTAACTGTGTGTGTGCGCGTAACTGTGTGTGTGCGCGTAACTGAGTGTGTGCGCGTAACTGAGTGTGTGTGCGTAACTGAGAGTGTGTTTGTAACTGAGTGTGTGCATAGCTGTGAGTGTGTGCATAGCTGTGAGTGTGTGCATAGCTGTGAGTGTGTGCATAGCTGTGAGTGTGCATAGCTGTGAGTGTGTGCATAACTGTGTTTGTGCATAACTGTGTGTGTGCATAACTGTGTGTGTGCATAACTGTGTGCGTAACTGTGTGTGTGCTTGTAACTGTGTGTGTGTGCGTAACATGAGTGTGCGCGTAACATGAGTGTGTGTGCGTAACTGTGAGTGTGTGTTTAACTGTGAGAGTGTGTGTAAAGCTGTGAGTTTGTGTCATGTGCATAACTTTGAATGAAAAAATGAAATGAAAATCGCTTATTGGCACAAGTAGGCTTCAAATGACGTTACTGTGAAAAGCCCCTAGTCGCCACATTCCGGCGCCTCCCCCCACATCTACAGTTCATCCTCTGATGTTAGTTTCCTGCTGTTTGACCTTTCACATCTTGTGTCCTCTCTGGGGACTGCCATTAGCGCTCTTTCCCCTTGGTTACTGTGGCCATTAGCACCCGGTTTCCCTGGGTTTCTGTGGCTCTGACTCATCTTTCATTCTCACTCCACAGTATAAATATTTCCCACTTTCTCTGTCTGTTAGCTTTGACAAAGAGCCATCGGACTCGAAACGTTCGCTCTTTTCTCTCCCTACAGATGCTGCCAGACCTGCCGAGATTTTCCAGCATTTTCTCTTTTGTGAAAAAGTACCCGGATCTGCATCTTAAATGCTGTAAGCTACAGGGCTGTGGGCCGGGTGTAGGAAGGTGGGATTGGAAAGGGCACCTGCGGTCCTCGGGCTGGCATGGACAAGGTGGGCCGATTGGCCTCCTACTGTGTTGTAACGTTTCTATGGTTTCTACATATGATCTTTTATTGTCACAAGTATGAAGTTACTGTGAAAAGCCCCTAGTCGCCACATTCCGGCGCCTGTTCGGGTACGCTGAGGGAGAATTCAGAATTCTCAGCTGGTACGGGATTTGAACCCGCGCTGCTGGCCTTGTTCTGCATCACAAACCAGCTGGCTAGCCCACTGAGCTAAACCAGCCCCAGTATTGATTTTGAGAATTGATATTAAGAATTCAAATAGGGCAGCACGGTGGCCCAGTGGTTAGCACTGCTGCCTCATGTCGCCGAGGTCCCAGGTTCGACCCCGGCCCTCGGTCACTGTCTGTGTGGAGTTTGCACATTCCCCCCCGTGTCTGCATGGGTTTCGCCCCCACAACCCAAAGATGTGCAGGCTAGGTGGATTGGCCACGCCATGTTGCCCCTTAATTGGGAGAAAATGAATTGGGTACTCTAAATTTTAAGAAAAATAATTCAAATGGCATTTTTCTGAAATGCCAAATACGACTCCTCTAATAGATGCAAAAGGCCAGTGAAATGATACCAGGAAATTGCCGATGTGGATGCGTAACTGCAATGGGAACTGTCCCTAAATTGCTTCCTGATGGAAAAACTCCCATTGAGTAAATTTTGTTAAATGCCGGTACCCTCATCTGAATGTAGCTAACTCCACCTTTAATGAAAAGCACAAACTGGATGGAGAAATGCACACGTCTCTTCACTTGTATATCACTCAAAAGTAAATAGAATATCTGGCCGGTATCGTGTTGTGTGGGGGCCTTGCAAAATGTGCAAATTGGCTGCCGTGTATTTTTAAAATCTTCTCAAAGTGGCTACTCTTCAAAAGTACTTTATTGGCTTCAAAGCACTTTGGGTCGTCCTGAAGCTGGAAAAGGTATCGTAGAAATGCAAACTCTTCTTTTTTGAAGATTTGATCTTGCAGTGAATCTTTTTTTGTACCCTTTTAAGTTTGTGCTATGGAATGGAAAACCTTCCAATCATGGCACCCTTTTCCGAGTCGGACTGGGATGAATATCACATCACACCCTAACTGGGTATGATCTCGGGCCTCGGAGGCGGAAACATATGTCTCGGCCATTGCGCCAAACAGTTTTTAGGTGAGATGAAGAACAGTCCCAGAGCAGAGGGGAAGAATTACACTGTTTGCTGTTTATAGTAAGACCATCAATCGGTTTTGTTTTTAGGCAGATACTTAGAACAGTGAGCAGCACAAATCTTTGTCTCACCCTCACCCCTTTTGTTGTTTAACCAGTAACTTTGTCGCCGTTTTAAAAAATTTGACAATATTACTTTTAAAATTAGTTGTGACAACTCTCAGTAAAATTCAGACTGCGCATGTGGAGGCAATTCTGGCTGGTCACGTGCTCTAATGCGCTAGCTCAGAGTAACTATATTAAATTCAATGTTCTGCACTTTAATTGAATGCTAAACTGCAGATAGCTCCCCCTGTTTCTTTACTCTTATAAAGGCAATATGGGTGTGAGTGAAACTTTCGAGTTGGTGTCTGTCTGGATAAATAATTCCCTAGATTTTCCGGTTCACATGCAGCGATATTGAACTCTTTAGACATTGGCCTTAATTTGTGCATGTTGCTGACCTGATGCTGTGCAGGGACATTTGGAGCATCCCTGCATTGAATTCACTCTTAATTATCTCCAACATCCTGGGGAGCCTGCTTAGAAATGGCCATGAGTGTTTGTTATTCAGTACAATTTTATTAACTGCCTAGGCTACATGTAATTGTCATTTGTATTTCCAAACATTCATGGCTACAGACACATTAAATGGCCACAGTCATTCATTTATATTTAATTGCAATTAATTTTAACAATTGATGCGTTGATTGCCCCGAATCAGTCTCTTGTGTAACAGTGCACTCTAAATAGTCACCAGCTGATTTTGAAATAATTTCCGCAGGTTTTGCGATGCATTTATTGTTCAACAAACCGAAACACGATGCGGGTAAAAGTAATCTCTGTTGAAGTCGCCTCTTCCAAAGCCACGTGTGAATGTAAAATATAAGTTCATTATTTTCGCTTGAGGGTATCCTGTTGGAGCAGAATTCTTTTGCCTTTGTTCTCGCAGGTTCATGTTAAAATGGCAGATGAGGCCTCCTGCGTTGGACCAGCCCCCACCAACAAAAGCTACCTCAACCTGGATGCCATCATGGAGACCATTCAAAAGACCGGTGCCCAAGCTGTGAGTCTGAATGTGCTTAAAGCCCATTGCCGCCGCTTGTATATTCCTCGGGAAACGGGCAGAACTTGTGAAAGAGTGACGATCCTCTTCCTGTTTAATTCACGTGACGCGAGTTAAATTGCAAGCTTGATTGGTGCTGGAAATCAAAGGCTCTGTGGCATCTGGCAGGGCCTGTCACTGGTGCTGCAGGTGGCTGCTGAATTCAGCTTTTCACACCAGGGAGTAACTTAAGTTCATTTCATAACTTACTTTTATTTATTATTATTTTTAAAATTCTAATTAATCTTGAGCACCGAATTAGCATTCCCCCCCCCCCTCCCCTTAATATTTGTTGTGGTAATTGTTCCTTAAGCTACTGACTCTGCAGGAAATCAATGAAGATTCGCATTGCCAATACACACGGTCAGGCAAACAATGCGATCAAATTTTCTTTCCTTGTTTCAAGCACTGAATAAGATAAATGGTGATAGACTTAAGATTAATTAGGAGCTTAAAAGATTATATTATATATGCCTTCTGCTTTTATTGTCTTAGGTCCACCCAGGATATGGGTTTCTTTCCGAAAACAAAGAATTTGCCAGACGTCTGGTAAGTTTCGTTGTTGATCTGCCCCCCCACCCCCCCTGTTGATTAATCTTGCGGAAAGGATAGTTCGCCTGTGAGTAAGGAACATGTGAGTCGAGAGAGAGAGGGGCCTGATTTAAAGCAAGGCTGAAACCTTCACAGTGGTGGGGTTGATGACTCAGCTGGTCTCATCAATGTGTATTATGATAACTGGAGAATTCTGGCTTGATGATGTTCAGCTGAAAGCATGGGGGGGGGGGGGGGGGGGGAGAAATTACACGGGCTTCGCTGACACGAGCAGCCCCCCGGAAAAAAGGTGTTTAAATGGCATAATGATTCTCGAAAAATCAGCTTTTTCAGAGAATAGAGGCCATTTCCAAAATTACACTGCAATCCTGTTCCACAAGATTAACCCTTCAGCTCTGTTAAAGGTTCGTGTCTCATCACTTTAACTTCCAATGCTCTTAATGCGCATTCAAAATCTCAGAAAGACATATGCCATTTAAACCCCCTTTTCATTTTATCCATTTGCTTTCTAGTCCCCCAGCACAGGGTGTACATAAATCAGTACAATGTTTTAGATAGTAGGAATTGCACAGTTTATGACCATATTAAATTTTTAAAAATCCGTTTGGGCCACCAAATGGTTCTTTCAATGTTGTTTAAAAGCCACTTAAAACCAGGATAAATCCATTGATTTAATTTGAGGTTTAATTCAACAGTATAAAAATAAGCTACACTTGATTGATTCGTAGCTTAAGTGCAACTTTTGATAAAACTAATTGCTCATAACTCAATAGCATAACGGGACGTTACATGAGTAACATTTCCTGAGCCTATCTAGTTGTATTTGCAGCATTTTATTCAGTGTATTTCTTCAAAGCAAAAGTTGGTGAGGGATTTTATCCTTATTTTAATAAATGATAAATATAAATGGTAAAGAGCGCAGCTGTTGGTCCATTGTGATATGGACACGCTCCACTGGCAGATAGTGACCCTCTAGGTCAGGAGGCGTCATTACAGCACTTCCATTGACGAACAAGCAGAGGCACTCAGTCATTAATTAATGCAGGCGAGCCTTGTAATTGTCGCTTTCAATTTGCCAGCCTAACGTGTGACAATAAGCAGGAAGTGACGCTAACTGAGCTTCATTGTAATAGTGGTACTAATCCAGCATGGTTGTGGATTCATTGAGGAAATGGAGTGAACGCACGGTTATTTTCGCTTTAAACAGTGTCTGTTACAGGGGTTTTGCTTTCATCGGATTGTACAGAAAAGAAGCCGGCTGCTTGGCCTGCTGAGCCTACGTTAGCACTTTGGAAGATTAATCCAGTTTGTCCCACTCCACTGCTCTTCCTGCAATGTTTCCTCTTTTGAGTATTTATGTGGTTTCCTTTTGAAGACTACTATTGACCGATTCCGCCACCGTATCAGGCCTGCGTTCAAAACCCTAATCGTGCGTGGTGCAAAGAAGTTTTCTTCTGTTACCGTGGCTCTTTTACCAATCACCTACAATCTGCATCCTCTGGTTATTGACTCTTCAGCATTGTTCCTTATTTATTCTACTTAAACCAAACATCTTCCATTCCCTCCTCCCTCTGTCTGTAGCAGCCGCCAGGCTCCAGCCCTCCGAGATCTCTGCGCTCTTCCATCGCTCCACCGTTGGTCGCTTGTGCCATCAGCAGCTAAGGTCCTAAGCTATAGAATTCCCTTCTTAAACCCCTCTCCATCTCAATCTTCTCCTTCAAGGTGCTTCTTAAAACCTATTTCTTTGACCAAGCTTTTGCTCACCTGTCCTCTAATATCTCCTTACATGGCCCGGTGCCTAATTTTGTTCTATAATTGCTCACGTGGAGTGCCTTGTGACGTTTTGCCACGTTAAAAGTGTTATACAAAGGGCGGCATGTGGTGCAGTGGTTAGCTCTGGGTCTACGGCGCTGAGGACCTGGATTCGAATCCCAGCCTTGGGTCACTGCCCGTGTGGAGTTTGCATGTCCCTATGTCTGCGTGAGTTTCACCCCCACAACCCAAAAATGTGCAGGTTAGATGGATTGGCCACACTAAATTGCCCCTTAATTGGAAAAAAAATTAATTGGGTACTCTTAAAAATTTTTTTAAAGTGGTTATTTAAATGCAATTCGCTTTTGTTGCTGTAACTGTAAACCTATTTTTTTTATTACGATCTCAGACAAGACCCCAACAGTGGCTGGGGTACTGGACCGAAACCCCAATATTTTAGTTTATTTAAGACTGTGCGGAGAGAATGATTCGCTCCAGGAGTGATTGCATGAAAAAAAAACAGGGATTTCGTATTTACATAGAACATACAGTGCAGAAGGAGGCCATTCGGCCCATCGAGTCTGTACCAATGCACTTAAGCCCTCACTTCCACCCTATCCCCGTCACCCAATAACCCCTCCTAACCTTTTGGACACTAAGGGCAATTTATCATGGCCAATCCACCTAACGTGCACGTCTTTGGACTGTGGGAGGAAACCAGAGCAAACCCACGCAGACACTGGGAGAACGTGCAGACTCCGCACAGACAGTGACCCAGCGGGGAATCGAACCGGGGACCAATTTAGAGAAGCCAATTATTTTTTATTTATTTTCCAATTAAGGGGCAATTTAGCGTGGCCAATCCACCTACCCTGCACATCTATGGGTTGTGGGGGCGAAACCCACGCAAACACGGGGAGAATGTGCAAACTCCACACGGACAGTGACCCGGGGCCGGGATCGAACCTGGGACCTCGGCGCCGTGAGACTACAGTGCTACCACTGCGCCACCGTGCTCCCCCATAAATGTAATATTAAGCTTTTAACTTCACACCCAAAAAAGAAGAGCTTGCAATTACCCCATAACACTAATTTCACGTTAAACAACAAGGAAAGAAACATATAGCTGTCACTCCGGCTTCAAAACCAGCAGGGCATTGAGTAATACTTGTGGAGCAGGACAGTTTCTGGCTCTGGTTAGAACTCCTTCAGATTCTGGCTGAATGTCTTCCAATAGCTGTTTCAACTGGATGGTTTCAGCCTCTTCCTTGTCTTCAGACAAGACTGCTCTGCTTCTAAAATATTATTACTTTTTAAAAACTTGCCTCCGGTGAAATGAAAACACCTTTACTTGTGGTCGAAAAGAACAATGGTTGCCAGATCAGACTTCACTTCGGAAAGCCTTTCTCTAAAACCCTTTCTCCCTAATGCTTTCAAAACACCTCTCTGCCTTCCTGGGCTCCACCCAGCAATGACCTCATCTCCCCAAGCTAAAACGCAAATTAACTTTCCAGGGGCTAAAAGCACATTAACTCCCCGGGGACTGTCCCAGGCAAACCACTATGCATTGGCCCAGATTGAAAAACACATTGCTTCGTCAATTTCACCTGCCTCCCAACCTGTAAACCTAGCAGTCAGTCTAGCCGGTTCAAACATGTGATTGCCCCTAATCGGAGTCACCTTCGGACCCCCCGCCCCCCCCCCCCCCCCCCCCCCCCCCGCCACACACACACACCTTAAAATGCTGCCGCAATTGCCTCCATATTTTTTACGTGGCCTCCATTTTTTTTTAATAAACATTTTGTTGAGGTATTTTTGGTATTATAACAACAACACAATAAACAATGTACATGAAACTATAAACATAGTGCAAAAAGCTGTCTCTCTTCCTTACAGGTCCCACCTTTTTAACCCCCGACTCTCAGCTAAACTAACCCCCCCCCCCCCCTTTCTGCTGATGATTAATTTTCCGTGAAGAAGTCGACGAACGGTTGCCACCTCCGGGTGAACCCTAACAGTGACCCTCTCAAGGCAAACTTGATTTTCTCCAAACAGAGAAAGCTAGCCATGTCCGATAGCCAGGTCTCCGACTTTGGCGGCTTTGAGTCCCGACAAGCTAGTAATATCCGCCTCCGGGCTACCAGGAAAACAAAGGCCAGAACGTCTGCCTCTTTCTCCTCCTGGATTCCTGGACCTTCCGACATCCCGAAAATCGCCACCTCTGGACTCGGTGCCACCCTTGTTTTTAACACCGTGGACATGACATCTGCAAACCCCTGCCAAAATCCCCTAAGCTTCGGACATGCCCAGAACATGTGGACATGGTTCGCTGATCCTCCCGCACATTTTGCACACCTGTCTTCCCCCCCGAAGAATCTGCTCACCCGGGCCACTGTCATGTGAGCCCAGTGATTGACCTTAAATTGTATCAGGCTGAGCCTGGTACATGTTGCGGACGCGTTGAGTAGAGTTGATCACGCCACCGGGATCATCGACAGGCGGGATCTCCTCAGGCCCCGTACCAGCAGGAGGCGGTGTTGCAGATGCCACTCTAAATTGCCCCTTAATTGGGAAGAAAATAATTGGGTACTCTAGAAATGAAGGAGAGAGAAAGCTGAGAATTTATAGGCCAGTTAGCCTGACATCCATACTAGAACAAATGCAGGAATCTGTTTGTCAGGATGTGACAACGGGGCACTCAGCAAATCGGAAGTGGTTGGGCAGAGACAACACAAGTTTATGAAAGGGAAATTGTGTTGGAGAAATCTTATTTTTTAAGGATGTAAGTGGTAAGTTAGATCAACGGGAACCAGTGGATCTAGTGTAACTGAATTTTCAAAAAGTAGTCAATAAAGTGCCACACAGATAGGGCAGCACGGTGGTGCAGTGGGCAGCACGGCTGCCTTATGGCGCCGAGGTCCCAGGTTCGATTCCAGCTCTGGGTCACTGTCCGTGTGGAGTTTGCACATTCTCCCCGTGTTTGCGAGGGTTTCACCCCCACAACACAAAGATGTGTACGGTAGCATTGATGATAGCACAATTGCTTCACAGCCCCAGGGTCCCAGGTTCGATTCCGGCTTGGGTCACTGTCTGTGCGGAGTCTGCACATCCTCCCCGTGTGTGCGTGGGTTTCCTCCGGTTTCCTCCCATAGTCCAAAGATGTGCGGGTTAGGTGGATTGGCCATGCTAAATTGCCCTTAGTGTCCAAAATTGCCCTTAGTGTTGGGTGGGGTTGCTGGGTTATGGGGATAGGGTGGAGGTGTGGACCTTGGGTAGGGTGCTCTTTCCAAGAGCCGGTGCAGACTCGAATGGCCTCCTTCTGCACTGTAAATTCTATGAAATGTGCAGGGTAGGTGGATTGGCCTCGATAAATTGCCCCTTAATTTGAAAAAAATGAATTGGGTACTCTACATTTTAAAATAAATAAATAAAGTGGCACACAGATATTTACACAAGGTTAGAGCTCATGGGGTTGTGGTAATGTATTAGCTTAGATTGAGCATTGGCTAATGGACAGAAATGGAATAGGATTAAATGGGGGTAATTTGAGAGTTGACAGGCTGTAACTTGTGAGGTATCACAGGATCAGTGCTGTGTCTTTGGGTCTCCGCTGTTTACAGTCAATGACTTAGATGGGAGGACGATTCAATGTTAGCTGGACAGTAAGCTGTGAGATAGATGTAAGGAGGCTGCAAAAGGCATTAGGCAAGTTCAATGGTTGACAGGAATGTGAAAGATGGGATATAATGGAGAGAAATGTGAAGTTAGCTGCTTTATAAAATCTAAAGAAAAGAAGAATATTTGTTAAAGGTTGAGAGATCAGGCTGAGGGTTGACCTGGTAGATGTTATAATTCTGAAGTGATTTGATTGGGTGGGTGTGGAGAAGATGGCAGAGACTAAATCTAGGAGGCATAAATATAAAATAGTCACTAATAAATCCAAGAGAAAGGGTGACAAGGTGGTGCAGTGGTTAGCACTGCTGCCTCACGGCGCGAGGACCCGGGTTCGATCCAGGCCCCAGGTCACGGTCCGTGTGGAGTTTGTACATTCTCCCCCGCGTCTGCGTAGTTCTCAGTCCCACAACACAAAGATGTGCAGTGATCGGCTACGATAAATTGCCCCTTAATTGGAAAAAAAAGAATTGGGTAGTCAAAAATCAATAAATCCAAGAGAAACTTTATTCAGAGAGTTGTTTGAATGTGGAACTCACTACCACAGGAGCAGTTAAGGCAAATAGCATAGATGAAGTTAAGGGGAAGCATGAAAAAAACAGGAGGGAGGAAGGGTTGAATGAAGAGGGACTTGTGTGGAGTGTGTGGCAGAGAACTGTCCTGTCAAGTGACCTGCCAGCATGCTGTTAAATTCTAACTCATATCAATGTTACGAAGCTGCAGTTCTGAGATCGGATGGAATCACAACCTGCAGAAGTGAAAGTAAAGAAAAATTCCAATTAAGGGGTAATTTACCGTGGCCAATCCACCTACCCTGCACATCTTTTGGGTTGTGGGGGTGAGACCCACGCAGATACCGGGTGAATGTGCAAACTTCATTTTAAGGGTAATTTCATTGCAGTGTTAACCTAAGCCTACTTGTGACAACAGTAAAGATTATTAACTTCACACGGACAGTGACCCGGGGCCGGGATCAAACCCGGGTCCTCGGCGCTGTGAGAGAAATGTGAAGTTAGCTGCTTTGTAAAAACTTAAGAAAAGAGGGATATTTGTTAAAGGTTGAGAGAACAGGCTGAGGGTTGCTACTGCGCCACCGTGTCGCCATTGAAACATGCATTTTAAAGCAATTCAATTGTTTGGGAACTCCCCAATATTGTATTGACACCTGCGAACATTGCTGTTTCTTGTGGCAGCTTCTGCATAAACTTCTGCTGCTGAGGTTTTGTATTTTTCTCACAGGCCAACCTCTCTCCATTGGGACTGTTTCACGTGGTAGAAAGAGGAGATAGACATTCACATTGCTGTGGAACTCACAATTCAAAGCTGTGAAAACTCCCCTCACGAATGTTCATTTGTCACTGCCTAATGCAAAGGGAAATGATATTAACTAGTGTCTGTCCACAAAACAGGAGTAGGTCATTTGGGCCCTTGAGCCTACTCTGCCATTCAATAACTGATCTGATTGTGGTCTTTACTCCACTTTCTTGCTCACCTACCCCCCACCCCAAACTCTTGACTGCTTTGTTGAGCAAAATTTTGTCTAATTCTGTCTTGAATATATATAATGACCCAGCCTCCAATGCTCTCTGGGGAAGCGAGTGCCAAAGACTAATAGTCCTCTGGGAGACCAGGAATTTCTCCTCTTCCCCATCTTAAATGGGAGACCCCCTTATTTTGAAACTATGCCCCCTAGTTCTAAATTCCCTCATGGGGGAAGACTCCTCTCGTCACCTACCCTGTCAAACCGCTTCGGATCTTACATGTTTCAATAAGGTTATACCTCAGTCTTCTAAACTCCACATACTATAGGTCCTGGTAAGACAACCCTTTCATCCCAGGAAGCCACCCAGTGAACCTTCTCTGAACTGCTTCCAATGCAAGTATTTAATTTGTTAAGTAAAGGGACCAAAATTGCACACACTACTCTAGCTGTGGTCTCAGCAATGCCCTGTATAGTTTATTATGATCCTGGACCAGACCCAACAGTGGCTAGGTTACTGGAATGATACCCCGATATTTTATCCTAGTTTTGTCAGACTGTGAGGAAAGGATACCTCGCTCCAGGAGTGACTTCACACAAAATAGGGATGTGGTTTATTCAAACAAACTTTATTACTGACACAGTATTAAAATATCTTTAACATCGCACAAGTAAATAGCTTACAATTACCCCTTAAACAATGCTAATCAATGCAGTGACACAATAACCCTTAACTGCTATCTTTATTTCCGCTCAAACAACAAAACCATCTCCGATTTTAAATACAGTTAGCATTCGGGAAGGCTTGCTATACAGAGATGTCTTTAGAGACTGTTTGAAAAGATAAACCTGAACCCTGTCAGAACCATGCAGAATGTCTGGCTGTATTTCTTCAGAAAACCTTTCTATTTGCCTTCCAGCCTCAAACTAAAACTGAACCTCAACACCTGACTGCTTCAACCCCAGGCTCCTCCCATTAACTACATCGTCTTGCCAAGCTGAGCACTGTCTCTAATTAATGATTCCACAGGGAACACTCTTAATATAAACTGTCATGGGAATGTCACTTTAAGAAATGTTTGTCTGCTCAAGTGGCTGCAGTGATGTCAGAGTGTGGGTGGAGCTCTGCTTTTTAGTTTCGCTTTGAGAAAAAGCTTGGGTGTGTGTTTTTTGGTTTTGTTTTAATGTTGGAGCTGAAGCCAGCCAAAGAAGGTGTAATTTCGCTCTCTCTGCCATCTAAAGACTATCTCTAGATCATTTGGTGAATTCAGAGTGATAACTGCTTTCAGTAGAGAATTTAATTGATGTGCTTCTGTAAAAAGGATTTTTGTTTTGTGGATGTTAAAAGGAAAGTTTAAGGATTACTTAGAGTGTGATATTCTTTGGGGGGTGTATTGATGGTTGCTAAGATGTTCCCTGTATGTTTTAAAAAGGTTAACTGAGTTCATAGAATAAACATTGTTTTGCTTTAAAAATTATGTTTAAATTTCTGCTGCCCCACACCTGTAGAGTGGGCCGTGTGCTCCCCATAACCACAATCTAGTAAAAGTTGTGGGTCAGGTGATCTCTAGGATATACTTTGGAGTTCTCTAAACCCTGGCCCATAATAAAACAAATATCCATTAGCTTAAACGTTTACAATTGCACCTTTAATTGCACCTCTTGCTCCCAAAAACGCCTAGCTGCCTTGCAAACCAGGATTTAAAAAACTCTCCTGCAGCCATAAGACCATAAGACATAGGAGCGGAAGTAAGGCCATTCGGCTCATCGATTCCACGCCACCATTCAATCATGGCTGATTTCAACTCCATTTACCCGCTCTCTCTCCATAGCCCTTAATTCCTCGAGAAATCAAGAATTTATCAACTTCTGTCTTAAAGACACTCAACGTCCTGGCCTCCACCGCCCTCTGTGGCAATGAATTCCACAGACCCACCACTCTCTGGCTGTAGAAATTTCTCCTCCTCATAACCCAGGCTTTTAACCCTTATTGCACCACACACTTTTTAAAAACTTTCCAATTAAGGGGCAATTTAGCGTGGCCAATCCGCGTACTCTGCACACCTTTGGGTTGTGGGCTATGGGTTGTGGGCTGAGACCCACGCAGACACGGGGAGAATGTGCAAACTCCACATGGACGGTGACCCAGGGCCGGGATCGAACCTGCGATCTCGGCGCTGTGAGGCAGCAGTGCTAACCACTGCGCCACCCAAATTCCTGCATTCATCACAAGTTGTAGCAAGAACGTAAAATATTGAGAATCAAGAGTCCATTGTACACTTTTAGAATCATAATTTTAGTAACTTTTATCAATAGCAGTACTATTTTGTTTATTTTTCCAATCTGCTTAGCAATGCAGTTTATCCACTAGTTGAAATTCCAGATGTTTTTAACACTGATCAGTTTGTCTCCTTTCTGTGCCTACTAATGCTACAACTCACTTTAGTTTCTTGAGTCCTTTACAATCCTCAGTACATTCCCCTCAAATTCTTTGAGTATCAGTGTTGATCCAAAACCAGCAGAAGATCCATGTGCTTTTTAAAACTTTATTATTCGCAGGATTTGGGGGTATCTGTCTCGGCCAGCGTTATTGCCAATCCCTGCTTGCTGTAGAGAAGGTGATGGTGAGCTGCCTCCCTGAACTACTCCAGTCCACGGGTGTAGGTACACCCACAGTGCTGGGTTGGAATGGGGTTCATTCCTTTTGGACTTGGTAGCAGTTTGATATGACTCAGTGGTTTGGCTAGCCCATTTCAGGGGGCAGTTACGAGTCAGTCACATTGCTGTGGGTGTGGAGTCATATATAAGGTCCACACCAGGTACGGATGGCCAATTTGCTTTCCTGAAAACCATTAGTGAACAGATGGATTTTTATGACCATCGACAATGGTTTCATGGTCATTTTTAAAAATAAATTTAGAGTACCCAATTTTTTTTTTCCAATTAAGGGCAATTTAGCGTGGCCAATCCACCTACCCTGCACATCTTTTTGGGTTCTGGGGGTGAGGCCCACGCAGTCACGGGGAGAATGTGCAAACTCCAAATGGACAGTGACTTGGGGCCAGGATCGAACCCGGGTGCTCAGCGCTGTGAGGCAGCAGTGGTAACCCTATGCCGCCCTATGGTCACTGGCACTAAAACTAATTTTCCATTCCAGATGATTTTTAATCAATTGAATTGAATCTCAAGAGCATTAGCCTGGGCCTCCAGATTGCTAGGCCAGTAACAACACCACTATGCCACCAGAAACCGCCCCATGAAATTTGGCCTGATTTGAGATTAGTATCCATGTTGAGGTGCTAAGAGAATTTCGATTCACCCTATAATATAATAACAATCTTTATTATAGTCACAAGTAGGCTTACATTTACACTGCAATGAAAGGGCATCACGGTGGTGCAGTGGGTTAGCACTGCTGCCTCACTGTGCCGAGGTCCCAGGTTCGATCCCGGCTCTGGGTCATTGTCTGGGTGGAGTTTGCACATTCTCCCCGTGTTTGTGTGGGTTTCTGCCCCCACAACCAAAAGATGTGCAGGGTAGGTGGATTGGCCACGCTAAAATCCCCTAGTCGCCACATTCCGGCGTCTGTTCAGGTACACAGAGGGAGAATTCAGAATGTCCAATTCACCTAACAAGCACGTCTTTCGGGCTTGTGGGAGGAAACCGGAGCGCCCGGAGGAAACCCACACAGACACGGGGAGAACGTGCAGACTCCGCACAGACAGTGACCCAAGCCGGGAATCGAACCTGGGGCCCTGGCGCTTTGAAGCAACAGTGCTAACCACTGTGCTACCGTGCCGCCCATTATTATTTACTATTTAGGTATGTGCTTCCGACATACAGAATGTGGTTCTCTCAATTAAACCAAATCGTGGATGATACTGGGATGGTGCAAGTTTAATTTGGAAACTATGCCGTACTATTTTAAAAAAGATTTCTGATAGTCTGTAATTCAATATTAAACTTTAAACGATGTTTAGATTCTTGATCCCATTCTATGGCTTTGTAGCAAACGAAAGACTGGCAGCACCAACAGACATTATTCAGAGACTCTTTGCGTAAGTGCTTCACTTGTATTCTCTCAGTTTAGTAACTGTTTCCAGTTTTAGCGCTTGTAATGTTAGATCTTTGAAAGGCTTCTGCAATGATAACCGATTAATATTGGGAACCACGCAAAATGTTACAGAAGTCCAGTCAGTACGCAACTTTCATCAGCCGTTTGTTGTCATCATCACCAGGGTGTGGAGACATCAGAATGTGTCGGGTTAAATGGAAACATTTAAATCATCCAGTGAGTACTTTCCTCTGAGTGCACTCATTAGGCAATGGCAAGTCTGTGTTTTAAACACAAGTCCGTGATTTACATTTCACTGCCTTTGTCCAAGAGTTGTTTCTAAGCTTGATGAATATACTTGTATTGGGAATAAACAGAGTAGAAGAATTGAAAGGCAAATACCCTGCCGGGCTTTTCAGAGTGATCTGCAGTTTCTAGTTGATCACTGATTAGCAATGCGTGGAGCAGTTTTGAGTGCAGAGTTAAGGAACACAAAAGTTACCACAGGTAGGCTATTTTATTAACTCCCAGCTTTTTTTGTTTCTACCTTTTTAAAAGTCCCGTCCTGGGCATTGTCCAGGGGTTCCGCTGGTTTTCTGTCAGTGTGGAAAATGCAATGCATTAAACACAGGGAGATGGACAATACAGGGTTGCTTAGCCCCCTCCAACTGTTAAGCAAAGTCTATTTTATTATGCACGGAGTCCTCGAAGAAACAAAAGGCTTGATGGGCTTTCCAGCACCACAGGGTCAGATGATTGTTATTGGGAACCCTGTGAATATTTGCTCTGGGGGTTTGTTTCTTCCCCTTTTGCCTGATTGATTTCTGCTTCTTCAGGGTTTAGTAGAAGGCTGCAGCAGGCAGGACTGATGGTAATAACATTTGTAGTGCGAGGCAGCATGTAAGCCAGGGGATGCTGTATTGTTGGGCAGCACTGGGATGAGATACGGACATGCTGCCTAAGGAAATGAGTTATTGCAAGGATTTTCGAGTCTGTGTCTTGTCACTTTGAAATCTCCAAGTACTTTTTGCGATCGCTTAAATATTGATTATGTATTGTATAATGTTTCATATGATTATGTAATCGTACAGCACAGAAGGCCATTCAGCCCTTTGTTCTCGTGCCACTCTTTGCCAATTAGTCCCAGTGCTTGCTCTTTTTTTGTACCCTCTAATTAATTTTTCTTTCCCGCTCTCAGTTTATTCAATCTTATTTTGAAATTGCTATTAAATTTGGTTCCGTAGCCTCTTCGGGCCACGTGTCTCTTAATCACAACAATTTGCTGCGTCGAAGGCATGTTTCTTCATCTCCCCTCTGGTTCTTCGGCCAGCTGGGTTAAATCTGGACACGGACACTCCTGCCAATGGGAAACAGTTTCTCCTGATCAAAAGTCTTTATGATTTTGGACTTCTATTAAATCTCCCCTTAAACTTCACAGCTCTAAATGGGAATATAATTATAACTAATGCTAAGCTGTTCATTCAATAAATCCTAAAGGCAAGGAAGCATTTTTCACACCCACTTCCTCATTGGGAATAAAGCTTTCAATTAAAAAATTATACAGCAGATTCAAAACATTTTATGGATTTTTTGTTATGTTGAGACTTAAAAATTTTTTTTTAGAGAAGCCAATTATTTGTTATTTATTTTCCAATTCAGGGGCAATTTAGCGTGGCCAATCCACCTACCCAGCACATCTTTGGGTTGTGGGGGCGAAACCCTCGCAAACACGGGGAGAATGTGCAAACTCCACACGGACAGTGACCCAGAGCCAGGATCGAACCTGGGACCTCGGCGCCGCAGTCCCAGTGCTAACCACTGCGCCACATGCCGCCCTATGTTGAGACTTCTTAAAACAAGTTTAATTGTCTTCCTCTCATGTACATTGAGAGGAGAGCTTTTTATCTACTCTTAATGTCAGTTTTTCATGAAATCATGAATAATAGCTGAAATGAAACGACCCTCTTATGGACTGACCTCATTAACACAACACCCCTGTATGCTTCACCTGATTCCGGTGTCTATGTAGTTACATTGTGTACCTTCTGTTGCCCTAGTTTTTATTTTCTTTTATTTCCTTTTCTTTTCATGTACTTAGTGATCTGTTGAGCTGCTCGCAAAAAAATACTTTGCAGTGTACCTTGGTACACGTGACAATAAACCAATCCAATCCAACAATGCAAGAGCAGTCAGGGATTTTCCATATTTTCGTTGCCCCCCGCCAGCCTTCATTTGCACATCCCTACGATGCCGGAGGACCTGAATGATACCGAGCCCAAATGGGTTAAATTATCAGGACAGGTTGCATAGAATCAGAGAATCCCTACAGTGCAGATGAGGCCATTTGACCCAATGAGTCTGCACCACCCCTCCGAGAGAGCACTTCACCCAGGTCCGCCCCGCGCTAACCCCGTAACCCTGCAACCTAACCTGCAAATCGCTGAACTCTAAGGGACAATTTCGGCATGGCCAATCCATGTAACCTGCACTTCTTTGGACTGTGGGAGGAAACAGGAGCACCCGGAGGAAACCCACGCAGACACGGGGAGTACGTGTAAACTCCACACAAACAGGCACCCAAGGCCGGAACTGAACTCGCCAACCTGGCATAGCAAGGCATGTATTCATTTTCTCAAATATAGAGGGCGCTATTCTGGCCCCCCCCCCCCCCCCCCCCCCCCCCCCCCCCCCCAACGCCGGGTGGGAGAATCGCAGGGGTGCTGTGTGAATCGTGCCACACCGCCCTGACCCCCGCACACGATTCTCCCACCCCCCCGGAAACCAGCGGCGCACGATTCGCACCGAGCCGCTCGGAGAACCGGCGAGCAGCGGCGATTCTTGGCCAGACCCTACGACACGAAAGGTTCCCGCCGGCGCCGTCCACCTCTGGTCGCTGCTGGCGGGAACTCTGCGGGAACGCTGGGGGGGAGGGGATGGGGGGGGGGATGGGGGCTCCTTCACCGGGTTGGCCTCCGATGGGGTCTGGCCCGCGATTGGGGCCTGCCGATCGGCGGCCCCCCCCCCAGCCTAGCTCCTTCCGCGCGTGGCCCCTGAACACTGGCTCCATGTTGGTCAGTGGCCGGCGTGCGTAAGATGTTCCCCACGCATGCGCGGGGTGGAGCGGCGCCCATTTGGCACCATGTAAGGAGGCTGGAGCGACGTGAACCTGTGGGGGCCAGAATAGGTCGTGTCCGGGCCCTGTTTGCGCCGTTGTGAAATGCGACGGCATTCACAACGGCGCGAACACTTGGCCTCAATATCGGAGAATCGCCCCCAGAGGATTAGGAGGTGATCGAATTGAAGTGTTTAGGATGTTTAAAGAAATAGGTAGGTTTGGCAGAGAGATACTTTGGTGGTGAGTCCAGGGCAAGGGGACCTAACCTTAAAAGTAGAGCCAGATTGTTCCAGCCCAATGAAGCCATTTCTTTACCAAAGGTTAATGGAAATTTGTAATTTTGAAATCAGATGTTCCAAACAAGATGTCCTAGGTAAGGGATAAAGACAGGAATCGGAAATATCCCCTGAAGTGAAGTTGAAGAAAGGAACAGAGTAATAGGCTCCAAATTCATGAAAGATCTGCAGGAAGCAGGCTTTAAGAAGAGTGGGCACAAGCGGAGCCCTGGAAATCCGAGGAGGCAGCCAAAGTCGGTGAGTCTATGCTGCGGCTGTTGGGACAAAAGACCCCTTTGGAACAGTCTGCTTGGAATAACCAAACATCCCGAAATTGTGCTTGGAAGCTGAAGCTTGAGTGGAGTCGAGGTACAGGGAAAGGAATCTCGAAGGTGAGGTTGAAACTCTGTGAGGTGGAACATTGCTGAAGCTGTCAAAGTAGACAGGACTTTTGGAGAGAATTCCAAGGCAAAATCTTCCAAGGCAAATGCCTTCTGGAAATCTAACTCGAGTACACCCACTGGCCCCCCTTTATCCTCAGCACATGTTACTTCCTCAAAGAACATGAGTGCCCTTTCACGAAACCACGCTGACTCTGCCTGATTAGGTTCAGTGAGGTTTGTTGACTCACAGTGTGGCAGATGTTTGGGTGGATTGTTGAAAAATCCAAGGAATCTATTTTGGTCTCATCTGTCACCTATTGTGTACTGTGGTGTGTCTAACCATAGTTCGCTTGTCAATTCACATGTACCTAATGCTCACTCCGAATATTAAAATATATATAAGCTGTATATAGATAGATGGAGGATGCAAGTTACATCCCAGAAGCAGCTGTAAACCAGGAAACAGAGGGAGGAAGAACCCGGGGAAAATGACAGTCTCTAGAGAAGTGATATTGAGTAAATTGTAGGAGCTGCAGACTAATAAGAGCTTCGGTCCTGATGGACTTGATCCTAGGGTCTTAAAAAAAGTGTCGAATGAGTAAATAGATGCACTGGTTTTAATTTTCCAAAATTCACTAAATTTGGGGAAGGTTGCATTAGATTGTAAGACAGCAAATGTAACTCCAATATTCAAAAGGGAAGAGAGACAGAGAGCAGGACACTGCAGGCCAGTTAGCCTAACATCTATTGTAGGGAAAATGTTAAAAGCTATTATTAAGGGCAGCATGGTGGCGCAGTGGGTTAGCCCTGCTGCCTCACGGCGCCAAGGTCCCAGGTTCGATTCCGGCTCTGGGTCACTGTCCGTGTGGAGTTTGCACAATCTCCCCGTGTTTGCGTGGGTCTCACCCCCACAACCCAAAAAAGATGTGCAGGGTAGGTGGATTGACCACGCTAAATTGCCCCTTAATTGGAACAAAAGAATTGGATACTCTAAATTTATTTTTAAAAAGCTATTATTAAAGAAGTTATATTGGATAAGCTCAAGGTAATCAGGCAGAGTCAGCGTGGTTTGGTGAAAGGGCAATCATGTTCTTTGAGGAAGTAACATGTGCTGAGGATAAAGGGGAGCCAGTGGATGTACTCGAGTTAGATTTCCAGAAGGCATTTGCTAAAGTGCCACATCAAAGTTATTGCAGAAAATAAAACTTCATATTCTAGGGGGCAACATATTGGCATGGATAGGTTATCTGGTGTAGCCACCTGGGTTGGCCACTTCCCGACTTAAAATGGAGAACCGCAAAGACTAAAGGGAAATTCAGCCAACACAGGCAAAAACCAGCAAGTGCAGAAATCATGTGTATTGGAACTTGCAAAAACCAGACAGCACTGAAACCAGCAGCCATCTGCATAGTAATGAGCGATTCCCAGGCACAATTGAAACACTTAAGGTGAATAAGCCAAGCCAGACTCCTCGGCGCCAGCAGGAGCCAAGACAAAGGAAGGCCAACGGACATTTAGGGACCGCCCAGCGATCAGGGAACAACTCCAGTATTGGAGAAATCGATCCAAGTGATCGGGACGTAGTCCGATCACTTGAAACCAGGTACGGGCTCCGCCCCGAAGGGCGGGAAGCCCCTGGGGACTATAAAGTAGAGCCCCCAAGTTCAAATCGGTCTTCTTGGCAGGGTCACTCAACAACGCGAATCAACCCCTGAGAGTGAACTGCCCAGCTGCCGCACCAACCAAGTAAGTCTCTAGTCAACGCTCGCTACCAAATAGGCGCTCCTCGCTACAAGTCCATACATGAACGAAAGGCCATTTGTTCCCCTGACCTGGTGCGCCAATTCCGAAGCTAAGTATAGGCCTTTTAGTGATAGAAATAGTCTAGAAAGTAGAGTTTATGCATAAGTATTGACTTACTGTATATAATAAATGTGTTTTGATTTGAATCTTACTAATTGGTGTGTTGAGTTATTGATCAGTACTTGAACTTGAACCTCGTGGCGGTATCATAAAGATACCTGGTGACTCTAGAGCAAAGGTTATAAAACAGAGCAAATTGAACCAACCAAAAGTTAGCAACACTGGTTAATGGGAAGCAGAGAGTAGGCATAAATGGGTTTTTCAGGTTGGCAAAATGTAATGAGTCGTGTGCCACCGGGATCAGTGCTGAACTTCAACTATTTACAATGTATATAAATGTCTTGGATGAAGGGATTGAAGAGATGGTTGCCAAATTTGCTGATGACACGAAGATAGGTAGGAAAGTAAGTTGTGATGAGGACAAGAGGCTACAAAAGATATAGATAGGTTTAACGAGTGAGCAAAGATCTGCCAAGTGGGATATAATGTGGGAAAATGTGAAATTATCCATTTTGGCAGGAAAAATAAAAAAAGAAGCTTGTTACCCCAATGGTGAGAGATTGCAGAGGGATCTGGATGGCCTAGTACATGAATCACAAGAAGCTAGTCTGCAGGTACATCAGGCCATTAGGAAGGCTAATAGAATGTTAACATACATTGTGATGGGAAAAGTAGGGAGCTTATGCTTCAGTTGTACAGGGCACTAGTGAGGCCACATTTGGAGTGGTGTGCACAGATTTGATCACCTTATTTGAGGAAGGATTTAAATCGTCTGAAAGCAGTTCAGAGAAGGCTCACCAGACATAATAGCAGGAACGGATGGGTTGCCTTACGGGGAAAGGTAAGACTAGACTTGTATCCGCTGGAGTTTAGAAGAGTAAGAGGTGACTTGATTGACACATGACAAGGTGGATATGGAGAGGATGTTTGCTCCTGTGGGAGAATCACTGATTAAAAATAAGGGGAGGTCCATTTAAAGCAGAGATGAGGAGAAATCTTTTCACTCAGATGACTGAGAGTCTTTGGAACTCTTCCTGAAAAGGCGGTGGAAGCAGAGTCTTTGAATATTTTTAAGGCAGAGGTGGATAGATTCTTGGTAAAAAAAAAGGGAGTGATTCAGGAGCAGACAGAGAGCAGATTTGAGATTACTATCAGATCAGCCATGATCTTATTGAATGGCAGAGGAGGCTCGAGGGGCTGAATGGCCTCCTCCTGCTCGTTTGTATGTCCGTATGTTGTAACTTGTTTTATCTTTCTGAATTTGTATACAAAGTTTACCTTTATTTGGTCAAAACCTGTGGAATCTTAGAATCCCTACAGTGCAAAGGGGATGCCATTCGGTTCGATCTCAAACTTCCTCTACTTTGGGGCAGCACGGTGGCACAGTGGGTTAGCACTGCTGCCTCACGGCGGCGAGGTCCCGGGTTCGATCCCGGCTCTGGGCCACTGTCCATGTGGAGTTTGCACATTCTCCCCGTGTTTGCGTGGGTTTCGCCCCCACAACCCAAAAAAGATGTGCAGGCTAGGTGGATTGGCCACGCTAAATTGCCTCTTAATTGGAAAACATGAATTGGGTACTCTAAATTTATTTTTTTGAAACTTCCTCTACTTTAAACAAAGGACGGGACAGCAACATGTCATTGACCACATCATCTGTGTGAGGGATAAATGTAGGCCAATGCTGGTCAGTGTTAAATAGTGGGAAACGAATTGAAGGCAAGCGTATAGAGAGATGTAAAACTGTGTTCTGTTTCACTGTCGCCTATTTACACAATTGTAAATCAGCATTGCTCCCATTGTCGTTCACAATTGACAGATTTATCAATTATTTTTGAAGAGGAAGAAAAACACAAGTGGATTTTCAATCAGCCAGCTATCACTTCCCAAAAAGCTATTACAATGCCCTCTCCCATGTGCTGCCAGCCCTTCACAGTGCACAGGGAACCTGTTTCCTTCATTCCATCCCACCTTCCAAATTCCTACCCTCCTACCTCACTCAAGAGGAGTTTCTCCTCCGTGAGCTCTCCATCCACGCTGATTTACTTCTCCCAACCTTCCTTGATCGTGGCAGGTGACCAAATGCTTGGTTCAAGACGTGGGTCTTCAAGAGCGCCTCAAAGGAGGAGAGAGAGAGGTAGCGAGACAAAGGGGGTTTAGGAAGGGAATTCCGGATCTTGGAGCTGAGGCAGCTGAAGACAGAATCACCGTAGGACAGAGTGATGGAAATCTGCAGGAGGCCAAAATTGGAGAGGCATAGAAATCTGGGATGGTTGTAGGTCTGGAACAGATTGCGCTACTTTTCTGTCTGTACCCCACAACCGTTGGCTCCCCTGTAGGTCAAAAATATGTCTGTCTCAACCTTGAATACATTCAGTGATTCAGCCTCCACTGCTCTTTGTGGAAGAGAATTGCAAAGACCTGCGAGACCGTGTTGGGTAAATCCCGCCTAGAATATCGGTATGAATATCTGGGTTTGAACCTGTTTCAAGTTGTTATAGGAGCTGAAGGAACACGTGCCTTTGTTTCTCATCTGCCACTATAAACGTTAAGAATGCCAAAAGAGTAACTCAATCTAAATACTTTTCTGATGGATTTCCACAAGGCAGGGCCTCCAGATGTGACTTATGACTTTATGTTCTCGGGACTGTAAAATGTGGCAACGTGAAGCACAAAGTCAGCACTGTCCAAAATAGTGTGGCTGCTGGCAAGCCCAAATACCCAAAGCTGCCTCCACTCCCCATCCACCGTTGCTAAGCAGTTTCACAAACAATGTCTTACTGGCCCCATGACTTCCCTGGTGATCTCTTTAAATCTGCTTTGAACGGGGGTGTTGCAAAAAAAAAAAAACACATAGTGTTTATATGCGGCTTGCTGTCTTTTTTTTGGCTGATATATCTGACCCCCCCACACGATCTTGAGTCCCACACTGGACAGGGTTGTGTAGTCGACTGTGGGCAGTTTCCCTGCCTGTCAGACTGATGACTAATTTCCTCAAAAATCTTTCATCTTGAATTTTATAGTTTCCAAGCCTTGTTGGGACCAGTAGGTTCCCATCTTACTCGCTAATGAGTGCAGATCAAAGGGGAAAACCATAAGCGTCACATTGTTTTAACGCCTCGGCTCCCAAAAAATGCAGCCATGCCAAGCATTATACACAAAATATCGCTAATTAGAATATATGTAAGTATATAGCCAGGAGGAAAGGCAGTTGCGCAGTTGTAATATGACAGGTAGGATCTGTTTTGGTGAGTTTTGTAAGCGAGTGTTGGCAGTCTGCCTACGTGGAGGGTTTTGATCAGAGTAAATGAGGAGAAATTGCTCCCGCAGGCATGGGAGTCGGTGAGCAGGGGGGGACGCAGATTTCAGATAATTGACAAAAGAACCAGAGGGGTGATGGGATTTTTTTTTTGCACAGTGAGTTGCTATGATCTGGGAGGCACTGCCTGAAACGGCGGTGGAAGTGAACCCTGGAATAACTTTCAAAAAGAAATGGGATACTTACTTGAAAAGGAAAGATTTGTGGGTCTCAGGGGATAGAGCATGGGGAGTGGGACTAATTGGATAAGAGGTAGCACTGGTGTGAAGGGCCGAATGGGCCCCTATTGTGTCGTACTGTTCTGTGGTATAACTACCTTGATCCTCCAGCACCGTAAGCTGGGTATTGCAGCTACATTGAGAATTTCTACCAACGGCTTGCATTTTAGTGGATTTATTAGATCATGAATTTCTGCTCAGTCCGACCGTCTGATTCATGTTCTCACACCTCCTGAACTGATTACTAATTCTATGTCTCTCAGTACCGTCTCTCAGTCTCTCCTACAGCCTGAAATGTGTCAGATTGGGCGGCACGGCAGCGCAGTGGTTAGCACCGCTGCCTCACGCCCCGAGGACCTTGGCTCGATCACTGTCCGTGTGGAGTTTGCACGTTCTCCCCGTGTCTGCGTGGGTCTCGCCCCCACAACCCAAGGATGTGCAGGGTAGGTGGATTGGCCACGTTAAATTGCCCCTTAATTGGAAATATTTTAAAAGATTTTTTTAAAAAAATGAAATATGTCAGAAACGGCCACTGAACATCAATAGCTGAAGTTAAAAGCAACATGGAATTACTTACTGGCACATTCGTGAGGTACTTTTCAGAAGCAAGTGAATACAATAAAACTTTTTTTTATTGCAATGAGCATGCAGATAAATCCATCCCCCAAATGCATAGCAAATATTTTCAAACATTCCTGATCAGGGTTTCTGTAAATCTGGGCTTTGCTTGGATGGCTTTAGAAATGACAAGAAAATGTTCACCACATGGTAGCTCATCCAGAAACCTGACTGTGGCAGAAAGATATATGCAGAGGATCAACCTACTTTCCCTAGCCGAAAGCTACTTGGCACAATCGTAACACTTTTGTGGCCCTGCTGGCTGGGGGCAGGAATCTGCCCTGATTTGGGATTGAGGCTGGAATCTAATAGTCAAAATGGAGATAATCACAATAATAATAATAATATTTATTCGTGCCACAAGTAGGTTTACATTAACATGCAATGAAATTACTGTGAGAATCCCCCAGTCGCCACATTCCGGCGCCTGTTCGGGTACACCGAGGGAGAATTCAGAATGTCCAAATTACCTAACAGCGCGTCTTCGGGACTTGTGGGAGGAAACCGGAGCGCCCGGAGGAAACCCACGCAGACACAGGGAGAACGCGCAGGCTCCGCACAGACAGTGACCCAAGCTGGGAATCGAACCAGGGACCCTGGAGCTGTGAAGCAACAGCGCTAACCACTCTGCTACCGTGCCACCCTTAGAATGGTGCAAGTATGAGGAAAGCTTGCAGCAAGTTGGCTACATCAGTTCAGTCACTTTTTTGCCCACCATGCTCTCCCATGTACTGGTGAAATTGCCTCTTCCTAACGATGGAAGTTGCGATAGCACCAATTGAATTTAAGTGAGGAACTCGGCCTAACCTTTGGGCAATAACTCGGTTTACTCTGAATTTTATTTCTATGTGCAGTTATACTCACGGTAACTGCAGGTTTTGAATATTAAGAGGAGTGGGGAGAGTTTTTCCTGGTGTCCCGGCCAATATTTATCCCTCAACCAACATCACTAGAACACATTATCTGGTCTGTGTCACATTGCAGATTGTGGGTGTTTGCTGTTTGTAAATTAGCTGCCGAGTTTCTTACACCACAACAGTGATAACACTTCAAAAGTTCTCTACTAGCTGTAAAGCACTTTGGGATGTCCTGAGGTTCTGAAAGGTGTTATGTAAACACAGGTTTTTAAAACAAAATTAAAACTCCAGGTTGTTCATTTAAAGCAGAATGTCATGAAGTGAGCTATAGTGACTGAATGGGAGTGACCTGAAGAGTTTGTGTACAAATTGAAACAGAAGATCTTGGGTAGTGTTACAAACCTGAATTAATTTGGTTTTGATTTCTTTGTGGGCTGCAATTCAAAGCTAACAGATGGAAATGCAGAGAAGGAACCAGTTTCTGTATCCTTCAGACCCCTGGGACTGCAGCCAGCGAGCAGAGATGTGCCTTGTTACTTGTCTGTTTAAGACTTGTTTTGTTAGTGCAATTCTCAACATCTTGAAGGGCTACTTAAAACTGCAGTGATGCAGTTCACTGCTTATTCCAATGTAGTGTGAAGCTGGCAAAAAGTTTTGGATTGAGTCAGAATTTCAGTATGTCTGTGTTTGGGTAATAAATGACATCTGCTTTTAATTAGCAGTTTATATCTATTCTAAATGAGTTGCATTTCAACAAGGCTGAGGATATTAAGACAAACAAGCTAAACAGAGACAGTTAATGAAGTGATGGTAACGGTTGTCCAGCACAGCTAGGCATATGGCAAGGTGTTAAAAGCTTGATTAATTATTTGGAGTCTACTGTCTGTGATGCCCTCTCTGTTGTTAGACTTAAAAATGCATTTTCAGGCTTGAATTTAGAATTACGCGCAAAGACCTGTTGTAATTAAATTTTGACTGGTTAAACTCTCAGTTCCATCCTTTCCTTGTGTCCATTTATTTGATCCGAAACGCAAGTATTTTCTCTGGGACCTGGAAGGGGGAACCACTGCTTGGGTCTGAAATGGAAATGGTTTTGTGATTTGCAAATAGAGCTAATTAGAACCATGGAATGACACAGCGCTGAAGGATGTTTTGAGGCCCTTTGTGCCTGTACGGGCACTTTGAAAGATATCATCATTTAGGCTGCTCTCTTGCTCTTTCCCCATTGCCTTGAAAGTCTTTCCCTTTTAAGTATTTATCCAATTCCCTTTTGAAAGTTACTGCTGAATCCTCTGCGCGTTCCAGATCACAGTGTCAGAAAATATTCTTCTTACCTCCCCCTTTGTGTATTAATATTAACAAAATATGCCCGTGATGCCGTGGGTAGTTTTCAAACTTGTACTCCAACACAATTTTAAAAGGTTTTGAGCCACACTTTCTGGAATACTGTGTGCAGTTTTGATCTCCTTATTTAAGGAAGGATGCGTTGGAGGAGTTTCAGAGGAGTTTTACGAGATTGATACCAAGATTAAATTAGCAGGTTTCCTTATGAAGAAAGGTTGGACCGACTGGAGTTATTTCTTCTGGAGTTTAGAAGAGTGAGGGGTAAATTGATTGAAGTTTAGGGGCGGCACATGGTTAGCACTGCTGCCTACGGCGCTGAGGGCCGGGTTCGAATCCTGGCCCTGGGTCACTGTCCGTGTGGAGTTTGCACATTCTCCCCGTGTCTGCGTGGGTTTCACCCCCACAACCCAAAGATGTGCAGGGTAGGTGGATTGGCCATGCTAAATTGCCCCTGAATTGGAAAGAAAATATAATCGGGTACTCTAAATTTATTTTTAAAAATTGATTGAAGTTTATAAGATCCTGACTGGTCTCAACAAGGTGGACATGGAAAGGATGTTTCCTCTTGAGGTTGAGACCAAAACTGGGGGCACTGTTTTAAAATTAGGGGTTGCCCTTTTAGGACAGAGGTGAGGAGAATTTCTTTCACTGCGTTGTATGACATCGGAACTCTCTGCCTCAAGGCAGTGGAGGGCAAGGGCAAAATCTCTAAGGCGGATCAATTCTTGTTCGGCAAGGGAATCAAAAGTAAATGAGAATGCGGAATTCGAAACACCAACAGAAAAGTTTGCAGCTGTGTACAATAGTTGAATAAGAGTACTATGTAAAAGAAATACATAGAATTTACAGCACAGAAGTAGATCATTCAGCCCAACATCTATGGTGGTCTTTATGTTTCACACAAGCTTCCCCATCCCTCTTCATCTAACCTCATCAGCAATACCTCCTTTTGTTTTTTATTTCTAGATTCCTCTTGAATGTCTCTGTGCTATTCACCTTAGCCACTCCCTGTGGTAGCGAGTTCCACATTCTCCCCGAAGAAGATACTCCTGAATGGATTTATCCATAGAATCCTTGCCGTGCAGAAGGAAGCTCTTCTGCCCATTGAGTCTGCACTGACCCTCCGAAAGGGAACTCTACATTGGCCCACTCCCTCGCTTTATCCCTGTAACCCCGTGCATTGATCATGGCCAATGCACCTAACCTGTACATCTTTGGACTGAGAGAGGAAACCAGAGCACCGGGAAGAAACCCACCCAGGCAAGAGACAAGATACAAACTCCACAGTCACCCACTGCCGGAATCGAACCCGGGTCCCGAGCCTGGTGAGGCAGCAGTGCTAACCACTGTGCCACCATGCCGTTTATGGTTATGGCCCCCAGTTCTGGCCTCCCACAAGAAGTGGAAATATCTTCTCTTGTATCTACCCTATAAAACATCTTTATAATTTTCAAGACTTCTATTAGGTTACTCCTCGGCTGTCTCTTTTCTTGAGAAATGAGCCTCAGCTTGTTCAGTCTTTCTCGATTAGTTATAACCTCACACTTCTGGTTTCTCCTTGTAAATCTTTTATTTCACCTTCTCCATTGACTCGATATCCTTTTTATAATATGGGGGCCAGAACTGTGCAAAAAAATATTGTAAGAGTCAGGATGACGTACTGGTTGGAATAATAACCCTTTCATCTCATGGACCGAGGGTTTGCAGCCAACTCAGATCAACGACATGAAGATCTGTCTCTTTTTGCTGACTGTAACTGCATCTTTGTAAAATGGAAGCGGCCCATTGGCCATATGTCCTGATCATAAAGAGGCATTCTCACTCCGAGATCGGACGGGTGGCTGGTGTTAAAAGTGGCAGTGTCATAGGATGAATGGCTCTTGTTGAAGTATTTCAGAGAAAACTGAGAGAATGGTCCGCTTTATGTCAGACACGGCTCTCCAATTGATGTCGCTGACCTTTTCAATGGCAGAGTTAGTAGCTGAACTTGTTCTTGTACAACGTCCCAACAGGGATCATCCACTAACCAGGATGGCAGGCCTGGCTGATGGTTTGCCCAGCAACGTTAAATCCAATTGTGTTGGTAACCAAGCACAAAAGACATCAAATTTTAAATGCAGAAGCAAATGTTTCAATCAAAAGATTCCGCTGCATATTTTTGCCTTCTTGAAAGAAATAACTTTTTATTCATACAACATTTTCATGACCTCACCATGTCCCATGAAAGCCAGTGAAATATTTTTTAAATGTGACCACTGTGGGAAACATGGCAGCCAGATCATGCACAAGATTCCACAAACATCCTTGGTGATGATGACTGAGGGATAAATGTACTTTGGGGCTGAACTCCTCTTTGTTAAGATTGTGGCAGCTGGATCTTTTACATCCCTCAGGAGGGCAAATGGGATCTTTGTTTACCATCGCATCCAAAAGACAGCACTTCCCTCCGTTCTGCACTGGGGGTGTCAGCCTAGATTCTTGTGTTCAGGTCTCCAGAGGGGGGGCGCACAACCTTTTGACTCAAAAGTCGAGAGTGCCACCCACTGAGGCACAACTAACACCACTGCGAACTCGTGACCTTTTGCCCAATGATGAGGCTTAGATCAGAGGCATCCGGTGGTAGACCCATTCCAAAGATTGGAGCTGCACTGGGAATGCTCCAACATTTCAGAGCTGGTGAATCCTGATGAAGGAGCTGCGCTCCGAAAGCTAGTGGTTTGAAGCAAACCTGTTGGACTTCAACCTGGTGTTGTAAGACCTCTTACTGTACCCACCCCAGTCCAACGCCGACATCCCACATCATATTTTGAGAGCTAGTGGACGACTTACTTTAAAAAAATAAAAAAAAAAATTTACCCAATTATTTTTTTTTCCAATTAAGGGGCAATTTAGCGTGGCCAATCCACCTAGCCTGCACATGTTTGGGTTGTGGGGGTGAGACCCACACAGACATGGGGAGAATGTGCAAACCCCACTCGGACAGTGACCCAGGGCCGAGATCAAACCTGGGACCTCGGAGCCGTGAGGCAGCAGTGCTAACCACTGCGCCACCGTGCCTCCCTATCGGACGACTTACTGCCTAGTTTTAACAACACTATGCCACTGGAGACAACCTCGTAATAAAATGGTGACATGAAACACTCTGGTTCCCCATTATGAGCCACAAGTGTCAATGGGTATTTGGAGGATTCAGTAATTGTTGCCATTTATTTTGCATATGCTTGATGTTTTTACTTTATCTTCTTGTAATCAGCACCAACATCCATTTCCCTTGTCCAATTGAATTTAATGAGGAAGGAGTTTGGATTAAACATCCACATTCCTCTTCCTTTGTACTGTCAATGATGTAGAACACTTGAATTTATGTTAACATGAGCCATTTTAGCTGGTTGTTTGAAACGGCTATTATGTTTGAGAAATGCTGGCAATAAAATTTGCAGCTGAAAAGACTCATTTCTGGTTTCTCATGTTTACTAAGCAAATCCACAGCTTTGCTACAAGCATGGCCCCAAGCTACCACACCATCAATGGAGCAAAAACTAGGGTTTTCTTTTTGCATTTGCCGCCCAATTTAGGACCTAATTCACCACCTGAAATTTCTTCTCCCTCCCTCCTTTCCACCTCTCCCAGAAAAGGGCAGTGGATTGCAAGAAGGAGCAAGTTTGCTAAGCTTTTTAATACCCCTGCCCCCTTCACTCATCAGGTGTGCTGATAGGAGTTTCTGCAATATTCTGATTGTCAGTGGTAAGAGAGTTATTGACAAAATCAGCGCAATAAACCTCTATTGATAAGCCTACATGAGGTGAGCTGAACCCCAGTGGATAAAAGCTTTGGGAACCATCAGTCCCACATTTTCTGTTCGGGGAACATAGGAACAGGAGGAAGCCATTGAGCCCCTTGAGCCTGTACCACCATTCAGCGACTAACTCCATATATCCCCCTTTGTTTCATATACCTTAATATCTTTTAAGAAAAAAGTTATCAATCTCTGGTTTAAAATTGATTGAGTGTGAATTTTCACGTGCAGAAGAATGTTCTAAACTTTAGCGTCCTTTGTGTGTACGACTGTTTCTTCATTTCACACCTAAAGGGCTGCCTCTTTGTTTTGAGGCTTTGCATCCTTGACCGATACTCCCCAATTAGTAGAAATAGGCCGAGATTCCCTGACCTTCCTGTAGGGCGATTCTCAGTGGCCCGCCATTGGCCTGTTCCTGCTGCTGTCATGGGATTTCCCATTGAATGCCTGGAAATCTGCGACGGGGGTGCGCCGTCGGTGGGACAGGAAGTTCTCGCCAGCATGAACAGCTGAAAGATCTCACCGATAGTTTCTTTCTATCTGCCCTGTAGCATACCTCAAGGTTCCTCAGGACCTCAGATTACTTATCCCAAAACATTAGTTCTGAAAGGAATCTATCGCACTGGTTTTCAAACAAGACAAATTGCTAATTATGGTCTTAAAAAGTTCGAGACTACTTCTCCTACCTTCATTCAACTCCACATACAAACTATACACAAGCCAATCATTTAAATGTGCGAAGAAGCGGAGATTGTGCCATTAATATAGTCCTGAGAAAAGTCAAGACTTGAATTATTAATAATAATAATAATAGCTTATTGTCACAAGTAGGCTTCAATGAAGTTACGGTGAAAAGCCCCTAGTCGCCACATTCCGGCGCCTGTTCGGGGAGGCCTGTACGGGAATTGAACCCGTGCTGCTGGCCTTGTTCTGCATTACAAGCCAGGTATTTAGCCCACTGTGCTAAACCAGCCCCTTGGCGCTGTTCATGATCGTTGGTTGTCTCAAAGTGCTTCACAGCTAGTGAGGTGATGTTTGAGGTGTAGTCACTGCTGAAATGTAGGAAATGTGGCAACAAATATCTGTTCAGCAAACTGCCTCACACAGCAGTGTTTTTCTCTGTGACGTATATTGAGGGGTGCATATTGGCCAGGGCACCAGGGAGAACTCCCCTGCTCTTTTTCAAAACTGTGCCGTACCATCTTTTACAACCAGACAGGTCCCCAGTTTAACATCTCATCTGAAAGACGCACCTCTGACAGTACTGCACTGGGAGCGTTGGCCTTGATTCTTGTGCCCAAGTCCTGCAGTGAGCCAGGAACCTTGTGATTCAGAGGCAAGCATGCTACCAACTGAGCAACATCTGACACAACTATGCCACTGTCCTGCACCAATGAGTTTGAGTCGGTAGCTTAGCCCTTGGTGCAATTGCTTTTTCAATACTGGAAGCGATGTTCTCGCTTGTATGTCTGGTTCATGTGGAGTTTTCATTCCCTCCCTCCTCGCCCCCGGATCTTCTCTAACTTGTTATAGATGGAAAAATCCCACTTTATGAACATTTCAATAGCGTTTCTCAAGCTTGGGCAACGCTGACCTTCTATTGGGTGTTGCATCGTGCAAAACTTTACATTTATATATCCTCAGGGCGTCCCCAAGGGCGTTGTACTATTTTGATGTGTAATCACTGTTGTTCTGTACGAACTGGGGTAGGGAATCTGCGTGCAGCAAGCTCCCACGAGGAGCAATGCGGCAATGGGCAGATAATCTGTTTTGTTGCGATTTCAGTTGAACATAGAACATAGAACATTACAGCGCAGTACAGGCCCTTCGGCCCTCAATGTTGCGTCAACCTGTGAAACCACTCTAAAGCCCATCTACACTATTCCCTTATCGTCCATATGTCTATCCAAAGACCATTTGAATGCCCTTAGTGTTGGCGAGTCCACTACTGTTGTAGGCAGGGCATTCCACGCCCTTACTACTCTCTGAGTAAAGAACCTACCTCTGACATCTGTCTTATATCTATCTCCCCTCAATTTAAAGCTATGTCCCCTCGTGCTAGACATCACCATCCGAGGAAGAAGGCTCTCACTGTCCACCCTATCCAATCCTCTGATCATCTTGTATGCCTCAATTAAGTCACCTCTTAACTTTCTTCTCTCTAACGAAAACAGCCTCAAGTCCCTCAGCCTTTCCTCATAAGATCTTCCCTCCATACCAGGCAACATTCTGGTAAATCTCCTCTGCACCCTTTCCAATGCTTCCACATCCTTCCTATAATGCGGCGACCAGAATTGCACGCAATACTCCAAATGCGGCCACACCAGAGTTTTGTACAGCTGCAACATGACATCACGGCTCCGAAACTCAATCCCTCTACCAATAAAAGCTAACACACCGTATGCCTTCTTAACAACCCTCTCAACCTGGGTGGCAACTTTCAGGGATCTATGTACATGGACACCGAGCTCTCTCTGCTCATCCACACTGCCAAGAATCTTACCATTAGCCCAGTACTCTGTCTTCCTGTTATTCCTTCCAAAATGAATCACCTCACACTTTTCTGCATTAAACTCCATTTGCCACCTCTCAGCCCAGCACTGCAGCTTATCTATGTCCCTCTGTAACTTGTAACATCCGTCTGCACTGTCCACAACTCCATCGACTTTAGTGTCATCTGCAAATTTACTCACCCATCCTTCTACGCCCTCCTCCAGGTCATTTATAAAAATGACAAACAGCAGTGGCCCCAAAACAGATTCTTGTGGTACACCACTAGAGGGACAGCTATTGGCCCAGGACACGGGCAAGTCCTCCTATTCTTCTTTGAACAGTGCCATGGTTTTTTTTATGGCCACCTGGTTTAACATCTTCCATGAAAGGTGACATCTCCGCCATTGCAGCGCTCCCTTGCTGTTGCCACTGGGAGTGTCAACCTGAATTGTGTGCTCAGGTCTTGGACAAACACAATCTGCTCAACCTTTTATCAAAGATGCAACCTTTCTGTTCATGGCATCACCCTTGTAATCCTTATTTGCCCATTTTCCAGTGCCTCAATATTCTTTTTTATGACATCAAGGTCACCATTTTGCCAAATCCCATTCACCTTTCACCCTTGTGCTCACTGACCAGCATTGGTCCAGCAACCCAGTCAAGCAACCCCTCGATTCAAAAAATATATAAAAATAAAATTCTCACCCTTGGTTCCAACTCCATTCATGGCCTCCAACACCTGAGACATCTGTGTTCCAATTGTGGCTTCTTGACCTCCCCCAATCCCGCCACCATTACCAGCTATGCCTTTAATTGCTTAGATCTAGAAACGTGGGCGGCACGGTGGCACAAGTGGTTAGCACGATTGCCTCACGGCGCTGAGGTCCCAGGTTCGATCTTGGCTCTGGGTCACTGTCCGTGTGGAGTTTGCACATTCTCCTCGTGTCTGCGTGGGTCTCACCCCCACAACCCAAACTATGTGCAGGGTAGGTGGATTGGCCACGCTAAATTGCCCCTTAATTGGAAAACATGAACTGGATACTCTAAATAAATAAAAAAAGATCTGAAACGCAGGAGGTTCCCTCCCTCAACCCCGCAGGCGCTCTCCTGCACTCTTCGGCTTTAAGACTCTTTAAAACCCACGTATTTAACCATGTTTTTGTTCAACTTTCATAACATCTCTATCTGGCTTGGTGTCAAATTTTGTCTGATAATGCTCCACTGAAGCACCTCAATGTTTTACAAGGCCATAGGTGCTATATAAATGCAAGTTGTTGGGGTACTTTTAAATGTGGTTTAACCAAGGTGCTCTTTAAGTTTATGATAAACCAGCAGTAATATACAGCTATTTTCTGGTATATTCAGTATTGTGCACCACATTTTATATTGGAACTGACGGTGATTACTCCGAGTACTGCAGTTACATCTCAGGTCGGCTCAGCTATTCTTTATAAGTTTCATTCCTTTAACCTCCTCTGAAAGGCACAGAGTTCTCCCTCACAGTATGAATTTCATGCTGTTACGGAGCCATTGCATGTATGATTCCTGTCACAGCCAAGTGATCTCTCTGAGGATTTGGGTGCATGCTGACCTCGAGGCTGGTTTATCAGGATTTGCTGACTTTTTCACCAGCCAAGTCGTTGGCATCTTTCATTGCATCGCGACACTGGGCAACATTACAGAGTTTACAGTGTTCTCATTTCGATAACAGCTGGGCACTTCTACCAGAACTAAAAGAAATACTGAAGTATAAAATAGGAACACTTGTGGGTTGAAGCACTGTGCTTTTTAATCATGATCATGATATTTTTCATCAATGTAAGTGTTGTGAAGCCCGTGCTAAGGCAAAATCTGTTACAATTATAATCTAAAAAGTTTAATGATCTCTGCAGACTGCTGAAGGTGTCACCTTCATTGGACCCGACACACACGCTATTCAAGCCATGGGCGACAAGATTGAAAGCAAATTAATAGCCAAGAAGGCGCAAGTCAGCACCATCCCTGGCTACGATGGAGTGGTCAAGGTGAGATACCTTCGATTTTGTCCGATTAATCGGCCATTTATACAGATCCGTGCAATTCTGTCATCAATTTGAAACGTGCTTTTTAGTTATTGAATGACGCAGGTGGAGACCATTCGACCCATCATGTCTGTGCTAGCTCTGCAAAAGAGTTATCCCAATTAGTCCCACTTTCCCTGTGGCCCGTCAGATTTTTCAAGTACCTTGCCGTTGAAAGTTACTGCTGAATCTGCTTCCACCACCGTTTCAGGCAGTGCATTCCAACGGCAGGTCGCTCTGCAAAATTATTTCTCCTCCTCTCCTTCCTGGTTTTCTTGCATCATAACTTTGAATGCTTCTATTCAATTTCTCCTTAACTTCCTTTGCTGTAGCCCAGCTTCTTTAATCTCTCCACCCGTGTACAAATTACTCAATGAAGAATTAACAATGCAGAAGGAGGCCATTCGGCCCATCGAGTCTGCACCGGCTCTTGGAAAGAGCACCCTACCCAAGTTCCACACCTCCACCCTATCCCCATAACCCAGTAACCCCACCCAACACTAAGGGCAATTTTGGACACTAAGGGCAATTTATCATGGCCAATCCACCTAACCTGCACATCTTTTGACTGTGGGAGGAAACCGGAGAACCCGGAGGAAACCCACGCAGACACGGGGAGAACATGCAGACTCCGCACAGACAGTGACCCAAGCCGGGAATCGAACCTGGGACCCTGGAGCTATGAAGCAATTGTGCTCTCCGCAATGCTACCGTGCTGCCCTCAATTGATGCAGAATGCGGGTAATTTAATATTCAAACATATAGGCCAACAGTTCAGTATTCTAAAGATTGATAGTTTGACCGTTTATTTGGTGCAGGTGCATGTATGGTGGTACATACAGCTCTGGAAAAGAGTCGTATTGGACTCAAAATGTTAACTCAATTCCGCCCTGCGTCTCTGCACAGATGCTGTCAGCCTTCTTGAGTTTTTCTAGCATTTTCTTTTTTTTAAATTATGTATGTCGATGCTGTTCTGTTTACAGCAGAGATGGTTACAGAGGAACAGGAGAAGTCTATTCAGCCCCTCGAACCTGTCCCGCCAGTCAATGAGATAATGGCTCATCTGTGACCTAAGTCCATATACCTGCCCATTTCCCTTGATATCTTTGCGTAACAAAAAACACAGATTTAAAATTAACAACTGATGAAAAACAAATTGAAAATGAAAATCGCTTATTGTCACAAGTAGGCTTCAAATGAAGTTACTGTGAAAAGCCCCTAGTCGCCTCATTCCGGCGCCTGTTTGGGGAGGCTGGTACGGGAATTGAACCGTGCTGCTGGCCTGCCTTGGTCTGCTTTAAAAGCCAACGATTTAGCCCAGTATGTTAAACTAGCACCTATCCAGCTTCAACTCCTGTTTGTGGGAGAAAGTGCCAAACCGCTACTATCCTTTGAGTGAATTTGGGCTTCTTAACATCTCTCCTGAACGGTCTAGCCCTAATTTTTAGACTGTGCACCCGAGTTTTAGAATCACTGGAAATAGTTTATGTTTATCTACCCTGTCTTTCCCTGTTAATATTTCATTGATTTCATGGAATTTACAGTGCAGAAGGAGGACATTCGGCCCATCGAGTCTGCACCAGCCCGTGGACAGAGCACCCTGCTTAAGCCCAGGCTTCCACCATATCCCCGGAACCTGACCTAACCTTTTGGACACTAAGGGACAATTTAGCATGGCCAATTCACCTAACCTGTACATTTTTGGACTGTGGGAGGAAACCAGAGCACCCGGGAGAAAGTGCAAACTCCACATAGATAGTCACCCGAGGCCGGAATTGAACCTGGGACCCTGGAGCTCTGAGGCAGCAGTGCTAACCACTGTGCCACCGTGCTGCATATCTTGAATACTTCGATCGGATCACTCCTTAACCTTCAAAATTCTATCAAAAACAGGTCTAATTTGAGTAATCTCGCCTCGAAACTCAACCCCTGTATCATTTCTGTAAACCTACTTTTTATTAAGTTTAGAGTGCCCAATTCATTTTTTCCAATTAAGGGGCAATTTAGCGTGGCCAATCCACCTAGCTTTCACATTTTCTGGTAGTGGGGGCGAAACCCACGCAAACATGGGGAGAATGTGCAAACTCCACACTGACAGTGACCCAGAGCTGGGATCGAACCTGGGACCTCGGCGCCGTGAGGCAGCAGTGCTAACCCACTGCGTCACCGTGCTGCCCCATCTGTAAACTTACTTTGCCTGCCCTCCGTTTAAGATTAAGGGGAGATTTAGTAGAGCTGCTCAAAATTGAGGGGGTTTTGATGGAGAAAATAAGGAGAAACTATTTGCAGTGGCAGGAGGGTCAAATGGACTCAGAATTATGACAATTGATGAAAGAAGCATGGGGGTGATAAGAATGTTTCCTGCTCAGCGACTTGCTGTGATCTGGAATGTGCCGCCTGAAAGGATGGTGGAAGCAGATTCAATACTAACTTTCAAATGAGGAACATTTGGAGGGTTGTGGGGAGAGATTAGTTGGATAGATCTTTCAATGAGCCGGCACAAGGACGATGGGCTGAATTTGGGCAGCACGGTAGCACAAGTGGATAGCACTGTGGCTTCACAGCGCCAGGGTCCCAGGTTCGATTCCCCGGGTCACTGTCTGTGCGGAGTCTGCACGTTCTCTCCGTGTCTGCGGAGGTTTCCTCTGGGTGCTCCGGTTTCCTCCCACAGTCCAAACAGACGCGCAGGGTGGGTGGATTGGTCATGATGAATTGCCCTTAGTGACCAAAAAAAAGGTTAGGAGCGGTTTTTGGGTTACGGGGATAGGGTGGAAGTGAGGGCTTAAGTGGGTCGGTGCAGACTCGATGGGCCGAATGGCCTCCTTCTGCACTGTATGTTCTAATATTACCTCCTCCTGCGACACTTTGCAGCAAAGCCCAACTCACCTGGTACAGTGCTAAGATAATGGTGCATCTTGTCCAAAGAGGTGTGTTTTTAAAAATAAATTTAGAGTACCCAAATATATTTTTCCCATTTAAGGGGCAATTTAGCGTGGCCAATCCACCTACCTAGGGCAGCACTGTAGCACAAGTGGATAGCACTGTGGCGTCCCAGCGCTAGGTCCCAGGTTCGATTCCCCGCTGGGTCACTGTCTGTGCGGAGTCTGCACATTCTCCCCGTGTCTGCGTGGGTTTCCTCCGGGTGCTCCGGTTTCCTCGCACGGTCCAAAGACATGCAGGTTAGGTGGATTGGCCGTGTTAAATTGCCCTCAGTGACCAAAAAGGTTAGATGGGGTTATGGGGATAGGGTGGAAGTGAGGGCTTAAGTGGGTCAGTGCAGACTCGATGGGCCAATTGGCCTCCTTCTGCACTATGTTCTATGTACCCTGCACATCTTTTTGGGTTGTGGGGGTGAGACCCACGCAGACGTGGGGAGAACGTGCAAACGCCGCGTGGACAGTGACCCGGGGCCGGGATCGAACCTGGGTCCTCGGTGCCGTGAGGCAGAGGTTGTAACCCCTGTGCCACCGTGCCACCCCAAACCAATGAGAAGCGTTGCCCATTGCATGTTTAATTTGAAAATTTACTCTGATCTTGGAAGATTGTCTAAAAGAAACCTAGGGCTGCACGTCAGACTCCTTGCTTACTGAGATCAGATACTGCAGCAAACCAACATGACTTAGTCAAAGCAGAATGCAAATGAAAAGCTGCAATTTTGCAACTGCAAAACCAATTCAAACTGTTTCTACTTATCTATAAATGGTGGGGCATTGCATTGGGTTCAAGAGGCTCTAATTGTCTGCATTTGACTGGTTTAACACTTCCTGACAGAGTGGCTATTAAGGCGAAGTATTCTCGCATAACTGTCATCGAGTTGAACAAAGGCACTTGAAACTCAATGTGTGGAAACCACTAACATGCCTAAATTACTCTCTTTTGATTCTCTTTGGTATCTCCCGGCTAAAATATTGGAAGGTGGGTTCCCTCTGCCAAACCGAGGCGGCTGGAGATTTTTTTGTAAAGTTACAAACTTTTTAAAACCGGGTTTGTTTTACCGGAAAACAAATTATTCTTTGAGGTGGGTGTGGGGGACGGGGGAATACCACTTAACACTCACAATTATTTGAAAAGAAAAGGGCCTTCAACAGATACCCCTTTCAGGTTTGCTTTGAACTTAACAAGCACTGATTTGTGGAGCAGGCAAGCTAATGAAAGGAAATTAAAATTTCCGCCAACTTCCACCCCCACTCTAACTTACTTGTTACGTCGAATATGTATGTACATGCAATATATATTGTTATAAAGCAATTCTACTTTTTTTTTCTACTCTTAGCTAGCTGCACAATTTTTTCCCTTGCTGCCCAGATAATTTCAACAAGGACTAATATTTAACATCAGTTGCTATCTAGTTGGCAGACTGTATTGTGCACACAGCTTTAAAAACTATTGGGTTTCATTTTAATGTTCATAAGACAACCCCTGTAGCTTTAATCACTGGTGGTTTCCAGACGCCCCTTCCAATGTTTTGCTTCTCAGCTGTTTCCCCCCCCACCCCCCACCACCACCACCACCAGCAAATCCCAGAAAATATAATTTCCTTCTGAAATATACAAAAACCCAGTTAATTGAGGCTTAAAATCCTAGTGTTGTAATTTTTTTTACTGGATGCAACAGGGGAAAATTAAATTGGACCTCTTTCCCCACACATGCTCCTTTCTCGGAGAATTAGCAGCAAAAATAGTGAGCTCCATACTCGCACAAACTTTTAAATGGATTTTATTTTTAAAGCATTTTCTGAACAATTTGCCAAGTGGATTTTAGCTGTTTTTTCTCATAGTTTTTCAGGTTGGTCGGAATGGAGAAATAGAAGCAGGAAACATCTTGCTGCAAAGTGTGTGTGTGTGTGTGTGAGGGGGGGGGGGGGGGGGGGGGAGAATGCGAGATTTGCTAAACTGTGAATGTCTCCAAGAGTAATTTTTTTGCATTCAGTTAGACGTGAAATAACTGAGATCCTAGAAGCAGCATGACCACTCAAGTAGTCATAACTGTAGACAGTCCACTCCCCCTACTGTCAGTTACAGGGACAGCATAGTTGGTTGAAGATGATAAAAAAAACCTGCGCCAGTGGGCAGACACACTGCAAAGGCTGATTTACATTTCACAACTGACTGAAAACTATTAAAGCTTGTAATTTTTTCTCCCGCACACTGACATGGCTAAAGTGGCTGTCAAATGATTTGATGCTTTTTTATTTTTGGCCGACCTTGCTTTATTAATTCGTCTTGAAAGTTTTGAGAAAAGCTCTGCAAAGTTGACATTTTGTGAGTAGGGGGTGGGGTAGCTTGTTCACCAAATGTTCTATCTTTACAAGGTTTACAGAGACACGGTTTCGGCTAAATTATTTTGAATCCCGGGAAGGGATAGTGATTTGGAAGACCCAGTCAGAAAAGCTTTACCTTTTCAATTGTGGAATGAATTCCATGTTTGGCTCAATAAGGAAGTGTGGCTGGATTGTAAATGCAACATAAAGCCTACCCTGAGTGACCACTCTACACTGCATAGCTGCCTGGAGGGGAAAGGACAGAGGTTGACGGGAGTAATGTTTGGTCTTATTTCCTGCCCTTACAGGATGCTGTGGAAGCTGTCAAAATTGCCAATGAAATTGGTAAGGTGTTAAGTTTAACCATCACACTGCTGATTTATTTATCGGTGAATGCATGTGAATGTATGTGCGTGCGTAACTTGCCTACTAACACTGGTGTTGGAGATTTTTAGACAAAATCTTGGAAAATTAGGATAAATAGAGCCAAATAGTGGAAGACTTGTTAAGTTACTTGATTTTTGGAGGAAGTACAGTAAAATCTTTGTTATCCGGCATGCGTAGCGAATTGATGCTGATAAATCAGAACTGCTGGTTAATAGAGAGTTCCTGCTACCATTGGGATAAAGTGTAATACATGCATCAATGACCCAATATGCAAGTACTCAGGAAGCAAAGAACAGTATTCTTTTTACTTCCTATCTTCCACAGTACATTAAAACATAAGTTAAAGAATAAAATAACACAGTACAGAGGTACATGCTCCGGACAACTTTGTAATTGCTACTGGTTGGCAATGATTCGTATTAGAGGAACATCAGAAATTCCGGTTAATGCGGCGGCACGGTGGCGCAGTGGTTAGCACTGCTGCCTCACGACGCCGAGGACCCGGGTTCGAATCCCGGCCCCGGGTCACTGTCCGTGTGGAGTTTGCACATTCTCCCCGTGTTTGTGTGGGTTTCGCCCCCACAACCCAAAATGAAATGAAAATCGTTTATTGTCACAAGTAGGCTTCAAATTAAGTTACTGTGAAAAGCCCCTAGTTGCCACATTCCGGCGCCTGTTCAGGGAGGCTGTTACGGGAATCGAACCGTGCTGCTGGCCTGCATTGGTCTGCTTTCAAAGCCAGCGGTTTAGCCCTGTGCTAAACAGCTAAACAGATGTGCAGGGTAGGTGGATTGGCCACGCTAAATTGCCCCTTAATTGGAAAAAAAAATTAGGTACTCCAAATTTATATTTTTAAAAAAAATTCCGGTTAGTAGAACATCCCAGTTGGAAGAATGCCGGATAACACAAAGTTTACGGTATTTGAAAGATTCTTTTAAACATTTTTACGGTTTGTTTATATTCCCTCGGACATGTTTTTGTTACTGTTTCATTCCTTTAGATTCCTCCCATTCCCTTTGTCTGTCTCCCACTGAGATGCATTATTTTCAGTCTGACAGAGTACAGGCAACCTCGATTCCTGATGGTCCGCTTTGCAACTGGCCGTGAGGTGATCTGAAAAGAATTGCCCAGGTATGATGATGACCTGTTGGTTTCCTTAGCACCACTCCTCTCTTCGGCCAATTGCCCAGCCTTTCCTTGGCGACTCAACCTTGATAGGGACCTCACCACAGGGGTTGGCTCAAGTGCATGCCTGCACTGACTAATTTGAGGTGTCGCATTTTGATGCACTACTATAATCAAGTAATATGTTTCTATTTAAAAATGCTGTTTCTACCTGTACAGTTCTTGTTCGCCTACCATAAGTCTGACAATGCTGAAGTTTCAGCAACTGGATTAATTTTTACTGCAATACTATTTACAGTGCAGAGACAGGCTATTTGGTCCCAATGTTTCTGTGCACAAGCCTCCCCCCACCCTACTTCATCTCACACTACCTATTTATTTATCCCTCGCGTATTCCATTCTCCCTCATGTACTTTTCTGGTTTCATCTTAAATGCACGCATTTACAAAGTACAAAGGCGTAAGATATTTCCTTCTGAATCGCTAATAAAAATAACAAAATAAGAAGATCTGACCTTTGGCTTGATACCTGCTCTTTCTTTTTGACTATCTTCTTTGGCTTGGGGGAGACGGGGTTAGGTGCAAGTGGAAAACAAGTTTTCCAAAGTAATGGCGCCATAAGACAATGGACCCAGTGAATCAGGAATGGGATTGGAAATTTCACCTCCGATTCGGTAACTGGGAGTGATACATCAAGATTTTGGCAAAAGCAAGAATAATGCTCCTGGTGCCAGGTAGTACCTGAACGTGGATTTCCATAAACCAGTTGTTGTCTCCAGCGTTATTGGACATATGGTCAGCTGTCATGCTCACATGACCAAATGATCAAAGTCAGTACTTCTGTCTAATTGTTCCCTGCTGCTAGGTTACCCCGTCATGATCAAGGCCTCCGCGGGAGGTGGTGGGAAAGGCATGCGAATAGCCTGGAATGATGATGAGACCAGGTGAGGCCACGCTCAGAAACTAACCTTCAAAAAAAACGAAAGTGCAAATTTTGAAAAAGGTTCCATCAGGCCATGGCGGCTTTGATATTGGAGATCAACTGAGAACGAAATGGGATGAAATCAAATGCCTCTTTGCGTAGCGTTTGGCTGAGGTTTGAGGGAAGTGTTGGGAGTGTTGGCCAAGGCAGATGTTTAACATAAACAGAACACCACAGGCAGGTTGATCGTGTTTATTTTGTTTGCGAGGGTGCTGTTAACGCAAACAGCTTTGTATGTTTGTGAAACTCACTGGAATGTCATTCACTCCTCTCTGCCACCGTTTACCGAGATCCCACTTTGAGCCAAATGCTCCATTTGCCATACCTGCCTCTCCCTCTCCCAATCAGTGTGAAAAATAGGAGGAGCCAACACTCCAGGTGCAAGAAGTAGGAACTTGAGAGCAAGAACCAATCCAACCCCATTTGTGCCTGTTTTCTAATCTTGTGTTACTATCAATCTGATCCACAGCAATGTGGTTTACGGGGGGTCAATGGGGGTCCTCCATGTGCCATCGGGGGTATTGGAGGGAGTTCATTTTTCTCGCAGATCCCCCCCCCCCCCGCTCTCTGTGTAGCTGAGCTTCTGCCTGCTCTATCAGGTCCCGCCCTGCCCGAGTGACGGAGCAGTTTTTGACAGAGTGTCAAAAGATCTGGTCCAAAAACCTGTGTTTCGGGAGAGCAACACACACCGGTCTTCACTCCGAACCTGACACTTTGTCATTTGTTTGAAAATTCCGCCCAACACCTCCATTTATAAAGCCCCAGTCTCATCAGCTTGTCCTGGCAGCATAAAGAGATTGAAAACAAGTTTATTTTTGATACTTGACATGCCCTTGGACAAAATACTGGGTAAATATTGCTGAACACTTCCCCTTTATTTTGCTCAAGGTCGTCGATTTTGGGCGTCGACAATTAACTACCATAATTGAAACCCAAATGATGCACTTAAAAACAATTCTTTCCTATTCTGATATTGCTGACTTTTGCTGGGGAAAGACTTCACTGGCTGCTGGTAGATCTGTGGTACGGTAATATTTATTACTCATGTATAATCCCACACTGTGAGTAGGCTACTTTAGCTTTGGGTGAATTGATATTATACAACACTGAAGCTACTTTAATGCAAATCATATTTTGCAAACTTGCCGCAAGTTGTAATATTGGGAGCTAGGTTTCTGAATTGCCTCTATATTTAACGAAAACGCGAGGGTATATTTGACCACTATAGGAAACTGACTAGATTACGTCGAATTTTAAACACCACACATTTTGGTTCTCTATTGATTGCAGTGGATAATCCTCAATATTGGCTTCTTGTGCATTGTCCGCACCTTCAACTACCAAGAGCCCCAAGTTTCCTTCTCAAATACCTTTGATTTTCATTCTGTCATGGGTTGATGTCATCACTGGCAAGGCATTTGTCCTTGAACTGAGTGGCTTGTTAGGCCATTTCAGAGCACAGTTAAGTTTTAAAAATAAATTTTGGACACAATTATTTTTTTCCACTTAAGGGGCAATTTAGCGTGGCCAATCCACTGATCCTGCACATTTTTTTTTTTTGGGTTGTGGGGGCGAAACCCACGCAAACACGGGGATAATGTGCAAACTCCACACGGACAGTGACCCAGGGCTGGGATGGAACCCGGGTCCTCGGCGCCGCAAGGCAGCCGTGCTAACCACTGCGCCACAGCGCTGCCCAGAGAATGGTTAAGTTAAAAGTCAACCACATTGCTGTGGATCATGCAGGCCAGACCAGGTCGGGTTGCCAAATTTCTTTCCCCAGAGGACATTATGACCCAGATGTTTGTTTACGACAATCGATGATTGTTTCATTGCCACTCTTACTGAGACCCGGTTTTAATTCCAGATTTTATTATGTTCCTCCTCTCCGCATCTCATTCCTCTTTTACGATTCTCTTTAAAACCAGCCTCTATTGACCACGTCCTTGTTTCTCCTTATGTGTTTCAACTTTTGTTTGAAAATTGCTCTGGTCGAGTGTCTTGGGATGTTACTGCGTTAGGTGCTATAGAAATGTACATTGTTGTGTGAGCTTGATTTAAAAAAAACACCCTCTTATGGACTGACCTGATTAACACTACACCCCTGTATGCTTTACCCAATGCTGGTATTTATGTAGTTACATTGTGTACCTTGTGTTGCCTATTATGTTTTTATTTTTATTTTCATGTACTTCGAAAAAAATTTTAGAGTATCCAATTCATATTTTCCAATTAAGGGGCAATTTAGCGTGCTCAATCGACCTACCTTGCACAGCTTTGGGTTGTGGGGGTGAAACCCACGCAAACACGGGGAGAATGTGCAAACTCCACATGGACAGTAACCCGGAGCCGGGATCGAACCTGGGACCTCTGCGCCGTGAGACTGCAGTGCTACCACTGCGCCACCATGCTGCCCTTATGTTCATGTACTTAATGATCTGCTGAGCTACTCGCAGAAAAATACTTTTCACTGTACCTCGGTACACGTGACATTAAACAAATCCAATCCAATTTTCAACCTGATCCGTTTAGTTTCCCACTCCAAAAAAAGCATCAACATCACAAGAATCATAGACATAGAACATACAGTGCAGAAGGAGACCATTTGGCCCATCGAGTCTGCACCGACCCACTTAAGCCCTCACTACCACCCTATCCCCGTAACCCAATAACCTCTCCTAACCTTTCTTTTGGTCACTCAGGGCAATTTATCATGGCCAATCCACCTAACCTGCACGTCTTTGGACTGTGGGAGGAAACCGGAGCACCCGGAGGAAACCCACGCAGACACGGGGAGAACGTGCAGACTCCGCACAGACAGTGACCCAGCAGGGAATCGAACCTGGGACCCTGGCGCTGTGAAACCACAGTGCTATCCACTTGTGCTACCATGCTGCCCTTTAGAATTTGTCTTGTCTTTAGAATTTGTGTACATTATTTAATCAATTTAACTCAAATCTTAGAAAAGTTGACGGTGCCAGAGCTGCACCACAAATATTAAATGGCTAAATCTTCCTGCTATCCCATCAGTGCAGTGCTCTCCTACTGGAAGGTACATGCATGTGAATAGGATTTTAGTTGCCCTTCTCACCATCCCGGGGGGGGGGGGTCTAATAGCTATCTGCCCTTGTGGACCAGGCCAACGTGATGGGAATTCCTCTGGGGGAAGATGTGAGTGGCTGTTAGCACCTCTAGAGACCAACATGCAGTGCAAAATATGTGTTGAAGATCAACAACCTCTTAAGCTATACAGGTTCAGACCAGCTGGTCTTCTAACATCAATGCTGTACAGAGCCCTGGGCGCCTGTGGGCACTTTCCAGGAATTCCGTGAATTGATGTGAAGGTGGGAGGTGGGAGCTGAGTGTGGCTGTCACATCTGAGGCAGGGAGTGGACTGCTTGCCTCACCTTGGAGGGAAACACGTGCGGCATTACTGAGAATGACACACTAATAAAACCTGTTTTATTAAAAGCATCATTAAATCACTCTTCACACAAGTATAATTATAATTTAGATGGGGGGGGTGGGTCTGTGGTTACTAATCCATTTGAAAAGGAGTCGGGCGGCATGGTAGCACAGTGGTCAGCACTGCTACATCACAGCTCCAGGGTTCAGGTTCAATTCCAGCCTCGGTTGACTGTGTGTGTGGAGTCTGCACGTTCTTTCCGCGTTGGCAGTGCGCCCTCCTGCGTGGGTTTCCCAACGGCGTGGGGGGGCTTCAATGTGAAATCCTATTGACAAGCGGCGGGAGTAGCCAGCGAATGGTGCGCCGCCGAGAAACATGCGGTCGGTGGCCCGGGGAATCCCGCTCCAGATCTTAAACAATGGCCTGAACAGTTAAATGCAACACCCCTTTAGCACGGCACTAGTTTCATGTGGTCGCTTTCTGGAGTGGGACCTGACCACAACCCATTCCCTATTTCTATCTCTGTCCTACTGCCCTCCTGCCTCATTTCATCTGTTGCTGAAACCCTCATCCTGCCTTTGCTCCCTCCGGACTTGACTATTGTAATGTCGATTCCCACAATTCCGCTCCCCGCCTCCCCCATAACTTGCAATGATGCCATATCCTTACTTGCACCAATTGCCATTCACCCATCACTCCTTCCTGAGCTCACTCACCAACATTCTTGCTCTCACATTTCTGGCCCCCTCCCTATTTCTGTCACCTCCACCAGGTTCACAAGTGTCGGAGAAATCTGCACTCTTTTAATTCTGACCTTTGAGGACCCCCGATTTTAATCACATAACCATTGGTGGTCATGCCTTGAGTTGCCTGGGTCCTAACTCTGGAATTCCCTCCCTAAACCTCCCCGCCTCTCTCTTCCTTTTAAGCTGCTCCTGATAAACCTACCTCTGACCAAGCTTTTGACCATCTGCTGAAAGATCTCCTTGTGTGTCTCAAAGAGCAAAGAACAAAGAAAAGTACAGCACGGCTCTCGGTGTCAAGTTTTGCTTTTTATTGCGTCTGTCAAGTGCTTTAGGACATGGTGTTATGTTTACAGTGCTGTATAAATACAACATTTTGTTGCCTGATAGAAAGGTGTGGGTCCGACCCCTGAGCCAAGCTAATCTTTGAACAGTTGAGATCGCACTTTGCACCATCAAAGTTTGCAGTGGGGAATGAGGCCCTGCCTGTGCTGTTTTGCCAGACAATCAAAAACAAATCTCATGGCCCCAATCTGTGCGCCAGCAATAGAATTATAGAATCATAGAATTTACAGTGCAGAAGGAGGCCATTCGGCCCATCGAGTTTGCACCGACTCGAAAGAGAACCCTACTCCAGCCCACGCCTTCACCCTCCACCAGTAAACCTACTTAACCTTATTGGATACTAAGGGCAAATTAGCATGGCCAATCCACCTAACCTGCACCTCTTTGGACCGTCTGGAAACCGGAGCACCCGGGGGAAACCCACACAGACACGAGGAGAACGTGCAGACTCCTCACAGTTAGTGACCCAAGCCGGGAATCGATTGGGAATAGGAACAGAATAAGGCCTCCATTAAATTTGCCCGATCTGTACCTTAATTTCCATCTGGATGCTGTAAACCATAAAACCTTTGCCCAACAAAAATCGAGTAATCACAGTTTTGAAAATTCAAAAAAGCTTTTGGGGGCAAGGGTTCTGGGCTGCCAGCACCTTTTGTGTGAATGAATGCTTCTTTGTTGGGGCGGCACAGTGGTTAGCACTGCTGCCTCGCAGCTCCAGGGACCTGGGTTCGATTCCGGCTTGGGTCACTGTCTGTGCGGAGTCTGCACGTTCTCCCCGTGTGTGTGTGGGTTTCCTCCGGGTGCTCCGGTTTGCTCCCACAGTCCATAACTGGACAGGTTTGGTGGATTGGCTGTGCTAAATTGCCCCTTGGTGTCCAGGGAAGTGCAGGTTAGTTGGGGTTACAGCCATAGGGTGGGGAGTTGGCTCTAGGTAGGTGCTCTTTCAGAGGGTCAGTGCAGATTTGATGGCCCAAATGGCCTCCATCTACACTTCAGGAATTCTATGATTTTTGACATTACCCCTGAGTAGCCTAACTCTAATTTTAAGGTTATGCACTCTTGTTCTGGACTATCTCTCCCCCAATCTACCGTACAGCCTTCCTATGATCGCCTTAAATACCTCAATTAGATGTTCCCTTTTCTATACTCAGGAGGGTACAAACTCCATCTATGAAACTTATTCAGTAAACTGGCTAACAATTGATTGGCTCTTCGGTTGAATCACTAGATGGTGCTTGGTGACTGTACCTCAACCTTACTTGACAACTTCAGGAGAGAAAGGAAGAATGTTTCAGGAATCAAAAAAACCTTCACACCTGGCAGGACCACCTTTAACTAGTTTTTATTTTAAAACATTTTTTTTTTTTTAAAGAGTACCCAATTATTTTTTTTTCCCAATTAAGGGGCAATTTAGCGTGGCCAATCCAATTAGGTTCTGGGGGTGAGACCCGCGCAGACACAGAGAGAATGTGCAAACTCCACACGGACAGTAACCCAGGGCCGGGATCGAACCCGGGTCCTCAGCGCCGTAGGCAGCAGTGCTAACCACTGCATCACGTTTAACTATTGAGTCAATTAATTTACCAATCTGTTGGTCAGCACATTAATGCATTTATACTTACTAGCTCAATTATTTCACCACAGCAATTAAAAAAAAAAAAAAATTTAGATTACCCAATTATTTTTTCCAATTAAGGGGCAATTTAGCGTGGCCAATCCACCTACTCTGCACATTTTTGGGTTGTGGGGGCGAAACCCATGCAGACACGGGGAGAATGTGCAAACTTCACACGGACAGTGACTCAGAGCCGGGATCGTACCTGGGACCTCAGCGCCGTGAGGCAGCTGCGCTAACCACTAGGCCACCGTGCTGCCCAGTTTCACCACAGCAATAACATCTTGTATTTAAATAGTGCCTTTAACATAGTAAAATGTCCCAAGGGACTTCACATGAACGATTATCAGACAAAATGTGACACTCAGCTACATAAGATATTAGGAGAGGTGACCATGCGCTTTGTCAAAGAGGTAGGTTTTAAGGAGCATCTTAAAGGAGGGGAGAGCGAGGTTAGTTCCGGAGTTTAGGCTCAGGCAGCTGAAGTTATATCCGCCAGTGGTGGAGTGAATAGAATCTTGTCTTCAGCCACTTGTTTAAGAGGCGGACATTGAACATCCTGATTGCTACATATAACTGAAAAAAGCTCTGTTGCAATTTTATTAATGAAATTCCTCATCCACCTTCAGTGACTTGTAAAGTATGATAAAGTTAAATAGACCGTGCTCTCAAACATTTGTCTGTTCCCACTTCTTTAGGGAAGGGTTTAGGTTTTCTTCACAAGAAGCATCTTCGAGTTTCGGTGACGACCGGCTTTTGATCGAGAAGTTTATTGATAATCCTCGCCACATCGAAATTCAGGTTAATGAATTCAGGATTCTCTCATTGGAAACTCTTTGTCAAGAAAGGCTTGTAATTAAAACTGAGGTTTATGCAGGGAACTGGATGGCTCAATCATTGCTTTTTCACCTGGGGATGTGGCCTCAAATGTGTCGAATAACTAGCGGCATACGAGTGTCTGGAAGGAAGGAGCGTTTTTAAAATTGTTTTAAAAATGTTTTTTTCCCAATTAAGGGGCAATTTGTCCACCTACCCTGCACATCTTTGGATTGTGGGGGTGAGACTCATGCAGACACGGGGAGAATGTGCAAACTCCACATGGACAGTGACCCGGGGCCGGGATTCGAACCCGGGTCCTCGGCACTGTGAGGTAGCAGTGCTAACCACTGCGCCACCGTGCCGTCCCTTCATCACATCCTTTTGATGTATCCTTCTGTTCCTTTCTTCCTTATGTATTTATCCAGCTTCCTCTTAAATGTACCTTTTCTAAGGGCCTTAATCACTGTTAAGTGTGAAGACATTTCTCCTGAAATCTCTCTTGGATTTATTAGTAACCATTTTGTACATATGGCCCCTAGATTTGGTCTTCCTCATGATAGGAAACACCTATTATTATTATTATTATTCTCCATGTCTACCCTATCTATCTCCTTCATAATCTTTAAACCCCATTACCAGCTTTGGTCAATTTCCTAATGCTGATATTTAATTTTCGAGTACCCGATTCATTTTTTCCCAATTAAGGAGCAATTTAGCGTGGCCAATCCACCTACCCTGCACATCTTTGGGTTGTGGGGGCGAGACCCACGCGGACACGGGGAGAATGTGCAAACTCCACACGGACAGTGACCCGAGGCCGGGATCGAACCCGGGTCCTTGGTGCTGTGAGGCAGCCGTGCTAACCACTGTGCATCCGTGCTGCCCATCCTAATGCTAATATATCCCTCACGCTGAAGAGCACAGATACTGTCCTGATGTTTTGGTGATTTGCATGAACAATATAGAACCCCAATACCATCCAGGACAGCCTGCTTGATTGGCATCCCATCCATCACCTTAAATATCCCATGCCTCCACCGATGCACAGTAGCAGCCGTGTATACCAGCTGCAAGATGCATTGTAGCAGCTTGCCAAGGCTGCTTCGATACCACCTTCCAATCTTGTGACCTCTACCACCTAGAAGGACAAGGGAAGCTGATATATGGGAAAACCATCACCTGCAAGTTCTCCTCCAAGCCACACACCATCCTGACTTGGAAAGCTAATCAATGTTCCTTCATTCGGTCATCACCCTGGAACTCCCTCCCTAACAGCACTGTGGATGTACCTACCCCACATCGACTGCAACGATTTAAGAAGGCACCTTGTCAAGGGCAGTTAAGGATGGGCAGCAATTGCTGGCTTTTCCAGCTATGCCCACATCATGTGAAATAATTTTTAAAAATAGACTGGGAAGATCCCAACTTTAATCCAGCACTAGGCTGAATCCATTGATTTTGGCTGAGATATCAGTCGGACACTACAGTTGGCTTCAACACCTTGGATTGAATTGGGGAAAATCAGAAACGTTTCATTTCTGTTCATCAGCTTGGAATCTCTGCTGGAGAGGTGCGTGTGTTAATGCTGGGGATGCTCAGCTGTGATGCCCCAGTAGTTAAACAGTCCGCATTGACTAACTATGAAGCCCACACATGATAAAGAAGCACCTGAGGACATCTGACCCTCTTGTTACGGTAGACGTCATATCTGTCTTCGTGGGGTATGAAACTTTGAAGAAAGATTGTGTTCGGAAAGAGGCAAATTTGGCAACTGTTAACTGAAAGCATGGGTGAATAAAATTTCCCTGGGAAAAAAGACGGGGAACGACCAGATATTATAACAACAACATCAATTTTAATCAGTGTCACAAGTAGGCTGACATTAACACAGCAATGAAGTTACTGTGAAAATCCCCGAGTCACTACACTCCGGGTACATTGATGGAATATACTGTTTTGGGTTGATATGTTAAATGTTGTTTTAACCAGGTGATTATATCAAGCATCATTCCATATAAAATAAATGCAACATTTTTTGCCCCCCCCCTAGATATTAGGGGACAAACATGGCAATGCTCTCTGGCTGAATGAGAGAGAGTGCTCCATTCAGAGGAGGAACCAGAAGGTGGTTGAAGAGGCACCAAGGTAAGGCCTTTAATATAGTGTTCATTTTTAAAAATTATTTATTCGATCTTGGGATGTGGGCGCGTTGGTTGGGCCAACATTTGCTGCCCATCCCTAATTGCCCTTGAACTGAGTGGCTTGCTGGGCCATTTCAGTGGGGGTCAGTTAAGAGTCAACTGTATCGTCGTGTGGGTCTGGAGTCACATGTCGGTCAGATCAGGTACAGATGGCATATTACCATCATAGAATTTACAGGGCAGAAAGAGGCCATTCGGCCCATCGAGTCTGCACCGGCCCCTGGAAAGAGCACCCCACCCAAGCCCACACCTCCACCCCATCCACATAACTCAGTAACCCCACCCAACCCTTTTGGACACTTAAGGGCAATTTATCATGGCCAATCCTCCTAACCGGCTCATCTTTGGACTGTGGGAGGAAACCGGCGCACCGGAAGGAAACCCACGCACACACCGGGAGTACGTGCAGACTCCGCACAGACAGTGACCCAAGCCGGGAATCGAACCTGTGACCCTGGAGCTGTGAAGCAACAATGCTAACCACTTGTGCTACCCTGCTGCCCTTTCCACCCCAAAAGGGCATTAGTGAACCAGATAGTTTTTTTTTTTACAAACCATGGATGATAGTTTCATGGTCATTACTAAAATTAGTTTTATATTCCATATTTATTAATTGAATTGAAGCTCCTTCAGTTGCTGTGGATTTGAACCCATGTGTCCCAAGCCTGGACTCCTGGATTTCTTGTCCCAGTGACTTAGCCACTTCACCACCATCTTCCCCTATTCCTGCCTCATTTATTAGTTTCTATTCTTTAGTAACATCATGAGTAAAATAAATTCATGATGCCAATATTGGATCCTAGGAGGTAAAGGCCAGAATTCGAGAAGAGCAGAAAACTCAGAGGATTGTGGGTCTGGAGAGGAGATCGGGATAGAGATAGGGATAGGGAGGGGCGAAGGCATGGTGCGGGGTGGAGTGAGGTTTGCAAACCAGGATGAACATTTTAAAATGGGGGTGTTGCCGGATTGGTAGTCAACATAGGTCAGTTGCCCTAGGGGCGATGGGTGAATGAGACAGGGGGCGTGATTCTCCGAGCCCAGTTGGCGCAGGGAAGGGAGGTTGGAGCGTCGTGAACCACTCCAGCGCATCGGTTGCCCCCGCGATGGCGCGAACACTTAGTCTCCATTTTGGACAATTGCTCCCAGGGTGTGAGTTCGGATGTGGGCAGCAGAGACTGACCAGGAATGCATTGGAATAGTGAAACCTGGAGTTAACAAAGTCATAATATTTATTATTGTCACAAGTAGGCTTACATTAACACTGCAATGAAGTTACTGTGAAAATCCCCTAATCGCCACATTCCGGCGCCTGTTCGGGTACACAGAGGGAGAATTCAAAATGTCCAATTCACCGAACAAGCACGTCTTTTGGGACTTGTGGGAGGAAACTGGCGCACCAGGCGGAACTCACGCTGCCACAGGGAGAACGTGCAGACTCCGCACAGACAGCGACCCAAGTTGGGAATCGAACCCGGCTCCCTGGAGCTGTGAAGCAACAGTGCTAACCACTGTGCTACCGTGCCGCCCATCCGGATGAGGTTTCCAGTTACAGATGAACTGAGGAAGTGTCCGTGACGGTCATTATTAGAGAGATCGAAGTGGGTGGTCCGAGTGATGGAGAGAACATACGCTGGGAAGTTAGGCACAACGTCTGATAGGTTGTGAACAGTGTGGTTAAGCCTCAGAAAGTAACCAGGGAGACAGATGGAGTCCAGGGCTAGGGAACAAAGTTTTTCCCGAGGACCAAAGCAGCAGCTTTGCTCTTTTTGGATTTTAACTTGAGGGAATTTCTGTCCGTCCAACATAGGTTGCCAGGCCGGCAGAGCGAAAAATCAGAGGCAGTCTTTTAAAAGCTTTCTTAGAATCTTTTTTGACAACACTTCCATGACTCAGTCCCATCGGGGCATGCTGTGGGACGTTTACACATTGAAGACACATTTTTAAAAATTCATGCAGTTAATTGTTGGTGATTGTCGTTGGAACGATAGAAAGAACGTGCAGTTTTGCGGCGTCTCTCACAGCCTCAGAACAATCCCAAAGCACATTTCAAAAAGTTGTTTTAATGCTAGAAATGCGGCTGCCAATTTACACACAGCAAGCTCCCACACACGGCAGCGTAAATAAAGAAAGGTGCCCCAGTGATGTGGGTTGAGGGATAAATATTGGCCGCAATTCCCCTGCTGTTCTTTGAGATTGTGCCATCAGGTCCTTTAAGCCCACCTGAAGGGGCAGGTGGTTTATTGCCTCACCTGAAAGGCAGCACCTCGGACAGTGCCACCCCCCTCAGCACGAGGAATTAGAGTGTCAATTCAGATTATGTGTTCAAGTCCCTGGAGTGGACCCGGAACCCCCACAGCCCTCACAGGCGACGACTGGGCCACTAAAAGGTGTTGGCTGCGTGCTGATAAATTTACTGTCTTTTTCATTGCAGCACCTTCCTGGACCCAGAGACTCGACGAGCTATGGGAGAACAAGCTGTGACGTTGGCCAAAGCTGTCAGCTATTCCTCTGCTGGCACAGTTGAATTCCTTGTGGATTCTAAGAAGAACTTCTATTTCTTGGAAATGAACACTCGGCTCCAGGTACAGAAAAGCTCCTTTGCTGCTCAGGAAAATACGATATGAACATTATTTCTGCAGTTAATAGAATCGAATAGAATTTACAGTGCAGAAGAAGGCCATTTGGCCCATCGAGTCTACACCCACCCTTGAAAGAGCACCCTACTTAAGCCGACACCTCCACCCTATTCCCGTAACCCAGTAGCCCCACCTAACCTTTGGACACTACGGGACAATTTAGCATGCCCATTTCCCCTAACCTGTATCTTCGGCCTGTGGGAGGAATCCGAGCACCCGGAGGAAACTCACGCAGACACGGGGAGAACGTGCAGACAGTGGGCCAAGCCGAGAATCGAACCCGGTTCCCTGGCGCTAACCACTGTGCTACCGTGCCGCCCTCATGTGGTGTGGTAAGTGGTGATGAGCTGCAACTCGTTATATATGAGGCTGGTGGAAACGGAGACAGTCAATGATTTCAAAATGACTTTGGAAGGGCACTTGAAGCAAATATACTTGCAAAGGCTGCATGGATAGGATGGGGGAAAAGGACTGACTGGAGTGCTTCATGGAAAGCTGACAGGAACCCGATGGGCTGAATGGCCTCCTACTGTGCTGTAAATGTGTCTATGCACTGGAAAAGCATCTCGCCGCGGCACACTGTGGCTGATAGAGGCCAGGAGACCCCCCCCCCCCCCCAAGGATCTACCCAGCTTGCAACACCTCGAGAGATCCAACGCAATCTCGCACGACTTTGCGATGTAAACCCTACCCACAACGGGCGGGATCTGCATTTTAGAGTGAGACAGTGAATCGCATTTTAGTGTGCACATTCCCGAGTACCTTCAGGATTTATCCCCTTCGCCTCCGAGACCTCGGGCGAGCGCCGTTCGGTACTGGTCCACGCAAACGGGGACCAGACGGAACGGCACTCGTGGGGGTCTCCCAGGGAATCGGAGGCTCCCAGCTGCATGCCCTTTGGGTGGGGTGGTGCCCACCTGGTGCCAGCCGGGCACTGCGAAGGTGCCCAGGTGGCCCTGCCAAGCTGGCATTTTCTGCAGGCGAGCTAACGGGCACGGATGTGTGTTGGGAGGGCCTTGTGTGTTTGGGGGGGGGGGGGGTGGGATTGCTTTGGGGTCCTCGGAGACTTCTCGCTACGCTGCAGAGTTCCAGCGAGCGGAGCTCCTTGGTCTGCAAAATGGGGCTATGTGCGGCCTCGGCCACGCATTCTCTGCTGAGGCCCCTTATACAACGCGAGTCGCGTTGAATAGCCACGTTTTTTTCGATGCTGCGAGCACCAGTAAACACGCAGCTAAACGCGCTCGCTGGGGGACCTTGTTCCCATTTGGCTGAATCGAGCCCTGTGACTCGAGGTGATTTTTATTGACCAGTATCCCAATAGGGAATTCTGGTGGACCTACCTTACCAGAGAGTAGCGAGATTGTTCAATCACTGTTAACGTGAATAGCCTTGGTGCATGTAAGGGTGAGATGAAGCAGGGTGGCAGAAGGCTTCTGTGGAGTGTAATTGCCAGCATGGACCAGTTAGACTGAGTGGCCTGTGTCCGCACCGTAACTTCTGTGCAATTGCTGCTACAGTTGCTGTGTACACTTTGCCCCTTGCTTCAAAGTGACCTTGAGGAGGGTACAGTTAAGTAGCACAGAGGGTCCCCAGTATGTAGCTAGCCACAGTGCTTTGATATTTTTCCCACTTGGCAGCCAAAATTTCCTTTCAGTTTTTGGAGTGGTGAATGCATGCTGTGTTACACTAAAATTTATGTTGGTGTCAGCAATAAAAAAACAAACCTTTTTGAAAATGGTTTTTCAAAGCAACAAGTCTGCTTACCCCGACTAATGAGATGTGTTTTATGGATAACACAAAAATGTGTGTTTTGCTTTAAAAAGAAGCAGAGGAACAATATTAAAGTGTAGAAGCTGCCCCACCATTAATATTTGCTCTTCACTTTGATGGTAATCCTTATGTTACAAAAAAAACAGGAAAGGGTTTTGTCTGGGTTACCCTGCCGCCTGTGCGACATTAAAATGGTTTTCTTAATATTTTGTTTATATCTCTTTAAGGATCTTCAAGTTGATCCACAGAAGGGAACGTAGTTGAGGATGCAGAGCAGATTTACCAGAATGTCTGTGTGGGCTTTGCACTTTCCCCCCCGTGTCTCTGTGGGTTTCCTCTGGGTGCAGGTTAGGTGGATTGGCCATGCTAAATGACCCCTTAGTTGCCAAAGATGTGCAGGTTAGGTAGGGTTACGGGGAGTGGGGCCTCGGGAAGGTGCTCTTTCAGAGGGTCGGTGCAGACTCGATGGGTCGAATGGCCTCCTTCTGCGCTGTAGGAATTTTCGGTTTCTATTCCATATTTCTAATGTTCCAACCTCAGGTGGTTGTCTGTGTGGAGTTTGTACATTCTTCTCGTGTCCGCGTGGGTTTCCTCCGGGTGCTCCGGTTTCCTCCCTCAGCCACAGGATGTGCAGGTTAGGTGGATTGGGCACGATCAATTGCCCTTTAGGGCAGGGCTGCAGGAATGGGACGGAGGACTGGGCCTAGTTACAGTGGTCTTTCAAAGGGTCGGTGCAGACTTGATGGGCTGAATGGCCCCCTTCTGCACTGTAGGGATTCTATGTTTAAAATTATGCCGGGTTCTGCTGGAGTGAATAAGGAAGAAACTGTTTCCACTGACAGGAGGCTCGGTAACCGGAGGATACACATTTAAGGTAATTTCCAAGAGGGAGATGAGAATTCTTTTTCCATAGTGAGTTGCTGTGAACTGGAACACACTGACTGAAAGGGCGGAGGAAGCAGATTCAGCGGCGGCTTTTAAGGGAATTGGATAAATACTTGGAAAGGAGTAATTTGCTGTGGGGAAGAGCAGGAGAGGGACTAATTGGATAGATCATTTTCTTTCTTTTTTAAAAAAAAATATAAATTTAGAGTACCCAATTAATTTTTTCCAATTAAGGGGCAATTTAGCGAGGCCAATCCACCTAACCTGCACATCTTTTGGGTTGTGGGGGTGAGACCCACGCAAACACGGGGAGAATGTACAAACTCCACACCGACAGTGACCCAGAGCCTGAATCGAAACTGGGACCCCGGCGCCGTGAGGCAGCAATGCTAGCCACTGTGCCAACGTGCCACTCTCGTTTTCTTTCTTTCATTCTTTCTAGTTCAAATGCATTTAAAAGCAAAATGTGGTGATTTGTATTAAAGAGTTTCGCCCATTTTCGCTTTTGCCTGCGTTAAATACTGGTGCTGAGGTGAATGGTAAATGTGGTCAATTGTTGCTGTGTGTGTGTGTGCGTGTGTGTGTGCGTATGTGCGCGTGCGTGCGTGTGTGTGTGTGTGATGTTGAGAATCTTAGCCACCCGCCCAGTTTAGAGATGGGGGTTTACTGGTGACCCCCACAGAGAGGTGCCCATGCACACACTTCTGAGGTGTTGTTGCACATAAACACTGCTCACAGTTTTGTACACTGATTGAATCAGGATGTTTTTAAATTTTTTATCATAATCTTGCCACTCCTTTTGACCATAGAATGGGAGGAAATGACTCAACTTATGTTTGGTCCATAACATTCTTTAATATTATTCCTAATTTATCAGACCCATGTGGAAAGTTGTGACGTGGTACAGTGCAAGACTGTGAACAGGACCTGTATCAACATTTAACAATTGTTTAATATTGCACCGACTAGGCTCATATTCCCTCGGGTATGGAAGATCAATTATAAATTAGGTGTTTAAGATGATTAAAGGACTTATTAGGGTCAACATAGAGAAACTATTTCCGGGGTGGTGGGGGCGGGAGGTTGGGGGGGGGGGGGGGGTGGGGTGGTAGGTGTCCAGAACACGCGGAGAGGCCCTTAAAATTCGAGCCAGGATGTTCGGGGGTGATGTCAGGAAGGATGTCCCTACACAAAGGGGGAGTCGAAATCTGGAACCCTTCACCCCGGGAAAATCTTTGGACGTTAAGTCAATGAATAGGTAAGGGTATTAAACGATATGGAGTCCAGATGGGTAAATAGAGCAGAGGTCCATGATGTAATTGACTGACTGAACAGGCTGGATGGGATGACTGCCGTACTGCTATTCCAGTACTGCTTCTTCATTCCACTGCTGTGTACCACATTGTGGGAATTACAGCATCTCCTTTCATGGCAATTCTTAATGTGCTTGCAGCGCTCAATTGTGCACTCCCACTCTTTACCGCCTCTGCTAGCCATATATGCGCTTACCCCCGAAACATCCATCGCCCGGAAACATGACTAGTCGCATTGGTCCTCCTATCAGCTTCAGCCATCAATCTCAGGGTTGTTATCGCTTCTGAATGATGAGAAGGAAGGAGAACGCCAGCTCTCTGCCCCAGCTGAGAATGTATGAGTAATGCAACCTCTTGTATTCCTCGGCTCCGAGAGAGGGATTGGGCCAGGTTCTCCGATTCTAACGCCACGTCTGGAAGATCCGTGGCTTTTAAGTGGAAAGATTTGGCACCGCCCCCTCACCGATGCTGCAGCCGGTGACGGGCCAGCAGTCGCGCCACGTAAAACGCCCGGCCTCCACGAAATAAACGGCCGGAGAATTGCCGCGGCTGCGTCGTGCAACATGGCACCGGCCACACATGGACCCGACCTGCCCAGACCGTGCCCTGCCTGGCCACCCCCCACCAGTCCCCCCCAGCCCTTGCGGAAGGCCCCCCCCCCCCCCCCCAAACCGGGCCAGCAGCACGGTTCCCGCCCGACTGTGGCGGTGCTGGACAGAGTCCGCAGCCGCCATGCCGGGTTCCCGCACGGCTGGGACCACGCACCCGCGCGCCGTCGTGAACTCAGCCCATCGGGGGTGGAGCATCAGGGAGCGCCTTCAGGCGACGTCCTGCAGCCATCCCGGTGACGCGCGACGCGATGACGCCGCTTCGGAGGGGGCGGAGCACGCAAAATCTGCACAAAACAGGCACGGCCCCAATTCAGGCGTGAAAATGGATCCTCCGCCCGATCACCGATTGCGCGATCGGCACTGGGACACAGAGAATGTGGCCCAGTAACTCTGAGCTGTCCATCTCTGTTACTCATTTCTGTATCTAATGATCATCTTGGCTTCCTATAAAAAGCATCAATCTCTCTGGTCACTTTTTAAAAGGACTGGTTTTGAAATTGTTGGAAGAGTTGGGAACCATAGGGCACTAATTTAAGATGATTGCCAAAAAGAACCAACTGTGACACGAGGAAAAGCTTGTTACACAGTGAATTGTAAGGGAAGCACAGTGGTCAGCACAGTTGCTTCACAGCTCCTGGGTCCCGGGTTCGATTCCCGGCTTGGGTCACTGTCTGTGCGGAGCCTGCACGTTCTCCCCGTGCCTGCGTGGGTTTCCTCCGGGTGCTCCGGTTTCCTCCCACAGACCAAAGATGTGCAGGTTAGGTGGATTGGCCATGCTAAATTGCTCCTTAGTGTCCAAAAAGATTAGGTGGCGTTACATGGTTACGGGGATAGGGTGGATACGTGGGCTTGAGTCGGGTTCTCTTTCCAAGGGCCGGTGCAGACCCGATGGGCCGAATGACCTCCTTCTGCACTGTAAATTCTAAGATTCTATGATCCGGAACACGCTGCCTGAGCGTGTGGTGGTGGCAGATTCAATCGAGAGTTTTGAAAGAGAAAAAAAACTGCAAGGCCAAGGGGCTGACTTGCTCTTGCAGAGGACGAGCATTGACATTACGGGCTGAATGGTCTCCTGGGCTGCAACCATCCTCGGAATCCCACAATTCTATAACTTTACCCAGCGGCCCAATGATTATCATGGCAGGACCATAGTCCTGCAGGATCCTTCGGCAGCACCTTCCAAATCCACGACCTCTACCATGGAGAAGGACAAAGGCAGCCAGATACGGGGGAGCCCCACCACCTGGAGGTTCACCTCCAAGTCACTCACCATCCTGACGTGGAAATAAATCGCCGTTCCTTCACTGTGGCTGGGTCAAAATCCTGGCACTCCCTCCCTAACAGCACAGTGAATGCACCTACACTCAGGGTCTGCAGCAGTTCAAGACGGCAGCTCACTGCCACCAATAGGGATGAGCAATAAAGGCTGACCGAGCCAGCGACACCCACATCCCTGAAACGAATATGAAAAAAATAAGCCTTACGCTGACAAATCCTCCTCTGTTCACTGTTACATTTTGAGACACCGAGAGTCTTGACATTATACACTCGCTAGTTATTAATTATGCATTACAAATCTTCAGCCCAAACTCTAGGCTGGAACCCCAGTGCAGTACTGAGGGAGCGCAGTACTGAGGGTGCGCAGTACTGAGGGAGCGCAGTACTGAGGGAGCGCAGTACTGAGGGAGCGCAGTACTGAGGGAGCGCAGTACTGAGGGAGCGCAGTACTGAGGGAGCGCAGTACTGAGGGAGCGCAGTACTGAGGGAGCGCAGTACTGAGGGAGCGCAGTACTGAGGGAGCGCAGTACTGAGGGAGCGCAGTACTGAGGGAGCGCAGTACTGAGGGAGCGCAGTACTGAGGGAGTGCTGAACGGCCGGGGGCCCGGCTTTTTTGCTGCGATGGTAAACCAAGAACTGGCCCACCTGCCCTCGCGAGGTGTAACAGATTCCATAGCTGTGTTTGAAGACGCGCGCGGGGGGTCTCTATGGTCGCTATTTGACCACTAATTACCCCCCAACAGCATCAGGAAAATAGATAAGTGGTCACTGTCTCATTGCAGATTGGGATTTGCTGTACCCAGATTGGAGTTTCACGTTTCCTATGTTACAAACGGTGGCTGCACTTCACAAATACTGAATTGGCTGTCAAGAGCTTTGGAACATTCCGAGGTTGTTAAAGGCATAGTTGAATTGCAAGTATTTCTATCCATTTCATGTCACTGACTAGTTGACGATGGGCTGATCCCAGAACCCTTCTGCCAAGCTCATTGTGAATTGTTACAGCGTCTCACCTTGATGAGTGTCTGGAACACTTTGGTTGCAAAACGCGCCATTTTAAAAATAAATTTAGAGTACCCAATTCATTTTTTACAAATTAAGGGGCAATTTAGCGCGGCCAATCCACCTACCCTGCACATCTTTGGGTTGTGGGGGCGTAACCCACGCAAACACGGGGAGAATGTGCAAACTCCACTCGGACAGTGACCCGGGGCCGGGATCGAATCTGGGACCTCGATGCCGTGGACAGCAATGCCAACCACTGCGCCACCGTGCTGCCAGCCTTTGTCGGTTTCTAACCAGAAGATGTTTTAAAGTTTTAGGTGATCCAAAGGCAACCAACAACCTAGGGAATGATTCCTTGCTGCACCCCTTCCCTATGAATTTCCCGAAGCTACGTTTATAGGGCAACGCAATTGCTACCTTCTGTTAGAATGATTTGAGAAACCCTTCCTAAACATCCCAAGCCCCCCCCCCTTTTCTTTAATGTGTTTCCTTGCGGTCAGAGAGCTTCTGCACGTTAGCCTGCCACGCTGGGCACCACAGATGAGCTTGATCCACCTCTCATTCAAATGTTAAACACACACACTTTCAGCAGGGGTACTGGATTGCGATCAAGAGCTGAAACCTCGGCTGGCTTCTCTCCTTTGATGTGCCTGGCTCAGACACCGCAGTAGGCCCCGTACCTGTGAGCCAAGCCGCCGCACATTGGTTCTGCAGACCTTGCGTAGCAGTGTCATAGCCAGCGAGAGTTTTTTTTTTGTTGCTGGCAGGCTCTCTCTTACAGCTCCATTTCTGGTCCTGATTGCTTTCCCTTCCAAAACATTCTCCATTTGACCAACTCGGGTCAACTGGGGAAAAGGTGGCTCGTCCAACTTGTTGCCATGTTCTATAAATACAGAAATCCACCGAGAGGTTTGTGCAATGTTTTTGCAGCAAAATGAAAATATACATTGGGACAGTTGGGCTGTTTATTGCTGAAGCAATATATAAAAAGGTTTTGTGTTTTTCTGCATTTAACATATGCAGAATTCAGGCTGCAGAATGGACAGGTTTGTTCTCGTCCAAGTTTTGATTGCTCAAAATGAACGTTGTTGACTTCTATCTAGACTGCTCTTTAAAGAATAAGATACCTATTCCACAGTCCCTTGGCCAGATTTACACTGTACAAACTGTTTGCTTTTTTAAGTAATGACTTTTATTAGAAAAATGTCAAAGTGTCAGTTAATTATGAAGAAATTTTCCTTGGAATAAAAGGCTTACTGAGTTAATTGCACCATCTGCTCTGTATGTAGTGAGGTGGTCTCTGCTGAAATCACCCAGTAAACAAGTGCCTGGTAACATTTTGCTAGACATTGGAGTTTCACCTGGGTGTCAGCACATTCACTTATACCCAGAAAACCCACATTGAATTTTATTTGCAGGGTGTTATTGAATTGAAGCCATCTGATTTTTACATGGTTTCAAATGCCAAGATTAAATGCTTTCCCCCCCATCTATCCTGACTTGAGTTTAGAGACCTAGACTGGCCAGTGTATGTATTCAGACTGGGTATTCCCTTAACAGCATCATGCGAAGCTGTTAGCAGCAATTTGCTGATAGCACAGTGACTGCATTGGTTCAGTCCAGCTATTGTGCATGCTAAGCACTACACAGCTTCGTCTGGAGGAGAGGGGGAGGGGCGGAGGTGGGGGGGGGGGGACCTGAAGGATCCATCTGCTCATTTCTGCTGCACTGGGTTGATGTAAGATTACATTAATCTGGTTGCTTGTTGGGGCAGGTTAGGGAAAGTAGGCAAATGGGTGAAATTTTGCATAAAATGTATGTCAGGAAATCACAAAAAATGGGGGGGGGGGCGCACGGTGGCGCAGTGGTTAGCACTGCTGCCTCGCGGAGCCGAGGTCCCGGGTTCGATCCCGGCTCTGGGTCACTGCCCGTGTGGAGTTTGCACATTATCCCTGCGTTTGCGTAGGTCTCACCCCCACAACTCAAAGATGTGCAGGGCAGGTGGATTGGGCACACCAAATTTCCTCTTAATTGGAATTTTGTTTTAAACAAAAAAAAGGAAAGCACAAAACTCTTCGAGCATGATGCATTAAGTAACAGAGCAGACTTATAATCAGGTGTGAATAACAGTTTCTTAAAACTGTGCAGGATTACATAACTGATTGTTTATGTCTGTGTGAGAGTGCTTGTGTTGTGTAAGAGTATGTGTTTCTTAGTTTTTTTGTGGGTCTACGTGTGAGCACGTGTATGTGTTTGTCCATGTGCCAGGTGAGGATCGGATTGTGTGTGTATGTCTATATGTGAGCGTGTCTCCGTCTGGTTGTGGTATGTCCATTTGTGTGTACATGCGTGTAGTGTATTCTGTATGTGTATATGTTTGTTTCTATGTTTGAACGTGTGTGTGTGTGTTTGAGAATATGTATATATGTCTGGTGTAAGTGATGTGCATGTGTGTGTATGATATGTTTTGTGTGATGTGTGCATGGTGTATGTGGAGTCAGATGATTATGGATTTTGTGGATTGTGTGCAAGTGTGTGAGAGAGTGGTATGTGTGTGAGAGAGAGTGGTAAGTGTTTGTGTGTGAGTGGAGTGTATGTGTGAGAGCGTGGAGTGTGTGTGAGAGCGTGGAGTGTGTGTGAGAGCGTGGAGTGTGTGTGAGAGCGTGGAGTGTGTGTGAGTATGGAGTGTGTGTGAGTATGGAGTGTGTGTGAGTATGGAGTGTGTGAGTATGGAGTGTGTGTGAGTGTGGAGTGTGTGGAGTGAGTGTGGAGTGTGTGTGAGAGGAGTGTGTGTGTGAGAGTGGAGTGTGTGTGTGAGAGAGCGTGGAGTGTGTGTGAGAGAGCGTGGAGTGTGTGAGAGAGCGTGGAGTGTGTGAGAGAGCGTGGAGTGTGTGAGAGAGCGTGGAGTGTGTGAGAGAGCGTGGAGTGTGTGAGAGAGCGTGGAGTGTGTGAGAGAGCGTGGAGTGTGTGAGAGAGCGTGGAGTGTGTGAGAGAGCGTGGAGTGTGTGAGAGAGCGTGGAGTGTGTGAGAGAGCGTGGAGTGTGTGAGAGAGCGTGGAGTGTGTGAGAGAGCGTGGAGTGTGTGAGAGAGCGTGGAGTGTGTGAGAGAGCGTGGAGTGTGTGAGAGAGCGTGGAGTGTGTGAGAGAGCGTGGAGTGTGTGAGAGAGCGTGGAGTGTGTGAGAGAGCGTGGAGTGTGTGAGAGAGCGTGGAGTGTGTGAGAGAGCGTGGAGTGTGTGAGAGAGCGTGGAGTGTGTGAGAGAGAGCGTGGAGTGTGTGAGAGAGAGCGTGGAGTGTGTGTGAGAGAGAGCGTGGAGTGTGTGAGAGAGAGCGTGGAGTGTGTGAGAGAGCGTGGAGTGTGTGAGAGAGAGCGTGGAGTGTGTGAGAGAGGAGTGTGTGTGTGAGAGTGGAGTGTGTGTGTGAGAGAGCGTGGAGTGTGTGTGAGAGAGCGTGGAGTGTGTGAGAGAGCGTGGAGTGTGTGAGAGAGCGTGGAGTGTGTGAGAGAGCGTGGAGTGTGTGAGAGAGCGTGGAGTGTGTGAGAGAGCGTGGAGTGTGTGAGAGAGCGTGGAGTGTGTGAGAGAGCGTGGAGTGTGTGAGAGAGCGTGGAGTGTGTGAGAGAGCGTGGAGTGTGTGAGAGAGCGTGGAGTGTGTGAGAGAGCGTGGAGTGTGTGAGAGAGCGTGGAGTGTGTGAGAGAGCGTGGAGTGTGTGAGAGAGCGTGGAGTGTGTGAGAGAGCGTGGAGTGTGTGAGAGAGCGTGGAGTGTGTGAGAGAGCGTGGAGTGTGTGAGAGAGCGTGGAGTGTGTGAGAGAGCGTGGAGTGTGTGAGAGAGAGCGTGGAGTGTGTGAGAGAGAGCGTGGAGTGTGTGTGAGAGAGAGCGTGGAGTGTGTGAGAGAGAGCGTGGAGTGTGTGAGAGAGCGTGGAGTGTGTGAGAGAGAGCGTGGAGTGTGTGAGAGAGAGCGTGGAGTGTGTGAGAGAGAGCGTGGAGTGTGTGAGAGAGAGCGTGGAGTGTGTGAGAGAGCGTGGAGTGTGTGAGAGAGCGTGGAGTGTGTGAGAGAGCGTGGAGTGTGTGAGAGAGCGTGGAGTGTGTGAGAGAGCGTGGAGTGTGTGAGAGAGCGTGGAGTGTGTGAGAGAGAGCGTGGAGTGTGTGAGAGAGAGCGTGGAGTGTGTGAGAGAGAGCGTGGAGTGTGTGAGAGAGAGCGTGGAGTGTGTGAGAGAGAGCGTGGAGTGTGTGAGAGAGAGCGTGGAGTGTGTGAGAGAGAGCGTGGAGTGTGTGAGAGAGCGTGGAGTGTGTGAGAGAGAGCGTGGAGTGTGTGAGAGAGAGCGTGGAGTGTGTGAGAGAGAGCGTGGAGTGTGTGAGAGAGCGTGGAGTGTGTGAGAGAGCGTGGAGTGTGTGAGAGAACGTGGCGTGTGTGTGAGAGAGCGTGGCGTGTGTGTGAGAGAGCGTGGCGTGTGTGTGAGAGAGCGTGGCGTGTGTGTGAGAGAGCGTGGCGTGTGTGTGAGAGAGCGTGGCGTGTGTGTGAGAGAGCGTGGAGTGTGTGTGAGAGAGCGTGGAGTGTGTGTGAGAGAGCGTGGAGTGTGTGTGAGAGAGCGTGGAGTGTGTGTGAGAGAGCGTGGAGTGTGTGTGAGAGAGCGTGGAGTGTGTGTGAGAGAGCGTGGCGTGTGTGTGAGAGAGCGTGGCGTGTGTGTGAGAGAGCGTGGAGTGTGAGTGAGAGAGCGTGGCGTGTGTGTGAGAGAGCGTGGAGTGTATGTGTATGAGAGCGTGGAGTGTGAGAGAGAGTGGAGTTCATGTGTGAGAGAGCGGAATCTATGCGTGAGAGAATGGAGTGTGTGTATGAGAGGAGTGCATGTGCGAGAGAGTGGAGTGTGTATGAGAGAGAGTGGAGTGTGTGTGAGAGTGGAGTGTGGAGTGTGCGTGAGAAAGAGTGGAGTGTGCGTGAGAGAGAGTGGAGTGTGCGTGAGAGAGTGGAGTGTGCGTGAGAGAAAGTGGCGTGTGCGTGAGAGAGAGTGGAGTGTGCGTGAGAGAGAGTGGAGTGTGCGTGAGAGAGAGTGGAGTGTGCGTGAGAGAGAGTGGAGTGTGCGTGAGAGAGAGTGGAGTGTGCGTGAGAGAGAGTGGAGTGTGCGTGAGAGAGAGTGGAGTGTGCGTGAGAGAGAGTGGAGTGTGCGTGAGAGAGAGTGGAGTGTGCGTGAGAGAGAGTGGAGTGTGCGTGAGAGAGAGTGGAGTGTGCGTGAGAGAGTGGAGAGTGTGCGTGAGAGAGTGGAGAGTGTGTGAGAGAGAGTGGAGTGTGTGTATGAGAGAGAGTGTGTGAGAGAGAGTGGACTGGAGTGTGTGTGAGAGAGAGTGGAGTGTGTGTGTGCGTGCGAGAGAGAGTGGAGTGTGTGTCCGCGCAAGAGAGGAGTGTGTGAGAGAGAGAATGGAGTGTGTGTGTGTGCGTGTGAGAGAATGGAGTGTGTGTGTGTGTGCGTGCAAGAGAGAGGACTGTGTGTGAGAGAGAGTGGGTTGTGCATATGGGGTGGTACAGTGATTAGCACTGCTGCATCACAGTACCAGGGGCCCGGATTCAATTCTGGCCTCGTGTGTCTGTGCGGAGTCTGCACGTTCTCCCCGTGTCTGCGTGGGTTTCATCCGGGTGCTCCGGTTTCCTCCCACAGTCCAAAGATGTGCAAGTGAGGTAGATTGGCCATGATAAAATTGCCCATTAGTGTCCTGAGATCTGTTGGTTAGATGGCGTTATGGGTGGGTGGGGGAATAGGCCCTCGGTAGAGTGCTCTTTCAGAGGGTAGGTGCAGACTCAATGGGCTAAATGGCCTCGTTCTGCACAGTAGGGATTCTCTGCAGTGAGCGTGACGTGTTTTTTGTGTGTGTGTGCATGCGTGTGGTGGGGAGATTTGTGGCTGTGTTTTGTGTGTGTTCTGTGCTGTGTGTGACGTGGTGCGGACTGCGTGTGTGTGTTTTTAATTTTCTGTTTTTATTTACTGTTAACGAACTGAGAAACAAAGACTGGGGTAACAGCAGTCTTGTCCTTGGCAAGTGAGCGCTAGCATTTTCCAGCTTTGTGTAGATTTTCATCTTTCGTTGTTTTCTCTTAATGACTGGCAATTTGTGACCTTGCAGGTTGAGCATCCTGTCACCGAATGTATCACTGGCCTGGACCTAGTCCAAGAAATGATCCGTGTTGCCAAGGGTTACCCACTCGGCCACAAGCAAGCTGATATTCCCATCAATGGCTGGGCGATTGAATGTAGAGTGTATGCAGAGGTAAGCCTTAGCCAGTATCACAGCTCGTAACAAATACCATCGAATAGATTGGAAGCTTGGATAGAATTGCTTGACCGTTAAATGGGAAAATAAAATTAATAAGCACCCTCTTGATATCGCCCGCGCTAAATGGTACATGTTGGACAATGCCGGCCCCTCTCCCAGTTTCCCAAAGTTTTAGTACTTTTCCTTCCATAAAGTGATCCTTGTTTAATTGCCTATGACATCCTGAAGGCTTTGTGCTGCCGCTCGCTCTGTCCTCTTTAAAGGCGCACTAATAAGTTTGTAACTTGTTATGCTAATCAGGAAACTGATGCAAATCTTCTGAATGGGAGAGGTGTTTATTGGCCATTTACTCGGTGATAAAAATCAGGGGAGAAAAGGGCCCGAGTGTAATTTAATGTCTTAAGTAATCAAAAATAGCTCTGTCAATGGCTTCAGCTTGCATGAACAGTTAACCCCACTTCCTGTGTTTTATCTGAAAGTTAATGCTTCCTCTCTCTTGTGTGAACCTGCTTTTCCAGGATCCCTACAAATCTTTTGGACTGCCGTCGATTGGCCGTCTCTCCCAGTACAAAGAACCACTGCACGTGCCCAATGTAAGTTATCTCGAGTGTTGTGATGTTTGCTGAGTGACTTTCGATGAAAACCCCAGCTGTCTTTATATATTCAAACAAAATCTGTGCTCACTTCTCAGTTTGACACAAAAACAGTAGAAAGTCCCTTAATTTAATTATACATGTAAAATAAAAACAACGTGCTGGAAATACTCCGCCTGTCTGGTAGCATCTCTGCAAAGAGAAATTGCCTTAATGTCCCGCGTCAAGTATGGCTCTTTATCAGATGAATGATTTAATCATATCCGCAATATTTTGCTTTTACTTATTTCTCCATTTTAATTAGATTAAATGAGGAGGTGTTCGTACTAACTGCTGCGCACAGTTTGAAGAATAACGATTATCAGAAGTAATCGCTTTTGGCTTTGAATTGTACTTTCGAAAGGAATCTGAATTCTTGAATCGCCACAAGGTTTTTTTTTTGGCCAACTTGCAGCTTAACCTATGTGGGACCAAATTGAGTCATGTGAAAGGGCGTGGAATTTTAGGCTTAACTGAGTCATAACAGCATTGTGCCTAGTAACCACGGAATCTTTCAAGGGTGTGGAGATGCCGGCGTTGGACTGGGGTGAGCACAGTACAAAGTCTTACAACACCAGGTTAAAGTCCAACAGGTTTGTTTCGATGTCACTAGCTTTCAGAGCACTGCTCCTTCCTCAGGTGAATGAAGAGGTATGTTCCAGAAACATATATATAGACAAATTCTTTCAAGGGTGTTAGACGAACCCGCCTCTCGCACTAGGGCCCATCCGACAAAATTGGCTATATACATCCTTGAGTCGAAATGATGTCATTCATTTAATTGTATCAGATTGAGGAGATGGTAGTGTCGCGGTAACATCACTGGACTACCAATCCAGAGGCCCCAGCTATTGTTGGGCGGCACGGTAGCACAGTGGTAGCACTTCACAGCGCCAGGGTCGCAGGTTCGATTCCCGGCTTGGGTCACTGTCTGTGCGGAGTCTGCACGTTCCCCCCGTGTCTGCGTGGGTTTCCTCCGGGTGCTCCGGTTTCCTCCCACAAATCCCGGAAGACGTGCTTGTCAGGTGAATTGGACATTCTGAATTCTCCCTCTGTGTACCCGATCAGGCGCCAGAATGTGGCGACTAGGGGCTTTTCACAGTAACTTCATTGCAGTGTTAATGTAAGCCTACTTGTGACAATAATAAAGATTATTATTCTCGGGACATGGTCTCAAACCCCACCAAGGCAGCTGGTGGAATTTAAATTCTATTCATAAAATCCGGAATATAAAACTAGTCTCAGTAACGGTGATCGTAAAACTATCATCAATTGTCACAAAACCCCTACTGGTTCGCTCATCTTGTTTAGGGACATAAATCTGCTGCCCTGAGCTGTTCCCGCCTGTATGTGACTCGCGGACCACAAAAGGATGGTTGACTCCTAAAAGCTCTCTGCAGGGGCCGAGCAAGCCATTCGTTGTGTCAACCCACTGTAGAAAAATTGAAAAAATGAAACTGGATAGACCACCTGGTGGTGACCTAAGCACGGAAAAGAACACCGGAAAAACCCAGCCTTGTCCATCCTGCAAAGTCCTCCTTAGTAACATCTGGGGGCGTGCGGCAACATTGGGAGACTAGTCAAGCAACAGTCACCCGGTGTACTCAAGGAATCACACCTTACAGATAATGTCCCAGACACCACCACCACCATCGCTTGGTATACCCCACCCCTCTGGCAGTGGTGGAAACACAATGGTGCACAGTTGGGAGGGAGTTACCATGGCAGTAACCGGATGCCGTGAAGTCGTGGTAAGCAAACCTCCTGCAGATTACCACCCACCCCCTCAGCTGACGAATCAGTGTTATTCCATGTTGAACACCATTTGGAGAAAATGCTGAGGGTGGCAAGGGCGCAGAATGTATTCTGGGTGGGGGGCTTCAATGCCCTTTGCTAAGAGTGGCTCGGTAGCCCCCCCCCCCCCCCCCCCCCCCCCCCCCCCCCCCCCCACTCTTCTATTTGGCTCAGAAACTTGGACTACGTGCAGACGCCATCTCAAGGCCCTGGAGAGGTCCCACCAATGCTGTCTGAGACGGATTCTCTGCCTCAGCTGGGAGGACAGGGGTACTAACATCAGCGGCCTTGAAGGAGCAAAGAGCACTAGCATGGAGAGGCCATGATCATCCGAAACCAACTGTGCCGGGCCCGGCATGTGCTCAGGATGTCAGATTCCCGCCTGCCAAAGCAAATCTTCTTTGGGCAGCTCGCGGAAGGCTCCAGAACAAGCAGAGGGCAAAGGAAGCGCTTCAAAGACACCCTAAAGGCTCACCTCCAGAAATGGACGTCAATGCCTGCGAGATCTTTGCTCGAGAGAAACCTACTTGGAGGAACCCCCTGACTGAAGGGACGCAATTCATCGGGAACACCCGACGGCAAGAAGGGGGCCCGGAAAAGTAGCCTGAGAAAGGAATACCAGTGATCCCGAGTCCAAAGACCGATCCCACCTCCCAGAAATACCCGCCAAGTGTGCCAAGGTCGGAGATGCGGCTCCAGGTTCGGGCTCATCAACCACGCAAGGAGTCACAGAACCCCTGACCAGTAACATGGAGCTTCTTAAGTGGACAATCATACTTGTTAGCGAGTGATCACCACCGCGCTAAATCAGATAGATTTTTATTTTAGGATTGCAATTATTTTTTTTCCAATTAAGGGGCAATTTAGCACGGCCGCTCTATCGAACCTGTCGTTGTTGGGGTTGTTGGGGTTGTTGGGGTTGTAGGACCAGGCAGACACGGCGAGAATGTGCAAACTCCACGTGAACAGACCAGGGCCGGGATTCGAACCTGGGTCCTCAGCACTACAGGCAGCAGTGCTAACCACTGTGCCACGTGCCGCCCCCCAAAATCAGATCGATTTTGAACAGATCTAGCAATTCAAATCTGGGCTTCCTTGAGGTGCTGTGGGCCATCAGCAGGGGCAGAATGGCATTCACCCACAATCTGTAACCTCGGGGCCCGGCATATCCCCCACTCGACCACTACCACCAAACCGGGGATCAACCCTGGTTCAATGAAGTGGGTGTGCCAGGATCAGCACCAGGCATACCCTAGAATGAGGTGTCCATCTGGTGAAGCTACAACACAGGATTACTTGCGCGCCAAACAACAAAAGGAGTTTGCAACAAACAAAACGGATCCACAACCGGATCTGACCTAAACTCAGCAGTCCTACCACATCCAGTTGTAAATGGCAGTGGACCATCAAATAACTCATTGGAGGAGGGGGTTCTACAAATATCCCCATCCGCACTAATGGGGGTAGCCCAGCGCATCAGTGCAAAAGGAAAGGCATTTGCAACAATCTTCAGCCAGACGTGCCGAGTGGATGACCCGTCTCTGCCTCCTCTGGAGGTCCTAGTTGTCAGTCTTCAGTCAATTCCAATCTCTCCATGAATACCAAGAAATGGCTGAAGGTGCTGGATACTGCAAAAGCTATGGGCTCTGACCATATTCCAGCCAATATTGCACTCTAGCCAAACTGCTCCAGTAAGCTACAACGCTGACATCTACCCAGCAATGTGGAACATTGCCCAGGTATGTCCACAAAGGGCAGGACAAATCCAAGCCGGACAATTACCACCACCTATCAGCAACGTGATGAAAGGGGTCGTCGACAGTGCTGTCAGTGGCTCTTAGCAATAACTTCTTCACTTACGCTCACTTTGGGTTCAGCCAGAGCCACTCAGCTCCTGATCTCAATACAGCCTTGGTTCAAACATGGACAAAAGAACTGAATTGCAAAGGTGAAGTGAGAGTGCCTTTGACATCAAGGCAGCATTTGACCAAGTGGCAAAAAGGAGACAGAAAAAACTCTCCATGGGTTGGAGTCATGCCTGGCACAAATGAAGATGGTTGTGGTGGTTGGAGGTCAATCATCTCCATTCTAGGGCATCACTCAGGGATGTGTCCTAGGCCCAACCATCTTCAGCTGCTTCATCAATGACCTCTCTTCCATCATAAGGCCAGGAGTTGTTTGACGTTTTAGTTGCTGTGATATGAAGAGTTTAAAGTTCTGTTCCTTTTTCACAAACCTATTTCTTTCCTTCCAACAGCCTTTACACAAAACTCTCACTATACATCACCTGACAGAGGCCACCTGAAGCCCCTTTACATATCAGTGTCAATTAATGGATACTTAACATAAATGAGACAACTAATTGCAGTGTCTCTTAACCCATTACTTAACAGTCTTCCCTTCCTTGGAGAAAAAAAAAATTAGGTGAAAACAAAATTTCAAGAAACTCAAAAACACACACATGATTTCCCCCCCTTTTTCTTTGTTTGGGCGAGAAAGAAAAAGAACAGTCACAGAAACAAGCGCCCCTCATTAACAATATCCAAAAGTTTCTGTGAACTCGCCCCTCTTTTCACAAAACAGTCTGACAGTTGCGAGCTCCTGTCGACCCATTTAATTTTTGTTATTTCCCCTCTGTCCAACATCTGCTTCAAACTTGCGATGTCTATCCATAACCTCTTTTCATTGACACTTTTTGTAGAGTGCACATTTTCCCACAGGGATTTATTGTCAATGTGACAGTCAATAGGTATATTACCCAAATCCCCTAATCCCCAGATTTCTGTCAATATCATACTTACATAAAAGGCCATATCCACCGCCTCTACAGGGCTTAACGTCTCAGCAGCCAAAGTGCTTTTTACCACTCTCCTTATTTTCTTTGTTTCCCACACAAGTGGGCAACATTTACCATTGTTCCCCAAAAGGAAAATTATAAAACCTCCTGCGCTTGAAACCCCATCACATAAATTTGCGTAGGACGCATCACTATAAACTATGAGTTTCAAGTGCCTAAGGTCACCTAAAACCGGGAACATCAAAACACACACCTGCATTTTTAGTTTGGCCGACGCTTTATTTGCTCTTATTATGTCTTCCACTTTGGGATCATTCATTTTTGTACTCAACTCTAAGACATCAAAACTCACGTCCAGTCTAGTCTGTCTACCTAACCAGTTCAGTTGCCCAATTAAACTTCCAGTTGCTCTTTTTCTATCTTTGAAACCATTGTGTCTTTTTGTGAAACTCTGCCACGACTAATTGCTATTGGGCTGATGCTTTCCAAATAAGATTGCTGACGTAAAGTTGCCCCTAATTTAGTCTGTCCAATTTCCAGTCCAATATATTTAAATGCACCGGAAGACTGACTTCCAACCCTGAATTCTTTCCTCAAACCAGAGATTACAATAGCTTCAAAATCACGAGTCCCACCCCACAAAAAATCATTGACATGCATCATAAAAATGCCAGAAAGATTTCCTTTTTGTGCCAGTAAAAAATTGCAGGATCTGCTTTCAACTGGCAACAGCCTAACTTTAACAAAACTGACCTTACCGAAAAATACCAGACTCTAGATGCATCATTTAATCCATACACACATTTGTTCAACTTCCAGAGTACCCCTTCTGTGTTAGCTGCTTCTTTAGGAGGACGGAGAAAAATGTCTCTCTGGAGCTGATGCCCCAGCAAAAAGGCAGCTTTTATATCTATAGATTTGCATTCCCATGCCTTTGTGGCGAATAGAGACAAGAAGATCTTTAAAATAACATTTCCTGCTGTAGGTGAATCTACCCTTAAATCCTGATCTTCTAAGTTTTCTTCAAATCTCCTTGCCACAAGCCTGGCCTTTGCCTTATAAGTTCCATCCGGAAGAACCTTTTCCGTGCAAATCCATCTGTGGGATAGAGCTCTTTGTCCCCTATCCGGTACTTTCGTGTATACCCCATATTCACCCCAACTATGCAATTCTTGCTGTTTAGCTTCTTTGATAACTTTTTCATCTAATTTATTTGAAGCCACCAAAATCTCACGTGCATGTGGGCTTCTACTCCTATTAGTATTCGTAGTCTTACTCATGTTCCGAGATCTTGACAAACTACGTCCCCTCTCCCGCCTGGTATCTCGTTCTGTAGTGCTACTGCTTGATCTTTCCCTTCTGCTGTGGGATGTCCTTTCAATAGTTCTCGACCTTTTCCTGCAGACCTGTTCACTATCCGATGTACTATCTGAACTGGCACTGCGTTTCTGTGCCCTCCATTTTTGAACTTCGTTTTCCCAATCCATTGTCTTGACTCCTTCCCCTGAATGCTGGACATTCAACCAATGTTTATACTTTCCAGTGGCCTTCCCTGCTCTACTAATAACAGTTGCATCCTTCCATTGACTAGACCCTTCAGGCAAGTATGTCACTTTTGTACCAACCTTTGGCAGTTGCCCTTTCGGAAAAATGGCCTGTTCTAATTCATCAGAAGTGTTGTGTTCCTCCACAGAAACCCTGTCTATATCAGTTAATTGGTCCTCCTAGTTCTGTAACACATGCGTACCAGATGACTCTGGTTCCTCGTCATGTCTGTCTGCTCTGTCTAAATTTGAAAATTTGTAATCTGTACCCATTATCCTTGATGAATGTACCCTAACAGTTTGATTACCATGTTGCAAAATAATTGTTTTGCCATCTATGCCTATGATCTTCCCTGGGCCTTTCCATTCATTAGAATTGTCTCTCTTATAGTATACCATGCCTCCTTGCTGAAAAACAGCATCTGATGGCCGTACGTTATGTCTTAAAGCTCTGCGAATTCTTTCAGAGACTTCTGCTTCCAAAAAAGCTTTTCTGCTGCTATGTAATGCATTTAAATGTTCAGCAAAACCAGAGCTAATTGTAGTCCCCTCCCAAGCTGGAGGCTGGTCATCCAAAATGGACGGAATTTTAGGATTTCTACCAAACACTAATTGATAAGGACTATGGCCCCCAACCATCTGCAATGAATTCTTTGCATGTACTGCACATGCTAAAGCTGAATTTAGCCTGCAATTTGGTCGATCTGCCAAAATTTTCCGAAGCATGTCATCGATGACAGCATGATTTCTTTCACAGACACCATTACTAAATGGGCTTTCTGCAGCCGTATTCATAACTCTGATATTCATGTTTACACACACATCCCTAAACTTATCATTAGCAAATTCTCCCTCATTGTCCGTAAGGAATTTTACCGGTGGACCCATTCCTGTCCCTATCCATTTTTCCACGATTTGATCCAGAATTACTCTCTCTTCTTTACTTCGTACAATCGTTGATTGACTAAATCTGGTTGCTAAATCTACAAAATGCAAAATAAATATATTATTTGCTTTATCCCAGATCTTAAGGTCCATGGCCACAATGTCGTTAAAATCCCTGGCCAAAGGTAGGGTTACTATCGGTCGTGCTGGTGTCCTTCTGTACTTCCTACAAACTTCACAGCGGTCACTAACCTGTTCTATCAGTTTAGTATAGTCGTCATCCCTTACCCCTGCATTCTTTAATAAATTTTTCAGCCTCCGAGGAGACGGATGTGCAAATTGCCTATGCAGTTTTAATACCACAAGCTTTTTATCAGCTAAAGTCCCATTTTCAACTGCCATTAACACATCCTTAACCACTCTACTTGAAAAATTATTTGTCAGTAATGGAATACAATAGTGTCCCGACTGTGTAAACTGTCTTTCCAAAAACTGTTGCCTTATCCTGTTCCATATCCAGTTTCATGTGTGCTTTTTTCATCGACGGTCTGCTCAGAAGCAAAGGTATCTCACTTGATACAACATCCTTGCTAATGAAATGATTCACTCCGGCAATATTGCAAGGGATCACCACTCTTTTCAGCGACTTCAGAGTATTATCATCCCCAAACCTGAAACTTGGGGAACTTTCAAATTCCTTAATCTTGTTACGATTTTCAGCATTCAAAGAGTCCAGGTAACATTTTAACCAGTCAATTCCACACACAGTAGATGTGCAGCCACTGTCCAATACAGCACAGTTGAAGGATTCTGCAACCAATACCCTCATTACCGGCGTAAAACTGCTTGTCAATTGGACAATGCCTTCTTTCTGGTCACTATCTTTTTCCTCTTCTGACTCGTCCATGTCATGTGTCGCTTCAAACACTCTATCATAACGAGTTGGACAGTTGAAAGCATAATGGTATTGAGAGTCACATCGAAAACATCGATTTATCATGCCCCGTGCATTTCTGGGGTCCATCTTCCTATTGTAGGTTCGAAGTGGGTTTCTGTCTTCATAATTTCCATGTCTTGGTCTCCTTCTATAGTCTTGAGCCCTGTTCGTAGCCATACGATTTCGCCATCCTGTTAGTAGTGTATCTTCCATATTCTGCCTTATTGCAGGCTGACCTATTTGGGTCATCAGAGCCATCGGAATCGAATGTTTCCCCAGAAACTTTTGTAAAGCTTTTGTCATCTTTTCGAATAAGGTATCTTTATCAGTAAACTGAACTCCTGTCAAAACCAGGAGCTTATCCATGTTGCTCACTCTAGCACAGTCAAGTAATTTAAAGGCCAACACAGACTGTGGAAATTCCAGGTTGTGTTTCTGCAGACTTTTATATAGTCTGCCAAATTCCATTATATAGTTTTCCGTGGAGATATCCTCCATTTTCCGGAACTTATCAAAATCCGACCAGGCTTCATACGCACTTAACAAGTCATCTTTCTTATAAAACTTATCCATATAATGTAATAAAGTCTCCAGACCTTCTTCTGAGTCTAACTCTTCCAATTCCAGCTCAGAAAGCACTTTGTTTCGGATTTTACTGCCATATGGTAGAGAAAGAGTCAATGCCATACCTTGTTTTCTCTTTCCCAAAGCAGTTACCTTAGTCCTCATAACTACTGCACTTCTCCATTGGTCGTACGATTCCCTTTCAGAAAATAAGGGAGGATAGTCATATCCAGCCATCTTTATCCTCGGTTCAGCCATATATCCCTTTTTTTTTTTTCTCACTCACTCCTTGGTTTGATCTGGAAAAGTTGTATCTTTCAACCCTTACATTTACACAGCAACCACCCTCTGCTACCAATTGTTAGACGTTTTAGTTGCTGTGATATGAAGAGTTTAAAGTTCTGTTCCTTTTTCACAAACACACATTTATTTCCTTCCAACAGCCTTTGCACAAAACTCTCCCTATACATCACCTGCCATCCTTGTGTCAATTAATGGATACTTAACATAAATGAGATAACTAATTGCAATGTCTCTTAACCCATTACTTAACAGGAGTGACTATGTTCACTGAATGAACAATGTTCAGCACCATTCGTGTCTCCTCAGACACTGAAGCACTTCATCTCCCAAGGCAGCCAGACCTGGACAATATTCAGGCTTGGGCTCGTAAGTAACATTCCTGCAACACAGGCACCAGGCAATAACCATCTCCTACAACCATCGGCCCTTGACATTCAATGACATTACCAGCATTGAATTCCCCACAATCAACATCCTGGGGGGTCACCATTGACTAGAAACTGAACTGGATGACCCATATAAATACGGTGGCTTCAAGAACAGGTCAGAGGCTGGGAATTCTGCGGCGAGTAACTCACCACCTATCTCCCCAAAGCTTGTCCACCACCTACAAGGCACAAGTCAGACGTGTAATGGAATACGCTCCAGTTGCCTGGGTGACTGCAGCTCCAACCACACTTAAGAAGCTCAATCCCCATGCAGGACAATGCAGCCCACCTAATTTGCATTGCATCTTAAACATTCACCCCCACCACCACCGTCGCACAGTGGCAGCCGTGTGTGCAATCGACAAGGCACACTGCAGCAACTCACCAAGGCTTCATTGCAAACCTGCAACCTCTACCACATAGCAATACAAGGGGGCAGCAGGTGCATGGGAACACCACCAACATGGGAACGCCAAGCTTCCGCTCTGAGCCACGCACCATCGGGACTTGGAAATATATCTCCGTTCCTTCATTGTCGCTAGATCAAATTCCTGCAACTCCCTCCCTAACAGCACTGTGGGTGTACCTACACTTCAGGGACTGAAGCGGTTCAAGAACTCAGCTCACCACCACCTTCTCAAGGGCAGTTTGGGACGGGTGATAAATGCTGGCCTAGCCAGTGAGGCTCACATTCTGTTAAAGAATAAAACACTCTGGGTCACATTAATCCAGCGTTAGCCGCCTCACCAGCCGTTGGTTGAAGTCACAATATCTGCTCTGCTTTTGTGCTGATCATTAGTGAGTTCACTAAACTACTGAATGGTTCACTTCATGGCAATTCCACTGCAGAGGAGTTTGAATTGCCATTCCAAGGAAAGGGTTAATATTAATAGAAGTGTACTGAACAACTTCGATAAAATTTATTAATGGGAATTCATAGCAGATATAGTAACAGAAAAGCAATTAGAATTTTTCAGAATTCAAAAATGACCATCTTGTCTCATAATGATCATTTCCAGGCCAGTTGATTACCTGTAAGACGGTTATTAGGGCTCTCGTGATTCTGATCGATTACACTGCTTGATTGCGCCGATTCACCTTCAGGCTGATCCGAATGAATGTGCCCAGAGAATTGGTCACGATTTCACCCCACCACGTGGGCGCAGCGCCGGCCACAAACTGGGCACAATTTTCTTATTGCACCCAGTAGTGGAAGGTCCACGGCGCCTTCAAGCTTGAACGGAACCTTTCTAATTTATGAAAAATGCATTAATGAGAAACGTGCGGCAGCTGCTTTTTTAACAAGAAGGAAAACGTGGGGAAATTCGCCATTTGCCACTCGATAAAATGATGTCAAACCTTTTGCCCTTGCAAGTTTTTGCAATTTGCAGTTTTTAAAACATGCAACCTGTTGAAAGTACAAGTGATAATGGACATATTCTACCCCCTGCTGCTCTTGTCCCACCAAATCCTCCTTCAATTAATGCTGCAGCAGGAGTTTTATGTAATAACACTTACGCCTGTAAGACATCAGCATAAAGGAAAAAAAAAACAATTAAAATGCCTTAAATGTTATGCTTACTGCTGTTATTTGCTTATGCGAATGTTGCATGTCAGCTAAATGGAGCAAGAAACAGATAACGTGATTGGGTGCAAGGGAGTGCACACTAAGCTTTGTCTATCATTATTGCAGGGAGCAATCAGATTGATGCCAGCGGGATCGTAGATGCTGTTGGCAGCTGTAATTATGCATCTCCATGGTGATCACTTTTGGCCTGTCATGGAGGCCCGCAAACCCCCTCCCCCTGCAAAGATTTAATCAGATTGTTCTGTCACTTGTCAGGTAGACAAGGCAGACTGGGAGTAGTGCTTAGGGGAGAGGTGAATAGAAAATGAAGGGTGGGGAGATGCCTGATAGCTTCACGTTGCTTGTCAGGGTTCCGATAAGCAGAATTTTTAATTACGCTTGAGGCTCTGGAACATTGCTGAACAGATTATGTTGAGTGGGATCTGACATTTGTTCCCCTCTTGTGTTATCTTCATTCTGTTTTATATCAATAACGTGACAGCCACTTTTTCATGTGAGGGGTTTTGACAAATAGCTGAGTGAACGATACAGTTAAGTTTTTTTGCAACTTGTCGGTCATTTCCAGTTCTTCCCTCCTTGTTTGTTAAAGCGTGGAGTTACAGTGAATAGGTGGGCCAGATGTAGATCGTTAAGAACGCTGAACCAGTTTGTCCAATTAAAGAGCATCCTGCTAACAGAATGTCACACCCATGATATCTTTCAGTCGGACATTATGCTTCATTTCTGATGAATGATTTTGGAGGATTCGTAGAATAATTCCGTGGCATCACTCTCCGTGGTGTATTTGTGCCTCGGGTTCTTTCCTTTCTGAAATGATAGTGCAGTTCGAACTGTGGACTTGTCTATAACAATCTTCTGTGTCGCCATTAGTCAGTGAGAGTCTTTCATGTGGGCCCTCCACTTGATTATTTTTGAACTTGTATCTGTTTGCAGATGAAGTATTTTCTTCCAAGTTTCAATACTGTGCGGTTATTATGGTAGCTGGGCTGAAAATGAAGATGGGGGTGACCTTGCCATGGCAGTAGATTTATTTGTCCAATTAAGGGGCAGTTAAGCGTGACCAATCCACCTAGCCTGCACATCTTTGGATTGTGGGGGTGAGACCCACGCAGACACGGGGAGAATGTGCAAACTCCACACGGACAGTGACCCGGGGGCAGGATCGAACCTGGGTCCTCGGTGCTGTGAGGCAGCAGTGCTAACCACTGTGCCACCGTGCTGCCTGATGGCAAGAGCTTTAAACATTAGTTGCAGGTATTGTTAAAATCTTGGAATTTAGCTCAAATTATTAGCATAAGCCAAGCAGTTACTCTTACACACTTGTTTTTGGTATGTTTGTTTACTCAGAGAGAATTTTCCTTTAGCTAAAGCTGGTGTTCACTGACAGAACAATGGCAAGTATTGCAGGACACAGTAACAATTAAAATAAAAATATTAGTAAGTGAGATGGAAGAAAGGGGCTTAAAGTCCATATTGCTTTTTCCATGATAACATTTTAGAATGGGAGCATAAATAATTTCTAAAGGTTAGTAAGATGCAATCATGTTGCACATTCTCCCCATGTCTGCGTGGATTCCACTCCCACAACCCCAAAGATGTGCAGGATAGGTGGATTGGCCACGCTAAATTGCCCCTTAATTGGAAAAAAATAATAATTGGGTACTCTAAATTTATATTTAAAAAAAAGATGCATACATGTCTCAAACCCTTCCAGCTAATTTATGATGTCTTGTATACATTTTACGGTGTTAAAGAATTATACAGGAAGTTAGAAATCTGCATTGAAAAGAGAAATTTCAGAGGCTGTTAGCTAGGTTGGTAGCAATAACATCGGAGAGCTGGCGAATAGTCACTATCGTTTATAGTGACCAAATGTAATCTGTTGCCTCAGAGTTTATAGTGACCAAATTGTAATCTGTAACTCAGACTGTTACAATCCCCTTGGGGGAACCGTTAACCAAAATAACTACATTTATTGAGTCATCCCAAAATGAAGAAATTACCAACAAAATTTCACTTTTTGTAACTTTTACTTGGGTGGCAGGGTAGCACAGTGGTTAGCAACGTTGCTTCACAGCGCCAGGGACTCGGGTTCGATTCCCGGCTTGGGTCACTGTCTGTGTGGAGTCTGCACGTTCTCCCCGTGTCTGTGTGGGTTTCCTGCGGGTGCTCCGGTTTCCTCCCACAAGTCCCAAAAGACGTGCTGTTGGGTGAATCGGACATTCTGAATTCTCCCTCTGTGTACCCGAACAGGCGCCGGAGTGTGGCGACTTGGGGCTTTTCACAGTAATCTCATTGCAGTGTTAATGTAAGCCTACTTGTGACAATAAAGGTTATTATTATTATAACCAGTGCTAATTAAACATAAATCATCAAGCAAAGAATGCTTCAAATCAACTCACGCAGTACCTCCAAGGGCTCCTGTCTCCTTTTCTGGCAAACAGAAAAACTGACCTGCACCAGTTCGCCGATCTCCCTTCACTCTCCGGCTCCTCAGCTTGAAACTCTTCTTTGAGTTTGCAGCTGTCCTTTGTGACTGGCCACACGTCTTCTTTTTAACTTCCATCTTGTTGCGACTGCTTCCAGATTAAGGGTCACCAGGTCACATGGCCCAGTTTTCTTCTTATCCAAGAAAATTGTGATTGATCCGTTGATCGAGCAGTCCTTGTGCAACAAAGTCCTGTCTTCACATTGAGGATACTCTCCACCATGTGTGGCACGAGGAACCATGAGACACTGTGGTCAGCAGCAGCAGAACTGTACTCAATCACAATCTGTAACCTCATGGCCTGGCATATTCCCCACTCTACCATTACCACCAAGCCAGGGGATCAACAGAAGGTCACCAGGCATACCTTAAAATGAGGTGAAGCTGCAATATAAGACTATATTGCATGCCAAATAGCATAAGCAACAAGCAATAGATTCCACAACCAATGAATCAGATCTAAGCTCTGAAGACCTGCTACATCCAGTGTGAATGGTGTTGGACAATTAAACAACTCACTTGAAGAGGCGACTGACTCCACAAACATTCCCATCACTGAATCCAGCACATCAGTGCAAAATGATAAGATTTGCACCAATCTTCAGCCAGAAGTGCCGAGTGGATGATCCAACTCCGGATGTCCCTAGAATTACAGACGTCAGTCTTCAGCAAATTCGATTCTTTCCATGTGATAGCAAGAAACAGCTGAAGGCTTTGGATACTACAAAGGCTATGGGCTCTGACAATATTCCAGCAATAGCACTGAAGACCTGTGCTCCAGAACTAGCTGCACCCCTAGCCAAGCTGTTCCAGTACAGCTAAAACATTGGATCTACCAGGCAATGTGGAAAACTGCCAAGTTATGTCCGGTACATAAAAAGCAGGACAAAAACAACCGAACTAATTAGTGTCCCATCTGTCTATTCTTGGTCATCAGTAAAATATTGATCAACAGCACAATCAAACAGCATATCCTCAGCAATAACCTGCTCACTGACCCTCAGTTTGGGTTCCGCCAGGGCCACTCAGCTCCTGACCTCATTACAGCCTTGCTTCAAACATGGACAAAAGAGCTGAATTTCAGGTGAGGTGGGAGTGACTGCCCTTGATATCAAGGCAGCATTTGACCGAGTGTGGCATCAAGGAGCCCTCGCTAAACTGGAGTCAATGGGAATCAGAGGAAAACTCTCCGTTGGTTGGAGCCATACCTGGCACAAAGGAAGATGGTTGTGGTGGTTGGAAGTCAATCATCTCAGTTCCAGGGCATTGCTGCAGGAGTTCCTCAGGGTGGTTCCTAGGCCCAACCATCATCAGCTGCTTCATCAATGACCTCCCTTCCTTCATTCGGTCAGTGTTTGCTATGACTGCAAAGTGTCCAACACCATGTGTGACGACCCGGATACTGAAGTGAGTCCATGTCTAAATGCAGCAAGACCTGGACAATATCCAGGCTTGGGTTGACAAGTGGTAAGTAACATTCATACCACACAAATACCAGTCAATGACCATCTCTAACAAGAGAGAATCTAACCATGGCCCCTTGACATTCAATGGCATTGTGGTCGCTGAATCCCCCACATTGAACATCCTGGGGGGTTTACCATTGATCAGAAACTGAACTGGATCAGCCATATATACACTGTGGCTACATGGGCAAGGCAGAGGCTAGGAATCCTGCAGCAAATAACGCACTTCCTGACTCCCCAAAGCCTGTCTGTCAGCCATCTACAAGGCACAAGTCAGGAGTGTAATAGAAAACTACCCACTTGCCTGGAAGGGTGCAGCTCTTAACACTCAAGAAACCCGATACCATCCAGGACAAAGCAACCCGCTTGATTGGCAGCCAGTCCACAAACATTCCCTCCCTTCACCACCGACGCATTGTGGTAGCCGTGTGTACCATCTACAAGACGCACTGAACAAGCTCACCAAGGCTCCCTTGACAGTACCTTCCAAACCCACTGCAACCATCATCGAGAAAGACAAGAGCAGCAGATACCTGGGAACACCAAATGGACTGCAGCGGTTGGAGAAGACAGCTCAGCACCACCTTCTCAAGGGGAAATTAATGCTGGCCTCGTCAGGGAGGCCCAAATCCCATGAATGAATTAAATAAATAAATAAATATAAAAATTCCTCTACACCGTCACGAGGAGATTCAGCATGGGTTAAGAGTAAAGCTCCCGCTATATTATCCCATCAAATAGTTCCAAGGGCAGTAGAGCCCAGGTTAGACATAGAATAAAGCTTCCTCTGTCCCATCAAACACTCCCAAGGCAGGAACTGCACACGTTGGATTCATTATATAGCTCCAACTGCAATGTTCCAATGATTTTTATTTATTAAAATTTTTTTTTTTTTTTTTTTAAGAGTACCCAATTAATTGTTTCCAATTGAGGGGCAATTTAGCGTGGCCAATCCACCTACCCTGCACATCTTTTGGGTTGTGGGGGCGAGACCCACGCAGACACCGGGAGAATGTGCAGACTCCAGACGGACTGTGGCCCAGAGCCGGGATTGAACCTGGGACCTCGGCGCCGTGAGGCAGCCACTGCGCTACCGTGCTGTCCTTTCAATATTCCAATGATAACTGAGTTTGATCCCTGTAACAAATTGCAAATATGTATTTTTCTGTATTTCTGTGGATGTGAAGGAGGAGCAGAATTTGATGGTGAATATTTTTGGTTTGTGAAATTAGAAAACTGATGTCATGAGAATTCAATATCTATCAGATTTAAACAGTAAATTTTGTTCAACCCTTCTGAAGTTAGATGTTAAATTGAGCAGCATTCATTGAGGTGATTTAGCCACATACTTGATTCACTTATTGGAGATAATATGTTATTGGTGCTTCACGTTCAGAACAGTCAGAGAAGGATGAGAAAGAGATGGAACAGAATTGTTTCTGATTCGCATCCGAGGGAAGTGTAGTGATTCATTTAGTCCCGTTCCCACTGTATGAGGTGGATTTACTGTTCCTGACGTGGATCCTGCCCACCATTTGGCGGGAGACCCACGTCACTTTGGTGGGATGAGGTCTGACTGAATTGTGCCTCAAGCATTTATGTGGGCAATGCGGGGCCTTCCTGGGGACTCGGGACCCATTGGTGGGGGAACTCCCACCCGCTTGGAGTCATCAGAGACCGGGCACTCTGCAGTGCAGAGAGCGGCAGCAGGAGCAGTAGCTGCCCCCCCCCCGGTACTATAGTGAGGCCTTCACCTGAGATCATCGTGGGATCCCTGGAGAGAGGCGAGTAGGTCAGCTTGGTGGTTACAGGCTGGTGGTGTGGGGGACGGGGAGGTGAGACACAAGGGCTTCCCGATGCCATTCACCTTGATCAGGCACAAAAGTGCCTTGGAATGAGGGCCACATGGGAAGCTGCTGAGTGGCCTTTGAGAGACACTAGAAACCCATGCAAGTTTGGGAGAATCTCTGAACCACTAAATCCCAGTGGACCCCGGGTATAATGACTTCTAAGTGGCTCTTTAATGAGCCTAATTTACCGGAGGGCAGGCTCCCCACATCAATTCATTCCCACCACTGACCGAATGGGTATCAGTTGCACCCATTGTGGAAATGGTATGCACAGCCTGCCCTGCGTTTATGCAGGCCACTGCACCACCCAAAGTCCTCACCAGTGTGCTCCATTAAATCCAGATCCATAGTTCCCATCACTCAAAACCATCTGTAAAACAGGTAGTTGCTGATATCAAAAGAACATAAGAAGCAGGATCAGGAATAGGCCATTTGGCCCCTCAGGGCGTCTCCACCTTTCAACACGATCGTTCCTGATCTGGTACATTAACCCCACCCTCCTATACCATCCCCCATATCCCTTCATTCTCTCAGTACCCAAAAAGCTATTAACGTCTGTCTTGGATACTCTCAATGGCTGAACATTTAAGCAGCTGGTTGAGAATTCCAAGCATTTCTTCTTTGTGCGAAGAAATATATCATCTCAAGACGGCACGGTGGCTCAGTGGTTAGCACTGCGGCCTCACGGTGCCGAGGTCCCAGATTCGATCCCGGCTCTGGGGGTCACTGACCGTGTGGAGTTTGCACATTCTCCCCGTGTTTGCGTGGGTTTTGCCCCCACAACCCAAAGATGTGCAGGGTAGGTGGATTGGCCACGCTAAATTGCCCCTTAATTGGAAACAAAAATGAATTGGACGCTCTAAGTTTATTTAAAAAAAAGAAATATCTCCTCTGTGTTCTGGATTCCGCAATCAGGAGAAAGTTCCAGTTGAACTGGAATGCACGGGCTACCATAATGGAACGTGTGCTTTTTTTTTTTTTTGCACCGCAGCAGTCGGTCGAATGGTATTTTTCATTCATGTTTGGAAAAATGCATCTGACTTCCACCCTGCAGCCACCTTCCATCCAAGTCTGGAAATCGGAGCAGCAAGTACAGGCACGTTCTGACTAGGAATTGAAATCATTTTACAAATGCCGGGAGTGAACATTCGGTTCTGAAACCGAGCTGCCTTCAATCATGCATTTCTTTGACTGGCTCTGACATGGCTATTGTGTTGGGTGGGGTGCCCCTGCGATACACTCGGTGGCGTAACTGAGTGAGGAGAGCCGGATAGCCCAGACGAGGGGAACTTTCCTGTGCACCAGTGTGCATCTGTTTGTAAATAACAAACGGCAAACACTGGAAAGTGGAACCGAGGGGCCAAAATTGCTGGATAAGCCAGTTAAGCTGATTTGACATCAGCCTGCAAGTTCTGCAAACTAGCTTCAGTCGCTTGGGCTGCATTGCAAATAAAGACGTCTTTGTAGCCGGCTCCCACTGCAGCGGACCAGAAAATCTACGTTTTAATCCCCTGGACAATCCGCTAAATCAAAATATTAAAAATTGGAGCCGGCATCTGAGTGACCATCTTGTATCTGCCTCGCTGCAAACAGATGTTCTGCTGCTGTTTATTATGAGGGTTTGCTTCTCCGGTGAAGATCTGGGAGTGCTTTCTCGGGTTTATTTTGTCACAGTGTTGTTTCTCGGAACCCTGCTGTTCCCGCAGATAAGACTCACTTTTTGTTCTCCAGATCCCTGGGATGTTTCTATCTGTCCTGAATTTTTTGATTAGTATTTGAATACTTTGAAGTCTTTATCTTGACGCAAGCAATTTAATAAATACTTATGCCCCAGGAACAGCTAATTTTAAAAATGTTTCATACAGCTAATCCCAATACAACACTAATGATGTCAAACAGCGAAGGAAACCAGAATTTCCAGCGTGTTTACTTTCTTCTTGATAGACCAAACTCCTGCGTTGTACACCATGGCAATACTGTTGAATGGGACTATGGGCTAGATGTCTAGTAGATTATGGAAGAAAGCTGTGTAAACAGTCATCTCTCTGGGGGAATGACATGAATAACTTGTACTGTTGGAGTGAAGGGTATCTGGGAATATTGCAAAATATGTAGTGCATGGTGCTGAATTAATAAAAACGCTTCAAATGCTCAACAGCCTTATGAGCTTCTAGTAAAGGTTTGCCTGTAATAATTATTACGTGTATTAATAATACATGCATTCTTCTAATTGGTATGTAAATATTAGGGCATTTTGTGCAAGTGCCGCAATCAATCTGAAGTTGTATTTCTTCACTAGGTCCGAATTGACAGCGGCATCGAAGAAGGGAGCGACATCAGTATATATTACGATCCTATGATATCAAAAGTTAGTACATTTTTACTGCTGTATTTTTTTTTTTAATGTGTATTTTGATCAAGAATGGGTGCTGTGTCTCTTTCAGCACTGTGTCTCTGACAAGGTGCCTTCAAAGGCGGTCGTCGATATCACCTGGCTATCCGAATGAGAGAATCACCCGAGCGCTCTTCATTATGTTTTCTGTAGAGATCGGTCAGTCATAGAACATAGTGTGGAAGGAGGCCATTTGGCCCATCGAGTCTGCACCGACACACTTAAACCCTCACTTCCACCCTATCCCCGTAACCCAATAATCCCTCCTAACCTTTTTGGTCACGAAGGGCAATTCATCGTGGCCAATCCATCTAACCTACACGCCTTTGGACAAAGTCATTTGAAATGAAATCGGAAATATCAAGCCTCCTTAATTCCAGTGTAACAGGAATGTGGCAAATTATCTTCCAAATAAGCTTTGCTAATGCATTTCCAACAAAAGCATTTTGTAGCTATATTGACAAGTGCAATTAAATTCCCTGTGCGGTTGCAATGATGTCACAGAGTAGGGCAGTAAAGCTGTGCAGGCAGGGCATAGACGGCGAACGGAGCCCTGTAACAAGGCATTTGTTCCAAAACCACACCAAGTGGCTTGGCCCTCGTCCACCGATCTGATTAATTGGCAAGCAATGCACCCAGCAGCTTAAAATGATTCTATCTTTATGATCCTGGCCTGTGTTTGAAATTAAAATAGGGCAGCACGGTGGCGCAGTGGGTTAGCCCTGCAGTCTCACGGCGCCGCGGTCCCAGGTTCGATCCCGGCTCTGGGTCACTGTCCGTGTGGAGTTTGCACGTTCTCCCCGTGTTTGCGTGCGTTTCGCCCCCACAACCCAAAGATGTGCAGGGTAGGTGGGTTGAACGCGCTAAATTGCCCCTTAATTAGAAAAATTAATTGGGTACACTAAATTTATTTAAAAAAAGAAAGAAATTAAAAGAAAGGTTAGAAGACCGTGACGATTAGAATGATAGAATAGGACGCAATTTAGCGTGATCAATCCTCCTACCCTGCACATCTTTTTGGGTTGTGGGGATGAGACCCACGCAGACAAGGGGAGAATTGCAAACTCCACATGGACAGTGTCCCGGGATCGAACCAGGGTCCTCGGTGCCTTGAGGCAGCAGTGCGAACCACTGCGCTGCTGTGACATCCATGACCATGTAAGATAGTTGTAGGGCCATGGCGACAGAGGGTCGGTTGTAACCATACTGAAGGAATGTGGTCAGAATGCACAGTAAATACACAAAGAAAATATTGATTCATATTTCACCTTTCATGACCTCAGGAAGCCTTAACACGCTCTGCAGCCAAGGGAATACTTTTGAAGTGTAGTCACTGTTGTGATGCGGCAGTTTGTGCACAGCAAGCTCCCACAAAGAGATACTTTTTCTTCAGCAGTCTCCCGCCTTGTGAGACGATAGTTGGCACCTTGGTGGCTAGCCCAGTGATCTCCGCTTGCAGCAGTTTAATCTGTTTTATCAATATTGTTTTGTTGCTAACTTTTGGTTGGTTCAATTGGCTCTGTTTTATAACCTTTGCTCTCGAGTCGCCAGGTATCTTTATGATACCGCCACGAGGTTCAAGTTCAAGTAATGATCAATAACTCAATACACCAATTAGTAAGATTCAAATCAAAGCACATTTATTATACACAGTAATCGCTACTCATGCACAAATTCTACTTCTAAGCTACTTCTACAACTAACAGGCCTATACTTAGCTTCGGACTGGCCCACCAGGTCAGGGGAACAAATGGCCTTTCGTTCGGGTTCTGAGCCTGCGGGATTCGAAGTTGGTATGGACTGGTAGCTAGGAGCGCCTATCTCGTAGCGAGCATTGACTTAAGACTTACTGGATTTCGGCGGCAGCTGAACCGGTCACTGTCAAGGGTTGGCTCGTGTTGCTGAGTGACCCGGTCAAGAAGAACGATTTGAACTTGGGGGCTTAACTTTATAGTCCCCAGGGACTTCCCGCCTTTTGGGGCGGACCCTGTACCTGGTTCTAAGTGATTGGACTTTGTTCCAATTGCTTGGTTCGATTTCTCCAATACTGTAGCGGTTCCCTGATCGATGGGCGGTCTTGAGGTGTCCGTTAACCTCTTTTGTGTTGGCTCCTGCTGGCACCGAGGAGTCTGGCTTGGCCTTGTTTATCCCAAATGTTTCGATTGTACCTGGGGATCACTCATTAGTATGTAGATGGCTGCTACATTATTATGCAGATGGCTGCTTGTATTGATGCTGTCTGGGCTTTTGCAGAGTTTAATACACAGTAAACCTGCACCTGCTGGTTTCTGCCTGTGTTGGCTGAATTTCCCTTCAGCCTTTGCTGTTCTCCATTTTACGTCGGGAGTTGGCCAACCCATGTGGCTACAGTTTGAAGGATAAATATTATTTAGAACTAATGCCATGGGATCCCTTATGTCCATGTGAGACGGTAGACAGGGCCTGGAGTCCCGAGTGCCATCAGGAGTGTGGCATTAAATGCAATTCTATTTGCGATGTGTCAGTTCCGGTGAGAAAAACTGCACATTTTGTCGGCGGTGCCGGTGAAATTTCTCACAGAATTTTGAGCCACTTTGTCAAAGAAAAGTGAGTGGGCATGATTTACGGCATCACTCTGGCCGGGTAAGGTCCCTTGGAGCTGGGAACAAGCACCAAACAGATTGGGGCACCATATTGAAAGGGCACCCCGACCAGCACACTGCGGCCTCACGGCCCCCAGCCGACATGACGGAGTTCTGCACCCCCCCCCCCCTTCCCGGTACCCCCCCCCCCCCCCCCCCCCCCCCTTCCCGGTACCCCCCCCCTCTACGGCACTCTATAAAATCCAGTCTAGAGTTACCACCGAACTCGGGCCGGCACTGACACACCATGAAACCATTATAAAAGTAGGTAAAGGGGCGGTGCAGTGGTTAGCACTGCTGCCTCATGGCCGCCGAGGTCCCAGGTTCGATCCCGGCTCTGGGTCACTGTCCGTGTGGAGTTTGCACATTCTCTCCGAGTCTGCGTGGGTTTCGCCCCCACAACCCAAAGATGTGCAGCGTAGGTGGATTGGCCACGCTAAATTGCCCCTTCATTGGAAAAAATTAGTTGGGTCCTCTAAATTTATAAAAAAGAAAAAAAATGAAAAGTAGGTATACAATGCCACACTTAATATAAAACATTGCCTTGTTTCAAGGTTCTCCGGTGGAATAGAAAGTAGATAAACTCGACTCTTCCAAATATGCAGAGTATAAATTTAATAACTTATAGTTGGATAACTTTGTTGAACTTTTGGTTCCTCACTAATGACATGTACTTTCAGCTTATTTAAAACTATTTGTTCTCTTCCATTTCAGTTGGTTACATATGGAGCGACTCGTACAGAAGCGTTAGACAGAATGCAAGAAGCACTCGACAATTACGTAATTCGAGGTAACGAGTGGAAACCTGGCATGTCCTGAAAGGGAGTGAAACAGCATGAAAACATAGTAATTAAGCCAAATTAAATAAATATTTAAAACAATATGTTGTGAAAATCTGAAACTGATTCAAAAGAGGCGATTTGTGTGCTGAACTCCCAACTAGCTGAGGGCCTGTTTTTTCTTGTGACTTGTATAGCTGTGTATATAGATGCACTACTGAATTAACTTTAAAGTGTTTCTGTGGGATGTTTCTTTTGCTCACGTGATATCTCAATGTATGTTAGAAATTTAGCACTCTGGTTTGGTGCGGGGGCGGAGCATCGATCTTTACGCGGAAATCGTACCTGGCGCCGCTCCCGCGGTCCCCGGAGAACCGCTCACGCGCGGAATACACGGCGCGGCTGGGGTGGGGGGCCAAGTAAAGAGCCCCCCCCCCCTCCCCCCCCAGCAATTCTCCAGGCAAAACTGGCCAACTTGCCGATGGCGTGGTTTTAACCGCATATGGCCTGTCGGGACCTCAGGTCGCGGCTGCTCACTGAGTCCGCAGCCGCCCTGGTGGTGGGGGGGGGGGGGGGGATCGAGCACCGGGGGGGGGGGGGGGACAGCGATCGGGCGGCTCGGCTCTGCGGGCGCGCGCCATCTCAGGGGGGCCTCCATTTTCAGTGTCGGTCCGCTGGCTGAGTCTGCCATTGCGTCGGGCGCGCCCGTTCCAGACCGCCGCCGTGCGCATGCGTGGATTCCCGACCGGAAGTGCGGGGGCCCATATCCACAGCCAGGGCTGCGAGAAGCACTCCGGGGCCCTGCCAGCCCCCCTGCAGGTAGGGGAATATCTCATGACTATTTTAGGGACAATCAAGAGTGAAATGCCAGCGTTATTACGCCGGCATGGGGACATAGCCCCATTTTTGGAGAATCCAGCCCTCTATTTTTAAAATAAATTTAGAGTTCCCAATTAATTTTTTTTCCAATTAAGGGGCAGTTTAACGTGGCCAATCTGGCTAACCTGTGTATCTTTTTGGGTTGTGGGGGTGAGACCCACGCAAACATTTCTACTTTTTTTCAAATTTAGAGTACCCAATTTTATTTTTTTTCCAATTAAAGGTCAATTTAGCGTGGCCAATCCACCTACCCTGCACGTCTTTTGGGTTGTGGGGGTGAAACCCACGCAGACATGGGGAGAATGTGCAAACTCCACACGGACAGTGACCCAGGGCCGGGATTTGAACCCAGGTCCTCAGCGCCGTAGGCAGCAATGCTAACCACTGCGCCACCGTGCTGCCCCGACCCACGCAAACATGGGGAGAATGTGCAAACTCCACACGGACAGTGACCAGGGGCCGGGGATCGCGAAACCTTCTATTTTATTGAAAATTAGAGATAGAGGAAAAATTTTGTAATTTCTTAAAGTTTGCAGCAAGAGTTTCAAGGAGTGGGGAGTGAATGTTTTGACGGGGTTTTTGAAAATGACCATTTTTGCATTGGTTATCAATGAAAATATTTCAGGCAATGGACAGATTTGATGAAGTAAGTAATTCATAGTTCCTCCACACTGACTGTTCTGTTCAGTACATTACTGACTTTTTAAAGGAGCATTGTGTTATGGCTGCATCCCAATCAACTCGCTTTGCAAAGAGACAACAATAGAAGCAAGACATTGTAAGAGAGGTTCACCTGAACTCATGTTAAATGCATCGGCTGTTTGAGGCTGCTCAAAGTCTACACTGTCTCCTGTAATAATCTTTATTATTGTCGCAAGTAGGCTTACATTAACACTGCAATGAAGTTACTGTGAAAATCCCCTAGTCGCCACACTCCGTTGCCTGTTCGGGTACACAGAGGGAGAATTCAGAATGTCTGATTCACCTAACAAGCACGTCTTTGGACTGTGGGAGGAAACCGGAACACCCGGAGGAATCCCACGCAGACACGGGGAGAACGTGCAGACTCCTCACAGACGGTGACCCAAGCCGGAAATCGAACCCGGGTCCCTGGCGCTGAGAAGCAACAGTGCTAACCACTTTGCTATCGTGCCGCCCTCTAGGTTTTAACAGTGCCAGAAACTGATGGAGGCTTCGTGCAACTCTCGTCAGCCATTCACACTGTTAAGTATTACAGGAGGCAATTTGTAAAATTTACTTTTCGATCTTTAACACAGTAATTTCCGCAGGAGAGTTATCAGACAAAATTTGACGACAAACCACGAAAGGAGACATTTGCACTAAACCAAAAGCGTGGATGACGAGGTAGATTTTATTTAAGGAATGTCCTCAAGGAGGAGAGAGAGAGAGAGAGAGAGAGACAGAGCCGTGGTTAAGCAGTGAATTCCTGAGCTTGAGGTCCAGGCAATTGAAGTCCCAGTCACTGCTGAGCGAACAAAGGGAATCAGGGATGCAAAAGAAGCCAGAACTGGAGGAGCACAGAGATCTTAGAAGGTTATTAGGGTGGAGGAGGTCACTGGGATAGGAAGGGGTGAGGCCATGATGGGATTTGAAAACCAGGATGGCAATTTGAAATGAGTGGTGTTGTCAGTTCGGGAGCCAATTCAGGTCAGAGAGCACTGGAATGTTGGGTGAACGGAACATGGTGCATGCTAAGATACCGGTGGCAGCAAAACTTTCGACTAGCTTAAGTTTACAGAGGGTGGGAAATGGGAGGTCGGCCAGGAGAGCATTCGATTGGTCAGTTCCGGAGCCGTGAATAAGGATTGCTGCGGCGATGTGCTGAGCTCAGGAGCTTTCTTCTGTAGTCTCGCGAAAAACCCATCGTTTTGTCCTTCCTGTTTAATCATTGACACCAACGCCTGTCATCCATTAAACATATTTACAAGCTAAAAGCCCTGTGTGTTTGGAGAACAGACCTCCTCCCGGAGCAATCTGTCATTGTCCAGACTGCGTATCTGTGCACAAAAACTTTGAAGGGATCCATGGAACCAATTTGTAAAAGTTTATGTAACATGCAGTCAAATTTTCCCAATCCTGGCTCACTTTACTATAAAAGCTGTAAGTGAACAATAAATGTTATAGGAACAATAAATACTAGAATAATGAGGGGAAAAAAATCACGAGTCAATAAGATGGACAAATTCAGAAAACAATTAGCCAAACAGTGAAGAGACAACAGGATTTATCAAACCAATACCCAGTTCAGTCACTGAAACAACTTGAAGCCCATCCTCTGTAAAATGTAGACAACATTGCAGTTAGTAACAGATAACAGTTTCTAGCTGTGTCATTGAAAAGTAATATAAAATCAATATCAAATTGTCAAAAGATGTGATCTTATTGACTTTCTTATTACCAGCTCCTTGATACTGAGCACTGGGTATTTCCTCTTTCAGAAGGGAACAATAATGTTTTTCTTTCCAAGCTGATATATTTACGTGATAGCTTTTGGATATACTAGCACAAAACCAACTGAGTAAAGTTTTACTGCTGCAGTGGTTTTTCCGTAGATAACTTGGATTTTTTCTATTAAATTGCTCGACAAATTGGTATTGACCTGGTATTTGGAGAAGTGTATAGGTGTTGTCTGATGTTCAATACATTGTTTGCACCAGATTTCCTTCACAATAGTCTTTATCACTGTCACAAGTAGGCTTACACTGCAATGAAGTTACTGTGAAAATCCCCGAGTCGCCACATTCCGGCGCCTGTTCGGATACCCAGAGGGAGAATTCAGAATGTCCAATTCATCTAACAAGCACCTCTTTGGATTTGTGGGAGGAAAACTGAGCACCCAGAGGAAACGCACGCAGACATGGGGAGAACGTGCAGACTCTGCACAGACAGTGACCCCAAGCCAGGAATCCAACCTGGGTCCCTGGCGCTGTGAAGCAACAGTGTTGACCACTGTGCTACCGTGCTAAGACACTGACTATACTTCAATAGCAGTGCATTGGTGTAAAGCACTTTGGGTTGTCCTGATGTTGGGAAAGGTGTTACAGAAATGCCAATCTTTTTTAATAAAAATTTTAAGTGCCCTAATCTTTTTTTTTCCCAAATAAGGGGCAATTTAGCATGGCCAATCCACCTACCCTGCACATCTTTGGGTTCTTACAACACCAGGTTAAAGTCCAACAGGTTTGTTTCCTCAGGTGAGGAAGGAGCAGCGCTACGATAGCTCGTGTTTGAAACAAACCTGTTGGACTTTAACCTGGTGGTGTAAGACTTCTTAACTGTGCTCACCCCAGTCCAATGCCGGCATCTCCACATCTTTGGGTTGATGGGGGTGAGACCCACGCAGACACGGGGAGAATGTGCAAAGTCCACATGGACAGCGACCCAGGGCCGGGATCGAACCCGGGTCCTCAACGCCGTGAGGCGGTAGTGCCAAGCAAATCTTTCTTTTACAAGTCTTTCAGATCTCTCTTTTAGTTTGCACTGAAAGAACTGCTCTTGGGGAAAAATGCTGCTTTCTGATCATTTGAGCTAGTTTGCCTTGTTTCGCATCCAACACTATAAACACAAAAAAAAAATCCTGATTCTGAGAAGAGAGCAAAAGAAAAAGAATGTTTTGCATTTATCTAGGGGTCTTTCAAAGCCACCGGATACCTCAGAGTGCCTCACAGCCAATGAAATACTTCTGAAGTTTAGTCACTGTTATAATGCAGGAACCCTGGCCGTCAGTTTGTACACTGCAAACTCTTACAAAAAGCCAGTGTGGTAATAACCAGCTTATCTAGTTTCGAGATGTTGATTGAGGGATAAATATTGGCCGGAAAACCAGGAAGGACTCTTCTGATTTTCTTTGGGCTAGTCTCCTGTTGGATCCTGTTCACCCGAAGAGCAGATGAAGGCAGGGTTTAAGGTGTGATTTGAAAGCTGGCTCCTCTGTCAGGGTGCAGTACTGCACTGCAGTGTCGGTCTGGATTTTGTGCTCAGGTCTCTGGATTGGGTCTTGAACCCACAACGTCCAGATTCAAGAGGCAAGTCTGCACACACGGAGGCCACCTGACACCTGAGAAAGCACTGGAAAACCCACTGTAGAAAGGATATGAGTAAAGTCTACTGCCTCACTGTCTACAACATGACCAGTTTGTTAAGCGTACGGTTGATCTTTTTGAATCACCTACGCATGGCCCTGAACATAATAAAACTGATCATTTTCTGAGTAATTAATCCGTGATTTTGGTCATTGAGAATTTCACTGGGTAAGCCAAGAAGCTGTCTTCTCTCCCATTATTCAAAACTTTTCTTTTGCCCACTCGTGTATTTTGAAGTAAATTGATGTCAGCTTGGCTCATTTGCTAGCATCTCACTTATTTTGGAAAAATAAATTTAGCGTACCCAGTTCTCTTTTTTTCCCCGATTGTAGCCATCTGGGATGGCCACTTCCCGATTACAAAATGGACACTTTGCAAAGATTGCAGGGAAAATGGACAATGCTGAGAAAACAAGCAGGTTCAGAGCTTGTCTGTATATTGGAGCCGCAGCTCCCAGACAAGACAATTAAGGGGCAATTTAGCGTGGCCAATCCACCCACCCTGCACATCCTTTTGGGTTGTGGGGGTGAGACCCACGCAGACAGGGGGAGAATGTGCAAACTCCATACGGACAGTGACCCCGGGGCCGGGATTGAAGCCCTGTGCAGAAATAATCCGAATCACGGTCTTGATAATTCTGTTCTTGAGATCGCCACTCATTCCTCTATTGAGCAAATCTTTACATTTGGAGGATGCATTCTTTACCATTGCTTTGCTAGCTCTGATTTCTTCATGGCACAAAATGTTTCCCAGCTACTGAAATTGTGAAACCTGCTCCAGCATTTTGACCGTTTATCGTGACCTTTACTTTCCCACCAATATGTATGTGGGTATTTCATGAAGTTTGTACATCTGTATCAACGTAACTTCATCACTATGAGACTGGGATTTGACTTTACTTTATTGTCACATGCACTGAAGTACAGTCAAAGTATTTTTCTGCGGCCAAGGAAACGTACACTGTAGACAAAAAGAATAGTAGATAGTTACAGTGAATGCAAAAAAGTACACAGTACTTCGACAAATAAGTAATTGGCTACAGCACGGAACAAGGGCCAAGCAAAGCAAATACAACATCAGCAAGGGCAGCATAGGGCGTCATGAATAGTGTCTTACAGGGAGCAGATCAGTCCGAGGGAGAGTCGTTGAGGAGCCTAGTAGCTGTTTGGAAGAAGCTGTTCCTATGTCTGGATGTGCGAGTCTTCCGACTTCTGTATCTTCTGCCTGATGGAAGGGTCTGGAAGAAGGCAATGCCTGGGTGGGAGGGGTCTCTGATAATGCTGTCTGCCTTCCTGAGGCAGCGGGAGGTGTAGACAGAATCAATGGGAGGGATTTTTGAATTGCTTCCATCAATTTTGAATGGATGGAAAGGAGTTCCAGTGAAAATTTGTTAGGTTGCTCACCATTCGCTGAATCAATTGATATTAAATAGCTGTTGATATTTGTCATGGGAAATCATGCGGCAATGATTTCTGCCACCAGGTGTGAGGTGTTGTCTATTTAGTCGCTTTAAAATTGAGGAATCTCATCTGGAGCATTGAGAGAGGGGGACAGATCGAGGTAACAGAGAGAGATTCTGGATGATTCAATAAAACAAAAACACCATTAAGATTGAGGTTTACATTGCATTTAGCACAGCAGATTCTACCAATTTAGGAAGACGATTGCCATCTAAATACATTCTTCCCATTCACTGTTTAATGTTGTAAAATAAGTTATCAGGTTTATCCAATTTTTTATTGCTTTTTGTATTGAAACTTTAATACATGTAAATTCCTTCCTGCACTATGCAAATCTATTGACAGGACGCTGATACGCATTTTGCAGTTTCACATTACCACCCTATTTACTTCCTAATAATGCAACAATATAAACATTGATAGAAACAGGGCAGCACGGTGGTGCAGTGGTTAGCACTGGGTCTATGGTGCTGAGGATCCAGGTTCGAATCCGGGCCCTGAGTCACTGAACATGTGGAGTTTGCACATTCTCCCCATGTCTGCGTGCGATTCACCCCCACAACCCAAAAAGATGTGCTGGTTAGGTGGATTGGCCATATCTTTTTATTAAAACAGTAAAAAAAATAAAAAACAAGGCCAAATGGTACAAACACTAATTTTGTGTGAGAAACACGGTACCCTCCCCTCAGTACCAACGTATGGGAGGGGAGATGTAGGATACTCTGATTATTAAAACAGTCCACAACACAGTTGTACAAAAAACAAATTGTACAAGCGCTAAACTTTGTGCTGGAGAGACCCGACACCCTCGCCTCTGTACCAACCATATCTTTTTCTTAAAACAGTTAAAACTAAATTGCCCCTTAATTGGAAAATAAAATAATTGGGTACATGAAATTAAAAAAAAAAAAAAAATGTTTAAAAAAAAAAAAAAAATATTGATAGAAACACAAAATGCTGGAAATACTCAGAATAGGAAAGATTCTTTGTTCCATTTGAACTGCCAAGGAAAATATGATATGAACAGAGGTTATGAGGAGAAATATGACCGGTTTGGCTAAGGTAGACGAGGAAAAGCTGCCCCCGTTATCTGATGGCAGAAGGACTAGGGAACACAGATTTAAGGGAAGGGTTTGGTCAAGAGATCCAGGGGAATGTGGGTGGGGAAGCGAGTGGTAATGACCTGGAACCCGCTGCTTAAGAGGGTGGTCGATGACAGTGTCTCATCAATTACCTTGCTCGGTTTAAGAGAAACAAGTGGTGGGTATTAATTGTCTTGAAACATAGAAATGGAGGACAGTCAAAAGGGTTTAAAGAGAACACAGCTGGAAGCTATCGAATCCAGTTCAAAAAAAGGTCATCAACCTGAACCGTTTGTTAGGAAAGAGTTAATGTTCCCTCGTACTGAAGTTAGAATTGGGGTTTGAATGGGTTAATAGATTGCACCAATATATAAAGGAGATACAGGTGGCACTTTTTTGTTGTGGAGAAATGATTACTGAAGGATATAAACTTGGAGTCGAAGAAGGCATGGCTTGCTTCCTAGTTCTTATTATAGAGTTAGCATCGGAGCTTAGCAATGTCAACTCTGGTTCTTTCTCCACAGATGCTGCCTGACTTGCTGAGCATTTCCAGCATTTTCTGATTCTGCTGCGGACTTCTAGCCTCCGCATTAGTTTGCTCTAATATAAACATTACCTTGCAGATGAGGTTCATAACCAATATTTATCAGCTGTTAACCCAGATCCCATTCTAATGATAAGTGTTCTAAAGCAAACTTTTCTGTCGACTAAACTCGGTGATCAGTGTATTGCTGTTCTTTCCAGTCAAAACTATAATGAGAAACAATAAAATGTGACCTATCATTTCATGTACGGATGCCTGAAAGCAAACTAAACACTGTAAAAATAGACCTGCCAATCTAGTATAATGGACAGGTTTAAAATGTTTGTGCATTCACACAATGATCGCAAAATAAATCAGATTGAAAATGGCCTTTCAGCTCATTTTGATCCATCAATGCAGACTAGTATCCCACACGGAACCTACGGAGTGGGAATGCTCGTCCTCCCTGTGCTACTGTTGGAGTAGAATAATAGAATCATTGAATTTACAGTGCAGAAGGAGGCCATTCGGCCCATCGAGTCTGCACCGGCTCTTTGAAAGAGCACCCTACCCAAGCCCACACCTCCACCCTATCCCCATAACCCAGTAACCCCACCCAACACTAAGGGCAATTTTGAACACCTTAAGGGCGATTTAGCATGGCCAATCCACCTAACCTGCACATCTTTGGACTGTGGGAGGAAACCGGAGCACCCGGTGGAAACCCACGCAGACACGGGGAGAACGTGCAGACTCCGCACAGACAGTGACCCAAGCCGGGAGTCGAACCGGGAGTCCCTGGAGCTGTGATGCAATTGTGCTAACCACCATGCTACCGTGCTGCCCCGCGCTAGGGGTGGAGCATCTCAATTGACTCATGTTTATGAGGTCGATCAGTCAAACAAGCCCCCATACTTTTTGTAATCTAACTGACCTTGGCTACTCACCTCATCAAAGATCAGCTGCCCTGTGGTGTCAGTATTAAATGCTGTCTGGTTGGAAAACTCTTTAACCTCCGTCTCATCGATGCCAAAAATAAATTGACAACCACATGATCTACAGTTGGTTGACGGCTGCAATGTTGTGGCCCCCTCTACATCTGATTTGCAAGTTCCAATCTCTTCTGCATACAAGAAACTTGGCCTGTCCTTGAATGTTGTCAAAACTGCATCGACTCTCACGTGGTCAACCAAATATTCTACCTCCCATAGACTCTGGATTATATTCAGCATTTCCCATTCCTCTCTCAAAAGGCCACTATTGACGAGGGGACCTAACACTGGATCAGCTGCGCCAGCTCAGCCTTCTGCAAACGATCACAGCGAGTGCTGGAAACTAAGACCTCTGCTGGTAAACAAAGGCCCTAGTGTACAGAATGGTTGTTGTCACCACACTCTTGAACTGCAGTGAGATCAGGACTGTGTATCAGCGACGCAAATGATCGCCAGAGAAAATCAGCAGTAGCGTATCTGCCATATCCTTCGGGTTCAATAGCAGGATGGTCAAACAGACACTTCACAAACTTTCAGGCAAAACTGCAAGATTTAAACATTTTTTTTTAGTGTACCCAATTCATTTTTTTCCAATTAAGGGCCATTTTAGCGTGTTCAATCCACCTACCCTGCACATCTTTGGATTGTGGGGGTGAAACCCACGCAAACACGGGGAGAATGTGCAAACTCCACACGGACAGTGACCCAGAGCCGGGATCGAACCTGGGACCTCGGCGCCGTGAGGCAATAGGGCTAACACACTGCGACACCGTCCTGCCCCAAAACTCTGCAAGACTAACAGCAAAATTGTACACCATGTTTGTCTGGCTGGCTGAAAAGCACCTCCCGGACTTCCGGGTGCGGCGATGACCAGCTGAGTCGCACGTTTCGGCAGCTCCCTGTGAAACGGACTTTTGGGCTCTTGATAGGAGCCCCAACGGCAATTTTAACGGCTGAAAACACCGTGTGGTAAACCAGAAGGGTGTTCCCCCTGGACACGGATGGAAAAAGGAGAGGAAAGTGGCCGGATTGCAGCGGATCCTTCGGAACAACGGCAAGGAAGGCAAGCAGAAACCAAGATGGCGTCGGAAGGTGGCAGTTTCATATGGGGCCCTGAACAACAAGAGTTTTTGAAACGCTGCGTGGAGGAGATAAAAAAGGAAATGAAGAAAGAGTTGTTGGCCCCGATATTACAGGCGATTGAAGGGCTGAAAGAGGAACAAAAGACCCAGGAGCAGGAGCTTCGGGTCGTGAAGGCGAAAGCAGCAGAAAATGAAAACGACATACAGGGCCTGGTGGTGAAGTCGGAGATACAGGAGGCACACCAGAAACGATCTGTGGAGAGGTTGGAGGCACTGGAAAATAACGCAAGGAGGAACAACTTGAGGATTCTTGGCCTTCCTGAAGGTGTGGAGGGGGCGGACGTCGGGGCATATGTGAGCACGATGCTGCACTCGTTAATGGGAGTGGAGGCCCCGACGGGTCCGTTGGAGGTGGAGGGAGCATACCGAGTTATGGTGCGAGGATCGAGAGCAGGAGAAGCTCCCAGAGCCATAGTGGTGAGATTTCTCCGTTTTAAGGATAGAGAAATGGTCCTTAGATGGGCGAAGAAAACTCGGTGTAGTAAATGGGAGAACGCGGTGATCCGCGTCTATCAAGATTGGAGTGCGGAGGTGGCGAGAAGGAGGGCGAGCTTTAATCGGGCCAAAGCGGTACTTCACAAAAAAAAGATAAAGTTTGGAATGCTGCAACCGGCAAGACTGTGGGTCACATATCAAGGGAGGCACCACTACTTTGAGACGGCGGATGAAGCGTGGACTTTTATTGTAGAAGAAAAATTGGAATGATTGGACTACGAAAACGAACGTTTGGACAAAGTGGCGGGACGAGTGGGGGGGGGGCGAAGAGGGATTGTATGATTAATCCTGCGGTATGGTAACTTTTCTTTCTCCCACAGGTGGTGATGGGGGGAGGTGGGGAGGGAGAGGAGATGGGGCGTTGGCCATGGGAGGCGGGGCCGAGGGAGAGGCGCGGGCTTGGTTCCCGCGCTATGATAATTATGGCGGGAATAGAGAAGCAGGAAGGAGGGGGCGCCGCACGGGGCGAGCCGTGATCACGGGGGGAAGCCGAGGTCAGCCAGAGTTTGCTGACTTCTGGGAGCAACATGGGGGGAGTAATTACGCTAGCGGGGGGTCTAGCGGGGGGGGGGGGGAGGGGGGAATTACTGGGTTGCTGCTGCTGGGGAAAGGGGGGAGTGGGTATGGGAAAGGATGGGCGGGGGGGCACCGTCTGGGAGAAATACAGCCGCGTGGGAACTGGGCGAGAAGCTGGAAAAAGATGATGGCTAACCGGCAACGGGGGGGGGGTGGGAAGCCCCCCAACTCGGCTGATCACGTGGAACGTGAGGGGGCTTAACGGGCCGATAAAGAGGGCACGAGTACTCGCACACCTTAAGAAACTTAAAGCAGATGTGGTCATGTTACAGGAAACGCACCTGAAACTGATAGATCAGGTTAGGTTGCGCAAAGGATGGGTAGGGCAGGTGTTCCATTCGGGGCTGGATGCGAAAAACAGGGGGGTGGCTATATTAGTGGGGAAGCGGGTAATGTTCGAGGCAAAGACTATAGTGGCGGATAACGGGGGCAGATACGTGATGGTGAGTGGCAAATTACAGGGAGAGATGGTGGTGTTGGTAAACGTGTATGCCCCGAATTGGGACGATGCCAATTTTATGAGGCGAATGCTAGGACGCATCCCAGACCTAGAGACCGGAAAGCTGATAATGGGGGGAGACTTTAACACGGTGTTGGAACCAAGGCTGGATAGGTCGAAGTCCAGGACTGGTAGGAGGCCGGCAGCAGCCAAGGTGCTTAAGGATTTTATGGAGCAGATGGGAGGGGTGGACCCGTGGAGATTCAGTACACCTAGGAGTAAGGAGTTCTCGTTTTTCTCCTATGTCCATAAAGTCTATTCACGCATAGACTTTTTTGTGTTGGGTAGGGCATTGATCCCGAGGGTGAGGGGAACGGAATATACGGCTATAGCCATTTCGGATCATGCCCCACACTGGGTAGACTTGGAGATAGGGGAGGAAACAAGAGGGCGTCCACCCTGGAGAATGGACATGGGACTAATGGCGGATGAGGGTGTGTGCTTAAGGGTGAGGGGATGCATTGAAAAGTACTTGGAACTCAATGACAATGGGGAGGTTCAGGTGGGAGTGGTCTGGGAGGCGTTGAAGGCGGTGGTTAGGGGGGAGCTGATATCAATAAGGACACATAAAGGGAAGCAGGAGAGTAAGGAACGGGAGCGGTTGTTGCAAGAACTTTTGAGGGTGGACAGACAGTATGCGGAAGCACCGGAGGAGGGACTGTATAGGGAAAGGCAAAGGCTGCATGTGGAATTTGACTTGCTGACCACAGGCACTGCAGAGGCACAATGGAGGAAGGCGCAGGGTGTACAGTATGAATATGGAGAGAAGGCGAGCAGATTGCTGGCACACCAATTGAGGAAAAGGGGAGCAGCGAGGGAAATAGGGAGGGTGAGAGACGAAGATGGAGAGACGGAACGGGGAGCGGAGAGAGTGAATGAAGTGTTTAAGACATTTTATAAAAAATTGTATGAAGCTCAACCCCCGGATGGGAGGGAGAGAATGATGGAGTTTTTGGATCGGCTGGAAATTCCCAAGGTGGAAGAGCAGGAAAGGATGGGATTGGGAGCACAGATCACGGTAGAAGAAGTGGTGAAAGGGATTAGGAACATGCAGACGGGAAAGGCCCCGGGACCGGATGGATTCCCAGTTGAATTTTACAGAAAATATTTGGACTTGCTCGCCCCGCTACTGACGAGGACCTTCAACGAGGCAAAGGAAAGGGGACAACTGCTCCCGACTATGTCAGAAGCAACGATATCGCTTCTTTTAAAGAAGGAAAAGGATCCGCTACAATGCGGGTCCTACAGACCAATCTCCCTCCTCAATGTAGATGCCAAGGTCTTGGCCAAGGTAATGGCAATGAGAATAGAGGAATGTGTCCCGGGGGTGGTTCATGAGGACCAAACTGGGTTTGTGAAGGGGAGACAGCTGAACACGAATATACGGAGGCTGTTAGGGGTAATGATGATGGCCCCACCAGAGGGTGAAACGGAGATAGTAGTGGCGATGGATGCCGAGAAAGCATTTGATAGAGTGGAGTGGGATTATCTGTGGGAGGTGTTGAGGAGATTTGGGTTCGGAGAGGGGTATGTTAGATGGGTGCAGCTGTTGTATAGGGCCCCAGTGGCGAGTGTGGTCACGAATGGACGGGGATCGGCATATTTTCGGCTTCATAGAGGGACAAGGCAGGGATGTCCTCTGTCCCCATTACTGTTTGCACTGGCGATTGAGCCCCTGGCGATAGCGCTGAGAGGTTCCAAGGGATGGAGGGGAATACTTAGGGGAGGAGAAGAACACCGGGTATCTTTATATGCGGATGATCTGCTACTATATGTGGCGGATCCAGCGGAGGGGATGCCAGAAATAATGCGGATACTTGGGGAGTTTGGGGATTTTTCAGGGTATAAATTGAACATGGGGAAGAGTGAGCTGTTTGTGGTGCATCCAGGGGAGCAGAGTAGAGAAATAGAAGACCTACCGTTGAGGAAGGTAACAAGAGACTTTCGTTACCTGGGGATCCAGATAGCTAAGAATTGGGGCACATTGCACAGGCTAAATTTGACGCGGTTGGTGGAACAGATGGAGGAAGATTTCAAGAGATGGGATATGGTAGCATTGTCAATGGCAGGGAGGGTGCAGGCGGTTAAGATGGTGGTCCTCCCGAGATTCCTTTTTGTGTTTCAGTGTCTCCCGGTGGTGATCACGAAGGCTTTTTTCAAAAGGATAGAAAAGAGTATCATGGGTTTTGTTTGGGCCGGGAAGACTCCGAGAGTGAGGAAGGGATTCTTACAGCGTAGTAGGGATAGGGGGGGGCTGGCGCTACCGAGCCTAAGTGAGTATTATTGGGCCGCTAATATTTCAATGGTGAGTAAGTGGATGGGAGAGGAGGAAGGAGCGGCGTGGAAGAGATTAGAGAGGGCGTCCTGTAGGGGGACCAGCCTGCAGGCTATGGTGACAGCCCCATTGCCGTTCTCACCAAGGAACTATACCACGAGTCCGGTGGTGGTAGCTACACTGAAGATTTGGGGACAGTGGAGACGACATAGGGGAAAGACCGGAGCACTGGGGGGGGTCCCCGATAAGAAACAACCATAGGTTTGCCCCGGGGGGAATGGATGGGGGATATGGAATGTGGCAAAGAGCAGGTATAACGCAAGAAAGATCTATTTGTGGATGGGAAGTTTGCGAGTCTGGGAGCGCTGACCGAGAAATATGGGTTGCCCCAAGGGAATGCATTCAGGTACATGCAATTGAGGGCTTTTGCGAGGCAACAGGTGAGGGAATTCCCGCAGCTCCCGACACAAGAGGTGCAGGACAGAGTCATCTCAAAGAAATGGGTGGGGGACGGTAAGGTGTCGGATATATATAGGGAAATGAGAGACGAAGGGGAGACTATGATGGATGAACTAAAAGGGAAATGGGAAGAAGAGCTAGGGGAGGAGATTGAGGAGGGGATGTGGGCAGATGCCCTAAACAGGGTAAACTCGTCGTCCTCGTGCGCCAGGCTAAGCCTGATTCAGTTTAAGGTATTACACAGGGCACATATGACTGGAACACGGCTCAGTAAATTTTTTGGGGTGGAGGATAGGTGTGCGAGGTGCTCGAGAAGCCCAGCGAATCATACCCATATGTTTTGGTCATGCCCGGCACTACAGGGGTTTTGGATGGGGGTGACAAAGGTGCTTTCGAAAGTAGTAGGAGTCCGGGTCGAACCAAGCTGGGGGTTGGCTATATTTGGGGTTGCACAAGAGCCGGGAGTGCAGGAGGCGAAAGAGGCCGATGTTTTGGCCTTTGCGTCCCTAGTAGCCCGGCGCAGAATATTGCTAATGTGGAAAGAAGCCAAGCCCCCGGGGGTGGAGACCTGGATAAATGATATGGCGGGGTTCATAAAGTTAGAGCGGATTAAGTTCGTCCTAAGGGGGTCGGCTCAAGGGTTTACTAGGCGGTGGCAACCGTTCGTCGAATATCTTGCGGAAAGATAGATAGGGGAGAACAAAGAAGGCAGCAGCAGCGGCCCAGGACTTGGGGGGGGGGGGGGGGGGGGGGGGGAGGGATGGGGGGGGGTGTGGCCTGAGACAAGACAGTTGCCAATTAGGGCTAGTTTTTATTTTTTTGTTATTTAATATTTATTTATTTGTTGTTGTTTTTGTTTAAATTTAAAAAGGTCATTATTATCTGTATTGTTACAATGTTGTGTAAAAGATGCACAATGTACTGTGTTGGTTGACCAAAAATTTTCAATAAAATATTATTTAAAAAAAAAAAGAAAAGCACCTCCCGTTTTCTCGAATCTCAAATGGAGAGTGCAAAGAAATATTTCAAAGACACTCTGAAGCTCTACCTGCAACGCAGCAACATTGACATTAATGAGGAGCCCGCTAGCAATAGTTGAGACTTGCGACAACTTGCCCGATAGGATGCATCGTGCTTTGAGTCACAATATCTTAAAATTTTTTTTTAGAGTATCCAATTCATTTTTTCCAATTACGGGGCAATTTAGCGTGGCCAATCCCACCCACCCGGTACATCGTTGGGTTGTGGGGGCGAAACCCACGCAGGCACGGGGAGAATATGCAAACTCCACACAGACAGTGACCCAGAGCCGGGATCAAACCTGGGACCTCGGCGCCGTGAGGCCGCAGTGCTAACCACTGCGCCACCGTGCTGCCCCGAGTCACAATATTTTAATGATGAGGCAGAGAGGGACAGAAGCAAATCCTGTCCTCCAGACCCCACCTACCTCCTAGGCCAACCGCCCGCTGAGGGCTGGCAGCCCCTCGGAGGCCAGCAGCCCAATGAACGGCAACACCGCCGCTGCGGAGGCAGTGGCAGCAGCTGCTGGCGCGACTCCCACCTGAGGCCTAGGGTTGCCTCTGGATCTCAGGCCACAGGTGAATGATGGCGGGAGAGGGGTCCCGCGGGAGGGGGATCAGCAGCAAGGAAAGGACGGAGTGATTCCCCAGCTGTATAGATTTGCTGGTTGTGCTTCCCTTTTGGTGATATATTGGCCACTTAGGGGCCTCAATCGATGGTGAGGCAGGATGTCAATTCATGGGCCTTCCCAACACGGACTTAATCAGGGTGGAAGTAGGAAGGTGGCAGGACTCCCCTCCTTTCCCCATCAGAAATTCCATTTAAATGCACCCTGCCGCCAAATTCTTTACGGGGGAGGGCGTTAACTTCTGCCCACTAGGGTGGCGCAGTGGGTTAGCACTGCAGTCTCGCGGCGCCGAGGTCCCAGGTTCGATCCCGGCTCTGGGTCACTGTCCGTGTGGAGTTTCGCCCCCACAACCCAAAGATGTGCAGGGTAGGTGGATTGGCCACGCTAAATTGCCCCTTAATTGGAAAAAATGATTTGGGTACTCTAAATTTATTTATTTTTAAAACTACTGGCCACTTTGTTGAAGGTGGGAGGCAGTTTTGAAGGCGTGTGAACATCTTCAAAGACTGTAGCACTCTGATTCCAGCGCAAGATAATTGCAATACTCTGGTGATCTCGATCTTTTTTAATATTAATGTTATTCGATGGCGAGCATCCAGAGTGATTTGATTACCCTGCTGTTCCGCATGCAGGATGGAGCTCTGATCTAAATTCCAGCTCAACAGGATTAAAACAACTAAAGAGAACCTTCATCAGATATTTTCTGCATTTCAATGGTCATGGATACGTTTTAAAAATAATTATTGGAAACAGAACCCGACATGAGCAGTATGATTTGGTAAACATTCAAATACGTAGCAGGGAAGGCGAGGAAAAGAAAAAATACCAGAGTACCGTCTGAGGGAGAGCTGTGCTTTTGATGGCTCTGTGGTTATTTGCCTGAGGGCTCGTCCTCTCCTCATTCCTCCATGTCTTGTGGTCTTGAGAGAGATGTGAAAGATCAGAAATTTTTAAAAATACAACTTTATAGCCAGTTGCTTTAGTTTTCTGGTTCATTCAAAGGATATTTTAGGCTTTAGCTCCAAATAAAATCCTAGGAACATTGGAACATAGGAACAGGGGGGGGGGGGACACAATGCCACTTGAATCTAATTTGCCCCCTTTCAATTAGATCAATGGCTGATCCATGACATAGTTCCACATGCACCCATATTCCTTGAATACCTTTGGTTGACAATATCTCAGATGCCAACGCCGGCATCTCCACATCAGATTTAAACAATTGATCTAGCAGCAATTTCCATTTGTGAAAGACAATTCCGAACTTCTTCTATCCTCTGTGTGTAGAAATATTCCTGAATTACACTCCTGAGCAGTCCGGCTCTAACTTTTAGATCCAGCAGATATATCTGTTCCCCCATAACAACGTGAAAACTTCAATCAAATTGCCACCTTAAATCCCAAGGAACTCAAGCCAAGGTTGTGGAATGTTTCCTTGTCTTCGGAGTCCAATTTTCATTCTGATTAATCTAAGGTGCACTCCCTGCTCCTGAGGGCTTGGGGAGATTACAGAGATAATGACCTGTTTTTTAGAGTACCCAATTCATTTTTTCCAATTAAGGGGCAATTAAGCGTGGCCAATCCACCTAGCTTGCACATTTTTGGGTTGTGGGGGTGAAACCCACGCAAATACAGGGAGAATGTGCAAACTCCACACGGACAGTGACCCAGTGCCGGGATCGAACCTGGGACCTCGGCGCCGTGAGGCCGCAGTGCTAACCCACTGCACCACCATGCTGCCCTGATAATCCTTATTGTCACAAGTAGGCTTACATTGCAGTGAAGTTACTGTGAAAAGCCCCTAGTCACCACATTCCGACACCTGTTCGGGTACATAGGGAGAATTTAGAATGTCCAAATTACCTAACAAGCACGTCTTTCGGGACTAGTGGGAGGAAACCGGAGCACCCAGAGGAAACCCATGCAGATACGGGGAGGACGTGCAGACTCTGCACAGACAGTGACAGTGAAGCCACCGTGCTAACCACTGTGCTACCGTGCATGATAGGGAGGTGTGAGGCATGAAGGGAGTTGAAGACAAGGATGGGAAGTGTTGCTGGACTGGGAGCCAGTGCAGCTCAGTGAGCACGAAGATGATGGGTGAATGGGACTTGGCAAGAATCAGAATGCAAGACATCCCTGCCGCCCGATTCAAGGCTGCAGTTGCCATACCTCATTCCCACTCCCCTACCCTCCAGCTCTCGATGGGTTTGTGCTGACAATTCCCTCACCCCAACAAATGCAAATACTCTCCCCACTTTTTTGCAGACTCAAAACAATATTTCATCTTCCAGCAATCCAACTGGAATGTGAAATTGATCTCAAATCAGTGATAAAGTATGAATCGAATCATAGAATGGCTACAGCACAGGAAGAGGCTGCTGAGTCCCTGTGTCTGTGCTGGTTTCCCAAATAAGCGGTTCACCTTGCGCCTTTCCCCTGTCGTCTCCTTGGAGCCCTGCACGTTCTTCCTTCTCAGATAACTCAATTCCCTCTTGAAATCCTCGATTGAATCTGCCTCCACCACACTCCCAGGCAGTGCATTTCAGATCCTAACCACGTGTGGTGTAAAAATAAACACCTCGTATTGCCATGTCTCCTTTTGTCAAGTCCCTTGAGTCGAAGTCCCTTCATTCTTGACCCTTTCATCAGTAGGAGCAGTTTTTCCAAATCTACTCTTGTCCACAGCCATTGTGATTTTGAACACACCTATCAAGTGTTCTTTCTACCTCCTGCTCCTATTTTCTTTGGCTTATTTTTAATCTTCTCTCCTCCACGGAGAACAATCCCAACTTCTCCAATCTATCTACGTGACTGAAGTGTCTCATCTCTGGAACCATCCTCGTGAATCTTATGCCATAATATTGAAGTTGAGTTGCATGAATTTGTCTGTAGGGCGGCACAGGGGCTAGCACAGCTGCCTCACAACACCAAGGACTCGGGTTCAATTCCAGCCTTGGGCGACTGTCTGCAGTTTGTCACGTTCTCCCCGTGTCTGCGCGGGTTTCCTCCGGGTGCTCCGGTTTCCTCCCAAAGTCCAAAGATGTGCAGGTTAGGTGGATTGGCCACGCTAAATTGCCCCTTTGTGTCCAAAGATGTGAAGGTTAACTGCGGTTGCAGGCTTACGGGGATAGGTTGGGGGAGTGGGCCTCCGTAGGGTGCTCTTTCGGAGAGTCGGTAAAGAATCGATGGGCCAAATGGCGTCCTTCTGCACTGCAGGAAGTCTATGGTTCTATAGGTGCAGGAAACGAGCCTTTTGCTGGTTCGTGCATTGTTCTATTGAACTTAGTTCGAGAAAATGGTTGACTTGTGTGAGTCTTGTCACAATAGCATTCTGCTGATGTGTCAGAATCCTTTGCAGGCTCTTGCTATAACAATTGCATTTGTTTCACTAACTCTACTGTGTCAAGATAAGTCCCCTTTAGTATGTTGTAGCTGCAGACGCAAGTATAATCGTGCAACCTCTAAGTGATCCCGACCACATATAGAGACCAACATAAATTTTGGTATTGGTTTATTGTGGAAAGACCTAATTGTGCCACTTTGCATCCCCGACCTGGAGGAAGTATCGTTCTGAGTGCAGAGATTACTTAAGTGGCCCCATTTGAAAGTGAATGTCTCGGGTGTCTTGCATAGAATTGATACGCCAAAAGAGGCCATATTGAATGAAATCCTGCAGGATTTTAACACCAGTTAAAACTAAGAATTCTGCACTATGTTTTGGCCAAATGCAAAAAAAAAAAAGTCTTTTTTTTTTTCCTTTGAGCGGCTGCACTAGACGATTGAAAATGAGCATAACTGTTGGCCTCTGTTTGATCCTGTTAGTGTGTGGCTAATGTCTTGCCGGTGTTTTGGTAGCAGCAGGTAGCCAGGAGAAGGCAGCTTGTGGGTCATCATTCTTCAGCCTGGCAGCTTTTCACACACAGATGTAGACCTTGTGAACTTTGGAGGAGGTCAAATATGAACCTCACATTCAACACTTGTGACATGCTCTTAGATGAAGTGAAGACAAACTTGGCTTGTCTATGTTTTTTTTCCCCCAAATCTAGCAGAGCTGAAACATGAAACCCATTTTTTTTCCCCTTTACCAAGCTTCCTAAAAGCCAGGCTCGAGGTGAAATTTAGATCTACGTTGTCTACACTTCTTGATTTACATATTTCTGCCCTCCTAGGTATTATTTATAGTAGGCGGCCGACTTCAGGAGTGAACCCTTTGATCAAATTATTGAGGACTCCTTTCAAGTAACGCTATAAAATTACAGGCCTGAATCTGCTTATTGATTTTTTAAAAAAAAACATTTTTTTTAGAGTACCCAATTCATTTTTTTTTTCAATTAAGGGGCAATTTAGTGTGGCCAATCACCTATCCTGCATATCTTTAGGTTGTGGGGGCGAACACGGGGAGAATGTGCAAACTCCACACGGACAGTGATCCAGAGCCGGGATCGAACCTGGGACCTCGGTGCCGTGAGGCAGCAGGGCTGACCCACTGCGCCACCCTGCTGCCTCATCTGCTTATTGATTAATGTGGTGAAGATGATTTGTTCATTTCGGTTCAAAGAGCCAGCTTTGGTTTATTTTATTATTGTGAATGTAGCCAAGATTTTTACTGCTATTGAAACATTCATGGCTGATCTTTGAATCTGTGTCGTCTTATTGAAAGTTGGATGAGCTCGAGGGGATGTACAATCTACTCTGGCTCTTGTTTCTTATGTACTCATGTCCTGAAACCCTTTCCAACCAACGTAAAGTACTTTTTGGAAGTTCTGTCAATGTTGTGATGTCGGAAACGCAGCGGCCAATTTGTGTGCAGCAAGCTCCCACAAACACAAACGGAATAATAACCGGGTAACCTATTTTTTTAATAACAGTTTTGGCGGAGAGATAGATATTGCCCAGGAGACCAAGGAGAATCCCCACCCCACTCCCCAAGGCTGTCCTTTGAAATATTGCCATTGGGCATCTTACATCTGCTTGCCTCGGTTTGATATCTTATTTAAAACAGGACTACATTTCGGATTAATTAGTGTTCCTTTCTGTTCTGTGAAACATGAGAAATACTTCATCAAGACTTTCAAAACCGTTGTCAAACTTTGCCCAGCAAAGTAATCGGAGTCTGCTATGTTAAAGGAACATGTGCTTCCCGTGATCTAGGTATTGGATAGATTCCTTGACTACAAGGGACAGTATGGTAATTTCAGGTGTTACCAATTGTACCGTCATTCTTTTTAACATGTTGTTTTCCAATTTCTAGGAGTGACTCACAACATTCCACTTCTTCGCGAAGTTATCATCCACCCGCGCTTTGTGAAAGGAGACATCACCACTAATTTCCTTCCCGAGGTCTATCCAGATGGCTTCAAAGGTTTGTGTCTGTGAACTTCGTAAACCAAAGACAGTTGTTTCTTGGACTAACTATATACGCTATTGGTTGCTTGTGATCTCTTGATTCTGTTTACACATTATTCATAAAATTAACTTTATTTGATCATGTTTGCTTTACTACAGGTGCCCGAAGTAAAAGAGGCTTTAACCAAGCTTATTTCAATAAACCCAGAACAATTGATTTATTATGAAGCAAATATTCTTTTCAACAAATTGTAAGAACCGGTTAACCCACAATTGTAATCTGGAAGCATAACTATAGAACATAGAACAGTACAGGCCCTTCAGCCCATGATGTTGGTCCGACCATTTATCCTAATCTAAGATCAACCTAACCTACACCCCTTCAATTTACTGCTGTCCATGTGCCTGTCTCAGAGTAGCTTAAATGTCCCTAATGACTCTACTCCACCACCTCCGCTGGCAGTGCATTCCACACACCCACCACTCTCTGTGTAAAGAACCTTCCTCTAATCACCTTAAAATTATGTCCCCTCGTGACAGCCATTTCCACCCTGGGGAAAAGTCTCTGGCTATCCACTCTATCCTTGCCTCTCATCACCTCGTACGCCTCTATCAAGTCACCTCTCTTCCTTCTTCACTCCAGTGAGAAAAGCCCTAGCTCCCTCAACCTTTCTTCATAAGACATGCCCTCCAGGCCAGGCAGCATCCTGGTAAATCTCCTCTGTACCCTCTCCAAAGCATCCACATCTTCGCTTGGAAAGCAGACCAAGGCAGGCCAGCAGCGCGGGTTCAATTCCCGTACCAGCCTCCCCGAACAGGTGCCGGAATGTGGCGACTAGGGGCTTTTCACAGTTACTTAATTGAAGCCTACTCGTGACAATAAGCGATTTTCATTTCATTTCAATGAGGTGACCAGAACTGGACACAATATTCCAAGTGTGGTCTAACTAGGGTTTTATAAAGCTGCAGCAAAACCTCGCAGCTCTTAAACTCAATCCCCCTGTTAATGAAAGCCAACACACCATACGCCTTCTTAACAATCCTATCAACCTGGGTGGCAACTTTGAGGGATCTATGTACGTGGACCCCAAGATCCCTCTGTTCCTCCACACTTCCAAGGATCCTGCCTTTAACCCTGTATTCAGCATTCAAATTCGACCTTCCAAAATGAATCACTTCACATTTATCAAGGTTGAACTCCATCTGCCACTTCTCAGCCCAGCTCTGCATCCTGCAATGTCCTGTTGTGGTAACTTGCAGCAACTCTCAACACTAAAACGATCTCGTCATGAAACCTTCCTATCGCGCACGGCAGCGCACACACACTGCACACACACATGAAGCCTCTGCAGAAATTGCTAGAAAAAAGTTTGTAAGAAAAGGATAAAGTTCACAGGGTTTGATGTTGTTGATCTAGAGTTCTCTCATGCAAATACTCAGTAGATGTCTGGAGATTCTCATCAACGGAACTTCAGTGTGGAGAAATAAGTTCAGACAAGTTACAATCAAGTGAGGATTTTCTGTCCATAGGTTGCTAACCACACGGACAATATCAGGCAAGGCAGGGAGAGAGTGAGTTCAGCCAGCCTTCCTTCTCAGCTTATTTCCCCCAAAACACAATGATTTCAAAACCACCTGCTCCAAAATGTAATGCTTGTCTCTGTCATGTGACTTCCAGTAAATTACTAACCGTTGCCAGTTTCCCCCCATAATTTAAAGTTACTGCAGTTCAAAACAAACAGCTCTTCCCCCTCATGTACAATGTTGGTCAGGTGATTTCTTTGAAAAGGTATTCTTGCTCCCAGGCCAAAGGTGAACTTTTGGCTGTTTTGTAAAAACAAAAAATCCAAATGTCCAAATAATACAACATCCTTCCAAATTTTGAAAGAAAACTCCAGTTCCTGAAGATATGATTTTCCCAACATTGCATTTAATTGGAGACACAAAGCAATTAATTAACTTGATTGGTGGGAAGCTAGATGATTTGATTTGATTTAATTTATTGTCGCGTGTATCGAGGTGCAGTGAAAAGCATTGTTCCGCGTACAGTCCAGACAGATCGATCGATACATGAAAAACATAGGACGTACATAAATACACAATGTAAAATGCCGATTCGGGGGAACCACAGATTTGAGCCAGGGAGGTGGGATGGAAATTTTCAGAAATGGGAGAAGGGGATTAAGACACTAAAAGATTTGTTTCTTAGGGGTCGGTTTGCAGGATTGAAGGAGCTGGAAGTGAAGTATGGGCTGGAGCGGGGGGAAATGTTTAGATACATGCAGGTTCGAGATTTTGCCGGAAAGGAGATACAGAGCTTCCCGGTGGAGCCGGCCTCCACATTGCTGGAGGTGGTGCTGACGACAGGGGACTGGAGAAGGGGATAGTGTCAGCAGTTTACGGAGCTATTCTGGAAGAGGAGAAGGCACCACTGGAAGGGATCAAAGCAAAGTGGGAGGAAGAGTTGGGAGAGGATATGGAGGAGGGGTTCTGGTGTGAGGTGCTCCGGAGAGTGAATGCCTCCACCTTGTGCGCGAGGTTGGGGCTGATACAGCTGAAGGTGGTATACAGAGCACCCCTCACGAGGGCGAGGATGAGCCAATTCTTTGAAGGGGTAGAGGATGTGTGTGAACGTTGCGGGGGGAGGTCCCGCTAATCACGTTCATATGTTTTGGTCCTGTCCAAAGCTAGAGGATTACTGGAAGGAGGTTTTTAGGGTAATTTCTAAAATGGTGCACGTGAAACTGGACCCGGGCCCACGGGAGGCCATATTCAGGGTGTCGGACCAGCTGGGTTGGAAACGGGTGCGGAGGCAGATGTTGTAGCCTTCGCCTCGTTGATCGCCCGAAGGCGGATCCTGATGGGTTTGAGAGCAACTTCTCCACCCAGTGCCCTGGCGTGGCGGGGGGACCTGTTGGAATTCTTGACTCTTGAGAAGGTTAAGTTTGAACTGAGGGGAAGGATGGAGGGGTTCTACAATTCATGGGCATTATTCATCATGCACTTTCAAGAACTGGATAACATCGAACATTAGTTGGGGCGGGTGGGTGGGAGGGTTGGGGTGAGGGGGGCTGTGTGTGTTAATGGCGACTGAGTGATCCCTAATAACCTTTTGCCATTTGTTTGTGTGAACAGGCGGGCTAATGTTTGGGGTTTGGTGGGAGGATGGGATCATCGTTATTGATATGGGGATTGACATATTTGTTACTGAGTATTGTTTATTGTTGGTGGGTGTAAATTTGGGAGAAAATGTGAAAAAGGAGGAGAATAAAAAATATTTTTTAAAAAATAAATAAATACAAAATGTAAATACATAGACATCGGGTGAAGCATACAGAGTGTAGTATTACTCAGGAGAGAAGATGTGTTAAGAGATCAGTTCAGTCCATAAGAGGGTCATTAAGGAGTCTGGTAACAGCAGGGAAGAAGCTGTTTTTGAACCTGTTCGTGCGTGTTCTCAGACTTCTGTATCTCCTGCCCGATGGAAGAGGTTGGAAGAGGGAATAACCCGGGTAGGAGGAGTCTTTGATTATGCTGCCCACTTTCCCAGGGCAGCGGGAGGTATAGACAGAGTCAGTGGATGGGAGGCAGGTTCGGGCGATGGACTGGGCTGTGTTCATGACTCTCTGTAGTTTCTTATGGTCTTGGGCTGTGAAGTTGCTATACCAGGCTGTGATGCAGCCAGATAGGATGCTTTCTATGGTGCACCTGTAAAAGTTGGTAAGAGTCAGTGTGGACATGCCGAGTTTCCTGAGGAAGTATCTGTGCTGTTGGCTTTCTTGGTCATAGCGTCAACGTCAATGGACTGGGACAGATTGTTGTGAATTTGAAGTTGTCAACTATCTGTACCTCGGCACTATTGATGCAAACAGGGATATGTATGATACTTCGCTTCCTGAAGTCAATGACTAGCTCCCTAGTTTTGCTGATGCTGCGAGAGAGATGGTTGTCGCTGCACCACTCCACTAAGTTCTCTATCTCCCTCCTGTATTGTGACTCAATATATTTTGCGATCTGACCCACTACGCTCGTGTAGATGGAGTTGGATCCAAATTTTGCCATGCAGTTGTGTGTGTGGAGGGAATACTGTGTGGGGGAGGGGGGGGTAAGTACGCAGCCTTGCGGGGCCCCGGTATTGAGGACAATTGTGGAGGAGGTGCTGGTGTTCATTCTTACTGATTGTGGTCTATGGGTCAGAAAGTCGAGGATCCGGTTGCAGAGGGAGGAGCCAAGTCCTCGGTTTTGGAGCTTTGAAATGAGCTTGGCTGGGATTATGGTATTGAAGGCGGAGCTGTAGTCAATAAATAGGAGTCTGATGTGGGAGTCCTGGTTGTCAGGATGCTCCAGGGATGAGTGTAGGGCCAGGGAGATGGCGCCTGCTGTTGACCGGTTGTGGCGGTCTGCAGTATGAACACATGAGGGAGAAGGTTTATGCAGATAGGGTTCGATGGCAGGGTGTGAGGAGACTACTGTGGAATGCTGGCATCAATCAGTCAGATCAAATGGCCTTTTTCTGGCTGCACATTCTTGTAATTTTATGTAAAACCCTTCCCAACAGGACGTATACTGTCAGATGGAGAGCACGAGGAGCTGTTGGCTACTGCTGGATCCATTTACGTTGCTTCGCTAGTGAAGGCCCAGAGATTTCTTGAAAAATCTACAAGGTGAGGAATCGTTGGTGAGCATGAGTTGTGCATTATGAACATGCTTCTGCATTCAAACAGCTAGAGTGAAGTTTAGGAGCAATTCCAATGGAGGAGAGATTAAATTCCGTTCTTCGTTGCACATTGGAGTGGGGAATAATTTTAGCAAACGGGCATAATCTAAGTCTTCAGGACTGTAATAATCTCCAAGATTAAGCTATTTTTCACTTATTAACTCTGGTGCCTGAATTGTGAAGGAGAAAGAAATAGAAAGATTTGATGATAGGGCGAGATGAATTATGGAGGATCGTGCTGAGGGTAAGTATTGGCATGATTCATTGAATGACACATTTCTGTGCTTGAAATTTGAAGTGATTCTATGTAAATTGGAGGTGGATGAGGGTAGATTATCCCGTTCGCACTTGCTTTTAAGTAGAATATCGCACTGATGGCTGAATATTTTTGAGTCTGCTTTACTTGTGATAAATAACTAATTTATTCAAATGTCTGCTGCCTGTGTATAATAGCTTCCTCACATGGAATAAATGCAGTAATGATTAGCTGTTGATGATTCAATACACCCTTGAACTGTTCCCTGTAAGATTGATTTTCAAAGTTTCCCAATATGCCAACTCTCATTTCCTGACTTGAAAATAAATATAGTTCAAGGGTATAATGAGTGCTGTGGAATGGTTAAATGGCTGGCATATTGGTTAGCAGGTTGTTACAACACACAAACAGGCCAGTTGGCCCAGCTTGTTCATGCAGATGTATATACTCCACACAGGCCTGGGATAGCCGACTCCGGTCGGTGAGGAGTGCCACCCGATACTTGACTGGAGCGCGGCCGGATGGGCGCCTCCTCTCTCTATAAACGCACACAATGTTCATGGGGAACCTGGTGCTAAAATATTCGCAGACGACCTGATTCTGGCTCCGGGTTTCGTACGTAGCAGAGCAGCTATCTCGCTGCGATCTATTGAAAGTCATCCCTCGAAAAAGGGGCAGCACGGTAGCATTGTGGATAGCACAATTGCTTCACAGCTCCAGGGTCTCGGGTTCGATTCCCGGCTTGGGTCACTGTCTGTGCGGAGTCTGCACATCCTCCCCGTGTGTGCGTGGGTTTCCTCCCACAGTCCAAAGATGTGCAGGTTAGGTGGATTGGCCGTGATAAATTGCCCTTTGTGTCCAAAATTGCCCTTAGTGTTGGATGGGGTTGCTGGGTTATGGGGATAGGGTACAGGTGTTGACCTTGGGTGGGGCGCTCTTTCCAAGAGCCGGTGCAGACTCGATGGGCCGAATGGTCTCCTTCTGCACTGTAAATTATATGAAGGTCACATCCTGACCCTTAATCTCACCCAGCAACATATCCTTCTCTTCTTTTCTGCCTGGTGATTACTCACCTTACTTTTAAAAATGTACCTATACTATGCGTCTCTGCCACTCCCTGAGGAAGCAAGATCCACATTCTCACCACTCTGGGTTTCTCTTGAATTCCTGATTGTATTTATGTGCAGAATTTGATGTTTGTGACGGTGATCTTACCCGCCCGCTAGAGAACCAGTGGGAGCATCAAGTTGCCTCTTTCGGGGGATGTCATCGAATGAGGCGGCTGGCGTGGGGTCTCGCGAGGATTGAGTACACCCTGGATCAGGCTGCTGGTACCTTTGAACGAAGAGCGCACGCACCCCGCCCCCCCCCCCCCCATTTCCTCCCACCGGGGACAATGTCAGGTTTGCTTTTCAGACTTCCTGCGTGCTGATGTCCCCCACTTCCCCCTCACACCACTGGTCGAATACCAACGACAGCAACACGAGGCCCTATTAAGTTGCCACTTACGGGCCTCGCTTGACATCCAGGCGAGGAGGTGGTCCACGAGTCTCCTAGCCACGGACTGAATTGGGTGGAGGGGAGAAGTGGCGGGATCCTCGCGTGGCATTCTCTCGCCTAATCAAATGCCCGCTGTCTTCAAGCTCACCTCTGGGGAAAGTTATCTCCCACCCCATTAGTGGCAATCTGATACTTATGGCCCCTAGTTTGGATTCTGCCACAAGTGATCAGCTTACAAGTGATCTTGGAACCAGAAGGTACAATCTCCGCATCCACAGCATGTCTTTCGACATCAGCGGCGTCGAAGATTTTTCAAGGAAGATAAGAAAAAAAATTATTCTCCCGTCTATAGGCATGATCCCGCAAGCCAGGGAATTTTGTTTCAAATATTGTAGCCCTATCCTTGGTATAGCACCAATATTGGCATGGCGTTGTATGTAGCTCACACGCCGTATGCATGCTGGAAACTTCTCCAGTTGGTAAACAAAATGTATGGTTACCAAAACATTGAGTAAACTCTTTGAAGTCGCACAGCACTAACCCTTGTGTGCAGTAAATATCAGTGTATTGTCAGCTCCACGTTGTTCATTAGATCAGTATTTTTAGTATAGAAAAATTGAATTGCATTCTCTTACGTTTATGTAAATAAAAAAACACAAATTTATAAAGTATTAATGCAGTTATATTTTCCAGGTTTATAATTAAGTGACACTGATGCATGCCTGAAATAACTACAAAGATCGCACGGAAATGAATGCATTTAGATATTAACGATCATAAGCTTTTACTTTTATTAATCAGGGCAACACGATGAAATTGATAAATGGAAAGTGAAGCTTTCAGGAAGTTGTCTTTTTTAGGGAACCATTGGATGTGATGCCAGAGTCACTTTCCGGCTCGGTGCAAGAGTGTGGGATTGTTATCAATCCTCTCTCCAACATGCTCCGTGAAGAATCGTGCATGGTCTGTCTTTAGTATACACTCAAATCCCGGGTGGGAATCAGCCCAGAAATGTTTGGGTTTTTGCAACACAATAATTTTCATAAGATTGAAATTGTTAAGCAGCGCGTAATTCTTGACCATAACTACAGCAGTAATAAACACATGGCACCTTCAGGAAATGGTTCTGGATGATTGACAGTTGCTTCATTGTTAGACTTAACGCCACTTTTCTTTGTTTGATTTTCCATCCAAACGCGAATTGTGAGTTTCATTGTCGAAGGCCCGTTTCACTAAAAAACATTGAAATTCCCTCAGAAAAGGCAACGGCGAGAATGTTTGGGGGGCTGATGGGGTAGAAATCATGGACGTTATTCCAACCCAATCACAAAGTATGGCATTCAGAACAATAGAAAACGGTCTCACTCTTTGCAGAATTCTAAACAGACAGAAAAAACTTACCCTGCAATTCTGAAATTGAAGAGAGGAAATGAAGCAATTGTTTACGGAACTGTGCTTGTACGCAATATTGAAAAATATTATGATGTTTACCAGGCCGCAATTACTAGAATAACATGGTGCATAAGCAACTGTTCCACAGCATGCAAAGCACTTGGAGGTCCACTTTCCTTCAAGCAAGGTGCATTTAAAATATTTTGTTCCATCATTCAGGATTCTGCAGCAAGGATCCAATGATTTGTAATCAGGTGTGTGGGGCACCGTCAATGGCTCAACGAGTTTGTCCAGTGAATAGTTTTTAAATGTAGACCAGAAACGGTTCAGGTTTGATCCCAGACCTAGCTCACCTCGGCAGGTCAACTCTATGGGCTGTGCAAATGGCCTCTGTACCTGTGTTCTAACTTGCGCCAAGTCCCACTCGTTCTTCTCCCCTTGTGCTCGCTGACCCACATTGGTTCACACTGCGCCATCGTTTCACATTGTAAAAACTCCGTTCTTGTGTTCAAACCTCGTGGCCGTTGCCCCTCCCCGCCTCTGCAATCTCCTCCAGCCCCATGAACCTCCCAATATCTCTGTGCTCTCCCAGTTCTGACCTGCTGCAGATTTCCAATTTTTATTGGGACCACCATTGGCGGTTCTGCACTCATCTGCCGAGCCCCTGGACTCTGGCATTCCCCTCCTGACCTCTCCGTCTTCACACCTCCCATCAAAGATGCTTGTTAAAATCTTCCTTTTTGACCAAGCTTTTTGCTCACCTGTCGTACGTCTCCTTGTGTGTGTCTGGGTATCAGAGTTTGACAGATAACACACCTGTGAGGTAAAAGAAAACACGGCGGATGCTGGGAATCTGAAATAAAAGTGGAAAATACAGAAAAAGCTCAGCAGGTCTGGCAGCTTCTGGGGAGAGAGAAACAAGAGTTAACGTTTAGAGTCCGCATGACTCTTCGTCAGAGTTGTGAGATGCCTTGGGACGTTTTTACGCGGTCGAAGGCGTTCTCTAAAGGCAAATAGGTTGGGTCGGGAAGGAGGAAATTGGCAAGGCTTTCTGCGTACGATTGTTGGCGACCAGGGTGGTGCTGTATTTGTTCTCTGGGACGGTGCTCTCTGAGGTTGAATGATCTGCTGACACTCCCCCAAGACTCACAAACGAGGGCAGCACGGTGGCGCAGTGGGTTAGCCCTGCTGCCTCACGGCGCCGAGGTCCCAGGTTCGATCCCGGCCCTGGGTCTCTGTCCGTGTGGAGTTTTCACATTCTCCCCGTGTCTGCGTGGGTTTCGCCCCCACAACCCAAAGATGTGCAGGTTAGGTGGATTGGCCACGCTAAATTGCCCCTTAATTAGAAAAAATGAATTGGATACTCTAAATTTTTTTTTAAAGTCGCACAAACGAACATGGGCCACTTGTGTGTGTAATTCCATATTGCAGGCAGAAGGGCGGAAACTTTGGCCAGAGAAACCAAACCTGGTCTCCATATGGCTGCGAGATACAAAAGCAGCACACCGAGCATTTGTAAAGTCTTGCTTTTCTTGAAACCCGATCATTATTTTATCGAGGTTGCCACGATACATTTCTGATATACCTACTTTACCCTGGAGAGTTTGTTGTTTTATGCGATCAATATTCACATTTAATAACTTGGTGGATGGCTGGTGATAAGTTTGCTGTATTGTTTGCGCTGGTGAATTTGTAAAGGAAACAAGAGTAACTCTCCAGGTGTTGCTGTATTAGAAATACCTCATGGGTCCACTAGTATCATGTCTATGCTTTTAAAATCAATTGCCTGTAGCAATTCCTCAGCATTACATGTTTTGACTGAAGTGCGTATTTTTCTAGGTTCTTTGTGGGTTGTCCCCTTTTCCAGTTTCCACTCACATTATCACTGCTTACAATTTGCACTGGATTGGTTTTGTTGAGTGCGTGCCTGATTTTATGGAGGCAGAGCCATTGTCATCTAATTTGCATTTCTTTGCATGCTTGGCCGGTGTCATGATATCCACGCATGTATATAATGAAGTGCAGACAGGCAGGATGACCAGTAAGCACACAGCACAGTGCAGCCAATCACCAGACAGGACACCACCACTATAAAGCCAGAGGGCACTAGGTTTCCCGCTCTCTCGGGACCCAGCCACTGAGACAGTCAGAGTCCACGAGCTAGCACAGTGCAAACACCATGCGGTAGCTAGTAAGTCTGGTCAGGCTAGTACAAGGTCTCCAGTCAGTTCAGTATAGTGTCAACCCACAGCTGAATATGTATATTAGTTCTACCGTTCAATAAAACCGTGTTGGATCTTCTACAGTGTTAGAGGTCTGTTTCTCGCATCGCTGCATCAAGTGCAGTCCACACCGAACCGACCTGCCTAACACATCAGCCGGCACATAGAGCTTTGATCACTTGAACAAGTTAGTCGAGTGTCGAGTGCTGCATGTGCCCATTCAACCGTTCCCCAGCATGAGTTTTCACCTTCACGAGAGGTATGGAGAAATATTGAAGAGAAGAAGAATTGTGTAGGTAAAGCTGGAATTCTGTAGTCTAACAGTGTGCACTGGCCCGGGTTTTGTGGTGGTAATGACATTGACATTTTTTTATTTTTTTTTTTGAAAATATTTTAATTGGAATTTTTGCACTTTATATCAAAACTTTGCAGAACAATATAAAATCAGTAATAATACCAAAACAATAACAACAACAACGCACGTATCACAAGCTGCCACCACGTCTGTGACAGTAGTCCCAGAACTATCATTTCCTTACATTATTTACATTAGTGTGTGCCAGATAGATTTTTTAAGTGGTCTTATTGGGGTTTTTAACGTTTAGTATTAAGAATTAAACACACCTTTACAGATTCATTTACAATTACTGCCAGGACTCTTTACATTGTTTCTAATTACATTTGTTTGGTGGGGTGGTGGGGGGTATCCTGAGGGAGGTTAGGATTGTCCACCTCCCCAGTTTGACCCGTGTGGGAGGGATCCATGTCTCCTTCTCCGAATGGTCTTCCTCTCCGGTTATTCTCTGCTATACACGAGCTCCCTTTCATCCAGGCCGTGCTCCATGCCCCCCTTCCTATCCCTCCCCGCTCCCTCTTCCTATTTGCAACCCCCCACCCCCAGTTGGTTGCTGATTGAGAACAGGTCTGCAAAGATGTTTGTGAACAACTTCCACGTATCATGGAATCTCTCCTCGGACCCGCTTATCAAGAATTTTATTTTTCCCAGTTTCAGGAATTCGGCCGGACTCCGAAGCCCTGTGTGGCCTTACCGACTTCAAGTCTAGCAGAAGTCTCTGCCGGGTTATCAGTGAGGTGAAGGCCAGGGCTCTGGGCTCTCTGACACCCCGAAGATCGCCACAGATGAGTATGGCTCCACCTCGACCCTCACAACCTTGGATGTGGCCTCGAAAAAGGCCGCCCAGAACTCCCTGACTCTGGGACAGGACTAGAACTAGAACATGTGGGTGTGGTTGGCCGGCCCCCCCCTGACAGCGCTGGCACTTATCCTCCACCTCCGGGAAGAACCCGCTCCTGCGTGTCTCAGTAAGGTGTGCTTTGTGCACCACCTTGAGCTGCATCAGGCTTAGTCCAGTGCAGGAGGAGGTGGAGTTGATCCTGTGCAGCGCCTCGATCCAGAGTCTTCCCCCTGTCTCCATGCCCAGCTCCTCCCTCCATTTCCGACTGGTCTCAACCAATGGGGTCCTGTTCTTTTCTACGAGTTGCCCGTAGATGTTTCCACGTTTGTTGTCCCCTAACCAGTCCAGCCCTAACCAGTCCTGTCCAGCCCTAACCAGTCCAGCCCTAACCAGTCCAGCCCTACCATTGTGTCCGAAATGTGTGTCCGGGTCTCTGGGGGGAACGATTTTATCTCCTTGCGGAGGAAGTTGCGCAGCTGCAGGTATCTGATCTCATCCCATTTCGGGTGTTGCAGCCTCTCTAAGAGTTCCCCCATGGTCGGCAGTCTATTGGCCACGTACATGTCCTCTGTTCTCAGTGTCCGTCTGCCCTCCCTCCATGTCCGCTATGGACACCTCGGCAAGTTTGAAATGGTGTCTGAACTGGTTCCATACCCTTAGTGTGGCCACTACCACTGGGCTCCTGGAGTATGTGTGTGGGGTGGCCGGGAGTGGTGCGGTGGCGAGCGCTCAGGGAGACGTCCCCATGCAGGAGGCCTCCTCCATTCGGACCCAGTCCGCCTCCGGTTCCGTTAGCCACCCCCTCACCCTCTCCACGTACGATCAGGAGGGACCTGAGGAACCTAAGCAGCACGTTCATTTTGACCGTCTGTACCCTTCCTGCTGGCGAAAGAGGGAGTGAGTGAGTCTCAGTTTTGTAAGTCCTCCTTCACTTCCTCCATCAGGCTGGAGAGCTTCCATTTGTGGAGCCTTGTCCAGGTGTGGGCCAGTTGGATCCCCAGGTACCTGAACTTGGTTTGGATCACTTTAAACGGTAGTTCTTCCAGCTCCACTCCTCCCTCTCAGAGGTTCACTGGGGAGATTTTGCTCTTTCCCAGTTTGAGTTTGTAACCGAGAAGGCACCGAACCCCCTAAGGAGTCCAGTTATCTTTCCCATACTGGCTGGAGGGTTCGACACGTAGAGGAGCAGGTCATCCACATAGAGTGAGAGCCTGTGCTCTCTACCCCCTCTCTGAACGCCCGTCCATCACTCTGCCGAAATAAGGTCGATGGCCAGCGGTTCGATTGCCAGTACGAACAGGAGCGGGGAAAGCGGGCATCCCTGCATCGTCTTCCTATGCAGCCAAAAGTATTTGGAGCTGGTGGCATTCGGCTGTACATTCACCATAGGAACGCGGTACAGGAGCTTCACCCACACGGTGAACCCTTCTCCAAGCCCAAACCGTTCAAGTAACTCCATGAGGTACCTCCACTCTACTCAATCGAAGGTTTACTCGACGTTCAGGGAGACAATCTCCTCTGGTGTCCTCTCCCCGGGTGGGGTTATTATAAGATATTTTTAAAATAAATTTAGAGTATCCAATTCATTTTTTTCCAATTAAGGAGCAATTTAGCGCGGCCAATCCGTCTAGCCTGCACATCTTTTGGGTTGTGGGGGCGAAACCCACGCAGACACTGGGAGAATGTGCAAACTCCACACGGACAGTGACCCAGAGCCGGGATCGAACCTGGGACCTCGGTGCCGTGAGGCAGCAGGTCTAACCCACTGCACCACCGTGCTGCCAGGTGGGGTTATTATTACATTCAGTAGGAGGTGTTGAGGTTTCTCACACTGCAATTAATTAGAAATCACTGAACTGATGAGAAATTGCCCTTTTCACGCCATTAAAAACTCTTGAAAAAGTTGGATGGTGCAGAATGAGGTGTAACTGGGTTCCAAATGACCATTCCAAGCCTATAACGTCTACTGAACAACCTCATTGACCTTGAAAACTAATTACATATTTGTGGTGTGTCAAATGATGATTTAAAAAATGTCACATTTTTATTTGTTTTTAAATAAATTTGTTTCTGATATTTCAACCTCTGCCTTAATCCCATGTGTATGTTCCGATAATTTGCTTTGCTCCCTGTAAAATGTTAATCGAAAGTGAATGGTGATGGATGCATTTCATTTTCTGGTTTGTGGCCTATGCAAATACTTCAATGTGATTGGCTGCATGCCCCACCTGATACATACCTTGAGATCATCCTGACTTGACGCCAAATTTGGGAGAGGGGAAATCCATAACCTATAGATCGCTCGATCTTTGTGGGCAGTGTTGTTCGAGATTAGCAGCATCACTTCGTCATTGCCTGTAGAATTCAGACCAATGTTTGCAATTATAACTTGATTTTTTATTAGTTCCTGAAGAGTACAAATTCCCTTCCCTGTTGCAGCTGTGCGTGTGTGTTACCATTAATTCCCTGTCTGTTATTTTGCTTCCCCTCTGCCCCTCTATGTATGGCATATTTCGCTCTTTGCCTTTTATACAACTTTCTGCCTCCGCCTTTGTGCAAATTGCCATTTCTCATATCTCCTTTCCCTCTGTGGCTTGTACTTTCTCTGCTTTGCAAATGATACTTTACTGCTTTACCCAATTGTCTATTATCCTTCTCTTTAAAAGGAAAGCAAAATGATAAACACAAGGAGATGGGTCAACATCTCGCTCCCATTGCTGAGGTTCTAATGCTCCCTTTAACGGGGATTTAAAATGAAGGCTGATTGGGTTGGAACTCTGCCTTTATCACACAATCTGAGTGTACTTTGTGTGGCCTTTTCCCAAACATGAATGTTCCTGTAAAGTGTTGGTTATGCCCCTCATGTGTTTACAGACGCTTTCTGTTGTCTCCGAAGCTCTCCCCTTGTTTAAGGCGCACCACAAAACGTACCTGTTTGACCAAACATGTAGTCACCTGCCTTTCTATGTCTTGGCGTGGTTCAGTGTCTGATCACACATCTGTGAAAAGCCTTGGGATCTTTTTATATGTTAAAGCTGCCAAAAGAATGCGAGCTATTGTTTTTGTGTGACTTAATGGTACATTGAGACAATTAGACTGTATTGAAGCACAGCTTCACTTTGATAGTAAATCTCACATTCATCTGCAGCACAGGATAGTGTCAGGCGAAGTGATTTTTTTTTTCAGATGTAGTTTCATGTTTGTCAATGGATCATGCAGAGATCCAACATAGCGAGAGTGTGAAGAGTTGGCTATTACTGCATTTGAGGTGCTATTGAAATCAAAGTTGTTGGCGCTCTGTCACAATGTCGAAACAGCACATGCCTTTAGAACATATGTTTGAAAATTGAAACAACGGATCAGAGTGAGGTGAGATTTATTTCAATGGGTAAGGTCGGAGTTGTAAACCTCACTAGGATGTGATGTAGCAACCTCAGGTTTCTCAGCATTTACAGTTTTTTTTGTAAGAAACTCCATTGCGCACATTTGCTGATAAAAGCAAACATTGCATTGTACTCGTTTCCTTTAGTTTATAACCAAACCTTAAATGAGAATATTTGTCAAAGCGTAATATAAGCAATCAAAGGAAAAAGCTCATTAGGGAAGCAAAAAACACAGCAGAGGAAACTCCCCACGTTGCACTCTTGTTCTACCTTATCACAGACCTCCCCTTTGTTGCTCTCCTGCTTCTGTACTTGCTTACAACCTGTTGCATTTCTCATCTTGTATTAGAGCTAGAAAGAGTCATCGACCAATTAACTCTGTTACTCTCTCCAGAGATGCTGCCTGACCTGCTGAGTGTTTTCAGTATTTTCTCTTTATCCCCCCATCTCCAGATATTTTGTTGCAAAATATTTTAGCAAAGAGTCGTGTCTTTCCTATCACTGACATTAAGCTATCCGCTTTACAATTCTGTGGGTTAGTTCTGTTTCCCTTTAGTAAGCGAGGAGTTACATTCATGATTTCCCAGTCCTCTGCTCCTGTTCCTTTTTTTTAAATTTAAAGTACCCAATTCATTGTTTTTCCAATTAAGGGGCAATTTGGCGTGGCCAATCCACCTGCGCTGCACATCTTTGATTTGCGGGGGTGAAACCCACACAGACACGGGGGGGATATGCATACTCCACACGGGGCCGAGATCGAACGCCGGTCCTTGGCGCCTTGAGGCAGCAGTGCTAACCACTGCACCGCCTTGCCGCCCTCCCTGTTCCTTTTTCTGCCGAATTGTGATGTGTGGGTACCTCCGTGAACTCCACCCGAGTTTCTTCGAGAATCTACCCACTGTTAACAGGAGCATTTCCCATGTGTCCCCAGCTCCTTCCTGTCCACCCAGCAGCCCAGCCAAGTGGTGAGCAGGAATGGGGTTTCATGCTGTCTCGTGCTCTTCTGGTAGTCTTTAGAAACATGGAAAAATGTTGGCACTGAAAGAAGACATTCGGCCCATCGTGCTGTGCCACCATGTCTTCCTGTCCTTGTTTACCAGAGGAAGACTTAGCTGAGGCCTTTAAAGCCAATGAAGGGTTTTGATCGAGAGACTCTTTCCACTGACAGGAGGGTCGACAAATCGAGGACACTGATTTGCAGTAATGGTAAAAGAACCAGAGTGTGTTACGCAAAGAAATTGTTTTACGCCGTGAGTTTCTGTGACCTGGAATGCGCTTCCTGTAACTGCGGTGGCAACACATTCTGTCGTGAGTTTCAAGAGGAAATTGGAGTGTGGGACTAATAGAGTAGCCCATTCTGAGAGCTGCCACAGGCATGATGGGCGGAATGGCCTACTCCTGTGCTGTATGATTTGGTGCCCAGCTCTATTACAAATGCCAAACTGAATTGTAATTCGGAATCTACCTAAGACTACTGTTCTCGTGACCCCTGGAATGATTTTGAAAGCTCCTCCGCACTGCATCACTATTATTGTAATTTTTTCTTGGACTCCAGGACGTTTGACAGCTGTTACACCCCACTGGCAATACCTATTCATACTCTATTTCCATTCACCACTTGCATCGCCAAATTGATTTCTCCCCCATGTCCTCTAACCCTTTCCTATTCATTTTGGATTGTTCGATATGAAACATTTTAATTTCATATCATGCAGCCATTCAGTCCGTAATCACTTTATTGCCAGTCGCCAGGGAAACAGCAGAACCGGGTTTGCTCTGTGTAATCAAGACTTCATTTCCTGCGTTTAGCGACATGTCAGGCTCCTCATTTCATTTCATTCCTAAACTGCCCAATCTCTCTTGTGTTGTGGGCGACCCTTTCTGACCTAACGTCAGGGGTCCACTTTCGTCTCGAGACTTTGTTGAAACTTTAAGCCTCCTCTTCTCTTCAACACTGGCGTCATGCACCTCTGATTTAAATAGATCACTTTCTTTGCATGGTTATGAGAATTGAAACCAGTTTTAATACTTAAAAAAAAAAAAATCTATTGGTTTTGCAGTGCCACAGGGCAAGTGGGTCAAATTCACACAAACGTCACGGATTGATAACATTTTTGAAACCAGGAAACCAGAGAGTGGCAAAGTTCTATCCATTTGATCTTCAGTCGAAACCAATTATACAAGGACAAAAACAAAAACATGTATCTGCCCGACCATCTCTTTGAAGATGGAATAACTTCTCGTGCCTTTAACAGGTTAAACATCTGACGATGCTTCACAGGAGAATGATCAAAAAAAGAAGATTCAAATCGAGCAATATAGGGAAATATTAGGAATTGCGCCACAAGGCTTGATCAAAGTGGATAGGTTTTAACGAGCAACTTTATTGAGGAGAGAGAGGTGATGACGTTTAGGGAGGGAGTTGCAGAGCTTATAGTCTTGCCAATGGAAGGCAATGGTCGCCAGTGGTAGAACGATTAAAATTGGCGATGCACGAGAGGCCAATATTGGAGCACCACTGTGCCGCCCGGTTTTGTACTCGAGTATATTAACAGCAAGTCTTTATTAACAGCTCATAACTATATACATATATACAGTAGAGGGTACAGTATGGAGCTGACTTCATCTTGGGTCTTTTCTACAAGCCCACTCGTCCCTTGCCTCTGGAGCATGTGCCTTCTTACATCACTGTGTGGCCGTACTGTACTCAGCCCCACAGTAGTTCTGTATGTACCGGATCCTACCCCTACACCTCCAACCCCAATTCTGAATCCCACGGATCTAGGCTACTTTAGTTTACTTCAATTCTTCCAATATTGTAAGTCCTGTGCATTTATTGTTACACCATTAAGCCATTCTAGGGCGGTACGGTGGCACAGTGGTTAGCATTGCTGCCTCTGGGCGCCGAGGACCCGGGTTCGATCCCGGTCCCGGGTCACTGTCCTTGTGGAGTTTGCACATTCTCCCCTTGTCTGCGTGGGTTTCGCCCCCACAACTCAAAGATGTGCAGGGTAGGTGGATTGGCCACACTTAAGTTGCCCCTTAGTAAAAATCTAAAGTTATTGCTTTACAGTGTTAATATGAACAACATTCTTGCTAACCCATCACCCCTTCACCTCTTTGAAGTTAGAGGTTCAAGGTGTCTGGAGGCCTTCTAATCCTTCCACATCTCGTTCGCCATTCTGTTGAAAGAGTGGTGGCTTTAGTGGTTCTGGTTTGTGTTGTCGGCTTGGAGGTTGGACTGGTGTTGGCTATGGTTTTGTCTATTTCTTCCACTGTTTGGTTGATCCAGCTGGTTTTGCGGTGTACGGTTATTAATCTTGATCATCCTGCAGGGTGGGTGAAAATGGAATCCACCCGCTTGGCAGTGCCTTTTCTTCTTTTTCCATCTGGGTCACCAGGAAGCTCCCTGGAGCTGAGGAAGGACAGTCCTGAGGCAGAGAGAAGATAGAGTAGCACGCTCACCTCTGTTGTTGATGGTGCGAGACTGCTACTGGGTTCCAGCATCCCATGTGGTTCGGGCACGCTGACTGGAAGATGCCGTGCGTGCCCAGTGATTGGTGTGTCTACCGACTGCACCATTGTCATAGGTGGAGGTCAAGGCTCCCAGACTATTGATCCTTCTCTGATACCACTTCCACTGGAGGTGCTATGGTAATTTTGTGTACAGTAGGTTGATCTAACCATTGGGGACTTTCCTGGACCTGGATAGTTAATGGTCATACCTGCTCCACACAAAAAAAAGCCTGAATGCCCTTTGCTGTTTGAGTACTCGGGTCCATGCTGAGGCTGATTACAGACAACGTTTCAGGTCAGGGAGCTGTTTGCTACACCATCTTGTATTCTCTCGTCTGATCAGCTTTCCCTTGGCAGAGTATAATTCCTCTGCTAACTTTCAAGCTCACAGTCTGCAATTGCGCTGCTGCCAACTGTTTTTGAAAGACGTCACCTTCAGTGAGAAATTCTACTTTCACTTGTCACTCAATGTTCTGGACTTTCATCCCCTCCGCATACCTCTTTGCGAATGTAATGTTTTTCCTAGGTTGCTTCCAAATTTGCAACTGTTTCCTTCAGTGCTACAGTCTGATTCTTGTGCCTCCCGACTTTCTCCCGGAATGGTGAGCATTCCTGAATCTTCTCTGAAAGCCAAGTAATCAGTTATTTCAGAGTGGCATTAAATTAATTTTGTTTTGCTTTTTCATATCCCCAAGGGACAAACACAGACCTGAGTGATCCTTGTAGCACGTGGAGGGCCTTCAACAGATTTTCCTTTTCGTTGCGAAACTTAAGCACTTTGTCTTGAGTTTTTTTGTAATTTAGCTGAGTCTCGTTGAGTTTCTCCTGCTGTTCTGCCATTCTGCTGCTTAAGGTATTCTTTATTCTATCATGTTGTCCAAGGGTAATAGATTGTTTTTGAATCTGATGCTGAAGGATAATTAGCTGTTCTTTCAACTGTTTATTTTTGGTTCTTATCTTCTCAGTCTGCATGTCAGTGTGTAGCTTTGTCATTGTTGATAGCTCCAACACAACTTTTTCTAAAGTAGCATTCATCATCTTTTCCAATTGCTCCTAATTTTCCAGGGGCATGTATTGGTTCTTCAAAGAGTCTTTCAAGGCAATGATCCCTGGAATGAAGAACTTGTGGTATGAGGAACGATTGAGGACTCTGGGTATGTACTCGTTGGAGTTTAGAAGGATATGGGGGGATCTTATTGAAACTTACAGCATACTGCGAGACCTGGATAGAGTGGACGTGGAGAGGATGTTTTTACTTGTCGGAAATACTAGAACCAGAGGACAGCATCTCAGACTAAAGGGACGATCCTTTAAAACTGAGATGAGGAGGAACCTCTTCAGCCAGAGGGTGGTGAATCTGTGGAACTCTTTACCGCAGAAGGCTGTGGAGGCCAAATTAGTGAGTGTCTTTAAGACAGAGATAGATCGGTTCTTGATTAATAAGGGGAGAAGGCAGGAGACTGGGAATGAGAAAATATCAGCCATGATTGAATGGCGGAGCAGACTCAATGGGCCGAGTGGCCTATTTCTGCTCCTATGTCTTATGGTTATGAGCCTGTGAGTGCCTTCTATTTGTGTTTCAAACACCACATTCCCATCTACCTCAATAACATTTGATTCCCTTTCATAACCAGAATCTGCCCAAAGATGTGCAGGTTAGGTGGATTGGCCATGTTAAATTGCCATTAGGCTAGGTGGGGTTACGGGGGTGGGGTGGAGGTGTTGACCTTGGGTAGGGTGCTCTTTCCAAGAGCCGGTGCAGACTCGAGGGGCCGAATGGCCTCCTTCTGCACTGTAAATTCTATGAATCTTATCTACGTCAACTTTTAAAAATATTCAATGACCCCCCCCCCTCCGCCACCTCCGCCTTCGGAGGCTGTGTTCCAAAGTTGCACAACCTTGTGAGATAATCCATTTGTTTTCATCTTTGTTCGAAAGTGGTACCCCCCTAATTTTAAAACAGTGCCCCCTCATTCTGGGTGCACCCACAAGAGGAAGCATCCTTTCCATGTCCGCCCCGTCAAGGCTGTTCAGGATCTTGTATACTTCAACTAAGCCACCTCTCACTCTTCTAAACTCCAGTGAAAACAAGGCCACTCTACCCACCCTTTGCTCCTATCACAAACCCACTTTTCCAGGTATCAATCTAGTAAACCTCCTGTGAACCGCCTCAAATGTATTTTCATCCTTCCTTAAATAAGGAGACAATAACCGCCCACAGTGTTCAAGATATGATCTCACCAATACCTAGTATAACTGAAGCACAACTTCCTTACTTTTATGTTTGATTCTTCTCATAATAAAGCGCAGCATTCCATTCACCATCTTAATTCCTTGCTGTTCCTGTATTCTCACTTTTTGTGACTCGTACGTGAGAATAGCTAGATCCCTCTGCACCTTAAAATCCTGTAGCTGTTCTCCATTTAAGTAATACTCTGCTTTTTTATTCTTCCTGCCAATATGAACAACTTCACATTTTCCCACGTTATATCCATTTGAAACCTCCTTATGTCCTCTTCACAACATATTTTCCCACCTATCTTTTTTGTCATCTGCAAATTTAGCTACCATGCCCCCCCCCCCCCCCCCCAACCAAGTAATTGATATAATTTGTCAACAATTGAAGCCCCAGCAAATACGCCTGTGGGACGTCACTGTGGGATGCCCATTTATAAACCATCACAAAGGAGCAAGTGCTAGAGAAACTAAGAGGTCTAAAAATTGATAAATCTCCAGGCCCAGATGGGCTACATCCTAGAGTTCTAAAGGAGATAGCTGAAGAAATAGTGGAGGCGTTAGTTATGATCTTTCAAAAGTCACTGGAGTCAGGGAAAGTACCAGAGGATTGGAAAATCGCTGTTGTAACCCCCCTGTTCAAGAAGGGAACAAGGAAAAAGATGGAAAATTATAGGCCAATTAGCCTAACCTCGGTTGTGGGCAAGATTCTAGAATCCATTGTTAAGGATGAGATTTCTAAATTCTTGGAAGTGCAGGGTCGGATTAGGACAAGTCAGCATGGATTTAGTAAGGGGAGGTCGTGCCTGACAAACCTGTTGGAGTTCTTTGAAGAGATAACAAATAGGTTAGACCAAGGAGAGCCAATGGATGTTATCTATCTTGACTTCCAAAAGGCCTTTGATAAGGTGCCTCACGGGAGACTGCTGAGTAAAATAAGGGCCCATGATATTCGAGGCAAGGTACTAACATGGATTGACGATTGGCTGTCAGGCAGAAGGCAGAGAGTTGGGATAAAAGGTTCTTTTTCGGAATGGCAACCGGTGACGAGTGGTGTCCCGCAGGGTTCAGTGTTTTGGCCACAGCTGTTCTCTTTATATATTAACGATCTAGATGACGGGACTGGGGGCATTCTGGCTAAGTTTGCCGATGATACAAAGATAGGTGGAGGGGCAGGTAGTATGGAGGAGGTGGGGAGGCTGCAGAAAGATTTAGACAGTTTAGGAGAGTGGTCCAAGAAATGGCTGATGAAATTCAACGTGGGCAAGTGTGAGGTCTTGCACTTTGGAAAAAAGAATAGAGGCATGGACTATTTTCTAAACGGTGACAACATTCATAATGCTGAAGTGCAAAGGGACTTGGGAGTCCTAGTCCAGGATTCTCTAAAGGTAAACTTGCAGGTTGAGTCTGTAATTAAGAAAGCAAATGCAATGTTGTCATTTATCTCAAGAGGCTTGGAATATAAAAGCAGGGATGTACTTCTGAAGTTTTATAAAGCTTTAGGCCCCATTTAGAATACTGTGAGCAATTTTGGGCCCCACACCTCAGGAAGGACATACTGGCACTGGAGCGGGTCCAGCGGAGATTCACACGGATGATCCCAGGAATGGTAGGCCTAACATACGATGAACGTCTGAGGATCCTGGGATTATATTCATTGGAGTTTAGGAGGTTGAGGGGAGATCTAATAGAAACTTACAAGATAATGAATGGCATAGATAGGGTGGACGTAGGGAAGTTGTTTCCATTAGCAGGGGAGACTAGGACCCGGGGGCACAGCCTTAGAATAAAAAGGAGTCACTTTAGAACAGAGATGAGGAGAAATTTCTTCAGCCAGAGAGTGGTGTGTCTGTGGAATTCATTGCCACAGAGGGCGGCGGAGGCCAGGACGTTGAGTGTCTTTAAGACAGAAGTTGATAAATTCTTGATTTCTCGAGGAATTGAGGGCTATGGAGAGAGAGCGGGTAAATGGAGTTGAAATCAGCCATGATTGAATGGTGGAGTGGACTCGATGGGCTGAATGGCCTTACTTACGCTCCTATGTCTTATGGTCTTATGCCTACTCTCTGTTTTCTGCCACCCAGCCATGGTATGTTACCCCCCATGCCATCAGATTTTATTTTCCGCAATAACCTTTGATGTGGCACCTTATCAGATGGCTTCTGGAATTCCAAGTATAACACATCTACAGGCCCTCCTTTATCCACAGTGCATGCTACTAAGACCATAAGACATAGGAGCATAATTAGAATACCCATCGAGTCTGCTCCACTATTCAACCTTGACTGATATTTTTCTCATCCCCATTCCCCTGCGTTCTCCCCGTAACCCCTGATCCCCTTATTAATCAAGAACCTATCTATCTGCCTTAAAGACACTCAGTGATTTGGCCTCCACAGCCTTCTGCAGCAAAGAGTTCCACAGATTCACCGCCCTCTGGCTGAAGAGATTCCTCCTCATCTCTATTTTGAGATCAAATAACTCTAATAACTCTGGGCAGCACGGTAGCCTTGTGGATAGCGCAATTGCTTCACAGCTCCAGGGTCCCAGGTTCGATTCCGGCTTGGGTCACTGTCAGTGCGGAGTCTGCACGTCCTCCCCGTGTGTGCGTGCGTTTCCTCCGGGTGCTCCGGTTTCCTCCCACAGTCCAAAGATGTGCAGGTTAGGTGGATTGGCCATGATAAATTGCCCTTAGTGTCCAAAATTGCTCTTAGTGTTGGGTGGGGTTACTGGGTTATGGGGATAGGGTGGCGGTGTTGACCTTGGGTAGGGTGCTCTTTCCAAGAGCCGGTGCAGACACGATGGGCCGAATGGCCTCTTCTGCACTGTAAATTCTATGATAATCTATGAAATAAATTGGTTTGACGTGATTCCCCTTTCACAAAACCATGCTGACTCTTCCCGATTGCCTTTTAAGTGCCCAGCTGTAAACTCCTTATTGATTGATTCGACAACAGGCGTCAAGCTATTTGGCCTATAGTTTCCTGCTCTCTGCCTCCCTCTTTTCTTGAATAGAGGAATCAGATTTGCTACTTTCCAGTCTGATGGAATCTTTCCAGAATCTGGTGCCTTTTGGAAAATTAACACCAACACATCTATTATATCATTAACCAACCCTTTTAAGACATTGGGTGCAGTCTTTTAGGACCCGGAGACTTGTCAACCCGCAGCTCCATCAGTTTGCTCAGTCCCGCTTTCCTGAAGATTGCAATTTCACCAAGTTCCCCTCTACCTTCCATCTCCTGATTTACAGCTGTTATTGGAATGTTTTTTGTATCTTCAATAGTGAAGACAGAAGCAAAATATTTGTTCTTTTGTCTTTTTCTTTTTATATACCATTAACTCCTCATTGCTACTCTCTGGAGAACCAGCATTCATTTTATTTACTCTCTTCCTTTTTAAATACCTTTAGTACGCTTTTAATTTCTAGCTAGCTTTCCCTCATACTCTAATTTCTTTCTCCTGATTAACCTTTATTCATTCTCTGCCACTCTTTATACTCCAAAGCAGCCATAGACTTCCGACCGGGCAGAAGGAGGCCATTCGGCCCATCAGGTCTGCACTGACCCTCTGAAAGAACACTTCACCCAAGCCTATTTCCCCACCCTATCCCAATGACCCAAAAGCCTAGCCTGCATATCCCTGGCACTAAGGGGCAATTTTAGCAGAGCCAATCCACCGAACCTGCACATCTTTGGATTGTGGGAGGAAACCGGAGCACCCGGAGGAAACCCATGCAGACATAGTGAGAACGTGCAAACTCCACTCAGACAGCCACCCGAGGCCGGAATTGAACCTGGGTCCCTGGTGCTGTGAGGCAGCAGTGCTAACCACTATTCTGACCAATCACTTGACTTGCCACTCATATTTGCGCAGTCATATGCTTTTTCCTTAAGTTCGGTGCTTTCCTTGACATTACTTGACCATGAATGATAGGTCCACCCTTCGAATTTTTCTTCATTAGTAGGATTATACTTATTCTGAATATTCTGAAATATCCCCTTCAAAGCCTTGCCACTACTTCTCTATTGATCTATCCTCTAGTCTGGTATCCCAGTTCACTCAGTTTTCATGCCACACAGTTGCCCTTATTTAAGTTTGAAATACTAGTCTAAGACCCACTCTTCTCCCTTTTTCTGGGGGTTTCCTATGTCTGTTTATAAGCTCAGAACCCTCCTCAGCTGGAAGATTAAAACATTAATCAAAGGCTATCGAGTTCCATGAGGCTGGTTTTGTATTTATCCGTGCCTCGCATCAGGTGATTCACAAGATCGCCAAACCAGGTTGAGCTGGTCCAAACCGATCCGGTGAGTTGGATTTGTCGTTAATTTTTAAGATTTTAAAAGTGTGGGTACAGCTTTAAGAGGTTCCAACCTGCCAGGTAGGCACTGCTGTTCATCGCTGAATAAGGGATCTTCCTGTGCTTCCAGTTTTTGTTGGGCTTTCTAAAGGGGGGGAGAGCGGGGGGGAACTGCTCCCTGAAGAAGGGTCTGCGATGCCTGTGTGGGTCGGCTAGCTGCCAAATTAATTTAAACGGTGGTACAGTCGGAATGTGAAGACCAGAACCGTGGGCTAGCCTTTTAGGAAAGTGGACAGTACGGCAGCACGGTGGCGCAGTGGGTTAGCCCTGCTGCCTCACGGGGCCGAGGTCCCAGGTTCGATCCCGGCTCTGGGTCACTGTCCGTGTGGAGTTTGCACGTTCTCCCCATGTTTGCGAGGGTTTAGCCCCCACAACCCAAAGATGTGCAGGCTAGGTGGGTTGGCCACGCTAAATTGCCCCTGAATTGGAAAAAATGATAATTGGATACTCTAAATTTATTTTTAAAAAAAAGGAAAGTGGACAGTGGGAGGGTCCCCGAAGTGGACAAATTTAATTATTAATTTTTATTTTCCTTTGCCAAACTCTGGAGCCACATGTTGAGAATCAGGATTGAGATTAACGGAGAGTTTATTTCAAACAGCGCTTCTAACTGAATGAATGAAAAGGGGTTTCTCATGTGGGAGGGGCTCGGGGAGCCCAGCAAATCACGTCCATATGTTCTGGTCGTGCCTGGCGCTGGATGGGTTTTGGAGGGGTTTTGCGAGGACTATGTCCAAGGTGGTGAACGCCCGGGTCAAGCTGAGCTGGGGATTGGCATTATTTGGGGTATTGGACGAGCCGGGAGTGCAGGAGGCGAAAGAGGCCGGTATTCTGGCATTTGCGTCCCTGGTAGCCCGCCGGAGGATTTTGCTACTATGGAAAGATGCAAAGCCCCCTAGTGTGGAAGCTTGGATCAATGACGTGGCAGGGTTCATTAAGCTGGAGAGGATAAAGTTTGCCTTGCCAGGTTCTGTGCAAGGGTTTTCCAGGCGGAGGCAACCGTTCCTCTACTATCTCGCGGAGCGTTAGGAGGATGTCAGCAGCAGCAGCAGCCCAGGGGTGGGGGGGGGAAGGGGGGTTTCTTTTGGGGTGGCATTTTGAAGGTGGTTTTTTTCCCCTATTTGTGCTTTTAAATGTTATATGGGGGGTTATTGTATGTGGGGGGAATCCAATGTATAATTTCTGATTGTTGTGTTTTTGATTTTTTTTCTTGTTTGGGGGGGGGGAGGCGTTTGTTGAAAAATTTGAATAAATTTATTTTTTTTAAGTAAGAAAAGGGGTTTCTCATGACGCACTGGCCTGGAATTTAAAAAAAAAAAAAATCTCACCCTTGCAGACTGTGAACTCCGCGAGCTGAAGCTGCACTTCCCAGCGAGAGTCGGTGGCGTCTCATGCTCGAGTAAAACTTCCACCTTTTCGCTTCCAGGCTCGGTGGCACAGTGGTTAGCACTGCTGCCACACAGCACCAGGGACCCGGGTTCAATTCTGCCCTTTAGTGTTGCCAATTCGCCTCCGGAGACGCCAATAATGTTGCTCTTTTTAACTGGATACTCATCTGACAATTATTAATGATGTATTGCTTTTCAGAGTCGCCAGGTATCACATGATACCACCACAAGGTTTTACCGGATATCGATCAAAGACCAAACAGCCAGTTAGTTAGTTCAAGTGCAATGATAGTTTATTTACACACAAAAATTACTTCGACATGCAACATAAAACACTACAAGCTAAATTACACCTAACACTACAACAACCTGTACTTAACTTCAGGCACCCGGCTTTATGCAGAGGAACAAGGCCTTTGTTCGGATCTTGCGTGGCTGTGTCTGGAGAAGTGACTTCGTTTCTGCTGGGCTTATCCGTCTGGTAGCGATAGATTATTAAAAAGCAAATTAAAAAATGATGTTAGGGCAGCGCGGTGGCGCAGTGGGTTAGCCCTGCAGCCTCACGGCGCCGAGGTGCCAGGTTCGATCCCGGCTCTGGTTCACTGTCCGTGTGGAGTTTGCACATTCTCCCCGTGTTTGCGAAGGTTTCGCCCCCACAACCCAAAGATGTGCAGGGTAGGTAGATTGGTCATACGAAATTGCCCCTTAATTGGAAAAAATTAATTGGGTACACTAAACTTTCAAAAAAAAAATGATGTGGTGATGCCGCCGTTGGACTGTGGCGGGCACAGTAAGAAGTCTCACAACACTAGGTTAAAGACCATCAGGTTTATTTGAAATCACAAGCTTTCGGAGCGCTGCTCTTCCTCGGGTGAAGTGGAGGCAGATTTGGGACTTCTTCCCTGCAATGAGTTTTTAAAACATAGCTCCAGTATTATACCACAGAAATAACCAGGGCTAGTGCATTCTCATTTTGCTTCCCACCCCTTCAAATTCATTGTGTTCTCCAATGCTGCCAAGTAAAAATTAAAAGTTGGACCTTTATTCAGTACTAGATTTCTGCAAACCTTTTAGAAAGGTTATTAATCAAAGGATTTATTTTTGGAGGGGGGGTTCGCAAGCTTGGAGGAGTTGAGGGGGAAGTTTGAGTTACTGCGTGAGGGGGGGGGGTTTCGGTGTATGCAGGTGCGGAACTTTGGCAGAAAGGTTTTTTCTACCTTTCCGATAGCGCCTGCCTCCTCGTTGGAGGGGGTGCTGTCGGTAATGGGGTTGGAGGGCGGGGTCATATCGACGGTTTATGGGAGGATTTTGGAGGAGGACAAGGTGTCTAGAGGTGGGATTAAGGCCAAGTGGGAGGAGGAGTTGGGGATGCCACTGGGGGAGGGACTGCGGTGTGAGGTGCTGCGGAGGGTGAATGCCTCAACTTTGTGTGCGAGGCTGGGGTCGATACAGTTGAAAATGGTGCACAGGCCGCATATGACAAAGTCAAGGATGGGCCGGCTGTTTGAGGGGGTAGAGGGGCCCAGCTAATCATATGCACATGTTCTGGTCCTGCCCGAAGGTGGAGACATTTTGGGAGGTCGTTTTTCGGCACCATGTCGCCGATCCTGCATGTGGATTTGGAGCCGGGTTCCCTGGGGGGCAGATTTGGGGTGTCGGACCTGCCGGAGTTGCGGGGTGGGGGGGGGGGGGGGGGGGGGGGGGGGGAAAGAGATGTTTTAGCCTTGCAGGTGGGTCCTGTTGGGATGGAGGTCAGTATCTCCACCCTGTCCCTCGGCATGGCAGGGGGATCTAAGGGAGTTCTTGCATCTTCCCTAAGGGGGGGGAATGGCTTCCACTAGAGGTGGGGGTTTGTTTATTTTGCATTTCTGAGATCTAGTTACTGTTAACTGTCAGGGGAGGGGGGGGGGGGGTTGCAGTGTTTATTATATTTGGGGGTGCAATGTTTTTGTTTTGTTTTGTAAAGTGTCAAAATGCAAAAAGTTTGAATAAAATTACCTTTTTTTAAAAAAAGGTTATTAACTAAAATATTTCTAAGTCTAGAACAAGCAGCGACTGTATGTATGATAGAGGTTTGGTGGTGAGGGCTATTGCCTGCACTCAAATAAACCTGAAAAAATTAAAGCCGTGCATTTTTATATGGTGTAGAAATGTTAATTTAGTGTGAACAACTGCAATACATGAAATTCTATTTTATAGGTTGATCCATATGGGGATTTATGACTCAGACTGTATCAACACATCAGATCACCAGCCCGAGAAAGCCAGTGATGTAGCACAACTGTGGGTCATAAACTTCCCAAATAGCTTATTACAGAGCAAACCTAAAACAAATTTTATTTTGAAACCAACAGCATTTAATTACAAACTTAACAGAAAACCTTCCCAAATCTTGAAGTGCCATTTACGTTCCAAATGTTTATTGCAAATCTCTGCTTCAGTAGGTGTTTTAAGTGAATATTTTAGAATTATTTGCTTTTCTATACTCTGTTGAGCGTAAAGACTACTTTGAGTAGAAGACAGATAAATAAGTTACCTGCTTGTAAAGTTAAATGTCATTCTAATAGGTGTGGACAAAAGTACTGGACCAGAATACGAGTATTAAAAGAATCTGTCTCAGTAGGAGAGTGACCTCTGTCTCTGCGTGACATAGTTTCCTTGATGATTTGTGTGTGAGAACAAGAATTCGAAAAGATACTTGCCCTGCTTTTAACTAACATTCAGTTGTTGTAAATGTGAAGCAAAGGCGTTGGAATTTGAAGTAAGGGAAAACCACACATTTAATTTATTATCGACGAACACGTAGACTTCAGATGTTTTGAACAGTCCAACCTAAATAGTCATAATAACTTAAACAAAGTTTAGAAACAGCTAATCCATGATTTACAAAAAAAAATCATAGTTGGTTCATACTTTTGAATGTGAAGACTTGGGGTCAATATGAAAATATTTGTCATGTTGGAACAGAGTGATCTGAATGGGTATGCTTGTTGTAAACAGCCAGGATGAGCAAGCATGTTGAGGATATAACTTCATAGTTCTGGAATTTGGGAATGCTGGACAGCTAAACAAAACCTCTATTTTTTTTTTTGCTGAAGGATTGGACATACAAAATGCAACTGGTGGTGCAACAGGGAGGAAATGCTGCAGTGTAAATCTAGAGTTTGTTATCCACAGAGGGAGCGAGTGTTCAAAGTGCAGAATGATCACAAAATAAATCTCCAGAATTGTTTTGGTTGGAACAGATTCATGCTATTTAAAATTCCTTTAATCCTGACCTTCCTTTGCGTCTGATTATACTTGAAGTTTTCATATAGTTTTTTTTATATTTAAATAGTTCACTTGGTAACACTTCAAGGATTTATTCATTTACCTGTCTGGGGACGTTGGAGAATAAAGATCAATTATTAACAAAATCTAACATTTCATTCAAATTGCTGCCACTTTATCCCATGTGTTTTAAGTGGGCCATCTGTCCAAACATCTCTCCATTTTTTTCTGATCATTTCCTCGACTTATTCATGAACCATGGGAGGGCCTGCTTTGTAGTCTCCATGTAGCTGGTCTTGTCAACCTCCACTGAATACTTCTATATGCTTGCATAACATATCTTTTCACGCTCTTGCAAATTCTCTGAAATCATTTCAGATGAATGACTGACTTCTCCAGTGCGCGTTTGTATGCAAAAACTGACCTCCGCTCCCACGAAACTGGCCACATTATTCTTGTTCATTTTTGTGACTCCCTGCAATGGACGTTATGACTAAGGGTTTCTTAATGATCCTTTCACTGCATAGCTAAGCTACTTAAGATCAGAATTTACTTTCAATGTAAGTCTCTCTCTTTTTAAAATTCAAAGCCTATATCTGATCAATGACATTGTCAGATTATCAGATGTTAGAAGTTGTGCGTCAATTAATGTGCTAAACTTTTCTTGCCTTATAAACAACTGTTTAAATTCCCTCCACTTTTTTTTTAGAAAATATTTTATTCAGGCATTTATGATTTTAACACTTATAAACGGAAGGATTCAACAAAGTCAAAAACCCCACAATAACATTGCCAACCCCCCTAAGCACAGACCCCGACCAACATGGTCCATATATGCAGTCCGTCTCACCCTTCATTGGTTTTCCTACCCTTACTATTCCCTTCACTTTTAGGGAATAAAACCTTGAGAGATGAAAGACATTTAAATAAAATATCAGTGAGCTAAACTTTAATTGATTTTTAGTAAGGCCTTGTACGGCTCCTGATATTTTGCTTTATCTGTATCGATATTATGGAGATTGATAGCTGGGCTCGGTAGGAAAAAGAAAATAAATTATTTGTCATCTCTCTCTCAAGTTGCCCTCTTCGAGATGTTGAACTATGGAAATTATATTTACTGTTTAATTTCTGTTGGAGTCACATTATTATAATAGCTGCCACCATGATAGAAATTATATTATTGTTACGCTGTGTTTTGCAACACGGAAATAGACTATTCAGCCGAGCAGATCAATGCCTGTGTTTGTGCTGCACATGGATATCCTCCCATTCCTACTCCTTCTCACTCTGTCGACACAACCGTCCGTCCCTTTCTTTCTTCTGTTGGCCTTTCAGTTGAGATGTTGAACTGAGGCCCTTTAAGCCCCCATCAAGTGGATGCAAAGGTTCCCATTTTGAAGAAGGGATCTGGATTTACCCCTGATTTCCTAATTGATATCTAACCCTCAACCAATATCACTTATGGACTATCTGGTCATCATTGCATTCCCGTGTGTGCGAACTTGCTTTGTGCAGGTTGGCTGCTGCGTTTCCTACATTACAAATGACCACTAGCATTTCATTAGCTAGGAAAGCATTTTGGACGTCCAGTGCCCTTGCAAGTTGACATATATTAAATACAAAGTTAAAACGAGATACTGCGGATACTGGAGACCCGGAATAAAAACAGAGCGTGCTGGATTCAGCAGGTTTGGCAGCATCTGATGAACGAGACACAGAGTTGACAAGTTGTTGATGACTTTTCATTGGAACCCTTTGTTTAGTCAGATGAAAAGTCATAGTCGACTCAAAACATTAACTCTGCTTCTTTCAGGGCAGCACGGTGGCACAGTGGGTTAGCCCTGTTGTCTCACGGCGCCGAGGTCCCAGGTTCGATCCCGGCTCTGGGTCACTGTCCGTGTGGAGTTTGCACATTCTCCCCCTGTTTGCGTGGGTTTCGACACCACAACCCAAAGATGTGCAGGGCAGGTGGATTGGCCTCGCTAACTTGCCCCTTAATTGGAAGAAATGAATTGGGTACTCTAAATTTTTAAAAAGTTTTTAAAAAACTTTGCTTCTTTCTCCACTTATGCTGCGTGACTTGCTGGATGTTTTCAGCACTTTGTTGATATTTTATATACATTCAGTTACTACTTCTTTTCTCTCTTTTTCTTGCTCCCTTGAATTGTCTTTCTTGTTTTGCCTCTCTTTTACTCTCATTCTCTTTTAAAATTTCTCATTCTCTATTTCTTTTTGTCCAATTTGCTGTCGTGCGTCAGTAAAATTATAATCATTGCGACGGAAACTGATACACTTTGGAACAGCTCCGTGCTTTGCCTGAGCTTTGACGCTTAAATGATTGCTGGGTCTCGAAATTCAGAACCGGAGGAGATGCAAATAAAGGATAAGTTCGCCGAGGTAGAATAGTGAGAGACTGAGCTTCCAACGCCAGTGTCCCTGAGCTGGCAACAGCCAACCATCATAAACCAGGCAGCGCAAGGGTGGCAGTGTCAAGGTGACAGCTGGGCACGGCCTAGTACCTAAGTTCCAGAGGGAGGGCCAAGGGGCCACCCTGCACTGACCCTGACCACCCGGGGGCTTCCATGGCCTGAGAGACCCCATGGGTGCCGTTGCGCCTGGTCCATGTTTGTGGGACCAGTACTGAACGGTGCCTGACTGCAGCCTCGCTGAGGAGGCTGGCAGAGCCTGGGTAAGCCTGCCTAAGTAGGTTTAAAACCTACAAAGTCATGTGCCCTTTGTTCACACCCCTTTTGGGCAGGGTTATGATGCTACGTCTCGCAGGACTTGGGTGTATCCCGCCTTGTAAACGCTGCCGGGAAGCCTCTCCCAGGATCTACCGGCCGCGTTGCGCTCAAGTGAGAGTGCAACGTGACCGATTGATTGCGCCCACAGTCTCTTCCATGAGGGGTAACATCTCCCCAGCATCCACCCTGTCAATTCCCCTCAGCATCTTGCATGTTTCAATAAGATCACCTCTCATTCTTCCAAACGCCAGTGGATGCATACGCAATCTGTCCAACCTTTCCTCATAAGATAACCTCTCACCCCAGGAATCAGTCAGGTGAACTTTCTTGGAATTGCTTTTAATGCAATTGTTATTCTTTTTCAAGTACGGGGACCAAAACTGAACACAGTATTCCAGATTTGTATCGTGTCTTTCGCAGCATCAGGATGTTCCAGTGCATGTTGCAGCTGATGAAGTACATCCTGAAATATAGTCACTGTTGTAATGTAGAGAATATGGCAGCCAATTTTCACACAGCAAGCTCCCACAAACAGCAATATGGTAACGACCAGATAATCTGTTTAGCGGTGATGCAGCAGGGTATTTATTATTGGGTTGGGCCCCTCCTGGCTCTGCACTCAGTTGAGTTCTTGACTGGCAGGGTTTCCACAGGATCAGTTTCCCCAGGTGTAACCTGTGAGGGAGCTGGCTGTTCCAGGACTAAGTAATGTCAGAGTGGGGATCTGAGGTGGGTGTTTGGCCTCCCACTTTCATTTGCAAAGATGCTAACATCTGCATCATTTGTAGGGAAAGGACCTCTCTTGTTTGTCAACGCCCAATATCACTTCTGGCACACTTCCAGTCGGAAATGTACTTGTGCTTCTAGCCTGCTGGTTTGGGGTGTAATTAGGGACGTACACCCCAATTTCTAGGTCCCGATTGATCCTTGCCTCCGCTCATTTGCTGGTGAGACCCTCATCTACACTTTTGCTATCTCTAGATTTGACTATTCCAATACTCTCCTGGCCTGTCTCTCACCTTCCACCCTCAATAAACTCAAACACGTGAAAAACTCTGCTGCCTGTATTCTAACTCGCACCAAGTCCCATTCCTCTATCACCCCTGGTCTCACAGACCTACACTGACTCGGGATCCGGCCATGTCCCAACTTTAAAATTCCCATGTTCCCGGTATGATGGCACTGTGGTTAGCACTGCTGCCTCACAGCGGCAGGGATCCTGGTTCAATTCCAGCCTTGGGTGACTGTCTCTGTCCGGGTGCTCCAGTTTCCTCTCACAGTCCAAAGATGTGCAGATTAGCTGGGGTTATGGGGATGGTGCTCTTTCAGAGGGTCAGTGAAGACTTGATGGGCCGAATAGCCTCCTTCGGCACTGTAGGAATTCTATGGTTCCTGTTTAAACCACCCTGCATGCCCTCACCCCTTTTTATCACTGCAACCTCCTCCTTCAGCTCTCTGAGGTCTCTACGCTGCACCAATTTTGGTACATTGCTGATCTCCTCTGCACCATCATTACCAGTTAAACATTCAGCTCTGGAATTCCCTTCCTAAACCTCTCCACATCTCTCTCTCTCTCTCTCTCTCTCATCCCGGCTCTGGGTCTGCGTGGGTGGGGAGATGTGCAAGGTAGGTGCATTGGCCCCTTAATTGGAAAAAAATAATTAAAAAACCCCCCAAAAAATTAAGGCGCAATATGAATGCAAGTTGCTATTCTTCACGGTGCCTGCAAGCAGTTAACGTGTTCCGACCAGGTAAAAAGAAAGAACCCACTTTTGAAACTTGTTTTTGTGACATTGACAAAATCGTAAGGAATAATCTCTTTGAACTCGACGATGAATGAATGTTCTGCATATTACAGATGAATTGTTTGGCGCCTGGAGTTTCTCTTGTTTAAAATTTCAACAAAAAATAGTCACTGCACCGTGGGGTGGAACTTTAACAAGCAGAGTTTGCATTTGGGCAGTTCATGCGTGGGTAGGTCATGTCGTTGTCCGAAAGGCATCGCTGTGTTGCAATACCAATTTAGTCTGTTTGTTTGAGGTGTATTTGTAATCTTATAATATTTTTCAAAAATCAAAGAAATCAATTGTCAGTGCCTTCTAAGCAATCAATTGAACAAATGACTGCACTGTTCAATCTTGTCTGCTGCAATTCTAACCCTTTTTAATGCACATTTCTTCGGCAGTGTAATACCCAAATGGTTCCAGCTTTTAAAAATTGCCAAACCTTTTGAAATGCATTTGGTAAAATGGAACCACTGGTTATATATCTGAAATAATTTTGTTATGCTTGTGATTTGTGTGCTTTGCAAAGGTGTAAAACACTGATTTTATTTAATATTTTGGCTTTAATGGTATTGTGTACCATGTATTGTTGTTAAATTGACATCTCAGTAGCAACGTCTCTTCTGTTGACCTCCAGCTAAGGCAGAAGATTGGTGCAAAAACTAATTAAGCTATTAAAGTAATAGCTGGTGATACTGAGCCGAATCTTACTCTTATGGACAATTTGAGTTCTTATTGGCCTAATTTGTACGTGAATATGGTAGAAAGATGCACAGCATCAGTTTTTAACAGAATCTGGGCCGTAATTGGAAAATATATTTCTGTGAGCAACCTTTGCGAGATAAGAGTGTTCAGCGGCAAGGTGCTAAGGATGAAGTTAAGATTGAGATCAGCCATAGTCCAATCCAATTGCTGAATGGGCTGGAGGGGCATACGTTCCAAACAGATTGTGTGGAATGGTTTCACTTTGAAGCAGAATGGTAGATCTAATGCGCATTACTGCTGGCGGTCCTAGTATAACCCAAAATTATGAATGATTAATGATTCTGCAACTGCATGAGAGCACTAGCTTTGTGCCTGCCTTATCCAGGGTTTGCAGTATATTAAGCACTTGGAGTAAGGTTTCTCTGAGCACCATCAATTGATGAATTTGTTGCCTTGCCCGTAACAGCAATTGCATTACTATCCCAATACCCGAGGTATGTATCTAGAGAGTTAGACAGGGTTGATCAACAGCATCACACCCCAGCACGTGGCTTAGAGCAAGCTGGTACAGTTAGACTGAGTTACTACGGTTAGATTAGCAGAGAGTCAAACTCATTTGAGAACTGTGTTTGTTCAATAAACTACTCACTTCAGAGTCTGGAGCATCCTTCAGTTAAGACTGCATCAAGTAGCAGCCTGTGTTATCCGAAGCAGCATAACACAACATGGTACCAGCAGTGACTGTTCAATCTATTTAGTTCAACTCGGCAAGATCCGTGACAACTACCTACTGAATACAGGCACAGTGGACAAGATTCAGACTCCTCATCAGCTCAGGACCTCCGGCAATCTTAGTGTCAACTGGCGATCATTCAAGCAGAAATTTCAACAAGACATGGAAGCATCCGACCTCAATGGCGCGACCGATGCTCGGAAGATAGCTCTTCTACTCACCACTGCGGGTGACCATGCGATAGAGATCTTCCACTCCTTTCACTTTTCCAAAGGGCAGGGCAAAACGAAGTATCAAACCATCCTGGACAAATCCGACAGCCACTGCAAGGTGGACACCAACAAAATCTTCGAGCGCTACATCTTCAAGCAGAGGATGAGGATGCAAGGTAAAGACAAATCCTTCGACTCCTATCTAACTTGGGCAGCACGGTGGCGCAGTGGGTTAGCCCTGCTGCCTCAGGGCGCCGAGGTCCCAGGTTCGATCCCGGCTCTGGGTTACTGTCTGTGTGGAGTTTGCACGTTCTCCCCGTGTTTGCGTGGGTTTTGCCCCACAACCCAAAGATGTGCAGGCTAGGTGGATTGGCCTCTATAAAATTGCCCCATAATTGGAAAAAATGAATGGGGTACTCTAAATTAAAAAAAAAAACTCCTATCTAACTAACCTTAGACTGCTGGCGCAATCCTGCAACTTCAGTGACATCACTGACTCCATGATCAGAGACCAAATCGTTTTTGGAGTCCACTCTGATCCTCTGCGAGAGCAATTGTTGAAAATGAAGCACATGACCCTGTCAGTCGCGATTGAAACGTGTACTGTGCATGAGCACTCTAAAAATCGCTCTTCACAGTACAAAACGGCAGAAAGTGAAAAACAAGCCTCCCACGAGGGGGAGAGTGTTCAGGCCATCTCCCGGATGCAGCGCCTCCACATTGACGAAAGCAGCCATTTCGCACTTTTCCCAGGGCCCAACGCATGCGCAATGCGATCGGGAACACAAAACGGCCGAAAACCGCACTGCGCAGATGCAGACGTCCGAGAACCACACCGCGCATGCGCATCGACGCACTGAGCATCATGACGTGTGCAAACTGCAGCACCACCCGTTTTTTAAAAAACTGCCCTGCAAGAGGCAAACGCTGTTTAAACTCTGGGAAACCAAACCACTATGCAGCCCTGTGCAGATCTGCACCACCAGTCAGGAACCAGCGCTCCCAATTCCGACAGCGGCGCATCAGAAGTTGCAACACCGAATGCATGACTCTGAGCCAGGCAGTGCGACGGATCCAGATGATGAATACCTGGACACTTACCGAGTGGGTATTATTACGAAGTGCGAATACGCCACACATCGCGAGTCCAATCAATCCTTGCCGTGGATTCCGAGGACGAATGGCATGCAGTGATGAAGGCCAACCACTGCCCCATCCAGTTCAAACTGGACATAGGTGCCTCCGCCAACCTGATTTCGCTGATGGACTTCAAGAGAATCAAGAAGCCCCCCACAATCCTTCCAGCTGCCTGCAAACTCCTGGACTTCAATGGAAACGCAATCAAGACACTGGGGTCCTGCCATCTGCAGGTGTCCAGCCGACACACACAAGCAAGCTTACGCTTCGAGATTGTTAAACCAGACAGGGCGTCCCTGCTAGGTGAGCGCGGCTGCAAGCAACTGAAACTCATTCAAAGGGTCCACACCACGACGCCATCCCATTCGGATCTTCAGGCCAGCATCAACGACATCCTAACCCAGTACCCAGGTGTATTTAGCGGGATGACAAGTCTGCCGTACGAGTACAAGATTCTACTGCGGCCTGATGCCAAGCCAGTGGTCCACGCACCACGACGTGTCCCTGCTCCACTGAGAGAGCGCTGGAAGGCAGAGCTCATGTGTCTACAACAAAAAGGCATCATCTCCAAGGTCACTGAACCAACCGACTGGGTCAGCTCGATGGTGTGCATAAAGAAGCCTTTGGGGGACCTACGCATCTGCATTGACCCAAGGATCTAAACAAAAACATTATGAAGGGAACATTACCCCATCCCGAAGAGGGAAGAAATCACGAGTGAGATGGCACACGCGCGCTTCTTCACAAAATTGGATGCATCCCAATGATTTTGGCAAATCCAACTTGAAGAATCCAGCAGAAGGCTCTGCACCTTCAACACGCCTTTTGGCAGATTCTGCTACAACCGAATGCCATTTGGCATCATCTCGGCATCAGAGATTTTCCATCGCATCATGGAACAGATGATGGAGGGAATAGAAGGGGTTCGTGTCTACATTGACGATATCATAATCTGGTCCACAATCCCAGAGGAACATGTGTCACGACTCAAGAAAGTATTCTGACGCATACCTGAACGTGGCCTCAAGCTAAACAGGTCCAAGTGCTGTTTTGGGGCATCCAAGCTGAAATTCCTGGGCGATCAGATTTTGCGACACGGTGTGCGCCCGGATACAGACAAAATTAAAGCCATCGAGGCAATGAAAGTCCCCGAGGGCAAGAAGGCAGCACTGCGCTTCCTGGGAATGATCAATTTCCTTGGCAAGTTCATCCCGAATGTGGCCACACACACCATGGCCCTACGCAACCTGGTGAAAAAAATCAACCGCCTTTGAGTGGAAGGCGGAGCACCGAACAGAGTGGCTGGAGCTGAAAGCCAAGCTCACCACTGCACCCGTCCTTGCATTCTTTGACCCAGACCGAGAGACCAAGATATCCACAGATGTGAGTCAGGATGGCATTGGGGTTGTGTTGCTTCAAAGAGACGACACGTCATCCTGGGTACACGTCGTACATGTCAGGGGCAATGACATCCACTGAGATCGGATATGCGCAGATTGAGAAGGAGTGTTTAGGTCTTCTCACCGGCATCCTCAAATTTCATGATTATGTCTACGGCTTGCCAACATTTACTGTTGAGACAGATCATAGGCCTCTGGTCCACATCATCCAAAAAGACCTGAATGACATGACGCCTCGTTTGCAGAGAATTCTGCTCAAACTCCGGAGGTATGATTTCAATTTGGTATACACACCTGGCATGGGGCTCATCATCGCCGATGCATTGTCCCGCTCCCTCAACTCACCCAGTGAACCACTGGAGATCATCCAGCACATTGAATTGCAGGTACAACTATGTGCAAGCACTCTCCCGGCAACAGAAGAGAAGATTGTTCTCATCCGAGAAGAGACGGCCAAAGACCCCCTGTTGCAGCGAGTCATCCACAACCTCAGCAATGGCTGGCAGAAAGGGCAATGCCCTCAATTCTACAACGTCAAGGACGACCTGACGCTGATTGACGGCATCCTGCTCAAGCTGGACAGGATAGTCATCCCGCTACGTCTCCAGAGCATGGTGCTGCGGCAGACTCATGAGGGACCCCTGGGCGTAGGAAAGTGCAGACGTAGGGCCCGGCAAGCTGTCTACTGGCCCGGCATCAACCAGGACATCACGGACATGGTCCTGAACTGCGAAACCTGTCAGAGGTTCCAGCCAGCGCAGAGCAAGGAGACGCTCCAATCACATGACCTAGAGACCTCCCTATGGTCCAAGGTTGGCATTGACCTATTCCACGCGAATGGTCGCGACTATATCTTAATCATCGATTATTTTTTGAACTATCCTGAGGTGCTGAAGCTGCCAGACCTCACCTCACGGACCGTCATCAAAGCGTGTAAAGAGACATTCTCGCGGCATGGCATCCCGAACACCGTCATGAGCGACAATGGCCCGTGCGTCCACTGTCGAGAATGGTCCACGTTTGCCAAGAGCTACAATTTCAGGCATGTCACCTCCAGTCCGCACTATCCACAGTCCAATGGCAAAGTCGAGAAAGGGGTGCCCATCGTTAAGCAGCTCGTCCGCAAGGTCTCGGACTCCCCTTCCGACATACACCTTGCACTACTTGCGTACCGGGCGACTCCCTTGTCCACTGGCATGTCGCTCAACTGCTGATGAACAGGGACCTGCGGACGACACTTCCAGCCATACACCTGCCCAACCTTGACCACCTCCCGGTGCTGCAGAAGATGCAGCAGAAGATGCAGCAGCTTCGCGACAGCCAGAAGCAGGGCTATGATGCACATGCCACCGATCTGGACGTGCTATCCCCGGCAGACACGGTCAGGATCAAGATACCGGATGGTGGGTGATCTGCTCCGGCTGTCGTTGTTCGACAGGCCGCGCCCAGGTCCTATGTCATACGTATGGCTGATGGCTCCATTGTGCGAAGGAAACGAAGGGCACTGCGAAAGGTTGCTTGCCCACAACCACTTTCCCCTCCATTTCCACATGTCAAACTGCCACCTCCTGACAACTCGAACCACGAGGCCACCAGTCGTGCCTCCCACTTGCCTGTCAAGACACAGTCATCCCCTCCACCACCTCTCCGGCGGTCGACGAGGATCAGATGCAAGCCTCAGAGACTGGACTTATGAGCATTTGTTTTGTTTGTTCTGTTCTGTATTCCTCAGTCAGTCACATTAGACAGACACATTCACATGTATATACATCTACAAAAAAAAGGGGCAGATGTCATGCTGTGCAAACATGCAACCAATGAACACTCAGAATAGGACACACCAATGAGCAGTCAGGACACTCCGAGGTGGCATCACCACAAGGGGGCATGACATAAATACTAGAAAAGGGATGAGGCACTCACACCCTGCCTCTTTCCACAGACAGACATCTAGAGAGTTAGACAGGGTTGATCAGCAGCATCACACCCCAGCACGTGGCTTAGAGCAAGCTGCTCCAGTTAGACTGAGTTACTACAGTTAGATTAGCAGAGAGTCGAACTGATTTGAGAACTGTGTTAATAGTTCAATAAACACGTTGAACTAATTTCAGAGTCTGGAGCATCCTTTAGTTAAGACTTCATCAAGCAGCAGCCTGTGTTATCCGAAGCAGCATAACACAACAGATTCTACCCAGAGAGTTGTTAGACCGTAGAACTTGCAACCGTATGCAATGATTGAGGCCAATAGTATAGATACTTTTGTGCGAACGGTTGATAAATATATGAGGGAGTAAGCGATAGAAGGTTAATTCGATAGGATGAAGAAAGAGGCTTGTGTGGAGCATAAACAGTAGCATCGACTAGTCGGCAGAATGGTCTGTTTCTGCGCTGTATGTTCCATGTAAGATTTTCTTTGCTTTTCACATGTCTTCAAGTTCTAGAAAGTATTTTCCATAAGACACCGCTGCTTACTACCATGAAGCAAATGATCAGAGTAGTTCGACACGCGCTGCGTCCTCTTGAATAAAATCCAGAATTGCATTTTTTTTTGTGGTGCGGAAATGCTTTTGGTCTTGAAAGTGTTGGCTGAAAATGACGTTAACTGCTGCAATTTGTTTCTTTTGATTCATACATTGAATTTGATCTCAATGTCGAAATACTCCAGCAAATCTATAATGGAGATAATTGCCAGAGCCAAACATGTACACGTTAATGATAAGAATTTTACAAGCACATTTTCCAGCAATATCACTTATTAACATTTGATTATTTTTTTTAAACAGACGTCTTGTTCTCATGGGGAGAGCATGTTTTGTTTTGTTTTGTGTGCAAGCTCCTTTCAAGTTTGCAGGTCTGGTGATGAAAGAGCAATTTCTTTCAATTTGGGCAGAAAACGTTTCAAAAACGTTCACTGGTTGATCGTTAATAAAATAAGACTCAAATTCGAGTGACACTTCAATTATTGAGTGCCTTTAATATATCGCTGTGATCCAAGTTTACTGAGCACATCTATTTCATCTTTTAGAAATAAAATGTTCTTCGTTCTTGCGTCTGCAGGATTCCTGCTGCTAAACAAGACCAGAAGAGCTGGGAGCTGTCAGTACAGCTGGATGATGGGGTGCATTCTGTTACTGTCTCACGATCGGGGTCATCATACAGTGTAAGCTTGAAACAATATCTCTGCCTTTTAAACCTAATATAAAGTTGCTAACGCAGCGCATTGTTTGCTGTCAACCTTCTTCAAGTGTGCTGCAAATTAGAACTGCAGTTTATTGGTGAACAACACGTCATTGTTAGCGTCTTGCAGACAGATGCCCGACAATTCTCGTTTTACTTAGAGACAGCTACTTTCCCAGACTCTCACCGTAAGCTAAATTCATGATTCCGTTGCTGTACTGCGAGGAAAAAGAACACTTCAGGCTATACATGACACCGAGCATAGTTTTCCACTTTCAAAGCTTGCGTTGGCAACATTAGTTTAATTGAACATGTAATGCTTATCATTTGAATGTAGTTAAAATGCAAAAGTGGTTAGTTTAGCGGCACGATTGACGTCAGCGTGGTCTCATGTTTAAGGCCCGGTTGCTCGTCTGATTGACTAGACATAAGTTGAGAAAGCTAATGCTTGGGACTTCTTTTAAGATACGACTGGCTCACATGGATTTAATTAGTAGGTCATGTTGCCAACATGTCCATGTGCCGCTACAGATTTCTCATTTCAATCACCCATAACTAGAAATACCTCACTTCAAATAGGCCTCTTCAAAGGAGGTTTTAGGGTTCAGGATTTTACTGGTGGTTTGATGTCTGAGTCCTTTTTACTGAGGAAGGTTGTGTGTTTGTTCAACTGCTTTTATGGGGAAAACATCTTCTCTGTTTGACTGTCGAATATCCTCCTGTAATAACATCAGCCATTGGTCCCTCTTCTTGTTCTGTGGACCAGATCCCAGAGCATTAAAATGTAGGAGTTGTACCGCAGCATCTCATTAATCTAGTTACCATAAATAACATATTTTTAATAAAAAGTTATGCGGTCCTTTGAAGCCCATTTACAGAAAAGTCACTCCCCTGCAGTTCAGTTGCCAGTTTGTTTTATGAATCCTAGATTATATTGTCATTGCTTTTACACTTTAGGACACCCTCAGATTGTGAAAGGAGTCATATAAATAGAAGCCTATATTTCTATATAATATATAGTATGTATATACATATAGTACTTTGACTCCTTCTTCCCATGTTCCCCAGTAATCTTTCATCCCAGTCCAGGATGTCTGGACTTTGCTTTTGCAATGAAATTCAGTCTGTTCTACAACAGGGAAAAGTTTGTTCAAGACCATTTGCTCAGTTCTTTCTAGGAACAGATACCCACTATTACATCCTGTAGATGCACATTGTGCTCAGCTGGGCTTGCCAGAGTCTTCAAGTGGTGGTCTCATCTTTGTGTCCATAGCCTTGCTTTTCACTGATATTAACCTCACCTACAATCCTTAGAGATCTCTGCATTCCGCTCCCCAGCTCCCCACTATCCTGGCCTCTTGTACAGCCCAGATATTAATCATTCCACCATTGGTGGCTGTGTCTTCAGCAGCGGAGGCCCCAAGCCCTGAAATTCCCTCACCAAACATCTCCACCTCTCTCTCTCCTCCTTTAAGATGTTCCTTATGAGGGCGGCACATAGTGCAGTGGTTAGCACTGGGACTACGGCGCTGAGGACCCGGGTTCGAATCCCGGTCCTGGGTCACTGTCCGTGTGGAGTTGGCACGTTCGCCCCGTGTCTGCGTGGGTTTCACCCCCACAACCCAAAGATGTGCAGGTTAGGTGGATTGGCCTCGCTAAATTGCCCCTTAATTGGGGGGAAAAAAAAAATTGGGTACTGTAAAATTTATTTGAAAAAAAGATGTTCCTTAAACCCTACTTCTTTCCCCGTGTTTGCGTGGGCCTCACCCCCACAACCCAAAAGACATGCAGGGTAGGTGAATTGGCCATGCTAAATTGCCCCATAATTGGGGGACAAAATGAATTGGGTACTTACTAACCCTACCCCTTTGACCAAGCTTCTGTTCATCTGTCCTAATATCCCCTTCTGTGGCTCAGTGTCAAATGTTGTTTGGAATGTTGCGGTGAAACACCTTTGCACATGGTATTACTTTTGGAGGGCAATACAAATGCAAGTTGTTGTTGGAAAACTAATTGGTGCCTTTAATGTAATGGCAAAATCTTAGCTTTGAGCTGTGTTGCGATTTGCAGAGACTCTGGGTCAGGTACAAAATGAAGTGTGAACGCTGAAGCATTTTCAGAAAGCAATATTCATCAAATCAACGTCGGGCATTCAGTCTGGCTCCTCGCCATTGGTGCTGCACCGACCATCGGAAAAACACTGCTGCCACCCAGTGGCCCTCCGAAAGAAACTCAACCCCACTCAATAAACCAACAGCAACAGCATTAGACAAGGCACTGGCTTGGGCCATCACACACCTGGACTTCGAAGGGGCCTAGATCTTGAGTAGAATGGGTAGGTGTTCTCCCGAGTTGAGAAGACGTGATCTCATTGAAAATTTATAAGATTCCGAGAGAGTTTGACAGGATAAATACAGAGAGTCTAGAACTAGGGGTAAGAGTCTAGAACTAGGGGTGACAGATCTCAGGATAAGGGGTCGGCCACTTAATGAGTTGGGGTGAGATTTTAACACTCAAAAGGTTGTGAACCTTCTACCTCACAGGCTGTGGATACTCAGTCAATAAGTATATTCAAGATTGAGATTTGTAGTTTTTTGAACACCAAGTGAATCAAGGGAAATGGCAATAGGGCAGGAGAGCGGAGTTGAGGTAGTAGATCGGTCATGATCTTATTGAACTGCAGATCAGACTTGAGTGGCTGAATGGCCTTCACCTCCTATAACTAATGAATTGGAGCTGATCTCGGGCTTGTGCACCTCTTCATTCCCCAGTCACTAATATGTCAACTTATCATAGAATCCCTTCAGTGCCGAAGGAGGCCATTCGGCCCATCGAGCCTGCACCGACCCTTCGAATGAGCACTGTATCCATGTCCATACACCCCCCCCCCCCCCCCCCCCCACCCCCCCCCCCCCCACCCTATCCACACAACCTAACCTGCACATCCCTGGACACTAAGGGGCAATTGACCACGGCCAATCCACCTAACCCGCCCATCTTTGGACTGTGGAAGGAAACCAGTGCACCCGGAGGAAACCCACGCACACACGGGGAGAACGTGCAGACTCCACACAGGCAGTGACCCGAGGCCGGAATTGAACCCGCGTCCCTGTGAGGCAGCAGTGCTAACCACTGTGCCGCAACCTGAGGCTGCATTTGTCCAATTGCTGATGGCAGCGCGTGCGGCAGGTCTTTGAGTGAGAAGTAACCTTAAGAGGTATTTTCAAATGAAAGGATTTGCATTGGGGATTTTGACTGGTAAGCTGAGCACATTCTATCCTTTGCTTCGTCATGGTATCAGTGCTGTCAGCCAAAGAGACAATTTGCCTTCGCTGGCAGCATTGTCATGTGCCATCTGTGGTGCAGCCAAAAATAGTCAGGCCGCCATTGTTGACCAGAAATGGCCGGCAACGAAAATGGACATTGGGAAATCATCAGAGTAAAAGCAAAGCCATGTGACTGTTCTCGATTTGATTGGATTTCGTTGCATAGTTATAATGCCCCCAATGCTTCCAAATTAGATCTTTATGTTCCTGCTGACCCTGCTTGAACCGGGAGCTGTATGGGTCTTCCTGCGTAGTTACCCGTCCAACCAGTGCTGAACCGTGTAGAGAAAATGAACTTTATCATTACTCAAGTAAGCATGCTACTGTCTCATGAAAATGTTTATTCATACATCCGTCCTAAAACTCCACATTTGACAGATTCGGTTTCTCCCTCTGAGGGCGGAAAGCACATGCTGAGATACCTCTACCAGTCAGGCCACTTTCCACCGTGTGCACCAGACTGGCCTGCCTGATAATCCTCTGAGATCTCTGTGCTCCTCCAATTCCAGCTTCAATTTCCTTCACGATGACTTCCGTTGACTGCCAAGATCCAAAGCCCTGAAATTCCCTCCTTAAACCCCTCATGTTATCATCCCCTCCCTCCTCTAAGAGGCTCTTTGAAGCCATGAGATCATAAGATATAGGAGCAGAATTAGGCCATTCAGCCCATCGAGTCTTCTCGACCATTTGATCATGGCTAATATGTTCCTCATTCCCATTTTCCTGCCTTCTCCCCATAACCCCTGATCCCCTTATTAATCAAGAATACTAGATTTGTGCTTGAGGTGCTGTTACCTACAGGGCTACAGATCAAGAGCTGGAAGATGGAATTAGAATAGTTCTTTTTTAGAATTTAGCCTCTCGAGCCTGCTGCACTGTTCAATACGATCATGGCTGATCTCATCATGGCCTCAACTCCGCCATCCTGCCCGTTCTCTGTAACCCTTCAATCTATTACTATAAATCTGACCAACTCCTCCTTAAATTTACTCACTGTCCCAGAATCCACCGCACTCCGTAATGTGTTCCACAGATTCACAACCCTTTTGGAGAAGTTATTTCTTCTCATCTCTGTTTTAAATTTGCTACCTCTTATCCTGAGACTATGACCACTGGTTCTAGAATGTCCCACAAGAGGAAGCATCAGCTCCACGTCTACTTTATCCACACCTTTTATCATTTTAGGGCAGCATGGTGGCGCAGTGGGTTAGCTCTGCTGCCTCACGGCGCCGAGGTCCCAGGTTCGATCCCGACCCCGGGTCACTGTCCGTGTGGAGTTTGCACATTCTCCCAGCGTCTGCGTGGGTTTCACCCCACAACCCAAAGATGTGCAGGTTAGGTTGATTGGCCACGCTAAATTGCTCCTTAATTGGAAAAAATGAATTGGGTACTCTAAATTTAAAAATAAACTTTTATCATTTTATATATCTCAATTGATCTCCCCTCATTCTTATAAACTCTCGAGAGTATTGGCCTAAACTGCTCAATCTCTCTTCATACGACCTACCTCATTTCTCTGGAATAAATCTTGTGAACTCTCATGATATGCAGACATGCAGATAATGATATACAGACAGGCAGCTAATGAACACAGAGAACAGGACATGACCAATGAGCAGGAAGGACACTCAATAGTGGTATCTCACTATAAAAGGCACGAGGCAATCACACTCTGCCTCTTTCCACTGATGAACATCTACAGAGTGAGTCAGGGTGTATGTACAGTATCACACCTCCAGTACGTGGCTAAGAGCTAGTCTGGTTCAGTCAGACAGAGTAACCACACTTAGGTTAGCAGAGAGTCGAACTCATAGAGAACTGTGCTAACTGTGCTACTGGTTCAATAAATCGGATTGAACTAACTTCAAGGTCAGGAGTATCTTTTGGTTAAAGTTGCATCCAGTTGCAGCCTGTGTTATCCCAGAGTACATAACACATCATGAACCTCCTCTGAACCGCCTCCAATGCCACGTCATCTTTCCTCAAATAAAGGGATCAAAACTGAACATAGTACTCCAGGTGTGGTCTCACCAATGCCTTGTACAGTTGCGACAACACTTAACTACTTTTATAATCTAGGAGTGGTGGGGGGGTGGTAGTTAGATCCAGGGGCGGGGCCGACAAGGGGTGAGGGAGGAGATTGTGACAGAAGAATTGTGTGAGGGGCCGGGGAGAAGAATTCCTGTCCATCTCGGCCCACAAGCCGTGCTGGAAAAACACTTGCAAAACCTGCGGATCTTGCCTCCCTCTAACTACCAGAATTCCCGAGCCCAAGGAAAACCCGCTCTCAGCCAATAAATTTAAACGGTTTCCGGAAATCGAAGGAGTAAAACCTCATGTAAATGTAATCGCAGGCTTGTCAGTCCGAAATGACTTAACTCATGGACTGCAAATCTGCTGCTGTTAAACTGGAATTGGATTCCACATATCGACCGATATAATCCCTCGCCGCCCCACAAATCTCTCCAGACACTTCCCACCCTTTTTGACGATGGTAAATTCCTCCCATCGACTCAGCAACATAGAAACAGGCCATTCTGCCCAACAGGTCTGTGCTGGTGGTGTTTGATCTCCATAGGAGCCTTGGCTGTCAACCTAGCTTTTTATTCGTGGCAGCACGGTAGCATTGTGGATAGCACAATTGCTTCACAGCTCCAGGGTCCCAGATTCAATTCCGGCTTGGGTCACTGTCTGTGCGGAGTCTGCACATCCTCCCCGTGTGTGCATGGGTTTCCTCTGGGTGCTCCGGTTTCCTCCCACAGTCCAAAGATGTGCAGGTTAGGTGGATTGGCCATGATAAATTGCCCTTAGTGTCCAAAATTGCCCTTCGTGTTGGGTGGAGGTGTTGACCTTGGGTAGGGTGCTCTTTCCAAGAGCCGGTGCAGACTCAGTGGGCCGAATGGCCTCCTTCTGCACTGTAAATTCAATGATTCCTTTCCCTCTCATGCGCTTATCAAGTTTCCCCATAAATGTATCTATGCCATTTGCCTCGACCACTCCCTGTAATAGCGAGTCCCGTATTCTAACCACTCTCTGGGTAAGGAAATTTCTCCTGAATTCCTGATTGAACGTAGCAGTGATTATTCAATAATAAGTGACCTTTAAGGGAACAGTTTACCTTTGCTGTCCCAAGCTATCGAGCTTAACCGGCTACCAGATAGCTTCTTCCTATGGTTCTGGTTCCGGTTTCCTGCCCCGTGACAAATTTCTCTTTGAAGACCATGGACTCGAGTACCTCACACATGGCACTGGGGCAGAGCTGAGCAGTTAGCTGTCTAGTTATCTGTGTTTCAAAGAGAATATCTGCTACTAATCACTGGGAGAGTCTGCAAAAAATAAAGTGACTTGTGAGTTACATTTGAAACAGGATGAAACTCAATCCGTCCTTCGATGTTTCAATAACATTCCACATCTTTGTTCTCAAGACCTTATGAAGATGTTACTTCACAGGGCTGCAGTAATTCAGAATGTGAGCGCAGATCAACTTTACACAAAGATACAAACATTCTTTGGTGTTCATGGGATCGATCGTACAGGACATTCGGCTAATCATGCCTTGAGTCGGTGCTTTGAATGATCTAACCAATTAGACCCATTTACCCTGCTCTTTCCCCGTAGCCCTGCAATTCTTTTAGTTTTTAAGTATTTATCTTAAATCTGTGTCCTCTCACGGTGCCGAGGTCCCAGGTTCGGTCCCAGCTCTGGGTCACTGTCCGTGTGGAGTTTGCACATTCTCCCCGTGTTTGCGTGGGTTTCGCCCCCACAACCCAAAGATGATAATAATCATCAAAGATGTGCAGGGTAGGTGGATTGGCCACGCTAAATTGGCCCTTAATTGGAAAAACTGAATTGGGCACTCTAAATTTAAAAAAAAAATCTGTGTCCCTGGTTACCGATTCTACTGCCAGTGGAACTTGAAGTTAGCCAGATGTGGATTCGCCTGTCAAGGCAAGAATTCACAAATGCTTGGTGTCAAGAATTGCAAGTTCGTTCATGGGAAGTGGGCGTCGCTGACTAGGCCAGCATTTATTGCCCATTTCTAATGCCCTTGAGGAGGTGGAAGTGAGCTGCCTTCTTGAACCGCTGCAGTCCATGCTGTGTCGGTACACTCACTGTGCTGTTAGGAATGGAGTTCCAAGATTTTGATCCAGCGACGGTGAAGGAACTGTCCCATGTTTTGTTTGAAGTCAGAATGGCAGGTGACCTGGAGGGGAACTTGCAGGCGGTGGTGTTCCCATGTATTTGCTGCCCTTGTCCTTGTAGGTGGACAAGGGCAGCAAATACAGGATGAAACTCAATCCGTCCTTCGATGTTTCAATAACATTCCACATCTTTGTTCTCAAGACTTTATGAAGATGTTACTTCACAGGGCTGCAGTAATTCAGAATGTGAGCGCAGATCAACTTTACACAAAGATACAAACATTCTTTGGTGTTCATGGGCTAGACAGTTGGTTTGTAATGCAGAACAAGGCCAGCAGCACGGTTCAATTCCCGTAGCAGCGTACCCGAACAGGTGCCGGAATGTGGCGACTCGGGGCTTTTCACAGTAACTTCACACTTGTGACAATAAAAGATTATTATTACTAAGTGGGCTGCTTTGTGCTGGATGGTGTTGAGCTTCTTGAGTGTTTGTTGGAGTTACATATGTCCAGGCAAGTAGAGAGTATATTGTCTTGAACAAAAGTTCCGACTCTGTTTTCCCTCTTTCTCCGAACGGCATTCCTTTAAAAAAAAATAAAAAAATTTAGAGTACCCAATTATTAATTTTTTTCCAATGAAGGGGCAATTTAGCGTGGCCAATCCACCTAACCACATCTTTTTGGGTTGTGGGGGTGAGACCCACGCAGACACGGGGAGAATGTGCAAACTCCACACGGACAGTGACCCGGGGCCGGGATCGAACCTGGGTCCTCAGCGCCGTAGTCCCAGTGCTAACCACTGCGCCACATGCCGCTCCCTGAAGGGCATTCCTGAGAATGGTGGTGTAGTGATTATGTTAGGGGGCCATTAATCTAGAGGCCTGAATCCAGTAGAACGCGAGTTGAAATCCCACCAAGTGTAATCTGAGAATTTGGATTCAGTTTAAGGAAAAGCTGGAAGTAAAAAAAACCTGACCTCAGTAAGAATGACCATGATGCTGGTGGATTGGCACCAAGACCCAACTGGTTCAATAAAGTCCTTTGGGAATGGGAATAAAATAACACGTTTGAGATAAAACCCCGCCCACTGCCTTCTCCGGTCAACAAGGGTTCGGTGATAACTGTCAAACTTGCCAGCAGCACTCACATTCTGAAAATTATTATTTTTCAAATTTTAATATTTGGCCAGAAGGAACAATAATGATTTGTGATTCCCTAACAAGGGAGATCTCTTTCCGAGACATGGTTTCCCTGAAGATCAGTCGAATCCATTGAGCCCCCTGTAACAATCAGGACAGCTAGCAACTCTGCTATTACAGGTTAGGACAGCTAGCAACTCTGCTATTACAGGTTGAGCATCCCTTATCCGAAATTCCAACAACCGCAAAATTCTGAAATCCGCACTTTTTTCGAGTGCACAGCACATGCATTGTTGCCAACGCGCGCGACACGTGCAGTTCTTAACGCGGGGCTGCTGCAGTTACCAACGTTCCGCACATGCGCAGGTCCCAACATTCTGCGCATGCGCAGTTCCCAAAGCTCTCTGCACATGTGCAGTTCCCAATGTTCCGCACATGCTCAGTTCGCAAAGCTCGCTGCACATGCGCAGTTCCCAATGTTCCGCACATGCGCAGTTCCCAAAGCGTGCCCACATGTGCAGTTCCCAATGTTCCGCACATGCTCAGTTCCCAAAGCTCGCTGCACATGCGCAGTTCCCAATGTTCCACACATGCACAGTTCCCAATGTGCGCTGTACATGCGCAGTTTCCAATGTTCCACACATGCATAGTTTCCCAACGCACACCGCACATGTGCAGTTCCCAATGCGCGCGCGCGCGCCGCACCTGTGCAGTATTGCAAAATCCGAAAAATTCTGAAATCCGCTGCACACTCGGCCTCAAGTATTTTGGATAAGGGATTTTCAGCCTGTACAATCCTTTGACATGAACTATTACATTAAGGTTAGTTAATTTTACGTTTTCTCCAAGATCCTGGCCAAAGGAATGGCAATGAGAACAGAGGAATGTGTCCCGGGGGTGGTCCACGAGGACCAAACTGGGTTTGTGAAGGGGAGACAGCTGAACACGAATATACGGAGGCTGTTAGGGGTAATGATGATGCCCCCACCAGAGGGGGAAACGGAGATAGTAGTGGCGATGGATGCCGAGAAAGCATTTGATAGAGTGGAGTGGGATTATTTGTGGGAGGTGTTGAGGAGATTTGGTTTTGGAGAGGGGTATGTTAGATGGGTGCAGCTGTTGTATAGGGCCCCGATGGCGAGCGTGGTCACGAATGGACGGGGATCTGCATATTTTCGGCTCCATAGAGGGACAAGGCAGGGATGCCCTCTGTCCCCATTATTGTTTGCACTGGCGATTGAGCCCCTGGCGATAGCGTTGAGGGGTTCCAAGAAGTGGAGGGGAGTACTTAGAGGAGGAGAAGAACACCGGGTATCTTTGTATGCGGACGATTTGTTACTATATGTGGCAGACCCGGCGGAGGGGATGCCAGAAATAATGCGGATACTTGGGGTGTTTGGGGATTTTTCAGGGTATAAATTGAACATGGGGAAAAGTGAGTTGTTTGTGGTGCATCCAGGGGACCAGAGTAGAGAAATAGAGGACCTACCGTTGAGGAAGGTAACAAGGGACTTTCGTTACCTGGGGATCCAGATAGCCAAGAATTGGGGCACATTGCATAGGTTAAATTTAACGCGGCTGGTGGAACAAACGGAGGAGGATTTCAAGAGATGGGATATGGTATCCCTGTCACTGGCAGGGAGGGTGCAGGCGGTTAAGATGGTGGTCCTCCCGAGATTCCTCTTTGTGTTTCAGTGCCTCCCGGTGGTGATCACGAAGGCTTTTTTTAAAAGGATTGAAAAGAGCATCATGGGTTTTGTGTGGGCCGGGAAGACCCCGAGAGTGAGGAAGGGATTCTTACAGCGTAGCAGGGATAGGGGGGGCTGGCACTACCGAGCTTAAGTGAGTATTATTGGGCCGCTAATATTTCAATGGTGAGTAAGTGGATGGGAGAGGAGGATGGAGCGGCGTGGAAGAGATTAGAGAGGGCGTCCTGTAGGGGGACTAGCCTGCAGGCTATGGTGACAGCCCCATTGCCGTTCTCACCGAGGAACTACACCACAAGCCCGGTGGTGGTGGCTACACTGAAGATTTGGGGACAGTGGAAACGGCATAGGGGAAAGACTGGAGCCTTGGGGGGGTCCCCGATAAGAAACAACCATAGGTTTGCCCCGGGGGCAATGGATGGGGGATATGGAATGTGGCAAAGAGCAGGAATAACGCAACTGAAAGATCTGTTTGTGGATGGGAAGTTCGCGAGTCTGGGAGCGCTGACCGAGAAATATGGGTTGCCCCAAGGGAATGCATTCAGGTATATACAACTGAGGGCTTTTGCGAGGCAACAGGTGAGGGAATTCCCGCAGCTCCCGACACAAGAGGTGCAGGACAGAGTGATCTCAAAGACATGGGTGGGGGATGGTAAGGTGTCAGATATATATAGGGAAATGAGGGACGAAGGGGAGACTATGGTAGATGAACTAAAAGGGAAATGGGAAGAAGAGCTGGGGGAGGAGATCGAGGAGGGGCTGTGGGCAGATGCCCTAAGCAGGGTAAACTCGTCGTCCTCATGTGCCAGGCTAAGCCTGATTCAGTTTAAGGTATTACACAGGGCGCATATGACTGGAGCACGGCTCAGTAAATTTTTTGGGGTGGAGGATAGGTGTGCGAGGTGCTCGAGAAGCCCAGTGAATCATACCCATATGTTTTGGTCATGCCCGGCACTACAGGGGTTTTGGATGGGGTTGACAAAGGTGCTTTCAAAAGTAGTGGGGGTCCGGGTCGAACCAAGCTGGGGGTTGGCTATATTTGGGGTTGCACAAGAGCCGGGAGTGCAGGAGGCGAGAGAGGCCGATGTTTTGGCCTTTGCGTCCCTAGTAGCCCGGCGGAGGATATTGCTAATGTGGAAAGAAGCCAAGCCCCCGGGGGGTGGAGACCTGGATAAATGACATGGCAGGGTTTATAAAGCTAGAGCGGATTAAGTTCGGTCTAAGGGGGTCGGCTCAAGGGTTCACCAGGCGGTGGCAACCGTTCGTCGAATACCTCGCAGAAAGATAGATGGAATGGAAAAAAGAAGGCAGCAGCAGCAGCCCAGGATCGGGGGGGGGGGGGGGGGGGGGAGGAGGAACCAGAAGGACTCTCAGGGTTGTTAATATATACTGTATAGTATGTATAGGTCGTTGCTACAGATAATTATATATTGGACTGTTAAATTATATTTTTGGAGAGTGTTACTTGTGATAAGGCAGTTGCCAATTAGGGTTAGTTTTCATTTTTGTTATTTATTATTTATTTATTTTCTGTTTATAAAATAGGTCATTGTTATTTGTGTTGTTATAATATTGTGTAAAGGATGCACAATATACTGTGTTGGTTGACCAAAAATTTTCAATAAAATATTTTTTTTAAAAATGTTACGTTTTCTGTTGTAACCTTTGGACTCAGCATTTGAAATTTACCAAAAGAAGTTAAATAATTTTAATACAATTTCCATTGCTTGTCCAGTGAAAGTTCTCCCCAGATAGTTGAGCCACTGTATACGGTCATGTCATAAATACACTTTGGAATACAATAGCAATTTGGCCAACAGCATTTACTGGTAACTGCCAAGTAACTCCTACACATAAGCACTTCCATTTTTTTAAATTCCAAAATTGCTGCTTTGTATCAATATCCTCTAGGTCTTGATCATAGAATTTACAGAGCAGAAAGGCCATTCGGCCCATTGAGTCTACACCGGCCCCTGGAAAGAGCACCCTACTTAAGCCCACACCTCTACCTTATCCCCGTAACCCAGTAACCCCACCTAATCTTTCTGGACCCTAAGGGTAATTTAGCATGGCCAACCCACCTAACCTGCACATCTTTGGAATGTGGGAGGAATCCGGAGCACCCGGAGGAAACTTACGCAGACACGGGGAGAACGTGCAGACTCCGCACAGACAGTGACCCAAGCCTGGAATTGAACCCGGGTCCCTGGAGCTGTGAAGCAACTGTGCTACCGTGCCGCCCTGTGAGGCACCTTGGACCGTTTACCACGATAAACGCACTATATAAATGCAATTTGCCGCTTTTGATCAAGCACAAAAAATCACCATTGGTTTTTGCTGGCAAGATGGTAAGATGAGAGGTTTGCCAGATTTCCTTTGCTACCTCGGGAAGGGCCCAGGAATGCTTGTTGGATGAGGACACTATTGGATTTGGCTGTAACACATTCCAACAGCACTTGTGGTGACGGCTAACACATGCAAATAGTGACTTTGAGGTGCCCAAAGGTAGCTAGCTCCTGTGTAATCATACTCCAGTAAGGAAGGACGTACAGAGGACGATGGGTTAAATCTCCTCAAATTTCATAATATAACCATTCAACTGCCCTCTTCGTAATCAGCAGTTTAAAAGTCTGAATATTTCTTGGAAAATAAAATGTTCTTCCCTTGCAATGATTACTATTCGCCTTCAACACTTGAAGAGCGAGTTACTCCTGAAATCTTCAGATTAGGTTGGGAAATTCCTGATACTGCTAAACATTTATTTTCAATTACGTACAACTAAAGGTCAGTTTTTTTTGAGGGGAAAAATGATTAAAATGAAAGTATTAATTATGCTGTAATTATTGAAGCAGTGAAGAAATGCTTCTGTAATCCTTGGAGGTTTGGGTTATTATACGCAAGCTCCAATGCACAGGTTGAAATGTGTCACAGGAATTTACATTCGGTACTTGTTAAATTGCAGCAAATGTAGCCTATCAAGGTAGGTGTAAAAGTCGGGTGACTATTTGTTACTTATTTTAAATTGCTTGAAACCTCCGTACCCAGAAGCAGCTGTTCTGAGGTCCATTGCTGGTCCCCAGGGATGATCTGAGGACTATGTTGTTGGGCCCTGTCTTTTATGACAGTCGTAATAAACATGACAGGGCTGTTGGGTTACCATCTGTTTAAAATGGCTGCTGCTTTTGTCCACAGAAGCGGATTTGGGGGGTCTGTTTTATGTCTGTCTTCCCTGTAACAGTCTTATCTAATGTCACAACAGGTGGAGGTTGATGGAAAGACGCTAAATGTGACCAGCGAATGGAACCTTGCTTCACCCTTGTTGCCTGTCACCATTGACGATACCCACAGGATCGTTCAGGTACATTTAACTGCAGTCCGGTTATCTGATTTCTTTTTAAAGCAGGAATATTCCGCATGAGCTACTTTTGAAATGGGCCGCTCAGAATGAGACAGTTGAGGAGCAGACAGTGCAGGTCACAGTGAATTTCCCCCTCACTCCGCAATGGGAGAGGAGATGAATCCTGTTCAGAAGCTAATCGTTTTTATTTTGGTGCAGTATCTATAATGTGTTCTGAGATTTCTTTTGAAAATTCATTCAGTACGGTGATGGTGAGTTGTACATTTCCTGGGACCATGTTCTTCCTCAGCCAGCATCATCCAAACAGATTATCGGGTCCTCGTGACTTTGCTGTTTGTGGGAGCTTGCTGTGCACAAATTGGCTGCCATGTTTTCAACATTACAACGGAGAATGGACTTCTACAGAACTTTACTGGCTGTAAAGTGGGTTGGAATGCCCCGGGCTATGAAAGACTATATACATTTATTTCCTCGTGAGCGAAAGATTAAATGCATTTCAGTTTGGAAGGCACTAACCATTTTAAGACTGCAGTCATATTCCCCCCCTGTAAGGGGCGGTACGGTGGCACGGTGGTTAGCACTGCTGCCTCACGGCACCGAGGGCCACCGGCGTTGGACTGGGGTGAGGACAGTAAGAAGTCTTACAACACCAGGTTAAAGTCCAACAGGTTTGTTTCAAACACTAGCTTTCAGAGCACTGAGGAAGGAGCAGTACTCCGAAAGCTAGTGATTTGAAACACACCTATTGGACTTTAACCTGGTGACACACCTGTTGTAAGACTTCTTATTGAATATAGAGGATTAATACACTCACAATGGGACCTCAACCACGGCAGTCACACTCCAGGAACCCTGTGCTGCTGACCCATCTATAATTACTTGTTGTTACGAATGTACAACGGGGGCACAGTGGTTAGCACTGTTGCCTAAAGGCACTGAGGACCCGGGGTTGAGCACGGACCCGGGTCACTGTCCGTGTGGAATTTACACATTCTCCCCGTGTCTGCGTGGGTCTCACCCCCACAACTGAAAGATGTGCCACGCTAAATTGCCCCTTAATTAGAAAAAAAAGAATTGGCTACTTTAAATTTAAAACAAAATATTCCTCTCGGCAAGAGGTTCCTGCTAAAATATTAAGTTTAAATAGAAAATATACAATACAGGGTGAAATGTTCTTCACGTTTTTTGATTTGCTCTCTGTAGAAGTGTTTGAAAATTGAGTAGGGTATCCACACCCGGGTAATACAAGAGGTCCTGTAATTCTAAAGTTTCTAATACTTGGTTTCCTAGCACAGCCCTGTTGTTGTGCTGTTGTGGTTTTAAAAGCAAGTCTTCCTATTAAAGACCTCTCTGACTTCACTGAGATACAGACCTTGATGTTAGACATGCATTATTTGGCCGTCACGCATGGTGATTTAAAAAAAAAAACTCCATTAAATTTTTTTTTTTTTAAATGGAAAATGACTTCAAAACAGTTTAGTGAAATATTTAATTACGTCAAGGTTCTAAGAAAAGGAACGCTGAAATAGCTGGAATTAGCTTGTTAATGGTCAGAGCTAACTTTATGGAAGGTTTGGAAGGGAATTCAAGTATAATTATAGTCAGGCATGATGTAGTGGTCTAGGAAGGTAAACTGTATTTGTGGCTGTGTTTATTTTAACTCCTAATAGCTGCTCTTGGGGAGGGTAATGGGGAGAAATTACCTTGGAAATCTGGCAACTGTTCATTCCCTTGGATGGCTTTCTGAGCAGTATTCTGTTAGAACCGTATATACCCTTGGATGTTCCAGAGACTTGCTCTGGTCTCTGTCCGCGAGAGAGAGAGGATTTTATTGAGTTTGCAAAGCACAGAGCAAATGCCGCCGGTGTCAGTGGCCGTTGAAGTCATTTTGCAGCCAATCGCACCCTTGGGAGGACACCGATCAGAGAGTGGGACAGGCAGGCGTCCTGTCTGCTGAGGAATATGTCAAGCAGGGTGTGGTCTTGCGTTCTACGGAACCACACTTGGACCACTTTCACTGATTTGTGTAAGGCTCAGTGCTTCACCCACCCTCATGGTGCAGCTGGCAGCCTTGGGAGTACGTGTCAAAGTCTTGCATATTGTTCAAGATGTGGGCTAGATTCTCTGATTCTGGGTTGTGTCCCAACGCCAGCGTGGGAACGGTGGCATTTTACGCCAGAAAAACCGATACCCCGTTTTGCTGGGGGCTAGCAGGACGACAGCGTAGATCACCCGGCTCGAGCTGCCGATACGCCCTGAAGAATTGCCGGGTCTGTGGCCGCGCATGCGCAAGGCGGTGGCCTGTAGTGGCCGCACCTTGCTACATGCCGGACGCAGCCTGCGGACCCAGCCAGCGAAATAGTGCCCCCCCTTTGGCCGGCTGGCGTGGCCCAGACCACCCCCCACTCCCCCACAGTGCCCCAGCCCCAAATAAGGTCCCCCCTGCCCGCGAAACGGCCCTCCCCCAGCTGTGGCGGAGCTGGACTGAGTCCGCAGCTGCCACGCGGAGTTCCCGACGGGTGAGACCATGAGAGACCCACGCCGTTGGGAACCTGGCCGGTCGGAGCATCGGGGAGTGGGTCGGTACGTGGTGTGGCACACTCGGAGGGGGCAGAGCGTCGCGAAGCGGCGCCGAACGCGATTTCGGCATCGACGACCGGAGAATCCAGCCCGTGTTCTCCACTTGGAAGACCAGGAAAGGGAAGTGAAAGATTCACTAAACCCCACATTCCCATGAAGAGAGTGATGCAAGGTTCACCCATTCTGTTGTGTTTTCCGTCAGGGATGCACTCATTTCGATGGTCTTGGAGTATCAGGATATGATGCAACACTTTTTTTTAAAAAAAGTGACCCTGACAGATGCAGGTCGAGGACACGCTTTACTCTTCAGTTTGAACAGTGGGTTAACCAGTGGGATTTGGAGTTGCTGCCTCCATGTGCTGTGTTCGGACAACACACAGGGGGGCATCAAAGGGAACACAAAGGGGCATTTATCAAGAACTCCTGGGGATGTCAGCTACATCACATGAACCGTCTTTCAATAAAAAAATACCTCCACTAAGAAAGATGAAGAAAGCTTCATTATTTCCATCTTTCTTCAGATACTGCAAAAATCCAATTCAAGGCCTGTTAGAAACGGCAATTCAGACCCTAGCATTCAATGATTGAGTGTGTCCAGCCCTCCGAGAACATCCTGATACTCTATAACATATGGCATCTCTCTGACTGCATCTCTATGATGGTTCCCAGTTGTGCAATGCCTTGATTTTAAAATACTCATCCCTGTTTTCAAATCCCTCCATGGCCTTATCCCTCCCTGTCTCTGTAACCTCCTCCAGCTCCATTACCCCCCGATACCCGCACGCCTTCAGCTGCCAAAGCCTTGAGCTTTGTAATTTGTTCGCTAAACCTCTCCGCTTCTCACCTTTAAATACCACTTAAAACCTACCTCTATGATCCAGCATTTGGCCATGTGCCCTAATGTCATCTTACATGGATCGGTGTCAGATTTTATGATGCTCCTGTGATGAGTCCCGGGATGTTTTATTGAATTAAAATGCGCTATATAAATGCAATCGTTGTTGTCTGCCTTATGTATAATACCATTCACCTGAGGAAGGAGCAGTGCTCCGAAAGCTAGTGTTTGAAACAAACCTGTTGGACTTTAACCTGGTGTAAGATTTCTTATTATGTACAATAAATCAGTGACCGTATTATGGGAATTTGAGACTGTTCTTAGCTCCTGGATGCCAATAGATTCCAGTGTTTTCACGAGACAAGTAGACCCCTGACCATCCCCGCACTTTCCCAACCATGTGTCAATGCAACAGTTCCTGTGCTATGATCCCATAAACCTAAGGAGAATTTTTAAAAATAAATTTAGAGTACCCAATTTTTAATTTTTTTCTTCAATTAAGGGGCAATTTAGCGTGGCCAATCCACCCACCCTGCACATCTTTGGGTTGTGGGGGCGAAACCCACGCAGACACGGGGAGAATGTGCAAACTCCACACGGACAGTGACCCAGGGCCGGGATCAAACCCGGGACCTCGGCGCCGTGAGTCAGCAGTGCTAACCACTGCGCCGCCCTGCCGCCCAACTATAGTAGACAAAACACCTTTCAGCATTGTTGTGTAAGGGCAGTTACGCAAATGCTGAAAAGGCCATTTTGAGTCTAAAGGACCTAATCTATTTCAACACTGAAGTCTAAAAGATCCTCTGCAGTGGAATATTGTTTGGCTGAGGTTGGATGGGCTGTCTGGAAGTGGAGCTGTACAGAGGAGCTGATGAAAGATAGGCAGAGGAGGAAGTCATTTGCTCCATCGAGCCTGTATATCCACTTGGTGGATATTAGCTTTACACCTATTGTTCCGGCCTTCTCCATTAAAAATAAGTATTTTGCTCAATGAGTGGGAATGACCTTGGATTCGCTGCCTATGAGCTTGTCGGAAACGCAAACAATCAATGCTTCCAAAGAGTGATTGGAAGGATACATGAAGGAAATAGACTTGCAGAGATGCAGGGATTGAGCTGGGGGGGTTTACTGGACTGCTCCACTGAGAGCCAGCATGGAGTTGATGGGTCGAATGGCCTCCCTTTCTGCTGCAGATGACTGCGGCTCTGCCATTTCCTCCCAAGTGAAACATCTATTTCTCTTTGAAAGGCTTCATATTATTCTGCATCATAAAAAGGCCTTTTTGGGCAGTGTGGAGGGGGTGGAACAGAAGAGAGAGTACTGGAATGAAATTGGAAGGGGAACAGAAAGGCGCCATGTTGAACTGGGAGAACGTGAGAGAATGCCGAATTGAGAGAAGGTGAGAGAATGCCTGGGGAGAATGCCTGGGGATGGAAACCCTGGCTCTCCAATACGCCGGAATACAATAGCCGTGCTGATGGAAACTTTATTATATATGGTTTCTATGCATATTCATGATTTCATTGGAAGAAGGGGTCCAGTTTGTATTCAGGTATAAAATGTATCGAGACAGGACAGTCAAGAGCTTTTGCCCAGGGTGGAAGAGTCAATTACTAGGGGGCATAGGTTTAAGATGCGAGGGGCAAGGTTTAGAGTAGATGTACGAGGCAAGTTTTTTTTACACAGAGGGTAGTGGGTGCCTGGAACTCGCTGCCGGAGGAGGTGGTGGAAGCAGGGACGATAGTGACATTTAAGGGGCATCTTGACAAATACATGAATAGGGTGGGAATAGAGGGATACGGACACAGGAAGTGTAGAAGGTTTTAGGTTAGACTGGCAACATGGTCGGCACGGGCTTGGAGGGCCGAACAGCCTGTTCCTGTGCTGTACTTTTCTTTGTTCTTTGTTAGAAAAAAGTATTCCCCCACAATAAAAAGTTGAATTTGTTTTAGAACAGTGGAATGGATTTTAATCAAAGTCCTTCCCCTATCTACCTCTATTGCTTTGTTCTTGTGTTCTTTCTGTCTTCCTCGTTTTGCAATCAAAGGATTTTAAGGCCGACCAGCTGACCAAACTCTACCCACACTGAGAATGGCGTTTGGAACGTTATTGGTGCGCACAATTCAATTGCTCAGTGATTAAACGTTTAGGGGTGGGATGTAAAGTTTCCTCCGATCTATTCCATTATTTGACTGAAGCAGTGTGATTCCAAATCTTTGTCCGAAAGGTGATGAATAAACTACAGTCATTATTTCAGTACAATTAAAAGCTGAAATGGAAGAATAGGGTGGGGGGCGGGGGGGAGGATACCATCTTGCGTATAATTTTATGTTTCTCATGAGCTTTCCCAAAAAGTGTGCAATTTAATTTTGCCCGCAACAATTGTAATTCTCTTCACCTAGACTAGCAAATGAGTGTGTACAAAGCCTTGAAATGCTATGAAACAGTGCCTCATGAATGGTACCTTTGTATTCTTTGACGCCTGTTACCTTTTGCTCATCCTTGACTGTGCTAATCGTACAGTGGAGGCGGTAAATATCGTGCTGATTGTAACATTGCTGCGTCTTGCGCTGAAAAGGTCATTGATACCCAACTAAGTGGAACTAATTACAGACGGCAAAAGCGAGAAAAAAAAATCTGGGTGCAGCATCACATGAAGCCCTCTTCGTTCAAAGAGAAGTTCAGGATAGCCTGGTCTGACAAAGAAGTGGAATTAGTTTTTCTTTAATCTGCTCAGGCTACGAGAAGTAAGGATTTTATGCAGCCGTTCCGTATGCCTTTCCGTCTCGACGATAGAGTTCACCTCCATCAAACAAACAACTCCTTTTTAACAAACCCGCGGGTAACTTCCTCATTGGATCCTGGCTTACGTTTAATGGGGTGCAGTTCTCCCCCATTTGTTTTCCTACCCTGTCCGGGTTTTCTCGTGCCACTCTGAACCAGCTCTTTGCAGCCGTGTACAGGCCATCAAAGAATGACTTCCCTTCAGATATTCTTCCTCCTCCTCCCCTCCCATTGACCTAGCAGGAATAAACAGCTTGCTTCTGGCAAAGGGGTTGACGCGTCACTCCATGTACCATTGCACCCCAGATTGTAGTTACCTGGACCTGTTGGGCTATATCTGTCTGTGACCTCAATGAGATTAAAACAAGGCAATGGTCTAAACACACTGTACACAATATGATCTTTGTCTGTGAATCCTCCCTCCCTCCGCATTTTTTGTGATTCTGTTATCAGGATGGATGTCGTCGTGTTCACAAAGACCACAGAAGCCAAGTTCATTAACAAAGCTAACTTTTATTTACATTACTTATTAAAGCTCGACCACTTACTCCTATAGTAAACAATAATCTGGTAATCTACACTCTACTAACACTAGTCTCTAAACTCTGTAACTGTACTCTACACTCTCTCACTGCTCCTCTCCAGCCTTCTCCCAGAAGCCTGCGAGTCAGTGCTTTATATAGTTCTGCATGTAGCTCCATCTAGTGGTTGAATATGATATGACATTAGCCCTTTATATTCTGAACATTTCACATAATGTCACACCTCCCTCCCTCACTCTTTTGCATTATCTCTTTTTTTCACCCTCTCTTCTTTCTTTTTCTTCTCTCTCTCAAACCTGCAAGCATTTGCCAGTGGGGATTCTGAGGATTGCCAATTCAAAGTGCCCACTGCATATGAATCTCCTGGCGTTCGCACCTCCCGCTCTGCTCTTGCCTCCTGGGAGTAGATGAGCTACAGAGACAATGGGGGTCTCGTGCACTGCTTGCAGATTTCCATAGCCTTCCCAAAAATGGCATGAATGACCTTAATTGACTTCTTGCTGCTGACAGACAGGTTGGCATCACCGATCTGAAGTTGCTTCCAGTAACTGTAGGGGGAGGTGGAGAGCCAGTCTATAATAATAATAACAATAACATTTTTTGCCATTTTCCAGGATCCCCACCACCACCTCCAAACTTGCCTCCAATGTGCCACATCTCCCCGTTATTGCAGAAAACCATCTCAAACACTCAACACATTTGCTATCTTTCTAACATCACCTTGCCAGCTTATCCTAATTTGTATGCAAGTTAAAATCCTTCATATAAAACCACACTGCCTTTACTACATGTTTGCCTGATCTCTGCATTAATAAGTTCTGCCACTTCACAGCTGCTACCATGGGGCATATACAAAACTCCCACATCAGCCTTAAATCCATTTCTATTTCTTAATTCTGTCCATAGAGACCCGGGTTCAATTCCAGCCTCGGGTCACTGTCTGTGTGGAGTCTGCACGTTCTCCCCGTGTCTGCGTGGGTTTCCTCCGGGCGCCCGGCTTCCTCCCACAAGTCCTGAAAGACGTTCTGTTAGGTGAATTGGACATTCTGAATTCTCCCTCCGTGTACCCGAACAGGTGCCGGAATGTGGCGACTAGGGGCTTTTCACAGTAACTTCATTGCAGTGTTAATGTAAGCCTACTTGTGACAATAAATATTTATTATTATCATGGCTACTCTCCCTGATGTTAGTGCCAATCTCGGCCACAAGTTAGGAAATGTCAGTGAACCATCAACTCATTGAATACATTCGAGGCTGAGTTAGATTTCTTTTTTTTTTTAACAAACAATTTTAAATTTTATTGAGGTATTTTGCTGACGCTTACTCCTCTGCGAAGAAGTCAATAAATGGCTGCCACCTTCGGGCGAACCCTAGTAGCGAACCTCTCAAGGCGAACTTGACTTTCTCTCGGCCAAGAAAGCTCGCCATGTCCGATAGCCATACCTCAGCCCTCGGGGGTTTTGAGTCCCTCCATGCGAACAGTATACGTCGACGGGCTACCAGGGAAGCAAAGGCCAGAACATCGGCCTCCCTTTCTTCCTGGACTCCCGGGTCCTCCGAAACCCTAAAGATTGCCACCTCCGGGCTCATTACCACCCCATTTTTCAATACCCGGGACATGACATCTGCGAATCCCTGCCAACACCCCCCGAGTTTAGGGCACGACCAGAACATGTGTACATAGTTAGCCGGCCCTCCGGCTCATCTAGCACACTCGTCCTCCAGCCCAAAGAATCAGCTCATCCGGGTCACCGTCATGTGGGCCCGGTGCACGACCTTAAACTGGATCAGGCTGAGCTTGGTGCATGTTGCGGTCGTGTTTACTCTGCTCAGGGCTCCTCTACATGCCTCCTCCACTGGCCCCAGATCCGAAGAGCCTCCACCACTATCGGGCTGGTGGAGTACCGTGCCAGCGGAAGCGGCAGAGGCGCCGTGACCAGGGCTGCTAAGCTAGTGCCCCTGCATGAAGCAGCCCCCCACCCGCTCCCAAACCGACCCCGCACCCACCATCCATTTCCTTATCATCGCTATGTTGGCCGCCCAGTAATAGTTGCTGAAGTTCGGCAACGCCAGCCCCCCTTCTCCTCTGTTCCTTTCAAGCATCACCCTCTTCACCCACGGGGACGTCCCTGCCCATACAAATCCCAGAATAATTTTATTCAGCCTCTTAAAGAAGGACCGCGGGATAAAGATGGGGAGACACTGACAAACAAACAAGAACCGCGGGAGAATCGTCATCTTAACAGTCTGCACCCTCCCCCGCCAATCACAGCGGGAGCGCATCCCACCTCCAGACCTCCTCCCTCACTCTTTCCACCAATCGGGACAGGTTGAGCTTGTGCAACCTGTCCCAGCCCCGTGCCACCTGAATCCCCAAATATCGGAAACTCTCCCCCACTAGCCTGAACAGCGACCCCTTCAGCCTACTCTCCTGCCCCCTCGCCTGAATTACAGACAACTCGCTCTTAGCCATGTTCAGTTTGTATCCGGAGAACCGGCCAAATTCTCTCAGGGTTGCCATAATACCGTCCATCCCCGCCAATGGGTCCGATACCTATAACAGCAGATCATCCGCGTATAACGAGACTCCATGTTCCACTCCCCCCCCCCCCCCCCCCCCCCCGGACCAGCTCTTTCCAGCCCCTAGAAGCTCTCAGTGCAATTGTCAGCGGCTCTATGGCCAGCGCAAACAGCAGTGGGGAGAGACGGCAGCCCTGTCTTGTCCCACGGTGCAGTCTAAAGTAGTCCGATGTCGTCCTGTTCGTCCTTACACTCACCTCCGGGGCTTGATACAATAGCCTAATCCAGTCGATGAACCCCCCCCGAACTCGAACCGTCCTAGTACCTCCCACAGATACTCCCACTCGACCCGGTCAAAAGCCTTTTCAGCATCCATGGCTCCGACTATCTCCACCTCCCTCCTCTCCGGGGGCATCATAATCACGTTGAGCAGCCTTCTTAGGATGGCCACCAGCTGCCTCCCCTTTATAAACCCGGTTTGGTCCTCCACAATTACATCCGGTACACAGTCCTCAATTCTAGTCGCCAAGATCTTGGCCAGTAACTTGGCTTCTACGTTGATCAAAGAGATCGGCCTGTGTGACCCACAAGCCTCCGGGTCCTTATCCCGTTTCAGAATGAGCGAGATGGTGGCCTGCGACATCGTCGGGGGTAAACTCCCTCTGTCTCTTGCCTCGTTAAAGACCCTGACCAGCACCGGCCCCATTATCCCAGCAAATATTTTGTAAAACTCCACCAGATACCATTCCGGCCCCGGGGCTTTACCCGACTGCATGACCTTCAGGCCCCCCCAATACCTCTTTGATCCTGACCAGGGCCCCCAGTCCGTCCACCAACCCCCTCCCCACTCTTGGGAAGGTCAGTCCGTCCAGGAATCGCCTCATCTCCCCGCCCCCCCCCCCCCCCCCCCCCCCCCCCCCTCGGTCCCCCGGGTGGTTCCAAAGTGTACAGCTTCCTATAAAAGTCCTTAAAGACCTTGTTCAGCCCTGCCGGGTTACCCGCTAGATTACCTTCCCCATCTACTACCCTCCCTATGTCCCTAGCCGCTTCCCTCTTCCTTAGTTGTTGTGCAAGCATTCTACTGGCCTTCTCCCCATGCTCAGAAATCGCGCCTTTTACCTTTCTAAGCTGCTCTACAGCCTTGCCTGTAGTCAGCACCCCAAATTCGGCCTGCAGCCTCTGTCGTTTCCTGAGTAACTCTGGCCTCGGGGATTCCGCGTAACTCCTGTCCGTCCGTAGAATTTCCTTAATCAGTCGGTCCGTCTCTGCCCTGTCTGTCCTGTCCCTGTACGCTCGGATTGAAATCAGCTCCCCTCTCACCACTGCCTTCAGTGCCTCCCAGAGCACCGCTGCCGAGACTTCTCCAGTATCGTTCACCTAGCACAGGGCTAAATCGCCGGCTTTGAAAGCAGACCAAGGCAGGCCAGCAGCACGGTTCAATTCACGTAACAGCCTCCCCGAACAGGCGCCGGAATGTGGCGACTAGGTGCTTTTCACAGTAACTTCATTTGAAGCCTACTTGTGACAATAAGCGATTTTCATTTCATTTTCATTTCATTTCACCTGCAGGTAATTCTGCATGCATTTCCTCAGCCTCTCACTCACCGCCTCGTCTGCGAGTAATCCAACTTCCAGCCTCTATGGTGGGCGCTGAAAGCTGTCCTTACAAAACTGCAGGTCTACCCAGTGCGGAGCATGGTCTGATATGGCAACTGCCGAATATTCTGCCCCCACCATTCGTGCCAGCAGGTCCCGACTCTCAACAAAGTAGTCAATTCGGGAATACACCTTGTGGACGTGGGAGTAGTACGAGAACTCCCTCGCCGTCGGCCGGCTAAATCTCCACGGATCTGCTCCCCCCATTTGCTCCATGAACCCTCTCAGTTCCTTAGCCATCGCTGGCAACCTGCGCGTTCTTGAACATGACCAGTCCAGGCTCGGGTCCAGGACTGTATTAAAGTCCCCACCCATGATCAGCTTATGCGAGTCCAAGTCGGGGATCTTCCCTAGCATCCTCCTAATAAAATCCACATTCTCCCAATTAGGGGCATACACACTGACCAGGACTACTCTCACCCCTTCGAGCTTACCCCTCACCACAACGAACCTGCCACCCCCATCCACGACTGTGCCCTCCGCCTCAAATTGTACCCTTTTATTAATCAGGATCGCAAACCCCCTCGTCTTAGAATCAAGCCCCGAATGAAAGACCTGACTGACCCAGCCCTTCCTTAACCTAACCTGGTCTGCCACTTTCAGGTGGCTGAGTTAGATTTCTGATCGATGAGGGAGTCGAAGGTTTTGGGGGACAGGAAGGAAAGCGGAGTTAAGGCCACAATCCGATCAACCAAGATCTTACTGAGTGAAGGAGCAGGCCGGCGGGGCCAAATGGCCCATTTCTGACCCTGTTTCTTATGTTATTATGTTCTATTTGCCGAGCATACCAACCTAAATATTGTGACATAGAAGGCGATATTGGATTTAAACCAATTTTTCAAAGAAACTATGAGGAATATTTTGAGGAGGAGTGAGATGTTTTTAAAGATTGATTGCAAAGTCTAGTTTTTCAATTTAGCTTAAGTAGGTCAACAAAGCATCATGTTTCCTCAGAGTAAATATGCAAGTATTAATGCGGGGCTGTTTCTTTGCCCTTATCAAGCCTTATCCTTTAATAAGCTTTCAGGGTTTTATTGTCAATATTTGAAGGACATCTCTGTGAGAAAGCCTAGGATATGAACTTTACAATATCATTCAAATTAAGCTCATGTTTATGAGGGAAATACTTTAAATTGAATCTCGTTCTTCGGGGAGTCCTTTTAAATGGTTTATAAAATTGACTGTAAAATAAATGAGGATGAAAATATTTTGACCGTGTAGTCTGCTGTTTGCTCCTTGAGTGACCAAACTTTGTTAATTTATGTTGGCTTGGTGTACGATACATCTTGAGCAAGTTTCAATTTGTCCTATTCGGCCCTTTCCAAAATCTAATGTTTATGTTGAGTTCTGGGAAATAGTAACTGTTCCTGCTTCCTCAGCTGATGTAGTTCGTAAGTTGTGAATGAAAACAAATATTCCATGTTTCATGTATTTGTTTCCCAGGAGGAAGTTTTAATGCAAGTGTAAAAAGATTGTACAACATTGTTTTCATTTTCCCTGCTGTAATAAGTTTGTATTGGATTGCAGGAGTTCAGTGGCAGGGATGTAGCTACTCTTAACAATTTTGTTAGTACGCGGGTCACATTCTGGGAGCTAAGAAATGACAGTATATGTCCATCACCAGGGGCTCCCAGAGTCTGTCGAACCTTTCTTCCTTCCCAGTGCTTCCACTGTTGACCGTTGTTGCTAGCCTGGCATGAAGTCATAATGAAAGAACAAAGAAAAGTACAGCACAGGAACGGGCCCTTCGGCCCTCCAAGCCTGTGCTGATCGTGATGCCCCAATTTAAAAAAACCTTCTGCCCTCACTCGGCCCGTATCCCTCTATTTCCTCCCTATTCATGTATCCATCCAGATGCCTCTTAAATGTTGCTAATGTGCCTGCTTCCACCACATCCTCTGGCAGCGCGTTCCAGGCACCCACCACTCTCTGCGTGAAAACCTTATCCCGCATATCTCCCTTAAACTTTCCCCCCCTCACCTTGACCCTGTGCCCCTTGTAATTGACACTTCTACCCTTGGAAAAAGCCTCTGACTGTCCACCCTGTCTATGCCTCTCAGAATTTTGTAGACCTCTATCAGGTCTCCCCATCAGCCTCCGTCTTTCCAGTGAAAACAATCCTAGTTTACTTAATGTCTCCTCGCAGCAACACCCTTGAGACAGGCAACATCCTGGTGAACCTTCTTTGCACTCTCGCCAAAGCTGCCACTTCCTTCTGATAATGTGGTGACCAGAACTGCACACAATACTCCAAATGCAGTCTCACGAAGGTTTTATATAATTGCAACCTGATTTCCCAACTTCTGTACTCAATGCCCCGGACTGATGAAGGCAAGCATGCCATATGCCTTCTTAATCACCCTGGCCACCTGTGTACCTACTTTTAGGGAACTGTGGAAAGAGAATGAATTGGATACTTTGCATCAGTATTCACCAAAGAGAAGGAATTGTTGGATGTTGAGTCTGGAGAAGGGTGTGTAGATAGCCTGGGTCACATTGAGATCCAAAAAGAAGAGGTGTTGGGCGCCTTGAATAATATTAAGGTAGATGAATCCCCAGGGCCTGATGGGATCTACCCCAGAATACTGAAGGAGGCTAGAGAGGAAATTGCTCAGGCCTTGACAGAAATCTTTGGATCCTCACTGTCTTCAGGTGATGTCCCGGAGGATTGGAGAATAGCCAATTTTGTTCCTTTGTTTAAGAAGGGTAGCAAGGATAATTCAGGGAACTATAGGCCGGTGAGCCTTACTTCAGTGGTAGGGAAATTACTGGAGAGAATTCTTCGAGACAGGATCTACTCCCATTTGGAAGCAAATGGACGCATTAGTGAGAGGTAGCATGGTTTTGTGAAGGGGAGGTCGTGTCTCACTAACTTGATCGAGTTTTTCGAAGAGGTCACAAAGATGATTGATGCCGGTAGGGCAGTGGATGTTGTCTATATGGACTTCAGTAAGGCCTTTGACAAGGTCTTTCATGGTAGACTGGTACAAAAGGTGAAGTCACACGGGATCAGGGGTGAGCTGGCAAGATGGATACAGAACTGGCTAGGTCATAGAAGGCAGAGAGTAGCAATGGAAGGGTGCTTTTTTAATTGGAGGGCTAAGACTAGTGGTGTTCCACAGGGATCAGTGCTGGGACCTTTGCTGTTCGCAGTATATATAAATTATTTGGAGGAAAATGTAACTGGTCTGATTAGTAAGTTTGCAGACGACACAAAGGTTGGTGGAATTGCGGATAGCGATGCGGACTGTCAGAGGATTCAGCAGGATTTAGATCGTTTGGAGACTTGGGCGGAGAGATGGCAGATGGAGTTTAATCCGGACAAACGTGAGGAAATGCATTTTGGAAGGTCTAATGCAGGTAGGGAATATACAGTGAATGGTAGAACCCTCAGGAGTATTGACAGTCAGAGAGATCTAGGTGTACAGGTCCACAGGTCACTGAAAGGGGCAACACAGGTGGAGAAGGTAGTCAAGAAGGCATACGGCATGTTTGCCTTCATTGGCCGGGGCATTGAGTATAAGAATTGGCAAGTCATGTTGCAGCTGTATAGAACCTTAGTTAGGCCACACTTGGAGTATAGTGTTCAATTCTGGTCGCCACACTGCCAGAAGGATGTGGAGGCTTTAGAGAGGGTGCAGAAGAGATTTACCAGGATGTGGCCTGGTATGGAGGGTATTAGCTATGAGGAGTGGTTGAATAAACTCAGTTTGTTCTCACTGGAACGACGGCGGTTGAGGGGCGACCTGATAGAGGTCTACAAGATTATGAGGGGCATAGACAGAGTGAATAGTCAGAGGCTTTTCCCCAGGGTAGAGGGGTCAATTACTAGGGGGCATAGGTTTAAGGTGCGAGGGGCAAGGTTTAGAGGAGATGTACGAGGCAAGTTTTTTACACAGCGGGTAGTGGGTGCCTGGAACTTGCTGCCGGAGGAGGTGGTGGAAGCAGGGACGATAGTGACATTTAAGGGGCATCTTGACAAATACATGAATAGGATGGGAATAGAGGGATACGGACCCACGAAGTGTAGAAGATTGTAGTTTAGTCGGGCAGCATGGTTGGCACGGGCTTGGAGGCCGAAGGGTAGTTCCTGTGCTGTACTTTTCTTTGTTCTTTGTTCGCACGCCCGGATCCCTCTGTATGTTAATGTTCATAAAGGTTTTGCCATTTACAGTATAATTCATACCTCGATTTGATCCTCCAAAATGCATCACCTCGCAAGGGAGTTATTATAACACAGAAGAAGGTCATCCAGCACATAGAATCCATGCCAGCTTTCTGTAAAGCAATGCAGTCAGTCCCATTCCCTCGCTCTATCCCTGTAACCTGACACGTGCATTGCAGGCCATTATTTGCTGTGTAAGAGGTCCTTTCACACATCCTCACTGTGACTTTAATCCAAGCCCTTAAATTTATGACCCCTAATCCTTGGCCGCGATCTAACAGCCGTGCTGGCCGCGGACGCAGATCCTGCAATGGCCGCTAAATCACACGAGAGGGCCGAAACGAGATCTGGGTTTGAGATCTTCCCCGCCCCTCACCGGTGATGCGATCGGGGCATGTACCTGATTTCCATACATTTTAATAAATGAATGTGCACTTACTAGCCTTGACCCCGTAATGTCCACCCACGCCTTACTGGCCCACCCAGTCGACATGTCAGCGTGACGTCACGCCGGTTTGAATCACTACTGGACCACGCCGGGGGGGGGGGGGGGGGGGGGGGGGGGGGGGGGGGGGGGGGGGGTAACCATGACTCCCCAAGTGGTGAGGGACATGGCTGACCACCTTGGTACGGCCAGGTTGGCACGGCTGAGGCAGGCACTCTGGGGAGCCCCATTTGGCGGGTGGAGAATCATGATGCCTGTGTGGGTGGGGCACGAAATTGGTGTTGTGGTGGTTGGGAGTGGGGCAGGGGTCCTTTTATTTAAGTTGGAATCTCTTTGGCCTTGCTGCCGTTTTCAGGCCCTCCATCCAGCTGATTGTGCGGCTCTCTCTACCCTTTTTAAAATGCAACGAGTTGTTCAACACGACGTGAAAGGCCGATTGTGCATCCTGTGAGCCTCACACCGGTTTTCTCGCCTGAGTCAACACTCTGCACATTTTGGGAAGTTCCGCTCCATATATTATTAGCCAATGGAAACAGCTTTTCTTTATCAAACTCATCCATAGCTGCCATATTTCTGTGCACCTCTATCAGATTTCACCTCAACCTCCTTTCGTTCAAGGAGAATAACCCGAAGATCTTCACATTTTGACCGTATAGCTAAATTCCCTCATCCCTGGGCGTTTCTAATAACTCAACTCTTCTCTGCACCCTTCAAGGATGGTCACACCAGAAACTGAGATGATTGAACCCACCCCTCCCTTTGCCTATGCCACTGCTGCTGGGACAGTTGCTTGCAGGCAGCACGGTAGCACAAGTGGTTAGCACTGTGGCGTCACAGCGCCAGGGGTCCCAGGTTCGATTCCCCGCTGGGTCACTGTCTGTGCGGAGTCTGCACGTTCTCCCCGTGTCTGCGTGGGTTTCCTCCGGGTGCTCCGGTTTCCTCCCACAGTCCAAAGATGTGCAGGTTAGGTGGATTGACCGTGATAAATTGCCCTTAGTGACCAAAAAAGGTCAGGAGGGGTTATTGGGTTGCGGGGCTAGGATGGAAGTGGGGGCTTGAGTGGGTCGGTGCAGACGTGGTGGGCCGAACGGCATCCTTCTGCACTGTATGTTCTACCTGTTTGGACAAGACTCGACTGACCCCTGGGAGCCGTGGCAGCGCCCAAATAAGAGCAGGGAGAAACCATTTTGCTCCTCGTGCCGGTTCCGCCTTTCGATTCGAGCATGGCGAATCTGTATCGTCGCTCCGTCTCACCCACCCTTGTTCTGTTGCCCTCTCTTCCCCCCCCCCCCCCCCTCCCTCCCCCCCCCCCCCCCCCCCCCCCCCCTACCACCAGAGGAAACAGTTTCTTCTTGTCGACCCTATCGAATCCTTTAATTGATTTGATTTGATTTATTGGTACATGTACCGAAGTACAGAGAAAAGTATTTTTCTGCGGCCAAGACAAAAAGAATAATCAACAGAAAACATTGACAAATGCTACATCGGCAGATAGTGATTGGTTACAGTGCGGAACAAGGGGCCAAAGCAAATACATGAGCAAGAGCAGCATAGGGCGTCGTGAATAGTGTTCTTACAGGGAACAGATCAGCCCGGGGGGAGTCATTGAGGAGTCTGGTAGCTGTGGGGAAGAAGCTGTTCCTATGTCTGGATGTGCGGGTCTTCAGACTTCTGTACCTTCTGCCTGATGGAAGGGTCAGGAAGAGAGCAAAGCCTGGGTGGGAGGGGTCTCTGATAATGCTGTCTGCCTTCCTGAGGCAGCGGGAGGTGTAGACAGAATCAATATGCGGATGGCAAGCTTGTGTGATGCATTGGGCTGAGTTCACCACACTCTGCAGTTTCTTGCGATCTTGGACCGAGCAGTTGCCATACGAAGCAATGATGCAGCCGGACAGGATGCTCTCTATGGCACATCTGTAGAAGTTTGTGAGAGTCAATGCACACATTGGGCAGCACGGTAGCATTGTGGATAGCACAATTGCATCACAGATCCAGGGTCCCAAGTTCGATTCCGGCTTGGGTCACTGTCTGTGCGGAGTCTGCACATCCTCCCCGTGTGTGCGTGGGTTTCCTCCGGGTGCTCCGGTTTCCTCCCACAATCCAAAGATGTGCAGGTTAGATGGATTGGCCATGATAAATTGCCCTTAGTGTCCAAAATTTGCCCTTAGTGTTGGGTGGGGTTACTGGGTTATGGGGATGGGGCGGAGGTGTTGACCTTGGGTCGGGTGCTCTTTCCAAGAGCCGGTGCAGACTCGATGGGCCGAATGGCGGCCTCCTGCACTGTAAATTCTATGATAATCTATGACATGCCGAATTTCGTTGGCTTCCGTCGGAAGTAGAGACTGTTTGGCTTTCTTGACTGTTGCATCAACGTGAGTGGACCAGGAAAGACTGTTGGTGGATGGTGACTCCGAGGAACTTAAAGCTATTGACCATCTCCGCTTCGGAGCCATTGATGCAGATGGGACTGCATGTCATGCTACGCTTCCTGAAGTCGATGGTCAGTTCCTTGGTATTTCCAACATTTAGAGAGAGGTTGTTTTCGGTGCACCATGCAGCCAAGTGATTTACCTCTCTTCTGTAGTCTGATTCGTCGTTGTTTGAGATACGGCCCACCGCAGTCGTATCATCCGCAAACTTATAGATTGAGTTGGAATTAAATCTTGCCACACAGTCATATGTGTATAGGGGAGTACAGCAGAGGACTGAGCACACATCCTTGCGGGGCCCCGGTATTGAGGACTATTGTGGAGGAGGTGCTGTTGCCGATCCTGACAGATTGCGGCCTGTTGGTGAGAAAGTCAAGGATCCAGCTGCACAGGGAGCGGTCAAGTCAAGATTGCGAAGTTTGGTTATTAGTCTTGTTGGGATAATGGTGTTGAAGGCGGAGCTGTAGTCTATGAACAGCAGTCTGGCGTAGATGTCCTTGTTGTCGAGGTGTTCGAGTGTTGATTGTCGGGCCAGGGGGCTGTGATGGGTGGGGTTGTGTGATAGGCGAACTGCAGTGGATCGAGACCGTCTGGGAGGCTGGCAGTGACCAATCTCATGACTAGCCGCTCAAAGCATTTCATGATAACAGACGTCAGGGTCACCGGTCGGTAGTCGTTGAGGCAGGCTACCTTGTTCTTTGGTACTGGTATTATCATTATCAGGGTAGGGGGTGAGAAGAAAGAACATCATGGTGAGGCATGTGCCGCTTTGATTTCCCCCCCACTTCCTTGAGGCATGTTGCTGTGGGGAGTGATGCTGAATGGAGAATGATGAGGTTCTCCACAGGGAGGGAGGGGAAAAAAACCTAGCGGAGAGCTTAAGCAACCTTTGTTCCTGCTAACTTGTCTGTATGTTATCGGTTGCTATGGAAGACGAGGGGAGAATAAAGCTGCTTGTCACGTGGGTTCTGCTGCAAATTGAAAATCTCTTTCTGTCTCAAGTGAATTTTGCCTTGATGGGAAAGGTACTTGCATCAGTTTGTTACTCTAGGGAATTGAGCGCTATAATCCAGACTGACACGTCTGTGCGTTCCTGAGGGAGTGCTATATTTTCACAAACCCTGCCTTTCAGATAAGACTCGAACCAAACCCTCATCTGCTCTCTCAGGTAAATGTAAAAGATCTAACACCATTGCAAGACCAGCAGGTGGTTCCTCCTGGCATCCCTCCCTCAACCAATGTCAACAAGATGTAGACTGTCAGGCCGTGGATCTCATTGTTGTTTGTGGGAGCTTGCTGTGCACAAATTGGTTGTTGCATTCCTCTACATTACAACTTTGACTGCATTTCAAACATATTTCATTGGCTGGGGTCCACTTTGAGGTTGTGAAGGGCGCCGTAAAAATGCACGCTGTTTCTTTACTGTAAACTTCTTATTCCCTGAAGTCTCGGCTTCGCCAAGTGATGAACTGCAGGAAATTGGATTACTTCCAAAAGAGTTGGGATTATTCTCCTTAGAGGAGGGAAGGCTGAAGAGAAACTTAATAGAGGAGAGGTGGAGTTTCCATCGAGTAAAATCAAAAGAGACTGTTTTGGGTGACAGGAAGGTCTGGAATGAAAGGACACAAATTTAAGATAATTGGCAAAAGAATCAGAGGGGGTTGAAGAATGTTTCATAACTAAGTGGGTTGATGTGATCTGGAATGTGCTGTCTGAAAGTGCAGTGAAAGCAGATTCAGTTTCACAAAGGAATCCAATACATATTTGAAATGCAAAATACATGACTGTGCTTTGGGGAAAGAGCAGGGCGGAGGGGACTGCACTAGCTGGATAGCTTTCAAGGAGCTAGTACGGGCACAGGAGGTTAAATGGCCTCCTGTGCTGTATGATTTGATTAATCCATGATGTTGTGCGGCACGATAGCACAGTGGGTAGCACTGTTACTCCACAGTACCAGGGTCCCAGTTCGATTCCCGGCTTGGGTCACTGTCTGTGCGGAGTCTGCACATTTTCCCCGTGTCTGCGTGGGATTCCTCCTGGTGCTCCGGTTTCCTCCCACAAGTCCTGAAAGACGTGCTTGTTAGGTGAATTGGACATTCTGAATTCTCCCTCTGTGTATCCGAACAGGTGCCGGAGTGTGGCGACGAGGGGATTTTCACAGTAACTTCATTGCAGTGTTAATGTAAGCCTACTTGTGACAATAAAGGTTATTATTATAGAATGCTTACCCTTCGTAGATTTGTGTTTGCGGCCACCGTGCCCAGATTGTGAGTCAGAATTGTGGCCTGGATTTTTCGGAATGCGTCCCTAGGCTCTAATGAGCGTTGATTGGCAGCAGAAGGGACTTCTGTCTGCACTTGGGAAGGAAATCCCACCTTGGACAGCTGTAGGCCAATCTGATTGGCAGACAACTCCCCAGCCCATCCAGGTACAGCGCTGCAGTGGCTGGAGGACTAAATGTCGGGATACAAAGGCCAGGTAAGTTGTAGGGGTCCCAGAAAGGGGAGGGTATGGGGCTCCTGGGAGGTGTCGCAAACTAGTGAGTGGGGAAAGGCTGGGGTGCGGGGGGGGGGGGGGGGGGGGGGTGAATGGGTAGTGAGGTCTGGAGTGTCCAGTTCTTGATGAGGGGGTGGGCTCCTCCAATCAGATGGGGACTTCCAATGGAGGCTCCACCTTCCTGCCCAAGATCAAGGATTGCAATTGTTTCTGTTTTGCACCCTGAACTAGGCACTTGTCAGCCTAGAATTGAGGCTGGGCTGGTCAAGGCCTGTATTGGGATAAGGGCGGGCTTCCCGTCTAAGGCCCATTCCCGCCATAAAATTGTGTCCAGGTCAGGTGGGCGGAATCCCATCCAAGCATTTTCACCCCCCCCCCCACTCGGCTCAAAACCACCTTTGGATGGGGTGGGGGGAGGGTAGCGTAAAATTAAGGCCTGCGTTTCTTTAGTAGATACCATTTTATAACTGCTTGAGCTGCTTTTTACAGGTTGCAGGCTGCATTTGTTCTGTTAAACCAATCTATCTGTGTAAGCATGCAATAATTTATCAGTAAATTGTTTTGTCTGGAAATTATTACTTATTCAGTGGGATAAAGTTTAACATTTCTTGAAAATTTTCATACAACTGTCTGGAATGGATTTTGTTATTCCTCGTCATAATGAATAATATTGTTTCCTTTTGTGTATGTCTAACAAAATAGTCTTGCTGCAACGTGTTGTGACAAGAAGAGAGTTTGGTTTCCGATTTGAAGGTTATTTCTGTCCAGGTCAAAACATTATTGGATAATTGGCTTGCCGAACAGTAATTGATTGTAACCCTCTGAGATTTCCCATTGTGAGAAAATATTATTTATTTTTCAGTGCCTTTCCCGAGATGCAACAGGAAATATGAAGATTCAGTACCTTGGCACCGTGGTAAGCTGTTGTTCAACCCTGAAGTGTTTTCGGTGATGATGTGGTATGATAAATGCGGAGTTGCTGGCAAATGATGCTGCTCACATTATCTCCATTCACAGTACACTGCTGAGACATTGTTCGGAATATGTTGGCATGTGTCATGTTGCAAAGACACCTGGACCTGAAGGCCCCAGGTTTGGCTCTTGGGGTGTGTTATCTTTTGATTATGGTGAATTTGGGAGCGCAAATGGGTGATCAAATCTGTAGAAGAGATTATTAATAAAACTTAGTGTGTGGCATGAGCTCATTAGGAGACAGTAAACAAAGAGTTGGAGTAAAGGGTTGATTCTGTAATTGTCGAGATGGGCAGCACGGTAGCACAGTGGATAGCACTGTGACTTCAGAGCAGGGTCCCAGGTTCGATTCCCCACTGGGTGACTGTCTGTGTGGAGTCTGCACATTCTCCCCGCGTCTGCGTGGGTTTCCTCCCACAGTCCAAAGACGTGCAGGTTAGGTGTATTGGCCGTGATAAATTGCCCTAAGCGTCCAAAAAGGTTAGGAGTTATTGGGTTATGGGGATAGGGTGGAAGTGAGGGCTTAAGTGGGACGGTGCAGACTCGATAGGCCAAATGGCCTCCTTCTGCACTGTATGTTCTATGGGACAAGTGATGTAGCCCAAGGATGTACACAGGCTTCTGCTTTTCAGCCTATAAATGAGTTGGATGAAGGAATAGAGAGTTGTACATCTAGGTTTGGCAGATGACATCAGGTTAAAAGGCACAGCGAGTACACAGTTACCAAGGCATGTGGCTGGATGATGGAAGATGGAGATTATTGCGGGGAAGGGTGAGGATCTGAGAAACCACACTGGTTATAGCCGCTTGATGCTGAGAGACAAGGAAGTGTGGAGGAGCAAAGGGGTTTGGGTGTCCGTGTTCACCAACCACTAACGGATGGTGCATGAGTGAAAAGTAATCAAAAGTGAATGGAATTTGGGCATTTATCTCACGGGAGTTGGAATTTGAGAGGGAAAATTATGCCTCAGCCATTCAGAGCCGTGGTCAGAACCAATATGGAGTTTTGGACACCTTACCTCGTGTCTTAGAGGGAATACAACACAGGTTCACGTGAATTAATCCAGGAGTCAAATAGTTAGATCACAGCCAATTACATAAACTTGGTTTGTTTAGCTTAGAATCCTTTAGAATGTTGAAAAGTGATCGACCAATGTATTTACAGTGATAAAGTGATTCAACATGGGCCTCAATTTTTTGACTGGCGGGGTCCTGTTCCCTGCCATCTGAAGTGTCTGCGGGGACCCCCCCCCCCCTGTCCTGCTGCTAATTGACGTTCCATTGATTGGCTGCAAGTGGGACTTCTGCCTCTCACTCTGGGGGGAGGGCCTGTCTTAGAGAGCTGCTGGTCAATCCGATTGAGTGCTGCAGTGGACAGAAGAGGAAGTTCAAGATGACGTCGGAGACTGAATCTGGGAACTGGAGGCCCAGGTAAGTCCAAGGGGTCCCAGGACCGGGACGGTAGGGAAGGCTTGGGCGTCGCAAAGGAGCGATGCGGGCCTCTCGGGAGAGAGGCCAGGGGAGAGGGAGCCCCGGAGATTACTGGACCTTAAGTGGTAGGGCAGGGTTTCTGACGCCGGGGTCCCCTCCCCCGCTCCCACATCCTGCCTATCGTACAGCTTTGTTTCACCCACAGAGGTTCAATCTTCCCACTGGCCTAAAAGTTCAGGCTGGGTGGGTAATGGCCCTTAATTGGCCACTAATTACTTAAGGGCCTCAGTTGGGACAAGGACAGACGTCCCGTCCGCGGTATTGCCTACCCCAACGTAAAACCACTGTGTGGTCGGGGCTGGCAGGAACTCGCAGAGAACCTATCCCTTCAATTTCACAATCTACCTGCACCTGAGTCATTAATATATAGTGTAAATATTTGTGGCCCCAGCATGGGTCCCTCTGGCACTCCACTAGTTACTCGTGGTCATACTAGAGGGATATGGGCCAAATGCAGGCAAGTGGGACTAGCTTAGTGATAGAAACTGGGCGGCATGGACAGGCTGGGCCGAAGGGCCTGTTTCCATGCTGTAAACATCTATGACTCCATGACTAGTTACAGATTCCCATCTGGAAAATGCCCCTCTTACCCCAACTCTTTGTCGTCTATCAGTTACCCAATCCTCTCTCCATGCTAATATACTACCCCCAACATCATGGGCTTTTATCTTATTCAGTAACCTTTTGTGTGGTATTGAATGCTTCTTGGAAACCAAAGTACATTACATCCCCTTCATCTATCCTGCTCGTTACCACCTCAAAGAATTGTAATAAATTTGTCAGGCATGATTATCCCTTCAGGAAGCCATGCTAACTCTGCTTAATTATGTTCTGAATTTCTAAATGCACTGCTATTACATCCTTTATAATGGACTCTTAACTTCTGCCATTGGGAAAATGTTAAGCTAACTGGCCTGTAGTTACTTGTTTTTTGTCTCCCTTGCTGACACCATATGCAGATTATGAGTCAGAATTATGGCCTGAATTTTTCAGAATGGATCCCTGGGATAAAGGTGTTAGTTTTCCAATCCTCGGGGACTTTCCCAGAATTTGCGGATTCTTGGAAGATTACTACCAGTGCATCCACTTTAATATCCTGGTTTTATGACACTGTGGGCAAGTGTACGGTGAATTCCAGCCCCACAGGCTCCCCGAGTGACAACACAAGTGAATTGACCAATAATTCTTAGAAAAATACCTGAGGTCTTTGGCCCCTGGCCATCCAATAATTACTGTCACCAGGTTTGTACGTTGAAACATAATTACTGTTTATTTATAACAGGAATAATGATGACATATGCGGTATATGCAATTGAAGAACAACTAGCAAACCTAGCACCCTCTTTAACTGTCCCACCCTCTACCCACATACAAGACAGACAAACACAGAGGGGTGGAAGGGGGTATGGACAATAAGGATGAAGGTTAAAAGAGAATAGTCTTTGCTTTAAATGAGGTTTGCAGTATGCTTTATTCACAACATGCTTGTGGATTAAAGTCTCTGGTATACAGTCTGCAATGATCTTCCTTGCAGTTCAGCAATATTTCTCACAGCTTCTTCTGGAGAGGTCCCTTGCTTCGAATCAAACTTTGCTTCCAGGCCTCTGTCTGTTCTGCCGAGAGACTTGGTTTTCGCAGCGCTCTTCCGGTGAGAATTAGTTGGCGGTTTCTGGAGAGAGTTATCAGATTCAGAACCTTTCTTGCACAATCTGTAATGGTTCTCCTGTAAACCGAATCATCCAGGCTTTCTGCCAGGTCAGAAACACAGGCTTTCTGGAGGATAAGGGAGTGGAAATAGAGTGAGTCTTCTCGCTTAGCTGCCAATATGAAACTGAAAGCTCCTTAGGTCTCTGAACCATTTCAGTGGGAATAGATAATCAGCACCTGTTACTGAGCAAAGTGCAGCCTTTCCAAATCCAAATCAACCAAATCAATCAAACTGAGGCTCAGCCAATCTCTGTCATTGGTGTGTCGGTCAGTCCTCAACTCCAGTCCAAACCAGCACAAGCTTCTGCTGCAATTAAAAGCATAGGCCATTTTAAGACACATGTCCATAAATCATCCATTGATCAAAAATGTAACGGCAAAAATAAAAGAAAGGGAAATAAAGGAATGAACAGGAAGGACCCTTACACTGGGATGCCACCCATCAGATCCAGGGGGCCTATTGGTCTTTAGCCCCATTAGTTTCCCCAGTACCTTTTCCCTAGTGATTGTTAGTTTTCATTTCCCTCCCCACTCCTGCCCCTTGATTATTTCGCAGTTTTGGAATGTTATTAGTGTCTTCCACCCTGAAGGCTGAAACAAAGTATTTGTTTGACTCCTCTGCCATTTCCCGATTCCCATTATTATTTCCCCAGTCTCATTCTCGAATGGGTCTATGTTCACTTTGGCCTTCCTCGTCCTTTTTATATATCTCTTTATTTATATATTTATTTTTTTATAAATTCAGAGTAGCCAATTATTTTTTTTGCCAATTAAGGGGCAATTTAGTGTGGCCAATCCACCTACCCTGCACATCTTTGGGTTGTGGGAGACATGCAGACATGGGGAGAATGTGCAAACTCCACACGGACAGTGACCCGGGATTGGGGTCGAACCGGTTCCTCAATGCCGCAGACAGCAATGCTAACCACTGCGCCATCGTGCCAACCCTCCTTTTTATATATTTAAAGAAGGTCTTGCTGTCCGTTTTTATATTACTTGCTAGTTTACCCTCGTAGCCTATCTTCTCCCTCTTTATTTTTTTTTGGTCATCTTTTGTTTGTTTTTGAAACTTTCCCAATCCTCTCCCTTACCACTAATCTTTGCCACATTATAGTTTCAGTTTCATATCGTCCTTCACTTCTTTGGTTAACCACGGTTGATATATCCCCTTCCTCATTGGAATATATCTTTGTTTTGAGTCATGAACTATTTTCAGAAACGTCTGCCATTGCTGATCAACTGCCTTTCCTGCTAAACTCCTTTCCCAGTCCATTCCAGCCAACTCTGCCCTTATTCCTTTATAATCACTCTTGTTTAAGTGTAGCACAGTTGTTTCTGACCTAGGTTTCTCACTCTCAAATTGAATGCTAAATTCTACCATGTTATGGTCACTGCTTCCTCGGGGATCTTTTACTCTGAGATGATTTATTAAACCTGCCTCCTTACACATCGCCAAATCCAATATAGCCTAATCCCTGGTTGAATCCACAACATATTATTCTGGGAAACTGTCCCGAATGCACTCTATGACTTCTTCCTGTGACTGCGTTACATGTGGAACCGGGATTGACCATGCACTCGCCCACGATGTCGTAACATTATTTGGAGGCTCGTCCGGGACCGTTGGAACTGTAGACGGCAACATTTGGGTTACAGTATAAATTAAAAAGAGACAGCAGGTTTGTAGTGACATAATAGGATGGCTCTGGAAGCTGCTACGGGTTTTCTTCAGGTGGAAGACTTTCCTCTGGTTTATTTAAAAGAGTTTCAAGAAGACAAACTAGTCGAATTGGTAGGTGAACTGGAAATAGAGGTACCAGCTAGAGCTAAGAAGGTGGAGATAATCGAAGCGATTGCTTAACATTTAAATTTGAAAGAAATGCAGGAAACACAGCCTGGGTCATGGCAACAATCAGCAGAATTGGCTAAAATCCAGTTACAAATGAAACAATTGGAAGTACAGCCAAAGGAAAAAAGAAATGGAGATGCAGCAAATCAAAGAGAAATGGAGCTGAGGTAGAAAGAACAAGAAAAAGAAATGGAGATGGGAATGCGGAGGTTGGAATTAGAGAGCAAACAGGAAAAGAAAGAGATGAAACAGGAAAAGAAAGAGAGAAACAGGAAAAGGAAAAAGAGAGAGGGGAAAAGAAAAGAGAGAGCCTTCCAGCTTAAGGCACCGAAAATGAACATGGAGCTGCCACAAAGTCGAGGGAGCCTAATCTTATAACGGAACCCAGGGACGATATGTTTACATTTATGCAGGTCCTCTCAAAAATTGAAGAAAAGGAGGTTGAAACCTTTTTTAGGGCTTTTGAGAAAATTGGATGGATTGGATTGAATTGGATTTTGTTTTGTCATGTGAGAATATCTTTAAGAAATGGGTGTTTAAGAAATGGGTGTTTATCAGTGATGTCAGAGTGTGGGTGGAGCTGGGCTGTCTGTCAGCTTTCTACTTTTGTTTTAGGCTGTTTGCTGCAGAGTATGTTTTAATTTCGTTTTCAATGTTGGAGCTGAAGCCAGACAAAGCAGGTGTATTGTTCTTTCTGCCATGAAAAGACTATCTCTTGATCATTTGGTAAATTCAGAATTATAAATGTTCTCAGTAGTGAATGTAAACCTGATGTGCTTCTGTTAAAAGGTGTTTCTTTTGTCTTCTGGATGTTGATTGGGAAGTTATTAAGGATTACTTAGTGTTGTATTCGTTGGGGGTTGTATTTGAATTGATGGTTGCTAAGATGTTCACTGTATGTTTTAAAAGGTTAACTCGAGTTCATAGAATAAACATTGTTTTGCTTTAAAAAATACTTTTCCATTTCTGCTGTACCACACCTGTAGAGTGGGCCGTGTGCTCCTCATAACACAATCTATTAAAAGTTGTGGGTCAGGTGAGCTCCATGATACACTTGGGGTTCACTAAACCCTGGCCCATAACAGTTTATTTACCAAGGTACAGTGAAAAGTATTTTTCTGCGAGCAGCTCAACAGATCATTAAATACATGAAAAGAAAAGGAAATAAAATAAAATGCATAACAGGGCAACACAAGGTACACAATGTAACTACATAAGCACCGGCATTGGGTGAAGCATACAGGGGTGTAGTGTTAATGAGGTCAGTCCATAAGAGGGTCGTTTAGGAGTCTGGTAACCCAAATGGAGTGACCAGAAGTAAAGTGGACATTAAACAGGAAGTTTATGCTTCCCTGTCAGAACAGGTGTAATTATGATGCGATAAAAAAGGCTATTCTGGGTGCAAATGAATTGGTTTCCAAAGCATATAGGCAAAAGTTTTTGAATTTAAGGCAACAGCTGGGACAGACATATGCAGAATTTGAAAGGGTTAAGCAGAACAATTTTAGTAGATGGGTACAAGCATTGGGAGTTGAAACTACCTATGACGTTCCAAGAGAGATTCTCTTGGAGGAACTTCTACCTTCTCTGAAAATAACCCATGTGGAAGACTAAAGGATGGTGACTGTTGGATAGGCAGCAATTACGGCTGATAATTATGAGCTTGTCCATAAATTTAAAGCTTTGTTCCGTCACTCTCATAATTTTGAAAAGGATAGACAGTGGGAGAGGGTAAGGAAGGCAGGTAGTCAAGGTAAAGAATGGGTAGTTGGGAATTCTCCGAGACCACCACCTCAGACCAGGAAGGAAGCCGTTTGTGGGTGGACTGAGAATCAAAAGCCCAGGTGTTACCATTGTAACAAGATGGGACATGTTCATTCAGCATGTTGGAAGTTCCAAGGAAAGCCCATGGGAGAACAAGACAGGGCAGACTGGCTTTAACTGAACTTAGGAGACCTGAGATAAACGCTGCTGTGAGAGCAAGTGTGAGGAATGAGGAAGATGAGAGAAATGGGGAATGTCTCCCATCAATTGGGAGCAAAGACTCTTAACTTTTGACTTTCAGGCTGATTATTTTTCAGTCCCCCTCCGTGTGTGTGTGTGTGTGTGTGTGTGTTTAGATAGAGGGTGGGACAATTAAAGGAGGCAGTAGGTATTAGCTTGTCATTAACCAGTTGTATTTACTGTATATTTCATGATAGGTCTTTTTTTAAAATTTAGAGTACCCAATTCATTTTTTCCAATTAAGGGGCAATTTAGCGTGGCCAATCCACCTACCCTGCACATCTTTGGGTTATGGGGGCGAAGCCCACGCAGACACGGGGAGAATGTGCAAACTCCACACGGACAGTGACCCAGAGCTGGGATCGAACCTGGGACCTCGGCGCCATGAGGCAGCAGTGCTACCCACTGCGCCGCAGTGCCGCCCCTTGGTTTTGGTCTATCTAAACAGTAGTTGTGCTTGGATTTACGAACCTGGTGACTGTGATTATTGGGCAGCCAAGGGCCAAAGACTTTGGGTATTTTTATAATAACTATTGGTTAACTCACTTGCGTGGTGACTGCACTGCATGTGGAACTGGCATTGACCACGCACTAGCCCAGGGTATCGTGACACCGCACCTGTGAAACACTTTGTGACGTTTATTTATGACAAAGGGGTTGTTGTCTACTCCTCCTGCATCACCCCCCCCCCCCCCACTAAAGGTGCTGAATAAATGTGACTGGTGGTTGTTATCCACACTGTAGTAACCTCAGACTTTGAAAAGCATGGTTTCCAAAAATGCAGTTTTGTTAGTGAATGCTAATTATGGAGATAAGCAGTCACTAACCACATTTAGTTAAGATATAACTTCCGCACAGCCATGTGCACACACACATATATTACTAATTTTGTACAGATTGATTTGCTGAACCACAATTTTAATAAACAGCTCTGTGCTCATGATTACATGGTTCTCTTCATTCATTGGTATGTTGAGCACATAATGACCTGTTTCTGTGCTGTATGTTCTGTGTATTTCTGAGTAACAGAGTCCTTCATGGAAACTGTTGAAATGTTTTGCTGAAAAAAAATTAACAACACTCTCTTCTCATGAAGTATAAATTGTTGTTCCTTTTACAATTGGTATTCTTGACTTCCGGTTGCGGCTATGCGGAGCTAAGCCGCACGATTCGGCAGCTCCCGCTATCACGGACATTCGGGCTCGTTAGAGGTGCCCCAACCGAATTTTTTTCGAAGACAACCCGTGGGGAAGGGAAGAGAGAGGTCCCCCTTCAACCTTTATGGACCAGACCAGAAGTGAAACGGCCAAAAAAGCGGCATTGGAGCAGCGGGAGAAGCGAGGGGAAAAAAACAAAATGGCGGCGGCCGGGGACAAAGCGGAGTGCGGGCCGGAGCTGCAGGAGTTCATCAAGCGCTGCTTCGAGGAGCTGCGCAAGGAGATGCTGGCGCCTATGCTGGCGGCAATTGAAGGACTAGGGATAACCCAGAAGGCCCACGAGGTAAAGATCCAGGAGGTACAGAAAAGAGTCAGTGAGAATGAGGAGGAGCTCTTGGGCCTGGCGGTGAGAGTGGAGCAGAACGAGGCGCTACACAAGAGGTGGGCGGGAAGACTCGAAGACCTGGAGAACAGGTCGAGGAGAAAGAATCTGCAGATCCTGGGTCTCCCTGAAGGAGTGGAGGGGGCCGATGCCGGGGCATACGCGAGCACGATGCTCGAGGCGATGATGGGCGCGGAGGCCCCTTCGAGGTCGCTGGAGCTGGACGGGGCACACCGGGTGCTGGCGAGGAGGCCCCGGGCAAATGAGCCGTCAAGGGCGATGGTGGTGAGATTTCACCGGTTCACGGACAGAGAGAAGGTCCTGAAATGGGCCAAGAAGGAGTGGAGCAGTAACTGGGACAATGCAGAGATCCGAATATACCTGGACTGGAGTACGGAGGTTGCAAAGCGGAGAGCGGGTTTTAACCGGGCCAAAGCGGTGTTGCACCGGAAAGGAGTGAAATTCGGAATGTTGCAGCTAGCGCGACTGTGGGTCACATACAAGGACCAACACTATTATTTCGAAACGCCTGAAGAGGCGAGGACCTTTGTACAAGCCAAAAAGTTGGACTCTAACTGAGGGTTTGTGAGGGTGGGGGGGATGTTTTGGGGTTTGATGTGTGATGGTTGTTGTATATAGGGGGTCAATCACGCGACGGAAATGTTACATGGGCTGGGGGAGAGAGACAAGGCCGCGACAGGAGCTGCGCCAGAGGGGGCGGGGTAGGCTTGGGAAAGCGCGGGGTTAGAAAGGCGGGAAGGGGAATGGAGGAACGCATACTGATTGGGACACTCCCACACGGGGAGGTCAATGGGACAGCGGGGGAAGCCGGGGTCAGCAGGTGTCAGCTGGCTTACGGGAGTGATATGGGGGGAGCAAAAAAGCTAGACAGGGGTCTAGCGGGGGGGGAGGGGGAGGGGGGGAGGGAAGGGAGGGGGGAAGGGGCGGGGAGGAAAGGGTTGCTGCTGCACTGGCCGAAAGGGAATGGGACACAGAAGAGGAGGTCGGGTCGGGCGTCCCCCCTCTGGGGGACTGGAGGGTGAGGGTGGCGCGGACACGGGACTGGCCTAGAAAAGGAGATGGCTAGTCGGCCGGGGGGAGGGGGGGGGGGGGGGGGAAGGGAGGGGAGCCCCTCCAATCCGGCTGATAACGTGGAACGTGAGGGGACTGAACGGGCCGGTGAAGAGGGCCCGAGTGTTCGCGCACTTAAAGGGACTGAAGGCAGACGTGGTCATGCTCCAGGAGACACATCTGAAGGTGGCGGACAGGTCAGGTTAAGAAAGGGATGGTAGGACAGGTATTCCATTCGGGACTGGACGCGAAGAATAGAGGGGTGGCAATATTGGTGGGGAAGCGGGTGTCATTTAAGGCCAAGACTATCGTAGTGGATAATGGAGGGCGATATGTGATGGTGAGCAGTAGGTTGCAGGGGACGTGGGTGGTGTTGGTAAATGTATACGCCCCGAACTGGGATGATGCTGGATTCATGAAGCGCATGTTGGGGCGCATTCCGGACCTGGAGGAGGAGGCCTGATAATGGGAGGGGACTTCAATACAGTGTTGGACCCAGCACTGGACAGCTCCAGATCAAGGACTGGAAAGAGGCCGGCGGTGGCCAAGGTGCTTAGGGGGTTTATGGATCAGATGGGGGGAGTGGACCCATGGCGGTTTGCAAGGCCGCAGGCCAGGGAATTTTATTTTTTTCTCCCATGTGCACAAAGCCTACTCCCGGATAGTTTGACCTGTTGACCACAGGGAAGGCAGAGGCACAAGTGGAGGAAGGCGCAGGGGGCGACCTACGAGTATGGGGAAAAGGCTAGTCGGATGCTGGCACACCAGCTCCGTAAGAGGATGGCAGCGAGGGAAATAGGGGTAGTCAAAGATGGAAGGGGAGCCACGGTTCGGAGTGCGACGAAAATAAACGAGGTATTCAAGGCCTTCTATGAAGAGCTGTACAGATCCCAGCCCCCAGTGGGGGAAGAAAGGATGAGACGATTCCTAGACCAACTGAGATTCCCGAGGGGGGAGGAGCAAGAGGTGGCTGGTTTGGGGGCACCAATTGGGTTGAAGGAGCTGAGCAAGGGTTTGGGGAGCATGCAGGCGGGGAAGGCCCCGGAACCAGACGGGTTCCCGGTGGAGTTCTACAGGAAGTACGCAGACCTGTTGGCCCCGCTACTGGTGAGGACCTTTCATGAGGCAAGGGAGGAGGGGACCCTGCCCCCGACAATGTCGGAAGCGACGATTCCTTTGATCCTAAAGCGGGACAAGGACCCACTGCAATGTGATTATGTACAGGTCTCCTAACAGTGGTCAGGACCAGGGGCACAAGATGCACCACGAAATAGAAAGTGCATGTCAGAAAGGCAAGGTCACAGTGATCATGGGGGATTTTAATATGCAGGTGGACTGGGTAAATAATACTGCCAGTGGACCCAAGGAAAGGGAATTCATTGAATGTTTACAGGAGGGCTTTTTGGAACAGCTTGTGATGGAGCCCACGAGGGAACAGGCCATTCTGGACTTAGTGTTATGTAATGAGCCAGACTTGATTAAAGATCTTAAAGTAAGGGAGCACTTAGGAGGCAGATAATATGGTCGAATTCAATCTCCAATTTGAAAGAAAGAAGGTAGAATCAGATGTAAAGGTGTTACAGTTAAATAAAGGTAACTACAGGGGCATGAGGGAGGAACTGATGAAAATCGACTGGGAGCAGACCCTAGTGGGAAAGACAGTAGAACAGCAATGGCATGAGTTTCTGGGAGTAATTGAGGACACAGTACAGAGGTTCATCCCAAAGAAAAGAAAGGTTATCAGAGGGGGGATTAGGCAGCCATGGCTGACAAAGGAAGTTAGGGAATGCAACAAAGCAAAAGAGAAAGCCTATAATGTGGCAAAGAGTAGTGGGAAGTCAGAAGATTGGGAAGGCTACAAAAACAAACCGAGGATAACAAAGAGAGAGATAAGGAAAGAGAGGATCAAATTTGAAGGTCGGTTAGCCAGTAACATTAGGAATTATAGTAAAAGTTTCTTTAAATACATTAAAAACAAACGGGAGGCAAAAGTTGACATTGGGCCGCTCCAAAATGACGCTGGTAATTTTGTGATGGGAGACAAGGAAATAGCCGAGGAACTGAATAAGTACTTTGCATCAGTCTTCACAGTAGAAGACATGAGTAATATCCCAACAATTCCGGAGAGTCAGGGGACAGAGTTGAATATGGTAGCCATCACAAAGGAGAAAGTGCTAGAGAAACTAAGAGGTCTAAAAATTGACAAATCTCCGGGCCCAGATGGGCTACATCCTAGAGTTCTAAAGGAGATAGCTGAAGAAATAGTGGAGGCGTTGGTGATGATGTTTCAACAGTCACTGGAGTCAGGGAAAGTACCAGAGGATTGGAAAATCGCTGTTGTAACCCCACTGTTCAAGAAGGGAACAAGGAAAAAGATGGAAAATTATAGGCCAATTAGCCTGACCTCGGTTGTGGGCAAGGTTCTAGAATCCATTGTTAAGGATGAGATTTCTAAATTCTTGGAAGTGCAGGGTCGGATTAGGACAAGTCAGCATGGATTTAGTAAGGGGAGGTCGTGCCTGACAAACCTGTTGGAGTTCTTTGAAGAGATAACAAATAGGTTAGACCAAGGAGAGCCAATGGATGTTATCTATCTTGACTTCCAAAAGGCCTTTGATAAGGTGCCTCACGGGAGACTGCTGAGTAAAGTAAGGGCCCATGGTATTCGAGGCAAGGTACTAACATGGATTGACGATTGGCTGTCAGGCAGAAGGCAGAGAGTTGGGATAAAAGGTTCTTTTTCGGAATGGCAACCGGTGACGAGTGGTGTCCCGCAGGGTTCAGTGTTGGGACCACAGCTGTTCTCTTTATATATTAACGATCTAGATAACGGGAGTGAGGGCATTCTGGCTACGTTTGCCGATGATATGAAGATAGATGGAGGAGGTGGGGAGGCTTCAGAAAGATTTAGACAGTTTAGGAGAGTGGTCCAAGAAATGGTTGATGAAATTCAACGTGGGCAAGTGCGAGGTCTTGCACTTTGGAAAAAAGGATAGAGGCATGGACTATTTTCTAAACGGTGACAAAATTCATAATGCTGAAGTGCAAAGGGACTTGGGAGTCCTAGTCCAGGACTCTCTAAAGGTAAACTTGCAGGTTGAGTCCGTAATTAAGAAAGCAAATGCAATGTTGTCATTTATCTCAAGAGGCTTGGAATATAAAAGCAGGGATGTACTTCTGAAGCTTTATAAAGCATTAGTTAGGCCCCATTTAGAATACTGTGAGCAATTTTGGGCCCCACACGTCAGGAAGGATATACTGGCACTGGAGCGGGTCCAGCGGAGATTCACACGGATGATCCCAGGAATGGTAGGCCTAACATACGATGAACGTCTGAGGATCCTGGGATTATATTCATTGGAGTTTAGGAGGTTGTGGTCCCCGGTCAGGGGTAACCACCGGTTTGTTCCGGGGAGGATGGACGGGGGGTTTCAGAGCTGGCATCGAGCAGGGATTAGAAGAATGGGGAACCTGTTCATTGACGGGACGTTTGCGAGCCTAGGGGCACTGGAGGAGAAGTTTGAGATACCCCCGGGAAATGCTTTTCGATATATGCAGGTGAGGGCGTTTGTGAGGCGTCAGGTGAGGGAATTCCCGTTGCTCCCGGCACGAGAAATTCAAGACCGGGTGATCACGGGTGTATGGGTCGGGGAGGGCAAGGTGTCGGCAATACACCAGGAGATGAAAGAAGAGGGGGAAGCGCTGGTAGAGGAGCTGAAGGGTAAATGGGAGGAGGTGCTGGGGGAGGAGATTGAGGAAGGTCTGTGGGCTGATGCCCTAGGTAGGGTTAATTCCTCCTCCTCATGTGCCAGGCTCAGCCTGATACAATTTAAGGTGGTCCACAGAGCGCACTTGACGGGGGCGAGGTTGAGTAGGTTCTTTGGGGTAGAGGACAGATGTGGAAGGTGCTCAGGGAGCCCGGCGAACCATGTCCATATGTTTTGGTCATGCCCGGCACTGGAGGGGTTCTGGAGAGGAGTGGCGGGAGCAATATCTCAGGTGGTGAAAGTCCGGGTCAAGCCAAGCTGGGGGCTAGCAATATTTGGAGCAGTGGACGAGCCGGGAGTGCAGGAGGCGAAAGAGGCCGGAATTCTGGCCTTTGCGTCCTTAGTAGCCCGGCGAAGGATCTTGCTAATGTGGAAGGAGGCGAAGCCCCCCAGCGTGGAGGCCTGGATAAACGACATGGCTGGGTTCATAAAGTTGGAGAGGATTAAGTTCGCCTTGAGAGGGTCTGCGCAGGGGTTCTACAGGCGGTGGCAACCGTTCCTAGACTATCTTGCGGAGCGTTAGAGGAAGGTTGGTCAGCAGCAGCAGCACCCTGGGGGGGGGGGGGGGGGGCGTCCTGGTAGAGGGAGGGGGGGAGAATGGGGGATTGCCTGGGAGGGTGGATGAGCAAGAGATAACATGAAGGATTGGGGAAACTGGCACGTGCGGGAGAGAGCCAGTGTTTAAAGCTATGTAACATATCATTTTACCATGTATATATCCTGCTCTGTGCGATTTCTTGTTATTTTGTTACGAGGGGGGGGGTTATTGTTTGTAAGGGTGAAAAATTGTGTCAAAAAACTTTAATAAATATCTATTTAAAAAAAAAACAATTGGTATTCTTGCGAATTGTCCTGATACCCAAGTTCTATACGAGCAAATATTTGTTAAGATAATGCTACTTGAAGAGGTGTGGGGTCGAGCAGGAGGATAATGTGGCTAATTGTATCGTTCTTTCAAAGAGCTGACACAGGCCCTATGGGCCCACTGGCTGTACTATACGATCCTAATGAGTCCACTTCAAGTCTTTATTCAATTGCCTTTGGAAAGTTTTCATTGAATTTACTTCTACAGGATTTCCAGATCATCATAACTGTGTTTAAAAAAATTTTTTTTTAAATCACTAATCTCGCCAATTCATTAAATGTAGATTTAGATATTGAAACTAAATTGGGCAGCACGGTAGCACTGTTGCTTCACAGCGCCAGGGTCCCAGGTTCGATTCCCGGCTTGGGTCACTGTCTGTGCGGAGTTCTCCCCGTGTCTGCAGGGGTTTCCTCCGGGTGCTCCGGTTTCCTCCCACAAGTCCTGAAAGACGTGCTTGTCAGGTGAATTGGACATTCTGAATTCTCCCTCTGTGTACCCGAACAGGCGCTGGAATGTGGCGACTAGGGGATTCTCACTAGCTTCGTTGCCGTGTTAATGTAAGCCTACTTGTGACAATAATTATTTTATTTTAAAAAAATTAAATTTAGATTACCCAATTATTTTTTTTCTAATTAAGGGGCAATTTAGCCTGGCCAATCCACCTAACCTGCACATCTTTGGGCTTGGGGGTGAAACCCACGCAGACACGGGGAGAATGTGCAAACTCCACAGGGACAGTGACCCGGGGCCGGGATCGAGCCCGGGTCCTCGGCGCCGTAGGCAGCAGTGCTAACCACTGCGCCACCGTGCGTGCCGCCCTCACTTGTGACAATAATAAAGATTATTATAGTATATTATTCAAGCTGCTGAATTCCACTTCCAATTAGTATTAACTTGGGTGGTCTAATTTTCCTCCATCTTTGCCAATGTGTTTTGCATTTTTAAGTTGCAGCAAACCACTTTGATGTATCTATTCTTGGTGAATTTGCACTACCTGCTCCGTTTGGCTGGCTGATATACAAGTTCAGCATGGCATATTGTGCATCAGTATTTTTTCCAGCTGTCGGTACTACTTCAGTTTCCTTTACCAGCATGATGCTACTTTGCACATACTCCACTGACCTTTGCATCATAAGGGGACTGATAGTAAATCCAGTCCTGTTGCCAGTTAGAAGGACATCAGCTGGGATATAATGATTCACTTGATTTGCTGACTTTAATGGCAAGTGCAATTCTGCTGTTAGTTTTTTCAGTGACGGCCTCCAGACTCTGATTACTAATTAGATGTTATTTTATTATGCCTTGATTTTGCAGGGTTATGGTTGAATTCATTTGCTGGCTATATTTTAATTTAAAGAAAAATAAATTTAGAGTACCCAATTCATTTTTTCCAATTAAGGGGCAATTTAGCGTGGCCAATCCACCTAGCCTGCACATCTTTGGGTTGTGGGGGCGAAACCCACGCAGACACGGGGAGAATGTGCAAACTCCACATGGACAGTGATCCAGAGCCGGGATCGAACCTGGGACCTCGGCGCTGTGAGGCAGCAGGGCTAACCACTGCACCACCGTGCTGCCCGGCTATATTTTAAATTGCTTAATGTTTACTACTAGGGGCTGGTTTAGCACAGTGGGCTAATCAGCTGGCGTGTAATGCAGAACAAGACGAGCAGCGCGGGTACAATTCCCGTACCGGCCTCCCTGAACAGGTGCCGGAATGTGGCAACTAGGGGTTTTTCACAGTAACTTCATTGAAGCCTACTTGTGACAATAAGCGATTATTTACTTTATTTATTTAAACTTGCGCCCATCCAAGACTCAGCTGCATTGTCCATATTCGCATCAGGTTCCTGTGCTTTGCTGATCTTTGCTGGCTCTTCGTTAAGCAGCGCCTCAATTTTCAAATATTTCCCCGTGTTTCCAAAGCCTTCCTCGCTTACCTATCTCTCTAATCTCCTCCAGCTCCACAACCTTCCCAGAACTCTGCACCCTTCTAATTCAGACCTCTTGGCAACCCCAATTTTAATTGCGCTGTCAATGGCTGTGCCTTAAGCCACCTAGGTCCTAGGCTCTGGAATTTCCCTCTCTAAACTTCTCAACTTCTCTACCTCACTCTCCTCCCTCACAAGGCTCCAACCTACTTGATCAAGCTTCTGGTCATCCACCCTAATATTTCCTTAAGAGACATGATGTCAATTGTTGCTTAACAACGCTCCTATTAAACACCTTGGGATGTTTTACTACATTAAATAGACTATATAAAAACATGTTGTTATTGTTCTTGTTGTAGGAGTGGGATGAGGCTTGTGTGGAGCATAAACATTGGCACAGACTAGATGGGCTGAGTGGCCCTTTTTTGTGCTGTAGTTTCTGTGCAAGTCTATGTAATGGAATATCTGGTGAAATGCCAGTCTCCTGTTATTGGTGTTTAATATATCCCTTAAAGAGTGCCCATGAAAGCATTTAATGTTTGTTATCCTGAACATTGGTCATGGTTAATTGTGGAGTCATGCACAATCCAGTGTCTTAAAACTGTAAATGCCTGCTGCCCATTTTACTAGTTGCTAATAAAACTGTAACCACCAGATTGTGTTGCTTTTCTTCGTTCATTTTTTTTTGTTTTGTTTGTTTTTGCCTCTATTCCGGTGCTCCCGTTGATGGATAATTGTGCTGGAGAATGAAACATCTTTCCTCTCTGCAGTGACAGCATCAACCCGTCTTAGGTCAGGTAAAGTGCAAGTTGGATGCAGGTTAGAGCTTCTCCTGTGCTGGTCCTATAATGTTACTTGACCCATTCCATAAAGGGTAGGCCCCCCCCCCCCCCCCCCCCCCCCCACCCTCTGCAGTCACGCACCATTTTCATTTACATGATTAACTCTCGTAGCCTATTTACATTGACAGCTTAATAATGAAACTGGGCTGACAGTTCTCTCAACTGAGCACACTGTACGCAGCACATCCCTTCCCTTGTTCTGATCTCCGAATTGATATTGGGATTTTTAAAAAGGCACTACCTCTGAGAGCTGGCTTTTGTGGTGGTGTTTTGCGTGGTGCCCATACCATGCCAGCTACCTAACCGGTCATTATTGCAATGCAGTAACGAGCACTATCATCATGAGGTAACTAGAGAATGGCCTGGAATAAACACGAGCAATGTAATAGGGACGTAATGAGAAGCCGATCTGCACAATCCCAAAACGTTTTTTTTTTAATTTTCAAGGTTAAACGTTACTTGATGTTGCAGCATGAATCTTGTCTCAACCAGCTATGGACCCTTTACAGTGTTTTATTTGTTCACTTTGGGCAGCTGAAAAGGAGCTGGACTGACCAAATGTGTTCAGCAAAATAACAAGCAGCACTCTTAATGTAACAAGAACATAACAAGGGAGCAGCATAATGGATAAAATTCGATACCCAGTCAGTTAAAGCGATATGAGGACAGTAACAAGAGGCTTGGGCAGAGAGGTGGGGTTTAAGGGGTGTCTTAAAGGAGAGGGAGGAGGTGAGAGGATTAATGGAGAAATTCGGACCTTGGCCACTGAAGGCAAGGCTGTCCTTGGTGGGTTGACGTACGTCGGAGATGCACAGGGGTCCAGAATTGGAGGAATACCAAAATCCTGGAGGTTCATAGGGCTGCTGGTGGTTACAGAGTTAGGGATGGGTGAGGCCATGGAGGGATTTGAAAAGAAGGATGAGAATTTGAACCTGAAGTATTGCCATACTGGGAGCTAATGTATGTCAGTGAGTATACAGAGAGAATGGGTGAACGGGCTTGGTGTGAGTTAGAACACAGGCAGTAGAGCTTTGGATGAGCTGACGTTTACAGAGGGTGGAGGTGCCAGAGCATAAGAGTAATTGAATCTAGAAGTAACATACATGGGCGAAGGTTTCAGCAACAGATGAGCGCAGATTCATTTGTATAATTCGAGGGATACATTTTGGTTAGAGATTTGGAAAAACTAAGGTCTTAACCAGTGCAGTAGTAAAGGATAAAGGGAATCCAGCAGAAGTATTCAAAATTATGAAATGGTTTGGGAGGGTCAAGAGAGAAAGGGGGTTTCCATTGATGGAGAATCAGCAGCTGGGAGGCATAAGTTTAGGATTGCTCAGACAAAGCCTAAAGTAGAAGATATTTTAACAGAAAACATTGCATTACCACATACTATTGAAGCGCACTTGAGAAATTTAAGATGAAAAATATCCACTGTCCGTGTGGAGTTTGCACATTCTCCCTGTGTCTGCGTGGGTCTCACCCCCACGACCCAAAGATGTGCAGCTTAGATGGATTGGCCACGCTAAATTGCCCCTTAATTGGAAAAAATGAATTGGGTATTCTAAATTTATAAAATAAAAAGTCAGAGGCATTTGAACAATTTAAAAAAAATAATAAAAAATTTAGCACATCCAATTCTTTTTTTTCTCCCAATTTAAGGGGCAACTTAGCGTGGCCAATCCACCTACCCTGCACATCTTTGGGTTGTGGGCGTGAGACCCATGCAGGCACGGGGAGAATGTGCAAACTCCACACGGACAGTGACCCGGGACCGGGATCGAACCCTGGTCCTCGGCATGTGAGGCAGCAGTGCTAATCATTGCGCCAGTTGGAGGAAGTCATTCTAATTAGGTAGAAGACACTATACTCAGTAAGTTCCAGTACACTGCCAACAGCAACATGAGCACTATGGTCCACAATTGCTTCCCAGTCTCATCTTAATGCAGAACTTTCCACTTTTTGATGGGACATAAAATGGAGGTTATAGGTTGGCTGCCCATTTTAATACCCTGCATATTTTATTTGATTGTTTCAATTTTCGATCTTTGCTCGCCTGTTGGATCGAAAGCCCTAGTGTGTGTCACTTGGCTGAGTTCCTCTTTAAGAACCAATGTTGCGCTCTGTTGTCACACCCACTGTGCATGTGCATTACTTAAGGTGCTCGGAACTCAGAAGTGACACTTTGATGTTGCTGTGTGTAAGCTGAAGGATGGCGCGTGCCTGGCACTCAAATTGAATCTAGCAACAGCAGTCTGAGACTGGATTGATGATTATCCTCAGCGTAAACAAGCTTATCTAGATTGCCCAGTTTGTGCCAAAACGATGGCCAGCTCTGCACTGGGCCCACGTCCGCTGGGAGCTGAGGCAAGGCTGCCGAAAAGGATTTCTGTTGAAAACCTTAATTGTCATTTGTGACAAGACTTTCATCCATTGGTGTGAATGGGGCTCCTTTCCAACTCCCTGAGGCAAATTGATGGTTTTCTCTGATCCTCTGCACCGCTCATCTATTATTCAAGACAGCTCTTAAATAGAATTTTCAAATGGATCTAGTTTAATCCAATTTAAGGGTATTTACATATCATGAATGAGACTGCTTTGAAAGAGCTCATTGATGCAACAGGTAGACACAATCAAGAGTATTAAGTGACTTTTGGATTGTTTGAACAGTGGAAGCTATAGATTGACCACATAGACTTGCTGTTCATCGTATTTTGGATCATTTTTTATTGGGCTCGTGCTTTAAGTTGTCACAGAACTGTGCGCTTTGCGTCTTCCACAATTACAATTGTTTTTTTTTTTAAAAGTGCAGAAATAAGAAAAACATGAGGGTTTACCTTGCGAGAAATTGCTGTGTGGAAACACTTTGGTCGCGGACAGGGAAATTTTGAATTCTGCGGCAATATCCAACAGCAGGGAGCTCTGAGATGGAAGCTGAAAATTGTTTTGTATTGCCAACCACCTCACCTCGCTTCATATTATTAATGCTCACTTCGAGGGCAGCACGGTGGTGCAGTGGTTAGCCCTGCTGCCTCACAGCGCCGAGATCCCAGGTTCGATCCCAGTCCCAGGTCACCGTCCATGTGGAGTTTGCACATTCTCCCCGTGTTTGCGTGGGTTTCACCCCCACAGCCCAAAGATGTGCAGGGCAGGTGGATTGGCCATGCTAAATTGCCCCTTAATTGGAAAAAATGAATTGGTTACTCTAAATTTATTGAAAGAAAATTGATGCTCACTTCTAATCTCAAAGTCCGATCATCGAGGAAAGTGCTGCTCTGGGCACTGAGGTCAGTCCTGACCCCCTCTTCACCCACTCACCTCTCCTCTGAAATGTATTTGGTAGAGGTGTTCAAAATTTGGAGGAGTTGATGGAGCACGTGAGGGGAAACTGTTTTCACGGGCAGCTGGTAAACAGAGGAGCAGATTTAAGGTGATTGGCAAATGAGCCAGAGGGAGGGGGTGGGGTTGTGACGCAGCGGAGATGTTGCGACCTGGAAGCAGATTCAATCGTAAGTTTTGAAAGGAAGTTGGAGGAAGTCATTTGCAGGGTTACAGGGAAAGAGCAGGGGTGGGGAGGTGGGTGGTTAGGATTAATTGGAGAGCAATGTCAAACATCTGGTGATGGAGGGCAGCATGGTGGCGCAGTGGTTAGCACTGCTGCCTCATGATGCCGAGGTCCCAGGTTCGATCCCGGCTCTGGGTCACTGTCCATGTGGAGTTTGCACATTCACCCCCTGTCTGCGTGGGTTTCGCCCCCAAAACCCAAAGATGTTCAGGGTATGTGGATTGGCCACGTTAAATTGCCCCTTAATTGGAAAAAATGAATTGGGAACTCTAAATTTATTTTTCAAAACATCTGGCAATGGGCTGAATGGCCTGCTAAGCAATTTGGTTCTACAATGTATCCTAGCTGTACAATGCAACAGTGCAATACTTGTTTAATTGCATGAAGTTTGGGTGGTGCTTCGAGTGCCATGGAAATGATAAGTGATGTAGCCACCCGAGAGTGATTGCAGTTCCTCCAAGTCCCTCAATACTGCACTGGAGGATCAGTCTTCATTTTGTGCTCGAATTTCTGGGGTGGGCCTTCTTGGGCCCTTGACCTTCTGAAAGGAGAGAATGCTACCCAACTGAGCTGACGGCGCAAATGCTTTTCATTTAAAACTTGAGAAAGGGCTCTTAATGTCGCACAATTTTGTGTGTTCGTAAACTGGGCCCGGTGTGCGTCACTCACACGGCATTTGTTTTTTTTAGACTAAGTAGTTCTGTGCCGAGTGTGCATTAGAGCCAGATTTGCAAGAGTGGAGATTGGTTGCTATTCAGTAGATTCTGTTGTATGTGCAAACCTTAATCAGCGGAAAAACCCTCTATCTTAGGAGAAGGAGCTCAATTTCCATTAAAACAGATTGTAAGGGGCAGCACGGTGGTGCAGTGGTTAGCACTGCTGCCTCACGGCGCCGAGGTCCCAGGTTCGATCCGAGCTCTGGGTCACTGTCCGTGTGGAGTTTGCACATTCTCCCCGTGTTTGCGTGGGTTTCCCCCCACAACCCAAAAAGATGTGCAGGGTAGGTGGATTGAGCCGCTAAAATTGCCCCTTAATTGGAAAAAATGAATTGGGTACTATAAATTTTCTTTCAGAAAAACCCCAGATTGTGATTAGCAGCATTCGGATTTTAAGGGCGCCAAGTTTGGGAAATTAATGTTTTTTTAGTTTGTTTATGTTTTCTCCCCCCGCCCCCCCTTCCCGCTTTGAAACAGATTAATCAGGTCATGCCCCATCTAGCTGTGCGCCTGAAGAATTGATCAAACCCGCGCTACGGAGCAGGCTAGTCGGGAGTGATGGGCAGCTTTGGGAGTTGATTTGCAAAATTCTGCTTGGGAGTCGGAGGCTCAGCCTGTTTGAGCAAACAGTTTGCCCCAAGAGTATACTTCTGTTAATTGTATCATTTTGTGTGGCAAGGACACTCTATACATTAGAGTATTGTACAATAGTTGAGGCCCATTAATTGGGATGTCGTTGCGGAGATGTCTTTATCAGCCTTTCCCAGTCAGCAATGCTCATCAGAACTGATTAAATACAATAGAACTCAATGTGAGGCCTGGAAACATTGCCTCTTAAGTAATCTCCTCATTAACCAAAACCTCATCAACTGTTTATTGAAAGAATGGAATCATTGACGATAGGTTATTTATAGGTATTCGTCCCCAAATCTAAAAATCTATAAACTGTATAAATAAGCTGTGCATTCTTCCCCAAATCTAATTAACTGTAGCACGCTGGGCGGGACATCATATTACATGCTCAAAAAAAAAATGTAGATTGTTCCACTGTGACCCAGGCTTTGGCTGTGCAATTAGATCTTTCTATCTGCATTTAAGCTTTAGCATAAACTAATGACAAACCTCAAAAACAATTTGAAACTCAATCAGTTGAACTCAGGAGGGTAAATTTAATATGATAATTTGTCTCGTTGAATTGTGTTAGCCTAGCAGGGGTAGCATGCAAATATATGACCCTTACTTACTGCCTTCAGTGGTTGATGCGCTGATGGATATTTCAGTTCCGAGAAGCAACTTTGGGGAACTTTGCAATTCTGTTGAATGTTTTCTTGGAGGTCTGAGATCTGAACCAGATCCCATACTGGGTTGATCTTCGTCTCCCCCGTTTCCATAATTTGCCTCCATTCGCGATGTGACAGCAAGACACAAATAACTGTTTCTAATAATATCAGATGGAGTTGTGGAGGACAGCATTTTAATGTCGTAAACGACCTCCCTGTGGGGTTGTTATTGCCACTGCAAGAACATCAGTTACACAGTTGCAACAATAGTCTCTTAATTGATTCGTTTAATTAGCAGGAGATGAAGTTTGTGCTGCATCTTGTCATCCAGTATCACGGGAGGGGGGCCCAACAGCCTGTGCTTGTCTGCCACCAAAGAATGTTTTCACTTGTCATGTTCATATAAAGCTGTAATAAGATGTAAATGAAAACTGCCAAAACCGTTTTAAATTTTATGTGACAACGCAAAGTGGTGCCGAGCGATTTCGAGATGAGACATGTTAAATGTTCCTTCAATTGTGGTTGATACCCACATGTGTTGAATCAAAGTTCATGGGAAGCCCATTCATTCGGCGGCCAATGTGCCAAACGAAAGCAGTCGATTTTGTGTGCTCTTTTATTGATCCAGAAATTGTTCTGATCGTAACATGCATTGCGTGTTTTTAACTTATGTTTTCTGTAAGTCGACAAGTAACGAAGCCAAAAATCCGTGATCCCAAGGATGGACACAAGTGGGTTTTGGCCGTATTTGGGTCTCCTGAAAATTTTGTACCAGTAACAAGGGGATCACAGGCTGAATTCCAGTTGATTCTGACAAGCTGAACTCTCTTTGAGTCACATTTTTATATAACATTGGTCCAGAATCTGTCTTTTCTGTAACGGAAGTCCTAAAGTTGGCATCTGCTTTTTACTCTCATCCGTTTAAAAAAAAAAAAATTTAGAGTACCCAATTAATTTTTTCCAATTAAGGGGCAATTTAGCGTGGCCAATCCACCTACCCTGCACATTTTTGGGTTGTGGGGGCGAAACCCACGCAGACACGGGGAGAATGTGCAAGCTCCACACGGACAGAGCTGGGATCGAACCTGGGACCTCGGCACCGTGAGGCAGCAGTGCTAACCCACTGCGCCACCGTACTTCCCCTCATCTGTTTTTAAAGTGTCTGTAATATCACATTAAAAACCTTTAGAACCCTTACTTTTTGCTTCTAAAACCCATGGTTTCCCCATATACTCATGATTTACATATTTCAAACGTGATCTAACCCACTGTGCACAAATTACAGGATCTTCCTCCTGAATGATTTATTTTTCTTTATTTTTCCAATTAAGGGGCAATTTAGCGTGGCCAATCCACCTACTCTGCACATCTTTGGGTTTGTGGGGGTGAGACCCACGTAGACACGGGGAGAATGTGCAAACTCCACACGGACAGTGACCGGGGTCGGGATTGAGCCCAGGTCCTCAGTGCCGTGAGGCAGCAGTGCTAACCACTGTGTCTCTGTGACAACTGTGCCAAGTGCTATGAAAAGAAAAAGAAAATCGCTTGTTGTCACAAGTAGGATTCAAATGAAGTTACTGTGAAAAGCCCCTAGTCGCCACACTTGACTCTTAGTTGCTTTTGTTCTTCCTCTTTCCAATCCTGACCTTATGTGAAATCACCCATTTTGTTTGGAAATCCTTCAATTCTGTATGAATTTCATTCCTGGATCAAGCTGTCGCATTTAGTGGCTGGGTCCAATTACAGCTACTGTTGATAGGAGAACTATAACGGAAACTGCAATTGATGGGATTCTGGAAAGGCACAGTAGGCTGATCAGAGATTTATTTTGTCACAGGTCCCCTTTGGACTGGGGAGCTGATGTGACGGAAAGGGGACTCATCGCTGAATTGAGATCATCGTCAAAAGCATTTTAACGGCCGCATTCCAGAACGTGCTCCTTGGAGCAGAGAAGGCTAGGAGGAGATTTGATGGAGGTGTTTAAAATCAGGATGGGTTTTGATAGAATGAATAAAGAGAAACTCTTTGAAGGTCAACCAACAAGAGGCCACAGATTTAAGGTGGTTAGCAAAGCAATTGACATCTGAAGTGGTAAGAAAACAACTTGCACCTTTATACAAAGAACTAACAAACTGCCAGCGAGTTATATGGGAAAGGAGATCGGGGGTGCGGGGAACATACCCTTCAAAGGAGCCAGACTCATTGGGCCAATTGAACTCCTTTTATTCTGTATGTTTTAAGTTCAGTTAGAGGTTTTCGTATATGGAGTCAATGGACGGCACGGTAGCATAGTGGTTAGCACTATCGCTTCACAGCTCCAAAGTCCCAGGTTCGATTCCCGGCTTGTGTCGCTGCCTGTGCGGAATCTGCACGTTCTCCCCGTGTCTGCGTGGGTTTCCTCCGGGTGCTCCGGTTTCCTCCCACAGTCCAAAGATGTGCAGGTTAGGTGGATTGGCCACGCTCAAATGCCCTTCGTCTCCAAAATGTTAGGTGGGGTTACGGGGATAGGGTGGAGGTGTGGTGCTCTTTCCAAGGGCCAGTGCAGACTCGATGGGCTAAGTGGCCTCCTTCTGCAATGTAAAGATTCTATGATTCAAATGTCTGAAGTGCATGAGTTGTGTTGGAAATTTGCTTCGATATGATTCTGTAGGAGTAAGTTAGTCTTTCAGCTGATCTGCATACATATTTTAGTCTGCATAAAGTTGCTAATTAATTGAGAATAATACAAACTTGGTGACGGTGGACTTCACCGAAACCAAAAGTAGTTTTACAATCCACTCTAAAGTCAGAAAACTCTTCAATCCCTTTAACTAGTTCCTCGTTAGCAAACTTTCTAGCGGTTTGCTATCCCCATCTAGTGATTGATAGATGTCCATGACTTTGTTTGCTTGAAATGTCTCTCATTAACTAGCCCGGATTACAACAAAAACCATACAAACAAATCCCATTCTTAGATTGCAAGATGAGCTATTTAGTAAATAAGTTAAACCCTTCTCCGCTGAGCCATCAAGGAGGAATCTATAGACTGAAATTTAGAGCTGGCATTTTCTAAATCATTAATGCTAAAAATAAATTCAGACCGTTTCAGTGTTGACATTAGAGGACAGCAAGTTCCCACAAACCGCAAAGTGTGAATGGCCGAATGATCTGTTTTTAATGGTATTGGTTGAAGGATACATATTGGGCAGAAGGCAAGGGAGAACTCGTCTGCTGTTTGTAATAATGGCAGTGGGAATTTGCATCTCATCTGGTTATGCAGATAGGGTCCTGTTTAAACACTCCAACTGAAAAATATAGCCCATTTCACAGTGCGGCACTCTCATCAGTACCGCATAGAAACATTAGGTTGGATTTGTGCCCAAGACTTTGGAATGGAGACTGAGTAGGAACAGGAGGAGCCTGTTAGCCACTCAATCCTGCTCTGCAATTCAAATTGATTATTTCTGACCCTACATCTTAACTCCATCCTGCCACCTTGGTTCTGTAACGATTAATACTCTCGCCTATTAAAAATCTAACAATCTCAGGTTTGAAATTTTCAATTGAACCTTCGCCCAACAGGTTTTGTTTTTGGGGGGGGGGGGAAGAAACCGGAGCACCCGGAGGAAACTAGACTAGACTAGAAAGGTTTGAGGTTCATAAGGAGGAGGTGTTAGCAATTCTGGAAAGTGTGAAACTAGATAAGTCCCCTGGGCCGGATGGGATTTATCCTAGGATTCTCTGAGAAGCTAGGGAGGAGATTGCTGAGCCTTTGGCTTTGATCTTTAAGTCACCTTTGTCTATAGGAATAGTGCCAGAAGACTGGAGGATAGCAAATGTTATCTCCTTGTTCAAGAAGGGGAGTAGAGACAACTCCGGTAACTATAGACCAGTGAGCCTTACTTCTGTTGTGGGCAAAATCTTGGAAAGGTTTATAAGAGATAGGATGTATAATCTTCTGGAAAGGAATCATTTGATTAGAGATAGTCAACACGGTTTTGTGAAGGGTAGGTCGTGCCTCACAAACCTTATTGAGTTCTTTGAGAAGGTGACCAAACAGGTGGATGAGGGTAAAGCAGTTGATGTGGTGTATATGGATTTCAGTAAAGCGTTTGATAAGGTTCCCCACGGTAGGCTATTGCAGAAAATACAGAGGCATGGGATTCAGGGTGATTTAGCAGTTTCGATCAGAAATTGGCTAGCTGGAAGAAGACAAAGGGTGGTGGTTGATGGGAAATGTTCAGACTGGAGTCCAGTTACAAAGATCTGTTTTGGGGCCACTGCTGTTTGTCATTTTTATAAATGACCTGGAGGAGGACGTAGAAGGATGGGTGAGTAAATTTGCAGATGACGTTAAAGTCGGTGGTGTTGTGGACAGTGCGGAAGGATGTTGCAGGTTACAAAGGGACATAGATAAGCTGCAGCGCTGGGCTGAGAGGTGGCAAATGGAGTTTCATGCAGAAAAGTGTGAGATGATTCATTTTGGAAGGAATAACAAGAAGACAGAGTACTGGGCTAATGGTAAGATTCTTGGCAGTGTGGATGAGCAGAGAGATCTCGGTGTCCATGTACATAGATCCCTGAAAGTTGCCACCCAGGTTGAGAGGGTTGTTAAGAAGGCGTACAGTGTGTTAGCTTTTATTGGTAGAGGGATTGAGTTTCGGAGCCATGAGGTCATGTTGCAGCTGTACAAAACTCTGGTGCGGTCGCATTTGAAGTATTGCGTGCAATTCTGGTCGCCGCATTATAGGAAGGATGTGGAAGCATTGGAAAGGGTGCAGAGGAGATTTACCAGAATGTTGCCTGGTATGGAGGGAAGATCTTATGAGGAAAGGCTGAGGGACTTGAGGCTGTTTTCGTTAGAGAGAAGAAGGTTAAGAGGTGACTTAATTGAGGCATACAAGATGATCAGAGGATTGGATAGGGTGGACAGTGAGAGCCTTTTTCCTCGGATGGTGATGTCTAGCACGAGGGGACATAGCTTTAAATTGAGGGGAGATAGATATAAGACAGATGTCAGAGGTAGGTTCTTTACTCAGAGAGTAGTAAAGGCGTGGAATGCCCTGCCAGCAACAGTAGTGGACTCGCCAAAACTAAGGGCGTTCAAATGGTCATTGGATAGACATATGGACGATAAGGGAATAGTGTAGATGGGCTTTAGAGTGGTTTCACAGGTCGGCGCAACATCGAGGGCCAAAGGGCCTGTACTGCGCTATAATGTTCTATGAAACCCACACAGATACAGGGGGGAAGTGCAAACTCTACACAGTCACTCGAGGCCGGAATTGAACCCAGGTCCCTGGCAGTTGTGAGGCAGCAGTGCTAACCACTGTGCCGCCCAGTGTATTTAAATTCCTGAGCTGTCATAGGCCTGTCTCCAGATTATTAGTTCAGCAATCTGCTGACAATGCGACTGTACCTCATGTTTGTACTGCTGACCACCGGCGTTATAAGAGCCAGCCCTCTAATATTATGGAGGCTTTAGGTGATCAACATTGTGGGAACATTCCTTCCCGGGATGTTGGCGTCACTGGCAAAGCCAGCATTTGTTTCCCATCCCAAATTACTCTTGAACTGAACATTTCAGAGGGCAGATAAGAGTCAACCACATCACTGTGTGGGTCTGGAGTCACTTGTAGGCCAGACCGGGTAAGGATGACAGATTTCCTTCCCTAAAGGACATTACTGAGCCAGATGGGTTTTTACAACAATCATGGTCACCATTTTTGAGGCTTAACTTTCAACTCCAGATGTAACAATTGAATTTAAATTCCATCAGCTGCCATGATGGGATTTGAACCCCTTTCCCCAGAGCATTAACCTGCGGCCTCTGGATTGCTAGTCCGGTGACAACACTGTTCCACTACCTCCCCCAGGAGGGGGCTGATTGGCCTCTTTCTGTGCGGCGATGATTCTATAAAATTATGCCTGTTGTCTGAAACTACGGGCTGAATTCTCCCAAGCAAAGCCCACAGCGGGGGGTTTGATGGCGGGCGTGAGGAGAGAAGATGGTGGGAATCGGTTTCCCGCCGGGGTGAATTTCCAGCGGAATCTTCAGTCGGTGCCTGCCATGCAGTTGATAAAACCCAGCAGAGCCCGACGCGAATCTCATTTGCATCCCGTTGATGGGATGTGGATGAGGGCCTGATCTCTCTTTCCCCCCCCCCCCTCCGATTCTCCACGATGCCAGCGGGAAAAATACGTTTATAACATGCAGATGTCGGCACTCACCTGAACAATGTCTTGGGGCTGCCTCCTGAGTTCAGGATGGAGGTCGCCCGCAACCCTGGACCCCAGAACACCACGGCAGTGGGCCTGGAGTGCACCTACAGGTGGACCATCCAAATTTGGTTTCCAGCCTCAGAATGTTTCTGGAGATCCATCTTCTTCCTCAGGAGGTCCATCTCCTGGGCCCAGAATGCTCCCAGAGATCAGGTCCACCTTCTGTCTTCAATAGTGGTTCAGTGATGTTGGGCACCTTTTCAGCATGGCGCCCAGATTGGGCGGCAGATTACGCACCAACAAGGTCTGCCCCGCCACTGAATACGGCAATAAACAACCGGGTGCATAATTAACCAAGACAGGGCCTGAAGATTTGATGTGATTTACTACTGGTTGCTGCAGCGTAAACAGTAGAATTAGGAGCAGAAGTCGGCATTTTAGCCCTTCGAGCCTGCTCCGCCACTCAATCAGATCATAGCTGATCTCTTCCTGGTCTCAAATCCACCTCCCCACCTGTTTCCCATATCCCTTTAACCCAGTTTTTAATCAAAAATGTATCTATCTCTTTCTTGAAAACACTCAATGACTGAGATTCCACCGCACTTGGAGGCAGTGAAACGCTCCACAGCCCTCTCCTCGCCTCTCGTCTCAAATTGGTAGAATTCCTCCCTCTGCTTACTAACTTTGCTTATTAACGGTCTTTAATAACCCTCTCATTCCTAACTCGAGCTCTGAGAATACAGATCAGCTTTTTCGTCTGGATGCCACAGGACACGACAGGCAAACGTCATGTGGAGGGGATAGAGACTGAATACTTTCCTGCAATAAATTCCACTGCAACCACTGAGCCAGATGAAAATGGTGAGCAGAGGTTGAATACTGCCCATAGGGAGAGAGAAACCTTGAAGGGCAAGTTGTCCTTTCTCATTGATATGCACACCTCGTGCAAGCAGTGTTAGCAGTGTGAATTCTTTCCCGAACGGTGGGGTTTGTTCGTTTAGGAGTCACTGTCGTCGCTCAAAAATGTATCTTCATTTCGTGTTGTCACGTGTGTGGAAAAGTTGGCATAATAATGAAGTGGTTCATAAAGGGGTATTTTGTGCCTTTCTGCTGGTTAAAGTGTCGGTCAAACCTCCATTTCTGGTTAGCATTTCTGGAGCGCACTAAGGCTTTTAAAATAACCAATATCATTTCCCGATACGCTGAATTTGAATGTTCAAAAAGGGAACTTTTATCATTGCGCACTCAGTGTTTGGTACCCGACGATGGGTCATATTTTGCATTGAAAACCATAGTTTCCATGGTCCCATTGAGACTGGAGACTTGACCTACTTGCTGACCACTACTCGGAGCAGCTGGGCTTTCCAATGTTTCAACCATCACTCCAGTTGGTTGACAGCACTGCGCCCCATCCGACCCACCAACCATTCGAAACCTACAGTAGTTAGCTTTAGAAATGACCATTAAGACAAATCAGGCATTGATTTTGCTACGTACTGATTGGCTCACTGTGCCTCATAAATAGAATTACATACAATTTACAGTACAGTAACAGATCATTCGGCCCACCTGCTCCGTGCTGGTGTTTCTGTTCCGCATGAGCCTCCTCCCACCCCCTCCTCATCTCACCCCGTCAGATCTCCTTCTATCTATCTCTCCCTCGTGTTTACCCAGCTTCCCGATTCACCTCAACTGCGCCCTGTTGGAGTGAGTTCCACATTCCCATCACTCTCTGGGTGAAGAGGTTTCCCCGGAGTTCCCGATTGGATGCATTAGTTAACTTGTTTATCGCTTTGTTGGTTTTTATTTCTGCCCAGCCTCCCCAATGGCCCATTTCCTCCATTGACTGTGTTCATTCTAAAATCAGGTGGAGGCGTCTCTAAATTAGACTGTTATGGTATTTCGAAATAAATACTCGCTTGTTCTCTTTCCGATATCTTTCCTCAGCAACAAAACACACTTTGTCTCTTCAGTATAGTTGAGGTCACAATCTGTATTGCGTACAGTCTGTAAATTCTTTTATCCGACACACCTAAGAGAATCACAAGCACTCAGATAAAGAATGACTGGACAAACAAAACCAGTTTCTCAGTCTGTTCATAGACTTGGTGAGCGATTCATGTGAGCTCTGCATCACGAAGCAGCTGACCAGCCAACTGAGCTAAACTGTTGCAATATACAGTGACAACTTATTTATATGACCAACCCCCCCCCCTCCCCTCCCCTCCCCCAACATGGCACGGTGACGCAGTGGTTAGCACTGCTGCCTCACGGCGCTGCCCCAGGTTTGATCCCGGCCCCGGGTCACTGTCCGTGCGGAGTTTGCACATTCTCCCCGTGTTTGTGTGGGTTTCGCCCCCACAACCCAAAGATGTGCAGCGTAGGTGGATTGACCACGCTAAATTGCCCCTTAATTGGGAAAAAAAAGAATTGGGTGTTTAAACTTATATTAAAAAATTAATTAATCGGGCAGCACGGTGGCGCAGTGGTTAGCACTGCTGCTTCACAGCACCAAGGTCCCAGGTTCGATCCCGGCCTTGGGTCACTGGCCGTGTGGCGTTTGCACATTCTCCCCGTGTTTGCGTGGGTTTTGCCCCCACAACCCAAAGATGAGCAGGGTAGGTGGATTGGCCACGCTAAATTGCCCCTTAATTGGAAAAAATGAATTGGGTTCTCTAATTTTTTTGGGGGGGGGAAAGAAAAAATTAATTAAATTTTTTTTAAATGATGTAGCCACCCCGAATGCCTCTCAGGAACTTTACAAAACAAATTCAACACCAAGTCACAGGAGGAGTTATTAGGGCAAGTGACTAAAAGCTTGGTCAAGAAGGCAGGCTTTAAGAAGTGCCTTGAAGATGGAGCGAGATAGAAAGATGGAGAGCTCAGGCAGCTTGAGGCACTGCCCCCATCAGCAGGGCAATGAAAATCAGGAATACCCTGCAGGCTAGACGTAGAGGAGTACCGCTATCGTGGACGGTTGTGGGGCTGGAGGGGTTTACAGTGATAGGGAAAGGGGGAGGCCATGAAGAGATTTGAAAACAGGGATAGAATTTTATAATTGCAGCAATGATAAACTGGGAGCCAGCGTAGAACGGTAAGCACAGGGTAAGTGGAACTCGGTGTGAGGCAGGACATGCAGCGGCCAAGTTGCACAGAGCAAGGTCCCATCAAAGCATTGCAATAAATGACCAGATGATTTGTTTTAGTGATTTTGGTTGAGGGGGGAAACAAATTATTCTCGAGTGCCGCAGTAAACTCCCTTCCTGTTTCCACCATTAAGAAAAGTCATCCAATTTAGCAACAGGTTAATGGCTTTTGTATTGCACCCAAGTATTATAGAGTCTCCTTTTAATGGCCTTAGTTTTGCTAAACTTTGAAGCATCTGCCCAACAAGTCTGCCAATGTTCACTTGCTTGCCAAAGTCCTTTCTATTTATGTTCTAATAAATCTTGGGGATTTTAAGGGCAGTAGGTTTTTACTGGATTAGGATCATGGCATCCATTGTCTCCTCTTGCTAGTCTGAATTGAAAACCATTTCAGTTATTAATTGTTTTCTTTTGAAGGATTGCAAATCGGTTGAAATAAACTTTCCCACTGTCTGTGATGTCACTTTCTAAAGCTGCTTTCTTCTCATAAGGAAAAAAGGTGATTTTGGTGAAACAAGGATGTTAAAAGTGTTAAAGGTCCCACATACATTTCGTATCGAGAATCTAGAATCTTTACAGTGCACTGAGGCCCATCAAGCCTGCACTAGCTCTCTGAAAGGGCATTCTGGCCAGTCTCATTCTACCTTTCTCCCCATGACCCTGCACATTCTTTTGTTTCAGATATTAATCCAATTCCCCTTTTAATACCTCGATCAAACCTGCCACCACCCTCTCAGGAAGTTCATTCCAGACTCCAACCACCCTCTGGGTGAATTGTTTTCTCCTCATTGTTAGAACACCGACCCAAGGACACGGAGTCGGCAAACTCCGAGCTCTTGTGGCCTCACCTGAGCCCTAAGTGAGGGGTGGAGCTACACCCTTAAGCCAAAGGCCTCATGGGTTATAAATACCCCGACCAAAGTTTGGGCCGGTTGCGGGAGACCCTTCGGGGAGTAGGAGTTGCGTCATAGGGATGTAAAATAAACTTGGGTATCTCTCACAGTCACCCCTCCTGAGTGGTCCCTCACCTGCATCTTTTTAAAAATAAATTTAGAGCACCCAATTATTATTATTTTTCCAATTGAGGGGCAATTTAGCGTGGCGAATCCACCTAACCTGCACATCTTTTGGGTTGTGGGGGTGAAACCCACGCAGACACGGGGAGAACGTGCAAACTCCACACGGACAGTGACCCGGGGCTGGGATTCGAACCCGGGTCCTCAGCGCCGTAGTCCCAGTGCTATCCACTGTGCCACCGTGCTGCCTTCTGCATCTTTACACTGATCATTTTCACTCCTTCTGCCAATTATTTTGAACCTGTGCCCTCCATTTCTTGATGGTCTCTTTGCGTGGGAGCGGTTTCTCGCTATTTGCCGGGTCAATACCTCTCGGAATCTGGAATATCTTGATCGGCACGGTGGCACAGTGGTTAGCACTGCTGCCTCACGGCGCCGAGGTCCCGGGTTCGATCCCCGCCCTGGGTCACTGTCCGTGTGGAGTTTGCACATCCTCCCCGTGTCTGCGTGGGCTTCGTCCCCACAACCCAAAGATGCAGGGTAGGTAGATTGGCCACGCTAAATTGCCTCTTAATTGGAAATTTTATGTTTAAAATTTTTTTTAAAACCTCGATCAAACTCCTCTCAGTTTTCTTTTCTGCATTGAAAACCAACCCAACCCCTCCAATCTATCCTCATAGCTACAGCTCTTTATCTCTGGAATCATCCTTGTGAATCTGCTCTGTACTCATTCCAATGCCTTCACATCTTTCCTCAAGTGTGTATGTGTGTGCCTATATTACATATAGTGATTAAATTTCACTTGTTACAAAAATCAAACTAGTATTCGGAGGCACGGTAGCACAGTGGTTAGCACAATTGCTTCACAGCTCCAGGGTCCCAGGTTCGATTCCTGGCTTGGATCACTGTCTGTGCGGAGTCTGTACGTTCTCCCCGTGTCTGCGTGGGTTTCCTCCGGGTGCTCCGGTTTCCTCCAACAGTCCAAAGATGTGCAGGTAAGGTGGATCGGCCATGCTAAATTGCCCCTCTGTGTCCAAAACGGTTGGGTTGGGTGGGGTTACTGGGTTACGTGGATAGGGTTGGGGTATGGGCTTAGGTAGGGTGCCCTTTCCAAGGGCTGGTGCAGACTCGATGGGCCTCCTGCACTGTAAATTCTACGATTCTATGATGTTCCAAGATGCTAGATTAAAATTTAAATAAGGGGAGGGGGGTCACGTGATGTGAACCCGGGAGCGGGTATGTTTTTGTGGGCTCCGGCTCTGCTGATTATTTAATCCTTGGTGCACATTTTATATTTGCTTTGTCGTGTGTTACATGACTTGCGCTATGTCCCTGGAACATCCTGATTGGTGTTTCGCAAAAGAATAGCCGGGATACATGGTAGAAATTCCTCGTTTGTTTGTGGCGGTGGGAGTGGGCTGGGGCGGTGCCCAGCTTGAGGTGGAGCAGCTGCCACTCCGCGGGCTCTTGCTCCGCTCTCTGCTGTGTGCACCAGCCGCCAATGAAAAGGTTGTCTTGGTAGAAGATCTCGGCGCTGCGGTGCAGGTCGTTAGAGCTCACTTTGTAGAATTCTAGAGTACCTTTAGGAGCACTTTCACTGGTGAGGGCCCGCTTTGTGTCGCCGAGATCCTACTGCATGGTACGTGGTCTATGCTGAAGTGTTCGGGAGATGGGGGCTGAGCCAGGTGTGTTCGTGGGCTCGAACCCTGGCGAGAGGTAGGAGGCGAGTTCCCCATTGAGTTTGAAAATTGCCTGCCCCGTTTTGGTGATCGGAGGCTGGGTGCATCAGATTGAATGGAGAATGACAGATCTGATCTTTGAGACCAGGGGTTGTTTGGGCCCACTGATCGCTGGTCCTGTACCGTCCTTTTCTCACTGCTTGCCATGAGGGGTTGGAGGTGGCCGAGCAGGTTGGGTCGTTCACCCCAGCCAGGACTTTGGTTGCGGACCGCCTGGGCGTCGAAGAGATGACATGGTGGAAGTGATGGTGCCTCGGGCTTCGAACGTTGGAATCCTTGAGAGATCCCCAAGAGTGCGCACTGATCCTAGCTTATCATTTACCTTCTTGTGCAATATAGATGGTGGCGATGCCCTGTAATTATTCTATAATCCTGGACATTACTCCCTTGTGATTATGATGTTGATTATTTATTATTGTCTTTATTCCTGCAAGCGAGTGCGAGATTTCATAGAATCATAGAATTTACAGTGCAGAAGGAGGCCATTCGGCCCATCGAGTCTGCACCGGCTCTTGGAAAGAGTACCCTACCCAAGGTCTACACCTCCATCCTATCCCCATAACCCAGTAACCCCACCCAACACTAAGGGCAATTTTGGACACTTTGGGCAATTTAGCATGGCCAATCCACCTAACCCGCACATCTTTGGACTGTGGGAGGAAACCGGAGCACCCGGAGGAAACCCACGCACACACGGGGAGGATGTGCAGACTCCGCACAGACAGTTACCCAAGCCGGAATCGAACCTGAGACCCTGGAGCTGTGAAGCATTTGTGCTATCCACAATGCTACCGTGCTGCCCGTAAATTGAGCATTGAGAAGTTGTTATCGGTTTTCCTGTACTAGCAAAATCATATTGAGTCAATTATATGAAGTATGATCTATGCACAATTTTACTCCTTTTTTCTTTTTATGTCATATTATCCTCGTGGTTGTGGAAGGAGAGTTTTTTTATGACCCCCATCTTGTCTATACGCAGATGAGTGGAACTGGAGCAGGGCGAAGGGTGGATGGTTAGAGTTGGTAGAGTTAGTTCAGTCCTCACTGACTCTTCCTTGAGTTTGAGTTTTGTTTTGCTTGAGTGGTGGTCCTCTTCAAGCTATTCGAGCAAGAAGATTTACTAATGGCACACACGGAGGTGAGATTGGTTAATTTGTGGTTGGTTTGTTGCGGAGAGGGATTACTCTTGGTTTCCTTTCTGTGATGGTGGTCATTCTGAGTCAGTTCAGTCTTTTCCCTGGGGTGTTTCTATCTTTCTCTCTCCATCCGGGCGAGCAGGGTGCTGTCACTAATCCTGACTTAATCTGGTGGTTTAGGGGAGGTTCCCTGGTTGTAGCGGGGAGGAGGGAATCGGCGCTTCCTCCCAGGGCGCCCAATTGTTGGGTGTCTTGACAGTTCTGCAGCTAGGGCTGGAGTGAATATCCTCTTAGTATAAGTGGGGACGGTACCTTGCCCCGAATGGGCTGGGAGAGGCATGGATTTGGCTGGGGTGCAGATTTTGGGGTGTGTTGTAGAGGACCTGGGGGGTATAGTTTTTAAAAAAAATTTAGAGTACCCAATTCTTTTTTTTTTTTGAATGCTCGCATTCAAAGCATTGTCTTGCAACCTTTGACTATGTCTATATATATATATATGTTTCTGGAACATACCTCTTCATTCACCTGAGGAAGGAGCAGTGCTCCGAAAGCTAGTGATTTGAAACAAGCCTGTTGGACTTTAACCTGGTGTTGTAAGACTTCTTACTATTTTTTTTCCCAATTAAGGGGCAATTTAGCGTGGCCAATCCACCTACCCTGCACATCTTTGGGTTGTGAGGACGAAACCCACACAGACACGGGGAGAATGTGCAAACTCCACACGGACAGTGACCCAGAGCCGGGATCAAACCTGTGACCTCGGCACCGTGAGGCTGCAGTGCTAACTCACTGCTCCACCGTGCTGCCCCGATTTCTTTTCATATAAATTGTTATGGGCCAGGGTTCAGAGAACACCAAAGTGTATCATAGAGTTCACCTGACCCACAACTTTAAATAGATTTTAGTTATGGGGAGCACAAGGGCCCACTTTACAGGTGCGATGCACAGAGATCTAAAGTATTTTTAACACAAAACAATGTTTATTCTGTGAATCCAGTTAACATTTTATAAACTCATGGTAAACATCTTACCAACTACCAACACTGATAACCCCCCCCAAAAAAAAGATACAGTACTCCATAGGTAACCCTTAGTAACTTTCCTAACAACATCCATAAGCCAAAACACTTTTTAACAAAGACAGTAGGTTTGAATTCTCTACAGAAACAGGTATTACTTTGAAATCATCAAGTGATCTGCAGACATTCTTTAGAGAGAGAGAGAGATACACCTTCTTGTTTGAATGCAGCCCTGCAACTGAAAACGAAACTAAAACACAGAGCCAAAAAGAGCTTCCAGCTCAAAACGAAAGTAAAAAGCAGAATCACATTCCAGCTCCACCCACACAATGACATCACTGCAGCCATTTGATAAAACACATTTTTCTTAAAGGGGCTCTCACATGACAAAATTTAGAGTACCCAATTTATTTTTCCAATTAAGCGGCAGTTTAGCGTGGCTAATCCACCTACCCTGCATATCTTTGGGTTGTGGGGGTGAGACCCACGCAGGCACGGGGAGAATGTGCAAACTCCACACGGACAGTGACCCGGGGCCGGGATCGAACCCGGGACCTCCGCGCCGTGAGGCAGCAGTGCTAACCCCTGCTACACTGTGCCATCCATCGTATGGAATGATGTTGGTTCTGCGCTGCCTCTTAGTTTGGGATTATGTTGTGTGGTATGTATGTAACTCCCCTTAGAACTAGTGATGTCGCATATGTTTGCTTTGTGAGGGTGGGCATGAAGATTCCCTGCTTGGCTTTGACATGGGTGCTGATGGGTCTGGCATCGGAGGAGAAGTGTCTGTGGTGGGCCGCTGGTACCTCTGGTGCGGCTAGAGTTGAGGGAGATGTACATTGGTGCACACATGAACATGGCGTGGAAAGCTTCGCCTGATTTCTCGTAGTAATTGCAGGCTTCACCGTGTTTTCATGGCCTCATCCTGTTTCTCCCTTGGTTTCTGCCGGGCCCTAGTTGTGTCTGTTGAATATATCGAGCCAGCTATGATGTTCCTCTGCCTCTCTCGCTCTATCGTGTGTGCTGAGTCGTTTTTCTTTTTGCTCCTTGCTGGTTTAGCTCAGTGGGCTAGTCAGCTGATCTGTGGTGCAGAACAAGGCCAGCAGCGCGGGGTCAATTCCCGTGCCAGCTGAGAATTCTGAATTCTCCCTCTCTGTACCCGAACAGGTGCCGGAATGTGGCGGCTAGGGGCTTTTCACAGTAACTTCATTGCAGTGTTAATGTAAGCCTACTTGTGACAGTAATAAAATTTGTTGTTATTATGGCGATGCATTATTTATTTATTTTGTTGCATTATTCTCCAAAATGTAAAATCTTAATAAATATACTTTTTTTTAAAAAAAAATTAATTAATCATTTTGTAAAATAACATACATATATATAGCTGGCAAAGAAACTCTCAGTTTCTAGCAAGTTTCAATCAGTAACTGCATTGTGTTTCTGTTATCGACCCAAATCCCAGAAAAAAATCCTCATTTGCCGATTTCTGTCTATTTTTGAAGTAGTGATTCCGCAGCTGTGAAGGTCGAGCAACTTTGGTAAGGGCTTTGCAAACGCACCACCCAATCAGAATACAACGGGAGACTGGAAGAATGACGAGCTATTAAAAAAAAACTATTTTCATAATGAAGCATTGTAACTGATTTGGTTAAGAAACCAGCATCCAACCTCGTTTTTAACAGGTTGTAAATCGGCATGATTTCCATCTCTTCGGAGTGGGATAATTAAATTCATTTCTTCAGTGCAACAAAATTTACATAAACTTTACATAAATGTGCATCGTTTTGTCAGTGGTCGATACAACTGCCTGACGTTGGTATAAATTGCTATTGCTTCTCAAATCTCCACTGTGAATTCTCCTGATTAGATTATGCGCAATTTATATAAACCCCTGGACTCAGATATTGTATTGTTATCTCCTTTGGGCGAACATATAAACGATCAGCAACACGAGAACAACAGTTTTACATGATGTTGTGCGTGTGTATAGAAAAAGAAACACCCAATTTGTTCACTTTCGATCACTTTGCAATGCCAGAACTTAAAGTATAGCCCCACCACCCCATCCCAATACATGGGAACACCACCGCCCAGGAGTTCTCCTGCAGGCCACACACCATCCTCGCTTGGAAATTGATCACAGTTGCTTCACTGTGGCTGGTCCAAAATCCTGGAACACCCTCTCTAACAGCACTGTGGGTGTACTTATACCACATGGTCTGCAGCAGTTCAGGAAGGCAGCTCACCACCACCTTCTCGAGGGCAGTTAGGGATGGGTAATAAACACTATCCCAGCCAGCGAAACCCGCATCCCGTAAATGAATAAAGAGAAGACACCACACTAACAACTGACAACTCGGGCCGTTGATCACCATAGAGCCCCGAAGTGACTTGTTTTCTGTCAACTACCTTTCCCAGAGAGAGGTGAGTTTCTGCAATAGATTGCTGGGCTGTTTCAACTCCAACATTACCTTCTAAAGGGAGCTGGACCAGCTTCTGACTGCAGCAGACACCGTATCGCATAGACTGTGTCTCTATAGAATACTCTTGGTCCATGCGTTATCTCTTGGACTGTTTTCAATCACCTGAAGGGATTGTGGCTCGGCCTTTTCAGGAAAGTACATGGCTAGGGCACCACGGTGGCGCAGTGGGTAGCACTGCTGCCTCACTGCTCCGAGGTCCCAGGTTCGATCCCGGCTCTGGGTCACCGTCGGAGTGGAACTTGCACGGGTCTCACCCCCACAACCCAAAGATGTGCAGGGTAGGTGAATTGGTCACGCTAAATTGGCCCATTAATTGGAAAAAAAGTGGGTACTCTAGATTTATTAAAAAGATCATGGCTGCAGGAGGGAGGACTTGGTGTAAGAGGTAGGTTTCAAGGAGCGTCTTAAAAGAACGAGTGAGAGAGAGAGACGGACAGACAGGTTTAGGGAGGGGCTTCCAGAGCTTGGGGCCCAGGCGGGTGACGAGACAGCCACCAATGGTGAAGCAAAGATTTAAAAAAAATTAGAGTACCCAATTCATTTTTTCCAATTAAGGGGCAATTTAGCGTAGCCAATCCACCTACCCTGCACATTTTTGGGCTGTGGGGCTGAAACCCACGCAAACACGGGGAGAATGTGGAAACTCCACACAGACAGTGACCCAGAATCGAACCTGGGACCTCGGCGCTGTGAGGCTGCAGGGCTAACCCACTGCGCCACCGTGCTGCCCATGGTGAAGCAAAGATAATTGGAGATGCACACGAGGCCAGAATTGGAGGAGTGCAGAGATCGCCGAGGGTTGTAGGGCTGGACGGGGAGGGATGAGGTGTTACTGCACCAGGAGCCAGTGTAGATCAGCGAGCACAGGATGATAGGTGTGCAGGATTTGGTAAGTATAAGTGAAGCGTGGCTTGACACAGACTTTAGAAGTGCAAGTCGTAAAGGTGTAGCAGGGGGGGATAAACCAACACAAAACCCAAATGTGGATAGTTATCATGGAAAAATGGGAAGGGCCTCTAAATGATCGAAATAATGCAAATTGGATTCATGTAGGAGAAAAGAAATCTAAAAGAATGAAAGGCTGAACACAGAGGCAAGAGACATGTCTACTGGTTTATTTGATGGATTATACATCATAGAGAATTATATGTGCTTCAGATTTTTTCCAAAATGCTGGACAAGCAGAGGCAAAGATTTTCGAGTGGTGAACTATTCGAGAACTTTTGATAGGAAGTGATGGATTACGGAATTTACAGTGCAGAAGGAGGCCATTCGGCCCATTGAGTCTGCACCAGCCCCTGGAAACAGCACCCCACTTAAGCCCACACCTCCACCCTAACCCTGTAACCCCACCTTTTTTGGACACTATGGAGCAATTAGCATGGCCAATCCACCTAACCTGCACATCTTTGGACTGTGGGAGGAAACCGGAGCACCCGGCGGAAACCCACGCAGGCACGGGGGGGAACGTGCAGACTCCGCACAGACAGTGACCCAAGTCGGGAATCAAACCTGGGTCCCTGGAGCTGTGAAGCACAGAGTTAACCACTGCCACCGTGCCGCAGAGCGTGCGGAGGCTGCCATACAGCATGGACCAGATGGGCCGACTGGTCTATTTCTCTGCCGTGCGTTCCACATAACGGGGACTAACTGAATAGCAAAGGTGACCTTTGATTTTTATGATTAGAAGTTTAATTTTTGCTCACTGTTGCCATGTGCAGGAAACCATGGTGACTCCCTCAGCTTTAACTCGCACTAGTCTTTTGTAATGATTTGGCACAATTTGAAAGGAACTTTGCTGTGAGATTAGTTTATTTTAAAAATGCTGTGACCAGGGAATGATGACAAGATTTGAGGTAGAGTTCAAGTTTGAATTCTTCCACTTTTAAGTATTTAACTTGGCATTTGTGTTTTCCGCAGATGAGATGTTTTGAGCCTAAGTAGTTTCTCCTACGTTTTATGGCACTGCCTTGTTTTATGAGAGGTCATACTGTGCCGGAAAGACATTGTACAGAAAGTCCATGGTCAGCACAAAAAAAGAAAGTTATTATTGCGCACATGCATTTTCGACCATTAGTCCAGGATTTAATGACATTTTGGAAGGTTCCTTATCCAATCAGTGACCACATCAATACTGTTTTTGCTGGAAGCACCTTGCTCAGTATAGACTGCTTTCCACAATGGTTCAAGCACCCAGCCATCTGCTTTTGATTGGAAAAGAGTTAATAGATTGTCATGTGGCAATTGGTAAAACTCCCAAAGTGTGTGGTTAACTTGCAGCTCCCTGTAGTTCCTGTGAAGAAAAATAGATAACGTTTTTACATTGCTTTAGTTTCTTTATTCACTGGGCTCTGGTGTTGGCGACAGTCCATTTGGTGACGGTTTCTATTTCTGCTGATTTTAGTCAATGCATGGGTTAAAATTCAGCATACCAAAATATGAGAAGTGAATTGAGTTTGTGCTAATCGCCCCCACAACCCAAAGATGTGCAGGCTGGGTGGATTGGCCACGCTAAATTGCCCCTTAATTGGAAAAAATGAATTGGGTACTCTAAAAAATTTTTTTTTTTTAAATCATGATACATGGAATTTACATCACAGGAACAGGCCAGTTGACCCAACTTGACCAGTTGACCCAACTGGTGTTTATGTTCTCATAGAATTTCATAGAATTTCCAGTGCAGAAGGAGGCCATTCGGCCCATCGAGTCTGCACCGGCTCTTGGAAAGAGCACCTTAGCCAAGGTCAACACCTCCACCCTATCCCCATAACCCAGTAACCCCACCCAACACTAAGGGCAATTTTGGACACTAAGGGCAATTTATCATGGCCAATCCACCTAACCTGCACATCTTTGGACTGTGGGAGGAAACCGGAGCACCCGGAGGAAACCCACGCACACACGGGGAGGATGTGAAGACTCCGCACAGACAGTGACCCAAGCCGGAATCGAACCTGGGATCCTGGAGCTGTGAAGCAATTGTGCTATCCACAATGCTACCGTGCTACATGGGACTTAGTGCCCTTAGTGTTGGGTGGGGTTACTGGGTTATGGGGATCGGGTGGGGGTGTGGGCTTGGGTAGGGTGCTCTTTCCAAGAGCCGGTGCAGACCCGATGGGCTGAATGGCCTCATTCTGCACTGTAAATTCTATGATCTATGACTCATCTCACTACCCTATCAGCATACCCTTCTGTTCCATTCTCTTGAGTATACTTTCTATCTTTTGAATCCACCTATGCTATTCACTTCAACCACTCCCTGGAATGAAGATCTTGTGGTATGAGGAACGGTTGGGGACTCTGGGTCTGTACTCGTTGGAGTTTAGAAGGATGAGGGGGGCTCTTATTGAAACTTACAGGATACTGCGAGGCCTGGATAGAGTGGACGTGGAGGGGATGTTTCCACTTGTCGTAAAATCTAGAACCAGAGTACACCATCTTAGACTAAAGGGACGATCCTTTAAAACAGAGATGAGGAGGAATTTCTTCAGCCAGAGGGTGGTGAATCTGTGTAACTCTTTGCCGCAGAAGGCTGTGGAGGCCAAATCACTGAGTGTCTTTAAGACAGAGATAGATAGGTTCTTGATTAATAAGGGGATCAGGGGTTATGGGGAGAAGGCAGGAGAATGGGGATGAGAAAATATCAGACATGATTGAATGGTGGAGCAGACTCGATGGGGCGAGTGGCCTAATTCTGCTCCTATGTCTTATGATCTTATGGTAGTGAGGTCCACATTCTCACCACTGCCTGGGGCACAAAGTTTCTCCAGAACTCCCGATTGGATTTATGAAGGACTATCTCACGTTGATAGCCCCTCATTTTGAGCTGTCCCACAAGTGGAAACGTTTCCCTGTCTACTCTTATCAAATCCCTTTAGTAATTTTGACGGTCACTTCTCGGCCTGCTCTCTTCCAGAGAAAAGAACCCCTGCCTGTTTCGTCTTTCCTTTATTTTGTAAACCCTCAGTTTTGATGCCATCCTTGTTAACATCTCCCCCCAGCCTTCGCTGTTACGCACAGCTGACACTGTGTGCCGGCGGTGAAGGGAGTGAATGTGTGAGGTGGCGATGGATGAGGTACCAATCAAGTGGGCTGCTTTGCCCTGGATGGTGTTGCGTTCCTGGGGTGTTGTCGGAGATGCTCTCATGCAGGCAAGTAAGGAGAGTACCTCGGCACACTCCTGACTTATGCCTTGTAGATGACGAACGGGCTTTGGGGAGTCTGGAGAGTTACTCACCACAGAATTCCCAGCCAGGTGGTAGCACATACAAGATATTTGAAATTATATGACTTGATTCCCGTCTCTAATTTTGAAACATTGGCTCTTTCCAATCAATCAACTCCGAAACTGGCAATCTCTTGCAGAGGTGTACAGAGCTGCGACCACTAATATCCCTTTGCCCATTTCTGAGTTCTGGAGAGAACATTTGAAGGTTTTCCAGATGGATGCGTGGATAGGGTGAGATGAAGATGGGTGGGGGGAGGCTCATGTGCTGTATAATCACCAGCGTGGCCCTGTTGGGCTGAATGGCCGATTTCAGTGAAAATTCCATCCAAGGGTAGGGGAGAAAAGAAAGACCTTGGGCGGGATTCTCCAAAAGCGGGGCTCGGCGCGCGCCCGCCCGGAGTGAGATCCTCCGTCCCGGCAGCCGGTCGATGGGGTTTCCCATCATGGGCACCCCCATGCTGTCGGGAAATCCGCGGGGGTGAGTGTGCTTCCGGTGAAGCGGGGGATCTGGCCAACAGAGAATGCTGCCCCTTGCAATTCCATAGTGCTTTTTACAGCTTCATGTCACCTCCAAGCGCTTTACACTCAATCAAGTACTTTTTGAAGCACCATCGCTGTTGTCTTGTCAAAATTGTGGCAGCAGATTTACACACAGTCAAGCACCCACATGCAGCAGCGTGATAATTAATCAGGTAATCTATGCCAGTGATGTTGGTAAAGGAAATGTGAGGGAGTAAACGGGAAAGGAAAAAAATGGGGCGTCATTCTCCGACCCCCCCGTCGGGTCGGAGAATGGCCGTTGGCCGCCGTGAATCCCGCCCCCGACCCCGCCGAAGTCTCCTCTCCCGGAGATTGGGCGGGGGTGGGAATCCGGCCGCGCCGGTTGGCGGGACCCCCCGCTGGATTCTCCGGCCCGGATGGGCCGAAGTCCCGCCCAGGAATTGCCTGTCCCGCCGACGTAAATCAAACCTGGTATTTACCGGCGGGACCAGGCGGCGTGGGCGGGCTCCGGGGTCCTGGGGGGGGCGCGGGGCGATCTGACCCCGGGGGGTGCCCCCACGGTGGCCTGGCCCGCGATCGGGGCCCACCGATCCGCGGGCGGGCCTGTGCCGTGGGGGCACTCTTTCCCTTCCGCCTCCGCTACGGCCTCCACCATGGCGGAGGCGGAAGAGACTCTCCCCACTGCGCATGCGCGGGAAACTGACAGCGGCCGCTGACGCTCCCGCGCATGCGCTGGGAAACTGACAGCGGCCGCTGACGCTCCCGCGCATGCGCCGCATTTCCGCGCCAGCTGGCGGGGAAACAAACGCCATTTCCGCCAGCTGGCGGGGCGGAAATCCCTCCGGCGTCGGCCTAGCCCCTCAATGTTGGGGCTAGGCCGCCAAAGATGCCAGTCGGCGGACATCCCGCCGTTGGGGGAGAATTTCGCCCATGGTTTGCAAGCGTTTGAGATATTCAAAGGCATTTTACTTGTAGTGATGGGAGGGCATTGCGGGGAGAGGGGGGTGTTGTGGAATGATTTATGGTGTGTAAGGTGTTGCGTATAGTTTGGCAGTTCTCATGAAGAGGATCTCAAGCTTATACGGCTTTTCATTAAGTGTTATTAAGTACTTTTTGAAAAAATATTTTTATTGAGGTATTTGTAAAATTTTTATAACAATAACAAAAACAATAACATTAACACGGTAAAATAAACATTTCCCCACCCGACCCAATACTCTCTCACCTCAACCATCTAACACTTATCCGCCTGCCCCCCCCCCCGGAATGCTGCTTCTGCCGACATTTTAATTTTCTCAGAGAAAGTCGACGAACGGCTGCCACCTCCGAGAGAACCCTAACATTGACCCTCTTAAGGCGAACTTTACTTTCTCAAGTCTGAGAAACCCAGCCATGTCACTAACCCAGGTCTCCACACTCGGGGGCTTCGAGTCCCTCCACATTAAAAGGAACCGTCTCCGGGCTACCAGGGAGGCAAAGGCCAGGTCGTCGGCCTCTTTCACTCCCTGAACTCCCGGATCTTCTGACACTCCAAAGGTCGCAACCTCTGGACTCGGCACCACCCGTGTTTCTAGCACCGTGGACATTGCCTTCGCAAACCTCTGCCAAAACCCCCTGAGCTTCGGGCATGCCCAGAACATGTGGGCATGGTTTGCTGGGTTTCCCGCGCACCTCACACACCTATCCTCTACCCCGAAAAACGTGCTCATTCTCGCTGCCGTCATGTGTGCCCAGTGGACCACCTTAAACTGTATTAGGCTGAGCCTGGCACATGAAGAGGAGGAATTGACCCTGCTTAGGGCGCACGCCCATAGACCCGCCTCTATCTCTCCTCTTAGCTCGTCCTCCCACATGCCCTTAAGCTCCTCCAATGGGGTTTCCTCCGCCTCCAATAGCTCCTGGTAGATATCCAACACCTTCCCCTCCCCCACCCAGGTACCAGAAACTACTCTATCCTGTATCCCCCGTGGCGGCAGCAGCGGAAAGGCCGGCACCTGCTTTCTCAGGAAGTCTCGCATTTGCAAATATCTAAAACCATTCCCCAGCAGCAGTTTAAATTTAAGCTGGGAAAGCTCCCATCTCTAAACAGATCCCCCATCCTTCTAATTCCTGCCCTCTGCCAGCTCTGGAACCCGCCATCCAGCTGCCCGGTAGAAACCTGTGGTTGTTACAAATTGGGGTCCAGACCGACGCACCCTCCACCTTCTTATACCTCCTCCATTGCCCCCAGATCCTCAGAGCCGCCACTACTACCGGACTTGTGGAATATCGGGCCGGCGAGAACGGCAGAGGTGCCGTTACCAATGCTCCCAGACTGGTGCCTTTACATGACGCCGCCTCCAATCGCTCTCATGCCAACCCCTTCCCCATTACCCACTTCCTAATCATGGCTATGTTAGCTGCCCAGTAGTAGTTGCAGAAGTTCGGTAGCGCCAACTCACCCAAACAAAGCCCGAGATGATCTTGTTCAGCCGCTTGAAAAAGGCCTTAGGGATGAAGATGGGGAGGCACTGAAAGAGAAACAGAAATCTGGGGAGGACCGTCATTTTCACGGTCTGTACCCTCCCCGCCAGTGACAACGGGAGCATGTCCCACCTCTTAAAGTCCCCTTCCATTTGCTCTACCAACCGGGATAGATTAAGCTTAGGCAGTGCCTCCCATTTCCGAGCCACCTGGATTCTCAGTTAGCGAAAGTTCTTCCCTACCATTCTAAGCGGCAGCTCTCCCAGTCTCTCCTCCTGCCCTCTAGCCTGAATCACGAACATCTCGCTCTTCTCCATGTTCAATTTATACCCCGAAAAATTGCCAAATTCCCCCAAGATCCGCATAACCTCCCCCATCCCCTCCAACAGGCCCGAAATGTACAAAAGCAAATCGTCCGCGTAGAGCGAGACCCGGTGCTCCACCCCCCTCTCGAACCAGCCCCTGCCAGTTCCTCGAAGCTCTTAGCGCCATGTCCAGTGGCTTTATAGCTAGAGCAAACACGAACGGGGAGAGGGGGCACTCTTGCCTCGTCCCTCGATGTAATTTAAAATACCCCGACCTCAGCCGGTTCGTACGCACGCTCGCTACAGGCGCCTGGTAGAGCAGCCGCACCCAGCCAATAAAGCCCTCACGAAACCCAAATCTTCCCAGCGTCTCCCACAGGTACTCCCACTCCACCCGATCAAAAGCCTTCTCCTCATCCATCGCTACCACCACCTCCACCTCTCCTCTTTCTGAGGGCATCATAATAACATTTAGAAGCCTTCGAACATTGTCCTTGAGTTGCCTGCCCTTATCGAATCCCGTCTGGTCTTCCCCTATCACTCCCGGAATGCAGTCTTCTATCCTTGTGGCCAATATCTTAGCGAACAACTTGGCATCCACATTCAAAAGCGAGATCGGCCTATATGATCCACACTGCTCGGGATCCTTCTCCCGTTTAAGAATAAGTGAAATCGAGGCCTGCGACATTGTCGGGGGGAGGATTCCCTTCTCTCTAGCCTCGTTAAATGTCCTCACCAGCAGTGGGCTCAACAACTCTGAGAACTTCTTATAAAATTCCACCGGGTAGCCGTCCGGCTCCGGAGCTTTGCCCGACTGCATGCCCTCCGGCCCCTTGATAACTTCCTCAATTTAAAAACTTTGTTCACCCCCCCCCCTGGGTCCAAGACCGTTTTACCCTCCCTATTCTTCACTCTGCCAATCTCCCTGGCCACCTCTCTCTTCCTAAGCTGTTGCGCCAACATCCTACTCGCCTTTTCCCCGTACTCATAAACCGCCCCCTTTGCTTTCCTCAACTGTTCCACTGCTTTCCCTGTGGTCAGCAACTCAAACTCCGCTTGCAGCTTCCGCCGCTCCCTCAGGGGCCCCGCACCTGGGGCCTCCGCGTATCTCCTGTCCCCTGGAGTATCTCCTCCACTAATCTCTCCCTCTCCGCCCATTCCCCCTTTTCCCTGTGTGACCGAATCGAAATGAGCTCCCCTCTAACAACCTCCTTCAGAGCTTCCCAAACCGTCGCTGCAGATACCTCTCCCGTTTCATTTGTTTCCCGGTAGTTCTGGATGGACTTATTCACCCGCCCGCAGACCGCTTCATCCGCAAGCAACCCCACATCCAGTCTCCATAGCGGACGTTGCCCTCTCTCCTCACTAACCCGCAAATCCACCCAATGCGGGGCGTGATCGTTATTAAGTACTTCTAAGTATATATGCACAGGATAAGGCCTAAGCTAGGAGCTGCCTCCATGCTTGCCTCTACATACATCTCTGTCCAATACAAGATTACCCTCTGGACTAGGGCCACGTGTTCCTTTACATCATACTGTGGACTGGAACCCTAACCTCAGGGAATAGCTCGTGTACTCCAGAGATTCCACAGGAGTAAAGCAGGAGATAATAGACTTGGCGTTTGACCAGATGATGTGGGATCCGAAGTAAATGGAGAATTCTTTAGGAACTCCTGCCACATGTTTCTCCGCATGTCCTCCATTCCTCGGCATCATTTTCCCCCAGCAGGCAGGAAATAGAAAGCCAGAGAAGAAAGGAGTGAGCAAAGAGGCCCTAGAACAGGAAGTCAATGACATAGAACAACACCCAGATGCAGAAACCCCAACTTTTCCATCTTGTTGTGAGCAGTATGATAGTCAGCAAAACAATCAATTTCATAAATCAGAAATGTTCCTAATTCAGTGCCTCGACACAGAAAAACACTAATGCAGTGTTAAAGATCAAATTATTTGGGCGGCACGGTGGCGCAGTGGTTAGCACTGCTGCCTCACGGTGCTGAGGACCCAGGTTCGATCCCGGCCCTGGTCACTGTCCATGTGGAGGTTGCACGTTCTCCCCAATTGGAAAAAAAAGAATTGGGTACTATAAATGTATTTATTTATTTAAAAAATAAATTTAGAGTACCCAATTCATTTTTTTCCAATTAAGGGGCAATTTAGCGCGGCCAATCCACCTACCCTGCACATCTTTTTGGGTTGTGGTGGCGAAACCCACGCAGACACGGGGAGAACTTGCCAACTCCACACGGACAGTGACCCAGAGCCGGGGTCGACCCTGGGGCCTCGGTGCCGTGAGGCAGCAGTGCTAACCACTACGCCACAGGGCTGGCCCTAAATTTATTTTTTTTAAATCGAATTATCCGATAATTCCCACTTCATATCAATAGAATCACCATTGTGCCAGTTCTGGTTTTTTGAAACAGCTATCTAATTAGTCTCACTCCCCAAGCCTTTCTCCCTAGCCTTGCAAAACTTTCTCCTTCATGTACATAAGATTTCCTTTTGAAAGTCAGTATTGAACCTGCTTTCACCCCCCCTTTCTGACAGTGCATTCCAGAACATAACGTATTGCAGTATTAATGTAAGCCTACTTGTGACAATGAAGATTATTATTATAAAAATAGCCTACTCATCTCACCTCTGGATCTTTGCCAACTACCTTACTATTGTTAGTTATTTTTCTCAGTTGACATTATTGAATCATTCGGTTTTATTAGCCCGTTAAACAGTGTCACACTATTCCGAGGAAATGGAATTAATTCTATGTTATCACGTACAAAACTTTCATACGTTCTGAGGAAATAGCAAGCACAATAATCAGAATTTTCCAAAGGTCTTTGGAAACAGGGTTTCTACTATTTGACAGGAGGGTGGTGAATGTTACACCCCTGTCCAAAACAAAAGGGGAAAGCTCGATAACTGTAGACCAATTAACCTCACATCGGTGGTAGGAACCTGCAAGAGATTGAGAGATAAGATTAGTGCAAACTTGGAAAACTGTGAGCTGGTTAGGAATAGTCAACATGGATTTGTAAAGGGTAGGTCATACATGGCCCACCTCGTTGAATTCTTTGAGGAAGCTACTAAACAGGTGGACAGACAGAATGCAGCAAAGTAACATGTTTGGACTTCCAAAATGTATCTCCTAAGGTGTCACGTGTCACTTAATAAAGTGTCACTTAATATTGCAAAGATTAAGGCCCATGGGGTAACCTAGATAAAATGTTGGTATGGATAGAGAAATAGCGAGGGCGGCGCAGTGTTTAGCACTGCTGCTTCACGGCGCTGAGGACTCGGGTTCGATCCCGGCCCCGGATCACTGTCCATGTGGAGTTTGCACATTCTCCCCGTGTCTGCGTGGGTTTCGCCCCCACAGCCCAAAGACGTGCAGGTTAGGTGGATTGGCCACGCTAAATTGCCCCTTAATTGGAAAACAAAATAATTGGGTGCTCTGATTCTTTTTTAAATGGATGGAGAAATAGCGAAGGATAAGGATAGCAAGTGAAGAATGGGGTTATGGAATTTTATTAACATGCTAAGGTGTAGCTGTTGGGGCTGTTTTATTTTCTGTCGAATCATTTGGATGTCTCTGTCAGCCAAAAAAGGAAAAAAAAGAAACTAACTGCTCATTTGAATCCCACTTTCCACCACCTGGAATGGTTATAGCACTTCAGATGTAGATTCAGGTACCTTTTTAATCATTTAAAAATAAAATTCCAATTCGGGGGCAATTTAGCGTAGCCAATCCACCTACTCTACACATCTTTGGGTTGTGGGGGTGAGACCCACGCAGACACGGGGAGAATGTGCAAACTCCACACGGACAGTGACCCGGGGCCAGGATCGATTCCGGTGTAATGTTCTTGTCGGTGGCCTGATTTATATTATAGCTAAAGCTATAAACGATTTATTAACATTAACTATGGGTCAAATATGTACAAAACAACAGAAGAGTAACAATATATTTTTTTTAAACAAACAATTATATTGAGGTATTTTTAAAGAAAAAATGGCATTGTACAATACAAAAAATAGAAGTCAAGACACAAATTACACATGAAACATACTGCAAACCACGGCTTTGTTCATGCCCCCCCCCCCGCTGACGCTTACTCCTCTGTGAAGAAGTCAGTAATTGGCTGCTACCTTCAGGCGAACCCTAGTAGCGAACCTCTCAAGGCGAACTTGACTTTCTCTCGGCCAAGAAAGCTCGCCATGTCCGATAGCCATACCTCAGCCCTTGGGGGCTTTGAGTCCCTCCATGCTAACCGTATTCGTCGCCGGGCTACCAGGGAAGCAAAGGCCAGAACATCGGCCTCCCTTTCTTCCTGGACTCCCGGGTCCTCCGAAACCCCAAAGATTGCCACCTCCGGGCTCATTACCACACCAGTTTTCAATACCCGGGACGTGACATCTGCGAATCCCTGCCAATACCCCCTCAGTTTAGGGCACGACCAGAACATGTGTACATGGTTAGCCGGCCCTCCAGCACACTTGTCCTCCAGCCCGAAGAATCTGCTCATCCGCGCCACCGTCATGTGGGCCCGGTGCACGACCTTAAACTGGATCAGGCTGAGCCTGGTGCCTTCGGCGGGAGACGTGGGAAGGACGGCACCAGTCTGCGTTCAAAATCCCTCACCTGCAAGTATCTAAAGTCGTTCCCTCTCGTCAGCCCAAACTTCTCCAGCGCCCTCATGCTCGGAAAGCTCCCTTCCAGGAACAGATCCCCCATCCTCACAATCCCCGCCCCAATTAAGGGTCAATTTAGCGTGGTCAATCCAGCTACCCTGCACATCTTTGGGTTGTGGGGGCGAAACCCACGCAAACACGGTGAGAATGTGCAAACTCCATACGGACAGTGACCCAGAGCGGGCATCGAACCTGGGACCTCGGCGCCATGAGACAGCAATGCTAACCCACTGCGCCACCATGCTGCCCATGAATAACAGTATTAACATGCACAAGCAACCTCTCTCTTCCAGCTCTCCAGTCAGTCTGAGGTCACCTGACTCTACCACTCACTCATATACCAATATGACTCCTAGTGGTCAGTCAGTGAATTACTACACAGCCATGATATCACTACACCTAGGTCTTCGGCGCCATGAGACAGCAGTGGTGACCCCTATCCACACTGCCGCCCCTACCCAGGTACTTTTTAAATGAGTTGAGCATTTCAGCCTCAACCGCCAACTTATGCGTTGACTTCCAGGCGTCCACCATCCTCTGGGTGGAAAAGCTTTTCCTCATGCCCCCCTTGTGATTCGATCAGCTTTGACAGAAAGTCATTCAGGCTCGAAATGTTAGTTCCATTCTCTCTCCACAGCTGCTGTCAGACCTGCTAAGATTGTCCAGTATTTTCTGTTTTTGTTTCAGATTCCAGCATCCGCAGTAATTTGCTTTTAACCCCTTGTGATTGAACTGGTTTTATTGCAGTAATGTATTCTATAGCTTTCTGTGTTAAAAGTTTCTTCTGACCTGCTTTATGCTTCTAGTCACCGATGTTACTTTTATTATAAATTCAAAAAAGCTGAGATAATCTTGTATTGTACAGTCACTTTCAAACTCTTGAAAAAAAAAAAAATTTAGAGTACCCAATTATTTATTTTTCCAATCAAGGGGCAATTTAGCGTGGTCAATCCACCTACCCAGCACATCTTTGGGTTGTGGGGGTGAAACCCACGCAGACACGGGGAGAATGTGCAAACTCCACACGGACAGGCCGGGATTCAAACCCGGGTCCTCAGCGCTGTAGGCTGCAGTGCTAACCACTGTGCCGCCCCGTCACTTTCAAACTCTAATAGTTTTGCACACTTGTATTGGATTTCCTGGTAACCTCTTTTCGAACGAATATAGATCTAGTTTTTCAGATCATTTCATAACTATATCCACTTCCAGTCTTATCACATTCAATCTACATTGTACTATCTTCACATTCTTCCATTCATTCAATGCTGTTCTCAGGAATACAACCATTATCCAGCCCACATTTTGCGCAGAATCATTACCTCTTCCTTTCAATACAAAGCAACAGAACTCGATTTGCCATTTTTAATCACCTTGTTCAGAATGTTAGGGTATATTTTCATCAAGTAAAGGGCGGCACGTGGCGCAGTGGTTAGCACTGCAGCCTCACGGCGCCGAGGTCCCAGATTCAATCCTGGCTCTGGGTCACTGTCCGTGTGGAGTTTGCACATTCTCCCCATGTTTGCGTGGGTCTCACCCCCACAACACAAAGATGTGCAGGCTAGGTGGATTGGCCACGCTAAATTGCTGTATGTAGCGCACAAAGACTCCGAGAGACGAATAGAGTGAAGTCGATGAGGCTTTATTAAGCGTGTCTGTTCCCCCGCAGCTCGGTAGTAGACTGGCCTGCGGGGGAGGACTCCGGCTTCTTATACTCCGCCTTCAGGGCGGAGCTAGAGGTCAACGGCCAACCAGGACCCGGGATCTGTCAGCCAATGACATTAGGGCTTCCAGTCCCACATGACCCCTAATACATACTACCACACTGTGTTCAAAAAAGGAAGCTCAATATCATCCAGGACAAAGCAGCTCACTTGATCGGCGCCCCTTACACAAACATTCACTCCTTCCACCACGAATGCACAGTGTGCCATAGTCCAGAGGCAGTGCAGGAATTCACCAGGGTTCCTTAGACAGGGTTCCAAACTCATGACTACTACCTTCTAGAAGAACCAGGAGAGCAGATACATGGGAACACCACATTTAAAAAATATATAAATTGAGCGTACCCAATTCTTTTTTTCCAATTAAGGGCCAATTTTAGCATGGCCAATTCACCTACCCTGCACATCGTTTTGGGTTGTGGGGGTGATCCCGGGTCCTCAGCGCTGTGATGCAGCCGTGCTAACCACTGCGCCACCATGTCGCCCTCTGGGAACTCCACATAGAGAACTTCCTCTCCGAGGCACTCACCTTGGGAATGTATTGACTTGGAAATATATCTCCATTCCTTGAATGTCGCTCGGCTGGAATTCACTTCCTAACAGCACTGTGGGTTTACCTACACCAGATGGGTTGACTTACCCTGTGTAGCCCAAATCCCTTGAATTAATAAAAAAAAGATTTGGGTAATTTACACACAGATAACAGAACAGTTAGAGTCATGGCACCGTTAGTTTTAATAAAATTATTATAATTATAGCATCAAGCTGTGTTTAAAAACAAATTATCTGTACAGGAGTGCCAAGTTTTATAAAAGAGATGTCACTAATTATTTTATCCTTTATTTAATCTGATAGTTTGACCTCTTCTCATTATATTTAATCACAGAAACACGCACTCACTACAACACTTACTAGTTATTTTCTTATTGAATCAGCTTTAGTTTTGTCTAAAAATACATCATTTCTTTGAAGTAACATAGGAAACTTAAATGATGGAGGAGATTGTGGTGTAGTTGTAATGTTATGCACACCAGCTATGCAAACTAGTTATGCAGAGGCACAGCCCAGTATTCTGGGGCCATGGGTTCAAAATCCACCACGGCAGCTGATGGGATTTAAATCAAATTAATAAATCTGGAATAGAAATTTTAGTCTGGGCAATGGTGACCATGAATCTATCTGGTTTTCGTAAAAAACCTTTCCAGTTCACCAATGTCCTTTAGGGAAGGAAGTCTACCATCGTTACCAGGTCTGGCCTATATAATAATTTTTCTTTTTGTAAAATTAGAGTACCCAATTTATTTTTTCCAATTAAGGGGCAACTTAGCATGGCAAATCCACCTACCCTGCACATCTTTGGGTTGTGGGGGTGAAACCCACGCAAACACGGGGAGAATGTGCAAACTCCACACGGACAGTGACCCAAAGGCAGGATCGAACCTGGGACCTTGGCGCCGTGAGGCAGCAGTGCTAACCCACTGCGCCACAGTGCTGCCCTAAAAGATGCATTTACATGGTGGCTTTCGCAACCACTGGCCGTCTCAAAGCACCCCACAGCAAAGATAACAGATGACCAAAATTACAGCAGTGTTGCTGAGAAAGGCAGGCTTATTTCTCCAGCAAAATGCAGTGAGTCATAGAATCTCTACGGTGCAGAAGGAGGCCATTCAGCCCATCGAGTCTGCACCGACCCTCCGAAAGAGCACCCCACTTAGATCCACTCCCCCGCCCTATCCCCGTAACCCCATAATCCACCTAACCTGCACATCTTCTGACATTAAGGGGCAATTTAGCATGGCCAATCCAACTAACCCACACATCCTTGGACTGTGGACGGAAACCGGAGCACCCGGAGGAAACCCACGCAGGCACAGGAGGATAGAAATGTAATATGACTTCTGTGCGTAAGATCAGTTCCCATCACTCACAGTCTCCAGGGGTGATTGACAGAAAAATCATCCTTCCTGGCTCGGGATGGTGGATCCTTCATCTCTACAAGCAACCCTGAACTTCCTGGTTCTCATGCGATGCTTTACGCAACTCCTTCTCTTTGCCTCACATTTAATGCAGCTACCTTCAATCACCTAGGCCCCACTCACTCAAATTTCCTTCTTTAAAACCTCAACACCCTCCATTAAAAACCCATCTATTTTAGCCAAGGTTTTAATCGTTTCATAATCTGGCCTCCTCCACAATCAGTATCTGCTTTTCTCAATCCTCTTGTGCAGCTTTTTGCAGACTATTTCTATGTTCAAAGTGCTGGAGAAATGTAAGTTGCTGTTTTGTTCATCAATGGAAACGGTTTTCACAACTCAGATATTTGGCTCATTGATGAATAGTGTTTGATAGTATCCTTCAGTTGGGACTTAGCAGGAGCACGCTCGCTAACTTAGCAGTTTTAGATCAAATAGCTTACTAATAAAGTGTAAGAAAGGGGGAGATGATGATTTTGGAAATTAGTGCCTTGAAATTTAGTCATTGCTTTCCTTTATAATACAAACTGTTCCTTCATAATTTTGCCTCTCCATCTCCCATGCCCGAGGACCTCCAAAACTCTGCCCATGTCCAAACTTGCACCATGCCCCGTTCGCCTATCACCTCCTGTGCTCAATCAGCGACTCGGTGGCTGGTTTAGCTCGCTTGTGTAAACAGCTAGTTTGTGATGCAGAGGGGGGCCAGCAGCGCAGGTTCAAGTCCTGTACCGGCTGAGGTTGTTCATCAAGGCGCCGCCTCCTCATTTTTTATAAATTTAGAGTACCCGATTCTTTTCAAATTGAGGGGCAATTTAGCGTGACCAATCCACCTACCCTGTGCTTCTTTGAGTTGTGGGGGTGAGACCCACGTAGAGACGGGGAGAACGTGCAAACGTCACTCGGACAGTGACCCGGAGCCGGGATCGAATCCCAAGTCCTCCGCACCGTGAGGCAGCAGTGTGCACCGCCTTCCCAATCTTGCCCCTTGCCTGAGGTGCGGTGGTCCTCCGGTTATATCACTACCAATCAGCTCTCCCCCTCAAAGAGGAAAGTAGCCTATGGTCATCTGGGACTATGGTGTCTGATGACCTACCAGGGCCTGGTGCTTAGGCCCGATTAAAATTGGCCATTTTAAATTAAAGAATTGGGCACTTTAAAACAAACCAAAGTCACTGCAGCACAGCCTTATGGGAATTCGGATGGCCAAGTTCTAATACACTAGAGGTCAGACAGGCTGCCAAGACCTATCCGGGCCTGCCCTGTCAATCGATATGAACCGGCCTATTGTTGTAAACCCAGGCCAGGCCAGACTCTTGGGTGCCTAGAGTTACTGCCAACACCTTATTTGGCAAGGTGGACGTGCAACACGGCCACTGGAGATGGACACGTGGGGCAGGCCAGTTGACCTGACAATTGGGCATCAATCGGATCATTGGAGACTAAAACCACCTTTCAATACCCCATTGGCAAAAGGCCACAGGAAGTGGGAAAAGGACGTGAAGCCAAAGAGGGATAAAAGTAGGCACCCCGGACCCCTCGGCAGTGAAGACTCGGCGTGGGAGCTGACTGTGACCAGACCAGACAAGAGAAGACCAGACCAGAAGGAAGGAAGGGATTGCCAGCGAGAGCCACCTTCGTAAAGACGGACCAGAGAAACACCAGCGATCAGACCCATAACCCTACCAAGCCATCTTTTAAAAAAGATTTAGAGTACCCAATTCATTTTTTCCAATTAAGGGGCAATTTAGTGTGGCCAATCCACCTGCACATCTTTGGGTTGTGGGGGCGAAACCCTCGCAAACACGGGGAGAATGTGCAAACTCCACACGGACAGTGACCCAGAGTCGGGATCGAACTTGGGACCTCGGTGCCGTGAGGCAGCAGTTCTAACCCACTGCGCCACCGTGCTGCCTCTACCAAGCCACCTTTGCGGGTAGTATACACTGATCTTGGCAACCGCTAGAATATATTTTGTGGGTAATGTAAGGGTTAATTGTGTTAAATAAATATTGTCAAATTTGAACTTGTGGTTTGTTCTCTTCGTTATTAAAGACATCCTAGGTAAACCTTTGAGTAAGTGAACTGGGCGAAAGTATCTGAGGTATAACAGATACAAAGGCGACTTTACCTTGACTTGGATCCTATCAATTTAAAAATTCTCATCTTGAGGTCTCACCCCACCCTGTAATTTCCTCCTCCAGCCTTACAACCTTCCGAGATCTCTGCGCCCGTCCAATTCTGACCTCTTGTGCATCCCCAGTTTTAATCGCTGCTCCATTGTCACCTGTGCCTTCAGCTGCCTGGACCCCACGTTTTGAAATTCCCTCCCTAAACAGGGCCAGGGTCGCAGGTTCGATTTCCGCCTTGGGTCACTGCCTGTGCGGAGTCTGTACGTTCTCCCTGTGTCTGCGTGGGTTTCCTCCGGGTGCCCCGGTTTCCTCCCACAAGTCCCGAAAGACGTGCTGTTAGGTGAATTGGACACTGAATTCTCCCTCTGTGTACCCGAACAGGATCCGGAATGTGGCGACTAGGGGATTTTCACAATAACTTCATGGCAGTGTTAATGTAAGCCTACTTGTGACAATAAAGATTATTAAAATGCTGCCATTTATTCCGCTATCATGGGTAGCACATAGTCTGGTGGATCAATACAGTAAAGTAACAACTACTTCTTGACTGGAGAATCTTCAGTGGTAATTCAGTTGAAAGATCTTTTTGTAAACAAATTTAGAGTACCCAATTCATTTTTTCCAATTAAGGGGAAATTTAGCGTGGCCAATCCACCTAGCCTGCACATCTTTGGGTTGTGGGGGCGAAACCCACGCAAACACAGGGAGAATGTGCAAACTCCACACAGACAGTGACCCAGAGCCAGGATCGAACCTCGGCGTCATGAGGCAGCAGGGCTAACCCACTGCGCCACCCTGCTGCCCCCAGTTGAAAGATCTGAGGGGGCTCTCGTCTGTCGTATTGAATGCTATTTTTAAAATCCCATGATGTGTGGAGTTGACGGTAATTTCGCTAAAACTTGCAGCTTATTTATAACTCGGGTCCTGCTGGAATGGAGAGATGGATCGTCTGTTAAAAGTATGTAGCTTTTTTCGGACAAAGTCAAAGTATCAAAAATAGAATTGATCTGCTCAGAGCTCCACGGTATTGTTGAATAGTTTACATTGATAATTTGGGAAAGGCGTTATGTTTAAGTAAACCGTGTTACAAAAACTGATGACTGCATGATTTCTAGTGCCAGGCTAAAAATGTAGCTTTGCAGAAAAGTGTTCCTTTTCAATGGCAGTAATTTCTGTTTGATCCCAACCAAAAGCACTGGGATTTCCTGTAAGGCGCTGACAAAACGTGCAACTTTGCACTCAGGCTTACCCTCGCAGACTTGTTTCTCAAATGCTGAGCTGGGGGACTGGCTCCGTGCTAATAATACCACCAACAAAAGCCACAGTTTAATTACCAGGGGTGGACATTTGACCCTGCCCTGTTTACATTGGTGCGAGATATAGATTTTACAGCAACAGGCCAGTGACGCCCTGATTCGTGCTGACATGACTGGAGAATGTGTTTAATTCAGAAAATTGATTTGGTGTCTGCTGAACCTGGATTTGCTGGCATTATTTAACTGGGAGGGTGTGACTCAATATTACAATGACGTTTTCAATTTTGTAATGTAAGAAAAGGATCCACTTCGTGACAATCAAAGTTCCGTTAGGAATTGTGAAATACCAAGCGAGAATTAATTTTAGTTGTCGCAAGTCTCATTGAATGGTACAATTAGGTCCTTTACATCCTGGACTCTCTGCCTCTATTTATGAATCTCAAAATCCTGTTGGCTTTATTGCTGCATTTTCACTTCCATGGAATTGTGTATTTGAATCCCTAGATTTCTATCTTCTTCCTCACCCTTTGGTATTTTTCCAAGTTGTGTCTCCTAACACCTAATTGAAAAGTCACGGAGGAAGCCGGAACACCCGGTGGAAACCTATACAGATACGGGGAGAACGTGCAGACTCCACACAAAGTGACCCAAGTCTGGAATCGACCCTGGCGCTGTGAAGCCACAGTGCTAACCACTGTGCTACCGTGCTGCCTAGCTAAATAAGTAGACGAGGAAGGAAGGAATAGAAAGATATGCCAATTAAAGGAAGAGGATGTGAGGAGGCTTATGCGGAGGATTAACACCAGCATGGACCGGTTGGGCAGAATGGCAGACTTGGTAAAACACATGATGCCTCTTTCCAGTTGTAACATAATTAAATGTTTTAAAATTAATTGTACTTCTGAATCAATGATGGTGCAGTGCTGCTTCACCCTTGTTTTTATATTTGTTGATGTGATCTTGGGGATCTGACTTTATTGGCCCCAGTATGACTTTTACTAACCCGCTTTACCTAACACCAATTATACTAATGAGCATTGGGACTGGCTTGTATCATAAATCGAAGTACAGACAATTTGTTCTGCTCTATGAATCTGCTGATGGTGGCTGGTTGTAATATTGCTGCTTTAATGGTTAGCATTTTATTAGAGGAACTGATTACATGAAGAATTTCTGTCTGCGGCATTTTTAAGTTTTTCTAATGATGCGTTAAATTCAGGATAATTTAAAGTACAACTTTGTGCCAAGGCATAATTAATATAAAAGGCTTGTTTATTTTTAACGCATTATATTTGTTTGCACACTATTCATCCGCAGTATAAACATTATGTCTTCACCCATCACATCACATACACAATGTTAGCACAGTGTGGTGTTTTCCTCTTAGGCAGACTCTCAGGATCGGGGATGATTTGCTGCCACGCAGGTTCGATAGGTCCTGAGATGGCCGATAAGTCCAATGTGTGATCTACAGCCTCTGCCTCATGTGGGCAAGTGATGCTTGAAGGGTTGGGTGGATGAGTTGTTGGGAGGTTTGTGCACTGTCTCTGTCACTTTGGCTTCTCTCCCTGCAAGATCCCAACAAAGTCTCTCGAATGTGTTCAGTGCCTTCCTGAATGAACCTTCTCCATTTTGATCACAAGGCAGGCCCTCCCGTCAGCCGATGGGGGTGTTTGACCATTTCGGGGATACTTTGAGAACATCCCAAATGTGTTTTCACTGTCCTCCTTGGATGTTTCCTGCCACGAGCGAGTTCCAAGTAGAGCACCAAGATAAAAGCAAATGACTGCGGATGCTGGAATCTGAAACAAAAACAGAAAATGCTGGACAATCTCAGCAGGTCTGAAAGCACCTGTGGAGAGAGCAGGGAGCTAACGTTTCGAGTCTGGATGACTCTTTGTCAAAGCTGGAGAGAACTGAAGATAGGATGAGATTTATACTGTTGTGGTGTGTGTGTTTGAGGGGGGGGGGGAGGAGGTTGGTGGCATGGAGCAGTGGGACTGAATAGAGGGCCGTGATTAAGAGAGATTGACAAAGATGTCTTGTCTTTTTGTCCATGATTGTCCGAGTAGAGCAGTTGCTTTGGGAGTTTGATGTCAGGTTTATGAACAAACGCTGTATCCCGCCTAGAGGAACTGATTATGAATGATTAGTGCTTGAAGGCTGAGTGCGTTGGCTTGGGAGTGGACACTGCTATTCGACTGCCTTCCACCGTATTTAGAGGGTTTTGCGAAGGCATCATTGGCAAAGTGCCAATGCACGTCGCCAAAGCGTATCGGAGCACCAGAATCACCGTCACCTCGTAAACTGTGACCTTAGTCTTAATTTGAGGTCCTGACCCTCAAATACTCTTTTCCTCAGTTGGCGGAAGGATGAGCCGGCACATCGGAGACAATGATTAATTTCCCGATGCCTCAGCCGAGCAGTGATATATAGATGGAATAAATACAGAGCCTAAAAGCAGAACTGAGATGTTGACAGCCGTCACTGTGGGTATCCTAATCGTTCCATTGTAGCAACAGCTCTTTCAACTGTCTATTTCAAGTGCTGGGGTAGATGTCAGGAAATGTGGGCAAAGCCTTATATTTTGAAAGAAGGTGGAGAGATAGGAAGGTGGGGGTATGGGAAATGACATTTCAGAGTCTTCAGCGATCACTTGCTAACGAGTATGATTGGCCATCAAAAAATTCTATGTCACTGGCCATGGGCTCTGTGGGTCCTTGCATGGCTGGTCAGCCCAGTCCTGGAGGCATATCTCTGACCGAACACTTGACAGGTGTTTCCGGGAGGTGGGATTGTTGGAGATGATGGGCGATCTCTACTCCTCCAAGTTTGAATATCTTCGCTGGGATTCATCCACTTCTGTGGCTTTTCCATTCTTCATATGTTTAATGGCGGCTTTGACTTTGTTCACACTTTGTGACAGTCCAAGATCATCTTTGATGGGGAGTTGGGGAATGTCCTTGAACACGTGCTCATTTATGGTTGTATCATAGTTTAGGAATTCTTTGAAGTGTTCTCTCCATCAAAGGCTGATGTTTTCTATGTCTCCCAAAAGGGTTCCATCCTTACTCCACGCTGGTTTGAGACCTAGGGTGTTGGGTGCATATATTGCCTTGGTGACTTTGAAGAAGCCCCTGGTGTTGTGCTTGTCAGCAAGGATTTGCAGCTCCTTAGCTTTCTCAGTCCACCATTCATTCTTCTTTGCATCTCCATTTGCTGATTGATAACCTCTCCTCTTTGCCTTGCTGGTGGTGTCGTTTTGTCAGGTGCGGAGAGCTTTCCTCTTCTTGTCGAAGAGGTCTTGGATGGTGCGGTTGTTCTTGTCGAACCAGTCTTGGTGTTTTCTGATTTTGTAGTCGATGGTTTCTTCACATCTTGAGATGCTGGCTGTCTTCACCTCTTTCCAGTTTCCCTCCACTCCAATGGAATGAACGCTTTAGAAATTTTGGTGAAGACATTGTTGGAAGTTCACTAGCATGCTTGACTTTTGAAAACACTCAACAATGATCTTCTTTCTGAGTGTTTCTTCATCTTCTGCTGCTTCTGATGGAGTTTGGATGCAGAGGAGCGGATTAGCCGATGGTCTGTGCAGCGGCCATCTGCACTGGTCATTGTTTTGGTAATGAGGGCATCATTTTGGTCTCTGGATCGGACGATGATGGAGTCGATCATGCGCCAATATTTTGATCGTGGATGTCCCCAGGAAGTCTGGAACTTGGGTCGAGCAGTGTGTTGGTGATGAAAGGCTGGTGTTCTGCACGTTTGCTGAGCAGGAGAACCCCGTTGGAATTGCTGTTCCCAACTTCTTCCGTTCCGATGGTTCTTTTCCAGAGTTAGGAGTCCTTTTCAACCCTGGCATTGATTACCCCAAGGAAGATCATTTCTGCCTTTGGAATGTGGGGAGAATATGGAGTCCAGGATCGAGTAGAAGCCTTTGGACTCATCCTGAAGAGAGCTGCTCAGTCCTGGAGAAAGCTGCTGAAGCACTCTCCTATTCCTATTCCAAGAGCCCAATGATTGAATCAAACTCCATCGCCTAGGTCCCGGTCCGAAGCTCGGGACTCTCAACTCCCAGTTTAAGATGGCCTCTTCCCTTGTTAGTTCCTCAACATCTTGGTCCAGAAAACCATCCCATATACACTACAGAAATTCCGTCTCTATCGTACTGTCACTAATTTGACTCACTCAATCTATATCCAGATTAAACTCACCCATAATCATAGATGTTCCTTTATCGCAGGCATCTCTGATTTCTTGTCTAATGCTATTCCCAACATTACCACCACAGTTTGGTGATCGGTATAGCACCCCAAAGAATGTTTTTTGCCCCTTGGTGTTTCTGAACTCGACCCACACAGATTCCACATCATCTGTGCTAATATCATTCCTCAATCTTGTATCAATATCTTCTTTAATTAACAATGCATCTCCACCACTATTTCCCTTCTGTCTGTCCTTCCTAAAAACTGAACAGCCCTCAATTTTTAGTTCTCATCCTTGGTCACCTTGGAGGCATGTCTCCGTAAACCTTACTATATCATATCTCTTTACATCTCTCTGCGCAACTAATTCAGCCATTTTATTTCAAAAGCTCCGTGTCTCCAGGTACAACACATTAAGGCTAGTCGTTTAACGTTCCTTGTCCCAGTCCCTGTTATTTTTTACAGTGATTTTTCTGCCTATCCCTTTCTTATTCTCCTTGCTCTCAGTTTCTCTTGTTCTTGATTCTCCCTGCTCCGAATCCTTACATAGATTCCCACCCCTCTACCATATTAGTTTAAACCCTCCCCAACCGCTCTGGCAAGTAACCCCCCCCCCCCAAGGACATCAGTCCCAGTCCTGCCCAGGTGCAGCCCATCCAGTTTATACTGGTCCCACCTCCCCTAGAACCAATCGCAATGCCCCAGGAATCTGAAACCCTCCCCCCTCACCCAATCTCTTCAGCCATGTATTCATCCGATGTGTTCTGCTATTTCTACTCTGACTAGTACGTGGCACTGATAGTAATTCTGAGATCGCTACCTTTGAGGTGCGACTTCTCAACTTTCTTCCTAACTCCCTATATTTTGCTTTTAGGATCTCATCCCTTTTTTTAACCCATGTCATTGGGTACCGATGTGGACCACGACCACTGGCTGATCATCCAGAATGCCCTGTATCCGCTCCAAGACATCCTTGACCCTAGCACCAGGGGGGCAACATACCATTCTGGAGTCTCATTTGCGGCCACAGAAACGCCTGTCTATCCCCTTACAATTCAATCCCCTATAACTATTGGATTCACACACATTTTACTCATCCCTTCTGCAGCAAAATAGTGCCAAGGTGGGCAGGTAGGGTCTTGGTGTAAGCTTTTCTCTGAAAGTCTGTCCTCATATTATTAAGCAATATCAACCCAAGCAGCAATTGACACAAGGAAGAGAACAAAAGAGAGCTGGAAAAACGTGGGATGTGGGAAACAAAAAGATGTCAGGTAGAAAATCATGAAAGAGGAAGAAATAATGATAAACAAAGTTGTGTATAATGAGGGAACTGTGGAGTGTGTGAAAGCTCTTTATAGCTCTTAAGTTACAAATGAATTATAATGATCGTCCTTCTAATTAGAATACATTCTATGTTGCACAGTTTTCCCTATTGGGTAATTTGTTTATACCGTGCATGTTTTGAGTAATAAAACATTAAGATTTAAAACCCATTATATTGTAAATCAGGCATTGCAAATTAGCGGCTTGAAAGGTAGAAATAACAAAGAGGGAGCTTGTATTTATACAGCAATTTCCATAACCCAAAGTGCCTGAAGCCAATAAAGTGATGTTCTCTTTACTGTTGCTGCCAATTTGCGCACAGCAAGCTCCCAGAATTCAGGAATGCAACAATAACAGATAATCTGTTTAGGAATTTAGGAACATAGCAAATAGGAGCAGTCGTAGGATGTTTGTTCCCTCGGGTCTGCTCTACCATTCAATTACGTCATGGCTGATCTCGTACCTCACTGCCCACTTTCCCCTCGTTATCCCCATGTCCCTTGAAGCCTTTGCTATCTCGACATCTATTGATTTCTGCCTTGAACAGACTGAATGATTGAGCATCCACAGGCCCCTGGGGTAGAGAATTCCAAAGGTTCACAACCCTCTGAGTGAAGAAATGCCTCCTCATCTCAGTCCTAAATGGCTTTGCCCCTTATTCCGAGACCGTGTCTCCTGATTCGAAATTCCCCAACCAGGGGAAACATCCTTCCTGCATCTACCCTGTTGAGCCCTTTAAGAATTTTATATCTTTGAATGCTCAGTCTTCTAGCCTCCAGAGAAAAAACGCCCATTATATTTAATCCTTCCTCATAGGACAATCCCTCCAACCCAGGAATTAGTTTGGTGAACTCCCTCTAGGTCAAATGTATCTTTCTTTAGTTAAGGAGACCAAAACTGTACTCAATACTCCAAGTGTGGACTTACCAAGACTCTATATAATTGCAGAAGGACATCTTTACTCCTATACTCAACCCTCTTATCGTAAAGACCAACATACCATTTGCCTCCTTAATTGCTTGCTGTACCCTCATGTTAGCTTTTAGTGACTCATGAATAATGACACCCAAGTCCCTTTGACATTTAACATTTCTCAGTCTCTCGTCCTTTAAGAAATACTCTATAGTTCTGCTTTTCCTACCAAAATAGATCATCTCACATTTCTCCACATTGTATTCCATTGTCAAGTTTTTACTCACTCGCTTAATGTTTCCACATCCTCTTGAATTGTCTCCTGACAATTCGCACTTCTACCTAGTTTAGTGTCATCTGCGAACTTGTAGATAATAATTTAATCCCCACATCAAATCATTGGTGTAGATTGTGAATGGTTGAGGCTCAAGTATTGATCCTTGTGGTACTGTATTATTCAACCTGAAAATGACCCATTTATTCCTACTCTCTGAATTCTGTAAATTAACCAGTTCTCAATCAATGGCAGTATATTACCCCCAATCCCATTTGCTCTAATTTTGTTTACTAACCTCTTATATGGGACCTTATCAAAATCTTTGTGAAAATCTAAATATACCACATCCACCAGCTCCCCCTTATTTATTCTGCTCGTTACAACCTCATAAGCCTCAACAGATTTGTAAAGATGATTTACCTCTCATAAATCCATGTTGATTCTGCTCAATCCTACCATTATTAAGTGTCCTGTTATCGCATCCTTTATTATAGATTCTAATATAGTTTATTCTGACACGGTATCCCTGGTTCGAGATCCCCCTCTCCAGCCTGGGGAAATATCCTTCCTGCATCCTTCCTTTTTTTCAATAAATTTAGAGTGTCCAATTCATTTTTTCCAATTCAGGGGCATTTTAGCGTGGCCAATCCACCTAGCCTGCACATCTTTGGGTTGTGGGGGCGAAACACACACAAACACGGGGAGAATGTGCAAACTCCACACGGACAGTGACCCAGAGCTGGGATCGAACTTCGGGAGCTCGGCGCTGTGAGGCAGCAGAGCTAACCACTGCGCCACCGTGCTGCCCCTCCTGAAAGAATCTTGCACGTTTCAATGAGATCATATCTCATTCGTCTAAACTCGAGAGCACACAGGCCCAGTCTCCTCAATCTCTCATCATAGGACGCTCCTGCCATCTCAGGAATCAACAATTTACGTTACCAACTAGTTTTGTGTTATCAGCAAACTTGGAAATATCACATTTGGTCCCCACATCCAAATCATTGATGCAAAAACAGAGAATACTGGACAACCTCAGCAGGTCTGACAGCATCTGTGGAGAGAGAAGGGCGCTAACGTTTCGAGTTTGGATGACTCTTTGTCAAAAGCATCCAGACTCAAATCTTTAGCTCCCTTCTCTCTCTCCAACGAGGCTGTCAGACCTGCTGAGATTGTCCAGTATCCTCTGTTTTTGTTTCAGATTCCAGCATCCGCAGTAATTTGCTTTTATCCAAATCATTGATATAGATTCTGAATAGCTGGGGCCCAAGAACCTTGTGGTACCTCGCGTGTCGCAGCCTGCCAATCTGAGAATGACCTGTTTCTTCCTACCCTGTTTTTAGTCCATTAACCAATTCTCAATTCATGCCAGTATATTACCCCCAATCTCACGCGCTCCTGTTTTGCTTACTAACCTCTTTTGTGTGGGACATTAGGCATCGGCAACGCAGCCCCACATGCGGGTTTCGTAGCGGCCAGGGGGTGGGCTTCAATGGGAAATCTCGTTGACAAGCGGCGGGAGCAGAGAATCCCGCCGTCAGTGAACGCCGCGTTGCCGAGAAACACACGGCTGGGAAACCGGAGAATCCGGCCCATCAACCTTCGGTCCCATCACTTTCTCCAGCACCACTTTTATACTAATACCAATTTATTTTCATTCTCGGGCAGTACGGTGGCGCAGTGGTTAGCACTGCTGTCTCACAGCGCCGAGGTCGCAGGTTCGATCCCGGCTCTGGGTCACTGTCCGTGTGGAGTTTGCACATTCTCCCCGTGTTTGAGTGGGTTTCGCCCCCACAACCCAAAGATGTGTAAGGTAGGTGGATTAGCCACGCTAAATTGCTCCTTAACTGGAAAAAATGAATTGGGTACTCTAAATTTATTTATTAAAAAAAATATATTTAAAAAAAATTATTTTCCTTCTCCATCCCCGATAATCCCTTGGTTCTCTAGTATTTCTGGTAGGATTTTTATACCTTCCACCGTGAAGACAGGCACAAACCTGTCGCAGCCCGGGAATGGGAAAATTAGGGAGGCAGCTAAAACTCCAGTAACTTCCTGAGGCACCGGAAAATCCCGCCCAAAGTATTTGGTGAGTGAAATTTGCAAATTTAGTAAATTTGTTTAGTGGTATTGGTTGGGGGATAGATTTTGGCCAGGACTCCAGAGGAAAACCCCTCCCCTCCCGCCTCGTTGAAAAACATAATGTTGTGGGATCTCTGACATCCTTTTGAGAGGGTAGATGGGGCCTGAGTTTAATGTCTCAACAGAAACAGAGCACACCTCTGATGGTGTAGCACCTCGCTCAGTACCGCGCTGGGAGTGTCCGCTTCAGTTTTGTGCTCGGGGGGCCGGGGGTGGGGGGGGGGGGGCCTGGAGCAGCTCTTGGGCACACTGCCCCTTGATCCAAAGGTTGCAATGGCCATTGAGCCCCATAAAGAAGAATGAGGGAGAATGTGGAAGAAACATTGCGTGTGATGAGAAACAACACTGTTCTTTAGGACCTCTCGTCCCTCCAGGTTTTCTTTTATTCTTTTCATGGGTGTGGCCAGCTTGGCCATCATTTGTAATGCCCATCTCTAATTGCCCTTGAGGACGTGGTGGTGATCTGCCTTCGTGACACCATGGCAGTCCCTGCACTAGTCGTTGATGAAAAGGGACAAAAACAACATAGGCGATGGGGGGATAGCGGAAATATGAAGGGACTGCTTTGAATGAAGGCAGATAGGGTGGAAGAAACAGTTTTGATGACGTTTAATCAATTCTAAAGAGATACAGCAAGAACAGACTACATAATATGGTTGCTTATAATTAAGTCGAATAATTGCTGCTATGAATATTTAATTTGCATCCTACTGGCTGTCATTTGTCAGAATATGTAGTTTAACGCAGGCTACATGTGTGTGACGATTTGTGGATTTTACGCGCACACAGTGCTTTTAGTTCACTAATTAATTTTGTTGCTTTGCTGGTCAACCGTTTCAGTCCTCCAAGCCTGCAGTTAGCAGCGAAAACAATTAAAGAGTCGGTGTCACAAATGTGAAAAATGCAGGAAAAGGAAATAATTAATTCACCACAACAGGACATGATGCAGCGGAGGATAGCCTGCCTTCAAAGATTTCACTTGAATGGTTATAATAGCCGCTAAGTAGCTGACTTCAAAGGACTTCAATGCTTTAAATTCAGCAGCTTTCCTGCTATTCTTGTTAGCTGGACCCACGGTTGCTATAAGTAACCCATATCCTGGCCCCTGTGGACTCAGGTGGTTGGGCCTTTGTTATTGCAGCGCAAACTGCCCCAGAAACAGTTGTCAGTGTTTCCAGTCAAATTGTCCAACTTGCTTGATTTAGCGGTGATGCCACTATATATACAGTTGAATAATTGCCACTGTTTCAACACCGGAGGAAAATAGCAGTGGTTTGTGGTTGTGCTAGCTTTGATCTGGTATCTCCCATGTGATCCATGTTACCTGACGGATAGTTTCATTTGGTTCTTAACTTGTGCAGGTGAAAACAGCTCTCGCATTCAGAGCAACGCACCTGAGGACAAGCGTCCCCTAGCCTGGAAGAATCCAGGTGATGGAAACCGGCAATGAAAACAGAACGTGCTGGAAGTACTCCGCAGGTCAGGCAGCACCTGAGGAGAGAGAAACTGTGAACATTTCAGGTCAAGATTACCCGAGCCAGAATCCCCTACAATGTGGCTTATTTCTACCATTAACATTGTGGCCGCACTTAAGAAACCAAGCCCACTCCCGCAGCATGGTAGTACAGTGGTTAGCACAGTCGCAGCTCCAGGGTCCAAGGTTCGATTCCCGGCTTGGGTCACTGTCTGTATGGAGTCTGCACGTTCTCCCCGTACTAGCGTGGGTCTCCTCCGGGTGCTCCGGTTTCCTCCCACAGTCCAAAGATGTGCAGGTTAGGTGGATTGGTCACGCTAAATTGGCCTTGGTGTCCAAAAAGGTTAGGTGGGGTTACTGGGTTACGGGGATAGGGAGGAGGTGTGGGCTTAGGTAGGGTGCCCTTTCCAAGGGCCGGTGCAGACTCGATGGGCCGAATGGCCTCCTTGTACACTACATTCTGTGATAAATTAGCAACATTTTTTAAAACATAAATTTACAGTACCCAATTCATTTTTTCCAATTAAGGGGCAATTTAGCATGGCCAATCCACCTACCCTGCACATCTTTGGGTTGTGGGGGCGAAACCCACGCAAACACGGGGAGAATGTGCAAACTCCACACGGACAGTGACCAAGAACTGGGATCGAACCTGGGACCTCGGCGCCGTGAGGCAACAGTGCTAACCCACTGTGCTGTCATAAATTAGCAACATGATTGAATATAATCTCAGGCGAAGCAGTATGTTAATAGCGATCTGAATGTATTCATTTGTTTGTTTGGCTGTTTCTTCTTTTTTCTTAAAAAAATGTTTTATTTAAAAGTACCCAATTCTTCTTTTCCAATCAAGGGCCAATTTAGTGTGGTCAATTCACCTACCCTGCACATCTTTGGGTTGTGGGGGTGAGATCTATGCAGACACGGGGAGAATGTGCAAACTCCACACGGACAGTGACCCGGGGCTGGGATCGAACCCAGGTCTTCGGTGCCGTGAGGCAGCAGTGCTAACCACTGCACCACCGTGCCGCCCAAAGGCTCACTGCTAATAAGCGAAAAGGTACTCGGGGAAAATTCCTCTTCAGCCCTGGGACAATTGCAGCCAGCCCAGGAGATTACACAGACCAAGTGCTGTCTCTAAAAGAATTCACCTTCTATATGCAATATATGTCCCAGTGAGGAACTGGTCCAGCTCCTTCTTAAAGGCAAGTAGAGGTTCAACATCCTCCAAAGCAACCAACAGTATATTTCAGACACTTGCTGCTCCCTTGGAACATTAAAGTTAGCACAAGTACCAGCGATCAAGGCTCAGAATCTTTCTTGTCTGAAGGATTCTGTTTATCACTGCACTACCTGTGTCACTGGCGGAGTTAAATCTGGGGCAGGCATGATGGGCTACATGGCCTCAGGCCTTCTCCTTCTATAAAGTTTCTTTTTTTAAAAAAAAAAACATTTTTATTCTCCTTTTTCACATTTTCATCAAATATACACACAACAGCAGATAACCAACAATAACAAAGACAATGGCCATCCCTTGCCCACAACCCCTTTATCCTGCAAACCCCCAAACAGCCCCCAACATCTTTAATTCAGAACCAGAAAGAAAAAAGGAAATCCACGGTCATCCCAAACATAATCACCAATAACCTACACATTCTACCCCCCCCCACCCCCCACTCCTAATGTTCCATGTCATCCAATTCTTGAAAGTGCATGATAAATAAAGCCCACATTTTGTAGAACACTTCCACCCTTCCCTTCAGCATGAACTTCACCTTCTCGAGTGTTGAAGACTCCCCCCGCCACGCCGAGGCGCAGGGTGGCCAAGCTGACCTCCACCCCAACAGGGACCCGCCTTCGGGCGATCAGCGAGGCGAAGGCTAAAACATCTGCCCCCACATCTGTCTCCAACCCTGGCTGGTCCGGCACCCCGAATATGGCTTCTAGGGGCCCTGGTTCAAGCCTCACGTGCACCACCCTCGAGGTAACCCTGAAGATCTCCCTCCAAAACCCCTCCAGTTTTGGACAGGCCCAAAACATGGGAACATGAATTGCGGGGCTCCTCCCACAGCGCTGACTACATCCTCCACCCCCTCAAAGAGTCGGCTCATCCTCGTCCTCGTGAGGTGCGCCCTTTACACCACTTTCAACTGTATCCGCCCGGCCTCGCGCACAAGGTTGAGGCATTCACCCTCCGGAGCACCTCACACCACAACCCCTCCTCCATGCTCTCCCCCAACTCTTCCTCCCACTCCACCTTATTCCTCTCCAATGATACCTTGTCCTCCCCCAGAATCAGCCCCTAGATGGCCGACACCGCCCCCTCTCCCCCCCCCCCCCCCCCCCCACCTCTCCATTCCCCCTGCCGTCAATACCTCCTCCAACAATGTGGGGGCTGGCGCCATCAGACACCCCTGAACCTCCTCCTGGCGAAATCTTGGACCCGCAGATATCTAAACATCTCCCCCTGCCCCAGCCCAGATAGAGTTTCTTTTTCAATCACCACTTCTCCTTTGTAACAGAATAATGGGTTGGAATGCCAAACATTTGTAATTCCAGTCTCATGTATGAATTTATTCAGCTGTTCAAGGAGTCTTGAGAACCTGATTGAGATCACACTTGAAGATTCCAATAGCGTGTGGGCGAGTTGAGGCCAGATTTCCAGTGTTCGGAGGTGGCTCGGGCAGTATTGCACACAGATGCCGTTTACATCGAAAGGATGTTTTCGATTTCTTCTGGCGAGCCACTTAAAATTCTGTTTTTCATTTTGGCTTGCTTGATTTTCGTCTGCTGTTACTATTTTTCCATGGAAATTCCATGACCTCACTGCCATGTACTATTCCCTTCCTGGATTAGGGACATGCTGGCTAATTGCTGCCTGAGACGTAAGTGCCAGGAGCTATCCGGGAAAGATTGTTTGCAGATACCTATTAGGTACTCCAGGATTGACACAGCAAGTGAACAGGAGATTTAAAGGTCATCCACGCAAACAGAGAGGTGTATGAGCACTTTTGTTGAGGTTTCTGTTGGCCGTGAATATTGTCATTTGTTAGGTTGTGAAAGTAGCATTTATATTTGCAAATTGCTTTTGTCGTGTAATTGCCTGTCTCGGCTACCTGTGAGTAGCATGCAGTTTAACCACGCCTGCAAGTATTGTTGTCTACAAAAGCAGACAAACAAGTTGTCTTAGCGTGTCTCTCAGTGAAATAAATTTGAGGATTTGAAGGTTATAGTTACGCAGCCATTATAAGTAAACAAGGATTACTCTTTAGAAATGAAAAGGGTTGGAGTTGATTCCTTCAATGATGCACTTGCTTTTTAAAAAAAATCTAATCTCTTGGGTGCAGTTTTAAATGTACTGCGTTACATTCCATCTCTGCAGTGCAGATGGAGGACATTCGGCCCATTGAGTCTGCACCGACCCTCTGAAAGAGCCATCCTACCATGTCCAATCCACCACCCGATCCCCGCAATCCCACTTAGGGGCAATTTAACACGGCCAATCCACCTAACCTGCACACCTCTGAACTGTGGGAGGAAACCGGAGCGCCTGGAGGAAACCCACACAGTCACGGGGTGGAGGGGAAAGTGCAAGCTCCACACAGTCACCTGTAGCTGGAATCGAACCCGGGTCGCTGGCGCTGTGAGGCAGCAGTGCTAACCATTGTGCCACCCTGTCGCCCCCAGCTTCTGTTGCCTTGAATCTCAATATAATAGTGATAATAATCTTTATTGTCACAAGCAGGCTTACATTAACACTGCAATGATGTTACTGTGAAAAGCCCCTAGTCGCCACATTCCGGCGCCTGTTCGGATACACTGAGGGAGAATTCAGAATGTCCAATTCACCTCATAGCATGTCTTTCGGGACTTGTGGGAGGAAACTGGAGCACCCGGAGGAAACCCACGCAGACACGGGGAGAACGTGCAGACTCCACACGGGGGGGGCCGTACAGTGTTCGAGCAACTTAGAAGTTGTCTGTTCAGGTACCATCAAGGTAAATTATGAAACTGAATTTCAATAGGTCTGATCCAACATATGAATGATGGGCCAAATGGGCTCCTTCTGTACTCTGACATTCTATGATTCGTGGTCCGATGTCGTTTTATGATTGCGGATGACACATAATTCCAATGCCTTTGCTCTGTTGTAAACAGAACAAAAGAAAGGGTATGGTAACATAGTGATTGTGTTCCTGGACGATCCAGGACCTGAACAACAGAGGATCCAGCAACATGAGTTCAAATCCCACCATGGCAACTGGGAACTTATATTCAATTAATAAAATCTGGAATAAAAAGCTAAATCAGTAATAGTGACCAGGACACAATTGGATTGGAGACTGGTTCACTAGTCTCCTTTTGGGGAAGAAATCTACCAACCGTATCTGTTTGGCTGGTGATGCTGACAAAATATCAATAGAAGCAGAAATAGTGGCGGTCATGGATGAGGTGAAAATTGTTGAGCATGGTCTACCGGATTGGCTGGCTGCGCTCAGATATGTCACGTGATCCAGGTGGCTTGCATCCCAGGTTGACAAAGGAAGTAGGGGTTGGAGATAGCAGAAGGGCTTTCCAAAATCTTCAAATCTTCCCTAGATGTGGGGAAGGTTCCAGAGGATTTCAGAATGGCAGGTGTGACTCCCTAGTCACGACAGGCTGGTCAGGGGCAGCACAGTGGCTAGCACAGTTGCTTCACAGCTCCAGGGTCCCTGGTCCAATTCCCGGCTTGGGTCACTGTCTGTGCGGAGTCTGCACGTTCTCCCCGTGTCTGCGTGGGTTTCCTCCGGGTGCTCCGGTTTCCCCCCACAGTCCAAAGATGTGCAGGTTAGGTGGATTGGCCGTGATAAAATAAAATTGCCCTTAGCGTTCAAAAAGGTTGGGTGGGGTTGCGGGGATGGAGTGGAGGTGTGGGCTTAAGTGGGGCGCTCTTTCCAAGGGCCGGTCCTGACTCGATAGGCCGAATGGCCTCCATCTGCACTGTAAACTTTATGATTCTATGGACATCAGTATTGGTAAAGTTTTCAAAACAATAATCAGGAGAAATAAATTCAACAGGTACTTCTTTTATAATTCCATGGGTTCTGGGTGTCACTGGCGAGACCGCATTTGTTGCCCATTCCTATTGACACGAATGTCTCGCTCGGCCGTTTCAGAGGGTAGTTAAGAGTCAACCACATTGCTGTGGGTCTGAAGTCACATGTAGGCCAGACCGGGTCAGGACGGCAGATTCCTTTCCCTGAAGGATGTTCGCGAAGCAACTGGGTTTTTAATGAAAATTGATGATATTTCTTGAGACTAGCTTTCAACTTCCAGATTCATTAGTAGAATTTAGCGGCCATAGTGGGATTTTAACCCCTGTTCCCAGAGCATTAGCCTGGCAGCATCTGTAGAGAGAGAAAATAACTAATGTTTTGCGTCCTGATGACCCCTTGTCAAAGCTGGAAGATGACCCTTTGAGAAAGGGTCATGTGGACTCGAAACGTCAGCTCCTTCCTCTCCTTACTGATGCTACCAGACCTGCTGAGATTTGCCAGCATTTTCTCTTTGGTTTCAGACTCCAGCATCTGCGGTAATTTGCTTTTATAGAATTAGTAAAAAAGCGGATTGAGTTTGATTAGTCTAATTGACGAGGTAACCAAGGGAACATCGATGAAGGGAAAGCAATGGATGTTGTCTACCGGGATCTTGAGCAGACATTTTGCAAAATACCACATGACAGGCTGGTGAACAGAAATGAGGCTCATGGATGTGAAGGTCAACCTGGATTTTTTTTTTAAAATGACTTACGGGCAGAAAGCAGCAAGATCAGATAAAAACAGAAAATGCTGGAAATACCCAGCAGGGTCTGGTGGCATCTGTGCAGTGAGAAACCGTGTTAACGATTCAGGTTGATGACCTTTCATCGGAACCTCGGGTAACTGCAAGAAAAAAAAGTACCTGACAATGGAGGTAAACTATAGGATGGAGCATAATCTGAGCGGGAGATTTGAGGAACTGTCATGACAGCTGATCAGTGAGCGTTATTTCACAGCTCTCAACGCTGGGTCCTAATTCTTTCAACGCCAAGTAGATATCTTGGCCTGATCAGTGTATTAGAAACTTGTGATAAGAGCTGTGATTTTTAAAATTTAGATTGATTTTCAGGTCTAGGATCATGAACAGAATCAATGTTAAACATGTTTACCAGTGAAACTTGTTCAGTGGCTCCCTTTGAGACTGACTGAATTGCATCTTCATGGTCATATGCTGACAGTGTTGTTCAGTAATAATTACAGGTAGACTGTCTTCCCCTACAGAATGGACTTGCAGCTGCAGGTTGGGTAATGAAATCAAATTTCAAATTTCGGTTTACAAAACCAAAAAGGTTAATAACTTGCTCATGCAATGTGAGATTGTACGGTGGAAAGAAATTGAGTGCTTGCTTCACATTCCAACCATGTCGCTCCGACACCCAATTGTTGAATGCGGGCCAGAATTTAAAATCTTGGAAAGTACACATACTTTCCTGGCTAACACCCCATTTATATTATGTTCCGAATTAGTTCCCTTTAGTGGTAAACTATCACAACACTTAAGTCGTTGCTTTGAGGATTAGGGGAGGCTGCGATTTACCAAATTATAATTATGGATTCGCAAGGTTCCTCAAGAATCGACAAGGGGCTGGATTGTCTGTCCAGCAACTCCGGAATCTGGAAACGCAATCGGGTGGGGGATTGCATGTCAGCCGGACATGAATGAAATGAAAATCGCTTATTGTCACAAGTAGGCTTCAAATGAAGTTACTGTGAAAAGCCCCTAGTCGCCACATTCCGGCGCCTGTTCGGGGAGGCTGTTCCGGGAGGCTGGCGCCCGATGGAATGCCATGCTCCGGTGCCTCGACAGTGGCGTGAATGCGTTCTGCGCCGCAGGCTGGTGTGGACAAGCAAATTGTACAGTAAACGCCGTTGGCATTTCATTAATGGGCCCGACCCAGCAATTTCTGAACCCCTGCGATGTTCCGCCTCCCCCGGGAGGAATTACCGACGGTGAGGTTCACTTGTGGTATTTAAAATCGGGAAACAGGTGCCATGGCTGCTGAGAGAGAGTGAGGGGGGGTACGGAAAGTATCCAACACCGCTATAGTGGCTGACAGTTGGGCCGCTGGCCAGGGAGCTTCTGCCAGAGCCGTGGGGGGGGGGGGGCTGCCGGAGGTGGGCCATGGGGGGGGGGGGGGGGGGGGGGCAGGAGGCAGGGGGACCAGGAGGTGGGCCATGGGGTGGGGGTAGACAGACACAGACTGTGGAGAAATGCATCACTGTAAATACACAAGGGGTTAATGTAAATACACTGGGATTAAATAAACACCAGAGGGAGCACCAGAGACATCATGACACACAGACATTCAACCAATAGGTCAGTAAGATAGGACACGACCAATGGGCAGTCAAGACGCACCCAGAGGTGACACTACCACAAGGGGGCTACCCATATAAAAGGACAGGGCTCACATGCTCTTTCTCTTTCCATAGGCGACACTCAGAAAGACAGGGGCAGATCAGGGAAGCATCACACCCATCGCATGGATTAGAGCAGACTGGTTAGTTAGATTGAGTTACTATAGTTAGATTAGCAGGAGAGTCGAACCCAAGTAGGAGAATTGTTAATTGTTCAATAAATGTGTTAAGTCTATCTCCAGGTCTGAACCTTCCTTTGTCAGAGTATACATCAAGGAAGCAGCGTATGCTACGTGAAGAAGCATAACACAACACAGACCACCATTTCCCCAGCCTTCAAAGCAGCCATAAGGCCATGCACGTCACTGATTGCTCATTGAGAACTTAGCGCCATGGGGAAAATGGGTACCTCCCCAGGCCACCCCCCCTAAGTACCCTCTGGCCCCAACCGACCCATCAATGGGATGAGCGTGCTCCAGTGCGACCCGTGCCATCCTCCCGGCTGGGATGAGGGTTTGTGGGGAGTGGAGTGTCTAACGGCAGTTCCTGATTGTCCGGCTCTGCAGTGCCGATTCCAACCCCGTCGTATCGCCCACCGGCATGCTTTGGAATTGCACTGGTTCCACATGAGGCCTGTGCTAGCCCATTAGGCTATCCTGACTCGCTCCGGGACCGGCGTCGCTATTGTGCCATCACCACTTAAAACGGAGAATCCAGCCAAGGTCGTTGAGGGGGATTTCTAGTTGGCCCCAGTTTTCTCTTTAGGATTTGGGTTCGCAATCCTGACCTCTTCAACCAGCTGGGTGCTTAAAATGAAAGTGTGAAAAAACGTAGGATGTGCCAAAGTACTTGAAAAGGATTTCCCATTTTCATTGTCTCAGTCACTTACATCATTCCCGACACTTGGGAGGTATTATTGGAGGAGTGTTGAAAAAAAAGTGTTAATCTTGCTGCTGTTTGTTTCCATTTGGGTGACCGCTCCGGCCTTGTAGAGTCGGCAAAGGACAACACGACTATTGGCTCACCTTATAAAGAGGATTAATCTGTCACCTTTCACAGCCAATTTGGAGCATTGACATGGGAATCTCCTGTTATTTGCCAAAAGTCCAATAAGATTAAAATGTTTCCTCCAACTGAATAATCTCTTATATACACTCATGAAGGGCAGCACTGATGGTGCAGTGGGTTAGCACTGCTGCCTCACGGCGCCGAGGTCCCAGGTTCGATCCCGGCTCTGGGTCACTGTCCGTGTGGAGTTTGCACATTCTCCCCGTGTCTGCGTGGGTTTTACCCCCACAACCCAAAGATGTGCAGGGTAGGTGGATTGGCCACGCTAAATTGCCCCTTAATTGGAAAAATTGAATTGGGTACTCTAAATTTTTTTTAAAATAAGATATATATATATATATATACATATACTCCTGACCTCATTACCAGCATCTTGTTTTTTTTTTAAACCTCCTTCAGGTTTTTCTTCCCCAAAATGATTTGTAATTGTACAAAATCTACACATTTTTAAAACTTCAGTTGAGGTTTTTTAGATATTTCACAGTTGGATTTTAAGCTTTTAAAAATGATCTCTCGAGGTGTGGGTATCACTGGAAGGGTGGCATATATTGCTGATTCCTACTGACCCTTAAACGCAGTGTCTCGCTCGGCCACTACAGGGAGGGGCATTTAAGAGCCAACCACATTGCTGTGGGTCTGGAGACACACGCAGGCCAGACCGGGTAAGGACGGCAGATTTCCTCCCCTAAAGGACATTCGTGAACCAGATGGGTGTTTATGGCAATCGATAGTTCACGGGCGCCTTTACTGAGACTAGCTTTTCAATTAGAGATTTAGAAAACTAAATAGCTGAATTTAAACTCCACCTGCTGCTGTGGTGGGATTTGAACCCCAGTATGCTAGCCTGGGCCTCTGGATTGTTATTCCAGATGACACAGTGGTTTGCACTGTTGCTTCACAGCGCCAGGGTCACAGGTTCGATTCCTGGCTTGGGTCACTGTCTGTGCGGAGTCTGCACGTGTCTGCGTGCGTTTCCTCCAGTTTCCTCCCACAGTCCAAAGACGTGCAGGTTAGGTGGATTGGCCATGCTAAATTGCCCCTTAGTGTCCCACGGGTGGGGTTATGGGGTTACAGGGATAGGGTGGGCCTAGGTAGGGTGCTCTTTCGGAAGGACGGTGCAGACCCGTTGGGCCGAATGGTCTCCTTCTGCCCTGTAGGGATTCTAAGTTGGCATGGCAGATTGAGGCTGGCTGGGTAGGCTGTGGGATCTGTGATGAGGATGTGTGTTGGTTCCAATCCTGCAGCCACGCGGCCTCTGCTGTTAATCCTTGGCACGGTGGTCTTAGTCGTACAGGCTTGCGTGCTAGGTGAGCAGCAGGTGGATTGGTAAGATCCTTGTGCAGCCTCAGGCTTGGGTTGATGTAGACCTTCTCCAGGAGCTTACCACTATGCCACAAACTCCCCCAGAATAACCAGACTGACTCTAGCAGTTTTGCTATGTGGCAAACTCACCGCTTTATTTCTTTTTAAAAAAATTAAAAAAATTTAGAGAACCCAATTCATTTTTTTCCCCAATTAATGGGCAATTTAGCATGGCCAATCCACCTAGCCTGCACATCTTTGGGTTGTGGGGGCGAATTAATGCGAACACAGAGAGAATATGCAAACTCCACACGGAAAGTGACCCAGAGCCGGGATCGAACCTGGGACCTTGGCACCTTGAGGCAGCAGTGCTAACCACTGCACCACCGTGATGCCCTCTCACTGCTTTATTTCTAAAGCTATTTGGTCCCAGACACATTGTGTTGCTGGAGCCACCTATCAATTTCTGGCTCATTTTATTTAATCCTGATGGTATTTGATGGATTCCACTCATCTAAATTGTTGCCCTGTGAATCTCTGCCTTTTTCAGCTCATTAAATTCTCTCTCCCGGCCGGATGGCATGGTGGCGCAGTGGTTAGCACTGCTAACTCATGGCGCTGAGGACCCAGGTTCATTCCCGGCCCCGGGTCACTGTCCGTGTGGAGTTTGCACATTCTCCCCGTGTCTGCGTGGGTCTCACCCCCACAACCCAAAGATGTGCAGAGTAGGTGGATTGGCCACGCTGAATTTTATTTAATCATGGTGCAATCACACACACACACTGACACACTGATGGACATACAGTAGGACCAACCAACATACACAACATCGCAGCCAATCACCCGTGAGAGCACACGCACTATAAAGACAGGGGACACCAGAGTTCCCGCTCATTCTAGCAGCAGCCAGCTCAGAGCACAGAGCTCACAGCCTGCCTCTCAGACATTCACCATGTGCTGAGTGCCTCACCTAGATAGTGATAGGACAGGGTCCACAGATAGGCTGGTAATGCACGTACCCAAGCTTACAGTATGTTATTACAGTTGAGTTGTCAATAAAATAGAGTTACACCATCTCCAGCCGTGTTGACCTGTTTGTAGACCAGAACACCCAACACGACAGGAGTGGACGCATACTCGCCCCTGTGAGACATACCTGCAACGTATCAGCAATCCGCCATCCTGCACCATGGAGAACATCAACCCGCCGCCTCCGCTCCGCATCGCTGGCAATCTCGGGGTGAATTGGAAGCTTTTTAAACGGCACTTCCAGCTCTTCCTCAAGGCCACAGACAGGGAGAATGCATCGGACACCAGGAAGATTGCCCTTCTTCTCTCCGCGGCAGGGCAACACGCCATCCACATCTTTAACTCCCTGACATTCGCGGACGGCGAGGACAAAACCAAATACAAGACGGTGCTCCTAAAATTTGATGAACACTTCAGCGTTGAAGTCAATGAAAGCTTCGAAAGGTACCTGTTCCAGCAGCGCCTGCAGGGTAAGGACGAACCTTTCCAGTCTTATTTAATGCACCTCCGCATCCTCGCGCAGTCCTGCGGCTATGGGCCCACCTCTGACTCCATGATACGCGAGCAGATAGTTTTCGGGGTCATGTCGGACACCCTGCGCCAGCAGCTCCTTAAAATCAAGCAACTCACCCTAGCGACGGCTATCAAGACCTGCGTCCTGCATGAGAACGCCACCAGCCGGTACTCACACGTCCAGGCGGCCGAAACGGTGCGGCACGGGCCCCACGAGGCGGAGCGGGTCCAGACGACCGAGTACCTCCTGGCCCGGAGGAGGGCGGCCGTTTCGTGCGCTTTCCGAGGCCTCCCGCACTTGTACGCGCCAAAAGAGGGGACGTTGACGCGGAGGTACGCGATGCGCAGGCGCGCACTACGCAAGACCGCACCGCGCATGCGCGGTGGCGCAACAAACGCACATGCGTCATGACATGCGGCAACTATAGCTCCGCCCATTTAAAGCGGCAATGTCCGGCCAAAGCGCGACAATGCCCACGCTGTGGCAGGCTTGGCCACTGTGCTGCCTGCTGTCGAGCACCTCAGCCTGCCAGCTCGCAACAGTTTAACCAGCCTCGCAGTCGGGCAATTCTACCCACGTTCACCGAGTCCGATCCTGACATCATACAGACCAGTGACACTGAGGACAGGGAGCCTTTCCGCATTGCTGTCATCAACAAGAACAAGCTGTCCCCGAGCCGAACGCACCAGCCGCTGTCAGTGCACAGCATTGATCCGGACGACGAGTGGTGTGCCACCCTGACGGGCAACCGATCCCAGATCAGATTCCGCCTGGACTCTGGTGCTTCCGCCAATCTCCTCGCATGGTCAGCACTTCAAACCCTGGGGGTCAAACCAGCAATTCTTCCATCCATCTGTCAACTGGTCGACTATAATGGCAACGTCATCCCCGCCACGGGATCGTGCCAACTCGAAGTGACGCACCGTGTGAAGCCATCCTACCCTTCGAGATCAATGGTTCTTCAAAGGACTCTCTGCTAGGCACACAGGCGTGCAAAATCCTCCACCTCGTTCAGCGAGTACACTCTCTCTCTCCAGAAGGCACGTCTGACTTCCAAGATGCGGAATTCTGGGCGCAACTAAACTCACTCCTCTCTCACAACCAGGATGCTTTCGAGGGCATGGGTACACTGCCCTACCCATACAAAATCCTGCTCAAACAGGGTGCCACCCCGGTAGTTCATGCACCTCGCAGAGTCCCAGCACCCCTCAAGGACCGCCTCAAGCAGCAGCTGCAGGACCTTCAGGATCAAGGAGTGCATTCCCAGGTGACAGAGCCAGCTTCATGGGTCAACTCCATGATGTGCGTCAAGAAGCTTTCCGGCGAGCTCCCGATCTGTATTGACCCGAAAGACTTAAATCGCAATATAATGAGGGAACATTACCCTATACCCAAACGTGAGGAGATCATGTGCGAGATGGCTCAGGCAAAAATATTCACCAAGCTTGATGCCTCAAAGGGCTTCTGGCAGATTCAATTGGATCAGTCCAGCAGGAAGCTGTGTACCTTCAGCACTCCATTTGGCAGATACTGCTACAATAGGATGCCATTTGGCATCATATCGGCCTCTGAAGTTTTCCATCGCATCATGGAACAGATGATGGAGGGCATCGAAGGCGTGCGCGTCTATGTGGACGATATCATTATTTGGTCTACCACACCGCAGGAGCATATCAGTCGCCTCCAACGCGTCTTTCAACGGATACGGGTCCAGGGCCTGCGCCTTAACAGAGCCAAATGTTCTTTTGGCCAAACCGAGTTCAAGTTCTTGAGGGTCCACATCTCCCGGTTGGGTGTGCGGCCGGATGCCGACAAGGTGGCAGCCATCACGGCCATGCAGAAGCCCGCAGACAAGAAGGCGGTGGTGCTATGCTTTCTAGGAATGGTCAACTTCCTGGGAAAATTCATCCCTACCCTCGCTTCCCACACCACAGCTCTCCGGGAGGAGGCAGGGTATCCGGAAGCTCAACAAAGTCCATGTCAGGGATAACAAGAGGGCGTGGCACCAGTGCAGAATTTTGTAGCGAGCGTGGAACCAGACGAAGGGCACGCCATTCGCCACCGCAACCGGCGTGCCCGTCGTCTGGTTCCACGCTCGCTTCGAAACTCTGCACCGGTGCCACGCCCTCTTGTTGTCCCTGACATGGACTTTGTTGAGCTTCTGGATACCCTGCCGCCTCCTCACTCAACCGTGGCCCGGCCCATTCCTCAGCCGGTGGATCCTGAACCACCCTTGAGGCGGTCAACCCGAATTCGTCACCCACCTGAGAGACTTGAGAGCACAGGGCTCAAAGTCTGCCTCTCAGACATTCACCATGTGCTGAGTGCCTCACCTAGATAGTGATAGGACAGGGTCCACAGATAAGCTGGTAATGCAGGTACCCAAGCTTACAGTATGTTATTACAGTTGAGTTGTGAATAAAATAGAGTTACACCATCTCCAGCCGTGTTGACCTGTTTGTAGACCAGAACACCCAACACGACATTAGACCAGAACACCCAACACGACAGTTACCACTTGAGGTAAAAGTCTAATCATGCCCGGAGTTCTTTAGAGAGTTATGATGCCCTTTTGGAGAGATCCAGGTATCCTTTTGTTGAGGTCTTGTACCTGTGGGTGACGTCCAGGTACCCCTTTAGGATTGTTAAAAATGGACGTGAATGTGTTTAAAAGGGGATAAGGTTTGTGCAACTATCAAGTCAGTTAAATCTTCAGCCCAAATTGGAGCCAGGTCGTTCAAGGTTGATATCAGGAAGCATGGCCTCACACAAGAGAGAGTGGAAATATGGAACTCTTCTTCCCCACAATCCTGCTCCCCTGCCCCAAACAGCTATGAGGCTGGGGGTCAATCGTAAAGTTCAAAACTGGGATTGGTAGATTTTTATTGGGTAAGGGAATCGAGGGTTATGGAACCAACACAGATAAATGGAGTAAAGATCCAGGTGAGCTATGATCGAATGGAATGGTGGTGCAGACTCAAGAGGAGGAATAGTCTCCCCTTTTTCCTATATTTTTATTCTTGGATTTTTTTTCTCTCTCACTTTACACTAATTTTGATGTAGTTCGAGTTAATATCATTAATGCAAATCTCAGGGCAGCACGGTGGCGCAGTGGTTAGCACTGCAGCCTCACGACGCCGAGGTCCCAGGTTCGATCCCGGCTCTGGGTCACTGTCCGTGTGGAGCTTGCACATTCTCCCCCTGTTTACGTGGGTTTTGCCCCCACAGCCCAAAAGATGTGCAGGGTAGGTGGATTGGCCACGCTAAATTGCCCCTTAATTGGAAAAAAATGAATTGGGTACTCTAAATTTAAAAAAAATTAATGCAAATCTCATTTACTTTTCTCACAAACAGGAATTTGGATTATTTATAATTGAATACAATAAGTCACTTTGAGAATAGGTTTATCATAAATCGACTTGAACTAATGCCGATACATTTAGTGATAAAACCTGGAGGACAATCTAAACTGTCCTGGAATCTGTTATCTATTCGCTTTCTGCGAAAACACTTTTAGAAGTTTTGCATCATCAGAAAAGTTGTTCTTCATCTTCGTCAAGATCTGTCAAGACAATTAGAGGAGCATTGGTTTTAGATTTGGAGTAGTGTTGTAAATTTCGGGTTAAATTGTTTAATTCAACTGCGATGAGCTTTTTGGAGGGACTGATTTTTAAAAGATCTGAATAGATCTGATGATAAAATGCATTGAGAGAGTCTTTCAAGTAGTTTTGCTAAATACATAGGATACATGGCTTGAAAATGCTAATCCTCTGTACGCTTAAATGTTCTTGAAATAAATTTAACTGCGATTTAGTGATATTTGCATCTAGGATACATAGGCAGCCGTTGCAATTGTTTCTTGTTCAACACCGGTTCAGCCGCCTGAAGAATTTGTTGTTCCTTTCTCCATTGTAAAAAGAGAAAAAAAAAATTTCCACACACAGTTGTTATGTTAGTCTATGAAGTACTGCTTGCAGATAAGAGGAAATGTTTTCAAAGGAGTGCCTTCTCCGTATGACTCTGCTTGATGATTCTTCTCCGCCATCTTTCCTTCTCATTCATATGTTTCCTTGCCTGTGGCTACATTTCTTTCTTTATATCAATTAGCACAATGATTAATACAACAAAGCAAGCAGATTAGAGGTAATGGTCCACAATTAGCATCGCATTCTGCGGTAAAGGGTATGCCAAATACCCTAGCCGCTGCTTCCTCTGGAATTGAAATAAGTGTTCTCCTGATTCATCTGCTGGTTAATGTGAAGTGGGTCTGCTTTATTCTGCAAAACGCCATTCATCACATTACAGCTAGCTGAAATTGAGGTGCTGTATGCTCGAATTGACTGAATGAAGTGGAGGCCTTTGAATTTTGCATAATGCAGTCACGGAAGATCACAGTGTATGGAAATGCAGAAGGAGAGAGAGAGAGAAAAAACACCACATCTGAATATATTCAGACCTGTAGCTTTGTTCTAATTACAACAGCAGTGCTAAACAACTGGGCATGTCTATAAATAGAGCTGTAGATGTGCTGTCATGTGGTTTATACAGAACTCCTCAGAGTGTTGTTGGATTAAATGATGCATTTTGATTGACAGCTACCTTGAGATTTCGCTGATGGAGTTGTCAAACCATTATGCTAACAGGCTGCTCCAGTGACTGCAGCTGTACACATCCTCACAGCTCTCTAGCTGTACCCGGCTCGCCACTGTTCCGTGTACAAGCATGCGTTTTGTCATTTTTTTTATGGAGGAGAAAGAGAGATTTTCACGTTTACAATAATTACATTAGTGCCTTGGGCAGATTTTCCAACAAGGTTAACAGGGGAAGGTAGCTTGATGTTTGACTCTGGCTAATTGTCACTTTTAGCTGCCATTCTCTTCACCTTGTCCAGGTAAGAATTCCTCCCTCCGCTGCCAATAATGTGATCATATTTTAACGCAGACAGGGGCTGGTTTAGCACACTGGGCTAAATAAAGCAGACCAAGGCAGGCCAGTAGCACGGTTCAATTCCCGTATCAGCCTCCCCGAACAGGCGTCGGAATGTGGCGACTAGGGGCTTTTCACAGTAACTTCATTTGAAGCCTACTTGTGACAATAAGCGATTTTCATTTCATTTTCAGGGCAGCACAGTGGCGCAGTGGGTTAGCCCTGCTGCCTCACGGCGCCGAGGTCCCAGGTTTGACCCCGGCTCTGGGTCACTGTCCGTGTGGCGTTTGCACATTCTCCCCGTGTCTGCGTGGGTTTCGCCCCCACAACCCAAAGATGTGCAGGGTAGGTGGATTGGCCACTTAACTGGAAAAAATTAATTGGGTATTCTAAATTTATTTATTTTTAAAATATATATATTTTAACGCAGAACAGACTGCGTTCTATTAGAATAATAAGTCATTGACCCGGAGGTAATGACCACAAAACTGCCAGCATTTCTTTACTCCTCTGAAATTCACAACGGGCGCAGATAAACATGGAAACCCAGACGTTGTTCATCCTCCTATAGGGTGGGTTGTTGAGGCTGCCCCATTCTGGTCAAAGGTAATTCCACAAAAAAGCGTCAGAAAAAGCAGGACAAATCCAATCCGGCCAATTTCAAGCTTGTCAGTTTACTCTTGATTATCTGCAAAGTGATGGAAGGTATAGTTGACAGTGTTATCAAGCAACACTTGCAAGTTAGGAGTGTAATGGGCTAACACAGTGGCGCAGTGAGTAGCACTGCTGCCTCACAGCGCCGAGGTCCCAGGTTCGATCCCGGCTCTGGGTCACTGTCCGTGTGGAGTTTGCACATTCTCCCCATGTTTGCGTTGGTTTCGCCCCCACAACCCAAAGCTGTGCAGGGTAGGTGGATTGGCCTCGCTAAATTGCCGCTTAATTGGAAAAAATGAATTGGGTACTCTAAATTTTTTTTAAAAAGAAGTGTAATAGAATCCTCACCACTTGCCTGGATGAGTGCAGCTCCGACAACACTCAAGAAGCTCAACACCATCCAGGACAAAGCAGCCCGCTTGATTGCTCCCTCTTCCACCAACATTCACTCCCTCCACCACCGACGAACAATGGCAGCCGTGTGCACCATCTGCAGGATGCACTGCAGCAACTTGCCAAGCCTCCTTAACAGCACCTTGCAAACCTGCATATTCTTCCATCTAGAAGGACAAAGATAGCAGACACAGCAACACCATCTACAAGTTCCTCTTAAAGTCACACACTATGCTTTCTTGGTATATTCAACAACAACAACAACAATTATAAACCTTTAACAGAAAAATGTTCGAAGGTGCTGTAGAAGAGCATAATTTGGCAGATATTAACACCAAGCCAAAGATAGAGGTAAACAAAACCAAGAATCACCTGGACAGAGGTGTGTTTATTATGGAAAGCCAGCATGGATTTCCTGAAGGAAAGTACATGTAACCAACGTGCTGAGTTTTTTGAAGAGGTAACAGGGAGGGTTGATGAGGGTAATGCTGTAGATGTGGTGTACCTGGACTTCCAAAAGACATTTGATACAGTGTCATAAAACAGACTTGTGAGCAAAGTTATAGCTCATGGAATAAAAGGAACAATAGCAACATGGATATGAAATTGGCTGAGGCACAGGAAACAGAGTAGTGGTTGATAGATGTTTTTTGGGCTGGAGGAAGATTTGTAATGGTGTTCCGGAGAGGTCAATGTTGGGACCCTGGCTTTTCCTGATATATAATTTAATGACAAAGACCTGGGGCGAGATTCTCCGACCCCCCTCTGGGTCGGAGAATCGCCGGGGGCTGGCGTGGATCCCGCCGGTTGCCGAAGTCTCAGGCACCGGATATTCGGCGGGGGTGGGAATCGCGCCGCACAGGTTGGTGCCCCCCCCCCCCCCCCCCCCCCCCCCCGCGATTCTCCGGCCCAGATGGGCCAAAGTCCCGCCGCTAAAATGTCTGTCCAGCTGGCGTAGATTAAACCACCTACCTTACCGGCGGGACAAGGCAGCGCGGGCGTGCTCCGGGGGGCGGGGGGGCGCTGGTGCCCCCACGGTGGCCTGGCCCGCGATCGGGGCCCACTGATCCGCGGGCGGGCCTGTGCCGTGGGGGCACTCTTTCCCTTCCGCCTTCGCCACGGTCTCCACCATGGCGGAGGCAGAAGAGACTCCCTCCAATGCGCATGCGCGGGAATGCCGTCAGCGACCGCTAACGCTCCCGCGCATGCGCTGCCCGGAGATGTCATTTCCGCGCCAGCTGGCGGGGCACCAAAGGCCTTTTCCGCCAGCTGGCGGGGCGGAAATTCGTCCGGCGCCCACCTAGCCCCTCAATGTTGGGGCTCGACCCCCAAAGATGCGGAGCATTCCGCACCTTTGGGGCGGCGCGATGCCCGACTGATTTGCGCCGTTTTGGGCGCCAGTCGGCGGACCTCGCGCCGTTTCCGGAGAATTTCGCCACTGGTGTATTGAGCACAAGTTCAAAATTTGCAGATGAGATGGAAATATTGTGAACTGTGAGGGGGACAGTGTGAAAGTTCAAAAGGGCACAGACTGGCCGGTAGAATGGGTGAGCAGGTGGCAGAATAGGTTGAGTGTGCGGCAAATAAAGCAGATGGTTTTTCAGGCTTTATTAATAGGGTCATTAGGTACAAGAGCAAGCGAGATGCAGTGGTATTGTCGCTGGACTAGTAATCACCCAGGGTAATCCCCTGGGGAATCGGGTTGGTAGCTGGGTTCGAATCCAGCAGAGGGCAGAATTTAAACTCAATAAAAATCACGATCATGAAGTGAATGTCCGAGAAACCCAACTGGTTCCAAAATGTCCCGTCTTCACAAATTTGAAGAAAAAGAAATGGGAGGCCCGGTAGCGCAGTGGTTACCACTGTTGCTTCACACGCCCGGGGTTCGATTCCCGGCTTGAGTCACTGTCCGTGCGGAGTCTGCACGTTCTCCCCGTGTCTCCGTGGCTTTCCTCCGGGTGCTCCGATTTCCTCCCACAAGTCCCGAAAGGGGTGCTGTTAGGTGAGTTGAACATTCTGACGTGCAGGTTCGGTGGATGGGCCATGCTAAATTGCCCTTAGTGCCCAAAAAGGTTAGATGGGGCTATTGGTTTACGGGGATAGGGTGGAAGTGAGGGCTTAAGTGGGTCGGTGCAGATTCAATGGGCCGAATGGCCTCCTTCTGCACTGTATGTTCTGTGTTAATCTATGTTAATTCGTGTCCGAACAGGCGCCGGAGTGTGGCGACTAGGGGATTTTCACAGTAACTTCATTGCAATGTTAATGTACTTGTGACACTAATAAAGATCATTACATTGAGGATTCCCTCCATAGAGACTTCAAACAGATCTAGCAACTCGACACTGGACATTCTTGAGTTGCTGTGGGCTATCAGCAGCAGCACAATTGTACCACAATCTGTAACCTCCTGGCCTGGTATGTTCCCCATTACCGCCAAGCCAGGGATCAACCCTTGTTCAATGAAGAGTGCAGGAGGACGTGCCAGGAGCAACACCAGGCATACAAAATGAGGTGTAAACCTGGTGAAGCTACAACACAGGACTACTTGCATGGAAAACAGCATAAGCAGCAAGTAACAGACGGAGCTAATCGATTCCACAGCCAGGTCAGATGCAGTGCCTGCACCCAGCCGTGGATGGTGGTGGACAATTAAACAACTCCCTGGAGAAGGAGCCTCCACAAATACCCCCCTCCTCAGTCATGGCGGAGCCCAGCGCATCTGTGCAAAAGGTGTAAGGCTGAAGTATTCGCTGTCGTGGGCATAGTCTTAAAATTCTGGCTAGACCGTTCAGGAGAGATGTTTGGAAGAACTTCTTCATTCAAAGGATGGGAGAGATTTGGAATTCTCTCCCACAAACTGCAGTTGAAGCTGGAACAGTTGTTAATTTAAAAAAAAAAAATTTGAAACGCATTTTATTCAAACTTGTCTCAAAGTAGGTTACAGCAAATAAACACCCCGGGAAACATTCTTCCCAACAATCAACTATACAGTTTGTACAGATTTTTCTCCTGTTTCACCCACCCCCTCACCCTCCTGCGACGAACAGCTCCTCAAACACGGTCACAAACATCCCCCACCTTTTCTCAAACTCCCCCTCTGAGCCCCTTAACTCATACTTTATCTTCTCTAACTGCAGAAAGTCATACAGGTCACCCAACCATGCTGCTACCCCCCCGGTGGCGATGCCGACCGCCACTCCAGCAAATTTTGTCGGCGTGCAATCAGAGAGGCGAAGGCCACGACATCGGCCTTCCTCCTCTCCAGGAGCTCCGGCTTCTCTGAAACCCCAATTATCACCACCAATGGGTCCGGGTCCACTCCCTCCTCCACTATCCTGGCTAAGACCACGAACACTCCCGCCCAGAATCTTCCCAATTTTTCACAATCCCAAAACATGTGCGCAGGATTCACTGGCCCCCGCTCACACCTCTCGCGCCTCATCTCCTACCCCCTGAAAGAACCCACTCATTCTCGCCCGAGTCATATGCATCCTGTGCACCCCCTTAAACTGTATCAGGCTCATCCTCGCACAAGAGGAGGTCCCGTTTACCCTTTGCAGTGCCTCACTCCATACTCCCCAATTGATCTCCATTCCCAACTCTGCTTCCCATTTTTCCTTGATCTTCACCACCCGCTCACCTCCCTGCTCCCCCAGCCAGTTCTATATATCCCCAATTCTTCCCTCCCCTTCCACATCCGGAAGCAGCAGTCGCTCCAGCAGGGTGTATCCCGGCAATCTAGGGAACCCCTTCCAGACCTTTCGTGCAAAGTCCCTAACCTGTAGAGACCTGAACTGACTACCCCTCGGCAGCTCTACCCTCTCCCTTAGCTCCTCCAGACTGGCGAACCCTTCCTCCAAATACAAATCCCTCACCTTGACCAGCCCCACTTCCCTCCACCTCCTGTATACACTATCCATCCCCCCGGCTCAAACCCATGATTCTCGCTCAGTGACGTTAGCACCGACATCCCTTCCACCCGAAAATGCCTCCTCAGCTGATTCCATATCTTCACCGTGGACTGCACCACTGGGCTCCCTGAATACCTACTCGGAGCCATTGGCAATGCTGCCGTCACCATAGCCCTCAAACTAGACCCCTTACAAGATTCCTCCTCCATCCTAACCCACTCTACCCCTTCTCCTTCCCACCACCGCCGCACCGTGTCCACATTCGCCGCCCAATAATAATGAAGCCAGTTTGGCAACGCCAACCCCCTCTGTTGCCTCTGCCTCTACAGCAGGGTCCTCCCCACCCGCAGTACCTTCCCCACCCATACAAAGTCAGAGATGATTGTGTCCACTTTCCTAAAAAATGCCTTTGGTATAAAGATCGGGAGAGCCTGAAAGATAAACATTAACCTCGGCAGAATATTCATTTTCACCACTTGGACCCTCCCCGCCAATGTTAAGTGCAGTGTATCCCACCTCTTAAGATCCTCCCTGGCCTCTTCCACCAGCTTCGTTAAGTTCCACTTATGGAGCCCCGTCCATTCCCTCGCGACCTGAATCCCCAAGTATCTAAACCTGTCCCTCGCTATCGTAAATGGCATACCCCCTAAATTAGCCTGCTGATCTCATTCACCGGGAATACCTCGCTTTTCCCTACATTCAGCTTGTATCCCGAGAACCCTCCAAACCTCCCCAACAGGCCCATAATCCTTCCCATACTCTCCAACGGATCCGAAACATACAGCAAGAGGTCATCGGCATAGAGCGACACCCGATGCTCCCTCTGTCCCCTCATTATCCCCCGCCACTCTGCCGACCCCCTGAGAGCCATCGCCAATGGCTCTATGGCCAGCGCAAATAGCAGCGGCGACAGCGGGCACCCCTGCCTCGTACCGCTGCGTAAGTCAAAGCTTCGTGAGCTCCTATCATTCGTCCTCACCCTCGCTCTTGGCGCCACATACAGCAACTGCACCCATGCCACAAATCTCGGCCCAAACCCAAACCTTCCCAAAACTTCGAACAAGTACCGCCACTCCACCCGATCAAATGCTTTCTCCCTGTCCATGGACACCACCACCTCCCGTACCATAGCTCTCGACGGATTCATCACCACATTCAACAGCCGTGTTATATTATTCGCGATCTGCCTGCCCTTCACGAAGCCTGTTTGATCTTCCGCAACCACCCCGGGACACAATCCTCCATCCCCCCCGCCAACAACTGAGCCAATACTTTCACATCCGTGTTCAATAGAGATATAGGTCTATACGACCCACATTCCACCGGATCCTTCCCTTTTTTGGGGATTAGTGTGATTACTGCCTGCTTCATCGTCTCCGGCAACTCCCCCTTCTCCAGCGCTTCATTAAACGCCCCCAACAGATGTGGTGCCAGGTCCGCCGCAAATTCCCTATAAAATTCTGCCGGGTACCCATCCGGCCCAGGGGCCTTCCCCGACTTCATACCCCTGATACTTTCCAGCAGCTCCCTCAGCCCCAGGGGCTCCTTCAACACCTGCCTCTTTGCTTCTTCCAACTGGGGAAATTCCAGCTTGTCCAGAAACCACCCCATGTCCCCCTCCTCTCCTCCTGGGTCTGTCTCATAAAGTCCCTGGTAATACTCTCTAAATGCCTCATTTATCTTCCCTGGCTCTGACACCACATCCCCAGCCCCAGTCCGGATCTTCAATATTTCCCTGGACGCAGCCTGTCTCCGCAGCTGGTGCGCCAGTATGCGGCTCGCCTTCTCCCCATACTCGTATTGCATCCCTCTTGCCCTAACCAGTTGCCCTACTGCCCCCCCTGTTGTCAGCCTGTCAAATTGCCCCTGCAACTTTTTCCTCCTCGCCAATCCGTCCACGGTGAGCACCCTCGAATATTCCCTGTCCACCTCCACTATCTCGCTCACTAGACGGTCATGTTCCGCTCTCCTTTCCTTATTCGCACAAAATGTAAATGAGACAATTTCTCCCCGGACCACTGCCTTCAGTGCTTCCCAAAAAATGCCCGCCGACAGCTCCCCATTCTGATTGAACTCCACATAATCCCGAACGCCAACCGCACCTCATCACAAAAACCTCCATCCGCCAACAACCCCGAGTCAAACCTCCAACCCAACATCTGCTCTTGTCCCGTACTGAACCGAATATCCAGCCAGTGGGGTGCATGGTCTGAGATAACTATCCCCGCATACTCTGCCCCCTACACCCCAACCAAAATCTCCCGACTCACTACAAAGTAATCAATCCTCGAATACACCTTATAGACGTGTGAAAAGAAGGAATACTCCCTTCCCCCTGGGTTCTGAAAGCGCCATGGATCCACCATACCCATCCTCTCCATAAACCCCCCCAGCTCCCTTGCCATTTGTACCCTACCCATTGACCTGGGGCTCGATCTATCCACCCTCAGCTCCAGGACACAGTTAAAATCTCCTCCCATGATCAACTGGTACGTAGCCAAATCCAGGATTGCTGCCAGCAATCCCCTCATAAAACCCACATCATCCCAATTTGGGGCATACACATTTACCAACATTACCGGTGCCCCTTCCAATACCCCACTCACAATCACATATCTCCCACCTGGATCCCTCACCTCCTTCGCACTCTCAAATCCCATTTTTTTGCTCATTGAAATCGCCACACCCCTCGATTTCAAATCAAACCCTGAGTGAAAAACCTGCCCGACCCACACCTTCCTTAACCTAACCTGGTCCTTCACACGGAGGTGCGTCTCCTGCAAAAAGACAACCCCCGCTTTCAAGCTCCTGAGGTGCGCGCACACCCGCGACCTTTTAACCGGCCCATTCAGTCCCTGGACGTTCCACGTTACCAACCTTACCGGAGCCTTGCGCCTCCAATCCCCTCTACCGTCCGTCATCTTCCCCACTTAACTCCTGCCCCTTTAATTCCACTCTGTACCTAGCCCATCCCAGATGGCCCCTTTCTTCGCCCTTGTCCATGTAATCTCTCACCCCCTGCCACATCGCAGAACCCCCCCCCCCCCAATTCCCCTTTCCCCTCCTCCCCCCGGCCACCCCTCTTGGCCTTCTCCCCCACCACCTCACTTCCGTTCACCAGCATAACCTGCTAGCGCGGCTGCCCCTGCCCAAAGGCACATTCTAATCACCCCCCCCCCCCTCTCAGCTCAAAGAAGAAGGCCTCCTGCTGGCCTTGCCCTACCCACCCAAACAAGGACTTCTCCTGAACTCCAGGTAGAATTCTCCAAAAGCAAACAAACCGATGTTAAGCACAAACAGTCCCATAAAACAGGAGGGGGGATGGGAACATCCATCCCCACATAAACTTTTCACCCCTACAACTCCTTACAATCTCAACATTGAACAGAAACCCCCCCCCCCCCCAACAAAAAAAGGCGAAAAGCCCCCAATCCCTACACCCACTTCAAACATGCTCCCGACCATTACAAAGTGCCAACACCCCGGTTCCCAAGCATTGTCCACTCAGTTTATGCTCCTTAATGAAGTCTTCGGCCGCTTCTGGGGTCTCAAAATAATACTCCCGGCCTCCGAACGTCACCCATAATTCCGCCGCGTAGAGTACCCCAAACCTGATCTGCCGCTGGTACAGCACCGCCTTGGCCTTGTTGAAACTCTGCTCCGATGTCCTGATAAATCCGGACGTATTTCCCTCCCAGTCGCAGCTACGCGTCTCCCTGGCCCACCGTAGAATTTTCTCTTTCTCCACAAATTTCTGGAGTCTCACGATCACCGCCCGCGGCGGCTCCCCAGCTCTAGGCTTTTGCCTCCGAGGCCTATGCGCTCGATCATCCCCACATTCAGGTGCCTTGTCGAGCACCCCTTCTGCCACCAGTCTCGCCAGCATCCTTGAGACATACCTCGTGGCACTCACACCTTCCACTCCTTCAGGCAAGCCCACTATTCGCAGGTTCTGCCTTCTCGAGGTATTCTCCTGCTCCTCAATCTTTGCCCTCAGCGTTTTACAAAGGTCTCCTAGGAGCCCCACCTCCGCCTCCAGAGCCACCCCACGATCGCTGTGTTCCGAGATCACTCCTTCAACCTCCCGAATCTGTGACCCCTGCACCTCCAAACACCTCTCCATCCACTCCTAGTACTCTTCAGGGGTGCCACAGCTTCTGCAATGGTCTTTGCAAGATCCTCGTGCATTTCTTTCCTCTGTTTATGGAATTCCTCCTTGATAAAAGTCATCAGTTCCTGTATCTGGGGCCTTACTGCTTGCCCCCCCCCCCCCCCAAACAGTTGTTCGTTTTAAATCTGAGATAGGTTGTTTTTCGTGAACCAAAGATATTAAGGGATATGGGTCAAAGGCAGGTGTATGGAGTTAGGTCGCAGGTCAGCCATGATCTCATTGAATGTCCGAGGGCCTGAATGTTCCTATGTTCTTATATTCTTCAGCCAGAAGTGCCAGGTGGATGACCCATCTCTGTCTCCTCTGAAAGTCCCCAGCATCACATATGTCAGTCTTCAGTCAATTCGATTCACTCCACGTGATATCAAGACTGGAGGATAAGGGTCGGGAAATCTCACTGCAACTGTACAAAGTACAGGTGAGACCACATTTGGAGTAATGTGAGCAGTTTTGGCCTCCTTATTTACGGAAAGATATAATTTCATTGGAGGGTGTTCCAAGAAGGTTCACTCGGATGATCCCCGTATGAAGGGATTGTCGGTTGAGCGAAGATTAAACCGTTTGGGACTCTACTAGAATTAGGGCAGGTGACCAAAAGGTTTGGTCAAATAGGTGGGTTTTAAGGAGGGTGGTAAGTGATCGATGGTGTCGACTTTGTCCATAGTTTATTGTGAAAGTCGCTCGCGTTGTTGTCATTTGCTAAATACTGCTTCAGAAATCTTCCTGAAAATTGTGACAGCACCCAATCTGAGGTTGCTTTGGCCATGAATCTAGGCTAAGAAAATGCTAGGAATTCCTTCCTTTTGACGAGGTGGAGAATGCATGTGGTGACATTTCTTTATGATTGGTTCTGGGAAAAATCCCACGCAATTTCCTCTGTTGTGTGAAGTTCAGAGATTACACTCTCCCTTGGGAAATATTACAGAAACATTTCTGTGCTGAAGAGATGTGTGAGATATTACAGGTTAGAATTCCCGACATCGAATGAGACAGAATGAGGCAGTTTAATTTACAGGGCCGTTAAAAATAAGCTTAGCATGATTTGTAATATATATATTTTAATTTAGAGTACCCAATTCTTTTTTTTTCCAACTAAGGGGCAATTTAGCGTGGCCAATCCACCTACCCTGCACATCTTTGGGTTGTGGGGGTGAGACCCACGTAGACACGGGGAGAATGTGCAAACTCCACACGGACAGTGACCCGGGGCCAGGATCGAACCCAGGTCCTTGGCGCTGCGAGGCAGCAGTGCTAACCACTGTGCCACCGTACTGCCCCAGGCAATATCATTTTAACACCATTAAAGTATTTCCATTTCCAATTGAGGCATTAAATGTGGAGATAACAAATCATCTTAAAAAAGAAATACTTGTATTTACAGTTCCTTTAATGATCACAGGATACAGGGACAGCAAGGTGGCGCAGTGGTTAGCACCGCTGCCTCACGGCTCCGAGGACCCGGGTTCGATCCCAGCCCCGGGTCACTGTCCGTGTGGAGTTTGCACGTTCTCCCCGTGTCTGCGTGGGTCTCAGCCCCACAACACAAAAGATATGCAGGGTGGATGAATTGGCCATGCTAAATTGCACCTTAATTGGAAAAGAAATAATTGGTTACTCTGAATTTATATTTTTTAAAATGATCACTGGAAACCACAAAGATCGTTACAAAGAGGTGCTTTTAAGTGTTGTTACTGTTCGGGCACAGCCAGCTTCCACAACAGCAATGTAATAATATATTTCTCAGTGATGCTGATTGTGGGACACATTTTGGCCAGGGCGCTGGAGGTGACCCCCCCCCCTGCCCTTCATCAGAATAGTTGTGTCATGAGATCTTTTATATTCACCCGAGAGGGTAGATGGGCCTCTGTTGAACTTTACATCAGCACCTCCGACAATGCAGCACTCTCTCAGTACTGCACTGGAGTGTCAACCAAGGTTTTTTTGCTCATGTCCTGGAGTAGGATTTGAACACGCAAACCTCTGTCTCAAGAATGACATTGCTACCAACTGGGCCACAGCTCGCACATCTCGTGGCATCTTATTCCAAATCTGACTTCAAATATATCAAACTTAAACCTAACACCTGTTCATCTCTCCACTGACATCATTTTTTAAAAAAAATGTTTAGAGTATCCAATTCATTTTTTACAATTAAGGGGCAATTTAGCGTGGCCAATCCACTTAACCTGCACATCTTTGGGTTGTGGGGCAGAACCCACGCACACACGGGGAGAATGTGCAAACTCCACATGGACAGTGACCCAGAGCTGGGATCGAACCTGGGACCTCGGCGCCGTGAGGCAGCTGTGCTAACCCACTGCGCCACCGTGCTCACCGATATCATTATTGACAGGTTGTCTGGTCGTTAGCGCATTAAGGTTTGTGGGAGTGTGATGAATACAAGAAATTGCGGCATACTAGCACAATGGTTAGCACTGTGGCTTCACAGCGCCAGGGTCCCAGGTTTGATTCCCGGCTTGGGTCACTGTCTGTGCGGAGTCTGCACATTCTCCCCGTGTCTGCGTGGGTTTCCTCCGGGTGCTCCGGTTTCCTCCCACAAGTCCCGAAAGATGTGCTGTTAGGTGACATGGACATTCTGAATTCTCCCTCTGTGTACCCGAACAGGTGCCGGAGTGTGGCGACTAGGGGCTTTTCACAGTAACTTCATGGCAGTGTTAATGTAAGCCTACTTGTGACAATAAAGATGATTATATTGATGGTAGAGGCGGCAGCATGGTGGCGCAGTGGTTAGCATTGCTGCCTCGCGGCGCCGAGGTCCCAGGTTCGATCCCGACTCATGGTCACTGTCCGTGTGGAGTTTGCACATTCTCCCCGTGTTTGCGTGAGTTTCGCCCCCACACCCCAAAGATGTGCAGGGTAGGTGGATTGGCCGCACTAAATTGCCCCTTAATTGGAAAAAATGAATTGGGTACTCTTAAGTTTAAAAAATATATATATATTAATGGCAGAGGCAGGTGAAGCAAGAGAGAGAGGTTTAGGAGATCTGTGGACAGCCACTTCTGTGTGCAGTATTTATTGAGAAGAAAATATAGTGTTCATTTGGAGATAGCAGAATGGGGCATTTCAAATTCTTTGGTATGAGATGGATCTTTGCCACCAGTTGAGTTTTTATTTTCCATTGACTGGGAAAAATATTGACTAGATTTTTAATTTCGAACCAAATAAAAGTGAGAGCGAGAATTGAAAATCAGTCTCCCAAAAGCAATTGGGCTGTCATTTTCTGAACTTCAGTGGAAAGGTCAGGTGGAAAGAAATTGATCGCTGCCAATTCACGACAAGCCTGTTTTGCACTGCCGCTTTAGACAGCATTGGTTGGCACTGCTGCCTCATAGCACCAGGGACCTGGGTCGGCACAGTGGCTCCGTGGGTAGCACTGCTGCCTCACAGCACCTGGGACCTGGGTCGGCACGATGGCTCAGTGATTAGCACTGCTACCTCACAGCACCAGGGACCCGGGTCAGCACAGTGGCTCCGTGGGTAGCACTGCTGCCTCACAGCACCAGGGACCCAGGTTCAATTCCAGCCTTGGGTGACTGTTTGTGTGGAGTTTGCACGTTCTCCCCGCGTGTCTGCGTGGGTTTCCTCTGGGTGCTCCAGTTTCCTCCCACTGTCAAAAATCGCAGGTTAGGTGGCATAGAACATAGAATTTACAGTGCAGAAGGAGGCCATTTGGCCCATCGAGTCTGCACCAACCCTTGGAAAACCTACCCCACTTAAACCCACACATCCTCCCTATCCCAGTAACCCCTCCACCCTTTTTGGACACTAAGGACAATTTAGCACGGCCAATCCACCTAACCTGCACATCTTTAGACTGTGGGAGGAAACCGCAGGAAACCCACGCACACACGGGGAGAACGTGCAGACTCCACACAGACAATGACCCAAGCCGGGAACCGAACCTGGGACCCTGGAGCTGTGAAACCATAGTGCTAACCACTGTGCTACCGTGCTGCCCTTACGGGGATTACGGCATTACGGGGATACGGGAGGGGAGTGGGCCTAGGCGGGGGTGCTCTTTCAGAGGGACGGTGCAGACTCAATGGGCCGAATGGCCTCATCTGCACTGTAGGAATTCTATGGTTCTACCACAGATAAACCCCAACATTTCCTTTTGCCAACTCCCCCTGCTTTCCCAAAGGGCTGCAATTCCAAAAGCGCTAGTAATCCTCTGGTAACTAACACAAATCGCCAGTCACTTGTTGAGAGTTGATTTAATTAGTGACAGCAGACAATTGGACTAGCTTCAACCAGAATATATATCGGCCCCCACTGTGCTAGCCAGTGAGTTGGAGGTGGGTTGGTATTTATGCCAGGATTTAAAGTGGCATTGTGCTGCCTCCTGGAATACATCTGAGTGGTTTGTTGGGGCATTTTAGAGAGCGGTTAACATATAGACAGGCCCAGTAGGATCGGCAGATTTCCGTCCGTTAACATATAGACAGGCCCAGTACGATCGGCAGATTTCCGTCCCCGAAGGACCGGATGGGTTTTTAACGACAATCGATCAGAACTAACGCTAACCTTTTAAATTCCAGATTTAGTTATTTCATTGAATTTAAATTCCTGTGGTGAAATTTGAACTCATGACTTCAGATTCAGGTCTCCGGAATGCTAGTCCACAACTGGAGCATTTTCTCCTGAAAAAAGCAGGATTATTTCTTCAGCAAAATGCAGTCAGTGGAGGATAGCAACATGATTTGCATGAAATCGATCCCAGCTATTTACAGCAATGTGGCGTAATTACTGAGGCCGTTATCTCCATTCTGGCTGGGAAAAGAAGCTCCGCTACTCGATACATTTTTAATCAACAGGAAATTCAATTTTGTCGCAAACGTCATCGTTGACAAGAATTTCAGTAAGCTTAAAGTGAGAAACTTCAAGTGTTTGCAGCTCTTTAAGCGTGAAGTTGTAGATTTTTTTTTTCCTTCTCAGGAACCAGCCTTGGGTTAATGCGGAAATTGAGAAGTAGGAATTTGCCAAATCAGCAGACACAGCATGTACAATAAACCTGACACGTCAGGCATTTTGAGGGATGCCTAGATGTTCATGTGATAGTCTTGTTTGTTATGTCACTTGCCAGTTCCATCGTTGATGAGCAAACTTGTGTGTGTGTGATACAGCGACAGATGGCACAGGGCTTTAACCTGTCTCTATAACAGCCTTAGCCATGGCTGACTTCATTTTTATATTAACATACTGGAATGGATATGTTATTTGTTAGGATTTCATGGTTTAAACCAGAAAGAGTACTTAATGCAATTCAATTTAATATTAAAAGAGTGTGTGCAATGTTTTGATAGCTTTATGGTTGGATACAATATTGTAAATATTTATACAAAAGTGAGCCTGTCTGATGGATCCGATTAGTTTTTGAAGTGTAGTCACTGTTGTAATGTAGGGAAAGCAGCAGCCAATTTACACACCACAAGATCCCACTAAATGCAATATGATAATTGCCTGTTATTCAGTTTTATGGTGATAGCTGAGGGATGAATGTTGGCCAAAGGACTCCACTGCGCTTCTTCAAAGTAGTAGCTTTTACATCCACCCAGGATTTAACCTCACTTAAAGGACGGGATCTCCAACAGTGCAGCACTCCCTCAGTACTACACTGGGACTGTCAGGCGGGATTATGTGGGATTGAACCCATGACTGTTTGACTTGGGGAGTTACAACTAGCAGCGGACACATAAACTGTTGTGTGGATGTTTAACGTTCTGGTTAAGCTCCGCAAATGAACTAACTTTAATTTCAGTAGCGCTGGAAGCTTTTGGTTTCGCACCTGTTAATTTTCAGAAACACACCCGGTAAATTCTGGGAAATAACAAAAAGCCAGGTGAGAAGCAACGACTTTGAAGAAACCCACGCAAACACGAGGAGAATGTGCAAACTCCACACGGACAGTGACCCAGAGCTGGGATCGAACCTGGGACCTCGGCGCCGTGAGACAGCAGTGCTAACCACTGCGCCACCATGCTGTCCCAAGAGAAGCAACGGCTTGACCAAAGATGCACAATCTGTACTTTCACACCCTTCAATTCTGGCTTGTTGAGATTTTATGAGATAAAAAAGACAAATGAGAATTTTCCAGATTCACTGTCAGCACCAAAGAGGCAATGATCTTTTGACGGCTGAAATTGGGACTTTGGCGGACTCGATACAGTGTGCAGAACATGACAAGACGTTACAGTTCGAAGCGATAGTCATGGGTGGCACGGTGGCGCAGTGGTTAGCACTGCTGCCTCATGGTGCCAAGGACCCGGGTTCGGTCCCGGGTCACTGTCCGTGTGGAGTTTGCACATTCTCCCCGTGTCTGCGTGGGTCCCACCCCCACAACCCAAAGATGTGCAGGGTACGTGAATTGGCCACGCTAAATTGCCCCTTAATTGGGGGGAAAAAAATTGGATACTCTAAATTTATTAAACAAAAGTTGGGCAGGTTTAGTTTTTTTGGGTCCTACTGAATAATTTAAAACTCAACCAGAGGAATAATCTTTTGGAATCATACAGCACAAGTGGCCATTCAGTCCATTGAGCCAATGCTGGCTCTCTGAACACTATAACAAAAAGAACAGCCACTTGCATTTTACAGGAGTTCATTGATTGTAAAGTGGTTTTGTTATGTCCTTTTTCTTTTATAAATTTAAAGTACCCAATTCTTTTCCAACTAAGGGGCAGTTTAGTGTGGCCAATTCACCTGCCCTGCACATCTTTGGGTTGTGGGGGTGAGAACCACGCAGACACGGGGAGAATGTGCAAACTCCACACAGACAGTGACCCAGAGCCGGGATCGAACCCGGGTCCTCGGCACCGTGAGGCAGCAGTGCTAACCACTGTGCCGCCCCCTTACTTTGCTTCTCCTGTGGGTCATGAATGTTGTGACACATCCACGCATGCCTTTCTTTTTACAGCTCTCTTGTGAAGGCGATCGAAGAAAGGTGACCCTGGTGTTGTGGCCAGTGCTTACCCCTTAGCCAAATGCCATCAGAGACACGTTACCTGGTGCTTTATCTCACTGACATTTTTGAGATCCTGCCGTACTTCCCAGTATCCCAACAGTTACTGGGATTTAAGGGAAGAATTTGTCCGTTCTCTCAGGAAAACGCATGGGGGATTGGGATTACTTGAATAGCTCTTTCAAAGGGACATCACAGGCCTAAATGGGCTGAATGGTCTCCTGTGTTGTGTTATTCTATAGCTTGTGCATGAGGAATAGCTACATCGAAGAATGTGATCTTTCATATTGCTATTGGGTTTCACAGCCCCTGGGAGGATCATCGTAACCCGGTATGGATGATCACAGCAGATGAATAAGAGTGAAATGGAATCAAATTAATTTAGCGGCCTTTAAAAAAAAGTTGCAATCTCAGCAATTTAAAAGACTCAGTCTTGCAGAGGGGAAGGACAGAAAAGAAAGGCGAATGTTTTTCAGCCTTGCCGGGGTCAACTTGTGGGAGCAGGCGTTGGGGGGGAGCGGGGCGGGGGGGAGGGAATGGCGGAAGAAAGGGAGCGAAACCTTTGTTAATCACACAGGGTTGCCTCTTGTTGAATCGGCAAATAAATTGTACTGCTATTCTTGGACAGGACCTGTGTTAACTCTTTTAATCCTACGCTTACTGAGAATGGTGAGGACATGCGCATAGTCTGATCAAAGCAAAGAGGGTAGAGACAGAAAATAACAGTGATTAAAACAAATCTTTGCTGATTTCCTTCAACTCTTACCCAGTCCCCATTTTGCACATGAACTGGAGTTGGGACAAACTTTGAACAGCGACTGCTGCCATCTACAGGCAGGTCACGTGAATGACAATCTTAAAACCACCACTTTGCATTCACCTGAGGAACTGAACTGGAAAAATTCAAAATGGGGAGTCGCCACTTTTTTTTTGTGTGTGTGTGTGAAGATTTCAGTTAATTGCATTGCACGGAACCTTTTCTTCCGCAGCGAGATATGATCTGGTATGCAGGCGGGTTAACTGAGGTAGCTGTTTTCTCCCACGGGCTCACTCAAGATGACCATTCCAGTGCAGAATGTGTAGACACAGAATCTAACCCTGAAGAAGAAATTGGTGACAACTGTTAAACCATGTTTCTGTAATCAATTTGTACAATTAACGTTAAAAAGAAGCCAGGAGGTCTGGCCATTATCGAGTTGCTGTTCATGGGAGCTTGCTGTGCACAGGTTGCCTGCTGCATTTCAACAGTGACTACACCTTTGAAGTAGTTCATTGGCTGTGAAGTTTTTTGGGGCTTATTAAGGTCAAGAAAGGTGCTATGGAAATACCTTTGGCAACATCTCCACCCGCCAAAGTCCACCCACCAAGGGACGGCACAGTGGCTCAGTGGTTAGCACTGCTGCCTCACGGCACCGAGGACCCGGGTTCGATCCCGGTCCCGCGTAGAGTTTGAACATTCTCCCAGTGTTTGCGTGGGCCTCACCCTCACAACCAGGGCAGCACGGTTGCATAGTGGTTATCACAGTTGCTTCACAGCTCCAGGTTCGATTCCCGGCTTGGGTCACTGTCTGTGCGGAGTCTGCACGTCCTCCCCTTGTCTGCGTGGGTTTCCTCCGGGTGCTCCGGTTTCCTCCCACAGTCCAAAGATGTGCAGGTTAGGTGGATTGGACACGCTAAATTGCTTTTAGTGTCCAAAAAGATTAAGTGGAGTTACTGTGTTACGGGGATAGGGTGGAGGCGTGGGCTTGAGTAGGGTGCTCTTTCCAAGGGCCGGTGCAGACTCGATGGGCCGAATTACGTCTTTCTGCACTGTAAGTTCTATGATTCTATAACCCAAAGATGTACAGGGTAGGTGGAATGGCCATGCTAAATTGCCCCCTAATTGGAAAAAAAAGAATAGGGCACTTTAAATTTAAAAGGAAAGTCCATTCACCAGCCGTTCTCTTCTCATGCAATATAAATTGTTCACACGTTCTAGTTTGGTAATTTCTTGTCAGCTGTCCTGTTGGGTGCAAGTTGAAAACAGCATGTCTCATTTTTCAGAAATACTGTATTGCCAAGCGATTCTTGGATCTTTTGTTGGGAGTCTTGAACTCTGCCTGTCTGAAGGTTCCATCTTGATGTACATCCACGTTTGCAACTATAATCTTGGATACAAAGATGTTGACCAATAAAGAATTTCACATCTACAGCGCCTTTCAAGCCCTCGGGAGATCCCAAAACGTTTTACAGCCAATCTAGTACTTTTAAAGTGTAGTTGCTAACTCACACCAAGCAAACTCCCACAGGAGCAATGTTATAATATAGTCGGCTGAGGAATCAAAGAAGAACTTCTGTGCGCCTTGTCGAAATAGTTCCATGGGATCATTTACATCCATGGGGCCTCAGTTTAAAATCTCTTAAAGTCGGCACCTCTGACAGTGCAGCACTCCCTCGGCTCTGCACTGGAGTGTCAGCCTGTATCGAGTGTGCCAGTCTCGGAGTGGGACTCAAACCCACCGACCGAGGCCAGCATTTGTTGGTTGTTGGGCTGTAGTTAGTAGGTTTGACTTTGGACATTTAGAGGTTTTTAGAATTCTGCCACAGGATGTGGGCATTGTTGGCTAGGTCAGCATTTATTGCCCGTCCTGAAATACCCTTCAGAAGGTGGTGGTGAGCTGCCCTTTTTTAAATGAATTTAGATACCCAATTATTATTTTTTTTCCAATTAAGGGGCAATTTGGTGTGGCCAATCCACCTACCCTGCACATCTTTGGGTTGTGGGGGCGAAACCCACGCAGACACGGGGAGAATGTGCAAACTCCACACGGACAGTGACCCAGGGCTGGGATTCGAACCCGGGTCCTCAGTGCCGTAGTCCCAGTGCTAACCACTATGCCACGTGCCGCCCTTGAGCTGCCTTCTTGAACCGCTGCAGTCCCATGTGGTGTGTAGGTACACTCGCAGTGCTGTTAGAGAGGGAGTTTCAGGATTTTGACCCAGCGACAGTGACATACAAATGTGTCTTGGAGATGGGGCAAACACTTGGAGGTTTGAAAGAGATTGAAGGCACAACCCTAGCTTGTTCATTTCAATTGCACAACTGGGTTAAAATGTTTACGTATTCTTTCTTTTTAGTACAAGGTCCGAGTACTGACCAAACTAGCGGCAGAACTGAATAAATACATGCTTGAGCGAGTGCCAGAGGACACGAGTAAATTCCTGACATCGCCAATGCCTGGATCAGTTATCACCATAGATGTTGCTCCAGGAAGTGAGGTAAGCATCATCACAATATTGTTACACTGTCTGTCTGCGATGACTGTTCTTGCTCTACATTCGATGTGTTTCGATTTTCACTGGACGAGAACATTTTACTTGGCTAAACTTAGGATTTAATACATTTACGTTGTTGTGCCCCACATGCTCCTTGTACTGGGTAAGAGTCATTGCTCAATTGTCATGATGTTTCTGAACAATTTAACTGATTTCTTACACCTTTCTGAAAGGCTTAAATTGTAAAGAAAGGTTGAATGGGTTGGACCTACACCCACAGGAGTTTGGAAGAATGAGAGGTGATCTTATTAAAACGTAATATCCTGAGGGAACTGAATAGGGTGGCAGCTGGGAGGCTGTTTCCCCTTGTGGGAGTGACTAGAACCAGGAGACATATTTTAAGAGGGAGACGAGTTTATTTTCTGCCAGAGGGTTGTCAATCTGTGGAATTCTCTTTCCCCGAGTGCAGGCTCGGTCGTTCAATATATTCAGGCTGAGTTAAAGATTTTTGATAGATGAGGGGGGGGGGGGGGGGGGGGGGGGGTCAAGGGTTATGGGGGGGCGGGGGGGGGGGCGGAGACAGGAAAGCGGAGTTGAGATATGACTGGATCGGCTATGATCCTGCGAGGGGCCGAATGGCCTACGTTTGCTCTTAAATTCCACGTTCCTTTTAAACCTTCAAATGTTGTTAGTTGCGCATTAAATGGGTGTTTAATTGTATTCAGGTGGTGGGTATTAACTGGAGATTCAGTCCTCCTTCAGATCAGAGCAGACTGAAACCTGTGACTACAAGGTTTGGAGGCGCAGGTGTGTCATGGAAATCTCTGTAAATAAAAGCTGCAAAGAATAACAAGCAGGCTCTAGACAGTTGTTCACTGTTTGGATATCTGATGTGTCACAAACGTATCTGCAAGCTGTTTCGATCTAGGTCAGAGTAACATACCGAGCAGGTATCTTATCCCACTGCACGTAACTACAGCATTTGTGCAGTCCCTTAATTATGATACTTAAGTCTATTAATAGTCCACTGATTACATTAGGCTTGACCTTTCTGCGTGTCTCAATGACCCGAGTCCACAAATCTTCATGCAGTCTCGTTTAATAAACAATTAGCATTGAGAAATTAACGTTAGCTATTTGCATTTCTGAGTTCTACGTTTGAATATTAATTTGTGCTTGTTGTGCTGCAACTTTTAGCAAAGCTTCCTCTAATTCTTTCAATTGTCCTGCTGCTTTGTGCCTGAAGATAGGATCAACCCAGATTATTTATTGACAGCGCTGTATCCACCCGAGAGTTAGTGGCCGGGCCTGAACTCTCAGAAAACCGTATAGTTTGCAGCAAACAAAATTTATTTGCTTGGCAAACAAGTTCTATTTACTAAGTAAGCGGAGTTTATCCAAGCAGCGCATATCAGTCGACAGAGTCTATTTAAAAAGAGTCTCTACAGGGCAGCACGGTAGCGCAGTGGTTAGCATTTCTGCCTATGGCGCTGAGGACCCGGGTTCGAATCCTGGCCCTGGGTCACTGTCCGTGTGGAGTTTGCACGTTCTCCCCGTGTCTGCGTGGGTTTCGCCCCCACAACCCAAAGATGTGCAGGATTGGCCACACTCAATTGCCCCTTAATTAGAAAAAATTATTGGGTACCCTAAATTTATTTTTAAAAAGAGTCTCTAAAACAGAACCCATGACCAAAACTGCAGCAAAGTCTCCAGCAAAGTAACATAATGCAAATTAAATGGGTAAAATCCACCTCAGTCATTGCGGCAGTGTGGCTCCAGCCATCACGGGCAGGGGAATTAGCCAATCACTTTCATTCTGGTTGTGTCATTGTATTACTGAAAACAGAGACGGGCTGCTGAAGTTTTATGACTTACACTCATCAGGGCAGATGCAAAAATGCTAAATTTCAAATTTAATGCAAAACAAAAAGTATATGATATGTTTTGACAGGAAGACTGAGGAGCGGCAACAGTAATGCAAAAGCAAAATACAACAGATGCTGGAAATTTGAAATAAAAGTTTAAAAAAACATTAGAAATACTGCGCAGGTCTGACAGCATCTACTGAGAGAGAAACAGAGTGAAGGTTTCAGGTCGAGGCAGCACGGTGGTGCAGTGGCTAGCACTGCTGCCTCACGGCGCCGAGGTCCCAGGTTCGATCCCGGCCCTAGGTCACTGTCCGTGCGGGGTTTGCACATTCTCCCCGTGTCTGCGTGGGTTTCGCCCCCACAACCCACAGTTGTGCAGGGTAGGTGGATTGGCCACGCCAAATTGGCCCTCAATTGGAAAAATTTTATTGGATACTCTAAATTTATTTGTTTAAAAGGTTGCAGGTCGAGATGACCTGACATCAGAACTGGGGAAAGTTTGAAATGTAACAGGTTTTAAGCAGGCGAAAGAGGAAAAGAATGAAAGGGACGGTCTGTGATAGGATGGACGTCGAGAGATATTAAATTATTAAGGAATTGATTGAGAAAGGTTAACGGGAGTGGTAATGGGACACGTAAAGACACAAAGGATCTGCCTGGAGTAATTGTGAGTTGAATGGCAGAATAGCCAATGGTGTTACAATTAATGCTGGAGTTAGCTGGAAGAGCTGACTCCTGAAAGCAGAACCAAGGGAAAAACAAGATTGAGAACGGAACTGGGGGAGAAAAGGAAACAAAATGGAGGCAGAGATTGCGGCCTGAAATTGTTGAGCTTTGTGTTGTGGGGTTGGCTTGTGGTGCAACGGTAGCGTGCCGGACTCCAGATCAGAAGGTTGTGTGTTCAAACCCTGTCCGGCTCACTACTGATCCTGACCTCGGTACAAATTACAATAAAACAAATCCTGGAGGCCTTATCGAAAAACGAGGGGCTGTTCCTGAAGTGTGAGAGCAAGGTGGAGAATTAAAATGGAATGCTCAATGGTACAATTTCATCAAAGATTCAGGAACAGAGTGCAGAGTGACCGCTATATGTCCGCACATCTTTAAGGATGGCAGGGCAAGTTGCAAAGTTGCAAGTTGTATAAAGTATTCAGGTTCCTTGCCTCTATTAATAGAGGAATAGATTACAAAAAAATAGGGAGCTACGCCAACCTTTATAAGACACAAATTAGACCTCAGCTGGTGTAGTGTCCATTCCAAAGCACAACGTATTCGGAAGAAGATGAAGGCCTTGAAGAAGATACAGGGGAGATTGACTGGAATGGTACCAGAGATGAAGACCTCAATCGATGAGGAAACATTGGAGAAGCTAATGTTGTTCTTTTCAGAGCAGATTTGATGGAGGTGTTCAAAGTAACAAATGGTTTTGGCGGAGTAAATAAGAAGGTAACGAGAGAATGCAAATTTAAGGTGATTGGCCAACGTTATCCAAAGTACCATGAGGAAACACTGTTTGTGAACGGGATTCACAGCCTGAAAGGGTAATGGAAACAGATTCAGCGGTGACTTTCAAAGGAGAATTGGATAAATACTTGTAAATACATATATAGGGCTATGGAGAAAGAGCAGGGGTGTGGGGGGTACGTTTTGGATAGATCTTTCAAGGAACCAGCATAGACACTGTGCTGTACGATTCTAGGCTGATTAGAGATCGCGAAATGAATGCTGAGTGTGTACCTTGCTTGAATTTTTAAAAAATAAATAAATTTAGAGTGCCCAACTCATTTTTCCAATTAAGGGGCAATTTATCGTGGCCAATCCACCTACCCTGCACATCTTTGGATTGTGAGGGCGAAACCCACGCAGACTCGGAGAGAATGTGCAAACTCCACACGGACAGCGACCCAGAGCCGGGATCGAACCTAGGACCTCGGCGCCGTGAGGCAGCAGTGCTAACCAATGCGCCACCGTGTTGCCCTTCTTGCTTGAAGTTTCATAGACTGTTATGGCAGTGGGATTGAACAAACAGAAGGATAGAAGTTAGAGCAACTGGATTGAATAACAATGAGACGGCATTATAAAAAGCAGCGGAACTCAAAGTGGTAAATTCACTGTACCCTGAGAGCTGGCATCATAGCCATAAGGGAGGAGGGAAAATAATAGGAGCTCTGATATTAATCTTGCAAACTTCCTTGGAAATGGAATTTATGCCAAAAAATTAAAAGCTTGTAAATGTAATAACTGTTGGAGAAGCAAGAACCAGGTAACATTAAGGCAGTCTGAGATGGCAGCACGGCGACACAGTGGTTAGCACTGGGACTTGCAGCGCTGAGGACCCGGGTTCGAATCCCGGCCCTGGGTCACTGTCCGTGTGGAGTTTGCACATTCTCCCCATGTCTGCGTGGATTTCACCCCCACAACCCAAAGGTGTGCAGGGTAGGTGGATTGGCCGCGCTAAGTTGCCCCTTAATTGGAAAAAAAAAAAAATTGGGTAATCCAAATTTTTCTTTTAAAAGGCAGTCAGCGATTCATGCCAAAAAAAAGAAAGAAAAAGGACTTGCATTTCTTCAGTGCCTTCCCTCAACCTCAGGATGTCGCAATGTGCTTTACATTTAAAGTTGTAGTGTTGGTGTTTTCCCCACTCAACAGCGTCGCCAATACAGTGGGTATTTCTATTTATCTTAGTGAACCACAAGCCTTTCCTTATATCGATCAAATAACCACACAACCAGTTAGTTAGTTCAAAAGATAGTTTATTTACATACACAAGAGTTACCTCGACATGCAAACACAATATCTACTATGAGTTAAGCTACACCTATCAGCTACAATAACCTATACTTAACTTCAGGGCGACCGGCACTGTGCAAATGGATAAGGCCTTTATCTGGATTTCACTTGGCTGATTTGAAGAAAGTGGCTCTGTCTCTGCTGGGCTCATCCGTCAGGTAGCAATCGTTGGTCTTGAACTTGGCTGGCTGTTCCTGCTGCGATTGGGTTGGCACAGGCCGGATCCAAAAGAGACAGAACAAATGGCTGTGTCCACTTTTATCCCTCTGGGATTTTGCGCTCTTTGGGACGGTCCTTAACTTTGGACCCAATAGTTCGACAGGGCTCTGGATCACTGTCTTCGATTTCGGCCAATAAGGGGGTGGGTGCCTTGGTGTCTGGGCGGGTCCTTAGCAGTCATTGACCTTGGCAGCTGTGCTTTCTGAGTAAGGGGAGTGGCGCCGATCAGTCTGTGGATGTACCAGTTGCTTGATTGGAGTTCTATTGTCCTGGGAAAATGGGCAATTAAAATGCAAACGAGCGGGGGTTTCGATCAGGTCTGGTTACCTGTGTTTCAGATACACATAGGCTCTGTATCTGTCTGAGTCCTGGGTTGGCCATAATTCCCATGGTCCTTTGCAGGTAGCCACCTTAGATGGCTGCAGTAGTTACTATTCTAACGTAGGGAATGTGGCAACCAATTTGCACACAATAAGCTCCCACAGGCAGCAATAAGATAATAACCAGATAATGTTGTTGAGGGATTAATATTGTCCGGGACACCAGACAGAATGGCCTGTTCACCTTCAAAATAGTGCGATGGGATCTTTTAATATCCATTGAGAGGGCCGATGCTGTCCCATTTCATCTAACAGACAGCACCTCCGACAGTGCAGCATTCCTTTCGTTAGCTAGATCCCAGGCCAGGTGGTGAAGTATGAGCGAGACACACATCCTTACATTTAGGGTAGGCTTATTTACAGTATGCAGCATTCCCTATCTCTGCTTCCTACTTAGCAACACCCAGTGTCCCAGAAACCTTTGTTTATACACTTCTGTGTGTACCAATGAATCAAGTTAGCTAATTAACAAATTGACAGTCCCTTAAAGGAGCCAATCTTTATGTATGTGCTCAAGATAACTTAATCAGTGCCCTTTACCTGTGCACACTTGGCCATGATAATACGATGAACATACCGTTAATATCCTCAGTACTGTGCCAGGAGTGTCGGCATAGGTTTTGCACTCAAGTCAAGGAGTGGGGCACAATCTTCTAACTTAGAGACAAGAAGAGAGCGTGTTACCAACTGGCCTACATTGACACCACAAATGATACAAAATTATTTACTAGCCAGACACAGGACTGCTTTGGAGTTCAGGCGGGGGGGGGGAAGAGTCACAGGGCTGGATTCTTCCGCCCTGCCTGCCGCAAGAACGCCACGGGCTCACACGGACAATGGAGACGTCTACTGACCTCGGGCAGGATTCACCAATCGCCGGACGGACGTGGCCGGAGAAACCCGCCCATCGAGTTTTACAGCACAGAAAGAGGCCATTCGGCCCATCATGTCTGCACCGGCCGTCAATCACCTAACTATTCTAACCCCATTTCCCAGCACTTGGGCCGTAGCCTCGTCTGCTCTGGCGTTTCAGTTGTTCATCTAAATAATTCTTAAATGTTATGATGTGGAGATGCCGGCGTTGGACTGGGGTGAGCACAGTAAGAAGTCTTACAACACCAGGTTAAAGTCCAACAGGTTTGTTTCAATATCACTAGCTTTAGGAGCGCTGCTCCTTCCTCAGGTGAATGAAGAGGTATGTTCCAGAAACATATATATAGACAGATTCAAAGATGCCAGACAATGCTTGGAATGCAAGCATTAGCAGGTGATTAAATCTTTACAGATCCAGAGATGGGGTAACCCCAGGTTAAAGAGGTGTGAATTGTCTCAAGCCAGGACAGTTGGTAGGATTTTGCAGGCCAGATGGTGGGGGATGAATGTAATGCGACATGAATCCCAGGTCCCGGTTGAGGCCGCACTCATGTGTGCGGAACTTGGCTATAAGCTTCTGCTCGGCTATTCTGCGTTGTCGCGCGTCCTGAAGGCCGCCTTGGAGAACGCTTACCCGGAGATCAGAGGCTGAATGCCCTTGACTGCTGAAGTGTTTCCCCGACTGGAAGGGAACATTCCTGCCTGGTGATTGTCGCACGATGTCCGTTCATTCGTTGTCGCAGCGTCTGCATGGTCTCGCCAATGTACCACGCTTCGGGACATCCTTTCCTGCAGCATATGAGGTAGACAACGTTGGCCGAGTCGCACGAGTATGCACCGCGTACCTGGTGGGTGGTGTTCTCACGTGTAATGGTGGTATCCATGTCAATGATCTGGATCGACATGGATCATCGACATGGATGGTTCCCGCCTCTACCACCGTTTCAGGCAGCGTGTCCCAGATTCCCACCCCGCTCTGGGTGAAAAAGATTTTCCTCAAATTCCCTCTAACCCTCTTGCCTTAAAATTATGTCCCTGGGTTGTTGGATATCTCTCTACTGAGGGGAAAAGTTTCTTCCCATCTATCCCATCTGTATCCGTCATAATTCAGCCTTCTCTGCTCCAGGGAAAACAACCGCAGCCTAACCAGCCTCTCTTCATAGCTGATTGGGATTAATGCCTGCATCAGCTGCAGCCTTTGAAGCCAAACTCTCCACCAGCCACAACATCAGGAGGGGAAGGAATTTCCAGATCACAAAGAATTTTACAGCACAGAAGGAGGCCATTCACCCATCATGCCCATACTGTCTCTTTGGAAGAGATATCCCATTCCTTCTGCTCTTTACCCATAACCCTGCAAATGTTTCCTTTGCAAATATCCATCCTCTTTCCTTTCTGGAAGTTACTGTTGAATAAATGCGTTGCCAGAGGTCACTGCGCGGAGTCAGGCTGAGGGAGGACTGGGTGAAACCCGGAAGGTATCGGAGGTTTCAGAAAACCTCCGGGTGGCTGGGCCTGTCCAGTAGCTACAAAGCAGTAATCAGTTCCGAGGAGAGCATCAAAGACTTGTGGAAGATGATCCTGATCAATATTGTGGGCAAGGCCAGGGATTGGAGGGCGAGCTACCAACGGAGAAGATTTGCCGGTTTTGGTGGCAGGGCTGAGAGTTCCTCAGCAGGAGGAGGTTGTACAGACAGCACCGATCCAACTGTTCTGCACTGGCACCTGTACACTGACAGCAGAAGTAAAAGGGCAGTGGGAGATTTAACAGCAAAGTGCATGCAGAAGAGGAAATATACTTTGAGCTCGATAGTTTAGACAATTTGACTTGATACTCAGCAGAATGTTACATCCACAACTTCAACCCTATCCAGTGCGGGGAACAGAAACCTCACAGACTCCACCAATGATTTCCTTTCTCTTGCTGCTTAGCTAAAGGCCTCTTAGCTTAATTGAGCACTTTTCGTTTGCTGAGAAAATGTTGCCGTCCCAGAGTCCGAATTGTTTGGATTAGCTGGAGGGTGAAGGAAAGTGGGGTTGAGGGGAGCGCGCTGCTGATTAACCAGCAAATGACAGTCCCGGCAAATAGCCTTGGCTGTGAAATGGGGGTCGGAGGTGAGACACGGTGTGCATTAACGCCACTTTTCAAACCACATCAGGTGATGCTGCATCTGCCTCTATTTTCACAGCAATGCCAGGGCGGGGGTGTCAACATTTTCACTGCCAACTCATGCCGTGTAGCTGAGCCGAGCTCCATGCGTGAATCTTTGGACACACGTGTGGCCGTGATACTCCTCTTGCTCATCCCTTACTTAAAATGAACATAACAAACCGATAGAGTGATTAGCCCCGCAGTAAGGCTACGGTGAGCACAAACAATTTATTTTTAGACTTTAAAAACTTTACAAGTGTTTTTTAAACGATGCGACTATACATTGATCAGCACTAGTGCAGCATGAATCTCTTCTCGGAAACTTCACCGCGCCAATTAAAAAAAAAAAAATTTAGAGTACCGCATTTTGTTTTCCCAATTAAGAGGCAATTTAGCGTGGCCAATCCGCCTACCCTGCACATCTTTGGGTTGTGGGGGTGAGACCCACGCAGACACGGGGAGAATGTGCACACTCCACACCACCGTGCCAATTTGACCTTTTCTCTTTCCATTGCCCTCTTGGACATTCAAGCAGCGCACCTGGTGTTATACAAGAGGGCAATCCTTTGAGGAGGCTATGGTTTCATAGTTATCATATCATAGAATTTACAGTGCAGAAGGAGGCCATTCGGCCCATCGAGTCTGCACCGGCTCTTGGAAAGAGCACCCTACCCAAGGTTAACACCTCCACACTATCCCCGTAACCCAGTAACCCCACCCAACACTAAGGGCAATTTTGGACACTAAGGGCAATTTATCACGGCCAATCCACCTAACCCGCACATCTTTGGACTGTGGGAGGAAACCGGAGCACCCGGAGGAAACCCACGCACACACAGGGAGGATGTGCAGACTCCGCACAGACAGTGACCCAAGCCGGAATCGAACCTGGGACCCTGGAGCTGTGAAGCAATTGTGCTATCCACAAGGCTACCGTGCTGCCCCCTTTTTAAAAAAATTAACCCCTTTACCTCCATGGCAAGTAAGCTATCCTCTCGAGGGAACGCACTTTTGAGGCTGAGGTTGAAGTACAACACCATCAGCAGATATTGTGTTATCCTGAGCGCATTCAATCCCCTGGTAAGACTCCCACAAGTGCTATCTGGTTCCCAGTTGTTTGAAAAGGTGGACCTTAAAGCTGCCCAGGGTCACACCGATTGTGCCCTAATGTAGGCTTGAGGTGAAATATGAAATTGAAAATATGCATTTAACAACTTACATCTGATTTTATAAACTTAACTTAAAAAAAATAATTTTAGAGCACCCAATTATTTTTTTTCCAATTAAGGGGCAATTTAGCGTGGCCAATCCACCTAACCTGCACATCTTTAGGTTGTGGGGGTGAAACCCTCGCAAACACGGGGAGAATGTGCAAACGCCACACGGACAGTGACCCGGGGCCGGGATCGAACCCGGGTCCTCAGCGCCGTAGACAGCAGTGCTAACCACTGCGCCACCATGCTGCTCTACTTTATAAACTTTACTGGCTGGGATGCCTTAATGTGATGTTTTCATCATCTCAACAATACGGTTCCACGCGGCATTCAGTTGCGCCAAATAGTGTGTTAAGGAAGCGCGGTTAACAGGATTGTCCCTGTTGACTGTCGTTGTAAAGAATTTACACCGGCAATTACGAGCATAGCAATTATCAGAGGAAGGAAGTATCTTTGTGTTGTGCTTAAGTGAAATTTAATATTTGCTGCAGAATCTTAAAGTGTAAAGTTAATTTTATTTTTTTGTCCAGGTACAGAAAAAAATGAAATTTCTAAAATTGTCTAATTTTAAACCAGTCATTAGAAATGAACCTTCTCACACAGAAAGCCCATGGTAGATTTAAAAATCCCCCTTTTTTGACAGGGCAAATGTGCAAGAACTGAGGCTAAAATAAAATGTTGGATTGGTCACAGTGCCTGCCTCTGTTGTGTGAACATTAATGCCTGCGTGTGCTTCGACATGGAATGTGCCATTTGCATGATTTGTGGTTCCCTTTGCACGCAACCCAATTTAACTTCAATTTTAAGAGAATAGCGAAATCTCTAGGATACCTTTTGTGCGCAAAGTGAGATTAGCCGAAGACCACAAAATGTGTGAAGCAAAATGCGGCACTCCACAAGGGCTAGGCTGGGAGCTAGGCCAAGTTGATAAAGGATGTGTTCCTCTTTGAACTGCAGCTGTTTTCTTGCTGGATGCTTCGAGCAGTGAGCATAATCTGTGCCATGGTCACCCTGCACTTATTACCAGCGTTAATTACGCAGCTTTAATTACAAAAACAAACTGGTGATGTTGAAAAGGATTTAGTTAATTCCTTCCTTTTTGACATCGACCTCTTGAGTCAAGACTGAGACTGGAGTCAGTGCCAGCTATCAGCGTTAAAGTAAGTCATGGGGACAACTACCTCCGATTACTCATTGTGCTTGTCCATCAGAGTAATCTATTTTACATTGTGCAGCTGCACAGTTGCAGTTGAGTAGTGGGGTTGCTGCTCTGTAATAAACGTGCTGCCTTCCTACGTTTTTCTCATTTTCTTTGGGAGGTGAGCGGGCAGAGTTGGGTGGGGGGGGGGGGGCATCTTTCCATTTGATGGGGCTTCTCACTGCAGAATGATTGGTACTTCCTGAAATGCAAATGAGCAGCGCAGTGGTCAGGCAGAAAGTGTCCAGGCTGAAGTCAGAACACATGATGCTGTAGTAAACCAAAGTGCTTTCAATAATGGACTTCCTTCCAGGAGAAAACCATTCAATCCTTCAGACTTCTTTCATTTTAATTTTCTACCTCTCTTGGGTCGACCCTTAATACCCTTAGTGTGTTGGGTCAGGATGATTTTGTACATTAACGTTACTGTTAGAAATGCTGCTGTTAATGGTGACCACTTTATTTAGAAAGCGCCTTTTGGTTCCCAGGTTCTACCGGAATTTGAGTGTTGTTTTCCTGATCTAACTTCTGGCCGCATAGTTTTCATTTACATTTCCTGTAGGCTGATGAGCTGTTAGCGTATCGCAAAATAAAAATCTTGCCCTCTGAACTAAAATAAGAATAAGAATAATCTTTATTGTCACAAGTCGGCTTACATTAACACTGCAATGAAGTTACTGTGAAAATCCCCTAGTCGCCACACTCCGGCGCCTGTTTGGGTCACAGAGGGAGAATTCAGAATGTCCAATTCACCTAACAAGCACGTCTTTCGGGATTTGTGGGAGGAAACCGGAACACCAGGAGGAAACCCATGTAGACATGGGGAGAACGTGCAAATTCTGCACAGCCAGTGACCCAAGCCGGGTATCGAACCTGGGATCCCGGTGCTGTGAAGCAACAGTGCTAGCCACTGTGCTACCATGCTACCCTAAAGGGCGCGATTTACCGGCCATGTCCCGTTGGGAGGGGATGCAGCCGGTAGATCCCAGGAGAGGCCTCTTCTGGGATACCTGGCAGCTTATACGTGGATCCCGCGAAACGCCACAATCTGGATCCTGCTCACAGTGGGCGGGACCCAGGCTTGCAGAGTTAAGTGAGCTTAAAAGCTCATTTAACACTGCCGACATCAGATCGAAGCCGCTACGGGATCTACCGGCCTGCCAAGGAGTCCACAACCAGACGGCGTTTAGCGCTGGCCCCCACACATGGCGACCAGATGGAATGGCATTTGGGGGGTCCCTCTGGCGATCAGAGGCCGCCGGGTAGCTGGTAACTGGGCATAGTGGCACTGCCACCTGGGCACCATGGCGCTGTCACCTGGGCACCCTGGCCACTACCATTCAGTCACCTCAGCACTGCCACCTGGGCATAGTGGCACTGCCACCTGAGCACCCTGGCTCTGCCACCTGACTGACAGACCAGGACTGCCAGAATGTCCATGTGTCACTACCGGGCTGGCAGAGACACTTCCAGGGTGCCAGACTGGCATTGCCAAGTTACCAAACTGGCATTTTGCCTGCGCCAGGGATTGGGCCTGGGGGTGCCCCACCCCTATGAGGTGGGGTGCAGGGGGGGCTCAAAGACTCCCAACAGCTGAGTTGGAGTGTTGGAGGGGTCCGGGGGTTGCATTTGGACATCGAGAGATTGGGGTACCATTTAAAAATGACGCCCCCATCTCTTCCTGCGTTGACGGGCAGAGCTGCTCACTACAAAGAATGACTCTACGTGTAGCCTTGAGATGTTCCCGCCAGGGCCCGTTTCGTTCACGGCACTACAGGATTAGAAGACGAAGTTTCCAGGTTAACCCACACGCTGAAAGTCAGTTGGAAAATAGAGATTATCTGGCTGGAAAAGGAATGAGGATCTGAGAATCACTTAGGACTGGTACCTGGAGAATGAAGTGGATTCTTTAGGGGCAAAGTTAAACCATAAAGGAATCGGGTTAAATGGGAATCCTTATATTTTAGAGAATAGGTTGCCTACTGAAATAGTATCGATTGAATGTTTCTTTTAGTTTGTGTGTTACAGTAAAAGTCTTAAAGCTTAATCTTGCCGTGTAATCATAGAATTCCTACCATGCAGAAGGAGGCCATTCGGCCCATCGAGTCTGCACCAACCCTCTGAAAGAGCACCCTACCCAGGTCCATTCCCCCACCTTATTCCCATAATCCAACCTAACCTGCACATCTTCACACACCAAGGGGCAATTTATCATGGCCAATCCACTTAACCGGCACATCTTTGGACTGTGGGAGGAAACCGGAGCACCCGGAGGAAACCCACGCAGGCACGGGAAGAACGTGCAACCACGGTGCCATTGTGCAGACCTGGGTCCCTGGCACTGTTGAGGCAGCAGTGCTAGCCACTGTACCACCGTGCTGAACTGGGTCACTGGCACAGTGAGGCAGCAGTGCTAACCACTGTGCCATCGTGCAGACCTGGGTCCCTGGCACTGTTGAGGCAGCAGTGCTAGCCACTGTACCACCGTGCTGAACTGGGTCACTGGCACAGTGAGGCAGCCGTGCCTACCACTGTGCCATCGTGCTGACCCGGGTCCCTGGCACTGTTGAGGCAGCAGTGCTAGCCACTACCACCGTGCTGAACTGGGTCACTGGCACAGTGAGGCAGCAGTGCTAACCACTGTGCCATCGTGCAGACCTGGGTCCCTGGCACTGTTGAGGCAGCAGTGCTAGCCACTGTACCACCGTGCTGAACTGGGTCACTGGCACAGTGAGGCAGCAGTGCCAACCACTGTGCCATCGTGCTGACCCGGGTCCCTGGCACTGTGATGCAGCAGTGCCAACCACTGTGCCGCCGTGCAGACCCGGGACCATGGCACTGTGATGCAGCAGTGCTAACCACTGTGCCGCCGTGCCGTCCCGGGTTCCTGGCACTGTGAGGCAGCAGTGCTAACCACTGTGCCGCTGTGCCGTCCAGGGTTCCTGGCACTGTGAGGCAGCAGTGCTAACCACTGTGCCGCCGTGCCATCCCGAGTTCCTGGCACTGTGAGGCAGCAGTGCCAACCACTGTGCCAACCGCCATGCCGCCCAATTCCAGTCATTCACTGGAAGATCAAATTTATTTTCTAAATGTTATTGATGTCTATAGGGATTTTAAGACTTGCTTTTCACCCAGCCAACTGGATGAGTTCAGAATTTGGTGGAGCTGGGTGTCTCGCAGCGAGTGATTTGTTTTATTCATTGCTTCAAATTGCTAGAAGAGCCAGCAGGTAGTGGAGCATCTGGGACCTTGGAGGAGGGTGAGCACTAACATTCTGTAGCGAGTTTAATCCATCTTTACAGCATAAATCATGCAGCTCTTGAGGTTGAGGGTGGACTGGCATTTTCATGGGTCTCACCATGGAGCAAGACAAATCGACTTGTAGCGATTCACAGCAAACAGGGAATCTCTTCATAGACACAGGTGACTGGGTTTTCTCATGCGTTAAACTAAAACTCATTGTTAATTCTCAACAAATTATTTTTTTTAATACAAATTTAGAGTACCCAATTCATTTTTTCCAATTTAGGGACAATTTAGCTTGGGCAATCCACCTACCCTGCACATCTATTGGGTTGTGGAGGTGAAACCCACGCAAACACGGGGAGAATGTTCTCAACAAATTCTGAGCTGATGTGATGGAACCCAACGTGCAGGATTGATGTCAGTTGGCTCAATGGTAGTGCTTTCGCCTCAGTTTCGGCATACTGTGTTCACTACTCACAGTGCGTTCCTCTTTATTGTTAGAGTGTCATCTTGAGTACAGAGTGTTCCTCTAAGCCTTTCTCCGATGTCTTTCTGACACCTGTCGAGGATTTTGAGCTTTGGTGGGTTTTTCAGTCTGCCAGAGAGTGGCCTGTAAGACCTGTTTTACTAGAGCTCCTGTTTCCATTATTAATACTCTTACTATTGTTCTGCTGAGTTACTGTTATTGTCAAACTCCGTTATTTATTTATATAAAGAAGTTCCTCCTTTTAAACAACGCATATGACTACCTCTTTGTGGTCTCAAGTTAAAATGCATTTTTGGCGACGAGGTGAAAATAGCGAGAAAATAAAACAACATTTTTCGATTTCCAGTGTGGCAACACCAGGTTGCGCTCAGTGAGTGGCTACTATTCATTATGGGTTTATTCGATGGAGTATCAAGTTAGCAGCACCGTGACTATGTTTGATTGGTCGGTGAGTTCGATGAGAGAAATGAGGACTGGGCTGGAAGCATGGAGAGGTTGCAGCATTTCTTTTCAGCAATAGAAGATGGGGCAGAACAGCGCTCCTGAGTGTGTGTGGGGTGAAGACTTATAGGTTGATGTGGAATCTAGCTACGCCACGGAAGCCAGCGGAGATTTCATTTGCAGGTTTAGTTTCTCTGCTCCAGAGTCACCATAACCTGAAGCCCTTGGTGATTATTCAAATTTCACAACCATTTACAAAATATAGCTCTCTCGGTCGCTAGCTTCGTTGGCGAATTACAGCAATTTCAGAATTTCAGAACATTGTGATTTTGGAGCGGTTTTAGAAGATATGATCAGAGACAGGCTGGTCTGAGGCATTAGCCAGGGCAGCATTCAGGGCTGGCTGTTGCCTGAAGTCACACTTACTTTTAAGAAGGCTCTGGAAATTTTTGCCAGGCATGGAAATGCTAAACGTAGTCAGAAGGCTAATATTGGTGCTCGGGCGCGGGGGCACGACATCAAATTAAGAAAGAGCTGAAAGCAGTGGAGTCTTTTAGATGTGGTGGGTCACACTATGCAAATCATTGCAAATTTATGGACGCTGTTCGTCACCGGTGCGACAAGAGGCATTTAGCGAAGAAATGGAGGGGTGCGAAGAACAAGGCAAAGGCTGGGCAAGAAATTCTAAGAAGCAGCTACACTTCATTTAGCCGCTGCAAGCAGGCAGAGGAACAAGCCTGTGGCGTGTTTAATGTGAATGAGACCCAAACGGAGCCTAGTCTTTCTACAATGGTGGTTGATGGTAAGCAAATCAGAATGGAGGTGGACACAGGAGCCTCAACATCTGTAATTAGTGAAGAGACCGACAAGTCGATGTGGGACTCTAAGGGCCAGCCCTCACTCCGGCAGAGATTATTCTTCGGACGTACACCGGAGTGTCCATATCTTTTCTCGGGACATTGTAAATCCATATTGCGTATAATAGTCATGAAGCAAAGACAAGCCTCCTTGTGGTCAAAGGGAAGGGGCCAAGTTTGCTTTGCAAAATTCTAACAAAGATGCCTGAGGTCAAGCACAGGAGGGTGACCGAGATGTTACCGGACGTGTTCAAGAATGAAGTGACTATACTGTGTGGTACAGTGTGAAGTTGTCTGTAGATCCTCAGTCCACTTCCTGCTTTAGCAAGCCCAGGACACTGCCCTCTGCCATGAGAGGGGAGGTGGAGTTGGAATGACTGCAAAGGCTTGGAATCATTGAGCCTATTCAGTTTTCACGTTGGGCAGCTCCAATCATTCCTGTCCTAAAACATGATGCTACAGTACACATGTGGTGACTGCAAGCTCACCGTTAACCAGGTTTCCCAGTGAGAGGCTTATCCATTACCTAGGATGGAAGATTTGTTTTCAACTCTTGCTTGAGGCAAGACGTTTTCATAACTGGGCATGAGCCAGGCATATCAGTAACACTTGCTAGCGGAAGATTCTGAGCAGTAGGTGACAATCAACACACATGAAGGATTTCCATGTACAATTGTTTCATTTTTGGCGTATCCTTCAGTCCGGAAAGCTTTCAAAGGACGATGGACAACCTGTTGTGAAGCATTCCTCAGGTTGCAATCTTCTTGGATAGCACGCATTTGAGGGAAGACTCGAGGAGGAGCATCTCAGCAACCTGGGTCGCGTTTCAGAAAGTTTTCAGAGGCGGGATTATGCCCGAAGTGGAGCAAGTGCATTTTCCAGGCACAAAATGTCGAGTGCCTTGGCCACAGAATCATCGCACAAGGCTTATCTTCTGTGGAGGGGATAAATTTGAACCATTAAGAAAGTTGTGGAGCCCAGGAATGTGGCCGCGCTCGGTCATTTGTAGGTTTGATAAAATACCATGTAAAGTTTTTGCCAGACCTGTCTACAGTGTTGGCTCCACTGTACCTACTTCTGCACAAAGAAACCACGTGGAAGGGGGAGTCTGCACAGAAGACGGTTTTCAAAGATGTGAAATCGCTGCTGCAATGGAAAATGTGCGAGTACGTATTGATCCAGACAGGAAACGTATTCTATCGTGTGAAGCCTTGCCCTACCCCGTGGGGGCGGTACTTTCTCATTTAATGCAGGACGGGTCTGAAACACCATCGGTTTGGAATCTGGGACACCGACACAGGCTGAAAAGGGGATACTCACAGTTGGACAAAGAGGGTGGCTATCGTTATTGCAGTGAAAATATTCCATCAGTACCTTTATGGGCATCCATTCTCCAAATGTACGGACCACGCACCGTTGGTGAACCTTTTCAGTGAGGCAAAATGTATTCCCACCATGGCCTCAGCTGGAATACAGCACGGGGCACTTACACTGTCAGCGTATGAGTGCAATATCTTTTTTTTAAATTTAGAGTGCCCAATTCATTTTTTCCAATTCAGGGGCAATTTAGCGTGGCCAATCCACCTACCCTGCCCATCTTTGGGTTGTGGGGGCGAGACCCACGCAGACACTGGGAGAATGTGCAAACCTCACACGGACAGTGACCCAGGGCCGGGATTCGAACCTGGGACCTCAGCGCCGTGAGGCAACAGGGCCAGCCCACTGCGCCCTCAGTGCAATATCTTGCACAGAGCAGGGAAAGACAATGCAAATGAAGACGCATTGAGTCTCTCCCTTTATCAGATTTACCATCTGGTAAATTTGGTATTGTGCCCCCGAGACAATTTTTTTACTGGAGAGATTCGCACAGTCTCCAGTAAGTGTAAAGCAGTGGATGGACAGAGATCTTATTCTGTCGCAAGTTTTAAAAGATTTTTGATACATGGGTGGCCAACTATCATTGAAGATGAGTCAAAACCTTATCTGAAGTGTAGGGATGAACTATGTGTGCAGGATTTTTTAATTAATTCGTTCATGGGGTGTGGGCGTCGCTGGCTGGGCCAGCATTTATTGCCCACCCCTGAGGGCATTTAAGTGTCAATCACATTGCTGTGGATCTGGAGTCACATGTAGGCCAGACCGGGTAAGGACAAAAGATTTCCTTCTCTAAAGGACATCAGTGAACCAGATGGGTTTTTACGACAATCGACCATAGAATATAGAACATTACAGCGCAGTACAGGCCCTTCGGCCCTCGATGTTGCGCCGACCTGTGAAACCACTCTAAAGCCCATCTACACTATTCCCTTATCGTCCATATGTCTATCCAATGACCATTTGGGTGCCCTTAGTGTTGGCGAGTCCACTACTGTTGCAGGCAGGGCATTCCACGCCCTTACTACTCTCTGAGTAAAGAACGTACCTCCGTACCTCTGACATCTGTCTTATATCTATCCCCCCTCAATTTAAAGCTATGTCCCCTCGTGCTAGACATCACCATCCGAGGAAAAAGGCTCTCACTGTCCACCCTATCCAATCCTCTGATCATCTTGTATGCCTCAATTAAGTCACCTCTTAACCTTCTTCTCTCTAACAAAAACAGACTCAAGTCCCTCAGCCTTTCCTCATAAGATCTTCCCTCCATACATGGGTTCATGGTCGTCATTAGACTTTTAATTCCAGATATTTATTGAAATAAAACTTCACGATCTGTCCTGGTGGGATTCGAACCCAGGTCCCCAGAGCATTAGCTGGGTCTCTGGATTACTAGTCCAGTGACAATACCACTATGGCACTCCCTCCCCTCACAGTTGCAAACTGAGTGGCCAAGAATGGCCGTGCCACCCCCTTGTTTGCGACTCATGGAGGAAATTCATGAGGTTCATCCAGTTGCTTCTAGAATTGAAAGTCCAGCCAGGTTTTGGTGGCCTTAATGTGGATCATGGCTTGGAGAACAGGGGAAGATCCTGTTTGCCATGTCAGATTAACCAGAAACACAGCAGAGTTGTTCGCAGACGTTACAGATAACCTGCCAGACGGTAATGTTGCTGTGGGAGTTCACCAGCAAGTGTTTCCTGAGTTTCCAGGTTTGCGACTTGACTCTGCTGGGGCAGTGGAAGAGGAACATTAATGATCAGATTCTCAATCTACCTCTTCACTTACAATTCAATATCAACTGATACAAGATTAGCCAGTAGTTACTGCCTAGGTTGCAATGCAATCGGGTTGCCACAAAGCTTTTGACATTCATATAATTAAGACATGGCTTTCGTTGTATTTCGGTCCTGATGGGGGGATTGAAATTTAAGGGGGAAGGAGTATTACAGAGTGTCACTTTGAGTACAGCGTGTTCTTGTAAGCCTTTCTCCGATGTAATTGTTTTTCTGGCTTCAGTTGAGGGCACTGAGCATGTGCAAGCTTGGGCGGACTTACCTGCGAGCAAGACTTGTTTTACTACAGCTCCTGTTTTCATAGTTGTCACTCTTACTACCGTTCTGCTGGGTTTACTGTTATTGCCGAACTTATTTACGTAAAGAAGTTCCTCCTTTTAAAAAAATAAATTTAGAGTACCCAATTCATTTTTTCCAATTAAGAGGCAATTTAGCGTGGCCAATCCACCTAGCCTGCACATCTTTGGGTTGTGGGGGTGAAACCCACGCAGACACGGGGAGAACATGCAAACTCCACACGGACAGTGATCCAGAGCCGGGATCGAACCTGGGACCTCGGCGCCGTGAGACTGCAGTGCTGGCCACCGTGCTGCCCAAGAAGTTCCTCCTTTTAAAGAACGCATTCGACTATCTGCTCTGTGGTCTCAAGTCGCCACATTTATACTGGGCAGACCAAATGTAAATTGGATGACCACTTTGCAGAACACCCTGTTGAGTCCGTAATCATGACCCCGAGCTTTCAGCGGCCTGTCATTTTTGTTCCTCATCATGCTTCTGCACTGACCTCCCTCTGCTCTGCTTCTTACAGTGTTCGAGTGAAGCTCAATTCCAGCTCAAGGAACAGCACCTCCTCTTTCATTTAGGCTCTCTGCAGACTTCTGGACTCCGCTCTGAGTTCAGAAATTTCTGACTGTTTTCATTTGTTGCAGGGTATTTTGGCCTTTATCTTGTTTTTGCTTTTTTACAACAACTATTCATTACAGTGGTTAGCACTGTTGCTTCACAGCGCCAGGGTGCCAGGTTCGATTCCTGGCTTGGGTCACTGTCTGTGTTTGTGTCGGCACATTCTCCCCATGTCTGCATGGGATTCCTCCGGGTGCTCCGGTTTCCTCCCACAAGTCCCGAAAGACGTGCTGTTAGGTGAATTGGACATTCTGAATTCTCCCTCTGTGTACCCGACCAGGCACCGGAGTGTGGCGACTAGGGGATTTTCACAGGAACTTCATTGCAGTGTTTATGTAAGCCCACTTCTGACATTATTATTACCATTCATATCTGCTCTAGACAAATCTTTTTGTTTCTTTACTTGTCCCATTATCGCAGCGACACTTTTGTAATTAAAAATAAATATTAGAGTATCCAATTCAATTTTTCCAATTAAGGGGCAATTTAGCGTGGCCAATCCACCTACCCTGCACACCTTTGGGTTGTGGGGGTGAAACCCACGCAGACACGGGGAGAATATGCAAACTCCACACAGGCAGTGACCCAGAGCCGGGATCGAACCTGGGACCTTGGCGCCGTGAGGCAACAGGGCTGCACTTTTGTCATTTATTATCTCCCATCTGCTGCTCCATCATCGACCTAACCTTTTGTTCTTTTTCCTTCGTCCCCCCCCCCATTTCACCTGCTTCAGACCTGTTACATTTCTTTTTAAAAAATAAATTTAGAATACCCAATTCATTTTTTTTTCCAATTAAGAGGCAATTTAGCGTGGCTAATCCACCTACCCTGCACATCTTTGGGTTGTGGGGGCGAAACCCACACAGACACGGGGAGAATGTGCAAACTCCTCACAGACAGTGACCCAGAGCCAAGATCGAACCTGGGACCTCGGCGTCCTGAGGCAGCAGAGCTAACCCACTGCACCACCATGCTGCCCCCTGTGACATTTCTAGCTTACCCTGGTTCAAATTAAGGATCGTTGACCCGCAACGTTGTGATTCTCCCTCCACGGACGCTGCCAGACCTGCTGGGCGCTTTCCAGCATTTTCCATTTTTAATTCGGATTTCCAGCATCTGCAGCATTTTGCTTTCGGACAACCGAAATGAAAACGGCTTGAAGGAAGGGAGAAAAGTTTGACAAAGAATTAAAAGATAATAGTCAAGTAAATCTTAAAACCTGTGCCGACTGTGTTACGGATTAGGTAAGAGACTAATTTTCTGACTTACGGATTGCAATTAATGTTGTGTTTTTAACTTTCTTTCCTGATCAGTGCTTTCAAAAGCTCTAATTTGTGCACTTTAACTTTCATTCAAAATAGACAAAAAGGGGGGCAGCACGGTGGCACAGTGGGTTAGCGCTGCTGCCTCACGGCCGTGTGGAGTTTGCACATTCTCCCCATGTCTGCGTGGATTTCGCCCCCACAACCCAAAGATGTGCAGGGTAGGTGGATTGGCCACACTAAATTGCCCCTTAATTGGAAAAAATGAATTGGGTATTCTAAATTTATTTTTAAAAAATAGACAAAAAGACCCATTCTGGTGTAATGTCTACTGTACGAGGAAATAGCACCGGCATTTTAAATCTCACTCACACCCCTGACTTAAGAAATCTTTGGGAATGGTCGTAGGTATCTGATTCTTTGGAGTAAGATTATTTTTGCATCGATCTCGTTGTTTGTGTTGCACTTTGCCTGAACAGAAGGTGATATGACAATTGGACCCCTATGACCCTCTTTGTGCCTTCTGTCACATTTGGCAGACACACACAGGACCCGACAGAACAAAGGGAGATGTGACATTAACAAACCTTCTCTTTGAGGGGACCTTGTGTTTTATAAGAAAACGTGCAAGAACTTATGTGGCTCCCTACTTCATTGACGTAATTGTCTTTTCGGAAGAAAGACGTGATTCTTTTGTTCAAACTACCAAAGTTGTTGCAAAGTATCCTACTGCTCTGCTGAACAGATGCTCTGCATTAATTGGCCTGTGCAGCTATGACCCAGGCTGTGGGTTTTAGCTGGGAGTTTTGTATGTTTATTTATTGCTGTATATTACCTGGCAAGCATGATCTGAGCATTGCAAGCAAAAGTATTTCATGGTCTGCAGTTTCTAGTGTCATGTGGGTTTAAAAACCTGTGTTTCTTTGGTAATGTTTGAGCAGCAGGGTAAACTCTAAATATCATCCATCAAGACGATAATTTTTTAATGCAGATACACTAATGACTGATGAAGCTGTCTCTGGTATGAATGTTTAGCACCATGGCAAACCATATGTCACTGGCACCAGTTCCATTGCCGTCCTCGCATTTCTGCGGGATCTGCGCAAAAGAAAAACATCAAACGAATTGAATCTGATTCTCTTGCTTTTCATTTTAAACTTGGTTGACCGGGGGAACCACAGTTTAAAAAAAAAAAAATCAGTTTTGCAACCCCGCCCCTTACCAATACGGAATCGCATTTTGATCTGTTTTCTCGAGAAGATACGTGGCGAATTCTTGTTGCGGTGGGGGTGTAGGGGCAGCTCAAATGTATTTTTCCATCTGCTCGATCCCGATCGCAGCCCAGGATAGCGTATTCTCCCTCATGTGGGAAAAGCACAGCTGTTACTGTCCAGCAAATGTATTGTGCTCATCTCACATCGCGGAAGGCTCAGGACTAGAACCGTGGCGTTCCTGGTCAGGGATGGTCGTGCTTCTGCGTCTTTAGATTAGAACATTCCCTGGCATCTGCGCCCAGCGATGCTGTCAGCGTGGGCCAAAGGTAGCCTGGATCAACATTTATCTTTTTATTATTGTTGTGTCAGGAGATTGTCTGAAGGCCCCCCCCCCCCCTTTCCCCTTTTCCCCTTCCACAATTTCTGGTGGATGCCCACCCGCAGAATGCATTGTGAAGCTGTAACTCTGCGGTAAAATGCGAAGCCCTTAGGTTTTTGTTTGCCAGTTCAGTAGCCACCGCTTTCATCCAACAGTGTTTGCCCGAGTGTGACTTTGGCACCTCGTTCTGTATGAGGGTGCATTCATGGGAATAATTAAAGGGCATTTGGCAGCAACCTCCCCCCCCCCCCCCCACACACACACACACCGGAAAATGGAGCCGATGCCTTAAAAGGATGGACTTCAGAATATTCCTGGACCATCCCACAGTCACAGTGTTCTTAGACCAGGCGCACGTCTTAATGAACTTGCATGGCCCTACAGAGTTAAAATCAGGTTACCTATATATTGTGCTGCCCCCCCCAAAGTTTTCAGGTGGAAATATCCAGGGAGGACCCACTCGGGTGAAAATAAATGGACCTTGATAGATTTCCATATCATTTATAACTTTCCTTAATTGCACAGGGAAGACGTGCCAGTAAACCTGGAAAATTGGCAGCTTATATCCATTATAGTAATGTTTCAGGCCGCGGCAAGCAGCTGGCCTTGTTTCCCATCACTCACAATTAATCATCAGTTGGAGATGTCTGGAAAAACATGGCAATGCTATGCGACATGCGAAAAGCTCCTCCAGCACCCGGGCCTGTGGAATAAATGGCCTGGGTTTGATTCTTTGCGGCAAATTGATCCTGGGCCAGGGAAGGCCACAGCGCCTAATGAGTTGCCAGTTTGATAATCTGATGCGACTGTGAACCTTGACCTGGTGTCAGAAAGGATGGGACGCAGTAAGCGGGATGAAAGATGTGTGTTTCCAATCAACAGAACTTTGCATCAATTAGAGGCAGGGAGGGAATTCCATCATCAGTGACTGGATTTATCAGAAAGACTTTCTAGGACCTGTGACCATTTCGAAGGCATAACATTGGAGAGCTCTTGTCATAATCATTAAGCCTTCATGGGAATTGTGAAATGTGGCCCATGTCTGAAGCTCTGTTAATGTTCAAACAATATTTGCTCGGGTGTCCGTCCTTTCCCCATTAAAGGATTTGATAGGATCGACAGAAACTATTTCACCTGGTGGTGGGGGAGGGGTGGGGGCAAACAAGGCCAGGGGAGGGGGGCAGAACCTTAAATACCGAGGCTGTTCAGGGGAGATGTGAGGAAGCACTTCCTAATGGGAATGGAAATCTGCCCCCCCCCCCCCCCCCCCCCACCGCCCCAAAGCTGTTGAGGCTGAGGGTCAGCAGGAAATTTCAAAACTGAGATTGATAATTTTTTGTTGGGTATGGGGACTGAGGGTTACAGAACCCAAGCGGTTAGACGGGGTTCCGATATAGTTAGCACTGTTGCTTCACAGCTCCAGGGACCCAGGTTCGATTCCCGGCTTGGGTCACTGTCTGTGCGGAGTCGGCACGTTCTCCCCGTGTCTGCGTGGGTTTCCTCCGGGTGCTCCGGTTTCCTCCCACAAGTCCCGAAAGATGTGCTGGTAGGTAATTTGGACATTCTGAATTCTCCCTCTGTGTACCCGAACAGGCGCCGGAGTGTGGCGACTAGGGCTTTTTACAGTAACTTCATTGCAGTGTTAATGTAAGCCTGCTTGTGACGATAATAAAGATTATTATTAACTGAAGTGCACAATGGGCTTGTGAAACTGACTAACCTCCTCCTGTTCCAATTAGCATACAGTAAAAACCTGTGACAATGCTACAACTGCACATTGAGCAAAATTAACCATCAAACGGATTGTTTTTTAATTTTTGTACTGTAGTTCAAGGGTCTGGCATATACAAGGTTAACACATAGGGACTGAGTACAGTATCCCCCACATGGTGATGTAAGAAAACACAGGACCCACACCCAGGGGGTCAGTCTTTGGACAGAGCAGTGTGCGCAGGCAAGCATGGAGACGGTTCCTAGCCGGAGCCCTTCCCTGTTTATATGTAGTTCTTGCAGTTAATAAATGCAGTTAATCTGCTTAAGACTATGAAGACTTCAGTGAGATTGACTGAACGTTATCCAGCATCGTACAATATAATAACCAAAATACTGCGGATGCTGGAATCTGAAACGAGAGCAGAGGGGCCACTGGAAAACCTCAGCAGGCCTGACTGTAAGGTGAGAAAGCAGAGTTAACGCTTCGAATCCTTTGGCTCTTCGTCAGAACTGAAGGGAGGGAGAATGTGTTCGATATAAAACATGTTGCTGGGAGAGACTGCAGCAAAGTGTACAGGTGCCAGAGTGTGTCGACTAGGGGATTTTCACAGTAACTTCATTGCAGTGTTAATGTGAGCCTACCTGTGACAATAATAATGATTATTATTATTAGAACAAAAGCCAGATAGACATAGACATAGAACATACAGTGCAGAAGGAGGCCATTCGGCCCATCGAGTCTGCACCGACCCACTTAAGCCCTCACTTCCACCCTTTCCCCGTAAACCAATAACCCCTTCTAACCTTTTTTTGGACACTAAGGGCAATTTAGCACGTCTTTGGACTGTGGGAGGAAACTGGTGCACATGGAGGAAATCCACACACACGGGGAGAGTGTGCAGACTCCGCACAGACAGTGACCCAGCGGGGAATCAAACCTGGGATCCTGGCGCTGTGAAGCCACAGTGCTAACCACTTGTGCTATCGTGGCCATTTTGGGGGGGGGTTAAGAATCAACCACATTGCTGTGGGTCTGGGGTCACATGTAGGCCAGACCAGGTAAGGCGGCAGATTTCCTTCCCTGAAGGATATTAGCAAAAGATGGATGTTTACATAGAACATACAGTTCAAAAGGAGGCCATTCGGCCCATCGAGTCTGCACCAACCCACTTAAGCCCTCACTTCCACCCTATCCCCATAATCCAATAATCCTTTCTAACCTATTTTTGGACACTAAGGGCAATTTATCATGGCCAAGCCACCTAACCTGCACATCTTTGGGCTGTGGGAGGAAACCGGAGCACCCGGAGGAAACCCACGCACACACGGGGAGAACGTGCAGACTCCGCACAGTGACTGAGCAGGGAATTGAACCTGGGACCCTGACGCTGTGAAGCCTCAGTGCTAGCCACCTGTACTACCGTGCTGCCCACAAATGGCCTGGTGTGGGAGGGAGAGGGGGGGGGGGGGATGCATTGAGGCAATACGTGTATGGGGTATTTCAAGAAATGGAGGGTGATGGTCACAATCTAAAGCAGCTGAACTCAGCTTTGAGACCCTACAATATGTACATCCTTCCTCAGAGAGTGGGGAGAATGTGGATCTCGCTCCCACAGGGAGTGGTTGAGGTAAATAGTATTGATACATTTCAGGAAACACTAGGTAAACATATGAATGAGAAATGAATAGAAGGATATGTGGATAGGATTGGATATACAGCAGCAATTTGTTTCACATTGTGCCCTGAATGTTTTATAAATCTTTTCAGGGGTATTGTAAAGCTGAATGTGCATATAGAGACCAGAACAGGTGACCAGAAGCTTGGTCACAGAAGTGGGTTTTAAGGAGTGCCTGAAGGAGAAAAGAGAGGCCGAGAGGGAGAGCGAAGGAATTCCAAAGGTCGCCCCCCCCCCCCCCCCCCCCAGCAGCTGAAGGTGGCCAGAATTGGAGGAGAGCGGATACCTCGGGCGGTGGGGCTGGAGGAGATTCAAGCGATAGGGAGGGAGTGAGGCCGTGGAGGGATTTGAACTCGGGAACGAGAATTTCTGTCAGGCGGGAAGAGGTGGAACAGGAGGATTAGTTGGGCTGAATGGCCTGTTTCAGTGCCGTAAATCCTACGGTCAACTTAAGCTCTTTTTCACGGGCAATTTCCATTTAGCAAGAGTGGCATGAACTGAGAAGCGACTGCACATTGGCAGACGGTGGGGGTAGATTGAACAAGCCTTGGGCAGCCGGACACGACGAACCAACTGTCGCAGGTGAATGTTTGTCAGATTTATTCTGGGCCACCAGATGGAGCATCTACTTCAACAGAAGTGGGGGATTTTTTTAAAAACCGCACCATTTCCTGCTAGTTCTGCTTGAATTGCCCTTCCTTCCTGAAAGTCAGTAAATGACGCTTGACAGCAGATGCGAAAAATGCAAGCCATCCCACCCTCCCAGTGAGCGGGCAGGCTGAAAGGAGAGGGAGGGCAAGCGAGGCTTTCTTTGCAGAATCGGCCAGAGGGCTGTGTGTCACCAATTGTTGAGTGGCGGGTGAGCTTTTTAACCTTCAGAGACAGGCCAATCAGATTGCACGTTTGGGCACTGTGAACTATTAAATGTGCAGCTCTATATGTTTCACTGGTCTCAGATCAGAGATCACATGCTAAAATACAGGGTGGTTAATATACTGCAGTAAACGTTCATACAATCCTAGAATGGCTACAGCAGAGAATGAGGCCATTCAGTCCTTCCTGTCCATGCTGACTCTCTGCAGATCAGTTAATCCCATCCTCTCTTCGTACCTCGGCAATTCTTGTTATATTACCATCCTTGGTAATATGTTGTATTCTTTGTCTTTTCTTCCAGAATGATCCAATGTGTTGTTGACAAAGAATTTTACCAATCAAAAATTGAAACAAAACTAATTTATTATAACACTATTAATTAAACGAAGCTCGCACACTCTACTGAGCTACAGGTAATAATTAAGTAATATTGGATCTGTCTTACAGTATTCAATCATCTAAATAGTCACTAACTACACTATAATCTAACCTTGTGTTCATGCAATCTACTCTAATTATCTTCTAATGCTATCACCATGCTTTCTCCTTACGCTACTCCCAGAATTCCCTCAGGGTCTGACTTAAATAGAGAAATGGTAGCACCCTCTAGTGTTTGATTCATACAGAGATATAATTATTAACCCTTCACTAACCTGACTATATACGTATTATTACAATTCTTTGTCAGCTCCTATCGAGTCTGCCTCCGCTGCGCACTCGGGCAGTAGATCCTCACCACTAAAGATTTTCCTTGTGTCCCTGTTGCTTCTTTTCTCAGTCACCTTGCCATCTGTTTCTCGGGTTCGCGACCTTTCTGCCAACAGGAAGTTGTTCTCTATCTTCCCGCATGTTTTTTTTGGACCACTCAATCAAATCTCCTCTCAACCTTCCGTTCTCTAAGGAGAACAACCCTTAACTTCTCCAATCTATCCAATGCAACTGAAGTCTCTCATGCCCGGGACCGTTCTCGTACACCTCTTCTGCGCCTTCTCTAACCCCAATGTGCGATGCCCTGAATTGGACGCAATACTCCGACTGAGGACATAGCTGTGTTTGTAAAGAATCGTCAGACCTGCCTTGCTGTTGTACTTCATATCTCTGTTTATAAAGCCCAGGATCACTTTCTCAACCTGCCACCTACAATGATATGAGCATGTATCAGCCTGGGTCTCTCTACTCTCATTTAAAATTGTACCCTTTATAGAACAATACAGCGCAGTACAGGCCCTTCGGCCCACGATGTTGCACCGAAACAAAAGCCATCTAACCTACACTATGCCATTATCATCCATATGTTTATCCAATAAACTTTTAAATGCCCTCAATGTTGGCGAGTTCACTACTGTAGCAGGTAGGGCATTCCACGGCCTCACTACTCTTTGCGTAAAGAACCTACCTCTGACCTCTGTCCTATATCTATTACCCCTCAGTTTAAAGTTATGTCCCCTCGTGCCAGCCATTTCCATCCGCGGGAGAAGGCTCTCACTGTCCACCCTATCCAACCCCCTGATCATTTTGTATGCCTCTATTAAGTCTCCTCTTAACCTTCTTCTCTCCAACGAAAACAACCTCAAGTCCATCAGCCTTTCCTCATAAGATTTTCCCTCCATACCAGGCAACATCCTGGTAAATCTCCTCTGCACCCGCTCCAAAGCCTCCACATCCTTCCTGTAATGCGGTGACCAGAACTGTACGCAATACTCCAAATGCGGCCGTACCAGAGTTCTGTACAGCTGCAACATGACCTCCCGACTCCGGAACTCAATCCCTCTACCAATAAAGGCCAACACTCCATAGGCCTTCTTCACAACCCTATCAATCTGGGTGGCAACTTTCAGGGATCTATGTACATGGACACCTAGATCCCTCTGCTCATCCACACTTTCAAGAACTTTACCATTAGCCAAATATTCCGCATTCCTGTTATTCCTTCCAAAGTGAATCACCTCACACTTCTCTACATTAAACTCCATTTGCCACCTCTCAGCCCAGCTCTGCAGCTTATCTATATCCCTCTGTAACCTGCTACATCCTTCCACACTATCGACAACACCACCGACTTTAGTATCGTCTGCAAATTTACTCACCCACCCTTCTGCGCCTTCCTCTAGGTCATTGATAAAAATGACAAACAGCAACGGCCCCAGAACAGATCCTTGTAGTACTCCACTTGTGACTGTACTCCATTCTGAACATTTCCCATCAACCACCACCCTCTGTCTTCTTTCAGCTAGCCAATTTCTGATCCACATCTCTAAATCACCCTCAATCCCCAGCCTCCGTATTTTCTGCAATAGCCTACCGTGGGGAACCTTATCAAACGCTTTGCTGAAATCCATATACACCACATCAACTGCTCTACCCTCATCTACCTGTTCAGTCACCTTCTCAAAGAACTCAATAAGGTTTGTGAGGCATGACCTACTCTTCACAAAGCCATGCTGACTATCCCTGATCATATTATTCCTATCTAGATGATTATAAATCTTGTCTCTTATAATCCCCTCCAAGACCTTACCCACTACAGACGTGAGGCTCACCGGTCTATAGTTGCCAGGGTTGTCTCTGCTCCCCTTTTTGAACAAAGGGACCACATTTGCTGTCCTCCAGTCCTCTGGCACTATTCCTGTAGCCAATGATGACATAAAAATCAAAGCCAAAGGTCCAGCAATCTCTTCCCTGGCCTCCCAGAGAATCCTAGGATAAATCCCATCAGGTCCCGGGGACTTATCTATTTTCAGCCTGTCCAGAATTGCCAACACCTCTTCCCTACGTACCTCAATGCCATCTATTCTATTAGCCTGGGGCTCAGCATTCTCCTCCACAACATTATCCTTTTCCTGAGTGAATACTGACGAAAAATATTCATTTAGTATCTCTCCTATCTCTTCAGACTCCACACACAATTTCCCATCCCTGTCCTTGACTGGTCCTACTCTTTCCCTAGTCATTCGCTTATTCCTGACATACCTATAGAAAGCTTTTGGGTTTTCCTTGATCCTTCCTGCCAAATACTTCTCATGTCCCCTCCTTGCTCGTCTTAGCTCTCTCTTTAGATCCTTCCTCGCTACCTTGTAACTCTATCGCCCCAACCGAAACTTCACACCTCATCTTCACATAGGCCTCCTTCTTCCTCTTAACAAGAGATTCCACTTCCTTGGTAAACCACGGTTCCCTCGCTCGACGCCTTCCTCCCTGTCTGACCGGTACATACTTATCAAGAACACGCAGTAGCTGATCCTTGAACAAGCCCCACTTGTCCAGTGTGCCCAACACTTGCAGCCTACTTCTCCACCTTATCCCCCCCAAGTCACGTCTAATGGCATAATTGCCCTTCCCCCAGCTATAACTCTTGCCCTGCGGTGTATACTTATCCCTTTCCATCATTAACGTAAACGTCACTGAATTGTGGTCACTGTCCCCAAAGTGCTCTCCTACCTCCAAATCCAACACCTGGCCTGGTTCATTACCCAAAACCAAATCCAACGTGGCCTCGCCTCTTGTTGGCCTGTCAACATATTGTTTCAGGAAACCCTCCTGCACACACTGTACAAAAAATGACCCATCTATTGTACTCGAACTATATATTTTCCAGTCAATATTTGTAAAGTTAAAGTCTCCCATAATAACTACCCTGTTACTTTCGCTCTTATCCAGAATCATCTTCGCCATCCTTTCCTCTACATCCCTAGAACTATTAGGAGGCCTATAAAAAACTCCCAACAGGGTGACCTCTCCTTTCCTGTTTCTAACTTCAGCCCATACTACCTCGGAAGAAGAGTCCCCATCTAGCATCCTCTCCGCCACCGTAATACTGCTCTTGACTAGCAGCGCCACACCTCCCCCTCTTTTGCCTCCTTCTCTGAGCTTACTAAAACACCTAAACCCCGGAACCTGCAACATCCATTCCTGTCCCTGCTCTATCCATGTCTCCGAAATGGCCACAACATCGAAGTCCCAGGTACCAACCCATGCTGCCAGTTCCCCTACCTTGTTTCGTATACTCCTGGCATTGAAGTAGACACACTTCAAACCACCTACCTGAACACTGGCCCCCTCCTGCGACGTCAAATCTGTGCTCCTGACCTCTCTACTCTCATTCTCCCTTACCCTAAAACTACAATCCAGTTTCCCATGCCCCTGCTGCATTAGTTTATTTGATCTTTCCTCGTTCTCCATACTGAAATACATCATTTCACACTTCTCTCCATTGAATTGTGTCCGCCAGACACCCGCCCATTCCACCAGCCTGTTTGTGCTCTCTTGAAGTTTATCACCATCCCTCCAAGCTCTGTGTCGTCTGCCAATTTTGAAATTGTGCCCTGCACACCTAAACCACTAATATACACTAATATATGAAAAGCATACCGACTCCTAGAGACCTCACTGTACACGCTCCTCCAGGCTGAACAGCAACCATTCACCATGGACTCCTCCTCCTGTTTCTTATAATAATATGACCTCTGTTTCCTGTCACTCACCCAGCTTTGTATCCACGTTGCTACTGTCCCCTTCATTCCAGGGTCTTCAGCTTCTCTGAATCACCTATCCTGTGGCACTTTGTCAGATAGCTTTGGGAGGTATATGTACACCATATCAACCACATTGTTTTTCATCAAACCTCTCAGTTACCTCATCAAATACTCAAAGTTAATTAAATGCCATTTGCCTTGAACAAATCCACGCTGGTCTTCCTTAATTAATCCAGAATTTTCCGAGCGACAGTTCATTTTTTCACTGATTATCATTTCTAAATGCTTTCCCACCATCAAGGTTAAACAGACGGGTTAGCAATTGCTGGGTTTATCATTACACCACTCTTTTGAACAAGGATGTAAAATTTGCAATCCTCTAGTCCGCTGGCAGCACCCCTGTGTCTAAGGAGGATTGGAAGATTTCTAAAAACACATTTTATTCCTTCTCAGAGTTACAAAGCCAACGCACAGAGTGGACAGGGCAAGGCCTTAATCCATCTCATTGCTTGCTCCAAAGACCAATTCAAATTCAGACTGAATCAAATTCATGGTTCCCGCAAGTGATACATACAGGACCAAAGCTGACAAGAAAAGGCATTGCACCTGATCCCGCTCTTGATCCTGCGCTTGATCTTAACCAAAAGGCCTTCACACTTTCCCCCAGTATCCTCGGATGCATCTCATCTGGCCCTGGTGCCTTGTCAACCTTTAAGTGCAGCGATCCTTTCTAATACCTTTTTGTCATTTGTAACCCATTCAATATCTCACGTGCCTCTTCAGTTAGGACTTTGGCAGTATCTTCTTCTTTGCTCATGACCAGTGCAAAGTAGTCATTTTAGTACCTGAGCCGTACTCCGACCTCGGTGCACATGTTCCCTTTCTGGCCCAACCGTCTTACTATCCTCTGAAAATGTATATGCTGATAGAAGACTTTAGGATTCTCTTTTCTTAGCTGCCAGTCTCTGCTCATATTCCACCTTTGCCTCTCTTAGGAAACTAAAATACTGCAAAATGTTGTGTTCTTTTATTAACTAAATCACAGGCTGCATGAGAGGTCCTAAAAATTCAAGTTTTCTTTTTAATCCCAATGTCCAAACCAGATATGGTGGTTTCTGCTAAATTCCAAGACTTCTACTCATGGACATGCAATTTATTACCTCGCTGAACACCTTTCAGCTTTATTCTCTCCAATTTTCTCCCTTTGTCTGTCTTTGCGGGCAGTGATTCCGCTCCTTCACTGGAATCTGAATCTACAAGGGCCTCCTGCCCCTGGCCTGGCCATGGTGTGCCTGCTGAACACCATTCCAGTGAATGACTTTCACTAAGGTCGGCACTTTAACTCGATGCACCCGTCGGGAATTTGGCGAATTGTTTTTTTTTCATATCCTGCCTAATTTTACTCTCTGTTCAAGTCGGGGGAGCAATATTGTGCAAGGGGTAAAAGTAGCATTTCACCCAATCCTGTGGTTTTCCTATTTGGAGAGACATATTACAATTGCTCCCAAATACTCCTTACCAGTCATGTCATTTATTTTAACACTGATGCCAGATCGTGAATTGCACAAACAAACAAGTACATGGTAATAATGATGGAGAGTCATGGATTGGATCAACATTACATTCATTCATTGTCTGAGGTTTTGCTGTGGGATAATAGTTCATACGCTCATTGGTTTATGTGCCTTTATAAACAGCGGTCTACTTTGCTCTGTAACCTGTAGTGAAACTTCAGTTTTAATAGTTTCATTTTGATGCTTTTTGCAAATCAGAATTCATAAAGCAGTAAATCTTGATCCATTATTGATTGAAATGCTCACCATTCACATAATTAAGCAGATGTTACTGAGTTTAGCGATTGCTATAATTAATAATCATTAATAATCCTTTTTCTCAAGTCTATGTTAAATTTGTCTTGCAGATTCCAACATTTATACATGCACAGGAGAACCTGCGTTTTTAACTTGAATGACCAATGTTAACAAAAATTAAGCCAATTACATTTTTAAAGGTCCATCTGCAGTGTGAAAGATTTATTTAGACTTTAGCATTTCTTTTAAATATTGGAAAGTTATACTGTTTTTGAATAATGGTTCTGTTAATAAACCCTAGCAGATTCTAGGGAGAGTAAGATGTTCTCTCTCCTCCTACAACTTGGCTGGAAATGCAATCACAAAACTAGCATTTGTTTTAGCATTGTACTGTCACCAAAGCTGGGTTTAAGGACTTCACGCAGAAGAAGATTTAGAATGATATTTTTTGATTGATTCAAAGGATGTGGCTTCGCTGGCTAGGCCGGCATTCATTGTCCATCCCTAGGTAACTTTAGTGTGCCAAACCGTATTGGTGTAGTGTGGAGTTAAGATGCTCCTTAAAACTTACCTCTTGAACTAATTCTTTGGCGCCTGTCCCATTGCCTCTTTTGACTTGGTGTCACATTCTTGAGAATTTGAAATGAAATGAAAATCGTTTATTGTCACAAGTAGGCTTCAAATGAAGTTACTGTGAAAAGCCCCTAGTCGCCACATTCCGGCACCTGTTCGGGGAGGTTGGTACGGGAATTGAACCGTGCCGCTGGCCTGCCTTGGTCTGCTTTCAAAGCCAGCGATTTAGCCCTGTGCTAAACCAGCCCCTTGATATCTTATTTGGTATCTTAAGATGAGTATACACTTACACTCGGAGGTCACAGGAGTGGTAACACAGTTTCACTTTACCCCTGCAGCAGGTAGCAGTTAATGTAGCAAAAATGTCAAACCTGGGATTTCTGCTTGGGTGGATTTCCAAATTTTATTAAAAAAGACACCGAATCAGATGTCGCGTGCCATTCAGCTTATGTTCCATAATGATTTTACTCATGGCGAATCAAATGTGACTTTTTGGTATTAATCTTCTGTATTTAATGAAGCATTTTTTAAAAACATAAATTGTGCAGGTTACAGAAGGTCAGGAGGTCTGTGTAATCGAAGCAATGAAAATGCAAAACAGTTTGGCTGCAGCGAAATCTGGAAAGGTAGGTTTACGGGAACTGATCGTAAAGATTTATTTGTTAAAGGGTGAAGAATTAGTGGCTCAAAGGTTAGCACAGCTGCCTCACGGCGCCGAGGTCCCGGGCGCGATCCCGGCTCTGGGTCACTGTCCGTGTGGAGTTTGCACATTCTCCCCGTGTCTGCGTGGGTCTCGCCCCCACAACACAAAGATGTGCAGGGTAGGTGGATTGGCCAAGCTAAATTGCCCCTTAATTAGAAAAAGTGAATTGGGTACACTAAGAAAAAAAAGGGTGAAGAATTAGGGCGGCATGGAGGCGCAGTGGTTAGCACTGCGTCCTCACGCCGCCAAGGACCCGGGTTCGATCCCAGCCCCGGGCCACTGTCCGTGTGAAGTTCTCCCCGTGTCACGGGCTTCAATTTGCTTTGTCCAATTCTTCATCCTTTTATATTAATTTTGAGTACCCAATTCACTTTTTTCCAATTAAGGGGCAACTTAGCGTGGCCAATCCACCTACCCTGCACACCTTTGGGTTGTGGGGTTGAGACCCACACAGACACGGGGAGAATGTGCAAACTCCACACGATCAGTGACGCGGGGCCGGGATCGAACCTGGGACCTCGGCGCCATGAGGCAGCAGTGCTAAGCACGTAATCTATAACCTGTAAATTAACCCCCAGAGCCCAGATAGTATTCCAGTGAATCCATACTGCACTCTCTCCAAAGCCACTATATCAGCCGTGGACAGCATGCAGCCCATCTGGGTTAGGAGTGCGACCCACGAGACATTTTATTAAATTTTTAAAAATAAATTTAGAGTACCCAATTAATTTTTTTCCAAATAAGGGGCAATTTAGCGTGGCCAATCCACCTAACCTGCACATCTTTGGGTTGTGGGGGCGAAACCTACGCAAACACGGGGAGAATGTGCAAACTCCACACCGACAGCGCCGTGAGGCAGCAGTGCTAACCACTGCATCACCGTGCCATCCACCGACCCACGAGTCATTTTGTTGACCGTTTCCCACGCACGGCATGGCCACGCTGAATTTACGCTGATTTCCACCTGCATAGTTTTTTCCTTCTGGTGTGACTGAAGTGATTTGCAGATAACCAGCTTTATTTTGCAGCTTTAGGTAGCTGCAGCATGAACAAATAAATGACATTAACTATTAATGTTTATTGGATTTAATTTCAATATCTGTGCTGCTGTGACACTTTTGCTATTTACCGTTTGCAGATGAGCATTATTTCAATCTTTGGTCACCTTAATACCTGTGTGCGACTGTAAACATGTTTATCTCTCTTGACCGTGTTTAGGTATTGAAGGTGCACTGCAAACCAGGAGACACAGTTGGAGAAGGAGATATTCTTATTGAATTTGAGTGACGTGCATTCTACAGAGGAACATTTTAGAAGCTTTACTTCACATCATGTCCCCAGATTTTCGATTGTAACCTCTCAACCCAAAACCCCCGTAGACATTCCACCACGGATTTTCTCTCTGTTACCTCAGTAATATTTGCTGTCTGTCGCAGAATAGGAACGCATCTGATTATTTTACTGATAGCGTAACAGAATTTTGAAGCTATTTCCCGGCTCTGTGTTGTGAAAATGTAACATTATTACCGAGCTGCTAATCGACATATTTGACCCTTAACGAGGAGGGACATTATCACTGATTCCACAGCGGAGTTAATGGACATTTTAGTTACGTTTGCCAGGTTTATTGGTGCACGATTTTCGAAGATGAGTAAAGATGCTTTTCAAATTTCGCCATTTGTTTCCTCGTACACCTAACTGGGAAAAGGGGAGAAAGTGTTGGACCTCGTGTTTTGTTCCAGCAAGTTGATTAAGGAGGTGCAAGTTTCCAGTGACAATAGGGAGGTAACCAGAGAGCGCAGATTTGAGGTAAATGGCAACTTGTTGTCACCTGAAACGCCACACCTGTAAAGAGCGATCGACAGGTACAGACTCGATGGGGAATTGGATAATTATGTGAAAAGGAAATAAATAATTGCAGCGCTACTGGAGAAATAACCGGGAGGGGGAGAAATTGAAGCTGGCAGAGGGAGCGATGGACTGACTGCATGAATCTATTTTGAAAAATGGCCTTTGAAATTGGTTTATGCGCAGTGATTTCTACTGAACAGTAAACACCCCTGAATTTGCACTCATCTGGTTAATTATTTTTAAAAATTCTCTCGTGCTTTATTTGATTAGTCAAAGATTCATGTTTAAAAAATTTGTGAGAGTTGATTATTAATAAGTGTGGCTGTCATTTTAATTTTCGTACCACAAACTCACTTTAACTAGTTTATTACTCATCCGCGGGATGTGGCCTTTGCTAACAGGCCTGCGTTTATTGTCCATCCCTAATTGCCCATGTGAAGACTGCAGTGAACTATCCTCTTACATACAACTCAGAGGCTTGTTTGGCCAGTTCAGAGGGCAGGTAAGAGTCCATTGCCGTGGATCTGGGGTCACAGATAGGCTGGAACACGCAAGGGCTTCAGATCTCTTCCCCGAAACAAAATAGTGAAGCACGTGTCGTCTCCAATAGTCCAGTGATTACATGGTCATTGGGGAAGATGGTGGCGTCGTATTCATGTCACTGGACTCGTACTCCTGAGGCCCAAGCTAAAGCTCTGGGGGGCAAAGGTTCAAATTGAACTTAAATTCAATTAAGACATCTAGGATTAAAAGCTAGTTTCAGGAATGGTCACCATAAAACCATTGTCAATTTTCTTAAAGTAGGGGCAGCACGGTAGCACAAGTGGATAGCACTGTGGTTTCACAGCTCCAGGGTCCCAGGTTTGATTCCCCACTGGGTCACTGTCTGTGTGGAGTCTGCAAGTTCTCCCCGTGTCTGCGTGGGTTTCCTCCGGGTGCTCCGGTTTCCTCCCACAGTCCAAAGATGTGCAGGTTAGGTGGATTGGCCATGATAAATTGCCCTTAGTGACCAAAAAAAGGTTAGAAGGGGTTATTGAGTTTCAGAGATAGGGTGGAAGTGAGGGCTTAAGTGGGTTGGTGCAGACTTGATGGGCCGAATGGCCTTCTTCTGCACTGTATGTTCTATGTAAACATGCATCTTTTGCTAATATCCTTCAGGGAAGGAAATCTGCCGTCCTTACCCGGTCTGGCCTACATGTGACTCCAGACCCACAGCAATGTGGTCGACTCTTAACCCCCCCCCCCCCCCCCCCCCGCCTCTCCCCCCAAAATGGCCGAGCGAGACACTCAGTTCAAGGGTATTTAGGGATAGGCAATAAATGCTGGCCCAGCCCAGCGACACCCACGTCCATGAAAGAATCATTTTTTAAAATTGCCAACACTATCTTTTGGTTGAAGATATTTGATTGTATTTAAATTGCCCGGCTGCAGTGATGGGATTTGAACTTGTGTCTGCACATCATTCGTCCAATAATAATAAGCAGTATGCTACTGCACCCACACTGGTTCTTTGTGGCTGAGTTGAGCTATTTTTATGATCAAAGTAGAACTTTAGTGAAAGTGTTTCAAACCAGTCCTAACACGAGGGCCTCATGATGCAGAGGCTGAGACATGGTTCAACAAAAATTGTCCCTTCTCATTGCAGAGGTAAACATGATGAGATTTGTCTCTTTAGGGCAGAGAGCGAATCTGCCCCCCCCCCCCCCCCCCCCCCCACCCCCCGAGATACTATTGGCCCTGGGATGGTGGAGGAGTGAGGGGGAGGAGAGTGGAGTGAGAGGGAGCTGGAATGTGGAGTTAGTAAAGTGATAAGGGCGTTTCACACACTGCACTATTTCTGCTTCAGGGATTTGCAGTCCTTCGCTGAGGTTCAGTGTCAAATGCAGGAATCCAGTTTCGGATGACACGTTGGTGATGGGAGTGTTGGAACGCAGCCACCAGGAACTTGCTTTTTTAACTCAAACAGGTGGAACTGTCTTGGAAGAAAAACATCCTTCATTGTAAGACAACAAAATACCCGGAACGTTGATTGATTCAATCTTCATTTCCTAGCTCTGCTTGATGTGAATAATTAGAACATAAGAACTAGGCGTAGGCCATCTGGCCCCTCGAGCCTGCTCCGCCATTTAATGAGATCATGGCTGATCTTTGTGGACTCAGCTCCACAATTCTGACAGCTTTCGTGTTCCACTTATTACTGACATCAGTTAGCAAAGAAAGACTTGCATTTATGTAGCACCTTTCCCAACCTTAGGACCTCCCAAGGTGCTTTTACGGTCAATGAAGTACCTGACTGGATACTGGGAGGTAAAGATTGGCCGGGACACTGGCGATAACTCTCCTGCTCTTCCTTGTCCATGTGCACTGGAGAGGGCGAATGGGGCCTCCCTTTAACATCGTACCCAGCAGACAGTGCTGCACTCGGCCAGTAACTGCAGTGTGAGTCCGCCTCCATTATATGCCCAGGTCTCTGGAACTTGACTCAGATGTCCCAGTGCTATACAGCTGATACCGCTAACCTCGTAGTTAAGACACGGAATTGTCAGGTGCAAAGTTGTACTCGGGGAAAGTTTCCCAACATCAAAATAATGCAACACTTTGATGCTAGATTCAACTTTAATAATGTGCAGAAATATAAAAAGCTCTGAACATATAAACAGAGACATAATACCACCGATCAGTCGCATTTTAATGAACTACAGAAATTGAAATGGAAGTTCCTCCAATCAGAAATAAACATAAATGATTTTCATTAATGGCTTTCGAATTTGAATTCAAGAATGCAATTAAGATTCAAGTATTGAAACAGAATATGTTTTAAATTTAATTTCTCACTCTTCATTAGATAATTATCCAGTCTTGTGTAGAACATACTTTGGTTGGCCATGATTCCCGAAGGGGTCATAGTTGTTATAATAAGGAAGCTTTAACCAGTCCTGTTCGTAGTTTGTTGTGTTGTACAGAAAGCACTCCAACATTCCATCCACATTGGGCTTCACCTCCAGTGTGTTGGCTATATCTTGCCACTCTGCTACACGAACCCCGACTGGTCTCCGCTGGTAAAGATCCGGGCAACTTTCAAACTCGTCGAGGAACTGCAGCAACTGATCATCGATTAAGTAAATCTCTCCGGCTATTTCGTGCCCTTTTCCTGGTAGGTGGAGCAAAAAGGGAATGTTGAATTTCCCTGCGATCACCAGCGGATACTTCTGATGGGTATGTCCCGTGCCACAGTACAATCCTTTCCCCTTGGTTCCATCGACCATGTAATGATGGTTGGGTTGACCTTTCTTGAGTGTGCCGTAGACAAACACAGTGTTCATTTTGCCTAGAGGAGGTACACAACCACACAGATTACAACAGTGATAAGAGGAAGAGGTGATAACAGCTTTTGAAAACAACCGTGGGAATTCACACGAGGCTCACCATTTTTCTCTAAAGAACTAGCGACGCTGTTAAAACGAGAAAATGGTTTGGCTGCGTTGCATTTACAGGGCACCTTTCACAGCCGTCCAACATCCCAAAGTTGCTTACTCCCTGACCCCAAGCTTTTGATCACCTGTCCTATTATGTGGGTATCTGTCAGATTTTGCTGCATAATACTCCTGTGAAATGCCTTAGAACATCGAACATTACAGCGCAGTACAGGCCCTTTGGCCCTCGATGTTGCGCCGACCTGTGAAACCACTCTAAAGCCCATCTACACCATTCCCTTTTCGTCCATATGTCTATCCAATGACCATTTGAATGCCCTTAGTGTTGGCGAGTCCACTACTGTTGCAGGCAGGGCATTCCACGCCCTTACTACTCTCTGAGTAAAGAACCTACCTCTGACATCTGTCTTATATCTATCTCCCCTCAATTTAAAGCTATGTCCACTCGTGCTAGACATCACCATCCGAGGAAAAAGGCTCTCACTGTCCACCCTGTATGCCTCAATTAAGTCACCTCTTAACCTTCTTCTCTCTAACGAAAACAGCCTCAAGTCCCTCAGCCTTTCCTCATAAGATCTTCCCTCCATACCAGGCAACATTCTGGTAAATCTCCTCTGCACCCTTTCCAATGCTTCCACAGCCTTCCTATAATGCGGCGACCAGAATTGCACACAATACTCCAAATGCGGCCGCACCAGAGTTTTGTACAGCTGCAACATGACCTCATGGCTCCGAAACTCAATCCCTCTACCAATAAAAGCTAACACACCATACGCCTTCTTAACAACCCTCTCAACCTGAGTGGCAACTTTCAGGGATCTATGTATATGGACACCGAGATCTCTCTGCTCATCCACACTGCCAAGACTCTTACCATGAGCCCAGTACTCTGTCTTCCTGTTATTCCTTCCAAAATGAATCACCTCACACTTTTCTGCATTAAACTCCATTTGCCACCTCTCAGCCCAGCGCTGCAGCTTATCTATGTCCCTCTGTAACTTGTAACATCCTTCCGCACTGTTCACAACGCCACCGACTTTAGTGTCATCTGCAAATTTACTCACCCATCCTTCTACACCCTCCTCCAGCTCATTTATAAAAATGACAAACAGCAGTGGCCCCAAAGCAGATCCTTGTGCTACACCACTAGTAACTGGACTCCAGACTGAACACTTACAATCAACCACCACCCTTTGTCTTCTTCCAGCTAGCCAATTTCTGATCCAAACTGCTAAATCGCCCTGAATCCCACGCCTCCGTATTTTCTGCAGTAGCCTAGAACTTTTAAAGATGCTATGTAAACAGAAGTTGATGTTGTTGTAGTTGTCGAGGGAACTAGTGAGATGGAATCCGCCAAGCACCCATCGGAGAACATCGCGTTTCGATGGTCTGGGGAGAGAAAGTGCCTCCAGCTAAAGTGGGAAAGAGCCCAACTGGAAGCTATAAATATGAGATGGTCACTAATGAACCCCATAAGGAATTCTTCTTTACCCGGAGAGTGGTGAGAATGTGGAACTGACCAACACAAGGGGTTGTTGAGGTGAATACTATCGACAACATCTGGGAGAAGCTGGAGGGATAAGGAAATAAAAGGTAAATGCTGACAGTTAAATGAGGAAGAATGGGATGGAGCTTGAGAGCACGGACACCAGAGTAGGCAGGTTGCATCTGGCCTGTTTCACTGCTGTAAACTCCTAATTGTTCATCTGCTATACACGGTCTAGGGACCCTGGGAAAGGGCCGGTGATTGGGACTAGCAGAGTAGCTCTTAGAGAGAGCCAGCACAGACAGGAGGGGGTGAATGGCCTCCTCATGTGCTGTGACCATTCGATGATTCTAACTCTGTCTATGGACCTGCATGAAACATGCTCCAAAAATAAGCTTTCAGAACCAGTTGCATACGAGGAACGATGATACCCAAGAATTTAAGGTGGCAGTGGGGGAGCATTTGAGTGATAGCGACCATAACATAGTACGATTTAAGTTTGTTATGGAAAAGAAAAACAATGGTCTTCAAAAAATGGTTTTGGGTGGGGGGGGCAGATTTTATTAAAATAAGTAAGAAGTCTTACAACACCAGGTTAAAGTCCAACAGGTTTGTTTTGAATCACTAGCTTTCGGAGCACAGCTCCTTCATCAGATGACTCACCTGAGGAAGGAGCAGTGCTCCGAAAGCTAGTGGTTCGAAACAGACCTGTTGCACTTTAACCTGGTGTTGTAAGACTTCTTACTGAACCCACCCCAGTCCAACGCCAGCATCTCCACATCATTATTAAAATAAGGCAGGATCTGGACAAAGTAGACTGGGAACTGTTTCTTGTGGAAAGATCTACAGCCAAGCAGTGGAAATGGGGAGATACAGACCCAACATGTTCACTTTAGGTTGAAATGTAGGAGCAACAAGCCCAGAGAACCCTGGATGTCGAGGAATATTCAGGACTGGATAAGAAAGAGGCTTTTAGGTGCAAACCGGCAGAGGCCTTAGTGGAGTATAGAAGGCGCAGGGGGAAACTTAAGCAAATTGGAGAGCAAAGAGAGGGCATGAAAAATCCCAAGATATTCTAGGAGTATATTAGGGGGAAGAGAATAACCAGGGAAAGAGTAGGGCCCATTTGGGACCAAGCAGGCAATCTGTGCGTGGAGCAGGACATTAGTAGGATATGAAATGAGTACTTCACATCTGTCTTTACTCAGGAAGAGGAGGATGTAGGTACGGAATTCGGGGAGAGGGACTGTGAAGTTTTTGGAACAGTTTGACATCGGGAGCGAGGAGATACTGGAGGTCTTAGCGGGATTAAAAGTGGACAAATCCCCAAGTCCACATGAATTGTATCCCAGGCCACTGTGGGAGACAAGGGAGGAAATTACAGGGGCTCGGACCCAAATTTTGAATTCCTCTCTGGCCATAGCAGGAGTGCCAGAGGATTGGAGGACAGTTAATGTGGTTCCACTTTTCAAGAAGGGTGTGAGAGGAATTACAGATCAGTGAGACTGACATCAGTGGGGCAAATTATTGGAGAAACTTCTGAAGAAGAATATTAATCTCAACTTGGGAGAGGTAAGGTTTGATCATGTTTCATGATGGGAGACAGAGCTGGTAGAAGGCTGTTTATGTGACTGGAGGCCGGTGTCCAGTGGTGGACCACAGGGATCAGTGCTTGGTCCCTCATTGTTCTGTGATATATATAAATGAGAATGTGGGGAGGAGCAGGATGATAAGCAAGTTCGCGGATGACACAAAGATTGGCCGGGTGGTTAATAGTGAAGAAGCAGGTCTTAGGTTGCAAGAAGATATAGAAGGGCTGATCACATGGGCAGATCAATGGCAGCTGGAATTTAACCCTGAAAAGTGCGAGGTGATACAATTTGGAAGGAGTAACAAGGCACGGGAGTACTCAATGAATGGCAGGACACAAGGAAGCTCAGGAACAGATGCATCTTGGGGTGCTTACCCGCAGATCCCGGAGGTTGGCAGGACAGGCTAACGGTAGTTAAGGCATATGGGAGACTTGCCTTTATCAGTCATGGCATAGATTATAAGAGCAGGGAGGTTATGGTGGAGCTGTACAGGACTTTGGTTAGGCCACAGCTAGAGTACTGTGCGCAGTTCTGGCCACCGCATTATAGGCAGGTGATTACACTGGAGAGGGTTCAGAGGAGATTCACCAGGATGTTTCTATAATGGAGCATTTGAGCTAAGGAGAGAGGCTGGATAAGCTTGGGTTGTTTTCTCTGGAGCAGAGAAGGCTGAGAGGGGACGTGATTGAGGTGTGTAAGATTATGAGGTGCATGGACAGGGTGGATAGAAGGCAGCTGTTCCCCTTAGATGAAGGGTCAATAACAAGGGGGCATAATTTTAAGGTGAGAGGCATGGGGTTCAGAGGGGACTTGAGTAAAGATCCAGAGGGTTGGGGGAGTCTGGAATGCACTGGCTGGGAGGTTAGAACAAAGAACAATACAGCACAGGAACAGGCCCTTCGGCCCTCCAAGCCTGTACCGGTCATGATACTAACCTTGGCCAAAACCCTCAGCACTTCCTTGTGCCGGCTCCCTCTATACCCGTCCTATCCATGTGTTTGTCAAGATGCCTTTTAAACGACGTTAATGTATCTGCTCCACAACCTCCCCTGGCAACGCGTTCCAGGCACTCACCACCCTCTGTGTAAAAAACCTGCCTCACGCATGCTCTAAACTTTACCCCACGGACCTTAAATCTGTGCCCCCTGGTGACTGACCCCTCCACCCTGGGAAAGAGTGCCTGACCATCCACTCTATCCATGCCCCTCCTAATCTTGGAGACCTCTATCAGGTCACCCCTCAACCTCCGTCTTTCTAATGAAAACAGTCCGAGTCTATTCAGCCTCTCCACATAGCGAACACCCTCCAGAGTTGAGGGGAAACCTCACAATCCTTAAAAGGTACGTGGACGAGCACTTGAAATGTCGGATGGCTACAGAGCAAGTGCTGGAAAGTGGAATTAGTGTAGATTTAGTGTAGTTTTCTCAGTGCGGCCCCAAAGAGCCTCTTCTGTGTGACTCTAATTCAATGATAAAAGAAATGAAGGCGTGTTGAATGGCAGCCACAAAGAGTGTTCTGCTGTGGTTAACCAACATATTTGTACCAGTTCAGTTCCAGCTGTTATCTCCATCCTGCTCGAGGATTAACACTTCACAGATGTGGGATTTAGTTGCCAACACTCTTAAGGTTGGCCTGGCGAATCCAGGGATTCAAGACTGATCCCTAGGTCAGTGACGCCAACAAACCCCAGGAGAAAGTCAACAAAACTCTATCCAGCCTTTTTATTTTCTTCAAACATGTCTATTAAAACGCATTGTATTTTTTTTTTTTAAAAGGGGGGGGTGCGAAAGCAGTCTGAAATGATCCAATCGGGGATAAAGCTTTGTAGAATGTCGGTGCCAGTGACCAGGGGGATGGTTGGTGTTGGGAGGTCGTGTGGCAAAAGCTCCCACAGGGCCAGGCCAACCCCAGAGCTGGCAACGCAGATGGGTGTGCTGCCATTTACCCGTTTTGAAACCACAACGTTTGACCGACCACGATGCAGTTTGAAGTCTGTGACCAACTTTGAGCCGGGGACATGGATCAAACTAAATGATGCAATGGTTTCCTGGGAACATGCAAGATATCTGCAACCTGGGATTGTGTCACCTCAAAACCAGCCGACTGTGCAGGATAAATAAAGTCAGTAAAAGAAAGAATTGAATCGTTTATAGAAAGGAAAATAGAAGAATTTATACAGCAGCCTTCACAGGCGCTGGATGCCTCAAAGCGATTTACAGACTGAAGCATAGCTGTTATGTCGAAATCTCAGTGCCTAATTTGTGCAAAGCAAGCTCCCACAAACAGTAATGTGATCATGACCTGATAACCTGCTTTTTATAATGTTGCTTGAGGGTTAAATATTAACCAGAACACCAGGCAGAACTTCCCTGCTCTTCAGAACAGGATGCGGAGATGCCGGCGTTGGACTGGGGTGAGCACAGAAAGAAGTCTTACAACACCAGGTTAAAGTCCAACAGGTTTGTTTCGATGTCACTAGCTTTCGGAGCGCTGCTCCTTCCTCAGGTGAATAAAGAGGTGGGTTCCAGAAACATATATATTGAAAATGTCAAAGATGCAAGACAATACCTTTGAATGCGAGTCAGAACTGTGCCCATGGGAGCAAGTGCACCTCTCAGACAGTGCAGCTCTCCCCTCGGTACTGAACTCTGGAGTTTCAGCCTTGAATTTTCTTTTGTGTGTTCAGACACTGGAGTGGGGGATTGAGGTCAGAAACCTGTGACTCAGCAGCAAGTAGTGCTGCCAACATCATCATATTTACAGCAGAGGAACTGGACCATGCTGGGTTTTATGGTCCACACGAGCCTTATCTCACCCCCTCAACATGTCCTTTTAGTCCTGTCTCCCTTATATGTTTTTTAAAAATTAATTTCGAGGACCCAATTTTTTTTTTTTCACCAATTAAGGGGCAATTTAGCGTGGCCAATCCACCTACCCTGCACACCTTTTTGGGTTCGTGGGGGTGAGACCCACGCAGACACGGGGAGAATGTACAAACTCCACACGGACAGTGCCCCGGGGCCGGGTTCGAACCCGGGCCCTCTGCGCTGTAGGCAGCAGTGCTAACCGCTGCCCCACCCTGCTGCCCCGTCTCCCTTACCTGTTTAGCCCGTTTCCTCGTAATCGCAACCACGCGGTTCACCGTAACCACTCCCCATGGTAACGAGTTCCACATTCTCAAAATTGGAGAGGAAGTTATCATCAAATAAACAGTACAGCAAAATCAATGAATTAGTGTATTTCTTTACAGATAAGGCTACTACTGTTCCTGAGCTTTGCTCAAAAATATGTTAAACAAATCTTTTGTGTGGATATGGCTCATTTCACTGACTAAAAAAAGGGGATACCCAGGCCCTCAAAGATCAGGACTAAGACAATCTCACTAATTCAATGTCGGGCCTTGAAATCCCGTGGCTCTCCGAGTTAATAACAATGAATTGTGAATAGAGCTGTTGACACAGGCAATCATTTTCATATCAGACCCACAGCCACTTCTGAAGACAAAATACACAATCAGACCAAAATGCACAACAGATTCCGAACACGCAAGTGTTTAAATGAAGGCGGCACGGTGGCGCAATGATTAGCACTGCTGCCTCACGGCGCCGAGGACCGTTCGATCCCGGTCCCGGGTCACTGTCCGTGTGGGGTTTGCAACCAAAATGTCAGCCACTGAAATTCGACACAACCTGTACTGACGGAGCACATTTAACGTAATAAAATATCATGAAGTGGTTCACTGGAATGGTACAAAGTTAAATCAGTCACTTTCAAGGACTGGCTGAAAGGCGGGAAGCGAGGTAGGCGGGAAGCAAGGTGGAACATTGGACAGGTTCAGGGAGGGGATTCCAGAGTTTAATGGCCGTCAATGGCAGAGCAACATGAAACGAGTGATACGCAAGAGGCCAAATTGAATTTAAACCAAATTGAATTTGCAATCTCGGAAAGTTGCGAGGAGATTGCAAAGATAGGGAAGAGCGAGGCCATGGAGGGACTCTGAACAAAAAGGTGAGAAGTTTAAAATCGAGGCGCTGCACACGGGGAGCTAGTGTGGGCCAGCGAGCGGGAGGTTCATGGTGTGTTTAGTTATTACTGCCGATTCTCGTAGTCTCAGTTCTCTTACTTTAAACAGATGTGACCCAAGCTTCGTGAGTCACACAATTATGGATTCAAATCCCAATCTAAACACTCGAGCTCCTAACCCAGGCTGACGCTCCCCATTGTAGTACTCAATTGTAATACTTCAAAAGTCTTTTTGGGTGGCATAGTGGTTGGCGCTGCTGCCTCACAGTGCCAGGGACCCGGGTTCGATTCCGGTCTTGGGTGTCTGTGCGGAGTCTGCACGTTCTCCCCGTGTCTGCGTGAGTTTCCTCCGGGTGCTCCGGTTTCAAAGCACAGTCCAAAGGTGTGCAGGTTAGGTGGATTGACCATGATCCAATGTATGGGGTTACGGGGATAGGGTGGGGGAGTGGGCCTGGATGGAGTGCCCTTTGGCAGGATGGCGCAGATTCGATGGGCCGTATGATCCTTTTTACGGTTTATATGATGAATAAATTCAAAGATTTTATGAATGGTTTGACTGCACCATTTTAAATATTAAACCCATTCAGCTATAAGATATTGCAGCAAATGGACACTCTGCAATCTTTCAATGCTGTCAAAAGATTTGATTATTTAAAGCTCCTATTTACTCTGTTGGTTAGGTTTATATAAAAAAAAGTGCTCGAAAATAGCGCACAGTGAAAAGTGTTGTGAAAATTAAACCACAACGAAAAACCCCAAATAACTCGGAGCAGTTAATTTCAGCCTCGGAATGTGACAGTCCAACCCCCTCAGAAGTAAACTAGGTATTTTTGACTCGCAAAATGCTGGGATTCGGATTCAGCGAGAAGTAAATGATGGTTTAAACGGGACTTGGCTGCCATGCTGGTGCCTGTGGTTTAGACTTTAAATGCACAAAATTAGGATGATTGTACTGAAGTACCATGTTCCCTGTACAGCAGTTACAAAGCTCAATGAGTATTTTGTACCTTCGCAAATCCTACAGGATTGCAATTATCACAAAGATGTAATATTCTCAGCGTTCAGTGTTGGTTGAAACAGACCCGTCGCCTGATTTGTTCGCGCACGGGATGGCCGTGATTGTCCTCGGAGCACGGTTTCACACTGGGTGGCCAATTAGCAGGCATCTAGCACGAAACCCGAGCTGAGGACAGCTCAGCGCTGCCAGGCGGGAAGAGGGCGGGAGCGGGCTGGCACTCCCTCAGCGGGATGGAGCTGCAGGCCTGTGAAAACTAAATCCCAACGGTAAAAAAAAAGGCTGCAGATCGTGTCGGGGCAGCACATCCCGGCACAAACCTCTGTCCCCAGACACCTTTGGAAATTTTATTTCAGCCCCAACCTTTCGTCCCCCTGCCCAGATTAAATTCGCGGTTAGGGCGGCACGGTGGCGCAGTGGTTAGCCCTGCTGCCTCACGCCGCCGAGGTCCCAGGTTCGATGCCAGCCCCGGGTCACTGTCCGTGTGGAGTTTGCACATTCTCCCCGTGTTTGCGTGGGTTTCGCCCCCACAACCCAAAGATGTGCAGGGTAGGTGGATTGGCCACGTTAAATTGCCCCTTAATTGGAATAAAATGAATTGGGTACTCTAAATTTATTGAAAAAATAAAAAAAATTTGCAGTTAACACGTAAAGACCACCTGACCAATTGGCCCGCCCGTCACCCGTAGACGATGCACCGAAAATTGCTTTCAATTGGTCCCTCCATGGGCTAAATTGCCGAGTGGATTGTCGACAGGCTCGCTCCCGACTTGCACGGGACCTAAATCCCTCTGGAAGATCCGGAGTTTGTGAAAGGCGCTTTATAAATGCAAATTGATCTCATTGCTTATTGTGCGAAGGGACACGCCCATCGAGAGTAACTGCTCTGAAGCGTAACCGGTCCCGTCCAACGTCTTCTCACGTGATTTCACACGCTTCTGGGTCAGGCGCCTGCCCGCACAAGCAACGTAAAAATTCTGGTTTGAGTATTTAAACGGGGCTGTCCCGTGGCTGCGTGGGTCTCACCCCCACAATCCAAACGATGTACAGGCTAGGTGGATTGGCCACGCTAATTGCAGCACAGTAGCACAGTGGTTAGCACGGTTGCTTCACAGCTCCAGGGTCCCAGGCTCGATTCCCGGCTTGGGTCACTGTCTGTGCGGAGTCTGCGCGTTCTCCCCGTGCCTGTGTGGGTTTCCTCCGGGTGCTCCGGTTTCCCCCCCACAGTCCAAAGATGTGCAGGTTAGGTGGATTGGCCATGATAAATTACCCCTTAGTGTCCAAAAAGGTTAGGTGGGATTGCTGGGTTATGTGGATAGGGTGGAGGTGTGGGCTTAAATGGGCCGGTGCAGACCCGATGGGCCGAATGGTCTCCTTCTGCTCTGTAAACTCTATGATTCTAAATTGCCCCTTCATTGGAATTTCTTTTAAAATGTATTTAAATCCGGCTTTAATCCAAACTTTTCCTTATCATTGGACAGAACTTTTAAAGTCTGCTGGGGGGCCGTTTGGTCAGTTATTGACAAAGTTCATGCAACGGTGGCCATCACCTTTCTGTTGAGCAAACTGAACCAGTTTGCCCCATCTCGGTTCCAGCCCCAGGATTACATCCACCATGCGGACCGGACCCGTTACCCTTCAGAGCTGTTACTCTCCACGGGGTGTCCCCTCACACACTCAGCAATGAGAACAATTCGCATTTATATAGCGCCTTTCCCAACCTCAGCATCTCCCAGAGGGATTTATGTCCAATAAGGTACCTTTTTCTTTTAAGTGCAGTCATTGTAAAGTGAGAAACGCCTCCAGCCAATTTGCTCACAGCAAGCTCCCGCATTCAGCAATAGAAAGATTATCTGGTCATTTCTGAGGTGGTTCCAGTGAGCCCTAGGTATGTTTGGAGTGTCAGTGGAAAGGAGCAAATTCCAGTTTCGCAACTAGATTAATAGCTGGCTGCAGGGAGAGGGAGATTTTAAAAAAATTACTCATTCATGCAATGTGGGTATTGCATTCCTATCAATTTCTAAGGTCAGCATTTATTGCCCATCCCTAATTGCCCCTCTAGAGGGTGGTGGTAAGCCGCCTTCTCGAACCGCTGCAGTCCCTGCGGTGTAGGTACACCCCCTGTGCTGTTAGGGAGGGAGTTCCAGGATTCTGACCCAGCGACGATGAAGGAAGGGAGCTTGCGGGTGATGATGCCTTGCTGCCCTTGTCCTCACGATCATCAGAAAGTGAAGGAGGAGTAGGAAGCCATTTGGCCCCTTCAGCCTGCGATTCAATAAGACCGTGGCTGGATTGAGGCCTAAACTCCACCTCTCTGCCGGTCCCCCATAACCCTCGACTCCCTCATCCATCAAATCTCAGTCTGACATGGCCTTGAATGTACTCAATGACCCGGAGCCTCCACTGCGCTCTGGGGAAGGGAAGAATCCTCCCGAATCTCCACCTCGAATGGGAAACCCCTTTATTATATCAACTGCTGCCCCCTAGTTCTAGTATCCCCCACAGGGGTAAAATTCATTCCAGCGTCCAAACAGAATCTTAGTCTGATCTGTGAGACTTTCAAAGCACACAAACAGGCCATTCTGGCTCCTGCAGATTGGGCTCCACATAAGCTTCCTCACCCCCCCTCTTTATCTCCCTCTATCAGTATATCCTCCCAATCCTTTCTCCCTCGTGTTTATCCAGTTTCCCCCAAAATGTATCTGTCCTGATCACCTCAGCTGTCCACTGGGGTAGCGGGTTCCTCTGGGACCTTGTCCCAGTCACAAATAAGAAAGCAACAACCATCCTCTCTGTCCCTCACCCCTCATCTGCTCCCCATGCTCCATCCATACCACCTCACGCCTCCACCTCGTGGATCCTCATGCCCACCCACACTGGGCTTTAGAGCGCTTATGCTAATTTGGCGGCAACTCATACCAAGCCATGCCTCCCCCCCCAACCCACTACCCTTTGACCTTAGAACCTCAATGCCAACTCACCCAGTATCCAACATGGGCAGACCAATATATTTAAATTCATTCAAATTAGCTAATCCCTTATGAAAACAAACATTTGCATTCATAGCCACAGATCAAAGACTAATAGATTATCATAGATTATCATAGAATTTAAAGTGCAGAAGGAGGCCATTCGGCCCATCGAGTCTGCACCGGCTCTTGGAAAGAGCACCCTACCCAAGGTCAACACCTCCACCCTATCCCCATAACCCATTAACCCCACCCAACACTAAGGGCAATTTTGGACACTAAGGGCAATTTATCATAGCCAATCCACCTAACCTGCACATCTTTGGACTGTGGGAGGAAACCGGAGCACCCGGAGGAAACCCACGCACACACGGGGAGGATGTGCAGACTCCGCACAGACAGTGACCCAAGCCGGAATCGAACCTGGGACCCTGGAGCTGTGAAGCAATTGTGCTATCCACAATGCTACCGTGCTGCCCCGAACTTGGGGCTGTCCATCAAACTGTGAATTTGCAAACCCTACCGGCCCCATCTGTCCCCCACCCCTGCCTGCCCCACCCCATGATGATCACTTGTTGAACTCGTCACGTAGCAGAAATCCGATAATTTTCGTGAAATTGCAAGCAGTCATAGCAGTCTGTTTGTAAACTTAAAAGAGCTTGAGGATTGAAATGCGTTGACAGTTTAACTATTGCAATGGGTTTATCTGCTTTTAACACACATTCATGTCTACTTTTAACAATCCTCAAGCGCACCTGACCTCCTGCAAAGGGCACTCTATCTCTCCCAAAGGGATCCCTGGAGCCATCCACAAGGGTCCCTCATCTCTCCAAAAGGGTACCCTACCCCTCCAGATGAGTCCGGCAGCTTTAGACTTCAGTACCGTTGGGATACATTCTCCAATCAATTTTATAGTTCAATGGATGGTGCCGCTGCCTCTCCAGAAGCCCCGGGGTCAAATTCCACCCAAAATTCGTTGACCACGGAAGGTATGTTCATCATCCAGTAAAACCGATTCATCATCAACCTGCTCATCCCCCCAGCACACTGATAGCGGGCTGTAAGAGCGTAAGACAGTCCTGCTCAGCCATGCTTTATGTGGAGTGCTGCTGCCTCAAGCTTCAAGCACCTCTCTCTCTCTCTCTCTAAACAGAGAGAGATCCTATGGCCACCCCACAGATATCGATACTGGGATGCTAGACACTGAAGACCAACAACAAGTAGCAGAGTTATAACATATGTCGCCGTGATCTCTACAATGCAGAGCAAGCTCTTGCCAGCCCCCAGGCTAAACCCCAACAATTAACACGACACGTATCTGGAATGCAGCGTTGCAACACGACTCACTCATTAAAGTTCAGAAAAGGGAAATATAAAAAGAGTAACAGAGGGGCGGCACAGTAGGTTAGCACTGCTGCCTCACGGCGCCGAGGACCCGGGTTCGATCCCGGCTCCGGGTCACACTCCGTGTGGAGTTTGCACATTCTCCCCAAGTCTGTGTGGGTCTCACCCCCACAACCCAAAGATGTGCAGGCTAGGTGGATTGGCCTCGCTAAATTGCCCCTTAATTTGGAAAAAGAATGAATTGGGTACTCTAAATTTTTTTTTTTTTTAAAGAGTAATAGATGGAGATTAATTCTACACAGAGTAAATCAAGTGTTCTAGACAGCTGTGGAAAGTTGTGGACATTTTATATCTGTATATAAATAGAAATATATGAAGGTTCGTGAAGATGCACCACGTAGACCTTAGCAAAAGATAGATCGACAGCCCGACATGGCCATTCAGTAAATCAATTGCAGAGGTCAGACTAAACAACAGGACTGTAACCTCTTGGCAGTAAGGAGTTCTTCCCAGCAAACACTCCCCCCCCCCCCCCCCCCCCCCGCCCGCCACCCCCCACTCTCCGAACAGCACTTGAATTTTGACACATCTCACAAAGTCCGAGAGGGAAGGCTGCAGCATCTTGAAGCAATCAGGCACCGACATTGGAAACAATAAAAGCTTTGAAATCAGAAGTTCAACTGGCATCCTTACGTTTTGAAGCCACAAACTCCCATTATGCACGCTGGCGCGTCACTTGGTAAGTTTAAATACTACGCCAAAAAAGTACACAAAATAACTTTGGCTAAAGCAGGAATCCATTGATTCGACTTGACAAACAAAAACAGTACGGATGCAGGGTAATCGGTTAAGTGCAATTCCGAGGATAAATCAATGAAAATAAACCCAAGACACCCCATTTACACTTCCAAACAGCTAACCATCATTTAAATTATTGTTGCCACCTCACACTCGTTTTACAAAAGTGGCAATTTTACTAATAATGACCACGTTTTTTTCCTTCTGCCTTCCTCGCTCCACCAGTCCTGTCTACTCTCAAAGTACTTGCAGTGTAAATGTTTTTTTAATAAATTTTGAGTATCCAATTAATTTTTTCCAATGAAGGGGCAGTTTAGCGTGGCCAATCCACCTACCCTGCACATCTTTGGGTTGTGGGGGCGAAACCTACGCAAACACGGGGAGAATGTGCAAACTCCACACGGACAGTGACCCAGAGCCGGGATCGAACCTGGGACCTCGGCGCGGTGAGGCAGCAGTGCTAACCCACTGCGCCACCGTGCTGCCCCGCAGTGTAAATGTTTTAAATACAGAATTCACAGCACAGGCCATTCGGCCCAACTGGTCCGTGTTGGTGTTTCTGTTCCATGTGGGCACCCCCCCCCCCCCCCCCCCCCCGTCGGCATTTCCTTCTCTTCATTCCTCGTGTTTATCTCGCTTCGTCTTAAAGCAATTGTGCGTACAAAACTTTGACTTTAGTTTCAAGTATTCCAGGCTTGTTCTCTGTTCAGTTGCTTCGATTAACTCAGATGTTTCTTTCTTTCAAGATTATTTGTAATAAATGGGGTTTGCACGATCACTTGACACGAATGTGTTTGTATACAGAGTCCTGTTTGTTTGCTGCAGACCTCATTTGATGGGTTTAAGTTTGAATGGTATAACAACGGAGACCCTTCAGCCCATCCAGACTGCGCCAGCTCTTTCAAAGACCAATCCAGTCAGCACCACTCACCCGCTCTTTCTCCACATCCCTACAACCTTCCTCCTTCAGATATTTACCCAATTCCCTTTTGAAGGTGATGATTCAATCTGGTTGAACATTCCAAATCCTAACCACTCATCGTGCGACATTTAATCAAACCATTCATCTTACAATTATGGAACAGCACACTCCTATTGCATTTTGGAAACCTCGGAGAAAATAGATTGTTGAAGAGGGTTTTTCCTGGATCGATTTAGGAAAACCGTAAAGGATCCTTGATATACGAAGTGACGTATATAGGACCACAAAAGCAAGGAGGTTACGCCGAACATTCATAATAAAACTGCTCGTGCCTCAGCTGAAGTATTGTGTTCAATTCTGGGCGCCACACTTAGTGAGAAGGTCAAGGCCTTGGAGAGGGTGAGAAGGGATTGACCAGAACGGTACCAGGGGTGAGGGGCTTCGGTCAATGCGGAGAGACTGGAGGAGCTGGGATTGTCAATCTTCGAGCAGAGAAGGTTGAGGAGGAGATGTAGTCGAGGTCTTCAAAATCAGGAAGGGTGTTAATGGGAGTAAATAAGGAGAATTGTGTCCACTGGCAAGAGGGTGGGACACAGGTTTAAGATAATTGGCAAAAAGCAGGGGAGAAGAGAAATGTTTTTATGCAGCGAGTCACAACTTTCAAAAGGGAACTGGATCGATACCCGAAAGGTTTTCCAGGGCCCTGGGGAAAGAGCAGAGGAGTGGGATTAATTGGATAGGTCTTCACAGAGCCAGGGCAAGCAGGAGGGGCTGAATGGCCTCCTCAGCATGTGGAATGTCAAGGCGAGAGATCCCCTTTTTGATTGAATTAATAAAGATGGCTGAAAGCTATTTATTTTATATTTTGCTATTCTTTGCAACATTCCTCCTCCTTAACAAACATGCAAAAAATGTGGTTCCGAATCAGCCACTAGTGGAAAAAAACTGTCTCGTGTTGACTGTGAACCTGTTTTACACTCGTTCCCTGGAAGGATGCACCCGTCATTCAGGAGTCTTGACCCAGGAAGCACCCAGCAGGGGATGAGAGTGTACTTGCAGGTATCACAAAAGAACGATGGTGTATTCAGGGATGGATGGTAGCGGAGTGGGAGTGTCACTGAAAGCAGTAATCCAGGGGGCCAATATCTTCCGGGGACATGGGTTCAAATTAATTTCAATTAATAAATCTGGAATTGAAACCATGAAAATAAAAGTGACCAGGAAACTATCATCGATTGTCTTAAAAAAAAAACATCTGGTTCATTAACGACCTTCAGGGGAGGAAATCTGCTGCTTTTACCCAGTCTGGCCTACATGTGACTCCAGGCCCACAGCAATGCCGCCCCTTTGTTCAGCTAACTTAATGGAATTCTTTAGGATCGGGGTACTGAACTTGATGAGCAGCCATGATCCGAATGAATGGCGGAGCAGGCTCGAAGGGCCGAATGGCCTGATTTTATTGTCGATGAATTGAAAACTCGGGGCCATAAACATTTGACAGCCACCAACAAACACAATAGGGTATTCAGAAGAAACATCTTTACTCAGAGTGGTGAGAATTCAGAGCTCACTACCAGGGAGGGCAGTTGAGGCGAATAGTGTCGATATGCTTACGGGAATACTAGATGAGTACGCGAGGGAAACAGGAATAGGAGGATGTGTTGATAGGGTCAGATGAGTTTTTCTGGATCAAATTCTTGGAGCTCACGCCCTAACAGCACTGTGGGTGTGCCTGCACCACACGGACTGCGGCGGTTCAAGAAGGCAGCTCACCACCACCTTCTCAAGGGGCAATTGGGGATGGGTAATAAACGCTGACCTAGCCAGCAATTCTGTGAAACAAAGCATACAAACCAGCAGTGGCTAGATGGGCTGAATGGCCAGATTCTCTTGCAGAATCTCCGTTAAACAGACAGGAAGTTGAAGAGTGTAAGTGTGGTTGGAGCATAAAACAGGATCAGAAATACAGCAAACAATGCAATTCTATCTGCAGAGCTCAAACCCAATCCCTCGCTTGGCAGAAAAGTTACAACACAATTCTTCAGAAAGCGCTCAGGAAACAGGTGAGAAAACAAACCACACTAAACATTAAACCCGAGCCCAGTGGGTTTGACTGAAGCTCTTCTAAAGGTCACTGCTCTTTGAAAGCTAACCTTCATGAAAAAGCCACTGGAGTAGAACAGACTGGTGGGACGATATCCTGTCCATTCCTTTGAAGCTGTGCTTGCCTTTTCTCCTTTCTTCCCAGTTCAGAGCTGGGCTTCCTGCTTTGGCTGTGACCCCTATGTACCGCAACGCGACAAAAAGAAAATCTTACTTCACCACACCACCTTTCTTCTATTAGTGGCAGGGCTGTAATGTGAGCCCCTTTAAAAATCTCCCACCAATAAACATCCTTCCAGAATCTTACAGCACAGGAAGAGGCCATTTGGGCCACCGAGCCTGTCCTGGCTCTTTGAAAGAGCTATCCCATTGGTCTCACTCCCCCCGCCGCAGCCCTGCGATTCTTTTCCTTTTCAAATCCACATCCAATTCCCCGTTGAAAGTTACGATTCAATCTGACCCCACGGTCCTTCTAGGCAGCACTAGAAGAGTCTATCAAGCTCTTCTAAAAATAAATCTGGCGTGCTAAACACAAATCAGCTAGCTTCTACCAACTTGCATCAACGTATTTCGGAAGAGTTTGCTTTGTGACAAGAATCCCTATTTCCTTCAATGCCTGCTTCTGGAAAAAAAATCTTCTCGCCCAAATCGCTTGTGTGGGATCACAGTTTTCGTAACTGCAGAGTTTTGGGTGGGAGCATGGAAAGCACACATGCACACACACACATATATATATATATATATATAAATACAGCCAGCTCCAACATACATTACAGGTCCCTCTTGCAAGCAGGAGGAGATATCTCTCCCAATACCAAATGTTCATACGGACAGGACAGAGTTGAGAAAAGTACAACAGTCGGAGTTATTGCACGTGACAATAAGGACTTCCTCATGGGGGTGATAAATCTGTTACACCATTTCCCCACCTGCATTCTGTTTACAAATCATGTTATGACCAATCTTGTCTACAGCCTCACCAAATCGCTTGATGGTAGGATCGATATTCTTTTGCCAGCAGTAGTTTGGAGTGCGTATTATGATGTCCAATACTCTTCGTAGGGAAAGCATGGAGGTCCCAAAGGATTAGAGATGGAAGTGAACTGCAAATCTATTGCGAAAATAAATTGAAAACCACCAGTAAATCAGGGCAACACTGCATATATGATAAAATCATTAAGGTGAATATGAAGTTATTTGAACACATTAAAAAGGTACATCACTTTTTGAGATTGTTAATTACCATTAAACAACTGTGAGAAGTTTAGAAGATTAAATGACATACTTCCTACAGGAGTAACTCTAGACATAACAAAAGGCAAATTTTCTAGTCGCTTCACTAGACATCTGAATTGGGATTGCCAAACTCATCGCTCAGTCAGAATTTGGAATTCATGATCAACTCGCTTGTTATCTTCGGGGAGCCAGTCAATTTTCTGGCAGTACCCTCGTGGATCTGAGTTTAGCCAGCAACTCCCGAGGCGAGGAAATAGGAGGTGGCCATCCCTGGGTGATCACATCGGTCCCACCCTCGGCAATCGAGCACAAGGTCCAGGCTGACACTCCCAGTGCAGTGCTGAGGGAGTGCTGAAATGTCGGGATGGTAACCTGGGGCGTCATTCTCCGCCGGCGGGAGTCTCCGTTCTGCTGGCGCCCGGGGGTTTCCCGACGGCGTGGGGCTGCCCCACAATGGGAAACCCCATTGACCGGCCGGTGTTACAGAGACTCCCGCCGGCCGGTCGGCGCAGAAATGTGGCGGGGCGGGTAGGAGAATTTTGCCCCTGGTGTCTGGTCTCATGGGATGTGGGCATCACTGCTAGGCCAGCATTTGTCATCCATCCCTAACGGGGTGGGGTGGGAGGGGTGAACCACCTTTCTGGACTTCCGCAAGGACACTTACCGCAATGGTAAGGACGCTATGCCGGCCCACTCAGGTGGACATAACAGATCCAGATTTCGAGGACGTGGGCACTCCTGGACAAACTTTACCCTTCCACCAGATCATATGATCATCGTTACACTGCTGCTGCTTGAGTGTACTTGCTGTGGGCAAATTGTTTCCTCCATGACAGCAACAACCGCGATTCAAAAGTAGTTCGCTAGCCGTGAAGTGGTTTGGGATGTTCTGAGATGGCAAGATAGAGGCACAAACAGAAACAACACAATTCTGTACAAACTCAGCAGGTGTGGCAGCACATGTGGGGAGAGAAACAGAGACAGCCCCGGCATTTTCTGGTTCTATTTCAGATTTCCAGCATCCGCAGTATTTGGCAGTACAGAAATGCAAATCGATTACAATCAAGGGGTTTGGGGGCGGGGGAGGCGCTGGAACATTGAGAGAGATCAGCTTTGATCATAATGAATGGCAGAGCAGACTCAAAGGGCCTATCCCCTACTTTCCACGTTTCTACACAAGGAGGCCTTTTGGCTTTTTCTGCCTGTGCTAGCTCTTTGAAAGAGCTATGCAATTAGTTTTCTTTTTGATGACCAGTTTAGCTCAGCGGGCTAGACAGCCGGTGCGTGATGCAGAGCGAGGCCAGCAGCGTGGGTTCAATTCCCGTACCGGCTGAGGTTATTCTTGAAGGCCCCGCCTTCTCAACCTTGCCCCTCGCCTCAGGTGTGGTGACCCTCAGGTTAAACCCCCGACAGTCAGCTCTCCCCCCTCAAACTCCCGGAAAAAGCAGCCTGCGGTCATCTGGGACTAGGGCAACTTTAGCCTTACCCGCAATTAGTCCCATTGCCTCTCCCCCTTTCTTTTTTGGAAGGTTACAACTGAATCTGCTTCAGCCTCCCACAGCGCGCCCCAACTCCCTTTAATTTTAGCACTCGACGGCGGCACGGTGGTGCAGTGGCTAGCACTGCTGCCTCACGGCGCCGAGGACCCGGGTTCGATCCTGACCCCGGGTCACCGTCCGTGTGGAGTTTACACATTCTGCCCCATGTCTGCGTGGCTCTCGCCCCCACAACCCAAAAAGGTAGGTTGGCCAGGCTAAATTGCCCCTTCATTGGGGGTGGGGGGTAATAATTGGGTATTCTAAATTAATTTATTAGAAATTGCACTTGCATCTGCAGCATTAACAAACCGGTTTGAAGAGAGCTCAGCAGTGAGCCTGGCGCAATGCTGGAGTTTGTAGCAGATTTTGTTGTAGCAGGTTTTGTAGCGGAGGCGGGTGATTGACAGCGGAAGCCCCCCCGGTTTGTTGCAGCGGGACAGCGAAGACAGGAAAGTGGAAACCTGGGCAAGAGTCTAACTCCTCCCCAAACTCACACGAGGGAGGGTCACTCTGCCACGGAAATGGGCCGGGAACACGGCGGGGGGGGGGGGGGGGTTCAAAACCAGGCTTTTAAAATAATTAAATACGCCACAATCTCAATAACGCAGAGTGCAACCTCCCCACCTCCCCTCACCACAATCAGTGCTGGAAAGTAGACCGATGTGATGGCAAACCGATGTCAAGAGTGAGAATTAAAATAAACCTCCAGGAATATTTCCAACGGGAGTTGGCAGCTACATTTCAAACCAGTTTTGGTGAGGTGGCATTATTGGGAAATATTTTAGTTGCTACACCAGGAGCCACCCTCGTGACAATAGTAGACATGGCCGGGCTTCATTATTAAAAAAAGCACCAGCATATTAATCGAGTATAAAAGTAACAAGAATAAAACTCAGCAGTTTCTCCGAGTTACAGGTTTTGCTGTTTTCCGACTCTGACCAAAGGCAAGAACAAAACCTCTGATCAGACACATGACAATCCCATGTATCAGATATCACCCACCCACATATTGCATTACAGGTGACGATACAAATGAAGCAACCGTTGGCTGTCTGGGGGATTTTATGAAAATGTTGGTGCTGGCAGGCACGTCGAACTTGCCTAATGCTTCTGAGAGGACGTGTGGTTTGCATTACATGTACACGCAGTGAAGGTGGGGGGGGGGGGGGGGTCACCTTTCAGGGTTTGCCTTGGTGGCTCCAGGAATTAATCTCCATGGATCCTTCCACAATTTTTAAAATAATCATCAGCTTTATTGTCACAAGTAGGCTCACATTAACACTGCAATGAATTTACTATGAAAATCCCCTAGTCGCCACACTCCGGCGCCTGTTCGGGTACACGGAGGGAGAATTCAGAATGTCCAATTAACCTAACAGCAAGTCTTTCAGGACTTGTGGGAGGAAACCGGAGCACCCGGATTAAACCCCACGCAGACACGGGGAGAACGTGCAGACTCCGCACAGACAGTGACCCAAGCCGGGAATCGACCCTGGGACTCTGGGGCTGTGAGGCAACAGTGCTAAAGTTGCCGCCAGCGAGGAGCGAGCCAGGAGGAAAATCATGGGGCCATCAAAGAATTGTCCGGTTATCATTCTCCTTGAACACTTTTATTGTCACAAAACACTAGAGATGCAAGGAAAGACTGACAAACATGTCATCCAATTTGACAATGCTCTGATTGGTCTGAAGAGGCAATGTGGATGGATATGTTGAACAGCCAATGGGGGGGGGGGGGGGGGGGTAAGCGAGGCAGCTAGAAGTAGGTGGTTGCGTTTTTCTGCTACCTCCATGTTAGATTTGCATCATTTCCATTAAATGAACAAGCTTCATTAAACATTGACATTTTTTTTGCTCTTTATTTCCAATTTTTGTTTCCCTTTCCCCCGCCCCTAATTAATGTGGATTTTTGTCTCTTACAGAATTTGCCATTGCTGTAGCATCATCTGGACATATTTTCCCACTGCTACTCTCGATTTGAATACTCCACTCACTCCTGGCTGACCTTCCACATTCTATTCTCTGTAAATTGGAGCCCATTCAAACCTCCGCTGTTTGTGCTCTGACTCGTACCAAGTTCTGCTCACCTTTCACACCCACGACCACTACCGCCGAGAAGGACGAGGGCAGCAGATGCCTGGGAACCCCACCACCTGGAGGTTTCCCTCCAAGTCACTCACCATCCTGACTTGGAAATATATCGGCCGATCCTTCACTGTCAGGGTCAAAATCCTGGAATTCCCTAACAGCACCTACACCACATGGACTGCAGTCAAGGTGGTAGCTCAACACGACTTTCTCAAGGGCAATTAGGGATGGGCAACAATGCTGACCCAGCCAGCGACGTCCACATCCATAAATTCTAGAATTTTAACACAGGAGATTGATGCATTTGCATTCAGTCATGGGTGAGGTAGACACCGTAAGACATAGGAGCAGAATTAGGCCACTCGGCCCATCGAGTCTGCTCCGCCATTCAATCATGGCTGATATTTTCTCATCCCCATTCTCCTGTCTTCTCCCCATAACCCCTGATGCCCAGTCATCACTCTCAGAATCTGTCACATTATAAACATTTAATGTAACAAAATAGAATAAAGGTTTGATGTAAAAGCATATTAATAATAATAATCGCTTGTCTTTAATGGCAATATAAATGCTTTACACCTCCAAGTATGTACAATTCAAAATATGCCATTCGTGTACGCATTGGACAATCTGTGTGTCGATATAAACTCAGTTTGCTCAAATGTTCGTTCCTAATTTTGAGAATTCTCAAGGTGACCCCAATGAAGGCACATTTATAAACAATGCAAAATATTTTGCCGCAAATTGAAAAGAATACAGGTCTTCACTCAGTGTCTTTCAGGCGCAGAGGTATCGTGCTGGGACCTCTCCGTGCTGGGACCTCTCCGTGCTGGGACTTCTCCGCATCTCTCTCCAATGACCACAAGGAACAGGTTCCAAACTCGGAAAACTTATCAGGAGCCAGCTGGATCCCAACTCCCACCTCTCACAAACGCCATCCGATTCGGACCCCAGGAAAGGTAGATTGGAGTGTTGGTGAGAATCTGGGAATTGTGGAGGAGCAGAGAGATTTTGGGGTCCGACTGTAGAAATCACAAAAGCTTGTGGACAGATACAAAAAGAAATTGATGGGGGCTAAAGGAACATTGGTCACTAATGTAAAGTGGTCAGGAATACAATGCTACTGTTGTGTAAAGCTTTGGTCGGACTCCATGCAGTTTTGGGCACTGCACCTCAGAAAGGATAAATGTAAATAAGTGTCTCCACAGTCTCAGAGGACCCCCTTTTGAGGGACAGCTGACCGGTGGTGATTTAACCCGAGGGCCACCACACATCAGGTGAGGGGCAAGGTTGAGAAGGCGGGACCTTCACGGATAACCTCATCCGGGACAGGAATCGAACCCGCGCTCTCGCCATCGCTCCGCATCACGAGCCAGCCGTCCAGCCATCTGAGCTAAATGAACCCTTTCAGAAAGGATGCACTGGCCTTGCAGGAGGGGACGCAGTGTAGATTCACCAAAGGATAAAACAATCAAATTACGAGCAGGTTTGCATGGATTGGTTTATATTCCCTCCAGTTTAGAAGATGAAGGGGAGATCTAATGGAGGTGTTTGTGGAATTGTAGAGCAGAGAGGGGGAGAGAGAGAGAAAGAGAGGGAGGGAGAGGGAGAGAGAGAGAGAGACACACAGAGGGAGGAAGAGAGACAGAGAGGGAGGGAGAGAGAGCGGGAGAGAAGAGGGAGAGAGAGATAGAGAGAGAGAGACAGAGAGAGAGAGAGAGAGGGAGAGAGAGAGGGAGAGGGAGGGAGAGGGAGAGGGGAGAGAGAGCAAGGGAGAGGGAGAGGGAGAGAGAGAGAGAGGGAGAGAGCGAGAGAGAGGTAGAAAGAGAGAGAGAGGGAGATGGAGAGAGAGAGAGAGACTATTTCCTCTGGTGGAGGGGGTGGGGTGGGGGAGAGTCCAGAACAATTCGAGCCAGACTATTCGGGGTTTAAAAACATTAATTGATGTGATGTAGGCGTCGCTGGCAAGGCTAGCATTTATTACCCATCCCCGATTGCCCTGGAGAAGGTTATGTAAGGAAGCACTTCTTCACACAGAGGAGTGGAAATCTGGAACCCCCCCCCCCCCCGAACCAATAGGCTGCCAATTTCAAAGCTGAGATCGTTAAGATTTTTGTTGGGTAAGGGGCTTGAGGGTTCATAGAATTTACAGTGCAAAAGGAGGCCATTCGGCCCATCGAGTCTGCACCGGCTCTTGGAAAGAGCATCCTACCCAAGGTCAACACCTCCACCCTATCCCCACAACCCAGTAACCCCACCCAACACTAAGGGCAATTTACCATGGCCAATCCACCTAACCTGCACATCTTTGGACTGTGGGAGGAAACCAGAGCACCCGGAGGAAACCCACGCACACACGGGGAGAACGTGCAGACTCCTCACAGTGACCCAAGCCGGGCATCAAACCTGGGACCCTGGAGCTGTGAAGCAATTGTGCTATCCACTGTGCTACCGTGCTGGTTGCGGAACCAAGCTCGGTAGATGGGGTTAAGAGACAGATTAGCCATGATGAAATGGTTGAAAGACGGAACAGGTTCGAGAGGCTGAATGGCCTCCTCCTGTTCCTGTGTCATGCCACTCTGCAACTTGCAATATTGGATCAAGGGATTTATAACAGATTCTGACAATGACATCCCAGCTGCAAGACACGGCGAGTTGGTTAATGGGCTGAATCAGATCAGGTTTCCCAAACCGGTACGTCTGTGAAAATAGCTGCAAGAGCCGAGACAACTCTCCACATTCAGGAGGCAATTTAGCAAGGGAGGTCCCAGAGAAACAGGACTAAGTAGCAGCGTCACAGCGTAAACACAATGGGACAACTGCCTTGTGCTGAGATTGACGAGCGAGTCCCATTCACCAGTGCTGCACTTCGCCATTTTCCAACAGCGAGCTCTTTTAAGTCCTTTAACTTTCTCCCGCGCCGTCAGCCTTCCTTCACTTGCTCAAGTTTTTTCTTCAGCAAATTGTAGTTCTCCGCAATCCCCGGAGAGGCTGGGTCGAGCTTCAGAGCGAGCTTGTACCGTTCACCGGCCAGACTGAGTCTCCCCCAGCGATGGTAGAGCACGGCTGTGGAAGAAGGACAAACTATTAGCCAAACACGGTTAAAACGTATCTGGGTACGTGATTACTAATGCGTGCAGAAGCTGAGCTTGTTCTGAGTGCTGAGGAGATTTAATAGAATTGCTCAAAGTTACGTGGAGTTTTGATAGAATAAACAAAGAGAATCTTGTTTCTCTGTTCGGTGGGTCGCTAGCCAAGGATGACAAATTTTACAGAACTGGGGGAAAAAATGTAGCTGATGAGGAGAGCTTCACTCACACAGCGAGTTGTTGTGATCCAGAAGGTGTTGCCTGAAAGGGCGGCGGAAGCAGATTCAATAGGAACTTTCGAAAGAAAATGGATTAAATGGTCAAAAAAGGAAAACAAACTGCAGGGTTAAGGGAAGAGAGCAAGGGGAAGTGAGGTTAATTGGAAAGCTCTTTCAAAGAGCTAGTACAAGCATGACAGGCCAAATGGCCTCTTGTGTTTATGATTCTATGATTCAGTAAGGAATTGTGCTTAAGGTGCACTCTGGGGTAAATACAGAGTGAGCTTTATTGTGTATTTAGCACCTCCACCGATATCTGTTTAATGTTGATGGGTCTACGGATGCTCTGTCACATTACTTGACCTTTATACAAAATGGAAAAGCCATTTGGCCGTCCAATAATCAAGTTATCTTTAGAATATACAGGATAACCTCCTGATGTCTTTGCTAAAGTCCTTGTGAAGCAGCTTGGGATATTTCACTATGTTATAGGTGCTATCTAAATGTACACTGTCTCTCACGTCAACACAGGGTGGCCACCGACAGCCGTCTGCACACGCGGATTGGTCTCCACATGCGTGGCGATCCAATGCCGCAGGTCCGCCACGCCCAGCCTGTCAGCATCCCTCTGCACATGAACCAACGATGTCACCACGCACAGACGCTGCGACGTCATTAGTGCACATGTGCAGAAGTTCGGATGTATTGTGCGTGGTGACGTCAGTAGAAGGCACAGGGAAGCTCCGTAAGACATTTCATGATTTCCACCCCCCCAACTCTCCCGCCCAACACCTCTCCTCTGTAAGTCCTCCGCTTGACTCCCACTCGGACCAAACTCACTGCCCAAGTCCAAGTCCGGCTGGGGCCCCGACCCGGAAAACTGACTCTCTCCCAATGAGTGATGAGCGTTCCCGGCCAATCTGCTTCAACGAGGAATTATTTATTTTCTTTGTGAATTCAGAGTACCCAATTCTTTTCTTACCAATTAAGGGGCAATTTAGCGTGGCACATCTTTGGGTTGTGGGGGCGAGACCCACGCAGACGCAAGGAGAATGTGCAAACTCCACTCAGACAGTGACCCGGGGCCAGGATTGAACCTGGGTCCTCAGCGCCGTGAGACAGCAATGCTAACCACCGTGCCGTCCTTTCAATGAGGAACTAAAGGACGGTACCTAAAACGCAGCCATAATGAAATGAGCAACACCATCTTTGGTTCTGGCCGCCACCTACTCTGTTGCTCGAAATAACATCACAGAGTGAAACACTCGAGCAGCACAATTGCGGCACTGGTAATAAATGCAACCATAAAATTAGGTGTTATTGTGCAATGTGAGGTGTTAAACAAAAATATGGTTTTCACTTAACATCTCTCTCTCATTGCACCACACCGATTTGCATTTATACAATGCCTTTAACATAGTAAAACGGGGTGCGGCATGCGGCGCAGTGGTTAGCACTGCTGCCTACGGCGCTGAGGACCCGGGTTCAAATCCCGGCCCTGGGTCACTGTCCGTGTGGAGTTTGCACATTCTCCCCATGTGTGCGTGGGTTTCACCCCCACAACCCAAAAGATGTGCAGGTCAAGTTGATTGACAACGCTAAATTGCCCCTTAATTGGAAAAAAAAAATTGGGTACTCTAAATTTATTTTTAAAAAACATAGTAAAACGCCCCAAACTGTTTCATAGGAGAATTATCGAACAAGATTTGACAATGAGTCACGCAAGGAGGCATCAGGGGTGATTACCAAACACTTGGTCAGTGAGATGGGTTTTAAGGGGCATCTTTGGAGGATAGAGAGATTATAGGGAGGTTTCCAGATCAGGGGCCCAGGCAGCTGAAAACACAGTCACTAATGGGGGAGCAATTAAAATCAGCGATGCACAAGAGGCCAGTAATGGAGGGTAGAGGTCTCAGAGGATTGTGGGGTTGGAGGAGGTGACTGACACAGGGAGGGGTGTGTTTTTAAAAATAAATTCAGAGTACCCAATTATATTTTTTCCAATTAAGGGGCAATTTAGCGTGGCCAATCCACCTACCCGGCACATCTTTTTGGGTTGTGGGGGTGAAACCCACGCAAACACGGGGAGAATGTACAAACCCCACACGGACAGTGACCGGGGCCGGGATCGAACCTGGGACCTCGGCGCCGTGAGGCAGCAGTGCTAACCACTGTGCCACCATGCCGACCCACTGGGAGAGGTGAGTTAATTGAATTTTAACATTGGGACATTGTTGGGCCAGGAGACAATGTAGGTCAGTGCGCACAGGGATTACGTGTCTTCAGGCCTTGCTGCAAATTAGGATTGTAGCCTCAGTTTGGTTCTTAAGAGGAAACAGCAAAGTCCTAGTTTTGCACCAACTATTTTTTGGATGTAGAGTCAAATTTTAATTAGAAAATGTATTTGCTTATAGCAATCACTGAATTTGTACTTCTAAACGTTACTTTATCTGATATATTATAGCAATCGCATTTTATATAGTTTGGCTATTGTTCATTAAAGTGTAAGGCGTGTTAGTTAGACAAGGCTTTAGTTGCTTAAAAGTGATACCTACCTAAATTTCCATGATAACTTGCAATGGTAGGATTAATGTGAAGTGCTTTCAGAAACAGATTTTCAGACTCCTGTATAAACAAAAGCAGTTAACAGTTTACATATTTTTAAGTAAAATCTTAACATTATTATTAACTTAAAAGACAAACTGCAGGGTGAGGCCCTAAATCAAATGATTCATCAAGAACAAAGTGACAACATGCCTATGGGCTCCTTCAGCTGTTCCCATCGGTTGAAGTCTGCGTTTTTGTGCTTTTTCTATTTGTTGGGATTTATGTTTTTCCAAATTACCGCATCAAACAAACGTAGAAAGATAGCTATAGGTTTATCAATGTATAACAGCTACAGCACAAAACGATAGTCATTGCATAGCTGGGAACAAATACGACCCGATGAATCAGTGGCAAAATCCCCAACATGTTCCTCCCACGGATACAGGACCCTGTCTGCTCCCAAACAAGAGACGGGCAACATTAAAGACCTACATCCCGCCCATCGCTACAAAACAGAATGACGTAAGAAGACAACAAAATCCCAAGATCCCCAGGGCTGAGGAGGAATCGACCAACTCCAGTTCTGCTCATTCTCCCCATAAGGATATACTCGGATAAAGAGCGTGTGCAAAATATTCCAGAAATCAACATTCAGCTTAACATGATAAAACCTTATTGAATCAGGACAACCCACAGTGCAGGACATCACACCCAAAATATTTACTTCCCTGCGAACAGATAAATTGACAGACAACAGGATTATCGGGCAGCAAAGTTCAGGATAACAACTGAGGAACGAGACAGTCACCAGGATAAAGACCACTCCGCTGGTGCATGGAGCAAGTAGACATTTAGGATAATGGAGGATCGGAGACTGAGAGCAGTCTCCGGGACCTTCCAAGAATTCCATCAATCAGAACACGAACCTCATTACTTCCAAAATGCCGACTCAACTGTTACATAGGCTCCAGCGGGGGCAGGCCAACCGAACCCCAGGCCTCGGAGAAAGGATTAAATGTGCTCCATCGAATTTGAGCTGCCCGGCCTCCAGATCGCAGTTCCTGAAACACGGCAGCCAATTCTCAAACTCGGCTGGGAATTTCTCCACCACCTCACCAGAGACACGCGGCATGACCAGGTTCCTCACCGGCTCCCCTTCATCTTCACCCGAACCCCCATAGGATGGATGACAGGCCATGCAACAGGAACCCGACCGTGCGGAGGCAGGCTTCCATCAGAGATAGTTCCCTCTCTGCTACAGGAACCTCCTTGTGCACCTCCACAGCCTCCATAAAGATGCTTTGCAACTCATAAAATTGGGCTTTAACGTCCTATTCAGCGGGGACAAGACTATCAGATGGATCACCTTCATCAGTCGGTGTGAACTGTATCGGCAGGGCAGGAAACCTCTCAAAGGCAGCGGCGCCACAAGACTAGGCCCCCACCCCAACCCCCTCCAGTCACCACGATTCAACGAGGATTAAAACATATTGTCTCGACTGAAAGGTGATGAAACATTGACCAACACATCTTGGTACACAATAAAAGCCACGTAAAACGAAAGAAGCCACGAGAGAGAGGTGTTTCCAACTTGTGGCAACTCACCTTGTACTTTTTCAATTTGCCGAGCACATTTGCGAATGAAAACATGATGGTGTGATCATTGGGTAGTAATTTCAGAGCTTCTTTTCCAACTGCTTCAGCTTGTGCTAAATTGCCTAGTTTTTGAAACAACACGGGTTTAGATATCAAACTCACAGCCATTGACAGCAGTTGTAACTGGGGTAGATACCCGCTTGGTTACATCGGCTTTTTTTCAGTGCAACTCACAAAAAACTAGCATAACCGCCACAAAGGATTGTGGAATTTTAAGGACAATTACATTCAGCACAAATCCAAATCCTGCGATGTTCAGTGTGCCCAGGGTGAATTAATCGCTTTTTCAAAATTTAAACTGGATTTTTTGACAGCAAACCAATCGGAACATTAGGTGAGGTTCTCCCCACACGTTGCACCTGGCACACTTTACGCTATTCCCGGAGAATAGTGGGAGAGTCCCTAACCATGGTTCGCGTCGGGAGCCGAACCGATCGCGATGCTCCTAAACAGCGGTGCTCGACGCAATCTGGTCCACACCCTCGCTGAACGTGACTCGACCTCGCATATTTAAATTAGTCTTCCAACAAATGTGAACACGCTCAGCCTGTACGAAGCCGTAGTCTCCCGGGATTCAGCGGCGCACCATGAGGCCAGCGGGAATCAGTACTGGTTTCCATAAACAGAAACCGGATATGATGACCATGCTGGGGGGGGGGGGGGGGCTTGGAGGCCATTGGGATCCCGGGTGGTCGGGGACGGGGCAGGGCAGCATCAGGGTACTAGGCTGGCACAGCCCAGGCACCAGGTCCGCACTGCCAGCCTGCCAAGGGGCACTTCCAAGGGACGGGGCCGGAGGGGGACCATGGCCATGAAAGGGGACGGTGGTGAAGGGGGTGCATGAAATGGGGGGGGGGCCTGAAGGGGGGGGGGCAGCAATGTCCGTGGGTTGGGAGTGTGAGGGAGCCTTCAACTTAACGGGTGCTCAGATCTCAAAGTTAAGAAGGGTGCCCTGATCTCTGAGGAGCTGGTCTTGCCGGTGTTTTTAATTCCTCACTGCAGAAAAACGTGAGACACTTCAGTGAGAATATCCCCAAGTTCCAAAAAAATGACAAAGTGTGGGTGAATTGCGATGGGAATGGTGTAGCTGGCGGGATTCTCACCTGTTTATCTGCCCGAAATGACACTCAGTCATTTTTTGGCAGAACTTCGTCCTGGGAAAGATTCTGAGCTAATGTTTTATTAAACTCACGACTGTATCCCAATCCAACCGGAGATGCGTTCTGCATATATTCTACAAGTCACTTTGGTCATCTCAAATCAGGTTATTCCCAGGATACTGAAATTCAACAGCTTATTCATTGTGAGTAAACCCATTTTCAGATGCATTAATCAAACTACTTAAAGCTACCGCTCTTGAACATTAAATTAAATTGTGTGGGTTCCGGGCAGATTTTTGCATTTGGCAGAAATGTAAATGCGACTTGAGAAATAAAACATTTCTCGAAATGGGAACAATTTGTGACCCAGATTCCTGACTGTGGCCCAAACAGAAACTCTATCCCATACCTATATGGAGTTTACAGCCCCTGAAAGCTCCCGATAGACTAAACCAGGAAAAAAACGTTTCCAAAGGACACAGAATTACAGTAACTATTTTAAAAATCCAGAGCTGAGATGAGGAATGTTTTTACGCAGTGAGTTATTGAGATCTGGGCAGTGGAAGCAGTTTCATAGATCATAGAATTTACAGTGCAGAAGGAGGCCATTCGGCCCGTCGAGTCTGCACCGGCCCTCGGAAAGAGCGACTTACTGAACCCCACACTTCCACCCTATCCCTATAACCCAGTAACCCCTTTCTCTTGGGGTGGCGTTTGGGTGAAGGTGTTTTTTTTCTCCCTATTTGGGCTTTTAAATGTTATATGGGGGGTTATTGTACATGGGGGAAATCCAATGTACAATTTCTGATTGTTGTTTTCTTGTTTCTTTCTTTTCGTTTGTTGAAAAGTTGTTGAAAAATTTGGATAAATATATATTAAAAAAAAAACCCAGTAACCCCACCTAACCATTTTGGACACCAAGGGCAATTTATCATGGCCAATCCATCTAACCTGCACATTGTTGGACTGTGGGAGGAAACCGGAGCACCCGGAGGAAACCCACGCAGACACGGGGAGGACGAAAAAATAACTTTCAAAAGGGAATTGGGTAAGGGGCACGATGGCACAGTGGTTAGCACCGCTGCCTCACGGTGCTGAGGACCCGGGTTCGATCTCGGGCCCGGATCACTGTCCGTGTGAAGTTTACACGTTCTCCCTGTGTCTACGTGGGTCTCACCCCCACAACCCAAAGATGTGTAGGGCAGGTGAATTGTAGCACAGTGGTTAGCACTGCTGCCCCACAGCGCCAGGGATCGGGTTCAATTCCAGCCTCGGGTGACTGTCTGTGTCGCGTTTTCACTTTCTCCCTGTGTCTGCATGGGTTTCCTCCGGGCGCTCCGGTTTCCTCCCACAGTCCAAACATGTGCCAGTTAGGTGGATTGGCCATGCTAAATTACCCCTTAGTGTCCAAAAAGTTAGGTGGGGTTACTGGGTTATGGGGATAGGGTGGGGCTCTTTCGGAGGGTCGGTGAAGACTCAATGGGTCGAATGGCCGCCTTCTGCACTGTAGGGATTCTATGTCTGTAAATTGCCCCATAATTGGAAAAAAACTAATTGGGTACTTCAAATTTATTTGTAAAAAAGAGAATTGGCTAAATAGTTGAAACGGAAAAATTGCAGGTCTGTGGGGAAAGAGCGGATGGTTTGGGACAAATTAAATAGTTCTTTCAAAGAGCGAGCACAGGCATAATGGGCCTTCTTCTGTGTCGTGTGATTCATTGGCATCAGAATGTACCAAAAAAATGTACATTTTATAATCAAATGTTTTGCTTGCATTGTACAAACTGCATTGCATACTATCATTGTAAACGGTGCTATATAAATGCAAATTCTTCCTTTCCGATTAGCCTGGGAGAGGTGTTTGTAATGAATAAGTATTAAAAATGGACTGTTACCTGTGTTATCAAGCAATATGATCAAATTATTCCAAGCCAGGCTGTGGCTGGGTTTGAGAAGGGTCGCATTCCGCCAAGCATTGAGAGCATCTACCGTACGGTGCAGGTCTGCATACTGAAAGAAAAGAGTTGACAAGAAATGGCGGCAAATATAGTCACCTCATAATCTGATATTTGCCTAAAGTCCATGGTCGTGTAATGTTTCACCACTGGAGTATTATCTCTAGACAGTTCAACAGCAGAGTCCTCTCCCAAGTTAACCTGATCACACAAACCAGCTCTGCCGGGCGGGACATGTCGTTCTGCCTGACGCCAGACTCCCAAAGCAACTGCCCTACTTCGGAACTCGGTTCAGAACGTCCAGACAACATGACTACCCGACCCTGGGCACCATCTGCCCCATGTGTGGCCAAGTCGCACCTTCTCCACACTGAATTTCACAGCGCAGAAACAGGCCATTTGCTCTCTGTGGCGTTTATGCTCCACACAAACCTCCCCCACCCTACTTCATCGCAGCTTATCAATCTGTCCTTCTGTCACTTTCTCAGCCCTGTGTTTATCTAGCTTCCCCTTAAAGCCGCTTGTCTATTTGCCTTAACCACACCCTGTGACTGTGAGTATCACATTGTCACCACTCTACCCTCTCCCACATTTTCCACTGGATTCTCGAGCGACCATCTTATATTTATGGACAGGAAATGTTCAGCATGCCAGGCAGAACCTTGAAGGAAAAAACAGGGTACATGTTGCAGGTTTTAACCTGATTTCTCTCCCCACAGATATTCCCTGAACTGCTGAGTATTTCTAGCATTTCGTGAGCGAGATTTCCCAGCCTTTCCCGGCAGCGGGATCTTTCAGTCCTGCCAAAGGTGACCCCCGGCAGCTGGGCGGGTGAACCATACAAAACGTCGCGGACCTCAGCGGGACTGGAAGCTCCAGCAGTCGCCAACAAGGAGCCGCTTCCGCCACTGGAAAACACGCAGTGGAGAGGGGCGGAAAATAGTGGCCTCTTTCTGTGTTTCACATTTCCAGCATCTGCAGTATTTTGCTTGTTGTATTAATGACTCCCCACAGGCAAAGAACTTCTCTCCCGTGTGAATAATTTCAGTTTCCATTTCCAGCAAACATTTGTTTGTAAATTCAGAGTACCCAATTCATTTTTTTCCAATTAAGGGGCAATTTAGCGTGGCCAATCCACCTAACCCGCACATCTTTGGGTTGTGGGGGCGGAACCCACGCAAACACGGGGAGAATATGCAGACTCCTCACGGACACGGGATCGAACCTGGGTCCTCAACGCCACGAGGCAGCAGTGCTAACCACCCCGCCACCGTGCCCCCTCCCCGCATTTCCAGCAAACATAAGGGCGTTTTACAATTTTCAAATTCATTCAGACTGACACCAGGCTTCATGCAGACCTACCAGACGGCCTAAATTGTAGTAGCAGTCTGGATACTTTTTTCTGTATTTTATTGCTGTCCAGTAACTCCTTTCTGCCTCATCAAATTTCCTCAAACTGTTCTGGACAATCCCGAGATTCATCCAGGCGGCAGCAAAATCAGGTCTGTGCACCAGGAAGCAAGAGGGAGAAATGAGATCCTCATGCTTTTGTAACAAGGTACTGCCAAGCACAATGACACAGAGTTAGAGCACACAGGCAGGCCATTCGTCCCAGACGGTCTATGCCGGTGTTTGTGCTCCACATCAGTCTCTGCCAACATCTTGGCACTTCACCCTGTGTAGAATATAAGAAATAAGGGCTGAAGGAGGCCGTTCAGCCCCTTGAACTACTGTTCAGTAAGATCATCTACCCAGCTACACCTTCCCGCATTATCCCCAATTCCCTTAGTCCCCCCCAAAGTCTGTCCACCCTGACTCGCGTACACTCATCGTTTGAATACACGCAGCCCCCCGGGGTAGAGAATTCCAATAGTCTGTTCAATCTCTTCTTGTGGGACAACTTCCATCATTCAGCCCAGTGAACCTTTGCTGCGCCCCACACAGTGATCCAGGTGGTACTCCCATACTCAGGCATGACCTTCTGCTCCTATCTCCTATGAGTGTTTATCGAGCTTCACTTTATAGACATCTATGTTACGTGCATCAACTGTTCTCTTTGGTAGCAGTGAGTGAGTGAGTCCCACATTCTTACCACTCTGATGTTTTATTTGAGCGTGTGCAGTAATCACCAAGCAAGGCAGCAGCTTCCGGAGTGGCTAAAGGGAGCTCTGTGGGCCCTCTGCTGAATTCTGTCAGGGGGCAGTCTACAATGTTAGGTAGGCACTGCAGCTACAGCCCGGGTTCCCTGCAAGGCCCCACCTGTGCCGATTTGCTGCACAAAGGCCTTGGTCACAAGGAAACGAGAGTGCTAGATCGGGTGGTACAGTAGTTAGCACTGCTGCTGTGACACCGGGTTCGATTCCGACCTCGGGTCACTGTCTGTGCGGAGGTCTGCACGTTCTCCCCGTGTCTGCGTGGGTTTCCTCCGGGTGCTCCGGTTTCCTCCCACAGCCCAAAGGTGTGCAGGTTAGGTGGATTGGCCATGATAAATTGCCCCTTAAGTGTCCAAAGTTTGGGTGGGGTAACGGGGATGGGGCCGATGTAAGGTGCTCTTTCAGAGGGTCGGTGCAGGCTCGATGTGCCGAATAGCTTCTTCTGCCCTGTAGGGATTCTAAGTTGGCATGGCAGATTGAGACTGGCTGGGTAGGCTGTGGGATCTGTGATGAGGATGTGTGTTGGTTCCAATCCTGCAGCCACGCGGCCTCTGCTGTTAATCCCTGGCACGGTGGTCTTAGTCGTACAGGCTTGCGTGCTAGGTGAGCAGCAGGTGGATTGGTAAGATCCTTGTGCAGCCTCAGGCTTGGGTTGATGTAGACCTTCTCCAGGAGCTTCCTTGTTGCGATCTCCCTCCTTATGTGAGGAGGCGGGATTTTGTTCGGGACTGGGAGCCAGGGGAGTTGGGTTGATCGAAGGGGACCCGAGATGATGCACTTTGTTGTGTTGAGCTGGCTATCTCCCAGACTGGTGTGGGATGAGTTGTACCAGGCTGGTACACAGTACTCAGCAGTCGAGTAGACAGTGGCACGAGCCGAGGTCCCTTCGGTTTGAGCATCTACACTCCATGAAGAGCCAGCAGGTTGGAGGAGGAGGTTGTTTCGCGTTTTGATCTTTGCCGCGGTCTCTCGGTGAAGACGTTTCTTAGTGACTCTCTTACACTTGTGACCATCAGTTTTGGTCTTCACCTGACAAGTGAACTCAGTAATATTAAGCTTAAATTGAGACGTACTGAATGGCCACAGCTCTGGAGAGTAACTTCTCCGCTTCGTGTAGCTCCTTCCTTTCCTTGAAGATATTTCCCAGATTGTTCATCGCATGGACATACTTTGGATTGAGCCTGAAAAATAGAAAAAAAGGGGGAGTCTGAAATTTTCCTCCCGGGTAAAGTCATTTCTATTTGAAGAGTGAACTTTGAACCTTCCATCATTTAATTACTAACTGATAAAGCAAGGTGTGCGAATACCTCACTGCTTCTCGGTAATACTGGATTGCAGAGGTTTCTTTACCTCGGTCAGCGAGATTTTTACCAACATTGTAATGTACCTACAAGGAAAGAAAAAGGCTTCGTCAGCACTGAACGGCAAGGGTTAAATAATGCGCTCTAGTATACGGCAACGATCAGTATCAGCCGCAGCTCAGTTGACAGCTTCGCACCGGCGAGTCACAAGGTTGTGGCCCGGCACTCCAGTGCAGCACTGCCAGCGATGCCATCTTTTAGTTGAGATGCTTAAACCGGGGAGCCAGCTGCCCTCTCAGCTGCATGGAAAAGATCCCCGGCACTATTCGAAGAGCGGGGGCGTTCACTCTGGCGTCCGGACCAACATTTATCCCTCAACCCATTTATTTATTACTTAGTGAATGCAAATCGTCAAAGCCAAGCGTTAGCACACACCCCCCCCTCCCTGCAATTTGCTGAGTTTAAGGTGATTAGTCCGCCACTTAAGTCTTACTCCTCGGCATTTTTTGTTGTATCTTTCCGCAAGTGCATATGGAGTTTTGTGCTCGAGGCCGCAGCAGTGGAGGCTGGCTGCATGGGGGGCCTGGCCTGTCCTCAACCTGTTTAGCCAGGACTGCTCCCTCCGGGGTCATTCAAAGCCTGCTCTTTGACCGGTGGAGTCGTCACAAGAAACTTGTTGGTGACTTCCCACGTTCCTGGTTTCTTGATCCAGAGAACGCCTGCTGTTGATCTTGCTCGGGAAGGGTGCCGGGACCGACCCAACATCACGAATAAACAGATCGTCTGGTCATTACCACGCTGCTGTTTACAGGAGCTGGGTGTGCACAACGCGGATACTGTGTTTCCAACATCACAACCCAGGCTATTCATTTTTTCCCCCTTTTCTTTTTACAAATTTAGAGTACCCAATTCTTTTTTTTTCCCAATTAAGGGGCAATTTAGCGTGGCCAATCCACCTACCCTGCGCATCTTTGTGTTGTGGGGTAAGGCCCTTGCAGACACGGGGAGAATGTGCAAACTCCACAAGGACAGTGACCCAGGGCCGGGATCGAACCTGGGACCTCGGCGCCGTCAGGCAGCAGTGACAACATGGGCTACACTTTGAAAAGCATTTCATTAGCTGTAAAACATTTGGGTTAGAACATAGAACCTTACAGCGCAGTACAGGCCCTTTGGCCCTCGATGTTGCGCCGACCTGTGAAACCACTCTAAAGCCCATCTACACTATTCCCTTATCGTCCATATGTCTATCCAATGACCATTTGAATGCCCTTAGTATTGGCGAGTCCACTACTGTTGCAGGCAGTGCAGTCCACGCCCTTACTACTCTCTGAGTAAAGAACCTACCTCTGACATCTGTCTTATATCTATCTCCCCTCAATTTAGAGCTATGTCCACTCGTGCTAGACATCACCATCCGAGGAAAAAGGCTCTCACTGTCCACCCTATCTAATCCTCTGATCATCTTGTATGCCTCAATCAAGTCACCTCTTAACCTCCTTCTCTCTAACGAAAACAGCCTCAAGTCCCTCAGCCTTCCCTCATAAGATCTTCCCTCCATACCAGGCAACATTCTGGTAAATCTCCTCTGCACCCTTTCCAATGCTTCCACATCCTTCCTATAATGCAGCGACCAGAATTGCACGCAATACTCCAAATGCGGCCACACCAGAGTTTTGTACAGCTGCAACATGATCTCATGGCTCCGAAACTCAATCCCTCTACCAATAAAAGCTAACACACCGTACGCCTTCTTAACAACCCTCTCAACCTGGGTGGCAACTTTCAGGGATCTATGTACAAGGACACCGAGATCTCTCTGCTCATGCACACTGCCAAGAATCTTACCATTAGCCCAGTACTCTGTCTTCCTGTTATTCCTTCCAAAATGAATCACCTCACACTTTTCTGCATTAAACTCCATTTGCCACCTCTCAGCCCAGCGCTGCAGGTTATCTATGTCCCTCTGTAACTTGTAACATCCTTCCGCACTGTCCACAATTCCACCGACTTTAGTGTCATCTGCAAATTCACTCACCCATCCTTCTACGCCCTCCTCCAGGTCATTTATAAAAATGACAAACAGCAGTGGCCCCAAAACAGATCCATGTGGTACACCACTAGTACCTGGACTCCAGTCTGAACATTTCCCATCAACCACCACCCTTTGTCTTCTTCCAGCTAGCCAATTTCTGATCCAAACTGCTAAATCACCCTGAATCCCATGCCTCTGTATTTTCTGCAGTAGCCTACCATGGGGAACCTTATCAAACGCTTTACTGAAATCCATATACACCACATCAACTGCTTTACCCTCATCCACTTGTTTGGTCACCTTCTCAAAGAACTCAATAAGGTTTGTGAGGCACGACCTACCCTTCACAAAACCGTGTTGACTATCTCTAATCAAATTATTCCTTTCCAGATGATTATACATCCTATCTCTTATAAACCTTTCCAAGATTTTGCCCACAACAGAAGTAAGGCTCACTGGTCTATAGTTAACGGGGTTGTCTCTACTCCCCTTCTTGAACAAGGGGACAACATTTGCTATCCTCCAGTCTTCTGGCACTATTCCTGCAGACAAAGATGACTTAAAGATCAAAGCCAAAGACTTATCTATTTTCACACTTTCCAGAATTGCTAACACCTTCCCTTATGAACCTCAAGCCCTTCTAGTCTAGTTGCCTGAATCTCAGTATTCTCCTCGACAACATTGTCTTTTTCCTGTGTGAATACTGATGAAAAATATTCATTTAGCACCTTTCCTAACTCCTCGGACTCCAAGCACAACTTCCCACTACTGTCCTTGACTGGCGCTACTCTTACCCTAGTCATTCGTTTATTCCTGACCTATCTCTCGAAAGCTTGAGTGTTATCCTTGATCCTACCTGCCAAAGACTTCTCATGTCCTCTCCTGGCTCTTCTTAGCTCTCTCTTTAGGTCCTTCCTAGCTAACTTGTAACTCTCGAGCGCCCTAATCGAACCTTCATGTCTCATCTTTACATAAGCCTCCTTCTTCCTCTTGACAAGTGTTTTGACTGCTTTAGTAAACCATGGTTCCCTTGCTCGACCACTTCCTCCCTGCCTGACAGGTACATACTTATCAAGGACACGCAGTAGCTGTTCCTTGAACAAGCTCCACATTTCCATTGTGCCCATCCCCTGCAGTTTTCCTCTCCATCCGATGCATCCTAAGTCATGCCTCATCACATCATAATTGCCTTTCCCCCAGATATAACTCTTGCCCTGCGGTATATACCTATCCCTTTCCATCACTAAAGTAAACGTAATCGAATTGTGGTCACTATCACCAAAGTGCTCACCTACCTCCAAATCTAACACCTGTCCTGGTTCATTACCCAGTACCAAATCCAATATAGCCTCGCCTCTCGTTGGCCTATCTACATACTGTGTCAGGAAACCCTCCTGCACACATTGGACAAAAACGGACCCATCTAAAGTACTCAAACTATAGCGTTTCCAGTCAATATTTGGAAAGTTAAAGTCGCCCATAACAACTACTCTGTTGCTTTCGCTCCTATCCAGAATCATCTTTGCAATCCTTTCCTCTACATCTCTGGAACTTTTCGGAGGCCTATAGAAAACCCCTAACAGTGTGACCTCTCCTTTCCTGTTTCTAACCTCAGCCCATACTACCTCGGTAGACCAGTCCTCATCAAACGTCCTTTCTGCCACCGTAATACTGTCCTTGACTAACAATGCCACCCCTCCCCCTCTTTTACCACCTTCCCTGAGCTTACTGAAATATCTGAACCCTGGCACCTGCAACAACCATTCCTGTCCCTGCTCTATCCATGTCTCTGAAATGGCCACAATATCAAAGTCCCAGGTACCAGGTTGCCCTGCGTTTGTACAAGACACTATGGAAATACGAGTCCTTTATTGCATGTCAAAATCATAATGCTGAGAAAATTAAATGCAAGTTGCTGGACAATACATTTCATTCATGTATTTGTCAGTCAGAGCATCATTTTCCATTATGATTTTTCTCAATGAATATTTAAGAACATTTGCATTAAGTTATTTTTCCCCCCCCAAATAAATGTATTTTCTTACTTTGGCATTGAAGGGACACACTGACAAAGCACTTGTGAAAAGATCTTCCTCTGTCCTCCAATGGTGACTGCGCCTGACGCACTGCAGAATGTTCAGAATTACCAAGCCTGTCACAGCAATGGAGGTGATGCTCTAAAGAAAATCACGTTAAAAATTGAGATTCGGAACCCATTTCAAACCTGCAGGTTGCAAAGCTGACAAGGGTGAAAAGGTAAATAAACGTGCGCCCCTACCTTGAATCTCCTGCCTTGCCTCGACAAAGTGCAAATGCCGTAAGACAGCAGCATGCAGTAACCAGCGCTGGAGAGGTAGATCACTCTCTCCGCAATCACAAACCCTACTCGGAAGAAAACGTTCGATGCAGGAAGGAACGGGATGATCACAAGAGTGACTCCAGAGGCGAGGATTCTGTGGACGTATCCAAATACATCTGTTCACACAATATGTTTGCAGCTTAGAAAACTAATAGCAGATAGACATGGCAGTATGGACTTTGGTTACATTCAAAGTAATCTGTTAATAAGCTCTTTGGAGAGAGATACAAGTTACCTTAGAAGTAGTTGCTCATCTCTCATACATACACGAGTGCACACAATAGAACCTTTCATAGAATCAGAATTCCTACAATGCAGGACGTCTTTTGGCCCATCGAGTCTGCACCGGCCCTTGGAAAGAGCACCCTACTTAGGACCACGCCCCACCCTATCGCCGTAACCCAGCCTAACCTTTTGGACACTAAGGGGCAATTTAGCATAGCCAATCCACCTAACCTGCACATCTTTGGACTGTGGGAGGAAACCGGAGCATCCGGAGGAAACCCACACAGATACGGGGAGAAAGTGCAAACTCCACACAGACAGTCACCCGAGGCCGGAATTGAACCCGGGACCCTGGAGCTAAATGATATCAAAAGATAAAGACATCAGCTGCTCCCAAAACATCTATCAGCTCCCTTTATCCAAAGTTCAGAAGTTTTGATTCATAATCAAAATGCAGCCTTACAGAAAATAATGTTTTATTCCCAGCCAGAGAATTCCTCTTTAGATACATATCTAACAGCGTCACACTCTCGACACCCCATCATTGCGATATTGGCCAAGCTCAGCTCAATGAATTGTACATCAATGGCAAGGTTATGACCAGGGCATAAATACAAGACAGTCACCAACAAATCCAATAAGGGGCTCTACCACAAATAACACTTGAGGCAAATAGCATGAATGCATTTAAAGAGACAGCTGATTGGATACGGATTTGTTTATTGTCACGTGTACCGAGGTACAGTGAAAAGTATTTTTCTGCTAGCAGCTCAAACAGATCATTAAATACATGAAAAGAAAAGAAAATACATAATAGGGCAACACAAGGTACACAATATAACTACATAAACATACATGCATGGTTAGGGTGTGGAATGGACTGCCTGCTGTGATAGTAGAGTTGGACACTTTAGGAACTTTCAAGCGGTTATTGGATCGGCACATGGAGCACACCAGAATGACAGGGAGTGGGATAGCTTGATCTTGGTTTCGGACGATGCTCGGCACAACATCGAGGGCCGAAGGGCCTGTTCTGTGCTGTACTGTTCTATGTTCTAACACCGGCAACGGGTGAAGCATACAGGGGTGTAGTGTTAATCAGGTGAGATAAACACATGAAGAGAAAAAAAGATTATTGGATTGGTATTCGGGAGAAATGGCATGACTGAGAAGTGAGAATGTGGGGCTCACGACCAGAGACAGTGGTCGAAGTGAACAACAGAATATTTAAGGGGAAATGGGATAAACGTGAGGGAGATAGGAATAGGTGGAAATGTTAAGAGGGTGGAATGAAGAGATGCAGGAGGTGTCTTGCATGGAGCATAAGGACCATCATGGGCTAGTTGGGTCGAATGGCCTGTTTCTGTGCTGGACGTTTTATGCAATTATTTCTTCAAACAGATATAGATTCCTATTCAAATCAATGGACGTCTACCAGGAATGGACACGTTAGATATGTCATCCGAATGGATGTTCTCTGGCTGTGAAATCCAATGTGGTGGATCGTGTATCGGATAACATTTGGACCAAATGAAAGATAATAATGTTGCCTCCTCCTGCCCCCAAAGCATTTCTTCATTCAAACACATTCACTGAAAGAGTCACTCAAGCCATAACGAAGGTTGAATTATGAATTGATACAGGATGCTGCTACCCAGTAACTAGCTGAGGAACATCACCAACATTTGTCTTAAAAGCAGCCACCCGGCCCTCCCTTCCTCTGGATATCAAACAGAGGGCCATTCAGCCCATCATCCCTGTGCCGCTTCCTTCAATGAGCTATTCAATTAGTCTCACTTGAGCGCTCTCTCACCCCAGACCTGCGAACCATCCAACTGCCCCTTTGAAAGTTCCTACTGAATCTGTTTCCAATGTCCTTAAGGAAGCACATACCAGGTCACAATGACTGGGTGCATTACAAATAGAAATCCATATCTCCCCCTCTCCTCTCCTCCCCCCACCCCCATCCCCCCGCTCTGGTTCTTGAGTCAATTATCCTCAATCTGTGTCTCTCTGGTTACCAAGTCTCCTGCCATTGGAAAGTTTCCCCGAATTTGCTCTTATCAAAGCCTTTCATAAATTTCCAAACCTCTATCAAATCTCTCCATAAAGAGATTAATCCCACCTTCTCTAGTCACACCATCTGGGATTTTTTCTTCTAAAATAATTTTTAAAAAGGGAACTAAAATAAGAAAAGCATTTTGGAACCATAGAATCACTAAGGTGCAGAAGGAGACCATTGGGCTCATCAAGTCTGCACCAACCCTCTGAGGAACACCTGACCTAGGACCACCCTATCCCATAACCCCACCTAACCTGCACATCTTTGGACTGTGGGAGGAAACCGGAGCACCCGGAGGAAACCCACGCAGACACGGGGAGAAAATACAAACTCCACACAGACAGTCACCCGAGGCTGGGCAGCACAGTGGTTAGCACAGCTGCTTCACAGCTCCAGGGTCCCAGGTTCGATTCCCGTGGGTCACTGTCTGTGTGCAGAGTCTGCACATCCTCCCCGTGTGTGCGTGGGTTTCCTCCGGGTGCTCCGGTTTCCTCCTGCAAGTCCAAAGATGTGCAGGTTAGGAGGACTGGCCATGCTAAATTGCCCTTAGTGTCCAAAAAGGTGAAGTGGGGTTACTGGGTTAGGGTGGAGGCAGAGGCTTGAGTAGGGTGCTCTTTCCAAGGGCCGGTGCAGACTCGATGGGCCGACCGGCCTGCTAGTGCACTGTAAATTCTATAAGGCTGGAATTGAACCCGGGTCCCTGGCTATGTGAGGCAGCAGTGCTAACCACTGTGTCACCTGCAGCCATGTAAAATGGCTGCGTTCCGATTAATCTGGCTAAAACCCAGTTTAAAACGGCTAACCCGAAAGACTGCTGGGAAAAGCAGCCAAGAATACACAAGCAGGCAGCTGCAGACAGGTTTGCATATTCAGCACTGGGAACGTAGCCCAGATCGATACTCGGGGCTATCAACAGCACATCAACCCAGGTATCCGCAGTTGCATTCAGGACTGTTTACACCTAATCTACTCAGACATCCACAGTTAAATCGGCTATCCCCGGGAACAATTGCAATATATTAGCAATTGATTACCGGGCCAGACCTGTCGGCGCCTGCAGTGGCCGAAACAAAGACAGGTGAGCGACCACCCCCCGATCGAGGAATCGCCTCACCATTGGACACATCGACCCCAGAGACTGGGGACAGAATCCAATCACTTGGGACTCAGGGTCAAGGGCCGCCCCGGGAGGCGGGAAGCCCCTGGGCCCTATAAAAGTAAAGGTCCAAGTTCAGATCTCTCTCTCTCTCATCTTCGCCTGCTCGAGACCTTCGCAAGACCAGCCACCGGCCACCGTAAGTTTGAATCCAACGATCGCTATCCGGTAGAGACACCTAGCCACCGACCTGTAGCAGCCTTTTGAATCCCACGGGCCAGATTTGATTGGACAAGTCATTCGTTTCCCTGACCTGGTGGGCTCTTCCTAAGTTAAGTATTGGCCAGTAGTGATAGGTTTGTTATATAGAAAGTAGTATTAGGGTATTAATATTGCTTGTTGTATATAATAAATGACCGTTGTTTTAATCCTTACTAAGCGGTGTGCTGTGTTATTAATCATAACCTGAACTTGAACCACGTGGCGGTATCATAAAGATACCTGGCGACTCATGAACAAAGGTGACCTAAACAGAGCAAATAGACTAAGGTCAAAAAGAGCAACACACCGTGCGCCCCCCCCCCCCCCCCCCCCCCCAGTCAGGTATTAACATCCTCCCAACATCGACCCGTTCAGATCCCTTTAAAGGAGTTTTCCCTTCATCTGCATTTGGTATGGCGAATCAAAACCAAAAGCTTTACCTTCTTTCATCTGTGTTTGTGGAGCATAAAGCTTGACATATGATGCCGATGAGGAAGAACCAAAGTACGAGAGGGGCAAATATTCTAATGTCACCGATCGATTTAATCAGAGGTAAACAGCCCATTGACCAATCAAAGCACAGCCACCAGGGATAGACTAATAGCCATGTGTTCAGAGAGTAGTAGTAATTATAATTAATAGCCTGATAAAACAAAATTAAACAAGAAAATCAGTTCATAAAAATATTAATCCACTTCGACAAAAGAGGTGCTAATTAACCTCAGTTGTATAACAGAGCGATGATTCGCAGCAGAAACAGGACCACCTCAACCAGAGTAAAGTCTGAAGCCATTCCTCGGCGTTTTATATATTGGATGACACTGGAAAAACCTGCAACATCTCATGATCTTGGTACCGATGGTGGTCGGGAGTGAAGGAAATCCAGACAATTGATACCCATAAGCAACACCGACCACAGATGCGAACAGCACAAGAGGAGGCCCTTCGCCCCATGAAGGGCCAAAAGGCCTCCTGCCGCTCCTATCTTCTATGTCAGGAGGTCAAAGGCTATCGGGGGGGGTAGGTGGTCTGTCGGGTTGAGGCCAAAGTCAGATTAGCCATGTTGGTTCCACTAACCCTGCTCTTTCCCCAAAGCCCTGCAAATATTTTCCTGGTCTAGTTTATACCCAATTCCCCATTTTGAAATTTACTTCATCTCCTGCCCGGTCAGGCAGCATCCTCCAGATCATAGCAACCCGCTGCATGTAAACATTTACCCCATGTTTTTTTGTCACTTTTCTTCAATCTGTGTCTCTCCTGCCAGCAGATATAGGTTCTCCTTTTTCACTCTGCAAAGGATGCACATTAAGGTGAGACGAGCTGTCTCGCTTTAATATGTGGGCAGCATGGTAGCATTGTGGACAGCACAATTGCTTCACAGCTCCAGGGTCCCAGGTTCGATTCCAGCTTGGGTCGCTGTCTGTGCGGTGTCTGCACATCCTCCCCGTGTGTGCGTGGGTTTCCTCCGGGTGCTCCGGTTTCCTCCCACAGTCCAAAGATGTGCAGGTTAGGTGGATTGGCCATGATAAATTGCCCTTAGTGTCCAAAATTGCCCTTGGTGTTGGGTGGGGTTACTGGGTTGTGGGGATGGGGTGGAGGTGTTGACCTTGGGTAGGGTGCTCTTTCCAGGAGCCGGTGCAGACTCGATGGGCTGAATGGCCTCCTTCTGCATTGTAAATTCTATGATGATTCTATGAATATGCAGATTTGCCAAAAAGTGATCCCGCCCACAATGGGCAGGAGTTACACCGCATCGTCTCGCGAGATCGCGTTGGATCTCGTCTCGCGAGGCGGTGCGAGCCAGGTTGGATCCTGGGAGCAGGGTCTCCCGGCTTCTATCAGCCACGCTGCACTGCGGCGAGCTGCTTTATCGGCGCAGGTGGCCATTGGATCGCGTCCATTGTGTTTAAACTGAGGTAATTATGGAGGGGCCAGGTCTGTGGCAGTTAGTTCTCTGGACGTTGTGAGCTGAACAACAGTTTCTTCAGAAGGCTGTCAGAAATTCACCATAAATCCGACAGATCTCTCTCTCCCTCTCTCCAAGCTGTCTTTCAAAAGATCTTTTTAACCAGAAGCTGGCAAGTAATCCTGTGTTTGCTAACTTTATTTAAAAGTGGGTTTTGACCTATGATGGGTTTTGCTAGATTGGAGATAAAGGTAGCAATTAGGAGTTAAAAATGTTTCATTTTATTGTTAAGCATTGTTTAACTGGTAATTGTAATCTGTATTTCGGTGCTGATAAAGGTAGTTTAATATTGTGTTAATGATAAAATTTGTTTTAATATACAGGGGGCGGGATTCTCCGAAATGGAGGCAGAGTGTTTGCGCCGTCGTGAACGCCGTCGAGATTCACGGCGGCGCGAAACAAACCCTATCCCGACCGATTCAGGGCCCGATAATGGGCTAGGAGCGGTGCCGCGTCATTTACGTGCGCCAGGCCTTGGCGCCGCGGCATACATGACGCGGATGGCGCCGCATAACTGGCGTCACCCGCGCATGCGCGGTTGCCGTCCTCTCCAAGTCCGTCCCGCAAGAAGTGGTCAGACGGATCTTGCGGGGCTGCGGAAGAAAGGAGGTCCTCCTTCAGAGAGGCCGGCCTGACGATCGGTGGGCACCGATCGCGGGCCAGACCCCATTTCAGGCCCCCCCCCGGTGCAGAATCCCCCCCCCCCCCGCTGCAGGCCGCCCCCCCCAGCGTTCCCGCACTGTATAATACAATTACATATTCCGAACAAAAATCATTCTTAAAATTTAACGGCAGAGGTTTGTGAACCATTTAACTTTGGATTATAAAAATGCTGAGAGTTCCCACTGTAAGCAGCACTAGCAGCTTACCCGCACGAGAGCGCTGTCTGCAAACGATGCTGGGTTATCCACTTCAGTGAAAGCCGGGGGTCCCGTGCCCATGATCCGCCAACGGCCATACAGCAGGGCAATCCCGCCAGATGCCACCAGCAGAATTCGGGTGAAAAATCCTCTTTTCCACGGTAGGGATGTCTGAGGATCAGGCAGAAAGGAAACAGATAAAAACAGAAAGAGAAACCAGCGCAGCAAATATTTCAACAAGTTATCTTTATATAGCGCCTTTCATATAACAAAATGTCCCAAGGCACTTCACAGGAAAATGATAAAACAATGTGTAACACCAAGCCACACAAGGTGGGGTTAGGTCAGATGACTAAAAGCTTGGTCAAAGAGGTAGGTTTTAAGCAGTGTCTTAAAGTGGGGTTGAGGGAGCGATATTCCAGAGCTTTGGGGGGGGGGGGGAGGGCTAAGCAGCTGAAGACACCATCATGTATAGTGCAGCTTTGTAAATTGGGGTGTCTGCAAAGGATGCAAAGATGGTGCGTCTGCAAAGGATGCAATTAAGATGTTGGAAAAGTGGGATAATCATTGATTATAACCATTTAGTTGTTTGCCTCTGTAGGGCTTATGGACTTTTGCTTATAGAAATAAGGTTTCCTAGCATTTAGATAATTGATGGGTTGTGTTTCACCTTAAGTGAAATGGGATAGAGATGATGTAATTAACGGGAGGAACCAGGTCTGTAGCAGGCAGTTTTTTTTTAGTCTGAAAAAGAAAGAAGGACTTGCAGGTTGTGCCTGGAAAGGGTGTATTTCTTTTGGTGAAAGCAACTCAAGAGGACATGGGTATCCCTGTGTTTGCTAACTTTATTTCCAAGTGGCTTTTGCCCTGAAATGGGCTTTGCTTAATTGGAGATAGAGAATTAAAAGTTAAAAGTGTTTCCTTTTACTGTTATGGATTTGTTTAACTTTAAGTGTAAGTTATTATCTGTGATGTTAATGCATTTGGTCCTGTGTTAAGGATGAAATTTGTTTTAAATTTTTTTCAAAACCCTGTTTGTCAGTGGAATTACTCCTGGGGGGGGGTGAAGTATCCTTTCCTCCCAGTTTACAAATTGAAAAATTGTTGGGGCCTCTGGTCCAGTTGCCTAACGTATACTGGGGTCTGGTCTGGGACTGTAACACAAGGGTGAGAACTTTAAACTCAAGACATTGCTTGACTAGGGGCCAATGGAGGTTAAGACAGGCAACGGAGGCCAAGGGCAGCACGGTAGCACAGTGGTTAGCAAGGTTGCTTCACAGCTCCAGGGTCCCAGGTTCGATTCCCGGCCCGGGTCACTGTCTGTGCGGAGTCTGCGCGTTCTCCCCGTGTCTGCATGGGTTTCCTCCGGGTGCTCCGGTTTCCTCCCACAGTCCAAAGACGTGCAGGTTAGGTGGATTGGCCATGATAAATTGCCCTTAGCGTCCAAAAAGGTTGGGTGGGGTTACTATGGTGTGGGGAGAGGGTGGAGGCATGGTCTTAAGTTGGGTGCTCTTTGCAAGGGCCGGTGCAGACTCGATGGACCGAATGGCCTCCTTCTGCACTGTAAATGATTCGAAGACCGGAGTGAGAGGTGGATGGGACTTGCTGTGAATTAAAACAGTGGCAGCGGGTTTTGGATCACCTCAAGTTTCCGAGGGTAAAATGTGGGGGACGAGCCTTTTGAAATAATTGAGTCCAGAGGTAACAAAAACATCAATGACAGCTGATGAAGCATTCCAAATATTCTGCATTTTCTTTCCACATAAACCACGCCTCACAAAATATGCTTTCATAACATGATTCTTTTCTTAAATATAAAGTATTAACATTGCGTCATAGAATTTATAGCATAGATAAGGGGTGAGGTTTAGAGGGGGACGTACTCAGCCTAGAGTCCATGCAACGGAAGGCGCGGCTGTCAACGGCAGAACAAATAAAATTGGGGACGCTCAAACAACCAGAACGGGAGGAATGCAGAGGGTTGTGCGACTGGAGATTACAGGTTTAGGGAGCAGTGGGGTCACGGAGGCAGTTGGAATCAAATAAGACCATAAGACATAGGAGCAGAATTAGGCCACTCGGCCCATCGAGTCTGCTCCGCCATTCAATCATGGCTGATATATTTCTCAACCCCATTTTCCTGCCTTCTCCCCATAACCCCTGATCCCCTTATTAATCAAGAACCTATCTATCTCTGTCTTAAAGACACTCAGTGATTTGGCCTCCACAGCCTTCTGCGGCAAAGAGTTCTACAGGTTCACCAATGGGGGCAAACTTTCACTTAGGGTCGGGCAGCGCGGTGGTGCAGTGGTTAGCACTGTTGCCTACGGCGCTGAGGACCTGGGTTCGATCATGGCCCCGGGTCACTATCTGTGTAGAGTTTGCACATTCTCCCCACTGCGTGGGTTTTGCCCCCACAACCCAAAGGTGTGCAGGGTAGGTGGATTAGCCACGCTAAATTGCCCCTCAATTGGAAAAAAATAATTGGGTACTCTATAAATTTATATTAAAAAAGTTTAGCTTAGGGTCAAATAGGAAATAAATCTAAGGGGGTAATATTCCACAGCCATAGTTGTACCTCAGACCTTGTATCTTTTCGCAACAGATCAGCGCCTAGTTGCAGGATATCCATTTTGCAGATCACAAGGGCATCAAAGACTGCATTCACACCCTAAGCGTAGACAAATGAGACTGTAAATAATAAATAATAGCAAAATACTATAAATGCAGTAATTCTGAACTAAAAGCAAAGTGCTGGAAAAACTCTGGCAGCATCTGTGGTGAGAGAAACCGATTTAACATCGAGTTTTATATAACTACCGGTAAATCCACATTCAGCCAGTAAACTACCAAACACATTGAAGGCCACCAAAGCACAAAACTGTATCTTCCCAACTTCGTAATGATGACGTGTCTCACCAGCACTGTGATACCCTGTTCCTTGCAAAGCATCGCTACGGCACAAAGCAACAAGCTGGCAAAAATCCAGTGAAAGGAGAACTCTCCTTCTGCATCATCTGAAAAAGAGACAATGCAATAACTGGTCTTAATTCTGATAGTAGTTGGTAACACCACCGCAAAGGTACACCCTTACTGATACAGCGACCTCGCGACAAGGCACAAGTCAGGAGTGTGATGGCATACTCTCCACAGGCCTGGGTGAGCGCAGCTCCAACTGCACACAAGATGCTCGACACCATCCAGGACAAAACAGCCAGCTTGATTGGTAGCCCATCCACAAACATTCACTCCCTCCACCCCCGATGCACAGTGGCAGCCGTTTGTATCGTCCACAAGTTGCACCGCAGGAACTCACAAAGACCCCACGGAGGGCGCCTTCCAAACCCACGACCACTACATCTAAAAAGGGCAAGGGCAGTAGGCATATGGGAACACCACTCCCTGGAAATACCCCTCCAAGCCACTTACCATCCTGACTTGGAAATATATTGTCATTTCTTTCACTGTCGCTGGGTCAAAACCCTGGAACTCAATCCCGAACAGTACCAACAGGAGGGGCAGCACCATCTTTTCGAGGGCAATTAGGGACAGGTAATAAATGGCCTAATCAGTAATGTCACCATCCCATGAAGAAATAAATAAAGAGCATGGCTGTAATACACACCGACCTCTTTAACAGAGTAAAATGTTGCAATTTGCTGCCTGTCCAATCTTATCTCTATTAACAGATATTAATACTGGAAGGGCTGCAAAAGGCAGCATTTCCATCCAGTCCCATGAGCTTTCTGCCTGACATTATTGTTGAAGTTGTCGCCAGTGTTTCCTTCACTGGTACCTCTGCTAACGGGGGGGGGGGTGTTAGGCAGTGCGCATATTCCAGAACACACACAGCTCTAAACAGTCATACGTACATTTTCTGAATGCGTTACAATAGCTGATGAAAGACAACAGAAAGAACAGAGCACAGAGGAGATCTGCCCTGCCAACAATCCCAGCAACCTGCAAAACAAATAAAAAGCACAAAGTCTAGTGAGTGCTAACATTATTTTATGGTAATTAATGCACAGTTCCTGCTCTCCTGGCCAGCCTTCCACCTCCTGTCCCCCAAAAAGAAACTGACCCAAATCCTAACTCACAACAAGTTAACCCATCGCCCTGCTCTTGCTGGCCAACAGAACCTCCCAGTCCAGCAATGCCTCGATTTTAAAATTCTCACCTTGGTGTTCATATTCGTATGTGGCCTTGTTACCTCCCTGTCAGTGTAACCTCCTCCCCTCCCCACCTTACAATCCCCCCGTGACTTCTACACTCCTCTCGCTCGGTGTCGAAATATGGCTGATGACGCTCCTGCAAAGCACCTTTGGATATTTTACCATGTTAGAGGTGCTATATAAAAGCAAGTTGTTGTTGTAAATGTAAAATTAGCGATCCTGTTGGACGGCATAGGAGATTTAGACTCTCCTCCAACTCAAATCACCCAACTGCTTGCCTGAAACACGCAATACGAAAGGTGGAGGTGGAAAAATTGTACTGGACCGCTGATTTAAAGTGATGACACTCTTGAACGTCCACAAACTTTCAATCAGTCTTAAGCCCACCTTGAAATAATTTACTTACGCTCTCTGTGTGTATCGGATGCACAGCAAAGAGCAGGGCAGCTAGAAATGATGCTTTTGGTGCCCTGTTGCGCTGCCTCCCTTTCTCATCATGCTCGAGACCACCTAGAAGCACTGAGAACACATCGAGGGTCATGACAGAAATCACGCTGTGAAGTACAATGTTGACCACGTGAAATCCAACCGGGTGCAATCCTCCAGCTATCAAGTAGTTCAACCTGAGAGAGATGGATATGCGGGCAGATCATAAATTAAACATGAACTTAATGAAGGTACAAATTGCGTACTGCCCTGTATTTTACACTGCGCTCTTGTACGATAGGAGAGGTAAACGATGCGTGGTAATCCTATAATACTCCACACAGTGGCAATATTCCGGACACTACCGCAGCATAGAAAAACAATGTCATTGTCCACACCATCAGAATGGAAGTCTTCAACTGCATAAGAACATCCTTATTTATTCCACACTCTGCACTATAACGACAGAGGTTATGCACACTATGAGATGGCACTTGTTCAGACAGTACTGCTAGGACGATAGTTTTTAGCTGCCTTCACACTAAAAATTAGGATTTTTGCTCAATTAATTTTGCTTGTTGAGATATTAACCCATCCATTCACGGAATTATTTTAATTAAACCAAACAATCTTTTTTTTAATATAAATTTAGAGTACCCAATTCATCTTTTCCAATTAAGAGGCAATTTAGCGTGTTCAATCCACCTACCCTGCACATCTTTGGGTTGTGGGGGCGAAACCCACGCAGACACGGGGAGAATGTGCAAACTCTACACGGGCAGTGACCCAGAGCCGGGATCGAACCTGGGACCTCGGTGCCGTGAGGCAGCCGTGCTAACCCACTCTGCTACCATGCAGCCCGACCAAACAATCTTAATGATGTGTTGGCAAGTAGTAATCAAAATTTAAATCTGCTTTTTATGGAACCTGACAGGCAGCCAAATTCTCCAAACCAGTGAATGTACTATATGGATGGTTAGTGAAAGAGATTAAGCGGAAATGGGAGGAGGAGTTGCGGTTGGAGATGGGGTGGGGGATTTGGAGTGAAGCAACGCGTCAGTTCAACTCAACCTCCTCCTGCGCAAGGATGAGCCTCATACAGTTCAAGGTGGGAGCAGAGGGCCCATATGACTCGGGCCCGGCTGAGTGGGTTCTTCCCGGGAGTGGCAATTTGTGTGGGAGGGGCCGGCGAACCATTCCCACATGTTCTGGGGGTGTACAGAATTGGAGAGTTTCTGAGGGGCGGTGTTCGAGAGTCTGTCGGGGATTGTGAGGGTGCAGCCGGACTCTACGGTGGCGGTTTTGGGGTGTAGGAGGTGCTGGAGGAAGGGGGCCGATGTCATGGCCTTCGCCTCTCTGATAACCGCCCCCCCCAACCACAAACAAATCCTCAAACAGGGATAGAAGCAGCCTCCACCGCACTACACACCCCTCCTCCGATCCCCTGGGGGGAAACTTCATTCTCTCCAACCTGAGGACCCCGTATAGGTCCCCCCCCCCCCCCCCCCCCCCCCCCACCCCCCACGCCATGACCCCCGGTGGTGCTGCCGACCTGTCCTCACGGACAGTGACCCGGCCGGGGTCGAACCGGGGTTCTCGGCGGCGGGAGTCAGCAGTGCTAACCACTGCGCCACCGTGCCCCCACCCCCACGTTTACCCAAGACACGAATAATAATCTGTGCCTTCCAAACATCAGAATTCATGCAAGAGAGAATTGGTTAATTTCCATCAATTTAAATGTACAGAAAGCCAATATAACTGCCTTTAAATAAAGCTGTGCTTGCCTGGTACGTAGGTACTTATTACATGTTGCAAATAACATGTAAACATTACAGTATAAAAATGAACGGAACCCTTTCAACACTAACACGCAGTCTCACCGGAACGTAAGCACTGTGAATGGTCGGTAGGACTTGTGACTGGTGTTGCTGATCAGGTTAGAACCCCAGAAGTCGTGTTCCCAAAGGATGCGAAGTGACGTCTCCGGCCGAAGATCCTGACACATGAAGGAAATACCACAAGTTAATTGATGCAAGTTTTAAAAAATAAATAAATGCTTGACCTGATTCTCCACCGCGCTCATTCCAAGGACCTGCTTATCCCTATTTCTGTGACCTTCTCCAGCCCCGCCATCCTCCGAGATCTCAATGCTGCTTCAATTCTGGACCCTCGCACCTCGCCGATTTTAATCGTTCCACTACAGGGGGCTGTGCCTTCAGCTGGATGCTGCCTACAGATCTCCAAAACCTCTCTCTCTTGCTTCACCTGCCTCTACCAATAATATAATAATCTTTATTGTCACAAGGAGGCCAACATTCGCACTGCAATGAAGTTACTGTGAAAAGCCCCGAGTCGCCACACTCAGGCGCCTGTTCGGGTACACAGAGGGAGAATTCACAATGTTCAATTCACCTAACTAGCACGTCTTCCAGGACTGTGGGAGGAAACCGGAGCACCCGGAGGAAACCCACACAGACACGGGGAGAACGTGCAGACTCCGCACAGACAGTGACCCAAGCCACGAATCGAACCTGGGACCCTGGCGCTGTGAAGCAACAGTGCTAACCACCATGCTACCGTGCCGCCCAACTGATGGGCCTGCGTGGAACAACACTGCGGGAAGGTGTAACGACATGACAAGATGACAAACCCACTTACTTTTCTACTTCTTTCTTGCTCCGGTGTTAATCCAACTTCCCCTAAATGCACCTACACCATTCACATCACCACCCTCTATAACAGCGAGTTCCACACCCTCACCACTCCCTAACAGCGAGTTCCACACCCTCACCACTCTCTAGAACAGCGAGTTCCACACCCTCACCACTCTCTGTAACAGCGAGTTCCACACCCTCACCACTCCCTAACAGCGAGTTCCACACCCTCACCACTCCCTAACAGCGAGTTCCACACCCTCACCACTCTCTATAACAGCGAGTTCCACACCCTCACCACTCTCTATAACAGCGAGTTCCACAACCTCACCACTCTCTATAACAGCGAGTTCCACACCCTCACCACTCCCTAACAGCGAGTTCCACACCCTCACCACTCTCTATAACAGCGAGTTCCACACCCTCACCACTCGCTAACAGCGGGTTCCACACCCTCACCACTCTCTATAACAGCGAGTTCCACACCCTCACCACTCTCTATAACAGCAAGTTCCACACCCTCACCACTCTCTATAACAGCGAGTTCCACACCCTCACCACTCTCTATAACAGCGAGTTCCACACCCTCACCACTCTCTCTTAACAGCGAGTTCCACACCCACACCACTCTCTATAACAGCGAGTTCCACACCCTCACCACTCTCTATAACAGCGAGTTCCACACCCTCACCACTCTCTATAACAGCGAGTTCCACACCCTCACCACTCTCTATAACAGCGAGTTCCACACCCTCACCACTCCCTAACAGCGGGTTCCACACCCTCACCACTCCCTACAACAGCGAGTTCCACACCCTCACCACTCTCTATAACAGCGAGTTCCACACCCTCACCACTCTCTGTAACAGCGAGTTCCACACCCTCACCACTCTCTATAACAGCGAGTTCCACACCCTCACCACTCTCTATAACAGCGAGTTCCACACCGTCACCACTCCCTAACAGCGAGTTCCACACCCTCACCACTCTCGAACAGCGAGTTCCACACCCTCACCACTCCCTAACAGCGAGTTCCACACCCTAACCACTCTCCATAACAGCGAGTTCCACACCCTCACCACTCTCTATAACAGCGAGTTCCACAACCTCACCACTCCCTAACAGCGAGTTCCACACCCTCACCACTCTCTATAACAGCGAGTTCCACACCCTCACCACTCCCTAACAGCGGGTTCCACACCCTCACCACTCCCTACAACAGCGAGTTCCACACCCTCACCACTCTCTATAACAGCGAGTTCCACACCCTCACCACTCTCTATAACAGCGAGTTCCACACCCTCACCACTCCCTAACAGCGAGTTCCACACCCTCACCACTCTCTATAACAGCGAGTTCCACACCCTCACCACTCTCTAGAACAGTGAGTTCCACACCCTCACCGCTCTCTATAACAGCGAGTTCCACACCCTCACCACTCTCTATAACAGCGAGTTCCACACCCTCACCACTCTCTATAACAGCGAGTTCCACACCATCACCACTCTCTATAACAGCGAGTTCCACACCCTCACCACTCTCTATAACAGCGAGTTCCACACCCTCACCACTCTCTATAACAGCGAGTTCCACACCCTCACCACTCTCTAACAGTGGGTTCCACACCCTCACCACTCCCTCCAACAGCGAGTTCCACACCCTCACCACTCCCTAACAGCGGGTTCCACACCCTCACCACTCTCTATAACAGCGAGTTCCACACCCTCACCACTCCCTAACAGCGAGTACCACACCCTCACCACTCTCTATAACAGCGAGTTCCACACCCTCACCACTCTCTCTAACAGCGGGTTCCACACCCTCACCACTCCCTAACAGCGAGTTCCACACCCTCACCACTCTCTATAACAGCGAGTTCCACACCCTCACCACTCTCTATAACAGCGAGTTCCACACCCTCACCACTCCCTAACAGCGAGTTCCACACCCTCACCACTCTCTATAACAGCGAGTTCCACACCCTCACCACTCTCTATAACAGCGAGTTCCACACCCTCACCACTCCCTAACAGCGAGTTCCACACCCTCACCACTCTCTATAACAGCGAGTTCCACACCCTCACCACTCCCTAACAGCGAGTTCCACACCCTCACCACTCTCTATAACAGCGAGTTCCACACCCTCACCACTCTCTATAACAGCGAGTTCCACACCCTCACCACTCCCTAACAGCGAGTTCCACACCCTCACCACTCTCTATAACAGCGAGTTCCACACCCTCACCACTCTCTATAACAGCGAGTTCCACACCCTCACCACTCCCTAACAGCGAGTTCCACACCCTCACCACTCTCTATAACAGCGAGTTCCACACCCTCACCACTCTCTATAATAGCGAGTTCCACACCCTCACCACTCTCCCTAACAGCGAGTTCCACACCGTCACCACTCTCTATAACAGCGAGTTCCACACCCTCACCACTCCCTAACAGCGAGTTCCACACCCTCACCACTCCCTAACAGCGAGTTCCACACCCTCACCACTCTCTCTAACAGCGAGTTCCACAACCTCACCACTCTCTCTAACAGCGAGTTCCACACCCTCACCACTCTCTGTAACAGCGAGTTCCACACCCTCACCACTCCCTAACAGCGAGTTCCACACCCTCACCACTCTCTATAACAGCGAGTTCCACACCCTCACCACTCTCTATAACAGCGAGTTCCACACCCTCACCACTCCCTAACAGCGAGTTCCACACCCTCACCACTCCCTAACAGCGAGTTCCACACCCTCACCACTCTCTCTAACAGCGAGTTCCACACCCTCACCACTCTCTCTAACAGCGAGTTCCACACCCTCACCACTCTCTATAACAGCGAGTTCCACACCCTCACCACTCTCTATAACAGCGAGTTCCACACCCTCACCACTCTCTATAACAGCGAGTTCCACACCCTCACCACTCTCTATACAGCGAGTTCCACACCCTCACCACTCTCTGTAACAGCGAGTTCCACACCCACACCACTCTCTATAACAGCGAGTTCCACACCCTCACCACTCTCTATAACAGCGAGTTCCACACCCTCACCACTCTCTATAACAGCGAGTTCCACACCCTCACCACTCTCCCTAACAGCGAGTTCCACACCCTCACCACTCTCTATAACAGCGTGTTCCACACCCTCACCACTCTCTATAACAGCGAGTTCCACACCCTCACCACTCTCCCTAACAGCGAGTTCCACACCCTCACCACTCTCCCTAACAGCGAGTTCCACACTCTCACCACTCTCTATAACAGCGAGTTCCACACCCTCACCACTCTCCCTAACAGCGAGTTCCACACCCTCACCACTCTCGATAACAGCGAGTTCCACACCCTCGCCACTCCCTAACAGCGTGTTCCACACCCACACCACTCTCTCTAACAGCGAGTTCCACACCCTCACCACTCTCTATAACAGCGAGTTCCACACCCTCACCACTCTCTATAACAGCGAGTTCCACACCCTCACCACTCCCTAACAGCGAGTTCCACACCCTCAACACTCTCTGTAACAGCGAGTTCCACACCCTCACCACTCCCTACAACAGCGAGTTCCACACCCTCACCACTCTCTATAACAGAGAGTTCCACACCCTCACCACTCTCTATAACAGCGAGTTCCACACCCACACCACTCTCTGTAACAGCGAGTTCCACACCCTCACCACTCTCTATAACAGCGAGTTCCACACCCTCACCACTCTCTGTAACAGCGAGTTCCACACCCTCACCACTCTCTATAACAGCGAGTTCCACACCCTCACCACTCTCTATAACAGCGAGTTCCACACCCTCACCACTCTCTATAACAGCGAGTTCCACACCCTCACCACTCTCTATAACAGCGAGTTCCACACCCTCACCACTCTCGACAACAGCGAGTTCCACACCCTCACCACTCTCTATAACAGCGAGTTCCACACCCTCACCACTCTCTATAACAGCGAGTTCCACACCCATACCACTCCCTAACAGCGAGTTCCACACCCTCACCACTCCCTAACAGCGAGTTCCACACCCTCACCACTCTCTCTAACAGCGAGTTCCACACCCTCACCACTCACTACAACAGCGAGTTCCACACCCTCACCACTCTCTATAACAGCGAGTTCCACACCCTCACCACTCTCTATAACAGCGAGTTCCACACCCTCACCACTCTCTATAACAGCGAGTTCCACACCCTCACCACTCTCTATAACAGCGAGTTCCACACCCTCACCATTCTCTATAACAGCGAGTTCCACACCCTCACCACTCTCTATAACAGCGAGTTCCACACCCTCACCACTCTCTAACAGTGGGTTCCACACCCTCACCACTCCCTCCAACAGCGAGTTCCACACCCTCACCACTCTCTATAACAGCGAGTTCCACACCCTCACCACTCTCTAACAGTGGGTTCCACACCCTCACCACTCCCTCCAACAGCGAGTTCCACACCCTCACCACTCCCTAACAGCGGGTTCCACACCCTCACCACTCTCTATAACAGCGAGTTCCACACCCTCACCACTCCCTAACAGCGAGTTCCACACCCTCACCACTCTCTATAACAGCGAGTTCCACACCCTCACCACTCTCTCTAACAGCGGGTTCCACACCCTCACCACTCCCTAACAGCGAGTTCCACACCCTCACCACTCTCTATAACAGCGAGTTCCACACCCTCACCACTCTCTATAACAGCGAGTTCCACACCCTCACCACTCCCTAACAGCGAGTTCCACACCCTCACCACTCTCTATAACAGCGAGTTCCACACCCTCACCGCTCTCTATAACAGCGAGTTCCACACCCTCACCACTCCCTAACAGCGAGTTCCACACCCTCACCACTCTCTATAACAGCGAGTTCCACACCCTCACCACTCCCTAACAGCGAGTTCCACACCCTCACCACTCTCTATAACAGCGAGTTCCACACCCTCACCACTCTCTATAACAGCGAGTTCCACACCCTCACCACTCCCTAACAGCGAGTTCCACACCCTCACCACTCTCTATAACAGCGAGTTCCACACCCTCACCACTCTCTATAACAGCGAGTTCCACACCCTCACCACTCTCTATAACAGCGAGTTCCACACCCTCACCACTCCCTAACAGCGAGTTCCACACCCTCACCACTCTCTATAACAGCGAGTTCCACACCCTCACCACTCTCTAGAACAGTGAGTTCCACACCCTCACCGCTCTCTATAACAGCGAGTTCCACACCCTCACCACTCTCTATAACAGCGAGTTCCACACCCTCACCACTCTCTATAACAGCGAGTTCCACACCATCACCACTCTCTATAACAGCGAGTTCCACACCCTCACCACTCTCTATAACAGCGAGTTCCACACCCTCACCACTCTCTATAACAGCGAGTTCCACACCCTCACCACTCTCTAACAGTGGGTTCCACACCCTCACCACTCCCTCCAACAGCGAGTTCCACACCCTCACCACTCCCTAACAGCGGGTTCCACACCCTCACCACTCTCTATAACAGCGAGTTCCACACCCTCACCACTCCCTAACAGCGAGTTCCACACCCTCACCACTCTCTATAACAGCGAGTTCCACACCCTCACCACTCTCTCTAACAGCGGGTTCCACACCCTCACCACTCCCTAACAGCGAGTTCCACACCCTCACCACTCTCTATAACAGCGAGTTCCACACCCTCACCACTCTCTATAACAGCGAGTTCCACACCCTCACCACTCCCTAACAGCGAGTTCCACACCCTCACCACTCTCTATAACAGCGAGTTCCACACCCTCACCACTCTCTATAACAGCGAGTTCCACACCCTCACCACTCCCTAACAGCGAGTTCCACACCCTCACCACTCTCTATAACAGCGAGTTCCACACCCTCACCACTCCCTAACAGCGAGTTCCACACCCTCACCACTCTCTATAACGGCGAGTTCCACACCCTCACCACTCTCTATAACAGCGAGTTCCACACCCTCACCACTCCCTAACAGCGAGTTCCACACCCTCACCACTCTCTATAACAGCGAGTTCCACACCCTCACCACTCCCTAACAGCGAGTTCCACACCCTCACCACTCCCTAACAGCGAGTTCCACACCCTCACCACTCTCTCTAACAGCGAGTTCCACAACCTCACCACTCTCTCTAACAGCGAGTTCCACACCCTCACCACTCTCTGTAACAGCGAGTTCCACACCCTCACCACTCCCTAACAGCGAGTTCCACACCCTCACCACTCTCTATAACAGCGAGTTCCACACCCTCACCACTCTCTATAACAGCGAGTTCCACACCCTCACCACTCCCTAACAGCGAGTTCCACACCCTCACCACTCCCTAACAGCGAGTTCCACACCCTCACCACTCTCTCTAACAGCGAGTTCCACACCCTCACCACTCTCTCTAACAGCGAGTTCCACACCCTCACCACTCTCTATAACAGCGAGTTCCACACCCTCACCACTCTCTATAACAGCGAGTTCCACACCCTCACCACTCTCTATAACAGCGAGTTCCACACCCTCACCACTCTCTATACAGCGAGTTCCACACCCTCACCACTCTCTGTAACAGCGAGTTCCACACCCACACCACTCTCTATAACAGCGAGTTCCACACCCTCACCACTCTCTATAACAGCGAGTTCCACACCCTCACCACTCTCTATAACAGCGAGTTCCACACCCTCACCACTCTCCCTAACAGCGAGTTCCACACCCTCACCACTCTCTATAACAGCGTGTTCCACACCCTCACCACTCTCTATAACAGCGAGTTCCACACCCTCACCACTCTCCCTAACAGCGAGTTCCACACCCTCACCACTCTCCCTAACAGCGAGTTCCACACCCTCACCACTCTCTATAACAGCGAGTTCCACACCCTCACCACTCTCCCTAACAGCGAGTTCCACACCCTCACCACTCTCGATAACAGCGAGTTCCACACCCTCGCCACTCCCTAACAGCGTGTTCCACACCCACACCACTCTCTCTAACAGCGAGTTCCACACCCTCACCACTCTCTATAACAGCGAGTTCCACACCCTCACCACTCTCTATAACAGCGAGTTCCACACCCTCACCACTCCCTAACAGCGAGTTCCACACCCTCAACACTCTCTGTAACAGCGAGTTCCACACCCTCACCACTCCCTACAACAGCGAGTTCCACACCCTCACCACTCTCTATAACAGAGAGTTCCACACCCTCACCACTCTCTATAACAGCGAGTTCCACACCCACACCACTCTCTGTAACAGCGAGTTCCACACCCTCACCACTCTCTATAACAGCGAGTTCCACACCCTCACCACTCTCTGTAACAGCGAGTTCCACACCCTCACCACTCTCTATAACAGCGAGTTCCACACCCTCACCACTCTCTATAACAGCGAGTTCCACACCCTCACCACTCTCTATAACAGCAAGTTCCACACCCTCACCACTCTCTATAACAGCGAGTTCCACACCCTCACCACTCTCGACAACAGCGAGTTCCACACCCTCACCACTCTCTATAACAGCGAGTTCCACACCCTCACCACTCTCTATAACAGCGAGTTCCACACCCATACCACTCCCTAACAGCGAGTTCCACACCCTCACCACTCCCTAACAGCGAGTTCCACACCCTCACCACTCTCTCTAACAGCGAGTTCCACACCCTCACCACTCACTACAACAGCGAGTTCCACACCCTCACCACTCTCTATAACAGCGAGTTCCACACCCTCACCACTCTCTATAACAGCGAGTTCCACACCCTCACCACTCTCTATAACAGCGAGTTCCACACCCTCACCACTCTCTATAACAGCGAGTTCCACACCCTCACCATTCTCTATAACAGCGAGTTCCACACCCTCACCACTCTCTATAACAGCGAGTTCCACACCCTCACCACTCTCTAACAGTGGGTTCCACACCCTCACCACTCCCTCCAACAGCGAGTTCCACACCCTCACCACTCTCTATAACAGCGAGTTCCACACCCTCACCACTCTCTAACAGTGGGTTCCACACCCTCACCACTCCCTCCAACAGCGAGTTCCACACCCTCACCACTCCCTAACAGCGGGTTCCACACCCTCACCACTCTCTATAACAGCGAGTTCCACACCCTCACCACTCCCTAACAGCGAGTTCCACACCCTCACCACTCTCTATAACAGCGAGTTCCACACCCTCACCACTCTCTCTAACAGCGGGTTCCACACCCTCACCACTCCCTAACAGCGAGTTCCACACCCTCACCACTCTCTATAACAGCGAGTTCCACACCCTCACCACTCTCTATAACAGCGAGTTCCACACCCTCACCACTCCCTAACAGCGAGTTCCACACCCTCACCACTCTCTATAACAGCGAGTTCCACACCCTCACCGCTCTCTATAACAGCGAGTTCCACACCCTCACCACTCCCTAACAGCGAGTTCCACACCCTCACCACTCTCTATAACAGCGAGTTCCACACCCTCACCACTCCCTAACAGCGAGTTCCACACCCTCACCACTCTCTATAACAGCGAGTTCCACACCCTCACCACTCTCTATAACAGCGAGTTCCACACCCTCACCACTCCCTAACAGCGAGTTCCACACCCTCACCACTCTCTATAACAGCGAGTTCCACACCCTCACCACTCTCTATAACAGCGAGTTCCACACCCTCACCACTCTCTATAACAGCGAGTTCCACACCCTCACCACTCCCTAACAGCGAGTTCCACACCCTCACCACTCTCTATAACAGCGAGTTCCACACCCTCACCACTCTCTAGAACAGTGAGTTCCACACCCTCACCGCTCTCTATAACAGCGAGTTCCACACCCTCACCACTCTCTATAACAGCGAGTTCCACACCCTCACCACTCTCTATAACAGCGAGTTCCACACCATCACCACTCTCTATAACAGCGAGTTCCACACCCTCACCACTCTCTATAACAGCGAGTTCCACACCCTCACCACTCTCTATAACAGCGAGTTCCACACCCTCACCACTCTCTAACAGTGGGTTCCACACCCTCACCACTCCCTCCAACAGCGAGTTCCACACCCTCACCACTCCCTAACAGCGAGTTCCACACCCTCACCACTCCCTAACAGCGAGTTCCACACCATCACCACTCTCTATAACAGCGAGTTCCACACCCTCACCACTCTCTGTAACAGCGAGTTCCACACCCTCACCACTCCCTAACAGCGAGTTCCACACCCTCACCACTCTCTATAACAGCGAGTTCCACACCCTCACCACTCTCTATAACAGCGAGTTCCACACCCTCACCACTCCCTAACAGCGAGTTCCACACCCTCACCACTCCCTAACAGCGAGTTCCACACCCTCACCACTCTCTCTAACAGCGAGTTCCACACCCTCACCACTCTCTATAACAGCGAGTTCCACACCCTCACCACTCTCTGTACAGCGAGTTCCACACCCTCACCACTCTCTGTAACAGCGAGTTCCACACCCACACCACTCTCTATAACAGCGAGTTCCACACCCTCACCACTCTCTATAACAGCGAGTTCCACACCCTCACCACTCTCTATAACAGCGAGTTCCACACCCTCACCACTCTCCCTAACAGCGAGTTCCACACCCTCACCACTCTCTATAACAGCGTGTTCCACACCCTCACCACTCTCTATAACAGCGAGTTCCACACCCTCACCACTCTCCCTAACAGCGAGTTCCACACCCTCACCACTCTCCCTAACAGCGAGTTCCACACCCTCACCACTCTCTATAACAGCGAGTTCCACACCCTCACCACTCTCCCTAACAGCGAGTTCCACACCCTCACCACTCTCGATAACAGCGAGTTCCACACCCTCGCCACTCCCTAACAGCGTGTTCCACACCCACACCACTCTCTCTAACAGCGAGTTCCACACCCTCACCACTCTCTATAACAGCGAGTTCCACACCCTCACCACTCTCTATAACAGCGAGTTCCACACCCTCACCACACCCTAACAGCGAGTTCCACACCCTCAACACTCTCTGTAACAGCGAGTTCCACACCCTCACCACTCCCTACAACAGCGAGTTCCACACCCTCACCACTCTCTATAACAGAGAGTTCCACACCCTCACCACTCTCTATAACAGCGAGTTCCACACCCACACCACTCTCTGTAACAGCGAGTTCCACACCCTCACCACTCTCTATAACAGCGAGTTCCACACCCTCACCACTCTCTGTAACAGCGAGTTCCACACCCTCACCACTCTCTATAACAGCGAGTTCCACACCCTCACCACTCTCTATAACAGCGAGTTCCACACCCTCACCACTCTCTATAACAGCGAGTTCCACACCCTCACCACTCTCTATAACAGCGAGTTCCACACCCTCACCACTCTCGACAACAGCGAGTTCCACACCCTCACCACTCTCTATAACAGCGAGTTCCACACCCTCACCACTCTCTATAACAGCGAGTTCCACACCCATACCACTCCCTAACAGCGAGTTCCACACCCTCACCACTCCCTAACAGCGAGTTCCACACCCTCACCACTCTCTCTAACAGCGAGTTCCACACCCTCACCACTCACTACAACAGCGAGTTCCACACCCTCACCACTCTCTATAACAGCGAGTTCCACACCCTCACCACTCTCTATAACAGCGAGTTCCACACCCTCACCACTCTCTATAACAGCGAGTTCCACACCCTCACCACTCTCTATAACAGCGAGTTCCACACCCTCACCATTCTCTATAACAGCGAGTTCCACACCCTCACCACTCTCTATAACAGCGAGTTCCACACCCTCACCACTCTCTAACAGTGGGTTCCACACCCTCACCACTCCCTCCAACAGCGAGTTCCACACCCTCACCACTCTCTATAACAGCGAGTTCCACACCCTCACCACTCTCTAACAGTGGGTTCCACACCTTCACCACTCCCTCCAACAGCGAGTTCCACACCCTCACCACTCCCTAACAGCGGGTTCCACACCCTCACCACTCTCTATAACAGCGAGTTCCACACCCTCACCACTCCCTAACAGCGAGTTCCACACCCTCACCACTCTCTATAACAGCGAGTTCCACACCCTCACCACTCTCTCTAACAGCGGGTTCCACACCCTCACCACTCCCTAACAGCGAGTTCCACACCCTCACCACTCTCTATAACAGCGAGTTCCACACCCTCACCACTCTCTATAACAGCGAGTTCCACACCCTCACCACTCCCTAACAGCGAGTTCCACACCCTCACCACTCTCTATAACAGCGAGTTCCACACCCTCACCGCTCTCTATAACAGCGAGTTCCACACCCTCACCACTCCCTAACAGCGAGTTCCACACCCTCACCACTCTCTATAACAGCGAGTTCCACACCCTCACCACTCTCTCTAACAGCGGGTTCCACACCCTCACCACTCCCTAACAGCGAGTTCCACACCCTCACCACTCTCTATAACAGCGAGTTCCACACCCTCCCCACTCTCTATAACAGCGAGTTCCACACCCTCACCACTCCCTAACAGCGAGTTCCACACCCTCACCACTCTCTATAACAGCGAGTTCCACACCCTCACCGCTCTCTATAACAGCGAGTTCCACACCCTCACCACTCCCTAACAGCGAGTTCCACACCCTCACCACTCTCTATAACAGCGAGTTCCACACCCTCACCACTCCCTAACAGCGAGTTCCACACCCTCACCACTCTCTATAACAGCGAGTTCCACACCCTCACCACTCTCTATAACAGCGAGTTCCACACCCTCACCACTCCCTAACAGCGAGTTCCACACCCTCACCACTCTCTATAACAGCGAGTTCCACACCCTCACCACTCTCTATAACAGCGAGTTCCACACCCTCACCACTCTCTATAACAGCGAGTTCCACACCCTCACCACTCCCTAACAGCGAGTTCCACACCCTCACCACTCTCTATAACAGCGAGTTCCACACCCTCACCACTCTCTAGAACAGTGAGTTCCACACCCTCACCGCTCTCTATAACAGCGAGTTCCACACCCTCACCACTCTCTATAACAGCGAGTTCCACACCCTCACCACTCTCTATAACAGCGAGTTCCACACCATCACCACTCTCTATAACAGCGAGTTCCACACCCTCACCACTCTCTATAACAGCGAGTTCCACACCCTCGCCACTCTCTATAACAGCGAGTTCCACACCCTCACCACTCTCTAACAGTGGGTTCCACACCCTCACCACTCCCTCCAACAGCGAGTTCCACACCCTCACCACTCCCTAACAGCGAGTTCCACACCCTCACCACTCCCTAACAGCGAGTTCCACACCATCACCACTCTCTATAACAGCGAGTTCCACACCCTCACCACTCTCTGTAACAGCGAGTTCCACACCCTCACCACTCCCTAACAGCGAGTTCCACACCCTCACCACTCTCTATAACAGCGAGTTCCACACCCTCACCACTCTCTATAACAGCGAGTTCCACACCCTCACCACTCCCTAACAGCGAGTTCCACACCCTCACCACTCCCTAACAGCGAGTTCCACACCCTCACCACTCTCTCTAACAGCGAGTTCCACACCCTCACCACTCTCTATAACAGCGAGTTCCACACCCTCACCACTCTCTATACAGCGAGTTCCAGACCCTCACCACTCTCTGTAACAGCGAGTTCCACACCCACACCACTCTCTATAACAGCGAGTTCCACACCCTCACCACTCTCTATAACAGCGAGTTCCACACCCTCACCACTCTCTATAACAGCGAGTTCCACACCCTCACCACTCTCCCTAACAGCGAGTTCCACACCCTCACCACTCTCTATAACAGCGTGTTCCACACCCTCACCACTCTCTATAACAGCGAGTTCCACACCCTCACCACTCTCCCTAACAGCGAGTTCCACACCCTCACCACTCTCCCTAACAGCGAGTTCCACACCCTCACCACTCTCTATAACAGCGAGTTCCACACCCTCACCACTCTCCCTAACAGCGAGTTCCACACCCTCACCACTCTCGATAACAGCGAGTTCCACACCCTCGCCACTCCCTAACAGCGTGTTCCACACCCACACCACTCTCTCTAACAGCGAGTTCCACACCCTCACCACTCTCTATAACAGCGAGTTCCACACCCTCACCACTCTCTATAACAGCGAGTTCCACACCCTCACCACTCCCTAACAGCGAGTTCCACACCCTCAACACTCTCTGTAACAGCGAGTTCCACACCCTCACCACTCCCTACAACAGCGAGTTCCACACCCTCACCACTCTCTAGAACAGTGAGTTCCACACCCTCACCGCTCTCTATAACAGCGAGTTCCACACCCTCACCACTCTCTATAACAGCGAGTTCCACACCCTCACCACTCTCTATAACAGCGAGTTCCACACCATCACCACTCTCTATAACAGCGAGTTCCACACCCTCACCACTCTCTATAACAGCGAGTTCCACACCCTCACCACTCTCTATAACAGCGAGTTCCACACCCTCACCACTCTCTAACAGTGGGTTCCACACCCTCACCACTCCCTCCAACAGCGAGTTCCACACCCTCACCACTCCCTAACAGCGGGTTCCACACCCTCACCACTCTCTATAACAGCGAGTTCCACACCCTCACCACTCCCTAACAGCGAGTTCCACACCCTCACCACTCTCTCTAACAGCGAGTTCCACACCCTCACCACTCTCTATAACAGCGAGTTCCACACCCTCACCACTCTCTATACAGCGAGTTCCAGACCCTCACCACTCTCTGTAACAGCGAGTTCCACACCCACACCACTCTCTATAACAGCGAGTTCCACACCCTCACCACTCTCTATAACAGCGAGTTCCACACCCTCACCACTCTCTATAACAGCGAGTTCCACACCCTCACCACTCTCCCTAACAGCGAGTTCCACACCCTCACCACTCTCTATAACAGCGTGTTCCACACCCTCACCACTCTCTATAACAGCGAGTTCCACACCCTCACCACTCTCCCTAACAGCGAGTTCCACACCCTCACCACTCTCCCTAACAGCGAGTTCCACACCCTCACCACTCTCTATAACAGCGAGTTCCACACCCTCACCACTCTCCCTAACAGCGAGTTCCACACCCTCACCACTCTCGATAACAGCGAGTTCCACACCCTCGCCACTCCCTAACAGCGTGTTCCACACCCACACCACTCTCTCTAACAGCGAGTTCCACACCCTCACCACTCTCTATAACAGCGAGTTCCACACCCTCACCACTCTCTATAACAGCGAGTTCCACACCCTCACCACTCCCTAACAGCGAGTTCCACACCCTCAACACTCTCTGTAACAGCGAGTTCCACACCCTCACCACTCCCTACAACAGCGAGTTCCACACCCTCACCACTCTCTAGAACAGTGAGTTCCACACCCTCACCGCTCTCTATAACAGCGAGTTCCACACCCTCACCACTCTCTATAACAGCGAGTTCCACACCCTCACCACTCTCTATAACAGCGAGTTCCACACCATCACCACTCTCTATAACAGCGAGTTCCACACCCTCACCACTCTCTATAACAGCGAGTTCCACACCCTCACCACTCTCTATAACAGCGAGTTCCACACCCTCACCACTCTCTAACAGTGGGTTCCACACCCTCACCACTCCCTCCAACAGCGAGTTCCACACCCTCACCACTCCCTAACAGCGGGTTCCACACCCTCACCACTCTCTATAACAGCGAGTTCCACACCCTCACCACTCCCTAACAGCGAGTACCACACCCTCACCACTCTCTATAACAGCGAGTTCCACACCCTCACCACTCTCTCTAACAGCGGGTTCCACACCCTCACCACTCCCTAACAGCGAGTTCCACACCCTCACCACTCTCTATAACAGCGAGTTCCACACCCTCACCACTCTCTATAACAGCGAGTTCCACACCCTCACCACTCCCTAACAGCGAGTTCCACACCCTCACCACTCTCTATAACAGCGAGTTCCACACCCTCACCACTCTCTATAACAGCGAGTTCCACACCCTCACCACTCCCTAACAGCGAGTTCCACACCCTCACCACTCTCTATAACAGCGAGTTCCACACCCTCACCACTCTCTATAACAGCGAGTTCCACACCCTCACCACTCTCTATAACAGCGAGTTCCACACCCTCACCACTCTCTATAACAGCGAGTTCCACACCCTCACCACTCCCTAACAGCGAGTTCCACACCCTCACCACTCTCTATAACAGCGAGTTCCACACCCTCACCACTCTCTATAATAGCGAGTTCCACACCCTCACCACTCTCCCTAACAGCGAGTTCCACACCGTCACCACTCTCTATAACAGCGAGTTCCACACCCTCACCACTCCCTAACAGCGAGTTCCACACCCTCACCACTCCCTAACAGCGAGTTCCACACCCTCACCACTCTCTCTAACAGCGAGTTCCACAACCTCACCACTCTCTCTAACAGCGAGTTCCACACCCTCACCACTCTCTGTAACAGCGAGTTCCACACCCTCACCACTCCCTAACAGCGAGTTCCACACCCTCACCACTCTCTCTAACAGCGAGTTCCACACCCTCACCACTCTCTCTAACAGCGAGTTCCACACCCTCACCACTCTCTATAACAGCGAGTTCCACACCCTCACCACTCTCTATAACAGCGAGTTCCACACCCTCACCACTCTCTATAACAGCGAGTTCCACACCCTCACCACTCTCTATACAGCGAGTTCCACACCCTCACCACTCTCTGTAACAGCGAGTTCCACACCCACACCACTCTCTATAACAGCGAGTTCCACACCCTCACCACTCTCTATAACAGCGAGTTCCACACCCTCACCACTCTCTATAACAGCGAGTTCCACACCCTCACCACTCTCCCTAACAGCGAGTTCCACACCCTCACCACTCTCTATAACAGCGTGTTCCACACCCTCACCACTCTCTATAACAGCGAGTTCCACACCCTCACCACTCTCCCTAACAGCGAGTTCCACACCCTCACCACTCTCCCTAACAGCGAGTTCCACACTCTCACCACTCTCTATAACAGCGAGTTCCACACCCTCACCACTCTCCCTAACAGCGAGTTCCACACCCTCACCACTCTCGATAACAGCGAGTTCCACACCCTCGCCACTCCCTAACAGCGTGTTCCACACCCACACCACTCTCTCTAACAGCGAGTTCCACACCCTCACCACTCTCTATAACAGCGAGTTCCACACCCTCACCACTCTCTATAACAGCGAGTTCCACACCCTCACCACTCCCTAACAGCGAGTTCCACACCCTCAACACTCTCTGTAACAGCGAGTTCCACACCCTCACCACTCCCTACAACAGCGAGTTCCACACCCTCACCACTCTCTATAACAGAGAGTTCCACACCCTCACCACTCTCTATAACAGCGAGTTCCACACCCACACCACTCTCTGTAACAGCGAGTTCCACACCCTCACCACTCTCTATAACAGCGAGTTCCACACCCTCACCACTCTCTGTAACAGCGAGTTCCACACCCTCACCACTCTCTATAACAGCGAGTTCCACACCCTCACCACTCTCTGTAACAGCGAGTTCCACACCCTCACCACTCTCTATAACAGCGAGTTCCACACCCTCACCACTCTCTATAACAGCGAGTTCCACACCCTCACCACTCTCGACAACAGCGAGTTCCACACCCTCACCACTCTCTATAACAGCGAGTTCCACACCCTCACCACTCTCTATAACAGCGAGTTCCACACCCATACCACTCCCTAACAGCGAGTTCCACACCCTCACCACTCCCTAACAGCGAGTTCCACACCCTCACCACTCTCTCTAACAGCGAGTTCCACACCCTCACCACTCACTACAACAGCGAGTTCCACACCCTCACCACTCTCTATAACAGCGAGTTCCACACCCTCACCACTCTCTATAACAGCGAGTTCCACACCCTCACCACTCTCTATAACAGCGAGTTCCACACCCTCACCACTCTCTATAACAGCGAGTTCCACACCCTCACCATTCTCTATAACAGCGAGTTCCACACCCTCACCACTCTCTATAACAGCGAGTTCCACACCCTCACCATTCTCTAACAGTGGGTTCCACACCCTCACCACTCCCTCCAACAGCGAGTTCCACACCCTCACCACTCTCTATAACAGCGAGTTCCACACCCTCACCACTCTCTAACAGTGGGTTCCACACCCTCACCACTCCCTCCAACAGCGAGTTCCACACCCTCACCACTCCCTAACAGCGGGTTCCACACCCTCACCACTCTCTATAACAGCGAGTTCCACACCCTCACCACTCCCTAACAGCGAGTTCCACACCCTCACCACTCTCTATAACAGCGAGTTCCACACCCTCACCACTCTCTCTAACAGCGGGTTCCACACCCTCACCACTCCCTAACAGCGAGTTCCACACCCTCACCACTCTCTATAACAGCGAGTTCCACACCCTCACCACTCTCTATAACAGCGAGTTCCACACCCTCACCACTCCCTAACAGCGAGTTCCACACCCTCACCACTCTCTATAACAGCGAGTTCCACACCCTCACCGCTCTCTATAACAGCGAGTTCCACACCCTCACCACTCCCTAACAGCGAGTTCCACACCCTCACCACTCTCTATAACAGCGAGTTCCACACCCTCACCACTCCCTAACAGCGAGTTCCACACCCTCACCACTCTCTATAACAGCGAGTTCCACACCCTCACCACTCTCTATAACAGCGAGTTCCACACCCTCACCACTCCCTAACAGCGAGTTCCACACCCTCACCACTCTCTATAACAGCGAGTTCCACACCCTCACCACTCTCTATAACAGCGAGTTCCACACCCTCACCACTCTCTATAACAGCGAGTTCCACACCCTCACCACTCCCTAACAGCGAGTTCCACACCCTCACCACTCTCTATAACAGCGAGTTCCACACCCTCACCACTCTCTAGAACAGTGAGTTCCACACCCTCACCGCTCTCTATAACAGCGAGTTCCACACCCTCACCACTCTCTATAACAGCGAGTTCCACACCCTCACCACTCTCTATAACAGCGAGTTCCACACCATCACCACTCTCTATAACAGCGAGTTCCACACCCTCACCACTCTCTATAACAGCGAGTTCCACACCCTCACCACTCTCTATAACAGCGAGTTCCACACCCTCACCACTCTCTAACAGTGGGTTCCACACCCTCACCACTCCCTCCAACAGCGAGTTCCACACCCTCACCACTCCCTAACAGCGGGTTCCACACCCTCACCACTCTCTATAACAGCGAGTTCCACACCCTCACCACTCCCTAACAGCGAGTTCCACACCCTCACCACTCTCTATAACAGCGAGTTCCACACCCTCACCACTCTCTCTAACAGCGGGTTCCACACCCTCACCACTCCCTAACAGCGAGTTCCACACCCTCACCACTCTCTATAACAGCGAGTTCCACACCCTCACCACTCTCTATAACAGCGAGTTCCACACCCTCACCACTCCCTAACAGCGAGTTCCACACCCTCACCACTCTCTATAACAGCGAGTTCCACACCCTCACCACTCTCTATAACAGCGAGTTCCACACCCTCACCACTCCCTAACAGCGAGTTCCACACCCTCACCACTCTCTATAACAGCGAGTTCCACACCCTCACCACTCCCTAACAGCGAGTTCCACACCCTCACCACTCTCTATAACAGCGAGTTCCACACCCTCACCACTCTCTATAACAGCGAGTTCCACACCCTCACCACTCCCTAACAGCGAGTTCCACACCCTCACCACTCTCTATAACAGCGAGTTCCACACCCTCACCACTCCCTAACAGCGAGTTCCACACCCTCACCACTCCCTAACAGCGAGTTCCACACCCTCACCACTCTCTCTAACAGCGAGTTCCACAACCTCACCACTCTCTCTAACAGCGAGTTCCACACCCTCACCACTCTCTGTAACAGCGAGTTCCACACCCTCACCACTCCCTAACAGCGAGTTCCACACCCTCACCACTCTCTATAACAGCGAGTTCCACACCCTCACCACTCTCTATAACAGCGAGTTCCACACCCTCACCACTCCCTAACAGCGAGTTCCACACCCTCACCACTCCCTAACAGCGAGTTCCACACCCTCACCACTCTCTCTAACAGCGAGTTCCACACCCTCACCACTCTCTCTAACAGCGAGTTCCACACCCTCACCACTCTCTATAACAGCGAGTTCCACACCCTCACCACTCTCTATAACAGCGAGTTCCACACCCTCACCACTCTCTATAACAGCGAGTTCCACACCCTCACCACTCTCTATACAGCGAGTTCCACACCCTCACCACTCTCTGTAACAGCGAGTTCCACACCCACACCACTCTCTATAACAGCGAGTTCCACACCCTCACCACTCTCTATAACAGCGAGTTCCACACCCTCACCACTCTCTATAACAGCGAGTTCCACACCCTCACCACTCTCCCTAACAGCGAGTTCCACACCCTCACCACTCTCTATAACAGCGTGTTCCACACCCTCACCACTCTCTATAACAGCGAGTTCCACACCCTCACCACTCTCCCTAACAGCGAGTTCCACACCCTCACCACTCTCCCTAACAGCGAGTTCCACACCCTCACCACTCTCTATAACAGCGAGTTCCACACCCTCACCACTCTCCCTAACAGCGAGTTCCACACCCTCACCACTCTCGATAACAGCGAGTTCCACACCCTCGCCACTCCCTAACAGCGTGTTCCACACCCACACCACTCTCTCTAACAGCGAGTTCCACACCCTCACCACTCTCTATAACAGCGAGTTCCACACCCTCACCACTCTCTATAACAGCGAGTTCCACACCCTCACCACTCCCTAACAGCGAGTTCCACACCCTCAACACTCTCTGTAACAGCGAGTTCCACACCCTCACCACTCCCTACAACAGCGAGTTCCACACCCTCACCACTCTCTATAACAGAGAGTTCCACACCCTCACCACTCTCTATAACAGCGAGTTCCACACCCACACCACTCTCTGTAACAGCGAGTTCCACACCCTCACCACTCTCTATAACAGCGAGTTCCACACCCTCACCACTCTCTGTAACAGCGAGTTCCACACCCTCACCACTCTCTATAACAGCGAGTTCCACACCCTCACCACTCTCTATAACAGCGAGTTCCACACCCTCACCACTCTCTATAACAGCAAGTTCCACACCCTCACCACTCTCTATAACAGCGAGTTCCACACCCTCACCACTCTCGACAACAGCGAGTTCCACACCCTCACCACTCTCTATAACAGCGAGTTCCACACCCTCACCACTCTCTATAACAGCGAGTTCCACACCCATACCACTCCCTAACAGCGAGTTCCACACCCTCACCACTCCCTAACAGCGAGTTCCACACCCTCACCACTCTCTCTAACAGCGAGTTCCACACCCTCACCACTCACTACAACAGCGAGTTCCACACCCTCACCACTCTCTATAACAGCGAGTTCCACACCCTCACCACTCTCTATAACAGCGAGTTCCACACCCTCACCACTCTCTATAACAGCGAGTTCCACACCCTCACCACTCTCTATAACAGCGAGTTCCACACCCTCACCATTCTCTATAACAGCGAGTTCCACACCCTCACCACTCTCTATAACAGCGAGTTCCACACCCTCACCACTCTCTAACAGTGGGTTCCACACCCTCACCACTCCCTCCAACAGCGAGTTCCACACCCTCACCACTCTCTATAACAGCGAGTTCCACACCCTCACCACTCTCTAACAGTGGGTTCCACACCCTCACCACTCCCTCCAACAGCGAGTTCCACACCCTCACCACTCCCTAACAGCGGGTTCCACACCCTCACCACTCTCTATAACAGCGAGTTCCACACCCTCACCACTCCCTAACAGCGAGTTCCACACCCTCACCACTCTCTATAACAGCGAGTTCCACACCCTCACCACTCTCTCTAACAGCGGGTTCCACACCCTCACCACTCCCTAACAGCGAGTTCCACACCCTCACCACTCTCTATAACAGCGAGTTCCACACCCTCACCACTCTCTATAACAGCGAGTTCCACACCCTCACCACTCCCTAACAGCGAGTTCCACACCCTCACCACTCTCTATAACAGCGAGTTCCACACCCTCACCGCTCTCTATAACAGCGAGTTCCACACCCTCACCACTCCCTAACAGCGAGTTCCACACCCTCACCACTCTCTATAACAGCGAGTTCCACACCCTCACCACTCCCTAACAGCGAGTTCCACACCCTCACCACTCTCTATAACAGCGAGTTCCACACCCTCACCACTCTCTATAACAGCGAGTTCCACACCCTCACCACTCCCTAACAGCGAGTTCCACACCCTCACCACTCTCTATAACAGCGAGTTCCACACCCTCACCACTCTCTATAACAGCGAGTTCCACACCCTCACCACTCTCTATAACAGCGAGTTCCACACCCTCACCACTCCCTAACAGCGAGTTCCACACCCTCACCACTCTCTATAACAGCGAGTTCCACACCCTCACCACTCTCTAGAACAGTGAGTTCCACACCCTCACCGCTCTCTATAACAGCGAGTTCCACACCCTCACCACTCTCTATAACAGCGAGTTCCACACCCTCACCACTCTCTATAACAGCGAGTTCCACACCATCACCACTCTCTATAACAGCGAGTTCCACACCCTCACCACTCTCTATAACAGCGAGTTCCACACCCTCACCACTCTCTATAACAGCGAGTTCCACACCCTCACCACTCTCTAACAGTGGGTTCCACACCCTCACCACTCCCTCCAACAGCGAGTTCCACACCCTCACCACTCCCTAACAGCGAGTTCCACACCCTCACCACTCCCTAACAGCGAGTTCCACACCATCACCACTCTCTATAACAGCGAGTTCCACACCCTCACCACTCTCTGTAACAGCGAGTTCCACACCCTCACCACTCCCTAACAGCGAGTTCCACACCCTCACCACTCTCTATAACAGCGAGTTCCACACCCTCACCACTCTCTATAACAGCGAGTTCCACACCCTCACCACTCCCTAACAGCGAGTTCCACACCCTCACCACTCCCTAACAGCGAGTTCCACACCCTCACCACTCTCTCTAACAGCGAGTTCCACACCCTCACCACTCTCTATAACAGCGAGTTCCACACCCTCACCACTCTCTATACAGCGAGTTCCACACCCTCACCACTCTCTGTAACAGCGAGTTCCACACCCACACCACTCTCTATAACAGCGAGTTCCACACCCTCACCACTCTCTATAACAGCGAGTTCCACACCCTCACCACTCTCTATAACAGCGAGTTCCACACCCTCACCACTCTCCCTAACAGCGAGTTCCACACCCTCACCACTCTCTATAACAGCGTGTTCCACACCCTCACCACTCTCTATAACAGCGAGTTCCACACCCTCACCACTCTCCCTAACAGCGAGTTCCACACCCTCACCACTCTCCCTAACAGCGAGTTCCACACCCTCACCACTCTCTATAACAGCGAGTTCCACACCCTCACCACTCTCCCTAACAGCGAGTTCCACACCCTCACCACTCTCGATAACAGCGAGTTCCACACCCTCGCCACTCCCTAACAGCGTGTTCCACACCCACACCACTCTCTCTAACAGCGAGTTCCACACCCTCACCACTCTCTATAACAGCGAGTTCCACACCCTCACCACTCTCTATAACAGCGAGTTCCACACCCTCACCACTCCCTAACAGCGAGTTCCACACCCTCAACACTCTCTGTAACAGCGAGTTCCACACCCTCACCACTCCCTACAACAGCGAGTTCCACACCCTCACCACTCTCTATAACAGAGAGTTCCACACCCTCACCACTCTCTATAACAGCGAGTTCCACACCCACACCACTCTCTGTAACAGCGAGTTCCACACCCTCACCACTCTCTATAACAGCGAGTTCCACACCCTCACCACTCTCTGTAACAGCGAGTTCCACACCCTCACCACTCTCTATAACAGCGAGTTCCACACCCTCACCACTCTCTATAACAGCGAGTTCCACACCCTCACCACTCTCTATAACAGCGAGTTCCACACCCTCACCACTCTCTATAACAGCGAGTTCCACACCCTCACCACTCTCGACAACAGCGAGTTCCACACCCTCACCACTCTCTATAACAGCGAGTTCCACACCCTCACCACTCTCTATAACAGCGAGTTCCACACCCATACCACTCCCTAACAGCGAGTTCCACACCCTCACCACTCCCTAACAGCGAGTTCCACACCCTCACCACTCTCTCTAACAGCGAGTTCCACACCCTCACCACTCACTACAACAGCGAGTTCCACACCCTCACCACTCTCTATAACAGCGAGTTCCACACCCTCACCACTCTCTATAACAGCGAGTTCCACACCCTCACCACTCTCTATAACAGCGAGTTCCACACCCTCACCACTCTCTATAACAGCGAGTTCCACACCCTCACCATTCTCTATAACAGCGAGTTCCACACCCTCACCACTCTCTATAACAGCGAGTTCCACACCCTCACCACTCTCTAACAGTGGGTTCCACACCCTCACCACTCCCTCCAACAGCGAGTTCCACACCCTCACCACTCTCTATAACAGCGAGTTCCACACCCTCACCACTCTCTAACAGTGGGTTCCACACCTTCACCACTCCCTCCAACAGCGAGTTCCACACCCTCACCACTCCCTAACAGCGGGTTCCACACCCTCACCACTCTCTATAACAGCGAGTTCCACACCCTCACCACTCCCTAACAGCGAGTTCCACACCCTCACCACTCTCTATAACAGCGAGTTCCACACCCTCACCACTCTCTCTAACAGCGGGTTCCACACCCTCACCACTCCCTAACAGCGAGTTCCACACCCTCACCACTCTCTATAACAGCGAGTTCCACACCCTCACCACTCTCTATAACAGCGAGTTCCACACCCTCACCACTCCCTAACAGCGAGTTCCACACCCTCACCACTCTCTATAACAGCGAGTTCCACACCCTCACCGCTCTCTATAACAGCGAGTTCCACACCCTCACCACTCCCTAACAGCGAGTTCCACACCCTCACCACTCTCTATAACAGCGAGTTCCACACCCTCACCACTCTCTCTAACAGCGGGTTCCACACCCTCACCACTCCCTAACAGCGAGTTCCACACCCTCACCACTCTCTATAACAGCGAGTTCCACACCCTCACCACTCTCTATAACAGCGAGTTCCACACCCTCACCACTCCCTAACAGCGAGTTCCACACCCTCACCACTCTCTATAACAGCGAGTTCCACACCCTCACCGCTCTCTATAACAGCGAGTTCCACACCCTCACCACTCCCTAACAGCGAGTTCCACACCCTCACCACTCTCTATAACAGCGAGTTCCACACCCTCACCACTCCCTAACAGCGAGTTCCACACCCTCACCACTCTCTATAACAGCGAGTTCCACACCCTCACCACTCTCTATAACAGCGAGTTCCACACCCTCACCACTCCCTAACAGCGAGTTCCACACCCTCACCACTCTCTATAACAGCGAGTTCCACACCCTCACCACTCTCTATAACAGCGAGTTCCACACCCTCACCACTCTCTATAACAGCGAGTTCCACACCCTCACCACTCCCTAACAGCGAGTTCCACACCCTCACCACTCTCTATAACAGCGAGTTCCACACCCTCACCACTCTCTAGAACAGTGAGTTCCACACCCTCACCGCTCTCTATAACAGCGAGTTCCACACCCTCACCACTCTCTATAACAGCGAGTTCCACACCCTCACCACTCTCTATAACAGCGAGTTCCACACCATCACCTCTCTCTATAACAGCGAGTTCCACACCCTCACCACTCTCTATAACAGCGAGTTCCACACCCTCACCACTCTCTATAACAGCGAGTTCCACACCCTCACCACTCTCTAACAGTGGGTTCCACACCCTCACCACTCCCTCCAACAGCGAGTTCCACACCCTCACCACTCCCTAACAGCGAGTTCCACACCCTCACCACTCCCTAACAGCGAGTTCCACACCATCACCACTCTCTATAACAGCGAGTTCCACACCCTCACCACTCTCTGTAACAGCGAGTTCCACACCCTCACCACTCCCTAACAGCGAGTTCCACACCCTCACCACTCTCTATAACAGCGAGTTCCACACCCTCACCACTCTCTATAACAGCGAGTTCCACACCCTCACCACTCCCTAACAGCGAGTTCCACACCCTCACCACTCCCTAACAGCGAGTTCCACACCCTCACCACTCTCTCTAACAGCGAGTTCCACACCCTCACCACTCTCTATAACAGCGAGTTCCACACCCTCACCACTCTCTATACAGCGAGTTCCACACCCTCACCACTCTCTGTAACAGCGAGTTCCACACCCACACCACTCTCTATAACAGCGAGTTCCACACCCTCACCACTCTCTATAACAGCGAGTTCCACACCCTCACCACTCTCTATAACAGCGAGTTCCACACCCTCACCACTCTCCCTAACAGCGAGTTCCACACCCTCACCACTCTCTATAACAGCGTGTTCCACACCCTCACCACTCTCTATAACAGCGAGTTCCACACCCTCACCACTCTCCCTAACAGCGAGTTCCACACCCTCACCACTCTCCCTAACAGCGAGTTCCACACCCTCACCACTCTCTATAACAGCGAGTTCCACACCCTCACCACTCTCCCTAACAGCGAGTTCCACACCCTCACCACTCTCGATAACAGCGAGTTCCACACCCTCGCCACTCCCTAACAGCGTGTTCCACACCCACACCACTCTCTCTAACAGCGAGTTCCACACCCTCACCACTCTCTATAACAGCGAGTTCCACACCCTCACCACTCTCTATAACAGCGAGTTCCACACCCTCACCACTCCCTAACAGCGAGTTCCACACCCTCAACACTCTCTGAAACAGCGAGTTCCACACCCTCACCACTCCCTACAACAGCGAGTTCCACACCCTCACCACTCTCTTTAACAGAGAGTTCCACACCCTCACCACTCTCTATAACAGCGAGTTCCACACCCACACCACTCTCTGTAACAGCGAGTTCCACACCCTCACCACTCTCTATAACAGCGAGTTCCACACCCTCACCACTCTCTGTAACAGCGAGTTCCACACCCTCACCACTCTCTATAACAGCGAGTTCCACACCCTCACCACTCTCTATAACAGCGAGTTCCACACCCTCACCACTCTCTATAACAGCGAGTTCCACACCCTCACCACTCTCTATAACAGCGAGTTCCACACCCTCACCACTCTCGACAACAGCGAGTTCCACACCCTCACCACTCTCTATAACAGCGAGTTCCACACCCTCACCACTCTCTATAACAGCGAGTTCCACACCCATACCACTCCCTAACAGCGAGTTCCACACCCTCACCACTCCCTAACAGCGAGTTCCACACCCTCACCACTCTCTCTAACAGCGAGTTCCACACCCTCACCACTCACTACAACAGCGAGTTCCACACCCTCACCACTCTCTATAACAGCGAGTTCCACACCCTCACCACTCTCTATAACAGCGAGTTCCACACCCTCACCACTCTCTATAACAGCGAGTTCCACACCCTCACCACTCTCTATAACAGCGAGTTCCACACCCTCACCATTCTCTATAACAGCGAGTTCCACACCCTCACCACTCTCTATAACAGCGAGTTCCACACCCTCACCACTCTCTAACAGTGGGTTCCACACCCTCACCACTCCCTCCAACAGCGAGTTCCACACCCTCACCACTCTCTATAACAGCGAGTTCCACACCCTCACCACTCTCTAACAGTGGGTTCCACACCTTCACCACTCCCTCCAACAGCGAGTTCCACACCCTCACCACTCCCTAACAGCGGGTTCCACACCCTCACCACTCTCTATAACAGCGAGTTCCACACCCTCACCACTCCCTAACAGCGAGTTCCACACCCTCACCACTCTCTATAACAGCGAGTTCCACACCCTCACCACTCTCTCTAACAGCGGGTTCCACACCCTCACCACTCCCTAACAGCGAGTTCCACACCCTCACCACTCTCTATAACAGCGAGTTCCACACCCTCACCACTCTCTATAACAGCGAGTTCCACACCCTCACCACTCCCTAACAGCGAGTTCCACACCCTCACCACTCTCTATAACAGCGAGTTCCACACCCTCACCGCTCTCTATAACAGCGAGTTCCACACCCTCACCACTCCCTAACAGCGAGTTCCACACCCTCACCACTCTCTATAACAGCGAGTTCCACACCCTCACCACTCCCTAACAGCGAGTTCCACACCCTCACCACTCTCTATAACAGCGAGTTCCACACCCTCACCACTCTCTATAATAGCGAGTTCCACACCCTCACCACTCTCCCTAACAGCGAGTTCCACACCCTCACCACTCTCTATAACAGCGAGTTCCACACCCTCACCACTCCCTAACAGCGAGTTCCACACCCTCACCACTCCCTAACAGCGAGTTCCACACCCTCACCACTCTCTCTAACAGCGAGTTCCACAACCTCACCACTCTCTCTAACAGCGAGTTCCACACCCTCACCACTCTCTGTAACAGCGAGTTCCACACCCTCACCAGTCCCTAACAGCGAGTTCCACACCCTCACCACTCTCTATAACAGCGAGTTCCACACCCTCACCACTCTCTATAACAGCGAGTTCCACACCCTCACCACTCCCTAACAGCGAGTTCCACACCCTCACCACTCCCTAACAGCGAGTTCCACACCCTCACCACTCTCTCTAACAGCGAGTTCCACACCCTCACCACTCTCTATAACAGCGAGTTCCACACCCTCACCACTCTCTATAACAGCGAGTTCCACACCCTCACCACTCTCTATAACAGCGAGTTCCACACCCTCACCACTCTCTATACAGCGAGTTCCACACCCTCACCACTCTCTGTAACAGCGAGTTCCACACCCTCACCACTCTCCCTAACAGCGAGTTCCACACCCTCACCACTCTCTATAACAGCGAGTTCCACACCCTCACCACTCTCCCTAACAGGGAGTTCCACACCCTCACCACCCTCGATAACAGCGAGTTCCACACCCTCGCCACTCCCTAACAGCGAGTTCCACACCCTCACCACTCTCTGTAACAGCGAGTTCCACACCCACACCACTCTCTATAACAGCGAGTTCCACACCCTCACCACTCTCTATAACAGCGAGTTCCACACCCTCACCACTCTCTATAACAGCGAGTTCCACACCCTCACCACTCTCCCTAACAGCGAGTTCCACACCCTCACCACTCTCTATAACAGCGTGTTCCACACCCTCACCACTCTCTATAACAGCGAGTTCCACACCCTCACCACTCTCCCTAACAGCGAGTTCCACACCCTCACCACTCTCCCTAACAGCGAGTTCCACACCCTCACCACTCTCTATAACAGCGAGTTCCACACCCTCACCACTCTCCCTAACAGCGAGTTCCACACCCTCACCACTCTCGATAACAGCGAGTTCCACACCCTCGCCACTCCCTAACAGCGTGTTCCACACCCACACCACTCTCTCTAACAGCGAGTTCCACACCCTCACCACTCTCTATAACAGCGAGTTCCACACCCTCACCACTCTCTATAACAGCGAGTTCCACACCCTCACCACTCCCTAACAGCGAGTTCCACACCCTCAACACTCTCTGTAACAGCGAGTTCCACACCCTCACCACTCCCTACAACAGCGAGTTCCACACCCTCACCACTCTCTATAACAGAGAGTTCCACACCCTCACCACTCTCTATAACAGCGAGTTCCACACCCACACCACTCTCTGTAACAGCGAGTTCCACACCCTCACCACTCTCTATAACAGCGAGTTCCACACCCTCACCACTCTCTGTAACAGCGAGTTCCACACCCTCACCACTCTCTATAACAGCGAGTTCCACACCCTCACCACTCTCTATAACAGCGAGTTCCACACCCTCACCACTCTCTATAACAGCGAGTTCCACACCCTCACCACTCTCTATAACAGCGAGTTCCACACCCTCACCACTCTCGACAACAGCGAGTTCCACACCCTCACCACTCTCTATAACAGCGAGTTCCACACCCTCACCACTCTCTATAACAGCGAGTTCCACACCCATACCACTCCCTAACAGCGAGTTCCACACCCTCACCACTCCCTAACAGCGAGTTCCACACCCTCACCACTCTCTCTAACAGCGAGTTCCACACCCTCACCACTCACTACAACAGCGAGTTCCACACCCTCACCACTCTCTATAACAGCGAGTTCCACACCCTCACCACTCTCTATAACAGCGAGTTCCACACCCTCACCACTCTCTATAACAGCGAGTTCCACACCCTCACCACTCTCTATAACAGCGAGTTCCACACCCTCACCATTCTCTATAACAGCGAGTTCCACACCCTCACCACTCTCTATAACAGCGAGTTCCACACCCTCACCACTCTCTAACAGTGGGTTCCACACCCTCACCACTCCCTCCAACAGCGAGTTCCACACCCTCACCACTCTCTATAACAGCGAGTTCCACACCCTCACCACTCTCTAACAGTGGGTTCCACACCCTCACCACTCCCTCCAACAGCGAGTTCCACACCCTCACCACTCCCTAACAGCGGGTTCCACACCCTCACCACTCTCTATAACAGCGAGTTCCACACCCTCACCACTCCCTAACAGCGAGTTCCACACCCTCACCACTCTCTATAACAGCGAGTTCCACACCCTCACCACTCTCTCTAACAGCGGGTTCCACACCCTCACCACTCCCTAACAGCGAGTTCCACACCCTCACCACTCTCTATAACAGCGAGTTCCACACCCTCACCACTCTCTATAACAGCGAGTTCCACACCCTCACCACTCCCTAACAGCGAGTTCCACACCCTCACCACTCTCTATAACAGCGAGTTCCACACCCTCACCACTCTCTATAACAGCGAGTTCCACACCCTCACCACTCCCTAACAGCGAGTTCCACACCCTCACCACTCTCTATAACAGCGAGTTCCACACCCTCACCACTCTCTATAACAGCGAGTTCCACACCCTCACCACTCTCTATAACAGCGAGTTCCACACCCTCACCACTCCCTAACAGCGAGTTCCACACCCTCACCACTCTCTATAACAGCGAGTTCCACACCCTCACCACTCTCTAGAACAGTGAGTTCCACACCCTCACCGCTCTCTATAACAGCGAGTTCCACACCCTCACCACTCTCTATAACAGCGAGTTCCACACCCTCACCACTCTCTATAACAGCGAGTTCCACACCATCACCACTCTCCATAACAGCGAGTTCCACACCCTCACCACTCTCTATAACAGCGAGTTCCACACCCTCACCACACTCTATAACAGCGAGTTCCACACCCTCACCACTCTCTATAACAGTGGGTTCCACACCCTCACCACTCCCTCCAACAGCGAGTTCCACACCCTCACCACTCCCTAACAGCGAGTTCCACACCCTCACCACTCCCTAACAGCGAGTTCCACACCCTCACCACTCTCTCTAACAGCGAGTTCCACAACCTCACCACTCTCTCTAACAGCGAGTTCCACACCCTCACCACTCTCTGTAACAGCGAGTTCCACACCCTCACCACTCCCTAACAGCGAGTTCCACACCCTCACCACTCTCTATAACAGCGAGTTCCACACCCTCACCACTCTCTATAACAGCGAGTTCCACACCCTCACCACTCCCTAACAGCGAGTTCCACACCCTCACCACTCCCTAACAGCGAGTTCCACACCCTCACCACTCTCTCTAACAGCGAGTTCCACACCCTCACCACTCTCTCTAACAGCGAGTTCCACACCCTCACCACTCTCTATAACAGCGAGTTCCACACCCTCACCACTCTCTATAACAGCGAGTTCCACACCCTCACCACTCTCTATAACAGCGAGTTCCACACCCTCACCACTCTCTATACAGCGAGTTCCACACCCTCACCACTCTCTGTAACAGCGAGTTCCACACCCACACCACTCTCTATAACAGCGAGTTCCACACCCTCACCACTCTCTATAACAGCGAGTTCCACACCCTCACCACTCTCAATAACAGCGAGTTCCACACCCTCACCACTCTCCCTAACAGCGAGTTCCACACCCTCACCACTCTCTATAACAGCGTGTTCCACACCCTCACCACTCTCTATAACAGCGAGTTCCACACCCTCACCACTCTCCCTAACAGCGAGTTCCACACCCTCACCACTCTCCCTAACAGCGAGTTCCACACCCTCACCACTCTCTATAACAGCGAGTTCCACACCCTCACCACTCTCCCTAACAGCGAGTTCCACACCCTCACCACTCTCGATAACAGCGAGTTCCACACCCTCGCCACTCCCTAACAGCGTGTTCCACACCCACACCACTCTCTCTAACAGCGAGTTCCACACCCTCACCACTCTCTATAACAGCGAGTTCCACACCCTCACCACTCTCTATAACAGCGAGTTCCACACCCTCACCACTCCCTAACAGCGAGTTCCACACCCTCAACACTCTCTGTAACAGCGAGTTCCACACCCTCACCACTCCCTACAACAGCGAGTTCCACACCCTCACCACTCTCTATAACAGAGAGTTCCACACCCTCACCACTCTCTATAACAGCGAGTTCCACACCCACACCACTCTCTGTAACAGCGAGTTCCACACCCTCACCACTCTCTATAACAGCGAGTTCCACACCCTCACCACTCTCTGTAACAGCGAGTTCCACACCCTCACCACTCTCTATAACAGCGAGTTCCACACCCTCACCACTCTCTATAACAGCGAGTTCCACACCCTCACCACTCTCTATAACAGCGAGTTCCACACCCTCACCACTCTCTATAACAGCGAGTTCCACACCCTCACCACTCTCGACAACAGCGAGTTCCACACCCTCACCACTCTCTATAACAGCGAGTTCCACACCCTCACCACTCTCTATAACAGCGAGTTCCACACCCATACCACTCCCTAACAGCGAGTTCCACACCCTCACCACTCCCTAACAGCGAGTTCCACACCCTCACCACTCTCTCTAACAGCGAGTTCCACACCCTCACCACTCACTACAACAGCGAGTTCCACACCCTCACCACTCTCTATAACAGCGAGTTCCACACCCTCACCACTCTCTATAACAGCGAGTTCCACACCCTCACCACTCTCTATAACAGCGAGTTCCACACCCTCACCACTCTCTATAACAGCGAGTTCCACACCCTCACCATTCTCTATAACAGCGAGTTCCACACCCTCACCACTCTCTATAACAGCGAGTTCCACACCCTCACCACTCTCTAACAGTGGGTTCCACACCCTCACCACTCCCTCCAACAGCGAGTTCCACACCCTCACCACTCTCTATAACAGCGAGTTCCACACCCTCACCACTCTCTAACAGTGGGTTCCACACCCTCACCACTCCCTCCAACAGCGAGTTCCACACCCTCACCACTCCCTAACAGCGGGTTCCACACCCTCACCACTCTCTATAACAGCGAGTTCCACACCCTCACCACTCCCTAACAGCGAGTTCCACACCCTCACCACTCTCTATAACAGCGAGTTCCACACCCTCACCACTCTCTCTAACAGCGGGTTCCACACCCTCACCACTCCCTAACAGCGAGTTCCACACCCTCACCACTCTCTATAACAGCGAGTTCCACACCCTCACCACTCTCTATAACAGCGAGTTCCACACCCTCACCACTCCCTAACAGCGAGTTCCACACCCTCACCACTCTCTATAACAGCGAGTTCCACACCCTCACCGCTCTCTATAACAGCGAGTTCCACACCCTCACCACTCCCTAACAGCGAGTTCCACACCCTCACCACTCTCTATAACAGCGAGTTCCACACCCTCACCACTCCCTAACAGCGAGTTCCACACCCTCACCACTCTCTATAACAGCGAGTTCCACACCCTCACCACTCTCTATAATAGCGAGTTCCACACCCTCACCACTCTCCCTAACAGCGAGTTCCACACCCTCACCACTCTCTATAACAGCGAGTTCCACACCCTCACCACTCCCTAACAGCGAGTTCCACACCCTCACCACTCCCTAACAGCGAGTTCCACACCCTCACCACTCTCTCTAACAGCGAGTTCCACAACCTCACCACTCTCTCTAACAGCGAGTTCCACACCCTCACCACTCTCTGTAACAGCGAGTTCCACACCCTCACCAGTCCCTAACAGCGAGTTCCACACCCTCACCACTCTCTATAACAGCGAGTTCCACACCCTCACCACTCTCTATAACAGCGAGTTCCACACCCTCACCACTCCCTAACAGCGAGTTCCACACCCTCACCACTCCCTAACAGCGAGTTCCACACCCTCACCACTCTCTCTAACAGCGAGTTCCACACCCTCACCACTCTCTATAACAGCGAGTTCCACACCCTCACCACTCTCTATAACAGCGAGTTCCACACCCTCACCACTCTCTATAACAGCGAGTTCCACACCCTCACCACTCTCTATACAGCGAGTTCCACACCCTCACCACTCTCTGTAACAGCGAGTTCCACACCCACACCACTCTCTATAACAGCGAGTTCCACACCCTCACCACTCTCTATAACAGCGAGTTCCACACCCTCACCACTCTCCCTAACAGCGAGTTCCACACCCTCACCACTCTCTATAACAGCGTGTTCCACACCCTCACCACTCTCTATAACAGCGAGTTCCACACCCTCACCACTCTCCCTAACAGCGAGTTCCACACCCTCACCACTCTCCCTAACAGCGAGTTCCACACCCTCACCACTCTCTATAACAGCGAGTTCCACACCCTCACCACTCTCCCGAACAGGGAGTTCCACACCCTCACCACTCTCGATAACAGCGAGTTCCACACCCTCGCCACTCCCTAACAGCGTGTTCCACACCCACACCACTCTCTCTAACAGCGAGTTCCACACCCTCACCACTCTCTATAACAGCGAGTTCCACACCCTCACCACTCTCTATAACAGCGAGTTCCACACCCTCACCACTCCCTAACAGCGAGTTCCACACACTCACCACTCTCTGTAACAGCGAGTTCCACACCCTCACCACTCCCTACAACAGCGAGTTCCACACCCTCACCACTCTCTATAACAGAGAGTTCCACACCCTCACCACTCTCTATAACAGCGAGTTCCACACCCACACCACTCTCTGTAACAGCGAGTTCCACACCCTCACCACTCTCTATAACAGCGAGTTCCACACCCTCACCACTCTCTATAACAGCGAGTTCCACACCCTCACCACTCTCTATAACAGCGAGTTCCACACCCTCACCACTCTCTATAACAGCGAGTTCCACACCCTCACCACTCTCGACAACAGCGAGTTCCACACCCTCACCACTCTCTATAACAGCGAGTTCCACACCCTCACCACTCTCTATAACAGCGAGTTCCACACCCTCACCACTCCCTAACAGCGAGTTCCACACCCTCACCACTCTCTATAACAGCGAGTTCCACACCCTCACCACTCTCTATAACAGCGAGTTCCACACCCTCACCACTCTCTATAACAGCGAGTTCCACACCCATACCACTCCCTAACAGCGAGTTCCACACCCTCACCACTCCCTAACAGCGAGTTCCACACCCTCACCACTCTCTCTAACAGCGAGTTCCACACCCTCACCACTCACTACAACAGCGAGTTCCACACCCTCACCACTCTCTATAACAGCGAGTTCCACACCCTCACCACTCACTGTAACAGCGAGTTCCACACCCTCACCACTCCCTAACAGCGAGTTCCACACCCTCACCACTCTCTATAACAGCGAGTTCAACACCCTCACCACTCTCTATAACAGCGAGTTCCACACCCTCACCACTCTCTATAACAGCGAGTTCCACACCCTCACCACTCTCTATAACAGCGAGTTCCACACCCTCACCACTCCCTAACAGCGAGTTCCACACCCTCACCACTCTCTATAACAGCGAGTTCCACACCCTCACCACTCCCTAACAGCGAGTTCCACACCCTCACCACTCTATAACAGCGAGTTCCACACCCTCACCACTCCCTAACAGCGAGTTCCACACCCTCACCACTCTCTATAACAGCGAGTTCCACACCCTCACCACTCTCTATAACAGCGAGTTCCACACCCTCACCACTCCCCAACAGCGAGTTCCACACCCTCACCACTCTCTATAACAGCGAGTTCCACACCATCACCACTCCCTAACAGCGAGTTCCACACCCTCACCACTCCCTAACAGCGAGTTCCACACCCTCGCCACTCTCTATAACAGCGAGTTCCACATCCTCACCACTCCCTAACAGCGAGTTCCACACCCTCACCACTCTCTATAACAGCGAGTTCCACATCCTCACCACTCCCTAACAGCGAGTTCCACACCCTCACCACTCTCTATAACAGCGAGTTCCACACCCTCACCACTCTCTGTAACAGCGAGTTCCACACCCTCACCACTCCCTAACAGCGAGTTCCACACCATCACCACTCTCTATAACAGCGAGTTCCACATCCTCACCACTCTCTATAACAGCGAGTTCCACACCCTCACCACTCCCTAACAGCGAGTTCCACACCCTCACCACTCTCTATAACAGCGAGTTCCACACCCTCACCACTCCCTAACGGCGAGTTCCACACCCTCACCACTCTATAACAGCGAGTTCCACACCCTCACCACTCCCTAACAGCGGGTTCCACACCCTCACCACTCTCTATAACAGCGAGTTCCACACCCTCACCACTCTCTATAACAGCGAGTTCCACACCCTCACCACTCCCTAACAGCGAGTTCCACACCCTCACCACTCTCTATAACAGCGAGTTCCATACCATCACCACTCCCTAACAGCGAGTTCCACACCCTCACCACTCCCTAACAGCGAGTTCCACACCCTCGCCACTCTCTATAACAACGAGTTCCACATCCTCACCACTCCCTAACAGCGAGTTCCACACCCTCACCACTCTCTATAACAGCGAGTTCCACATCCTCACCACTCCCTAACAGCGAGTTCCACACCCTCACCACTCTCTATAACAGCGAGTTCCACACCCTCACCACTCTCTGTAACAGCGAGTTCCACACCCTCACCACTCCCTAACAGCGAGTTCCACACCCTGACCACTCTCTGGGTGAAGAATTTTCTCCTGAACACCTTTCTGGATTTGGTGACTGTCTTTCATTGAAGGTCTCTCGCTTTGCTCTTCCCCACAACTGGAAAGATTCTCTCTGTCTCCACTCAATCTAAACCGTTTGTCATTTTAAATATGTCCGACATCCGTCAGCTTTCTTCTTTCAAGAGAAAAGAGGCTCTGCCTCTCTGTCTTCTCCTGATAGGGAGAACCTCACATTTCTGGTACCACCCTTGCAAAATTGTTTTGCAACTTTTCCAGTGTCTCTTTAACCTTTTCGTAACACGGCAACCAGAGTATTCCAACTGGTCAATACAATTTTAGTATAACTTCTCTAGAGTGAACCTGGAGCAAATCCAAATGTTAATCTCAACAGCATTTTACATTAGCCATGTTCAATTTACTATAAATTGCTGGTTTAGCACACTGGGCTAAATCGCTGGCTTTGAAAGCAGACCAAGGCAGGCCAGCAGCACGGTTCAATTCCCTTACCAGCCTCCCCGAACAGGCGCCGGAATGTGGCGACTAGGAGCTTTTCACAGTAACTTCATTTTGAAGCCTACTTGTGACAATAAGCGATTTTCATTTCATTTCATAATAATCCAGAAATTAAGTGCCTGCCAATGTGAAATGCAAAACCACACACCTTGTTGTTGATAATGGCTTCTGAGTCATCAAAGACAAAATCTCCATCGTAACTAATGCCAAAGCACAGAAGGGCCAGTGCACCAATGATCGTCCTTGCCCAATGCTGGGGGAGCTGGGGCACTGGTAAGGTGTTGTCCAAACTCCAATCAGACTGCAACATTGTGTTAAACCTCGCACCATACCCGGAACTCTGGGATTCTCCTATCCATAACCTAGGAAGAGAAGCACAAGATCAAGATAATACATCTTTGGAAAACTTCAGGAATATCATTTTTATGGGACAAAAAATAAAAACCGTGGGCCGATTGCACCATTTAACAGATGTGCACAGCTGCCACCTCTGGTTATCCTGGGGGTTTTATGACTTGAAACGTTGTCAGTCTTCACAACACAACTCCTTCCCACCCGAGTGGATGATTTCTGACTGTCGGTCAAACTGCCTTCCGTTCTTCCATTGGCAATATTTTTATAAATGATAACGGGAAATGTTCAATGAAAACGTAAATGAAAATATTTTACTTCGGGATGATTTTTCTCTGGGATTTCTTGCTCACATCGGTGCCCTGGCGATTGGCCTTCAATTGGTGTAAACTCCAGGACAACCCCGGAGGGTTGTCAACTCCGATGATCAGTCTTTGCCTTCAGGTCCTGACACAATGAAAGCATTCCAATCGTCAAATATCTGGGCTCGCACATACATGAAAATTGGACAGTTTATTAAGCGTGGCAACACGAGCTTCACTCCAAGAGGTCCCCTCTTTCGGGGGGGGGGGGGGGGGGGGGGGGCGGGGGGGGGGAATTGCATTTCAAGTTCCACTCCGGATATTTGAGCACCAAATCCCGGATGACACTCCCAGCGCAGTTCGGAGTGAGTGTTGCACTGTTGGAGGTGCCGTCTTCCACATGAGATGTTAGACTGAGGCTAGGCGGACAAAGATCCCACGGCGCCGTTCAAAAAAAGCAAAGGGAAATTCACTGGGCCAAGATTTAGCCCCCAGTAGACATCACCAAATGGGCGACATGGTAGCACAGTGGTTAGCACTGCTGATTCACAGCCCACGGTCCCAGTTCGATTCCTGGCTTGGGTCATTGTCTTTTACGGAGTCTGCACGTTCTCCCCGTGTCTGCGTGGGTTTCCTCCGGGTGCTCCGGTTTCCTCCCACAAGTCCCGAAAGACGTGCCATTAGGTGAATTTGACATTCTGAATTCTCCCTCCGTGTACCCGAACAGGCGCCGGAATGTGGCAACTAGGGGATTTTCACAGTAACTTCATTGCAGTGTTAATGTAAACCTACTTGTGACACTAAAGATATTATTATCTGGCGGTTATCATTTTGCTGCATTTGGTAGTTTGCTCTGTGTAAATTGCCTGCCACATTTCCATCTTGAATCCTAGAAAAGTTTCAGCACAGAAGGAGGCCATTTGACCCATCTTGTCCATGACAGCCCGAGGCCCCCAGGTGCCCTTTCTAACCCCACCTTCCTGCACCCGGTCCTTAGCCCTGTAGCTTACAGCGCTTAAGGTGCAGATTCAGGTACATTTTAGAGAGTTTAGGGTCTCTGCCTCCACCACCAACTCGGGCAGCGAATTCCAGACTCCCACTGCCCTCCACGTAAAAACGTTCTTCCTCACGTCCCCCTTACACTTCTGCCACTTATCTTCAATCTATGACCCTGGTTCTAGAATTCTCCACCAAGGCAAACAATTTTATCCTGTCCACTCTATCTCTTCCCCTCATAATTCTGTACACCTCTATTACGTCCCCCTCAGATTTCTTTACCTTACAGCAGTGACTACCTTTCAAATGTGGCTGCAAAGTGGCAATGCAACGCAAGACAACCTAGGGTGTTGAAAGCCGTTAGAGAAACACAAGACTTTGCTGTTTAATTTCCACACCAATCTCATTGGAATTGACCCCCTTCAAAGAATAGAATCCCTACATGGCAGGAGGCGGCCGTTCGGCCCATTGAGTCTGCACTGACCCTACCAGGAGCACCCCACGCAGACGTGGGGATGACGTGCAAACTCCACACACTGTCACCCGGACCGGAATCGCATCTGGGTCCCTGGCGCTGTGAGGCCGCAGTGCTAACCACTGTGCCACCGTGCTGACCAGGGTCCCTGGTACTGTAAGGCCGCAGCGCTGACCACTGTGCTGACCAGGGTCCCTGGCACTGTAAGGCCGCAGCACTGACCACTGTGCCACCGTGCTGACCAGGGTCCCTGGCACTGTAAGGCCGCAGCACTGACCACTGTGCCACCGTGCTGACCGGGTCCCTGGTACTGTACGGCCGCAGCACTGACCACTGTGCCACCGTGCTGACCGGGGTCCCTGGTACTGTAAGGCCGCAGCGCTGACCACCGTGCTGACCAGGGTCCCTGGCACTGTAAGGCCGCAGCACTGACCACCGTGCTGACCGGGGTCCCTGGCACTGTAAGGCCGCAGCACTGACCACCGTGCTGACCGGGGTCCCTGGCACTGTAAGGCCGCAGCACTGACCACCGTGCTGACCAGGGTCCCTGGCACTGTAAGGCCGCAGCACTGACCACCGTGCTGACCAGGGTCCCTGGCACTGTAAGGCCGCAGCACTGACCACTGTGCCACCGTGCTGACCGGGGTCCCTGGTACTGTAAGGCCGCAGCGCTGACCACTGTGCTGACCAGGGTCCCTGGCACTGTAAGGCCGCAGCACTGACCACCGTGCTGACCGGGTCCCTGGTACTGTACGGCCGCAGCACTGACCACTGTGCCACCGTGCTGACCGGGGTCCCTGGTACTGTAAGGCCGCAGCACTGACCACTGTGCTGACCAGGGTCCCTGGCACTGTAAGGCCGCAGCACTGACCACTGTGCTGACCAGGGTCCCTGGCACTGTAAGGCCGCAGCACTGACCACTGTGCCACCGTGCTGACCGGGGTCCCTGGTACTGTAAGGCCGCAGCACTGACCACTGTGCTGACCAGGGTCCCTGGCACTGTAAGGCCGCAGCACTGACCACTGTGCTGACCAGGGTCCCTGGCACTGTACGGCCGCAGCGCTGACCACTGTGCGGACCAGGGTCCCTGGCACTGTACGGCCGCAGCGCTGACCACTGTGCCACCGTGCTGACCAGGGTCCCTGGCACTGTACGGCCGCAGCGCTGACCACTGTGCGGACCAGGGTCCCTGGCACTGTACGGCCGCAGCGCTGACCACTGTGCCACCGTGCTGACCAGGGTCCCTGGCACTGTACGGCCGCAGCGCTGACCACTGTGCCACCGTGCTGACCGGGGTCCCTGGCACTGTACGGCCGCAGCGCTGACCACTGTGCCACCCTCTCAGGTTAGGATTGACCTACTTCAATAGAAAAGGACTCTGGATGGTAAATATCTTCACTCCAGTGAAAATAATCCATTTAAACTGGAAATAAATCCCTTTAAACCCCAAATAGACCCACAGAAGTGTTTTTCCCAGCGCTGCAGTGGAATGCTGTCTGCCCCTCGGCCTCAGGACAGAGTCAGCGGGAAAGCTGGTTTATTATTGATGTTTTTTGGGGTAATTTGTGGTTTTCATTTTACCTCCCAAAGTGTCCGCGGCCCCGGAAGCGGCTGTCCACCCATCGGAACCGAAAGGCGGGTCCGCGGCCGGGGGGCCAGCTTCCGGTGTGGGACCCACTTCCGGCGCGGGAGGTGGGGCGGGCGAGGAGATGGGGCAGGCGCGCATGCGCGGGTCCCGGGAGGGCCGGAGCTGTCAATCAAACCCTCCAGGTGCAGCCAGCGCTGCAGCGCCTGGCACAGAGCTGCAGGCAGCCGGAGGCCTGGGTGCAAGCGGGAGGGGGAGGCTCCAGACAAGCATAAAGGGGCAAAGCACAGAGGTTAAAAATGCAAAACAATAAAAAGAGTTGCCTTTTGAAGCATCTTGAAAAAGTACATTTATTTTTTTCCCATTTGGACCGCTGAGGCACAGGTTAAGACAAGACCCAAAAACTGCAACCTGTCTGCAGGAGGGACAGGACTGGCGGGATGGGAATTTAAGGTTTTGGGCGAGGGTGGCAGGGTGGGTTTGTGAAGAGGAGCATTTTTCCACAGTGAGTGGTACTGACCAGGAGCTCCCTTGTCTACCGGGGTGGCGATGATCAATGGTTTCAAAACAAAATTGGGGGTACCCGAGGGAAATAAACGTGCAGAGCTGCGGGAATAGAGGGGGGAATGAATGGGACCGACTGAATTGCTATCCGCAGAGAGCTGGCATCGATGCGAAAGGCAGAATGGCCTCCTTCTGGCTCCGTATTTTTTTAAAAAATGTTAGAGTACCCAATTTTTTTCCCAATTAAGGGGCATTCTACCCAGTACCACACCCCTGCCTTACCCCCATAACCCTGCACATTCTTTTCAGATCGCTTTCTAATTCCCTTTTGAACACCTCAATCCAACCGGCCTCCATCATCACGTATCAGGATGTTCATTCCAGACTCCAACCACCTATGGGTGAAACATAAGACCATAAGACATTGGAGTAAAATTAGGCCACTCGGCCCATCGAGTCTGCTCCGCCATTCAATCATGGCTGATATTTTTCTCAGCCCCATTCTCCTGCCTTCTCCCCATTGTTGCTAACTTTGCCTTAGTTCAATTGCTCTGTTTTATTACCTTTGCTCTTGTTGGTACAGATTGGTAGCTGGGAGCGCCTATCTCGTAGCGAGTGTTGAATTAAGACTTACGTGTTCGACCTTCACTGCTCCAGTCATGGTCAATGTTGGTTCGTTGTTGCTGGGTGACCCGGGCAGGAAGAATAGCTGAAGAGGAGCTGCTGAAGAGTGAAGAGCTGGAGAAGAGAGCAAATTGAACTTGGGGCTCAATTCTTATCGTCCCCAGGGGCTTCCCACCTTTCGGGGCGGACCCTGTACCTGGTTCCAAGTGATTGGACTTTGTCCCAATCGCTTGGTTCGATTTTCTCCAATGCTGGAGCAGTTCCCTGATCGATGGGCGGTCTTGAGGTGCTCGTTCACCTCCTTTGTGTAGGCTCCTGCTGGCGCCGAAGAATCTGGTTTTGCTTTGTGTGTCTAAATGTTGCTTATTGTTCCCGGGGATTGCTCATTAGTATGCAGATGGCTGTTGTTTTGTTATGCTGATGGTTGCTGGTATCGATAGTGTCTGGCCTTTCCAGAGGTAAATACACAGCCAACCTGCACCTGCTCGTTTTTGTCTTGTTGGCTGACTTTCCCATCAGCCTTTGCCGTTCGCCATTTTGAATCGGGAGTTGGCCATTTCAAGTGGCTACACCATAACCCCCGATCCCCTTATTAATGAAGAACCTATCTATCTCTGTCTTAAAGACACTCAGTGATTTGGCCTCCACAGCCTTCTGCGGCAAAGAGTTCCACAGATTCACCACCCTCTGGCTGAAGAAATTCCTCCTCAGTTCTGTTTTAAAGGATTGTTCCTTTAGTCTGAGATTGTGTCCTCTGGTTCTAGATTTTCCTACGCATGGAAACATCCTCTCCACGTCCACTCTATCCAGGCCTTTCTGTATTCTGTAAGTTTCAATAAGATCCCCCTCATCCTTCTAAACTCCAACGAGTACAGACCCAGAATCCTCAACCGTTCCTCATACGACAAGCTCTTCATTCCAGGGATCATTCTTGTGAACCTCCTCTGGACCCTTTCCAAGGCCAGCACATCCTTCCTTAGATACAGGGCCCAATTCTGCTCACAATACTCCAAATGGGGTCTGACCAGAGCCTTATACAGCCTCAGAAGTACATCCCTGATCTTGTATTCTAGCCCTCTCGACATTGCATTTGCCTTCCTAACTGCTGACTGAACCTGCACATTAACCTTTTTTTTTAGAGAAGCACGTTTATTGTTTTATATCTATACATGTATACACACACATTTGATATGTGGAATTATCACTTAAAATTTGCATTTTACTCCTTTCACTGACTGGAGACATTAAGAATTGGACGTCAAAAGATCACTGAAGTGTTTTGATCATTGTCTCCAATTTGTTCTTATTTCCTCCAATAATTTTCCCGACCTGCTGTCCATTCTTGAAGAAAACAAATGTTGGCATGGACGAGACGTTACATTTTTCAGCTACATCCCCAGCATCATCCACATCCACTTTGTAGAAGGTCACATTAGTATATGTTTTTGCAAACTCCTCGTGTGGGAACCACCAAATACGTGACCACCTACGCCATGGTCGCTTGGGCACTTCTCAACTTGCACATTAACCTTAAGGGAATCATGAACAAGGACTCCCAAGTCCCTTTGTGCTTCTGATTTCCTAAGCATTTCCCCATTTAGAAAACAATTCTTTTCCACATCACTTCTATTCCTTTTGCCCATCATGTTGAATCAGGGTCTCTAGTTTTTGATGCTCTCTTGAGTGGGAGCGGTTTCTCACTATTAACCTTCTCCATATCCTTCAGGACCTTGAGTAACTCTATCAAATCTCCTCTCAGCTTTCATTTCTCCAGGGAAAACAGACCTTGCCTCTCCAATCTATCCTCATAGCTACGGTTCTTTATCCCAGGAATAATTCTTGTGAATCTCCTCTGCACTCTCTCCAATGCTTTCACCTCCTTCCACAAGTCGGTGCCCAGAGCTGGATGCAGTCTCCAGATGAAGCCTAACTCGTGTCTTACACAAGTTCAACATGACCTCCTTACTCCTGTACTCAATGTCCTTATTGATAAAGCCGAGGATATTATATGCTTTATTAACTGCTCTCTCAACAATGACTAAGGTCCCTCTGTTCCTGCACCTCCTTTAGAGTCACTCACTGTATTTTTTATTGTCGCTCCACATTCTTCCTGACAAAATGAATCACCTCACATTTGTCTGCGTTGAACTTCATCTGCCACTTGTCTGCCCAATCTACCAGTATGTCTATGTCCTTTTGAAGTTCAAGACTTTCCCCATCACAGTTGACAATGCTTCCAATCTTCACATCACCCACCTATTTTCCTATTTTGAAATCATGCCCTGTACACCACAGTCTAGGTCATTGTTATGTATCAGGAAGAGCAACGTTCCCAACACTGACCCTGGAGAACTCCACTGCAAACCTTCCTCCAGTCCGAGAAACAACCATGTACTCTCTGTTTCCTGTCTCTCAGCTAATTTCTTATCCAAGTGCCTACTTTTAGAACTGGAAAAATGTTAGAGGAGTGCGTTGGAATAATCAATTCTCGAATAAACAGAATCTTAGGTGAGGGTTGCAGCAGCAGACGAGCTGAGGGTGAAGTCAGACGATGTTATGGAGGTGGAAATAGGCAGTCTTAGTGTTTGCACGAATACCTGGTTGGAGGATCATCTGAGCATCGAATATGACACCAAAGTTGCAAACAGTCAGGTTCAATGCCAGCCAGCTGCCAGGTACAGGGATGGAGTCAGAATGGACAGGATGGATCCAGGTGAGTGCAGTCCCACAGACTATATTGGACAGCATCATGGAAAAGAATTGTTGAATTGTTACAGTAGTGAAGGAGGCCATTCTCTCCATCATGTCTGTGCTGGCTTCAGCAAGAGCAACTCACTCAGACCCACTCCCCTGTCTATTCCCCTGTAGCCCTGCACTTTGTTATCATCACATAATCATCTAATTTAGTTTTGAAAGCCTCGATTGAATCTGTTATATATTTAGGTTATTGAAGCTGTGCGAAATGTCTATTTAAGAATGGAGTCACGTGACTTATGCAACATCATCGGCTACTTCACGGGATTTTAGGGTGTCTAATACCAAAGCTTTAACGGTGAAGACCTATTCGATAATCACTGTTATTCTTGCATCAAACCCATAAGGTACGGCAATCTATTTCTTTTGTACTGTTAGTCTAAAGATATAACAGAATCTGCCTCCACCACACTATCAGACAGCGCATTCCAGACCCTAACCACTTGCTGTGTGAATCTGCCTACAGCACAGGAACAGGCCCTTCGGCCCTCCAAGCATGCACCGACCATGCTGCCCGTCTAAACTACAATCTTCTACACTTCCTGGGTCCGTATCCCTCTATTCCCATCCTATTCATGTATTTGTCAAGATGCCCCTTAAATGTCACTATCGTCCCTGCTTCCACCACCTCCTCCGGTAGCGAGTTCCAGGCACCCACTACCCTCTGTGTAAAAAACTTGCCTCGTACATCTACTCTAAACCTTGCCCCTCTCACCTTAAACCTATGCCCCCTAGTAATTGACCCCTCTACCCCGGAGAAAAGCCTCTGACTATCCACTCTGTCTATGCCCCTCTTCATTTTGTAGACCTCTATCAGGTCGCCCCTCAACCTCCTTCGTTCCAGTGAGAACAAACCAAGTTTTTTGAACCTCTCCTCATAGCTAATGCCCTCCATACCAGGCAACATCCTGGTAAATCTCTTCTGCACCCTCTCTAAAGCCTCCACATCCTTCTGGTAATGTGTCAACCAGAATTTAACACTATACATCAAGTGTGGCCTAACTAACGTTCTGCAACATGACTTGTCAATTTTTATACTCAATGCTCCGGCCAATTTTGGCTTTGAAGCAGCGAGCACCATTTGACACAGATATTCCAATAGGTCAGGGTTTTAACTGCATGCGAAAGCAGAAAACCTTTCCTCACACAAAAAAAGCGTAAAAACTGGAATAGGCAGCTGGCATTCGAGCGGTTAAACCACCCACTCGTCTGCTGATGAAACCATTGAGTGGCAGTGGAGCCTGTCTTATCTCAGGGCAAGCAACAGTAATGAACTTGGTTGGAGATGCCTTCCTGACAATTACTGACACCCACCAGAGGGAAGAAGTTTTATTCCCAGCCAGGAATGTCATTCAAGCCTGGTTTCCCCCACCCCGTCTCACACCGTGAAGCGAGTGTTTTTCAGCCCAATTCTCTGATTCTGCCACATAATGCTCAGCGTAAAAGGAGGACCCCAGGTTTACAGTAATGTACGGTTATTATGCAGCCAGCTTACCTGATGAATGACATTCACTTATCTTTATTTTGACAGGTTCTCAATGAAAGTCTCACAAGGGAAGGATTTGGGCTGTCTGGGAGAAGTCATCCGCAGTCAGGAATGAGCAAAAGGAGGTCAGACTTGCTGGAGCAGGGAGAGCGGGGAGATTCAAGGCAGGGTAGCGCTCACAACTTGTAGCCATTTAAAACGGCCACACCAAATAAAACAGTGGGGGTGAGTTCGCAGTGGGTAAGCGAGTGATATGCAAGCCCACCGCTTGGAGGACAACCCAATGAGTCAAACCGTGTTTTTACCATGAGGAATTACAGGGTCTCTGGAGGTCTTGTGGGGCAGCCAGGTGTGTCCTTGCCTCTGAGGCAGGAGTGCTGGGTTCGTGTCCCTCCCTTCCCCCCTCCCTCCCCGCCTCCCCTTGCTTCCTATGATGACCGTGGAAGGTGCGTCCGTAATGTGGGCAAACAATTGAGTATCAACCGGCATATCCCACCAGCACACACCAATGGCAGGCAGGAAAAACGGGAGCGCTTCCTGGTCCGTCGCTTGAGGGGACAAAAACGTTTGAGCCTCGATCATTACTATCCACAGCTCCAGACTACAAACATGCTTGTTACCACAGCAACTCATACTCCCTGAGTGACCTGCAATCCACCAGCAGAGGATCTTTTCTCGTGCTTTTTGGGAAGCACAGTACCATCCATTTTTCCACCAAAATAAAACACACAAATCAGAGGTCTGTCCTGGTCCACCCACGTCGACGCTACCACCAAGAAAGCGCAACAGCGCCTATACTTCCTCAGGAAACTAAGGAAATTCGGCATGTCCACATTAACCCTTACCAACTTTTACAGATGCACCATAGAAAGCATCCTATCGGGCTGCGTCACAGCCTGGTATGGCAACTGCTCGGCCCAGGACCGCATGAAACTTCAGAGAGTCGTGAACACCGCCCAGTCCATCACACAAACCTGCCTCCCATCCATTGACTCCGTCTACACCTCCCGCTGCCCGGGGAAAGCGGGCAGCATAATCAAAGACCCCTCCCACCCGGCTTACTCACTCTTCCAACTTCTTCCATCGGGCAGGAGATACAGAAGTCTGAGAACACGCACGAACAGACTCAAAAACAGCTTCTTCCCCACTGTTACCAGATTCCTAAATGACCCTCTTATGGACTGACCTGATTAACACTACACCCTGTATGCTTCATCCGATGCCCGTGTTAGGTAGTTACATTGTGTACCTTGTGTTGCCCTATTATGTATTTTCTTTTTATTTTCTCTTCTTTTCATTTACTACATGATCTGTTTGAGCTGCTCGCAGAAAAATACTTTTCACTGTACCTTGGTACACGTGACAATAAACAAATCCAATCAAAGCCAATCCGATGTTGAGCCAAGAGGTTGAGGAGGAGCCCAGCTTTGGTTGACGCGAACCCGTCAGTCTTAATCAACAGCTAAGTAGGTGAGACGCCGACTCGCTCCACGCCAGCCTGCCCCCGCAGCTGGACACAATAGCCTGCTGGAAAGGAAGTCCTGCCTTCCAGAGCATCCAGCCAATTGGATTGGGCAGCGGCTCCAGGAGTGTAATGGTGGGCACTGCCAAGAAATAGGACCAATTGTCCCCTGGAGCAAGGGAAGTCCACAATATTGGCGGGGAGGGTTTGGCTAGTTCAGGGAGATGGCCGGGGGATGAGGGGATGGGGGGGGGGGGATGGGTGTTGGCAATCAGGCAAGTAGGCAGAAAGAGGGATTACTGTCCCCTGATGTGCAAAGGACACCCCCTCCGACGATAGTTTCCTTCCAGCCATACATTGCCGATGCCAACCACGCTAGGGAATGGGGAGCACATCATAGAATTTACAGTGCAGAAGGAGGCCATTCGGCCCATCGAGTCTGCACCGGCTCTTGGAAAGAGCACCCTAGCCAAGGTTAACACCTCCACACTATCCCCATAACCCAGTAAACCCACCCAACACTAAGGGCAATTTTGGACACTAAGGGCAATTTATCATGGCCAATCCACCTAACCTGCACACCTTTGGACTGTGGGAGGAAACCGGAGCACCCGGAGGAAACCCACGCACACACGGGGAGGACGTGCAGACTCCGCACAGACGGTGACCCAAGCCGGAATCGAACCTGGGACCCTGGAGCTGTGAAGCAATTGTGCTATCCACAATGCTACCGTGCTGCCCACATTATTGGGGTCAATTGACTTACTAACAAGCTTAATTGACCATTGATTATTTATTTGAATAGGGCGGGCAGGCTGCTGATTTCGGCGGCCCCTTATAGATTATCACAGAATTTACAGTGCAGGAGGAGGCCATTCAGCCCATCGAGTCTGCACCGGCTCTTGAAAAGAGCACCCTACCCAAGGTCAACACCTTCACCCTATCCCCATAACCCAGTAACCCCACCCAACACTAAGGGCAGTTTTGGACACTAAAGGCAATTTAGCCTGGCCAATCCACCTAACCTGCACATCTTTGGACTGTGGGAGGAAACCGGAGCACCCGGAGGAAACCCACCCAGACACGGGGAGGACGTGCAGACCCCGCACAGACAGTGACCCAAGCCGGAATCGAACCTGGGACCCTGGAGCTGTGAAGCAATTGTGCTATCCACAATGCTACCGTGCTGCCCCTTCCCACTTATCATGCTAAGGGGGTGAGTTTGGGCTGAGGGGGAACCTGATGGGGTTGCCATTCGCCCTATTTACTTGCCAAAAACACCCCAGCAGGGCCAGGTAAATCCAACCCAATTTGCCAGGCACCTTATAATGATGGTGCCATCAGAATGCGATTAAGCACCCGCTGGGTAAAAGTCCGCTCGATTTCCGGCTCTCGACCATTCAGGGATAAAACCTGGGAAAAGGGAAACTCGGTTTAATTACACACAATCAGGAGCTTACCCCAATACGGGGGAATAAATTGTTAGTGTCAGAATGGCCTGAAGTTGGAAAGGATCATTGATAGTTTACGTGAAGGGGTAAAACTGTGGTAGATAGAGTTTATGTGGGAACTGCAAGATCATCCACTTTATACCTCGGAAAGATTGAAGGAACACATTCTCTACGATGAGAAGCCAGGAGCAGGGAGATTTAGCGCTGTGTACAGAAATCGCTAAAAGCTGTCTGTGTCCATATGCAGCAGGACCTGGACAGCATTCAGACTTGGGCTGGTAAGTGGCAAGTAACCTTCATGCTGCACAAGGCAGTTCACTAAGAACCCTCTCAAGGGCACCTCAGGATGGGTATTAATACAGGCCAGCAATGCCCACATCCCATAAGTTGATGAAAAACAACACATGTCCAACAATAGAGAATTCAGTCACCTCCTGTGACATTCAATGGCATAACCATCACGGAATCCCCCACTCTCAATATCCTGGGGGTAACTATTGACCAGAAACTGAACTCGACTAGCCACATAAATACAGTGACTCCTAGAGTGGGTCAGAGGCGGCGAGTCCTGCAGTGAGTAACTCACTTCCTGACTCCCTTAAGCCTGCCCACCATCTACAGGCACAAATTAGGAGTGTGATGGAATACTCTCTCGTTGCCTGGGTGAGTGCAGCTCCAAAAACACTCGGGAAGCTCGACAGCATCCAGGACAAAGCAGCCCCGCTTGATTGGTACCCCTCCCACCACCTCCAACATTCAATCCACCCATCCCCGATGCACAATGGCAGCGGTGTGTACCATCTACAATATTCACTGCAGCAACTCGCCAAGGTTCCTTCAACAGCCTCTTCCAAACCCACGACCTCTACCGTGCAGAAGTACAAGGGCGGCAGATGCATGGGAACACCATCGCGTGCAAGTTCCTCTCTGAGTCACTCATCACCCTGACCTGAAACTATATCGGCCGTTCCTTCATTGTCGCTGGGTCAAAATCCTGGAACCCCCTCCCTAACAGCACTGTGGGTGTACCTACACCACATGGACTGCAGGGGTTCAAGAAGGCAGCTCACCATCATCTTCTGAAGGGCAACTAGGGATGGGTAATAAATGCTGATCTAACCAGCGACACCCACTTCCCATGGAAGAATAAAAAAGCAGAGCTGATGGACAGGCACGAAATAAGATTAAAAATCTGGATGGAATGTTGGCCTTTGTGTCAAGGGAGTAGGAATACATTGGAGTAAATGTTACAGCTGTGCAGAGCTCTGTGCTCAGTTCTGTGCACTGTGCATCAGGAAGGACAGAGAGAGGAAAAGAAAGGTTCAATTGAGAGGGAGAAAAAAAGGGACAGAAAGGAAAAATGAAAAATTCTAAAATTTGAAAGCGTTAAAATCACCTCCAACAAAAGACTGAACTACCTGGAGAAACAGTATAAATTGTCCACTCCCTTTCTGGGCCAGGGAGATTGATTGGCATTGCATTAACAATTGGCACGCTGCTACCTTTCTCCAGCAAGGTTTGACTAAAAAGAAAGAACTTATGGCCAGAATGATTCTTGAAGAAAATAGAAGAATTTTTTTCGGAATTAAAAACAGAACGAAAGATAGCGAGAGATCAATTTCAACCTTGCTTTGGGTAGGGGATCAGTTCAAAACTGTCAGGTGGCACGAAACTGAGAACAGAGAATAAGTAGTCAGGATGGTAACGGACCCCCAGCAGGTCCTAGACAGACTGGCTGGTGACATGAGTGTACACATGACAGATGACAATTACTGCAAAGAAATGTGAATTGATACATTTTGGAATGAAGAATGAGAGGAAGCAAAATAAAATAAACGGTAAGATTTTCTTTCAATTAAAAGATTATGCCAAATGTATATTAAAATAAAACACCTGGTCGGGCCCCAGCTGGAGGATTGCGTCCAGTTCCGGACACTGCATTTTAGGAAGGACGTCAAGACCTCAGAGAGGGTATAGAGGGAGATTTACCAGAATGGGACCAGCGATGTGGCAATTCAGTCACATGGAGAGACTGGGATTTTTCTCTTTAGAGGATTTAAAGTTAAAGTGATATTCAATGGAGCGTTCAACATTATGGAGGTCAAATAAGGAGTAGTAATCTCGCCAAGGCCCGTCTCTCAACACCATACTCCTGGCCACAGTCACGAACAAATCCAAGCCCGGGGTCCGAAAGAATACCGGCCAGGGTTGAAGCAGCGGGTTTGAGACTCCCGCTGCTCGTTTCCCATTGGGCGAGCTCCTGCCCACTCAATAGCAAAATTAGTACCCTACAAAGCCCACGGGGAGATCTACTGATGATCTCCCATGTCTGTCGTGGCCACCTTCACATGAGGAAAAACTGTTTCCAGTGGCTGGAGAGTTGGTAAGCAGAGGGACGCAGATTAAGCCACATGCCAGAACAACCAGAGGGGGAGATGAGGAAACTTGTTTTTACACAGCGAGTTGTTGTGACCTGGAAGGCATTGCCAGCAAGGGTGGTGGAAACAGCTCCAATAATAACTTCCAAAAGCGAATTGGAACAGTACTTAAAAGGATGAAACTTCACAGGGCTATGTGCGGACGCACAGGGGGAGTGGGGCTAATTGGATATTTCTTTCAAAGAGCCGGCACGATTTGTTTTGTATGATTTACGACGTTAGGAAATCATGTAGATCACGGGGCCCACAGGATGGGGTGATGGGCAAGCGGGGCTTGATGTGTGACAGTGGTAGGGTCATTGAAATCTGGAACTGCCTTCCCCCCCAAAAAGCTGTTGAATCTGGGGGTACAATGGAAAACATCAAAACTGAAATTGACAGATTTTTGTCGGGTAAGGGTCCTGATCCCAGCTGATGTTACTACTGGACAGCCAGGTCCCAGAATAGAACCCTGGCTCATGTACTAAACATGAAACGATTAACTAGAATTCACTACTCCTTCACCCCAGCTACACCATTCCAGATATATACAGATTTGTAAGGAAAACAGAAATTATAAAATGTACATCTTATGCTTTCATGCTCTCAAAATACATACACAGTCGTAATAAACCAACAAGGGAAATGTGGTCAGGCACCCCCCTCTCCCAGGTGCTTTCTACATTGTGAACCAACTTGTCTCACTGGAACTCTGACTTTCACACTAGGGTTTCCAAACTCCACTCTCGAAGAACATACTTTGAAACCTTCTCCCGCACAAGGACGTCTTCACCAAGGAGCCACTTCCTGGATTTCAAACTCTCCTTTCAGTATTCCTCTGTCCTCGATTGCCACGCGCATTCAAGCTTCCACACAATCTCTCAGGTATTCAGCCACACCAACAGAGCACCACTGCATCACAGGCTGTATTAAGGTGTCAACAACTTCAGAGACCTGGGGCGTCATTCTCCGACCCCCCAGAGGGTCGGAGAATGGCCGTTGGCCGCCGTGAATCCCGCCCCCGCCGGTTGCCGAAGTCTCCGAAGGGAGAAAAGTCGGCGGGGCGTTAATGTCGCCGCTGCCGTCGGAGAATATCACGGGTCTGCGCAAGGCAGCCGATTTTCGGCCTGCCGATATTCTCCCTTCTGGATGGGCCGAAGTCCCGTCGACGTGATGACTGTTCACGTCGACGTAAATTAAACCTCCTTTTCATCGGCGTGACCCTGTGCTCCAGGATCACGCCGACCAGCGTGGAGGTGAGTGACGGCCTGGGGGGTTGGCTCTGGGCAGGCGATGGCGTGGCCGCAGTCTGATTGCGTGAGGAGAGGTGTGTCTCGGGTTGTGTGTGTGTGTGTGCGGCGGGGGGGGGGGGGGGTGGTTAGAGTAGGCTGGGCTCCGGGGGAGTGCCGGGAGGGGGTCCGTGCCGGGGTGGAGGTTGGGGGGGGTCCGTGCCGGGGTGGAGCTTGGGGGGGGTCCGTGCCGGGGAGGGGGATGGGGGGTCCGTGCCGGGGTGGAGGTTGGGGGGGGGTCCGTGCCGGGGAGGGTGATGGGGGGTTCGTGCCGGGGTGGAGGTTGGGGCGGGTCCGTGCCGGGGAGGGGGATGGGGGGTCCGTGCCGGGGTGGAGATTTGGGGGGGGGTCCGTGCCGGGGAGGGGGATGGGGGGGTCCGTGCCGGGGTGGAGGTTGGGGGGGGGGGTCCGTGCCGGGGTGGAGGTTGGGGGGGGTCCGTGCCGGGGAGGGGGATGGGGGGTCCGTGCCGGGGTGGAGGTTGGGCGGGGTCCGTGCCGGGGTGGAGGTTGGGGGGGGATCCGTGCCGGGGTGGAGGTTGGGGGGGGTCGTGCCGGGGAGGGGGATGGGGGGTCCGTGCCGGGGAGGGGGATGCGAGGGCAAGTGAGTTGGTCCACCTGGCCAGGTGCCAGCCTCCAACAGTTGGACCCATGCGGTCCATGCCACCTGGCTGGGGGGAGGAGGGGATATGGGCAATGATGACATGTCGTCGTTCCCCTCCCCCCCACCAGGCCGTCATGTTTTCCGATCATCCAGCGATGTTGGCCGCCGTGGCGGCAGCTGCTCATGTCTATGTTGCCCCGGATGAGGAGGAGGAGGAGGAGGAGGAGCGTGCCAGAGAGGCGGCGCAGGCTGCCGCAGAGGGACAGGCGGCAGCCGCCCAGGCTGGAGGGACACCTGACCGACAGGACGAGGAGGGGGAGGAGGACGTCGCGGCCCCACGGCAACGGAGGCACCCGAGGGCGCCCCGTGTGTACCGGCCCTGGCAGTCATACCAGGACCTCACGGACCGGGAATGCAGGAGGAGACTCCGGATGAGGCGGGAAACCGTGGCACACATCTGCCACCTGCTGGCACACCTGTCACCGCGTGGCACTGGTGGGGGACACCCTCTCCCCGTGTCCGTCAAGGTTACGGTGGCCCTGAACTTTTATGCAACGGGGTCATTCCAGGCACCGAGTGGGGACCTGTCCGGCATATCGCAGACATTGGTGCATCGGTGCATCCGGGCAGTGACAGATGCCCTATATGCCATGGCGCACCACTACATCCACTTCCCCGTGGACCGGGCCAGCCAAGATGCCCGGGCCGTGGGCTTCTCTGCCGTGGCCGGGTTCCCCATGGTCCAGGGCGCGATCGATGGGATGCACGTCGCTGTGCGGCCACCTGCAGATAACAGGGCCGTGTTCACCAATAGGAAGGGGACCTATTCGATGAACATACAGGTGGTCTGCGACCACCGCATGATGATACTGCACGTCTGCGCCCGTTACCCAGGCAGTGTACACGACTCATACGTGTTGTCGCGGTCATCCATCCCCGGCATGTACGAGGGACGCCATCCCCGGCTGAGGGGCTGGTTGCTGGGCGACAGGGGCTACCCATTGTGATCGTGGCTGAAGACGCCTATACGGAGGCCACGCAATGAGGCGGAGAACCGCTACAATGATGCCCATGTAGCGACAAGGGGAGTGATAGAGAGGTGCTTTGGCGTGCTGAAGATGCGTTTCAGGTGCCTGGACCTCTCTGGGGGCGCCCTTCAGTATCGGTCAGATAGGGTCGGCCGCATCATTGTGGTGTGCTGCGTCCTGCACAACATAGCCCAGCAGAGGGGCGATGTGCCGCAGGCAGAGGAGGGCGGAGTGGAGGAGCAGGAGGAAGAGGCGCAGTCCTCCCCAGATGAGGGGGATGGGGGTAATGGTCAGGGCAGACGGGGTAGACACAGGCGGGTGGCTGTCCACCGTTACCGGCTGGCCCAGCGGGCACGGGACAGACTGATAGACGCCCGCTTCACTGACTAGATGGGCATGGGAATCGGGTAGTATGGCCACAGACCGCACACCATGGCAACAGCCGACCACCCCCATCCCCCACCCATCCACCCACCCAGCACCCTCACCCCCCTCCCCAACCCTACCCACCCCACCCGCATGCACACCACCCCCCCATTGCCGATCCACCTGCGGCACAACGGGCCGGGCTCACACAGTTGCGGGCGGACGCGTGTCTATTGCAGGCCATGGAGGATGATGACAACCCGCCCTGCGGTGAGCTCCTGGCTCTACATCGTTGGACTATGTCTGACCCATGGCCACAGTACCACCATCCATCCGGACCATCCCTGCATGCGGCTGTGACACTGCAGCGCACGGTCCCGTCCTCTGCCCGGGGGATGTTGATGGCGGCCCAGGGGGAAGGGGGCAGACTCACCTGGGGCTGAGGTAAGACCACCCCTCACACACACAGTTGCACTCAACGTACATGACACCCCCGCACGCTTTGGACAGAGCACAAAGGCAGCTTCGGTAGGTGTAACATTGACTTTAATAACCAAAGGCGTTCATGCACGTGCCCTAGCCCCTAAAACTCATCTGTGCCCTGCACCCGTGCCAACTTACTCAGTGTCTAATTGTTTGGCCTTACGGGCCCTTTGACTACGTCTACGTGGTTCCCCAGATGGTACAGCAGAACTGGAGGTGGACTCCTGTGATTCCTGCCCTCTGACACTGGATCCCTTTGGCGGCCGTTTCCTGGGGCGTCCTGGCCTAGATGGGCCAGGCTGCGGCCCGGGCGAATGGGATGGCGAGCTGCCAGCCTGTCCTGCCCGTTGCCCACCCGATGCACCTGGGACGGAAGGGGGGGAGTCCGAGGTGTCGCGGTGTACCGGGACCTCCCCTACAGGGGGAGCCGGGACGGACCACACCACCTCCTCCTCCCTCGGGGTGCCCGATGGCCCCCAGGCCTCTACATGGGTGGGGGATGCGAACGGACTGGCCATTCGACGCCCCCCCGACATCTGGCGCTGCCAGTCCTGGAGGCCCGTGCTGGTATCGACAGGGGTCTGCAGGTTTGCAGCCATGGAGCCCAGGGGGCTGGCAAACCCTGTCTGTGACAGTGCGACGCCGGCTCGCACATGGCCACTGGCGCCGATGCCCTCAGCGATGGCCTGCAGAGACTGGGCCATGGCCTGCTGAGACTGGGCCATGGCCTGCAGAGACTGGGCTATGGCGTTGAGCGCCTCTGCCATCTGGCGCTGGCACTGGCTCATGGCCTCCTGTGAGAGGGCAGCCATTTCCTGGGCCACAGACGCCGCCTGCACGGAAAGCCCCAGGCCTCGCAAACCGTTCCCCATGTCTGACACCGTCGCACCCATTGCCTCCACCGCGGACGCCACCCGTGCGGTGTCAGCTTGGGTGGCACGCATGACCGGCACCACTCCCAGCTCCTGGACGCGGGTTGGCTCCTCCACCTGCGACTGCAGCCGCCGCAAGCCGCCCGTCACCCTCTTCGCTCGTCTCCGGGTCGGTGGTTGCATCAGATCTATGTGTGGGTGTGGTAACTCCAGGAACCCGGGATCCATCTGGGCGGCAGATGTTCGCTTGGGCTGGGCTGCCCTCCGACCGCCCGGCCCCTCTGCTGCTCCTACCTCCACCTGCTGTACCGGGACGGCTGTGTTGTGCGCACCAGTGAGTGTACCAGACGCCTCATCACTAAAGTGCCCAACCGAGGTGAGTGTTTCTGCGATGGTGGAGGGTGTTGGTGACAGCAGTGGCGTTGTGTCGTGCTCTTCGTCCCACTCTGAGTCCATGGCACTTTGGGGTGGGGGTTCGTCTCCACCCATCCACTCTGAGTCACTGTCTGGTATTTCGTCTTCCTGGGTAGTGCTGTCCCGGGTAGGGGTGTCCTGGGCAGTGCTGTCCCGGGTCGTGGTGTCCCGGGTAGTGGTGTCCCGGGTAGTGGTGTCCCGGGTAGTGGTGTCCTGGGTAGTGGTGTCCTGGGTAGTGGTGTCCTGGGTAGTGGTGTCCCGGGTAGTGGTGTCCCGGGTAGTGGTGTCCTGGGTAGTGGTGTCCTGGGTAGTGGTGTCCTGGCTCGGATGTGACGGGGGCCTGTGGCTGCCCCCCTCGTCGCTGGGTGGTCGCTCCCGCACGTGACGGGGGTGTCGTCTCCCTGTTGCTCCAGGTCTCTCCGTCTCCCGTGGCCTCCGAGGGGCATCCTGCGGGCGTCGCATGCTGGAGGGTTCATGTCTCTCCGTCTCCCGTGGCCTCCGAGGGGCATCCTGCGGGCGGTCTGCATCTGCGGGGATGGGTGCCTGGACGTTTGGTCCTGCGATACACAATGAAGCATGCATGGTTAGACATCAGGCAGTGATCAGGTGATACGGGGGAGGGGGATATAGGGGAGGGGGGATATGGGGACGGGCTGTCGGTGGCTCACTTGCTACTCCGCCCCCGACCTCTGCATCAGCAACCTCCCGGTCGTCAGGTCCGCCAGCCAGTTCCAGGGCCCTTTCCTCGTGTTCGGTCAGTGGCCTCTCATCAGCGGGGCCTCCTCCAGTCCTCACATGCTCCCTATTGTTGTGTGCGCGCTTCTCCTGTGGGGGGGGGGGGTGGCAGGGGTAAAAGGCAACACTGTTAGGCAGGTATATGAATGCACGCCATCGGTTGCGCGTGCATTGCAGAGGTTAAGGTTAGGGCTGGATTCACTTGGGGATATGGGGGAGGGGGGATATGGGGGATATGGGGGAGGGGGATTTGGGGGAGGGGGATATGGGGGAGGGGGGATATGGGGAGCGGGTATATGGGGGAGGGGGGATATGGGGGAGGGGGGATATGGGGGATATTGTGGAGGGGGGATATGGGAGAGGGGGGATATGGGGGAGGGGGGATATGGGGGAGGGGGGATATGGGGGAGGGGGGATATGGGGGATATGGGGAAGGGGGGATATGGGGAAGGGGGGATATGGTGGATATGGGGAGGGGGGATATGGGGGAGGGGGGATATGGGTAAGGGGGGATATGGGGGAGTGGGGATATGGGGGAGGGGGTATATGGGGGAGGGGGATATGGGGGAGGGGGTATATGGGGGAGGGGTGATATGGGGGAGGGGATATATGGGGGAGGGGGGATATGGGGGAGGGGGGATATGGGGGATATTGCGGAGGGGGATATGGGGGAGGGGGGATATGGGGGAGGGGGGATATGGGGGAGGGGGGATATGGGGGAGGGGGGATATGGGGAGGGAGGATATGGGGGATATGGGGGAGGGGGGATATGGGGGAGGGGGGATATGGGGGAGTGGGTATATGGGGGAGGGGGGATATGGGGAGGGGGTATATGGGGGAGGGGGGATATGGGGGAGGGGGGATATGGGGGATATTGTGGAGGGGGGATATGGGAGAGGGGGGATATGTGGGAGGGGGGATATGGGTGAGGGGAGTTATGGGGGAGGGGGGGATATGGGGGAGGGGGGATATGGGGGAGGGGGGATATGGGGGAGGGGGGATTATGGGGGATATGTGGGAGGGGGGATATGGGGGATATGGGGAGGGGGGATATGGGGAGGCTCACCCTGCCTGCTCTGACGAGGTCGTTCACCTTCTTGTGGCACTGGGTGCCTGTCCGTGATGTCAGGGCCGCAGCGGTGACGGCCTCTGCCACTTCCCTCCACAGACGCTGGCTGTGGCGTGGGGCAACTCTGCGGCCGTGCCCGGGATACAGGGCGTCCCTCCTCTGCTCCACCGCGTCCGGGAGCGCCTCCACATCCCGTGACTCGAACCTCGGGGCTGAGCGGCGGCCAGCCATCCAGTCGGGTGTTGCAGTCGGGTGGGGGGGAGCAGCGCGGCCTTATGAGCCGTCACACCTTTCCAGGTTTGCCCCTTTCAGCTCTGTCTTTAACTGGAGGTCTCTCTCTGTCCCTTTTTTTATCTTCAGTGAACAGTACCCTGTTCAGATTCTGGTTCCTTGTCCCTTGGACTTCAGTATCCTGGGACTTCGATATTCATTCTGCAACTTTCTGGTCTTTAGATTCTGGGACTTGCTTTCTGCCCCTTACTCCATTATCCTGCCTGTGCAGTCAAATTCTGTGGAAAGTTTATTGCTTTTGGGTTACCTGATTCCAGACTGAACTCAAATGCTTCTGCTTTTCTATGGCCTTTGGTTGCTGAGCAACAGCCTGTTTTTGTTTTAAGCCCTGTGTTTGCTTTAAGGGTCATAAAACCTGATTACAGGCAAAGTTTAAAGTGAAACTAAAACCTATAGCCATGCAGGCACCTTTGCTTAACATGAAGTTACACTAAGGTTTCGGCTCTTTCTTAGCACACAAGTACAGAAACACAAATTAAGCTTAGATTTAAACTCATACCTTACTCCTAACACACAATGAAAATATAAATTATTTAAAATAACTCAATTTCCTAACAAAGGGGATTAAGGATACAGAACAAAGGCAGGTAAACGGAGCTACAATACAGGTCACCCATGATCTCATTGAAATGTGGAACAGGTTGAAGGGCTGATTGGCCTCCTGATACAGACCAGTACTGTTTGGATGAGCTGAAGTTTACAGAGACTGCAGCCTCCTTTTTCTCCTGGTGTACTTGAGGAAATCAAAGCAAAGGAAACTTTCCAAAAGTTGAAAAGGAGTTCCTGATTCCAGAAGGTCCAGAGTTGGGGATTGGGCCAAGATGCTCACACAAGAGATACAGCTGGGACGGAAGCTGGGAAACAGACTGGAATCAAACTTATGCTGGTTGGGTAAATCATATTTCCCCTGTTTTGCGTGTTATGTTTCAAGTACGTTTGTTTAATACTGGGTTTTGAAACCAGTAGGGTAGTTTGAGAAACGTTTTTTTTTGATGGATGAATGGGTCAGACGTTGTCCATTATCCGACGCAGGGCAGCTGAGGCTGATGATACCTAACTGGACGGCAGGGGTCAGGTGTCGGGGGAGTCAGTCTGCAGGAAGGAGGAATGAACGTATGTGTTTTATTTTTTCACTTTGGACATTTTTGTTTCTGATAGAAATATTGAAGGTTAGATTCTTTGACTATCCAGTGTTGTTGGAGGAAGGGGGGGGGCAACATTCAGGAACAATTCCAACTGAGGGTTTGCCCTTACCTTCCCAGACAAGGCTCCCAGGCAAGTCCTGGGAGAGGGATGATCAGAGTGAGGAATGGGAAAGGGGGGTGTGATCACAACGCTCATAGAGTCAGGGGAGCATTTCCTGATATCTGTTCATCGGTGATTAATGTTACCCTAGGGCCTTTCCATAGGCGCCAGGTTTTAATATCTTCTTAAAGTTGCTGCTCAGAATCAGACCCATTACCCCAACTCAGACTTACGCATTGTGCAATAAAGGATAGTATCTGTGGTGTTGGGTGTTCTGACACACAGATGAGCCAACACAGTTGCATATGGTACAACGCTTCTTTATTTAAACTTACTATTTACAGTTTGGTCTTTGCACTCTGCACGTGGGGGGTTCCCTGCTTGTGGTGTTTTAACAGCTCTTTCTTGTTCCCTTCTCCCCAGACCTACTGACCACCAGGTGTCGTGCTCGTGCTTTTTATATGGTTGGTGTTCTTGTCTGTGATTGGTTGTGGTGTTGTGTACTCTGATTTGCCTGTTAGTGTGTCCATCATGATGTGTGTGTTTGAATATCATGACATCCCCCCTTTTTACAAAGATATGTGCCTACGTGGTGATAAATATGATCGTGTCGTGAGTGCATCTAGGAGTGTGTGTGTGTCGTGTGCAGCATGTGCATATGACGGAACTATGTACATGGGGCGATGTCGGGTGCGTCACATGAGCCAAGTTGTACCATAACATAACATAAATGCGAACGAGAGAAGAAGAAAAAAAAACTTGAACAGTTGTCCAGTCAGACGACCTCTGGAACGATAAACAACAACAGGTTATCATGTAAAATTGTGCAACTTGTTAAACATATGAACGGTATTATAAGTCCAGTCTAATGGGCTTGCGACGAGTTCAGGTTGACCGTCAGGGTGGCACACCACTCATCGGCTGGATTGATGGCATTGACCTTGTTGACATCAATGACGGAAACTCGGAAGGCATCCTGGTCATCTGCATCACTTAACTGGAAGTCTTGATGCGTGGGCTGGACGGTCCTGACTCGCCTGCGAGGTTGTCGAGGATGCGCCGGATCCATGGGTTGAGCCGAACGACAGTGGGCTGCGTAGTGGCCCATCGTGGCACATCTGTGGCACTGTCGGTTTTTTGCAGGACATTGCCCTTTTAAATGTAGAGCTCCACAATTGCCGCACGTCATGACGTCACGGCGTTCGTTGCGCCACTGCGCATGCGCAGTGCGATCTTGCGGTGGGCGTGCCTGCGCAGTGCGTCCCTCGTTGTGGCCGTTATTTTTGGCGCGCACCTGCGCGGGAGACCGCGAAAAGCGCGGGAAGCGGCCGCTGTCGTCCGGGCCGTGGGTCGGGAAGTAATCGACGGCCTGGATGCGTTCGACGTCGTGGGCGGCCTGGCTTGCCGATTCGACGGCTGGGGACCCCCTCCGTGCCAACTCGGACGCCTGAAATCGGGCAAAACGGCAGGTAGCATTTTCGTGGAGGACACAGGCTTCCACAGCAGACGCTAAGGTGAGGCTTTTCATTTTAAGAAGCTGCTGGCGTAGGCCACTCGAGGCAACGCCAAAAACAATCTGGTCCCTGATCATGGACTCTGTGGTGGTGCCGTAACCGCAGGACTGCGCTAGAATCCGGAGGTGCGTCAAAAAGGGTTGAAAAAGCTCCTCCTTACCTTGCAGGCGTTGCTGAAAGAGGTATCTTTCAAAACTTTCATTTACTTCAACTTGAAAGTGCTGGTCCAGTTTGAGGATGACCGTGTCATATTTGGCTTGGTTTTCGCCTTCTTCAAACACCAGCGAGTTGAAAACGTCGGTTGCGTGTGGACCTGCGTAGAAGAGGAGCATTGCAATCTTCGAGTCATCCGAGACATTCTGTTTTTCGGTGGCACGGATGTACAGGTCAAATCGCTGCCTGTAGAGCTTCCAGTTGGTACCTAGGTTCCCCGTGACTTGCATCGGCTGCGGTTTGCCGGTGTGGTCCATGTCCAGAATGGCAGGTTAGTAGGCAGGTATCGATCCACTCCTGTACCATGTGGTGTTGGGTGTTCTGACACACAGATGAGCCAACACAGTTGCATATGGTACAACGCTTCTTTATTTAAACTTACTATTTACAGTTTGGTCTTTGCACTCTGCACGTGGGGGGTTCCCTGCTTGTGGTGTTTTAACAGCTCTTTCTTGTTCCCTTCTCCCCAGACCTACTGACCACCAGGTGTCGTGCTCGTGCTTTTTATATGGTTGGTGTTCTTGTCTGTGATTGGTTGTGGTGTTGTGTACTCTGATTTGCCTGTTAGTGTGTCCATCATGATGTGTGTGTTTGAATATCATGACAGTATCTTCCTTGATTTGTATGCGATGCCTCTATTCATAAACTCAAGATCCCATGTACTTTTTAACACATTTTCCCACCTGTGCTGCCCCCTTTAGAGGTTTGTATGCCTACGTCTCCAGTGTCTCTCTGCTCATGTACCTCCTTCACAATCGTACGATTTATTTTATGCAGCCCCTCTTTCGTCCTTTCAAAATATAATGCATTGATTGTGCCTTTAAGTTAATAAAATTTCCCATGATGTTTCACAGGCGTGTAATCAAACACAATTAGATGCTCAGCCACATAATGACAATAATATTAATTTTTATTGTCACAAGTAGGCTTACATTGACACTGCAATGAAGTTACTGTGAAAATCCCCTCGTCGCCACATTCCGGCGCCTGTTCGGGTACACAGAGGGAGAATTCAGAATGTCCAATTCACCTAACAAGCACATCTTTCGGGACCTGTGGGAGGAAACCGGAGCACCCGGAGGAAACCCATGCAGACACTGGGAGAGCGTGCAGACTCCGCACAGACAGTGACCCAGCCGGGAATTGAACATACATTTTAATTGTATGCGGAGTCTGCACGTTCTCCCCGTGTCTGCGTGGGTTTCCTCCGGGTGCTCCGGTTTCCTTCCACAAGTCCTGAAAGACGTGCTGTTAGGTAATTTGGACATTCTGAATTCTCCCTCTGTGTACCTGAACAGGTGCCGGAATGTTGCGACGGGGGGATTTTCACAGTAACTTCATTGCAGTGTTAATGTAAGCCTACTTGTGACACTAATACAGATTATGAGAAAATTATTATAATGGTTATAAAGCATTTTGGGAAATCTTCAACTCTTGAAATGTGCTGGTCTTTCGGGTTTTTTTAGTGTAAGCATTCTCACCTTATAATTCGATAAACTCCATTTGTTTCCTGTGAAAAATGGAGCAGAAAATAAAATAGCCTTGATTAATATTCCATGGCGGCCTCGACATGCACCTGGTCACCACGTTAGACAGCAGGAGAAAACACTCTGTGCAGTTATTTTAGGCTATCCGGAAAAGGTACATGGTTCTGGAGTCAGTTGAAGCTACCTTCATAGACTTCACAAAACGCCCTGTCAGAATGGAGGGTATTGTCTTGTTCTTTGCTTTACTTTACCCCGATGGCTTTGCTGCGTAGTGTTTTTGAAAAAAAAATATTTTTATTAAGGTATTTGCAAAAATGTTTATAACAATAACAAAAACAATAACATTAACACGGTAAAATAAACATTTCCCCACCCGACCCAATCCTCTCACACCTCAACCATCTAACACCGATCCTCGTGCACCACCCCCCCCCCCCCCCCCCTTCAGAATGCTGCTTCTGCCAACAGTTAAATTTTCCCCGAGAAAGTCGAGGAACGGCTGCCACCTCCGAGAGAACCCCAACATTGACCCTCTTAAGGCAAACTTTATTTCCTCAAGTCTGAGAAACCCAGCCATGTCACTGACCCAGGTCTCCACGCTCGGGGGCTTCGAGTCCCTCCACATTAAAAGGATCCGTCTCCGGGCTACCAGGCAGGCATGTTGTTAACTTGCTGTTGTCTCTTAACTTTGCTCTGTTTAATTATGTTTGCTCAAGAGTCGCCAGGTATCTTTCGACACCGCCACAAGGTTCAGAACCGAATACTGATCAAAGGCTCGATACACCAGTTAGTAAGTTCAAAAGCAATGCTCATTTATTTACACACAGTCAAATATACTCATGCATAAAACACTGCAACCTAAACTATCACTATTGCTAAAAGCCTATACTTAGCTTCGGGTGCCCACTCAGTCAGAGGAACAATGGCCGTTGTTTGGTTCTGAGGCTGCTGGGTTGAGCTGTTTACAGGGGTAGCAACTAGGAGTGTCTATCTCGTAATGTGCGTTGACTTGGGGCTTACTTGGTCTGGAGCAGCTTTGGCAGGTCTCTCCTCGCTGAGAGCCAAGGCCAAGAGAGCGATTCTGTCTTGGGGAATCCTTCTTATACCCAAAAGGGCTTCGCGCGCTTTTGGGCGAGCCTTGAACTTGGCCCCAATTAATTGGGCCGTTTCCCAATCATTCCTAGAGATTTTCCTCCAATGGAGGGGTGGATTCCCTGGTTGCTGGGCGTGTCCTAGGTGGCCGTTGGTCTGCTTTGTTTTAGTCTCCTCTAGCGCCGGGATGTCTGTCTTAGCATTGTTTACCTAAATGTTGCCTTTTGTTCCCGGGGATGGCTCATTAGTATGTAGATGGTTCTGCAGTACCGGTCCTGTCTGAGAGCTACAGCTCTAATCAACAGACAGACCTTGCACCTGCTTGCTTTTTCGGTATTGTCCAATTTCCCCAAGTGTCCATTTTGTAATCGGGACGTGGCCATCCCAGATGGCTACAGGCAAAGGCCAGGTCGTCGGCCTCTGTCACTCCCTGAACTCCCGGATCTTCTGACACTCCAAAGATCGCTACTTAAGGACCCGGCACCGCCCGTGTTTCTAGCACCGTGGACATTGCCTTCGCAAACCCCTGAGCTTCAGGCATGCCCAGAACATGTGGGCATGGTTTGCCGGGGTTCCCGCGCACCTCGCACATCTATCTTCTACCCCGAAAAACTTGCTCATCCTCACCGCCGTCATGTGTTTTGCTGCGTAGTGTTGATCAAAGAGCAGCAAGCTTTGTTAAAAAAAAACTACTTTATTTAACACTACTAACTGGATTCAACACTTATCCCGTAGATAAATAACTAATAAACTACTCTCATCGACAACTAAACTCACTACCAGTTTAAACGACTATCTGTTCTCTCTCACTATCTTCAGTCTGTCTAGCTAACTCCTCACTCCTTCTGCTACCACCTTCTCCAACCTTCTGTCCCACAAGACTAAGCATCATCCCTTATATACTCAAACGACGAGCTTCCTCTAGTGGCTGTCTGTATATATTTCATTAACTCTTGCATTACCTTCATGTATGATAATACCACAGATGTTTGGTTACCTCAGCTTTTTAGAGGCAGTTTGTGGTCATCTCTTTCATACTGAGACTGTTATGGGCGCAATCAGGACTGACAGTGAAAGTGAATGTGGCCAGACTCTGGGGGCTGGATTCTCCGCCGGCGGGGTGAACCTGAAATGTGGCGTGGCCGGGCGGAGAATCCCGCCCTACGTGCCTGAGTTACTTCTTTGTTTGTTTTGACCGTGTGGTCAAACCCAGGCCATCACAGTTTTGTTTTAGCAGCAAGAGATTCCGGCCGTCAATGGCTTTTGTTTCTCGGAGTCAATTAAGCAGAATCAAAGCGCTTCTCAGATCACTGACAGTGAGACACTTATGATTCCTTGCTCTTCAATAGAAATTCCCTGCTAATGAATTGTTCCGTTGCGAGTTACAAAAGCGGATTTTCAACAGCCGGTTAAGGTGTTAAAGAACCTCTGTGGCCAATTTGGGGTCTTGAGCAGAATCGTCACTTTAGCTCTTGATTTAGTCTAAAGATGCCGCCTTGGTAGAGGGGCTGCCTCGGGCTGCTTCCTCCAAGGATCATTAAGTAATTGATTGTCACTTGCATTGTGTACTGGTGCTCATTGATGAGATGCACAGCATGTTTGCTGGACAGTGGCCCAGCGACTTCTTAATAACTGGGCAGCACGGTGGCGCAGTGGGGTTGGCCCTGTTGCCTCACGGTTCGATCCCGGCTCCGGGTCGCTGTCCGTGTGGAGTTTGCACATTCTCCCCGTGTTTGCGTGGGTTTCGCCCCCACAACCCAAAGATGTGCAGGGTAGGTGAATTGGCCGCGCTAAATTGCCCCTTAATTGGAAAAAATGAATTGAGTACTCTAAAATTTCTTTAAAAAAAAAACAGTGACCAACTGATTGAGCTTAATCTTTGCTCAGGTAGCTGAGGGGTTCATGTGCTGCTGGCAGGCCAGTTGAGTTTTACTGTTCACGTACCGTTCAAAACACACCACGAGAGTTTCCCAGACACCTTGTCAACACTTCACCAACATTTATTCTGGAAATACTCTCAAGACCAATCTACAGGGATCGAGTGCTGTGCTGGGACTGAGATAAGCAGGTATTTCTTCACTCAAAGGCTGGTGAATCTTTGGAATTCTCTACCTCAGAGAGCTGTGGATGCTCCATCGCTGAATACATTTAAGGCGGAGAGACAGGAGAGAGGACAAGGTGTCCTCTGATGCCCCCGCAGAACAGGATATCCCTCCGCCTCCTCCCCCTCCTCTATACGAATTGACAAAAGAACCAGAGGGAGAGATGAGGAAAATTTATTTTAGCAGAGCGAGTTATGGAATGCTCGGTGCTAAAGGGCGGTGGGAGCAGATTTAATAGTCACTTTCCAAAGGGAATTGGACAAATATTTGAACAGGACCAATTTGGAGGGTGATGTTGAAATTAGAGGTGAGCAAGTCTAATTGGCTGTGCTTTCAAAGGGACAGCACAAGAATGATGGGCTGAATGGCCTCTTGTGTTCCTCTGTAATTCTATAAACTATTGATGGCACACATTGAGTATCAAACTGGGAATTAAAATTTGTCCGAACACTTTGAAAAAATTGCAATATGTTTCATAAAGGGCAACAGTGCCATTTACTGGCATAAAAACAATATTACAGGAACATTTCTGTTCTTGAACCACAAATTCAATAATTGCCCAAAAAGCTGACGCAACATACATCAGGTTCACAGCGTGAAGAAAATCTCCCCTTCCTCTACACTTCTCAAACGGAAACATGGGGTTGGTTTCTCCGCCCCACCGTGCCACATTTCTGTTTCACCCCGCCGGCGGGGTTCTCCGTTACGCTGGCTGGTCAATGGGGTTTCCCATTGTGGGGCCATCACGCCGGCGGAGAATCCAGCCCTTGACCGTTACTAAGAGCGTACAAAGACGTGTGGCTGGGAAGTTCCCCTCCAAGCCACTCACCATCCTGACTTGGAAATATATCGCCGATCACTCACTGTCCCTGAGTCAAAACCCTGGGATCCCGATCCCCCCCCCCCCACCCCCTAACAGCAGGGTGGCAGACCCAACACCATACAGACTGTAGCAGTTTCTCATTGTATATTGCAATGTCTCAATAAAAGAAAAAAGAAAATAGTTTCTGTAGTGCCTTCCACGGCTTTGAAACATTCCAAAGCATTTGCTAGTCTACAACAGTGAGTAATGTCATGTTTCAAACATGGCAGCTAAGCTACGCACTGCAAACTCCCGCTGCCTCAGGAAGGCCCCACCCAGGCTTTGCCTTCTTCCCGACCCTTCCATCAGGCAGAAGGTACAGAAGTCTGAAGACCCGCACATCCAGACATAGGAACAGCTTCTTCCCCACAGCTACCAGACTCCTCAACGACTCCCCCTCGGACTGATCTGTTCCCTGTAAGAACACTATTCACGACTCCCTATGCTGCTCTTGCTCATGTATTTGCTTTGTTTGGCCCCTTGTTCCGCACTGTAACCACTCACTGTTTGTCGATGTACCATTTGTCAATGTTCTCTGTTGATTATTTTTGGGTCTACTGTGTACGTACTGTGTACGGTTCCCTCGGCCGCAGAAAAAAACTTTTCACCGTACTTGGGTACATGTGACAATAAATCAAATCATCACCAAATCATCATCATCACCAACTCCCCCAAGCAGTACATATAAACAGCTGGATTAGACAATTCAGCCCCTTGAGCCTGCCTCAACATTTGGTACATTTATAGAATTCTTACAGGGCAGAAGGAGGCCATTCGGCCCATTGAGCCCGCACCGACCCTCTGAAAGAGCCCCACCGAGGCCCACTCTCCTGTGTTAACCCCATAACTCCACCTAACCTGAACACCTTTGGACACCAAGATTCAATTTATCGTGGTCAATCCACCTAACCTGTGCATTTTTGGACTGTGGGAGGAAACCCACACAGACACGGGGAGAAAGTGCAAACTCCACACAGTCACACAAGGCCGGAATTGAACCCAGGTCTCTGCTGCTGTGAGGCAGCAGTGCTAACCACTATGCCCCCTGTGACTGATTATCACTGATCTGATTACAGCATCTACTTTCAACTCTTCTTTCCTGCCTGCTCCTGATAAACTTTGACTCCCTTGTCCATCAATAATCTAACTCAGGCCTGGAGATCTTCAATGACGGAGCCTCCACTGCTCTCTGGGAAGAGAATTCCACAGATTCAGGACATTCTGAAATAAAAAAGATCTCCTCAAATGCGCCTTAAATGGGAGACTCTGCATTGGTCTCGTCTTTCCCATGAAGGGAAACATCCTCTCAACATCCAGCCTGATGACCCCCCTCAGAATCACATCTGTTTCAGTATGACCACCCCACATTCTTCTGAGCGCCAATGGAGTCAGGCCAAACCTTTCCTCGGAAGACTACCTCTCCTTGCAAGAAGTCAGTTGGGTGAACCTTTTCTGAACTGAATCACCGAATAACATAATTGCTATGGTCGTGCCATTCAGCCCATCTTGCCTGCAACTGCTTCTCAAACAGTTAAATCCTGACTTAACTAAGGAGACCAAAATGATACACCATACTCTAGATGTGGTCACAGCAAAGCCCTGTCCAGCTGCAGAAAAACATTCCTGCTTTTGTATTCCATTTCCCTTGCAATAAACATGAGCATTTAATTGACCTCTTTGAGTAAGACGTTTATTATATTGATTTTTAATTAATTGGTAGGAAACAGGACTTGAACTTCTAAAGAGACAATTTTTTAAAAAACAGTCTAAAGTGATTCCAACATGCTCCAAGATGGCTGCCATGAATCGACCATGACTGTATATTTCACATTCCAACCCTATGGGATTGCGAGGAGATGGCAACGCTGCATAATTCACCAAAGACAATGGCCACGCAACCACCCTCCCTATTGGCCACTATTTGCCGGGGATTGTGTGCTCCTGTATAATTGGCTCAGACCCTGTCACATGGGCCCACGAGACCACCCCTTTAAAGGGCCACGCTACCACATCTCTCCCCACCTTTAGTCCCTTACTTAACAACATGATAACTATTTACAATATGATACACATTAGGGATAACAACTTAGGGAAAGAGGGTCAGTCCATTAATGAGTCAATCGGTCTGGGGACCTCCGGATCCTACTTGATCTCCTTAACAACACAGATGGTCTTTCACCCCTGGAACAGTCGAAACTTCCGAAGCAGGAGCGGTGTTCCTCTCTCAGCATCCAGTAAGCAGACCAGCAAGTTCACCCCTCGATGTAGGTACAACAGGCAAAGCAGCCTCCTGAACCCTTCACCCCTCTTGTACAGGGACAGCCACAACATTAGGATTCCCCCTCTCTGGACTAGGTGCCGCCGACCTCTGACCCTTTATGCGGTCCACATGCTCTTTAAATGTCCGACCAACCTCTTTAACAACACGCAAAACAGGTCCTGAGCGGGCCACGATGAACCCGGCTGACCAAGGTGGTCCCGAGGCAAGATTCCAGAGAGAAACGGGGTCCCCCACCCACAACAACCTGTCTCCTTTCTAGCCGGATGCTGGTCCGTCTGGGAGGCCTGGCGTCCTCCACCCTCGCCGCCAAGTTTAGGTGAGTCCGAAGACTGCGGCCCATCAGGAGCTTGGAGGGTGTCAAGCCCGTCGTTGAATGGGGGGTGGTTTATAGGACAGTAAAATACTGGAAAGTCGCAGGCGTAGCGGCCAATCTGATTGCCTGCACATTGAGTTTTTACAAGTCTGCACAGCCTTTTCGTCCAACCGATTGGAGGAAGGGTGGTGTGACGCCAGCTTATGTGCCGGATCCCATTAGCCGGGACAAAATTGGAATTTGATCCCTGTGAACGGAGTCCCATTATCCAAGACGATGGACTCTGACATACCATGAGTTGCAAATAGATGATGTAAGGTGGCGACCATTGCTGACGAGATTGTGCGGCCCACCAGCTGAGCCAATAACCACTTGGAGTGGGCATCGACCTGGACATTAGGCCCAGAAAAAGTCCTGCATAGTCTACAGGGACCCTGGTCCAGGGATGAACTGGCCATTCCCAGGGTGGATGCTGGCTGATGGAGGTAATGACTGCTGGGTCTGACATGGGGTGCACTACATTACCAAGCCCTCAATAGCCTTCTCGATGCCACACCACCATATGTAGCTGTGCGCCAGCAACTTCATCTTAGTTTGGCCAAGTGGGGGCACGGCAGCTCTTGGGGGAGGTGGTCCCAAGTTGGGGCCATCAGTGATTCCCACAAAATCATAGAAAAGCTACACCGAAGGAGGCCATTCGGCCCATATTGTCCATGCCAGCCCGAGGACACCCAGGTGCCCTTTCTAACCCCACCTTCCTGCACCCTGTCCTTAGCCCTGCAGCTTACAGCCCTTAAGGTGCAGATTCAGGTACTTTTTAAAATGAGTTCAGGGTCTCTGCCTCCACCACCAACTCGGGCAGCGAATTCCAGACTGTGATTGTGGGAGGGGGAGGGGGCTGCAGTGTTATTCTGAGATTGGGGTGCTCTTACAAAATGGTGCCCTGATCTCCGTGGATCTGGCCTTGCTGGCCTCTTTGGGCCCCACGGCGAAAATCACTCCTGGGTCCAAAAGAATTTCTAAGTGCGGGTGGATTGCGGTCTAGATCACGCTAATCCAACCGGCGGGAATCGCACCTCATTTCCCACTGGGGAGACCAGACTTTGGGAGAACTGTGGCCGCTGTTTCAATTTCTGGTAATATAAATATAAGATAATGACCGAGTAATCCAACAGGGAATTCAGGAGAAACTTCTTTATCGCTGTAAAAAATACATTTTTTGTGGAAGCTCTTCATTGTGCGCTCATCAATATATTCACAAGAATACAGTGCAAGGGAAATCAACAAATTTATACTGTATGAGAGTGCTGATTGGTTGGCAAGTGGACCCTCTTACTGGTAGAGGCATTGCGAAGGAAAATGTACCAGTTGATGATGACTGACAGTTAACTGCTAAGCATTGTCTGAAATTTAAACCATGCAGCTCCACTCTGATTGGCCATGAGGAATGAACCAGTGGGCTGCCACTTATTTTGTTTAGCTAAAACAGTCACAATGTGTGTACACGTTCTTTCTGTCTGCAAAGAACAGGGTCCTGTGTATATGTACCTTCCAGTGCACACAAATGCATCACATGTGGAGCCCAACTGACGATCTTAAATTGGTTGTCAGTGTAATTTTTAGCACACCCAGGATTATTTAGTAAATGCTGGGCAATCGCAGAGTCATATCTAATGTTGGCTGCGATGTTTTGAGTTTTGCAAGCACGGCCTGTTTGGGTACGGTCTGTTATTTGCCCATTGTGAACAGCGGCTGGGACATACTGTTGATCTTTGGGACTTACGGTCCACACCCCCAGCATCACACATTTAGTGCGTGGGGAAAAGTTTAGAACAGATGTGCGAGGCAAGTTTTTTTACACAGAGTGTGGTAAATATATGGAACGCGCTGCCTGGGGAGGGGGTGGGAGCAGGTACGATAGCGGCATTTAAGGGACATCTAGACAAATGTATGAATAGGGTGGGAATGGAAGGATACGGACTCCGTAAGTGCAGATGGCTTTAGTTTAGGCAGGCACCATGGTCGGCGCAGGATTGGAGGATTGAAGGGCCTGTTCCTGTGCTGTATTGTTCTTTGTTCTTTGTTCACACTGGCACTGAAATTCATATATCACATTACTCATTTATGTGATAGATAGGACACCTTTTTTGGCCTGACAGTGGCAAATATCACTGGTCTTGCGGCTGCACAGCAACTGTGTGAAAAAGCAAGCTTCACCCGTTGATCAAATTTTTAAGATCCTGGGGCGTCATTCTCCGACCCCCCGCCGGGTCGGAGAATGGCCGTTGGCCGCCGTGAATCCCGCCCCCGCCGGAGATTGGGCGGGGGCGGGAATCGGGCGCGCCCCCCCGCTCAATTCTCCAGCCCGAATGGGCCGAAGTCCCGCCCAGAAATTGCCTGTCCCGCCGGCGTAAATCAAAGCTGGTATTTACCGGCGGGACCAGGCGGCGTGGGCGGGCTCCGGGGTCCTGGGGGGGGGCGCGTGGCGATCTGGCCCCGGGGGTGCCCCCACGGTGGCCTGGCCCGCGATCGGGGCCCACCGATCCGCGGGCGGGCCTGTGCCGTGGGGGCACTCTTTCCCTTCCGCCTCCGCCACGGCCTCCACCATGGCGGAGGCGGATGAGACTCTCCCCACTGCGCATGCGCGGGAAACTGTCGGCGGCCGGTAACGCTCCCGCGCATGCGCCGCATTTCTGCGCTAGCTGGCGGGGCACCAAACGCCATTTCTGCCAGCTGGCGGGGCAACAAACGCCATTTCCGCCAGCTGGCGGGGCGGAAATCCCTCCGGCGCCGGCCTAGCCCCTCAATGTTGGGGCTCGGCCCCCAAAGATGCGGAGCATTCCGCAACTTTGGGCCGGCGCGATGCCCGTCTGATTGGCGCCATTTTTGGCGCCAGTCGGGGGACATCGCGCCGTTGGGGGAGAATCTCGCCCCTTGTCCTTACAGGGTAATCTGAAGTGGGCTGGCCACTTTTCAAAACCAAAATTGATGGCCTTAGGCCCATTCATGCGTTTGCTCAATATACAGTGTGAAATGATCTGCTCAGGGCAGTCATTACCCTCCAGGAGGCCTTTGGTGTGAATGATTTCAGCATCGAGCTTGCATAGTGAGCAAATGGCTTGGGGCCCCATTTACGAGGTTGCCGATAAGGCCAATCTTATACCTTGTGGAACTGTAAGAAACCTAAATTGACCAGCAAAGGGGTTCTCTACCACCATCTACTTCAAGCCTACCTTCACTGGTTGCAGTGTGGCTCAATTTGAAACAATGCTTGACAGTTAACTGTCGGCTACCATCAACTGGTGCATGCACCATGACGATGTTCTACCAATCAGAGTCCACTTGCCAACCAATCAGCATTCTCTTCCATTAGAGTATAAATTTGCCAATTTCCCTTGCATTGTATTCTTGCAAATGTCTTGATGAGTGCAAGATGAAAAGCTTCGACAAAAATTGTCTTTTTCAGCAATACTCAAGTTCAGTACGACCGAGGAATGTCTTCACCCAGAGAGTGGTGGAACTTGCTCCCACAGGGAGTGGTTAAGGTGAATGGTATCGATAGCTTTAAGGGGAAGCTGGATAAACACACGAGGAAGAGAGGATTTCAATGGCTATGCTGATAGGGTGAGGTGAAGAGGGGGTGGGAGGTGGGTGGTGTTGCGCAAGAACACCAGCATGGACCAGTTAGGCCGAACGGCCTGTTTCTGTGCTGTATGGGATCTTCGGACAGTATTTCAATCCGAGTACTCGGAGCAGCTGAAGGCAAAGAAAGACCGTGTTCACCATTTTCGCACCATCCGATTTCAGACACGGCGAGCATGGAGGATTTAATGCCTTGTCTATGAACCACTGCCTCAGGCGGCTGATGATTCAGTGACTGCTTAAAATGATATACGATTTACAGTTTACTATGGCTTGGCCCAGAATCCAAATGTTATCTGTTTAAAAACGGCTTATCTTGCCCGGAGGTTTTCTCTCTCGGATTAACAGCAGTATACTGCCTCCCAAAGTAGATTGGACAGGACATTTAAACAGAAATTTCTAGACCACAAGCTGTGACAAAGCTATTCAATCACAACCGATTTCAAATGAAGTACGATACAAGGGAATGCACAGGAAATACACCCGGCATGTATAGAGGGAACTGAATACCACAGAGTAAGGGACAGGGCTGTGAGAAGAGAACAATGTTGCGGGATTAGTTTCAATTCCTTTACCAACGTGTTGCCAGGGACATGAGGGAGTTAAACGGCCTCCTCCTGTTCTGCGAAATTTTGATTCCACAGAGGAAAATGCTCACTCTCACGTCTCTGCAGTACACCAATTGTACAATTTTCAACAGCCTTCGGGCGGAGTTTCAAATCTCCACTTTGTGTGGAAAAACAAATGCTTTCTGGCAACACCCATCAAAATAGCGAGCTCCAGGGTGGCACAGTGGGTTAGCACTGCGGCCTCACGGCGCCGAGGTCCCGGGTTCGATCCTGGCCTCGGGTCACTGGCCGTGTGGAGTTTGCACATTCTCCCCGTGTTTGCGTGGGTTTCGCCCCCACAACCCAAAGATGTGCAGGGTAGATGGATTGGCCACGCTAAATTGCCCCTTAATTGGAAAAGATGAATTGGGTACTCTAAATTTATTTTAAAAAACAGCGAGCTCCAATTTTAAGATGATGCCCCTACCGAATGACTTCTTCTAATTACTTTAGGCAGGATGTTACTGTGTGGAAAGGATTGATGAGAATGGATCAGAGATGAGGGATTTGCGTTACCTGAATAGATTGGAAAAGTTGGGCTGTAATCCTTGAAAAGGTTGAGAGATTTGATAGGGGCATTCAAATTCATGAAGGTTTTGGACAGAACAGGTTGGGGGAAACACGGTTCCCATTGGATGAAGGACCATGAACCAGAGGACACAGACTTCAGGTGATTAGCAAAAGAACCAAAGGTGACATGAGGACTACTTTTTTTAATGCAGTGAATGGTTAAGAGAGAGGCAGATTCAATTGAGGCTTTCAAAAGGGAATTAGGTGGGACCTGAAGAAGGGGAATCTGCAGTGTGTCACGGTGACGGATTAAGAAAAACGCAGAATTACGTGCGGAAAGATTGGACGTGATATTTTTTTTAAATGGACGCAAACCCCAAAGGTGGCTGAGAATGTACCGCCAGCCACTGACAAAAAGACTGCTGCAGGGTGATTCTCTAAGGGACAATCGAACCCCTTCCTGTTTCCAGACAAGGTAATTCTATAAGGAACCAGAGCCTGATTACCATCTCCAGTAAAGACAAACGCACGTAATGGCCACCGCACCTCAAGAAATCCTGTGTGCAATGCCTAGACGGAATTGTGGATTCACTATCCACTTGGAATATACAAAGGTTGGGTTTAAAATCAGCAAAGAAAGTTGTCTCGGGATCTGTGTGTGTGTGCTCTGTGAGGATAGGCAGCTGGAGGTTTTTCGCACTGAGGGTGTGTGTGTACCGGCAGTGCCCCTGCAAAACATCAATTTTTGCCGATACATCCCGAATCTCTCTCTCTGCATGTGAAAGGCAGCTCAGGCAGCAAAAGGATCCCAGTTGAAATTTGGAACTGGTGAGTTTTCCAGCCAAAGCACAGAACACTAGAATTCCCCCTCGGTGTACCCGAACAGGCGCCGGAGTGTGGCGACGAGGGGATTTTCACAGTAACTTCATTGCAGTGTCAATGGAAGCCTACTTGTGACACCAATAAAGATTATTATTGTAAGAACCAACTATTCGCCTGCTGAGGTCAACTCCACAGGAAGATCTAAGCTGACTCTCTGCCGACCAAAATCAACTCTATTTGAATCAAATCATAATGGCTGCACACACTTCACCATCTATTCCTCACAAATCAAGGACTGTTCCATAGACCTTTATAGTTATATTTACTTACTATTGGACTCAATTCTCACTTCTAATGTGTATGAATATATATACATGTGCCTGTGGTTTACCATATTTCTCCTTACCTTTTTAGTAGTTAATAAACTCAATCTATCTTAACTCAAGAAAGTCTGATTAAATTGGCTCATTTTTAATCATAACTATTGATCTGGAAATAGTATCTGCGGGAAAGGGAACCTTGGTAGATTAAATCCTGTTGCCACCAGCAGGGGGGGTTGAATAAAGACATGGAGCCAGCCATCCCTCCTCAACTTGATGTTGATAAATTCTCGCTTGGATCAACAAATTGAATTTGAATTCAATTAAGTAATAATGTGGAATATACAAAGGTAGTCTCAGTAATGGTGTTCATGGGCTGCACGATGGCACAGTGGTTAGCACTGCTGCCCCACGGCGCTGAGGACCTGGGTTCGAATCCCAGGCCTGGCTCACTGTCCATGTGGAGTTTGCACATTTTCCCCGTGTCTGCGTGGGTTTCACCCCCACAACCTAAAGATGTGCAGGTTAGGTGGATTGGCCGTGCTAAATTGTCCTTTAATTGGGAAAAAAAATAATTGGGTGCTCTAAATTTATTTTAAAAATGTAATGGTGTTCATGAAACTATCATGATTGTCATAAAAAAGCCATGTGGTTCACTAATGCCCCTTTAGGGAAGGAAATCTGCCCTCCTTACCAGGGGCGGGATTCTCCGACCCCCCGCCGGGTCGGAGAATCGCCGGGGGGCTGTGTGTATCCCACCCCCGCCGGCCGACGAATTCTCCGGCACCAGAGATTCGGCGGGGGGGGGGAATCGTGCCGTGCCGGTCGGCAGGCGCCACCCCCCCCCCCCCCCCCCCCCCGCGATTCTCCGGCCTGCGATATGCCGAAGTCCCGCTGCTGGAATGCCCGTCCCGCCGGCGTGAATTAAACCACCTCCCTTACCGGCGGGATCAGGCGGCGCGGGCGGGCTCCAAGGTCCTGGGGGGGGGGGGGCGTGGGGCGATCTGGCCCCGGGGGGTGCCCCCAAGGTGGCCTGGCCCACAATCTGGGCCCACCGATCCGCAGGTGGGCCTGTACCGTGGGGGCACTCTTTTCCCTCTGCATCGGCCATAGCCTCCGCGATGGCTGACGCGGAGGTGACACCCCTCCCCCTGCGCATGCGCGGGGATGACGTCAACAGCTGCTGATGCTCCCGCGCATGCGCGGACTTCCGCCTGCTGGCGGAGTCCCTTCGGCCCCGGCTGCCGTGGCGCCAAAGGCCTTCCATGCCAGCAGGCGGGACGGCAAACACTCCGGCGCGGGCCTAGCCCATGAAGGTGATGGCTTGGCCCCGAAAGGTGCGGAGAATTCCACACCTTTGGGGCGGCCTGATGCCAGAGTGGTTCACGCCTCTCCATCCCGCCGGGACCCCCTGCCCCGCCGGGTAGGGGAGAATCCCACCCCTGGTCTGGCCTACATGTGACCCAAGATCTACAGTAATGTAGTTGGCTCTTATCTGCCCTACATTGCCTGGCAAGACACTCAGCTCCAGGGCAATTAGGATTGGACAACTTGCACATCCCCCGAAAACATGAAGGAGGGGGAAACCCCCCCCCCCCCCCCCAAAAAAAAACCAAATGAACCAACCACGCAACTGTAAAATGAGGTTGCACTTTCTGATGAAACAGCGATGTGTACTGCTGACTGGTTGTGAGTAGTTCAGGGGGTTGTCCTAAGCGTGTGAAATGCCACATTAGAAATGCAAGCTCTTCCATCACCTTGAAACAAAAAGTTGCTGATGTCTCTCCTAAACTGATGACTAACCAACTTCATGAATATATTTCACTGTGAGAAACTCGCAAAAGTCTCTTCTGTAATAACTCACGGTAGAGTTGAGCTTGTGGGGCCTCATTTGCATGTAGTTATCAGTTTAATAGCATTGCATCTAATCTGCTCAATGGATGAAAATAAGTTATTTAAAAAATCTTCTTTCGCATCATCGTGACATTGGTAATGCCACAATTTTGAACGCTGCACTTTTGAATAAAAAGCAATTGATCTGTGTTGATGTAAGATTGATAATGAGACCAAACATGCGGCAGATTATTAAATGAGGGATTCTTTATTGACACTTGACATAGAAACTTAAAATAAACTGGTATGGTACCCTAACACACTCTCCTGATTAGCAATAGCAATAATGTGGGAAAGACACAGAGTTTGGGATCGCATACAATAACTTAGGAAATATTCACCTGGCAAATACTTCTCAAATCAAAAAATGTTTTAGACCAGACATAAATATTGGTAAAGGCACGTTATTTTGTCACTTCAGCTTAACTTTCACTGATGAACTACAATCCAACCAAGGTTATCCAACCTCAAGTTCACACATATACACTTTGTGCTAAATACTGACATTTCTACAAACAGGCTTCACATCCAATACAGTTACGAGAATGAAAATGGAAACTCCACAAGTTTTGAAGTACAGGTTAACCTTCACTGAAGTAGTTATGGCTTAGGATTTGCAAACATTTTCCCTCTTTGGTTGTGACTTCCCAAGATATTGCGCTCAACAGAGGTCCACAGAAGAGGCTGCCACATCGGTCATTGTTGAAACTTGTTCTGTCACGAGGTTGAGCCCTTTGCATCAAATCTGAATGCCAATAACTTGACATCGGTCCAATCGGACAGGCAGTATCCAACATAGAGTTGCCAAGCCTCCAGGATTAGCCTGGAGCTTCCAGGAATTGAAGATTAATATCTAGGATACGACTGGGAGAAAGATACAGGAGAAAAATCAAAGAGGTATCTTAAAAAAAAAGAAGAGTTTCCCATGAACACCTTTTGTCGACGTAATTAAAGAAAAAGAGATGAGATAAAAAGTTGGTTCGACTGACAATCAAGAATTATCCAATTGGGTTGGCTCTCTGATTGGCTGTGGGCAGGTGAGGTGCCACAAAGATGGATGTGTTGGGTGACCAAGGCTGGGAGGGTGGGGCGGGGTAGCTTGGAGGCGGGTGGTCATGTGATGAAACATCCAGGGATACGTCCAGAGGTGTTGACCTTACAACCAACGCTGTGTGACCCAAAATGCAACTTGTGTGCGGTTCAACTTAATCCCCGATCGTTAAAACCACGCAGACGTACACCTCGTTCTGATGGCCATTGAATAATCAAGGCGGGAAATCATCAGAGAATATCAAAAGCACTGAGGGAGGTTATTGTGTCGATTGTGCCTGTGCTAGCTCTGTGAAAGATCTATCCAATTAGTCCCACTCCCCTCTGGTCTATCCCCCTCCCCATTTGGAAAATCTTCATTCAAGCCCCAGTGGAGACAAACCTATCATTCAAACCCCACCAACTGCGTCCACAACACCCACCCTCCCCTCATCTCCCCCCAACCCCCACCACTCCCAGTGCTTCAAACATTTGGCAAGATCAAATGGATAAAGGGTGAAAAATATTGAGGGAACTGTGCTCCTCCAGGGAGCAGTGCTCTTCGAGGCTTGTGGAGACGCTCCATTTGGTCAATGATAGGGCAGTTTCCAGTCGGAAGGATATCGGACACTGGCGCAACGTTCAAAATCTCCATCCCCCTCCAATATTATGGTTTCTCACCTTGAGGAGCATAAATACACATCACACATAAATATACTGTTAATTTCAGAACTCGTGGATCATTCGGTTTTTGTGAAGGTTCAAATTAGCGAAAAGGAACGGTGGGTTAGAAATTTCCTTGGGTTTGCTTTCTGACGGAGCCAGACCTGTCGTGAAAATTCTGGTTAAACATTCAACCCCTCCACCACCACACAGTGGTGGCAGCCTACAATCAATTTCAAAATGCACTGCAGCAACTTATCAAGGCTCCTTCGAGAGCACCTTCCACACCTGCGACCTCCACCGCTTAGAAGAAAATGTCTGCGGATGCCTGGGAACACCAGCACCTGCAAGTTCTCCGTCCAGCCCCACACCATCCTGACTGGGATACATATCGCCGTTCCTTCACTGTCGCTGGGTCAGAATCCTGGAACTCCCTTCCTAACAGCACTGTGGGTGTACCTACACCATACGGACTGCAGCGGCTCAAGGCAGCAGCTCAGTGAATAAAGACATGCCTGAACAGGGTTTTGTGTTGCATTTCCTGCAAGGTCATGGATAAGCAATGGAAACTGCGCTGAAATTCTGATCTTGGATCATAGACCAGAACATTGCAAATACATAATGAACACTGTATGTTGAAAAGAAAACCATTTCAATCAGGACTGTGATAAGCATCATGACTGAACGAGAAGCTCACCTCAATGTCCAGAATTTGCTTGGCATGAGTTGCACATGTTGTCTTTTTTTCCCCTGAAGTGACTGTGTTCTTGGGAATGGTCATAATGTAAATTACGGGTTGTCAAATCAGTGCAAACAGGTAAACCAACAGGGATTTTCCATGCAGTTTTTCACAGGTACCATTCAGCAACGCACTAATCGTCTGAACAATAAGGAACGGGAAGGTGAGGGCGGCATGGTGGCCCAGTGGTTAGCACCGCTGCCTCACAGGCGCCGAGGTCCCAGGTTCGATCCCGGCCCTGGGTCACTGTCCGTGTGGAGTTTGCACATTCTCCCCGTGACTGCCTGGGTCTCACCCCCACAACCCAAAGATGTGCAGGCTAGGTGGATTGGCCACGATAAATATTTCCTCATTACATGACTGAATTATCCGCAAGTGCCACCTGTGCTTGGTGAGGAGCCGGGCGTTTGGACACACCAGGGGGTGGAATGCACGGCTGCATTCGTTCAAATCTCCTGCAGGGGCTCTGAAGACAGGTTGAATAAAGTACTGGGGCGGAACTGAATGATGCAGAATGACAGGAATGAGATAGGCCCTTCAGCCCCTCGAGCCTGTTCCCTCATTACGGTGAGATCATAGCTGATCTCGAGCTGAACTCCAGCCTTGGCTCCCTATGCCTCCATGCTCTTGGCCTTGACTCAACGCAAGTGGAAAAAGCTTCTCTCTCCCCCCGATCCTATCAATTCCTTTCCAAATGCTAAAATTCTCATTGAGGCCATTTCTTCACCTTCTGCATCCCAGGGAGTACAAGTATAGATTGTGCAATCTCTCCTCGTGATTGAACTCTTGCAACTCCTGGTAACCATCTGGTGAATCTGCTCTCCTCCAAAGGCCACTATATCAAACAAACAAAGAACTAAGAACAATAGAGCACTGGAACAGGCCCTTCGGCCCTCCTAGCCTGTACTGGTCATGATACCAAACTTGGCCAAAAACCTCAGCACTTCCCAGTGCCGTATCCCTCTATACCCATTCTATCAGTATATTCGTCAAGGTGCCTTTTGAACGCCATTAATGTATCTGCGTCCACAACCACCCCTGGCAACGCGTTCCAGGCACTCACCACCCTCTGCGAAAAAAACCTGCCTCCTCTCCTCTAAACTTTACCCCATGGATCTTAAACCTATGCCCCCTGGTGACTGACCCCGCCACCCTGGGAAAGAGTGCCTGCCCATCCACTCTATCCCTGCCCCTCATAATCTTGTAGACCTCTATCAGGTCATCCCTCAACCTCCGTCGTTCTAATGAAAATAGTCTGAGTCTATTCAGCCTCCCCACATAGCTAACACCCTCCAGACCAGGCAACATCCTGGTAAACCTCCTCTGCACCCTTTCCAAATCCTACACAGCCTTCTGGTGGTGACCAGCATTGTGCGCAATATTTCAAGTGCTGCCTTACCAAGGTTCTATACAACTGTGGCGTGACTTGCCAGTTTTTCATAGATTATCATAGAATTTACAGAGCAGAAGGAGGCCATTTGGCCCATCGAGTCTGCACCGGCTCTTGGAAAGAGCACCCTACCCAAAGTCAACACCTCCACCCTATCCCCATAACCCAGTAACCCCACCCAACACTAAGGGTGTTATACTCGATGCCCCGTCCTTTCTAAGATGTGGTGGCCTGAGCTGTATATAGTTCTTCAGATGTAGTATTGACCAGGACCTCAGGACAATATTGCTTCCCCTATATATTCTAGTCCTCTAGTTATAAAGGCTAATATTCATTCGACTTGCCAATTATATTTTCGATGTAACCGCTACACTTTAGTGATCTGCGTAGAATGATTAGTAAAGCTCAGGTTAACAGAGGGATGGCATTAACGTAAACTGCCAGCTCTTTCTCACCCTCAGGGTCAGGAGCCCTGTATTCCCAGCATTGCAGGACCTGAATCATACTGGGGAATCTGCTTTGTCCACCTTGTCCTTGAGAAGCAGACAGACACAAGTGAAGATGTTCTACCTTCCTTTATACGACCTGAGAAATTTCTGTCCCCCTCTATTTTAGAACTCCTCATTTCTACCGTTCGTCGGATGAACTTCAGCCCGTCCGATACTTGGCTGCTTGTATCCTCAATCGCACCGAGTCCAGACCCGTGCACCCACTGCCCGTGGTCCTGATCGACAACGGCTCCCAATCCCAGTTTTAAACCCTCACCCTTGTTTTCAACCCCCTCGATGGTGCTGTCCCCTGCCTAACTCCGTAACCTCCGCTCGCCCTTGAACGTCCCCAATCTCTTCACTCCTCCAATTCTGGTCTTTTGAGCCCCCTGAATTTGAGCATTGGCGGCCTTCAGCTGCCTGGGCCCGAAGGCCTAGAAATCTCTCCCTAAACCTCCCCGAGTCTCTCTCTTCCAATCAAGGTGATTCGCAAAATTTTTGAGCAGGCTGTTAGCCATTCCGTTATGTGTCTCAGTGTCGACTCATTTCAATAACACTTCGGGACATTTTACTCTGTTAAAGTCAGAACAATATCCTTAAGGCGCCGGTGCTATAATGTTTGTGAAACGTGCACCCATCGCGGCCAGGTCACAGACTCCCCAGGAGAGAAAGGTTTCTCTGATTACCGGGAAACACAATGGGCGAGATTCCCCGTTCCCCGACGCCGATATCGTAATTGGCGGTCGGGCGGAGAATCCCTTCTGACGCCCAAATCGGGGGGGGGGGGGGGGGGGGGGGGGTGGCGCCGGTTTCCTATCCTCCGCCCCCTCCAAAATGGCATCATCGCGTCACGCCCCGCCCGCCATTGGAACGCCGCTGGCGCGTCGCCTGAAGGCCCTCGCCCAATGCTCCGCCCCCGATGGGCCGAGACCCCGACCGCGCAGGGGACATGTGGTCCCAGCCGTGCAGGAACCCGGTGTCGGTGTGGCGGCTGCGGACTGTGTCCAGTGTCGTCACACGGGATCTGTGCTGGGGGGCGGGGGGGGGTTCCAGAGGGTGGCGAGGAGGGCACTATCTGGCACTATCAGCGCGGCCGCTGCAGGTCACTGCCGTACTCATGTGTGGTCTCGGACCCGCCCATTCTCCAGCCGTTTATATCGTGGGAGCCGGGAGTTTTACTCAGCGCAGCTGCTAGCTCCTCACCGGTCGCAGTATCGGTGAGAGTTCGCTGCCGATTTGGGCATCGTAAACCGCCACAGTTCCCACGCCGGCATCGGCACTTAGCCTGAAAAACGGTGAATCCAGCGCAATGTAAAAGACACAAAGTGGGAGGGCAAGTGTAAATGCGATGTCCAGTCAACGCCATTCCTTTGCTGCTCACCCTTCCTCTGCATTCCAACCTAGAGACTTGCAATTATACTATTTCGAGCAGAACTTCATTAACTAATTAAAATAAATTCACATAACACATAAAGGGGACAGCCCCTTAAAGGGATACCAATGAAAAACAAAATTACAAAGGAAAATGACAACATTTAATTAAAATGTGATTTTTGGGGTCAATAATGTACCCCAGTGGTCCCCACGGATCATGGAAGGTCTCCAGTGTGTCGGTGGACACCACACCTCCCTCTCCAGGGACACCCGCTGCAAATGTAGTCACAGAAGGGGGGCAAACAGTCAGGTCGGACAAGACTTGCATTTATATAGCGCCTTCACAGCCAATGAAGTATTTCTGAAGTGTCATCGTTGTTGTAATTTGGGTCTATGTTCATGGACCCCTTTATCATTCCAGAGATCTCTATCGAGCTACCCTTCAGCTTTTTTGCTTTCCAGAGATGGTGTGTTACGTTTCTGGCGGGCGTTGCTTAGCAACGCATCAATTTCCCACTTACTATGCTGGACACCTATTGTGGATTAAATGACGGAAAGGTAATGGCATTAATAACAGGGAAACCAGTCGCACAATCACCTACCGCCTTCTGAGAGTCCTCTGCATAATATTAAATATCTAAGAGGTCGTCTGCACTCTCATCGCTTTCCACGGTGAGTTGGCGGGTCCACCATTTCTTCACATCTGACCCCGAGGAGGCAGCGTCGGACATCGGGTTAATTTTACACATAACCGACCTAATGGCTGTACGACCTCCGAATCGTAGGTTCACTGTTGACACCGAATGGCTGATGGGTTTTGGAGCTGCGTGGAAAGTGGAAAGGCTGCGTAAGCAATTCCGTCTTCAACCTAGGCCAATTCAACATTTGATGAGCGGCTGCGGGTAGCTTTACCGCGTGACACCGAGCTTAATGCAAATGATTTAGAATGTGTGACTTAAAAAACAGGCCATTCAGCCCAGCTGGCCCATGCTGGCGTTTACACTCCCCATGAGCCTCCTCCCCTTGTGTTCACTTCACCTCAGCCCATCACAGAACCTCCCCGAGGAGGGATGTCAAGGGGGCCTTGGAGAAGGTGTTGAGGAAATTTACTGGAATGGTACCAGATCTGAGGGACGTAAACTACTTGGAGAGACTGGAGAAGATGATTTATTCTTGTTACTGTCTTGTCAATTAAGCTGTTAAAGTTTGTTAATGCCAGTTACATTATTATGGTTAAGAGAAACAGGTGATGGGTGTTAATTGTTTTTGAGCACACATGATTGGGAGATAGCTGGGGCACTGGGTGGATTGGGAGGAGGGCTGTGAGACTGAACAAGTCAATAAACTGTCATGGGAGTGTTCCTATGAGAAATGTTTTTGTCTTATCACATGGCTTCAGTTGTGTCATTGTGTGGGCGGAGCTGGGCTGTGGCTCTGAGTTTTATTTTCGCTTTGTGTTTGACCTGGTTTTTGTATTGCACAGGTTGGGAAGAAGTGTCTCTCTATCTTCAGTTTAAAAGCTGTTTCCAGATTATTTGATAACTTAAAAGTGATAACTGTTTTCTGGAAGGATTTCAAACCTGCTGTTTCGGAAAGGAAACAGGTGTATCCATACCAAGTCTGAAAGATAGTAAGAGTGCCGTGTGTTGGGCCACACCTTAGAAAAGAGTGTTCTGGTTTATGGGATCTTGTTATTAAATTGGAACAGTTAAAGGGGGGAAATTTATTAAGGGTTATACATAGATTTGAAATAATGCACAGAAGGATTGGAGGGGAGTTGAGGAGTAATTCCTTCTACCCAGAGGGTGGTGACCGCCTAGAACTCGATGCCGGAAGGGGTGGTAGAGGCAGAAGCTTTCATAACATTTTAAAACTACTTGGATATGCGCTTCAAGTGTTGTAACCTACAGGGCTAAAACATGGAGATGGGGCTATCACGTCAGCACAGACACAATGGGCCATAGGTTTCTATGATTCTATGTAGGGTTTTGACAAAGTAAAAAAGGAAAAGTTGCTTCAATCGTCACACTAACACAGAAGGCTCAGAGAGGACATGGATTGAAGATGATTGGCAGAATAATCTGAGGAATAGATGAAGAGAGTATTTTTATGCAAAGAGATATGATGATCTGGGATGCGCTGCCTGAAAGGGCTGTAGAAACATAACTTTCAAAAAGAAATTGGACAAGTATTTGAAAAGGTCATGAAAAAAGAGCAAAAGCACTGGGGTCTAATGGGATCGCTCTCTCAAAGAGGCAGCAGCACGATGGACTGAATGATCTCCTCTTGTGCTGTAAGACTCTATGATGAGAGAATCAGACAGCAGACAGAAGCATGGAGGCAACTGCTATTCATCCCTTGGCCTCGAAGCAATACCCTGTGTTTTTAACGCCTCAGTTACGGACAGTATTGGGAGGCAAGGATCGTGACCCAAAATCAGGTGAGTTCAGGGTGGAGCGCACTTGGAACCTGCACTTGGAACCCACAGCAATGTGGTTGACTCTTAAGTGCTCTGAAGGATGGCCAATAAACGCTGGGCCAGCGACACCCACATCCCACGAACAAATTAGAAAAAAAGGTGAAGTGATTGGCAGTGTTAAATTGCCCCTTAGTGTCAAAAAGGTTACGGGGATAGGGCGGCAGAGTGGGCCTAGGTAAAGTGCTCTTTTGGAGGGTCGGTGCAGACTCGATGGGCCGAACGGTCTCCTTCTGCACTGTAGGGATTCTATGAACTGAGAGGGGTATCGGGGAGGAATTTCCCAGAGTATTGTTTCCATCCTTGGCCATGGGTCTTTCCCAATCCCAGGAGATTATCATGGCAAATGGGCGAGGGAGGCAAATTGGGAGGTAATTAGTGAGAGTTACAATGCTCCAGCCATCATACGGGAAGGGCAGGTATGATGGAGCAGGGCATTTCCCTGGCTGCCAATATTCACACAACAATCCCTCCTTTCTAACTGTCACCTGTTGCATAATGGGACAACTGAGCATCACAATTTATCCTGTCTGTTTTGCGTTTGCATTTACACAAGCAGGGAAAATCCCAAACCAGCAACCTGATTTGCCTGTGGAGTCCTGTCCCAGTTGCAGAGCCTTCCAGGAATTGCTTGGCCGTAATGGTTATCCACGTGGCCCACTGGAACTCTACTAAACACCCCAGATGATGAACACAATCACCTTCACCTCAAAGGGCAAACAATAAAAAGAATTTATCCTGGTCGAAATGACAAGAGAGTTATATCCAACCCCTGTTGCTGCTGCAACATGCCACAGAGTGCTACCTCCCAGCTGTCCCTCCTCTAGGACATCCCGTGCTCAACAATCATCTTGGCCTTTTCTACGATTTCATTCCGAGCTGTAATGACGCCACACGCGGGACACGATTCTCAAAATACCTGATGGGAGACGCCACTGTCCAAATTTCCTCTGAGGCTTCCCGAGATCGGTGACGTCTGATCGATATCCACCTCTGTCTGAATGGGTGGGACTGAGCAGCTGCTGCTGACTGCTGGACTGCACAGGAGACAAGAATGATGATGGGTGACGCGCTCATTATTGTTGAGTTAGCAATGACTCTATCATAATCAGCAGGAAGAATAATCAGCAGGCAGATGCTCCATTTGCAGTAATGACCGGGCAAACCATCATAAATCACATTTTATATTTAATTACACAGCACAGGAACATTGTAGTTGCGGCACTAAACTATTAACCAGGGCATCGGGAGTTCAGATCCTACCACATAGGGTTTAACTGAACCAATCTGGTCATCTGTGGGCGACACACAAACGACAACTGAATTGTTCACTGACGTTGTTTGGGAAAGAGGGTTTGCTGTTCCGATTTGGTTGGGACTGTGCAGGGAGGTAGAGCTTGCGCTACTTTTGCATGCCGAGCCTGGATCAGTACAAAATAACTTGACTTCACTTTAACCCTGGTTCAAAATTCAGGATGATGGCGCAGGATAAAAGGAGGTGGAAATCGGACAGGAGAAAATCACAAGTGATGAGTCCGAGGGAACTGAAAATGGCAAAATCAGAATTAAAGTCAATCATCCTTTTTGTTATTTACTCGCCTGCCTTCCACCCTAACACAGCCCATGGGCTGATTTTATGCCTCTTCCAACGCCCCACCTCCCCATTGAGGGTGTTTTCGATGATGGGGGGGGGGGGCATGTAAAATACGAGGGGTGGCCCAGCCCACCACCTTCCTGCTTCTTGCCCACCCACTGAGCTGCCCCCCCGCCCCCCCCCCCTCCCCCCCCCCCCCCACCCAACATGGTAGGTGGGTGTGCTGCAGGGCGGCACGGTAGTACAGTGGTTAGAACTGTTGCTTCACAGCACCAGGGTCCCAGGTTCGATTCCCGGCTTGGGTCACTGTCTGTGCGGAGTCTGCACGTTCTCCCCGTGTCTGCGTGGGTTTCCTCCGGGCGCTCCGGTTTCCTCCCACAAGTCCCGAAAGACGTGCTTGTTAGGTGAATTGGACATTCTGAATTCTCCCTGTGTACCTGAACAGGCGCCGGAGTGTGGCGACGAGGGGATTTTCACAGTAACTTCAGTGCAGTGTTAACGTGGAGCCTACTTGTGACACAAGATTATTATTAATCTAATAAAGATTATTATTATTACAAAATCATGCCATTTTAAAGTAATAATTACTTTATTACTTGATCTTGTTAACAAATCAATTGACTGGAGTAATACCCTGCCCATGCCCACACATAGCTGGTACGGGCGGGGTTGCAGGAATGGGTGTCCGTTTCTTTTCAGGAAACTGTTATAACCGGCACAGGACGTATGGGGTGGAAATGATTCACTTCTCCGTGACCTTTGCGGTGTACGAGCTCCCTCGTTGAAGGGGGCGGGGGGGAAACTCAATCTATGTTGTATACGAGTTTGGCCAGTTCGGCATTGTCCGGGAAGATCGGTTGGGATCTACGGGGAGCCTTGTAAACAAACCTATGTTTCCTTTGATACAATTTGGCGTGGGATCTCCGTGACATCATAAAACTAGCGACGAGGAGTAAACTGGTTTTCTGTCGACGCTGCTGCCCTATCAGCTGAGCCACATCCCTGAGTTGGTGGATTCAGGTTGGAACCAGTTTCTTGGCCAGTCCTCTGCTTGGGCAGTTGGATATGTTTGTCGCCAGAGTTATCCCATAAGGCGGGAAGGAATTGAGGCATGTCCTTTGGGAGGGGTTCCTGTTCTGATCGGGGGCAATGCCCTCGCAATGATACCCCCACTTTGTTCTGCCTCTCCTAGCCTCCCAATACTCCTTCCAGCCCCCTTCCTGAGCTCCCCCATCCATCCCCACCCAATACCCCACACTTACCTCTCTCCGGGATCCGTATCCTCTTCCCCCAGGACTTCCTTGCAGTCCTAGTATTCCCACCGATTGAGTCCTGGTACTGTTGGAACTGCCGGCCAACCTGACTGGGTAGCAGTTCTGGAGGGTGGGATGTCCTCCCATTGATGTGAGCATGAGAGCTGTGTGGGGGGCTTCTTTCATGTGCGTCGGCTGCCCGCCAACTCTCGCAAAGGCTGGGGAGGGGGAGGGTGGTGATAGGGGAAGGGGAGAGTAGTGATGGGTGGAGGAGGAATACACCTCCCCCACCATCATGAAATTCAACCCCCTCTCTTTTGGGCTCTACCACTCCTTTCCCACTCTCTGCACTTGCTCAAACCCTGTTCCATATCGAACGTTTTCCACTTCTGATGAAATGTTAACTCGGTTTCTCTCTCACAGACCTGCTGAGCAGCTAAGGATGGGCAACAATTATTAACTTGCCATTATCGCCCACATCTGGGCAGCACATTTAAAAACATGCCGTTGGTCATGGTCCAATGTATCTTGCAGATGCACACACCATGGACCATTCTCTGTGCCTGTTGGGCATTAAGCTTGGGGGGTTTTATTTTCCATGATTCCGAGGAAGGTGAATCAAAGACACATTTGATAAGCGACAACAACGTTTCTGTGGGGAGGCATTGATGGGAATTCCTTCAGCGGTGCCAGTGGGTCTGTGTGGAAGGTGACTTACTGAACGTCTAAACTCTGTTTCTTTTGAAAGCATGGGCGGGATTCTCCCCTACGCAGCGGGGCGGGGGTTCCCGGCGCCGAGGAATGGCGTGAACCACTCCGGAGTCGGACCACCCCAAAGGTGCGGAATCCTCCACACCTTCAAAGGCTAGGCCGGCCCCGGAGTGGTTTGTGCCGCGCCGGCCGGCGGGGAAGGGGCTTGGCGCCACGCCAAACGGCGGCGAAGGGCCTCCGCCGTCCAGCGAGAGACGGCGCATGTGCTGGCGTCATCCCAGCGCATGCGCGGGGGTGGGGGGGGTGGTTCATCTCCGCGTCGGCCATCGCGGGAGACCACAGCGGCTGATACGGGAGGGAAAGAGTGTCCCCACGGCACAGGCCCGCCCGCGGATCGGTGGGCCGCGATCGCGGGCCAGGCCACCGTGGGGGCGCCCCCCCGGGGCCAGACCCCCCCCTCCCCGTGCCCCCCCCCCCCCCCCCCCCCCCACACCGAGGACCCCGGAGGCCGCTCGGGCAGCCAGGTCCCGCCGGCAAGTACCTGGTGTAATATACGCCGGCGGGACCGGCCGAAAACGGGCGGCCACTCGGCCCATAACGGACCGGAGAATCGCTGGGGAGGGGGGGGGGGGGCTGCTAGTGGCTGCCGGCTGGCGCGGCTCGATTCCCGCCCCCGCCAAACCCCCGGCGCCGGAGAATTCGGCAGCCGGAGGGGGCGGGATTCACGCCGCCCCCCCCCGGCGATTCTCCGACCCGAAGGGGGGTCAGAGAATCTCGCTCCATGTATTTTGTTAAATGGATAAGCAGCATAAGTGGCTACGGGAAATCCATATTCAGAGGTTTTCACACTGCGGAAGACCGTTAAAAATATGGATCCTTGTTTTCAGTCCCTCTATTGCCTCACCACCTGCAACCCCCCCCCCAATCTCCCCCCAACCTTCTGGGCTCTCTGCTCTCCTCCAATTCTGCCCTCCTGTGCGTGCCTGATTTTGACTACTCCAGAGTTGGTAGCTTCAGCTGCCTCTCTCCAGATTCCTCAAGTCCCCTCACATATACATCTCTGCCTCTCTCACCTCCTTTTAAAATGTCCCTAAAAGGCCTGCTTCTTTGACCAAGCTCTTGTGTCAAACGTTGCTTGCTAATCGTTCCTGTGGGGCTCGTCAGCACTGTTTACCGCTCTAAATAAGGAGTTTTCGGAAGCGTACGACAGGCATTTTGAAAATGAAACACTGGAGGGATTTACTCACCTCAGGAGGAGCTTCGTTATCTGGGTTACTGGCGAGCATTTCTTCACTGGCTTGAGTTGTTTCAATGCTGGGGGGGATGAGGAATCTGCTTAGTTCCTGCTGTTGACTCTCTCGAAGGCTGTGGATAATGCTGCAGGACTGTTGCTGTTTCTGAAGACACAGGATAACATTTGCTCAGGAAGATTAAACATTAGGTCCAGAGATATTTACCCAGCGAGACATCCATTCGGACACCAGTCAGCAAGTTCGATATTTAATTTTCACTGCCCCTGGGCAGGGGAGACTCCACTGAATGTGCAATTGGCAATGTGCCCCAAACTGTGCCCGTCTCTCTGAGGTTTTGTGTAAAGCCATTAGCAGAAGCACAAAGGTAAATTCTCCCGTGAATCACGCAATCCAGCACCCAATTGCTTGGAGTAGATTTGTGGCGGGCGCAGAGCCATTAGCGAATGGCAGAGAGGAGCGACACGTCTCCAGATGCTAGTTCCTCTCCATTGACCATTTCTGCAGCAGGGTGGCGGGACCTGAAGCAGGAACTGACTGCCGGTCAGCTGATTAATGGCGGAGTCATGTGACCACTGGGAGCCTGCGCGCCAGTAAACGTGGGCCCAGTTCACTGATGAGAGGAACCGACAAAACCTGCCGTTTCAACTCGGGTGTGAGGCCTGGTTCAGGTGAAGGGCACGTTGAGCAGGCCTAAAAGATCTCCTGGCCAGTGTAGTGTAGATATGGGTGTAATACAGATAAGGGTGTGTTATGCATTGTAGCCAACGCCCTTCACCTGCGTGTCCCGTGAATCCGTGGTGACATCATCAGAGGCACTTGGGAGATTTTCCCGCTCTTCCATCTTAGACTGAGCAAGGAACACTTCCGGACAACTGGTTAGGTAACCGACAATGCGGCAACCTGATTATCCTGTGCCTCTACCATGAAGTAAAAGCGAAACCCCTTAAAACGTAACAGTATATACTCCACAGTTTGTGGTAATAATACGGAGACTAGCAAAAAATTGTGAGTTTGGATCAACCCTTGAGGACACACTGTGAGACAGATTTGTGTGTGTATTAAGAAATTAGGCAATCCAGAGATGATTGCTGACAGGAAGCTCTGTAACACTCAAACATCCTGTTGAAATAGCAGTGTCTACAGAGTTGGCAGCTAAAGAACATTCCCAAACCGGAGCTGATGCAAAATTAGACAAAATGAAAATTGAGAAAAGAAGATCTCTCAACACCCAAGCATGCCACAGGTGTACCCAGATGGGGCACTCGCCACAGGAATTTTGGTGTCGAGAAAAAAATGCCACGATTGTGGCAAGAAAGGTCACATAACAAAGGCATGCTGGGCGAGACAAAACCCTCAAACTTTGAAATGCAAGAACTCACCAAAATCCACGAAAAGGTCTACAAAATCACCAAAGACTGTGAAAATTCCCAGGACGACATGATGTCTCGTGAGATCAAGGAACTCAAACTTGGTGTATTATCGATACAAGGCGATACACAGAGATTTTGGGTCTATTACAAAACTAAATGGGGACTAAATGAAAATGGAAGTGGATACAGGAGCCGTTGTGTCATCTCTGAAAACTATATCAACAAAAGCTAAAGAATGTACCTTAACGCCATCTGGTATTATCTTGAGAACTTACACGGAAGAGGTGATTCTAGTGAAAGGTTATATCATGGTGCAAGTTCAAGTAAATGGCCAATCTGAAAAATCACCAGTACAGGGGTTGGTTTAGCACAGGGCTAAATCGCTGGCTTTTAAAGCAGACCAAGGCAGGCCAGCAGCACAGTTCAATTCCCGTAACAGCCTCCCCGAACAGGCACTGGAATGTGGCGACTAGGGGCTTTTCACAGTAACTTCATTTGAAGCCTACTTGTGACAATCAGCGATTTTCATTTCATTTCAAGTGGAAAACGGAAATTTTCGTGCACTTTTCGGAAGAGCGTGGTTGAACAAAATGAAACTAAATTGGTTGATGGAAAGAACACATTACAGAAACTCTTAGAAGAGTACAAGAAGATATTTGAAAACACTTTAGGGGAAATGACTGGAGTCAAGGTATGACTTAAGATAAAACCTGATCGCACCCGAAATGTTTAAAGGCAAGAACTGTGCTATATGTGAAGAAAACAAAAATTGGCGTGAAACTTGGCAAATTGACCAAAGGTGGGGTGATTGAGAGTGTGATGACGAGTGATTGGGCAACCCCAATTGTTCCAGTTATCAAGCCAGATGGTTCAGTAAGAATCTGTGGCGACTTTAGGAAGATGATTACCCCGTGTTGTGTGCCGACCAGAATCCTATACCATTAATAGAGGATCTATTTGTTGGATTGTTGGGTGGACAACAATTTAGTGAGATAGATTTCTCCCAAGCACACCTTCAGATGAAGGTAGCAACTGAGTCGCAACCTCTTCTAACGATTGTAACAAACAAAGGACTGTTCAGGTACAAATGCCGACCATTCAGAATAACGTTAGCACCGTCCCTATTTCAAAAGTCTCTGGATCAAATCCTTAGTGGCCTTAAAGATGTTCAATGTTATTTGAATGACACTTTAATTACCGACAGAACTGAACAGGGGCACCTAAATAACTTAGAAGACACATTGGAGCGACTTGAAAGACACAATCTCCACATCAAGAGAGAGAAATGCAAATTTTTCCAATCATCAATAAGCCTTCTTGGCCGTGTAATTGATAAGGACAGGCTCCACAAGGAACCTAAGAATATAACTGGGCCACCGTGGAATATATCACAACTCAGATCTTTTTTGGGACTCATCAAAGTCCATCCCAAATCTCACTACCATATTAAAATCACTCCATACATTATTATATGCCCATCAACAATGGGCTTGGACAAAGCACTGTGAAGAGGCAGATGATGAAGTCAAAAATGTGCTGAAGAAATCGGAAGTTTTAATTCATTATGTATTGTAACCAATCCCCTTCTGTGCAGTAAGTCACATGATTACATGGTGACATCATGAAAGGCACTTGGGAGATTTTCCCTCTCTTCAATCTTAGACTGTGATTGAGCAACACCTGTGTAAATAAACTCTGATAACTGGTAATGTAACCTACGGTGTGCAAACTGGTTATCCTTTACTGTCTCTACTGTAAAACGCTTTAACCCATTAAAGGGTGTAATACAGATAAGGGTGTAATACAGGTACAGGTGTAATACAGATACGGGTGTAATACAGATATGGGTGTAATACAGATACGGCTGTAATACAGGTACGGGTGTAATGTAGATACGGGTGTAATGTAGATACGGGTGGAATACAGATATGGGTGTAATATAGATACGGCTGTAATACAGATATGGGTGTAATACAGATACGGGTGTAATACAGATATGGGTGTAATACAGGTACGGGTGTAATACAGGTACGGGTGTAATGCAGGTACGGGTGTAATACAAGTACGGGTGTAATGTAAATACGGGTGTAATGTAGATACGGGTGTAATACAGATACGGGTGTAAGACAGATATGGATGTAATACAGGTACGGCTGTAATACAGATATGGGTGTATTACAGATACGGGTGTATTACAGATACGGTTGTAATACAGATACGGGTGGAATACAGATATGGGTGTAATACAGATACGGGTGGAATATAGATATGGGTGTAATACAGACACGGGTGTAATACAGATACGGGTGTAATACAGATACGGGTGTAATACAGGTACGGGTGTAATACAGATACGGGTGTAATACAGGTATGGGTGTAATACAGGCACGGGTGTAATATAGATATGGGTGTAATACAGGTACGGGTGTAATATAGATATGGGTGTAATACAGGTACGGGTGTAATACAGGTACGGGTGTAATACAGATACGGGTGTGATACAGGTACGGCTGTAATACAGGTACGGGTATAATACAGGTACGGGTGTAATACAGGTACGGGTGTAATACAGGTATGGGTACAATGCAGATATGGGCGTAATACAGATATGGGTGTAATACAGATACTGGTGTAATACAGGTACGGGTATAATGTAGATATGGGTATAATGCAGATATGGGGTGTAATGCAGATCTGGGTACAATGCAGATACAGGTATAATGCAGATACAGCTGTAATACAGGTATGGGTGTAATACAGTTACAGTGTAATACAGGTACGGGTACAATGCAGATATGGGTGAAATGCAGATAAGGGGTGTAATGCAAATATGGGGTGTAATGCAAATATGGGTGTAATGCAGATACGGGTGCAGTGCAGATATGGGTGTAATACAGATATGGGTGTAATACAGATACGGGTGTAATACAGGTACGGGTGTAATACAGATACGGGTGTAATACAGGTACGGGTGTAATACAGGTATGGGTGTAATACAGATACGGGTATAATACAGGTACGGGTGTAATACAGGTACGGGTGTAATATAGATATGGGTGTAATACAGGTACGGGTGTAATACAGGTACGAGTGTAATACAGGTACGGGTACAATGCAGATACGGGTGTAATACAGGTATGGGTGTAATACAGATACGCGTGTAATACAGGTACGGGTGTAATACACGTACGGGTGTAATACAGGTATGGGTGTAATACAGATACGGGTGTAATACAGGTATGGGTGTAATACAGATATGGGTGTAATACAGGTACGGGTGTGATACAGGTACGGGTGTAATACAGGTACGGGTACAATGCAGATATGGGTGAAATGCAGATAAGGGGTGTAATGCAAATATGGGGTGTAATGCAAATATGGGTGTAATGCAGATACGGGTGCAGTGCAGATATGGGTGTAATACAGGTATGGGTGTAATACAGATACGGGTGTAATACAGGTACGGGTGTAATACAGATACGGGTGTAATACAGGTATGGGTATAATACAGATACGGGTGTAATACAGGTACGGGTGTAATACAGGTACGAGTGTAATACAGATATGGGTGTAATACAGGTACGGGTGTAATACAGGTACGAGTGTAATACAGGTACGGGTACAATGCAGATACGGATGTAATACAGGTATGGGTGTAATACAGATACGCATGTAATACAGGTACGGGTACAATGCAGATACGGGTGTAATACAGGTATGGGTGTAATACAGATACGGGTGTAATACAGGTATGGGTGTAATACAGATACGGGTGTAATACAGGTACAGGTGTAATACAGGTACAGGTGTAATATAGATATGGGTGTAATACAGGTACGGGTGTGATACAGGTACGGGTGTAATACAGGTACGGGTGTAATACAGGTACGGGTACAATGCAGATATGGGTGTAATGCAGATATGGGTGTAATACAGATACTGGTGTAATACAGGTACGGGTATAATGTAGATACGGGTATAATGCAGATATGGGGTGCAATTCAGATCTGGGTACAATGCAGATACAGGTATAATGCAGATACAGGTGTAATACAGATATGGGTGTAATACAGGTACAGTGTAATACAGGTACGGGTACAATGCAGATATGGGTGAAATGCAGATATGGGGTGTAATGCAAATATGGGGTGTAATGCAAATACGGGTATAATGCAGATACGGGTGCAGTGCAGATATGGGTGTAATGCAGATACTATGTAATGCAGAAACGGGTACAATGCAGATATGGGTGAAATGCAGATATGGGGTGTAATGCAAATATGGGGTGTAATGCAAATACGGGTGTAATGCAGATACGGGTGCAGTGCAGATATGGGTGTAATGCAGATACGGGTGTAATGCAGATACTATGTAATGCAGAAACGGGTGTAATGCAGATATGGGTGTAATGCAGATACAGGTGTAATGTAGATACGGGGGTAATGCAGAAATGAATGTAATGCAGATATGAGTGTACTGCAGATATGGGTACATTGCAGATACGTGTGCAGTGCAGATACGGGTGCAGTGCAGATACGGGTGCAGTGCAGATATGGGTGTAATTCAGATATAGGTGTAATGCATATATGTGTTTAACGCAGATATGGATATAATACAGATATGGGTGCAATGCAGATGTGGGTGTAATACAGATGTGGGTGTAATATACCTACCCTTAAAATGCAGCAATCCTTTATGTTATTTGATTTGATTCTGCCCGGATTAAGCTATTTCTGGGTGGAAATCTTACAGAAACTGCAGGAGACTGGTTTAAAATGGGACGTCATGGTAATTGAGATCTTGGTTGCACCACTTATGGCATTGGAACAGGAGAAAACCATTCAGCCCATCGAGCCTTGCCTGCCATTCAATTAGATCATGACCGGTCAATCACCTCAACAACACTTTCCCTCCACTATCCCCATATCCCTCAAAGTCATTAATCTCCAGGAATCTATCGATTTCTGTCTTAAACGTGCTCAAAGGCTGAGCTTCCACAGCTCTCTGTGATGGAGAGTTCCAGCCCTCTGCAGGAGAGAACCCTCTACAATTATGGTCACTTCATTACAGTAAAGATGCATTTAGAGGGAAGCCAAATAGACATGAGGGAGAAATTTGCAGAGCGTTCTGCTGACAGAATTTATTGGGAAACGATAGGAGGAGTATAAACACTAACAGCGGCTTGTATCTGTAAATTCTATGTAATTCTGTGCATTTATATTCTTGTTATCACAGATACACAAAATAAAAAACACCTAGTTCTGATGGGAAGAATAACAGTTTCAGTGTGAGCAGTGTGTGTGTCATGTTTCTGTCTTATTTTCACATCTTACCAATTGTTGTCCATGACTCATTGTAGTAAAGTCACTATCACGCAGAGCAATGGAGTCCCCCAACCCCGTGAAGGTGGCTCAGTGGGGGGGGGGGGTTCTTGCTCCTAAGTCAGAAGGTTATGCGTTCAAGCCAAGCTCCAGACTTGAGCATAAGGTGTAGGCCGTCACTCCCAGTGCAATACTGAGAGGGTGCTGCACTGTCAGAGGTGTTAAAAATGTATTGCTCCATGGGAGGTGAGCGTCACTGGTTCGGCCAGCATTTGTTGCCTATCCCACAGCTCCCCCTCCCCCCTCCGAGAGTGCTGCCAGTCACACCACAGCGTGTTGGCCCTGGGTTGGCAGTGCCAGCGCGTCTTGTCCACGGGATGGAGGATGATGACCGCTCGCTCTGAGGTCCGCTGCTCCCCGTTGTTTGCCAAAGTCCGACTCCTGTCTTTACAGACCGCTGTCTGCCCGGGTGATCTCTGCATGTGTCCTGCCGATTCTTTCCTGGTGGGGGGGGGGGGGGGGGGGCGGTTGCAGGAGAGAGTGAACGGTTAGGGCTCACTCACTGGGGGTGCTGTCATACAAGGCGGGCTGCCCCCGTGCCCTGCCACGTCTCGGTGTGGGTGTAACTATGTGGGCCATTCATATGTCATGGGGGCCCTGCCCCCCGCCCCCCCCCCCCCCCCCCCCGCCCCCGCTTCCTCCACCGGCCCACTGGCCGCTGCACAACACCAAGCGCCAGCCCATCCTTCACACCCGTGAGATAAAGATCAGAGGAAAATTGGACTGGTGGTGCAAAACTGTTTGATGGTGAGAATTTACAATAAGTGTGCCCTTACCCTGCACTATCTCACTACGCCCTGAAGTGTCATCTATCTTTCTATTCTATTGTGGCCTCCCGCTCATTGAGGTGTTACCCCAAACAGCACAGCAGAAGTGGAGGCGGCCTGCTGCTTGTTTCGCCCTCTGTCCTGTGATGTCCTTGGAGGGTCTGGACCTGGATGGGCCCAGTCGGCTTTCGGGTCTCACAGGTGCCCATGAGATGCCCATGAGGGTGTCAGGAAGCGGGGAGGGGGAGGGGGATTTGGATGGGCTGAGGTCTTCCAGACCCTCCCCTTTGGGCCCATGTTCGCATGCCCCATCATTTCCCTCTCTCTTGGGCTGCTCGCTGGCCCCCAGGCTACTCCATGGGATGGAGGGGAGGCTGGAGTGGGCTCTGGAGGTTCTACCATCACCTTGTGCTGTCAGTCCTGGAGGCCTTCCCCCATCGGAACCATGGTCCTGTCCCTCAGTGAGTGAGCCATGACCCTCACTGCCTCGGTCATGTCCCTCTGGGACTGTGTCATGTCCTGCTCTGACTGGCCACGGTCAGTCAGCGCCCGGCCAATGCTCTTGATGCCTTCAGCCATGACCCTTTGTGAATGGGCCAAGCTCTGGAGAGTCTCAGTACTGTGTGCCCCAAGCCTTGGACATCCTGACACGTGGCCCTGACGTCTTGCCCCAGGCCTTCCACCTCAGCAGCAACCCATTCAGTGTTGGCCTGGGTGCCAGGCATGGTGGCACCATCTCCTATCCCGAAGGCAGCTGGATTCATCCAGCTCGATTTGGCCGCACCCTGGGGAGACCCTGCCTCTACCTGAGGTGTTGCAGCATGTGTGTGATGCTCATCAGCGGGTGACCCAGGAGACTGATCACTAACGTTACCCACCGAGGTGACAATCTCTGCAATGGTGGATCGTGAAAGCAGTGGCGAGGCACAAACAGCCCATTCAGCCCGACTGGTCCATGTGGGTGTCTATACTCCACACAAACCTTCTCCTATCCTCTTTCATCCTCTGTCAGCACATTCTTCTATCCCTCTCTCCCTCAGGCATTTATCCAGCTTCCCCTGAAATGTATCAATACCTTTTACCTCAACCACTCCCTGTGGGAGTGAGTCCCACATTCTCCCCACTCCCTGTGGGAGCGAGTCCCACATTCTCCCCACTCCCTGTGTGAGCGAGTCCCACATTCTCCCCACTCCCTGTGGGAGCGAGTCCCACATTCTCCCCCCTCCCTGTGGGAGCGAGTCCCACATTCTCCCCACTCCCTGTGGGAGCGAGTCCCACATTCTCCCCCCTCCCTGTGGGAGCGAGTCCCACATTCTCCCCACTCCCTGTGGGAGCGAGTCCCACATTCTCCCCACTCTCTGTGGGTGTGAGCCCCACATTCTTCGCACTCCCTGTGGGAGCGAGTCCCACATTCTCCCCACTCCCAGTGGGAGCGAGTCCCACATTCTCCCCACTCCCTGTGGGAGCGAGTCCCACATTCTCCCCACTCCCTGTGGGAGCGAATCCCACATTCTCCCCACTCCCTGTGGGAGCGAGTCCCACATTCTCCCCACTCCCTGTGGGAGCAAGTCCCACATTCTTCCCACTCCCTGTGGGAGCGAGTCCCACATTCTCCCCACTCCCTGTGGGAGCGAGTCCCACATTCTCCCCACTCCCTGTGGGAGCGAGTCCCACATTCTCCCCACTCCCTGTGGGAGCGAGTCCCACATTCTCCCCACTCTCTGTGGGTGTGAGCCCCACATTCTTCCCACTCCCTGTGGGAGCGAGTCCCACATTCTCCCCACTCCCAGTGGGAGCGAGTCCCACATTCTCCCCACTCCCTGTGGGAGCAAGTCCCACATTCTTCCCACTCCCTGTGGGAGCGAGTCCCACATTCTCCCCACTCCCTGTGGGAGCGAGTCCCACATTCTCCCCACTCCCAGTGGGAGCGAGTCCCACATTCTCCCCACTCCCTGTGGGAGCGAGTCCCACATTCTCCCCACTCCCTGTGGGAGCGAGTCCCACATTCTCCCCACTCCCTGTGGGTGTGAGCCCCACATTCTTCCCACTCCCTGTGGGAGCGAGTCCCACATTCTCCCCACTCCCTGTGTGAGCGAGTCCCACATTCTCCCCACTCCCTGTGGGAGCGAGTCCCACATTCTCCCCCCCTCCCTGTGGGAGCGAGTCCCACATTCTCCCCACTCCCTGTGGGAGCGAGTCCCACATTCTCCCCCCTCCCTGTGGGAGCGAGTCCCACATTCTCCCCACTCCCTGTGGGAGCGAGTCCCACATTCTCCCCACTCTCTGTGGGTGTGAGCCCCACATTCTTCGCACTCCCTGTGGGAGCGAGTCCCACATTCTCCCCACTCCCAGTGGGAGCGAGTCCCACATTCTCCCCACTCCCTGTGGGAGCGAGTCCCACATTCTCCCCACTCCCTGTGGGAGCGAATCCCACATTTTCCCCACTCCCTGTGGGAGCGAGTCCCACATTCTCCCCACTCCCTGTGGGAGCAAGTCCCACATTCTTCCCACTCCCTGTGGGAGCGAGTCCCACATTCTCCCCACTCCCTGTGGGAGCGAGTCCCACATTCTCCCCACTCCCCTGTGGGAGCGAGTCCCACATTCTCCCCACTCCCTGTGGGAGCGAGTCCCACATTCTCCCCACTCTCTGTGGGTGTGAGCCCCACATTCTTCCCACTCCCTGTGGGAGCGAGTCCCACATTCTCCCCACTCCCAGTGGGAGCGAGTCCCACATTCTCCCCACTCCCTGTGGGAGCAAGTCCCACATTCTTCCCACTCCCTGTGGGAGCGAGTCCCACATTCTCCCCACTCCCTGTGGGAGCGAGTCCCACATTCTCCCCACTCCCAGTGGGAGCGAGTCCCACATTCTCCCCACTCCCTGTGGGAGCGAGTCCCACATTCTCCCCACTCCCTGTGGGAGCGAGTCCCACATTCTCCCCACTCCCTGTGGGTGTGAGCCCCACATTCTTCCCACTCCCTGTGGGAGCGAGTCCCACATTCTCCCCACTCCCTGTGGGAGCGAGTCCCACATTCTCCCCACTCACTGTGGGAGCGAGTCCCACATTCTTCCCACTCCCTGTGGGAGCGAGTCCCACATTCTCCCCACTCCCTGTGGGAGCGAGTCCCACATTCTCCCCACTTCCTGCGGGAGCGGGTCCCACATTCTGCCCACTCCCTGTGAGAGCGAGTTCCACATTCTCCCCACTCCAAGAACAAAGAAATGTACAGCACAGGAACAGGCCCTTCGGCCCTCCAAGCCCGTGCCGACCATGCTGCCCGACTAAACTACAATCTTCTACACTTCCTGGGTCCGTATCCCTCTATTCCCATTCTATTCATGTATTTGTCAAGATGCCCCTTAAATGTCACTATTGTCCCTGCTTCCACCACCTCCTCCGGCAGCGAGTTCCAGGCACCCACTCCCCTCGGCGTAAAAAACTTGCCTCGTACATCTACTCTAAACCTTGCCCCTCTCACCTTAAACCTATGCCCCCTCGTAATTGACCCCTCTACACTGGGGAAAAGCCTCTGACTATCCCTGTGGGACCGAGTTCCACATTCTCCCCACTCCCTGTGGGAGCGAGTCTCACATTCTCCCCATTCCCTGTGGAAGTGAGTGCCACATTCTCCCCATTCCCTGTGGGTGTGAGTTCCACATTCTCCCCACTCCCTGTGGGGGCCAGCCCCACGTTCTCCCCACTCCCTGTGGGAGCGAGTCTCACATTCTCCCCATTCCCTGTGGGAGTGAGTCCCACATTCTCCCCACTCCCTGTGGGAGCCAGCCCCACATTCTCCCCACTCCCTGTGGGAGCGAGTCCCACATTCTCCCCACTCCCTGTGGGAGCGAGTCCCACATTCTCCCCACTCCCTGTGGGAGTGAGTCCCACATTCTCCCCACTCCCTGTGGGAGCGAGTCCCACATTCTCCCCACTCCCTGTGGGAGCGAGTTCCACATTCTCCCCACTCCCTGTGGGAGCGAGTTCCACATTCTCCCCACTCCCTGTGGGAGCGAGTTCCACATTCTCCCCACTCCCCGTGGGAGCGAGTTCCACATTCTCCCCCACTCCCTGTGGGAGCGAGTTCCACATTCTCCCCACTCCCTGTGGGAGCGAGCCCCACATTCTCCCCACTCCCCTGTGGGAGCTAGACCCACATTCTCCCCACTCTCCGTGGGTGCGAGTCCCACATTCTCCCCACTCTCTGCGTAAAAATGCTCCTCCCGAATCCCCGTGGGTTTATTAGCGACTGTCTCATATTGATGGCTTTGTTTTGGTCTCCTCCACCCTTTCTACATCTTGCACAATTCCAAAGGATCCAAATCGAGTCACCCCTCGGCCGCCTCTTTTCTCGAGGAACAGGGCCCTTGCCTGTTTAATGTTAATTATAACCTCCCAGTTCTGGAATGATGCTTGTGAACCTTTGCTTGTGCCTTCAGCACATTTCCTCTCTCTCCTTATTGTAATGACTGGGACCAGAACTATGAATACTGCTCCATGTGAGGTCTAACCAAGGTTCTGTATAAAAAACATCTTTGGCTTCTTAGTTTCTACTGACTGGCTGAAGTTGTTGACCACGGATTTTTTTGGAAATTACTTACTGCTCGAATGCGTTTTAAACATTTCTTCAGCCACATTCGTATTGTTTGTTTTGCGACCTCTTCCTCGATCGTGTATTCAAGCTGCTCTCGTGCTAGGAGTTCTTCAAGCTGAAGGCTTTTTCTGATGTCCACTGATCTGTACGAAAGCATGCTGGCAACAGAGTTAGGAATACATTTATATAAATAACTCAATCAAATATGAGCAAAGCCTAATAAAAATCATTTCAGTTGGTTGAAATATTGGGCGTGATTCTTCCCCTTCTCTGCGCCCGGCAAACATTCCTTCTATTCCCTGAGAATAGGAAGAGCCCTTAAATGGTGTGTAAGACTCCTTCTTGCTGATTTCCTTTCTTCCCCTATCTTTTATTTTATCGTTATTAATTTTGGTCCATGGACCCATAATTGGAATGTGCCTTTAAGCAGATGAGCACTTGCCAGGACAGTGTGTTCCTAGGTTTTCTATTTTGGAGAGGAGACACCAGACTCATTGGCACCGAGTGAATCTTAGGAACCGCTTTTGGAGAAAGTTTGTTCGTTTGGCTAATTGGCAACCAATGCGTTGGCTAGAGACAGTGTTCTGCCTGACAACCGTCAGCGATTGGTTCCTGCTGGATGTTTTTTTTGGACTGGACGTGCCAGAAGTCTCCAGACCCTTGAAGAGGAAGGAGCTGTGTTTTCTCCCTCTCTCTGCTGCTGGTTTCCTGCTGTCTCTATGAGTCTGGAGTGAAGATCATTCCAAACTGAACAAAGAGCAGGAACCCAACTGAAGGCCTAACGTCGAGAAAGAAACTAACTGGAGAACATCCATCTAACTCAAAGATCCTGGGCAGGATTCTCTGATCCTGAGGCTAAGTGTTGACGCTGTCGTAAACGCCGTCGCATTTCCTGACGGCGTCAACATGGCCTCAGGAGCAGCAATTCTGACCCCTTCAGGGGGCCAGTACGGCACTGGAGTGACCCACGCCACTCCAGGTGCTGATCCTCGGCGTCAGATGGGCGCCGCGGGTCTGCGCATGCGCAGTGGGACCAGCGCGATTGCCGCGCATGCGCAGTGGCTCCCTTCTCCGCGCCGGCCCCGACGCAACATGGCGTAGAGCTACAGGGGCCGGCGCGGAACAAAAGAGGCCCCTAGCCCGAGAGGCCGGCCCGCCGATTGGTAGGCCCCGATCGTGGGCGAGGCCACAGCGGAGGCCCCCCGCCCTGGGGTCGGACCCCCCTCACCCCTCACCAGGCCGCCCGCAGATGCATCCACGCTGAAGGTCCCGCCGGCTATGAGCAGGTTTGGACGGCTTTTTTAGCGTGGCCGATCGGCCCATCCCGGACCGAGAATCGGCGGGGGGGTGCCCCTGTTTAGTGGCCCCCCGACCGGCGCCGCGCCTACTGCGCCATCGCCAATGGCGCCGGTTCTCCGCTCTCCGGAGAATTGGCGGACCGGCGTCGGGGCGGCGTGGCGTGATTTGCGCCCGACCCGCCGATTCTCCGGCCCGCTGCCAGGGTGAGAGAATCCAACCCCCGGATCCTTCAACTTGATTATAGTTTCTAAACTTCTGAACCACCCTGTTCCCTCTACGTTTGTCTGTGTGTGTGTGTGTGTATAGAGAGTGCGCGTCGTTAGAAAGGAGGGGTTGAGAAATGGGTATTAGTCAGTTACATTTTTCTGTCTGTTTAATTATAACACTGTACATAATAAAAGGTTAATTGTGTTTAAATTTTACAAACCTGCTAACTGTGATCAATTTAACTCAACCAAAGCCACGGGTATTAATATAAAATCGAATTTCACCTGTGTTGTGACTCTGGGTCAAGGGGGGCTGGAATTGAGCGCGCACTGGCCCAGGTTGCCATGGCGGGGGCTTGCGACAGTCACTGAACGGAGCTCCATGCTCCCGGCCCACGGCACCCGACGCGATCTGGTTCACCCCCTCGCTGGGCGTGAACCAGGCTCACATATTTAAATTAGTCTTTAAACTAATTTCAATATACTAATCCCGTTCGAAGCCGGAGTCTCCTGGCTCCCGGGAATCTCCTCTCCCACCAATGCAGGGGTGGGAGTGGGAGGGGGGGGGGGGGGGGGGTGTCACTGCTGATTTCCACAAGTGGAGGGTCCGGAGGCGATTGAAGCCCCCAGGTGATGGGGGACAGGTCAGGGCAATGCCCGACCATGCCACCTGGCCCCCCCAGGCACGTTTCAACCTGGCAAAGTCAGGGTACCTGGGGATGGGGCCTGAAAGGGGTCATGGCCGTGAAAGAGGGGGGTAGTGAGCACGGTGGGGCATGAAGGGTTGGGAGCTGCTCAGCCACTCCATGGTGGGTATCGCTCAGTGGGGGGGGGGGGGGGGAGCAATGCCCCAATGCCAGTGAGAATGGATAGGGTAGGGGGCCGGGTCACCCTCATGCTGTGTGGTGTGTGGGGGGGGGGTTGTTGACCTGGATATTTGGTAATGTGGGACGGTTACCTCTCTACGGTCAAGGGTCGGCGGTGTTGCCCATGCCTTCGGTGGGGGGGGGGGGGGGGGGGGGGGGGGTCCCCAATGTCTGTGAGTGAGGGGTATGGGGACCTTCAACTTGACTTTGTGATCTTTGGTCCCTTGAGAATAGATGATTAATGGGTGACTTAATTGTGGTGGGTGTCAAAGAGCGTTAACGATGATTAACCAATCTGATGGGATCGACAGAGAGAAACCTCCTCTGGCGAGGGGGAGTGCCGAACGAGGGGGCAGAACTTTAAAACCCCAGCCGGGTCGTTCAGGGGCGATATCAGGAAACACTTCCTCACACAAAGGGGGAGTGGAAATCTGGAAGGAAGGCGGGGGGGAGAGGCGGTAAGGGGAATAGAGGTTACAGAACCAGAGCGGATAGGTGGGAATTGACAGATCAGCCATGATTGAATTAAATGAAGCAAAATTCAGTTCCAACTCCATCCACAAGTTTGCTGATGACACGACCATAGTGGGTCGGATCTCAAACAACGATGAGTCAGGGTACAGGAGGGAGATAGAGAACCTAGTGGAGTGGTGTAACGACAACAATCTCTCCCTCAATGTCAGCAAAACTAAGGAGCCGGTCATTGACTACAGGAAGCAAAGTTTCGTACACACCCCTGTCAGCATCAACGGTGCCGAGGTGGAGATGGTTGACAGCTTCAAATTCCTAGGGGTCCACATCACCAACAATCTGTCCTGGTCCACCCATGTCAACGCTATGACCAAGGAAGCACAACAGCGCCTATACTTCCTCAGGAAACTAAGGAAATTCAGCATGTCCACACCGACTCTTACCAATTTTTACAGATGCACCATAGAAAGCATCCTATCGGGCTGCATCACAGCCTGGTATGGCAGCTGCTCGGCCCAAGACCGCAAGAAACTTCAGAGAGTCGTGAACACCGCCCAGTTGTGTATTTATCGTATGTTTTATGTTTTCATGTATGGATCGATCTGCCTGGACTGTACGCAGAACAATTGTTTTCACTGTACCTCGGTACACGTGGCAATGAATCTAAACCCAAATATAAATGGCAGAACCGATCTGGGGAGTTGGAATGGTCTCTCGTCCTGTTCCCAGATGATATGAAAGGAAGCTAGAAACTCCGGGCGGGATTCTCCCAGCCCCGCGCCGGGCAGGAGAATGCCTGCGAAGGGGCCACGCCACCCCGACGATGGCACGCGATTCACCTCAGTGTGGAGAATCGGCGCCATTGGTGCCGACGTGATTGGCGCGCCGCCGGTCGCGGGCTGCCCAGCGGCCGGCCGGCCCAGTGGCTGGCCCAGCGATTCACCGGCCTGGATGGGCCGAGCGGCCGTAGGAAAAGAGCAGAGTCCCACCGGAGCCCTTCTAACCTGCTCTGAGCCGGCGGGATTTCGGCGTGGAAGGGTCGGGTGGCGGCCTGTGGCTGTGGGGCGGGAGGGGGTGTCCGACCCCCGGGGGTCCTCCGATGTGGCCTGGCCCGCGATCGGGACCCACCGATCGGCGGGCCGGCCTCTGTGGCTGGGGACCTCCTTTCCTCCGCGCCGTCCCCTGCAGCCCTGCGCATTTTTTGTCGGGGCCGGCGTGTTGAAGGGAGCCACTGCCCATGTCCTCATTGGCACCGGCGCCACTGCGCATGCGCGGATCCCACGACGCCCAGTTCGCGCCGGGATCTGCAGCTGGAGCGGCGCAAACTGCTCCTGCGCCATGCTGGCCCCCTGGAGGGGCCAGAATTAGACGTGGGAGCGGCCCGTTCACGCTGTCGTAAAACGCGACGGTGTTTACGACGGTGTGGACACACTGCAGCGGGATTGGAGAATCCCGCCCACAATTTTAATTTTGACACAGAGAAATTTACAACATGCATTCAAAATATGAACTTCAGTCTCCTCAGTCTCTTCGAGTCACAGCAGGTTACAGAACCTCACAGCACAGGGGAGGCCATTCACTCCACCATTTCTGTCCTGGTTCTTTGATAGAATTAACCATTTTTTTCTGTATCCCAGTTCTTTCCACATAGTGCCAAAATTGCTTTCTGATTGAAATATTTATTTTGTGTATGCAATTCTCTTTCGAAAATTGCAATTGAATCCATTTCTATCACCTTTTCAGGCAGTGCGTTCAAAATCACAACAACTTGCAACTTAACAAACATGGCTCCTTGTCGCCCTCGAGTTCCAATGTCAATTACTTCCAATAGGGATGCCAAATTTCAATTGATCACAATAACCCAGAAAAAGGATGCTGATTGGTCCATCATCTTTTCTCTTGTAGTGTAAGTTGTTGTGATCACTTGAAATTTGGTATTCTTGCGCTTGTCCTGATGAGTGCAAAACAAAAAGCTTCGGCAACATCTCTCTTTTCAACAAGATTCAAGTCCGGTACTGAGCGACTGTTCAAATAGGACTCTGTGTTCTCTGCCTAGCAACACTCTTGCCAGGGAAAACAGTGTCTCCTTACTTACTCTTTTGAAACCATTCCCAATTTTGACTATTAAGTTTCTCCTTAACCTTCTTCGCGCCAAGGAAAACAATCCCGGCTTCTCCAATATCTCCAACTGGCTTTTGCTGAATCTAAAGTAAATTTGGATCTCCGCAACGCTGTGGTCAAGTAAAATGCAAAGCATATTACTGTCTGCTCTTTTTTCTCTCTCTTCGATTTAAAACGAGTACCAGGATAATAAAACGGCTGGAAAATTATTCACTAATAGTAATGGTTTTACTGTGTTATTCAACTCCGGCATTTCCCAGGGTAGTCAGTCTGACATGCGCACCACAAATGTAGTTCCTCCGGGATTCCCTATCTGTTTTATTAGTGTCCATCTCATGTTTACGGCCTCTCGGTCGGCTTCTCCCAAAGTGTCTCTGTGTCAACTTGACCGAACCCCTTTGAAAGGGGGGGTGGTTCAGCGATGATACCTCTTAAAACTGAATAGTTAGCATACCACTCAAGTAGTTTTAAGAGGTATCATCGCTGAACCCCTCCCCTTCACCCTTCATAATGTTAAAGACCTCTATCTGACAGGTCTCTCCTTCAACCTTCCCTTTACTGGGATGGAGGATACAGCTGTTCAGTCTTTCTAGCTGCAGAGATTGAACTCGTCACTGCCAATGTAGCTGCGACGGAGGAAGAGAGCAAGTTTATTCAGATACCTCAGCACGTCATGAAATGTGACATCTCCGCCATTGTGTAGCCTCTCCATCTCGTAACACATGTGTTTGAAAAGCAGCTTGTCCTTTTCCAAATCCACCTCGAGTCTCCCTCGCAGCAGACGCAGTAAGAACTTCACACGAGAGGTGGGGATTGCTCCCTGGAGTAAGGCAGAATTTCTGACAATTAAATGAAACCCTATTTTTCAGCTACCAATAACAGCTGCATTTATATTACATCTTTTAGAGTCTTCATAGAATCCCCCAGTGCAGGAGGAGGCCATTCGGCCCATCGAGTCTACACCGGCCCTTGGAAAGAGCGCCCTACTTAAGCCCACGCTTCCACCCTATCCCGTAACCCCACCTAATCTTTTATTTTTGGACACTAAGGGGCAATTTAGCACGGCAAATCCACCTAACCTGCACATCTTTGGACAGTGGGAGGAAACCGGAGCATCCGGAGGAAACCCACGCAGACACAGGGAGAAAATGCAAACTCCACTCAGACAGTCACCCGAGGCTGGAATTGAACCCGGGTCCCTGGCGCTGTGAGGCAGTAGTACTAAGAACTGTACCAGCGTAGTCTTTGTTGCGTTAAAAGTAATAAAGGTTGTGGAATCAAAGCAGGCAATTAGACCATGGCAGATTGTATGGAATAGAATTTCTACAGCACAGAAGGAGGCCATTCGGTCCATTGAGGCTGCACTGATCCTTTTAAAGAGCACCCCACCTAGGCTCATACCCCTGCCCTTTCCCCGTAACCTCCTAACCCCACTTAACAACACATTTTTGGACAATAATGGGCAGTTTAGCATGGCCAATCCACCTAACCTGCACATCTTTGGACAGCGGGAGGAAACCGGAGCACCCGGAGGAAACCCACGCAGACACGGGGAGAACATGCAGACTCCGCACAGACAGTCACCCGAGGCCGGAATTGAATCGGGTCCCTGGAGCTGTGAGGCAGCAGTGCTTACCACTGTGCCACCGTGCCGACCCAGTCCCTGACGCTGTGAGGCAGCAGTGCAAACCACCAGTGCAAACCACCGCCCAGTATGGTTGAACGTACTTGAGGGGCTGAATGGCCTCCCAACTGAAAAGCTCCTTGTAACACACACAGCGCCAACACTCCTGGGTTCAGGTGCAGCGTCACTATTCGTGTATTTTAAATGCCGTGCTCAGGTGAATGGTCCCTGAACATCTAATTCTCACTGTTAGCCCCTCCGCTCAGTCACTGCAATGGCACAAGGAAAGCATCAGTAATGGATATTGACAAGGCCTGACCACACTTGTCCTCACGCCGGACTCAGGTCTTGAATCAGCTATTTCCTCCTCAGCTAGGTAAGCAGAATATCAAATAATTTTCACTCTCGAAATTAGACCAAGCCAATAATTTAACCACAAGTTCACCCACCTCCCTTTTGTCATCAACCATGTTCCAAATTATTTGAAAATGTCGAAGATCGTTATAGCTCAGCAGCTGATCCTCTTCCGTTGAATAAAACAACGAGAAATTTTCTACAATGATAGCTGGTGGAAAGAAATGAAGAAAACATTCATTATCCAGCACTCTGCAATAAAAGGTCTTTTCTCAGGGCTAATCCTTGCAGGTGAGGACCATGTGACATAAAGGGAACAGACTTAAGAGCAACGTTCACACAATGCACTCTAGCAACTCAGCCAAGGCTCCCTCAATAACACCTTCCAAACACACGACTTCTACCACCCAGGACAGGTGCAGCAGATACCTGGGAACCCCACCACCTGGAGGTTCTCCTCCAAGTCTCTCACCACCCTGACTTGGAAATATATCGCCGTTCCTCCGCTGTCGCTGGTCAAAACCCTGGAACTCCCTCCCTACCAGCACTGTGGGTGTACCTACTCCATATGGACTGCCGCAGTTCAAGAAGGCAGCCCACCATCACTTTTCCAAGGGCAATTAGGGATGGGCAATAAATGCTGGGTGGGGGGATTGGGCCTAGGTGGGGTGGTCTTTCGAAGGATCTGCGTAGACTCGATGGGCCGAATATTTGTTCTGCTCTGTAGGGATTCCACGCTCACATCCTGTGAATCAATAAAAGTTAAACTAAAGAGATTATGGTCCCAAAGAGCCTTGTGTTTAACTCCCAATTTCCTGTTCTGATGAAACATTAAACCATCTCCTCAGTTTGTGGTTACTGATGGGCCCGCTGTGTACATCCGGAATTTTCAGCTTTCCGCGTCAAGAACATTTCATACCATCACAGAATCATGGTGATAAAGTGTTGGTTCAATCGTTCACTCAGATCCCAGATGGGCTGTTATGCTGTTACCAGTTTGCACTTTCAGCAAAATAACAGCACAAAAAAAGATTCCGGCTTTTAAAAAATTCATTGGCGGGATGTGGGCGTCGCTGATTGGGCCAGCATGTATTGCCCATCCCTAGTTGCCCTGGAGAAGGTGGTGGTCAGCTGCCTCCTTGAACCGCTGCAGTCCACGCAGTATAGGTACAGCCACAGTGCTGTTAGTTGTGGTCTGAGGAGGGATGAACGGGAATCTCTGTGACATGTCCCACTCGCAGAAAATCCTGGGCAGTTATTTCACACCCTGGTTTGAAAGATAAAAGCATCTGTACTCACCAACGAGAAGGTTCAACATGATATAGGCAATGATGACATAAAAAGAACAAAAGTACATCAGGGCTCCTGCATAGTTTCCGCAATCTGTCTCCCAGTAATTCTGATCATCAGGAGTACAGAAAGGTGGCTGAACCTGTACAAGAGATACAAGAGACGCTAATGATCTGGAGATAGGGGTTCAAATCCCAGCAAAGCCGCTGGGAAATTTAATTTCAGTTAATTAATTCAATAAATCCACAATAAAAAGCTAGCACCAGGATAGGAGGCCACAATTGTTGTAAAAACCCACCTGGTTCATAAATGTCCTTCAGGGAAGGAAATCGACAGTCCTTACCCGGTCTGGCCAGCAGGTGACTCCAGATCCAGAGTGATGTGATTGACCCTTAATCACCCTCTGAAATATTCACTCCCTCCACCACCGACGCACAGTGGCAGCCGTGTGTACATCTACAAGCTACACTGCAGTAACTCGCCAAGGGTCTTAGGCAGCACCTTCCAAACCCACGACCACTAGAAGGACAAGAGCAGCAGATACCTGGGAACCCCACCAGCTGGAGGTTCCCCTCCAAGTCACTCACCACCCTGACTTGGAAATATATCGGCCGTTCCTTCACTGCCGCTGGGGCAACATCCTGGAACTCCCTCCCTAACAGCACAGTGGGTGTACCTACACCACATGGACTGCAGCGGTTCAAGAAGGCAAATCACCACCACCTCTGAAGGGCAACTATGGATGGGCAATAAACGTTGGCCTAACCAGCGACCCCCACATCCCGTAAATGAATTAAAAAGACAATGGCCTGGTGAAGCCATTCAGTTGTGCAATGAGTCAGCGAAGAGCCCAAACTCTGGGCATGAATTTAAAAAACAAGCAAAAGAATTGACAGCCGGAAGGAAGGACATCTGTAATTGGAGTTCCAAATCCTCCACCATAAGGTGTAGGAGTAGAAATAGGCGACTCGGCCCATTGAATCCCCCCTGCCATTCATTGAATCATGACTGTTCTGATGTGATAATCCTCAGCTCCACTTTCCTGCCTTATCCCCATAACCGTCGATTCCCTTACTGATTAAAAATATGTCTCTCTCAGCCTTGAACACACTTTTTAAAAAATATATATTTTATTCAAATTTTTTGGCCAAACAAAACAATACAAAGGTTTTCCTTTTTACAACAATAAAACAGTATAAATAACAGTGGCCGTTTTTAACAATTAAATAAATAATATATAAACTAAATGGCAACTGCCATATCAAAAATAATAACTCTCCAAAAATAAAATCAAACAATCCAATATACATAGCCTAATACCAATATCTATACAAAAACACCCCTGAGTACCCGCCCGGGCTCCCCCCACCCCCCCCGCCTCCCCCCCTGGGTTGCTGCTGTTACCTTCCCATTTCCTTTATCGTTCTGTGAGGTAGTCAACGAACGGTGAACCCTTGAGCCGAACCCCTTAGTGCGAACTTTATCCGTTCTAGTTTTATAAACCCTGCCATGTCATTTATCCAGGTCTCCACGCCCGGGGGTTTGGCTTCCTTCCACATAAGCAATATCCTTCGCCGGGCTACTAGGGACGCAAAGGCCAAGACATCAGCCTCTTTCGCCTCCTGCACTTCCGGCTCATCTGCAACCCCGAATATAGCCAACCCCTAGCCTGGCTCGACCCAGACCCCCACCACCTTCGAAAGCACCTTTGCCACCCCCACCCAGAACCCCTGCAGTGCCGGACATGACCAAAACATGTGGGTGTGGTTTGCTGGGCTTCTCGAGCATCTCCCACACCTATCCTCTACCCCGAAAAATTTACTGAGCCTTGCTCCGGTCATAAGCGCCCTGTGTAAAACCTTGAATTGTATCAGGCTTAGCCTGGCGCACGAGGACGACGGGTTTACCCTACGTAAGGCATCAGCCCACAGCCCCTCCTCAATCTCTTCCCCCAGCTCTTCTTCCCATTTCCCCTTCAGCTCATCCACCATGATCTCCCCCTCTTCCCTCATTTCCCTGTATATATCCGACACCCTACCATCCCCCACCCATGTCCCTGAGATCACTCTATCTTGAATTTCCTGCGTCGGGAGCTGTGGGAATTCCCTCACCTGCTGCCTCGCAAAAGCCCTCAGTTGCATGTATCGAAATTCATTCCCTTGGGGCAACCCATATTTTTCCGTCAGCGCTCCCAGACTCGCAAACATCCCGTCTACGAACAGATCTCTCAGTTGCACAACCCCAGCTCTCTGCCATGCTCCAAATCCCCCATCCATTCTCCCCGGGACAAACCTATGGTTATTTCTTATCGGGGACCGCACCGAGGCTCCCGTCCTTCCCCTATGTCGTCTCCACTGCCCCCAAATTTTTAGTGTTGCCACCACCACTGGACTTGTGGTGTATTTCTTCGGAGAGAACGGCAACAGCGCCGTCACCATTGCTTGTAGGCTGGTTCCCTTGCAGGACGTCATCTCCAATCTCTTCCATGCCGCTCCCTCCCCTTCTCCCATCCACTTACACACCATTGAGATATTGGCGGCCCAGTAGTACTCACTTAGGCTCGGTAGTGCCAGCCCCCCCGTATCCCTGCTACGCTGCAAGAACCCCCTCCTCACTCTCGGGGTCTTCCCAGCCCACACAAAACTCATGACACTTTTCTCAATTCTCTTGAAAAAAGCCTTCGTGACCATCACCGGGAGGCACTGAAACACAAAAAGGAATCTCGGGAGGACTACCATTTTGACCGCCTGCACCCTACCCACCAGTGACAGGGGCACCATGTCCCATCTCTTAAAATCCTCCTCCATCTGTTCCACCAATCTTGTTAAGTTAAGCCTATGTAAGGTTCCCCAACTCCTGGCTATCTGAATCCCTAAGTACTGGAAATCTCTTGTCACCTTCCTCAGCGGTAAGTCATCTATTCCCCTGCTCTGCTCCCCCGGATGCACCACAAACAACTCACTCTTCCCCATATTCAATTTATACCCCGAAAATTCCCCAAACTCCCTAAGTGTCTGCATTATCTCAGGCATCCCCTCCACTGGGTCCGCAACATACAGCAATAAATCATCTGCATACAAAGATACCCGGTGTTCTTCTCCTCCCCTGAGTACTCCCTTCCACTTCTTGGAGCCCCTCAGTGCTATGGCCAGGGGCTCAATCGCCAATGCAAACAGTAACGGAGACAGGGGACACCCCTGCCTCGTCCCTCTATGAAGACGGAAGTAGTCAGACCTCTGCCTGTTCGTGACCACGCTCGCCACCGGGGCCCTATACAGCAGCTGTACCCATCCGATATACCCTTCTCCAAAATCAAACCTCCTCAGCACCTCCCACAGATAATCCCACTCCACTCTGTCGAATGCTTTCTCGGCGTCCATCGCCACCACTATCTCCGCCTCCCCCTCTGGTGGGGGCATCATCATTACCCCTAGCAACCTCCGTATGTTCGTGTTCAGCTGTCTCCCCTTAACGAACCCAGTTTGATCCTCGTGGACCACCCCCGGGACACAGTCCTCTATCCTCGTCGCCATCACCTTAGCCAGGAGCTTAGCATCTACATTTAAAAGGGAAATGGGCCTGTAGGACCCACACTGCAGCGGGTCTTTTTCCTTCTTCAAAAGGAGCGATATCGTTGCCTCCGACATAGTCGGGGGCAGCTGCCCCTTTTCCCTGGCCTCATTAAAGGTTCTCGTCAAAAGCGGGGCCAGTAGGTCCATATACTTCCTATAAAATTCCACCGGGAATCCGTCCGGTCCCTGGGCCTTCCCCGCCTGCATGCTCCCAATCCCTTTTACCACCTCCTCCATCTCAATCTGTGCTCCCAGTCCCGCCCTCTCCTGCTCCTCCACCTGAGGGAATTCCAGCTGATCCAGAAAATGCATCATTCCCTCCTTCCCTTCCGGGGGCTGAGCCTTATATAACCTCTCATAAAATGCCTTGAACACCCTGTTCACTCTCTCCGCTCCCCGTTCCATCTCTCCCTCCTCATCTCTCACCCCACCTATCTCCCTCGCTGCTCCCCTCTTCCTCAATTGGTGGGTCAGTAGCCGACTCGCCTTCTCTCCATACTCGTACTGTACACCCTGTGCCCTCCTCCACTGTGCCTCTGCCTTACCCGTGATCAGCAGGTCAAATTCCACTTGTAGCCTTTGTCTTTCCCTGTACAGTCCCTCCTCCGGTGCCTCCGCATATTGCCTGTCCACCCTCAGAAGTTCTTTCAGCAATCGCTCCCTTTCTTTACCCTCTTGTTTCCCTTTATGTACCCCTATGGATATCAGTTCCCCTCTAACCACTGCCTTCAGCGCCTCCCAGACCACTCCCACCTGAACCTCTCCATTGTCATTAAGCTCCAAGTACCTTTCGATGCACCCCCTCACCCTTAAACACACACCCTCATCCGCCAATAAGCCCATATCCATTCTCCAGAGTGGGTGCTGTTCTTTTTCCTCTCCTACCTCCAGGTCTACCCAATGTGGAGCGTGGTCCGAAATGGCTATGGCCGTATATTCTGTCCCTGTCATCTTCGGAATCAGTGCCCTTCCCAAGACAAAAAAGTCTATCCGTGAGTATACTCTCTGAACATGGGAGAAAAATGAGAACTCCTTACTCCTAGGTCTACTAAATCTCCAGGGGTCTACCCCTCCCATCTGTTCCATGAAGTCCTTGAGTACCCTGGCCGCTGCCGGCCTCCTCCCGGTCCTGGATCTCGACCGGTCCAGCCCTGGATCAAGCACCGTATTGAAGTCTCCCCCCATTACCAGCTTTCCCGCCTCCAGGTCCGGGATACGTCCCAACATACGCCTCATAAAATTTGCATCATCCCAGTTCGGGGCATATACGTTCACCAGAACCACCGCCTCCCCTTGCAATCTGCCACTCACCATCACATATCTACCCCCACTATCCGCCACTATGGTCTTTGCCGCAAATAGTACCCGTTTCCCCACTAATATAGCCACCCCCCTGTTCTTCGCATCTAAACCCGAATGAAACACCTGCCCCACCCATCCTTTACGTAGTCTGACCTGGTCTATCAGTTTCAGATGCGTCTCCTGCAACATAACCACATCTGCCTTTAATTTCTTTAGGTGTGCGAGTACCCGTGCCCTTTTAATCGGCCTGTTCAGCCCTCTCACGTTCCACGTGATCAGCCGGGTTGGGGGGCTCTTTACCCCCCCCCCCTTGTCGACTAGCCATCTCCTTTATTAACCCAGCTCCTCACCCGGTTCCCACGTACCCGTATATCCCCCCGACGGCGCCCTCCCGCCTCGACCACCCCATCCCATAACAGCTCCCCCTTCTCCTTAGCAGCAGCAACCCAGTTTGCCTTGAACACACTTAACGACCCAGCCTCTACAGCTCTCTGCGGTAAAGAATTCCACAGATTGAGGGCAGCACGGTGGCGCAGTGGGTTAGCCCTTCTGCCTCGCGGCGCCGAGGTCCCGGGTTCGATCCCAGCTCTGGGTCACTGTCCGTGTGGGGTTTGCACATTCTCCCCATGTTTGCGTGGGTTTCGCCCCCACAACCCAAAGATGTGCAGGTTAGGTGGATTGGCCACGCTAAATTGCCCCTTAATTGGCAAAATTAATTGGGTAATCTAAATTTAAAAAAAAAGAATTCCACAGATTCACTCCCCTCTGAGAGAAGAAATTCCTCATAATCTCTGAGATTCTGCCCTCTGGTCCTAGACTCTCCCACAAGGGGAAACAACCTCTCAGCATCGACCCTGTCAAACCCCCCGAGAATCCGATGTGTCTCAATAAGGTCGCCTCTCATTCTTCTGAACCCCAATGAGTACAGGCCCAACCTACTCAACCTCTCCTCATAAGAAAATCCCTCCATTCCCAGGATCAATGAACCTTCTCTGGACGGCCTCCAACGTCAGTATAACTTTCCTTAGATAAGGGGACCAAAACTGTTCACAGTATTCCAGGTGTGGTCTGACTAGTGTTTGTATGGTTTCAGCAAGACCTCCCGATATTTATATCCCATTCCCTGTAAATAAAGACCAATATTCCATTTATCTTCCCTATTACCTGCTGAACTTGCGTACTAGCTTGTTGTGACTTACGCAGGAGGACCCCCAATTCCCTCTGTGCCGCAACTTTCTGCAGCCTCTCTCCATTTAAATAACACTCAGATCCTTTGTTCTTCTTTTAGCACTTTTATTGCTCAGTTGTAAGAGCAAATTGGAGGTGGGAGGTTATGTGGTGATTTCCTTCATGCCCTACGAGACCAAAGGTGTTAATAAATACTTCTCGATATAACCCCAGAATGGGCTGGCTCTAATCTCAAAGTGTTAACATTCTGCCCCCTTGTTCTGGACTACCCCCCCACCCAACTGGAGAAAACAGCACGGTAGCCTTGTGGATAGCACAATTGCTTCACAGCTCCAGGGTCCCAGGTTCGATTCCGGCTTGGGTCACTGTCTGTGCGGAGTCTGCACATCCTCCCCGTGTGTGCGTGGGTTTCCTCCGGGTGCTCCGGTTTCCTCCCACAGTCCAAAGATGTGCAGGTTAGGTGGATTGGCCATGATAAATTTCCCTTAGTGTCCAAAATTGCCCTTAGTGTTGGGTGGGGTTACTGGGTTATGGGGCTAGGGTGGTGGTGTTGACCTTGGGTAGGGTGCTCTTCCCAAGAGCCGGTGCAGACTCGATGGGCCGAATGGCCTCCTTCTGCACTGTAAATTCTATGAAATCTATGAAATCTATGAAAACAGGTTCTCACTATCTACCCTACTTTATTGTTTAATCATCTCAAACACTTCAGTTCAAGCACCCTTAATCTTCTATACTCGAGAGAACACAAGGCCCAACTGTGCAACTCTGTCACCATAATTTAACCCTTTCAGCCCAGTATTATTCTGGCCTGCCAATCCTCGGAGGGCACAGCTGCTTCGATAGGTCCCTGTGCATTGGCGCTGGACAATGGCAGCGCTGTTTTCCCAGTGACTGTACTCACCATGCAGTCATGCATAATCTTATTCCAATCTTCCCCAGTAACAATGCGGAATAAAACTGTGATGGCTTTACCAGCAGAGGAGAAATTTGCATGTCTGCATGGGAAACAAAAGGATAAATCTTTCTAATTATCAAGGCACTGATCAAATGGATAATCTGAGAAACCGCCCATGTCCAGAAATCAGTCTGGTAAAAACATGAAAACAGACAACGCAGAACAGTTCCAATTTCAACACTAAGCTCTTAGCGGTTATATCTCTGTATAATATACTTATATAATAATGATGTGTAAGGTGGTCCTTGTCTTGTTATGCTCTAGGCATAGAATAAGCGGCTTCCTTGTGGTGCACTTGACAAAGGAAGGTTCAGACGTGGAGATAACTTCAACACGTTTATTAAACTATTTACACTTCTACTACTCGGGTTCAACACTACTGCTAATCCTACTATAGCTACCCAGACTGACTAACCAGTTGCTGCAATCCACGTGGTGGGTGTAATATTGAATCAACCCTGTGTCTCTACTCACTGACTGTCTCCACTGGAAAGAGGCAGATCATGTGTGTGGTGTCCTTTACATATGGGTTGGTGTAATGCCCTCCTGTGGTCGTGTCACCTCTGTGTGTATCATGAATGCCCAATGGTCGTGTCCTATCTAACTGTTCTATTGGTTGAGTGTCTGTGTGTCATGTCTCTGGTGCTCCCTCTAGTGTCTAGCTAGCCTACATGTATTTACATTAACCTCTTGTGTCATTACAGTGATGCGTATCACCACAGTCCTTACACAGTATTTCTTCATCATCAGTATTGTAAATACTGCTTTACTATTTGGTGAAAGTTAGGTCACAGGCAGTGGGCGGGATACTCTGTTTCCCCAGCCAGGTGTTTCTGGGTGGCGGGATTCTATCTTCCCGCCGCTTGCCAATGGGATTTCCCATTGAAACCACCCAATGTCTCACTGGGATACCCGGGGGCGGGGGGGCGCTGCCGGCGGGAAAAGTGAATCGCAACGGCCGGAGAATCCCGACCAGCGTGTTTTGGAAGAACTGTAGTTTATGGAGAATTCCAAGTGTGATCCAGATTTATGGGGCTGTTGTCTATCCCTGTGGACTAGGGTGCAATCCTCGTGTGCTTTGCAAACTCCCTCAGAACGCCTCCACTTGGGAAGTGTGTGCCCAAGTGGTGATCACTTCGCCAGACTGAAGTGACATTGGTCAAACAGTTCCCACGTCCAACGGGGAAATTAAATGACAAACCTGTTAATGTTCTCTCCGTATTTGACAGTTCCAAACAGAACAACTCCAGCAAATGCGTAACAGATAAGCAGCAGGAACATCCCCACTATAATAAAAAAGCTCTTGTACATACTGACAACCACCGTCAGCAGCAACATCTTCAATGTTACCTGAAACCAAAGAACAAAAGATTTTCACTTCACCTGACTGAATCCAAACACAAACTAAACATGCATCGCGGGGAAACCAAACTATTTGTATTAATGTATTTGTGAAAGTTCCTACTTGTTAAAAATAAAGGCTTCAAAACTTCCAATATCTGCTCTTCCAGCAAGACATTCCCTGACCAGTAGTCTTGGCAATATATATATATATATATTTAAATTTAGAGTACCCAATTCTTTTTTTCTCAATTAAGGGGCAATTTAGCGTGGCCAATCCACCTCTGTTGCACATCTTTGGGTTGTGGGGGTGAGACCCACGCAGACATGGGGAGAATGTGCAAACTCCACACGGAAAGTGACCCGGAGCCGGGATCGAACCCGGGTCCTCGGCGCCGTGAGGCAGCCGTGCTAACCACCGTGCCGCCCAAGTCTTACCAATGTGAACACTCGTCCCCCAACTCAATGAATGTATTAAATACAGCGTCAGCCTCAACAACTTGAAAAAGCTCCGAGCAAGAGAGCGAACTTTAAAGGTAAATCCAGAGTTTTAGTCAAAATGTTTTTAAAACTGCGATGACCTAAATTTCACTCAGAAATGGACCTGAAATGAGAATGGCTCAACTCCTTGAAGTGATCAAATCTCTGCACCGTCTGATCGTTGAGAACGATGGACACATCAACGCCGCAGTGTGACATCTCGTTGTGGGTGATCGAGGGGAAACCAGAGCGACACCGAAGCGAATGAAAACACAAATGAACGCAATGAATGGATGGAAAGCAGGTCACACCATTATTTACTGAGTACATGACAACAGGAACACGATACACAGCATGAGTTAAGAGCACAGGTAAGTGACGGCATGCAGCTGCACATTTACTTCATCGCATGAACCAAATGCTGTGCGTCCTCTGGTAAATGACATTGCTGCTAATTTAGCTTGTGTACTCACGTGCTTTCCACAAATAGAGAAGAACCTGAATACAATTACACAGGCTCCCATCATGTATGTATATTCGTTCTGTAAGTGAAAAATAAGCATGTTGAACTAGGTTTTTCAAAAAAAATGTTTTTATTCTCCATTTTCACATTTTCCTTCAAACTTTTCGCCCCACCCACAGACAGTAAACTGTAACAAATACAAAATCAATCCCCTTAACAATACCAACGATCCCATCCTTCCACCACCCCAAACAACGGCCCACCTGTCAATATATGCATCCAATAAAACAAACCCTCCCACGGTGGCAACAAAAAAAACAAAGGAGGACAAGAAAAAGAATTCCGGGACCGCCCATGGTCACCATTGACCGATAGAGTCCACTCCCCTCCCCCCCTACACTCAACGCCCTCCAACCTCTGAAAGAGTACCGTACATGATACCCAAGAGTTGTACTGCCCCCCCCCCCCAGTCTCCAACTCCTCCTGTCCACTGCCTCTTGTAAAGCTCCTCCTCCCAACTCGGTTCCTTCCCCCCAACTTTCCACCCCGGCTAGACCACTCGGACCCTGTTCTGCCAGGCTCCGATGGCCGCAGCCCCTCCCCCCACCTCACTCCCGTTCACTGGCCAGCTTAAACCGGCCAGCGTGGAGGCCCCCGCCCGGGTCCCTTTCCCCCTTGCCCGGCCCTAGGAAAGCCCAGAGATTCCCTTTTAGCACACAAACCTCGCATATCCACCTACACCCCAAAGAGCTCTCATTCCGAGTGAAAGTCCCATCACTTCCCTTGTCCAAATATATACAACATTGGCTCCTTTAGCCCCTACACCCGCGCGCAGTGATACAAAAAAGAAGAAAATACAGTCATGAGGTTACATCGGCACATGGCCATTTCTCAATTTGTCAGTTCTGCCACAGTCCTTCTGCATTCGCAAACTCCTCCGCTGCTTCCGCCGTTCCAAAATAAAAGTCCCTGAGCTTGTAAGTCATCCTCAGCTTCGCTGGATATACAATGCCGCACTGCACCTTGCTAATGTACAGTGCCCTCTTCACCCGGTTGAAGGCAGCCCGCCTCCTTGCCAGCTCCACCGTAAAGTCCTGGTATACACGTACACCAGCTCCAGCCCACTGCACCACCCGCTTCTGCTTGGCCCAGCTCAGGACCTTCTCCTTCACCCTGTACCTATGGAAGCACAGAGTCACTGCCCTTGGCGGCTCACTCGCCTTTGGTACAGGCCTCTAGGATCGATGTGCCCGATCCAGTTCATACCATCATAAATAAAATAGTTGGATTTATTCCAATTTCGTCAGTAATAGTTGAATGATGCTGCAGGGTGAAATCATGAGCATAGATTACTGAGATTCCACTGGGGAGAGAAGATTAACGGGTGAACTAATGGAGGCGTTTGAGATGATTAAAAGCATTTGATTGGTCCGATACAGAAGAACTGTTTCCTCTAGTTGGGGGGGGGAGGCGAGAGTCTGGAACAAAGGTGGGGAGAAACTTAAAATTAGAGCCAGGCCTTTCAGGGTTGATGTCAGGAAACACTTCCTCAGATATCGGGGGAGTGGATATCTGGAACTGACCCCTAGCTAAAAGAAAGCTTATGAAGCTGGAGGTCAATGAAAGATTCCAAACCTGAGTTTGCTACATTTCTATTAGGCAAGGGGTTTAAGGATTGTGGACCTAGCTGGGTAGGTGAAGTTAGAATTCAGATCAGCCACGATTGAATGGAATGGTAGGGAATAGTTTGCGAAGGTTGCCAATTTGAGGATATTCCTCGGGAGCTGTGACTTTCTCTTTGGTACACAAACGCACACATTTGGGGAACATGTCACACATACAGAATGAGGGTGTGGGGCAATGATGGAGGGAGGCACGGTAGCACAGTGGTTAACACTGTTGCTTCACAGCTCCAGGGTCCCAGGTTCAATTCCCGGCTTGGGTTACCGTCTGTGCGGAGTCTGCACGTTCTCCCCGTGTCTGCGTGGGTTTCCTCCGGGCGCTCTGGTTTCCTCCCACAAGTCCCGAAAGATGTGCTTGTTAGGTAGGTGAATTGGACATTCTGAATTTTCCCTTGGTGTCCCAAACAGGCGCCGGAATGTGGCGACTAGGGGATTTTCACAGTAACTTCATTGCAGTGGTAATGTAAGCCTACTTGTGACACTAATAAAGATTATTATTATTATTAGGATGGAGTAGAGTAATAGTCTTATGCTGATTTGAATTCTGGGCTCGCGCTCTGCCTCTGGACTATATTTACATAACTTGTGTTTTGTTGGTTTTGCTTCACATGGAGAATGCATAGAAAGACAGATATTTGTTCAAGTGTCAATTAACTGAGTTCCTGTGAAATATCTAATCCGCACAGCGAGTGTCAGAGACTGTGTCATTACTCTCTGGATAAGACACAGACAGGCTACAATTGTTGTTATATCTCATTTCACATCGAGAATGTAATGAATAATTACGCAGTGGGTCCCGTAAACTGGAACAGACGGGAATGAAATGAAAATCGCTTATTGTCACGAGTAGGCTTCAATGAAGTTACTGTGAAAAGCCCCTAGTCGCCACATTCCGGCGCCTGTTCGGGGAGGCTGGTACGGGAATTGAACCGTGCTGCTGGCCTGCCTTGGTCTGCTTTAAAAGCCAGCGATTTAGCCCAGTGTGCTAAACCATGTAATGTCTGCGTAATGTCTGAGAAGTAGAGGATGCAGGTGGGTGTGTAAGATGGTGTGAATAATTGCAGGTTAAGGCCGATGACAAAGCAAGCAGAACACTGGGTTCATTCCTTGTACACAAATCACCAAAAGTTAGCATGCAAGTAATTAGAACAGCAAATGGGACGTTGGCCTTTATTATAGTGGGGATGGAGGGTAAAAGTCGGAATGTCTTGCTGCAGTTGAACATTGGTGAGACTGCAGCTCGTGTGCTCTGTACAGTTTTGGTGTCCCTCTCCAAGGAGACGCATACTTGCATTGGAAACAGTTTAGAGAAGGTTCGCTCGACTCATTTCTGCGGTGAAAGGGTTGACCTATGGGGAAAGGTTGAAAATGAAATGGAATGAAAAATGAAAATGAAAATCGCTTATTGTCACAAGTAGGCTTCAAATGAAGTTACTGTGAAAAGCCCCTAGTCGCCACATTCCGGCGCCTGTTCGGGGAGGCGGGTACGGAAATTGAACCGTGCTGCTGGCCTGCCTTGGTCTGCTTTCAAAGCCAGCGATTTAGCCCAGTGTGCTAAACCAGCCCAGGTTGAAAAGGTTGGGCCTGTACCCACTGGAGTTAAGACGAATAAGAGCTGATCTTATTGAAAAATACAAGGTCCTGAGGGGACTTAACTTGGTGGACGTGGAGAGGATGTTTCTTCTTGTGGGGTAATCTGGGACAAGGGGTCATTAATATAGCTGAGCCTGTGCAAGGGTCATGATTATACAGCTCCTGAGCAGGGGTAATGAGCTAAAATGCAATCCAAGCAGGTAGCTGATTCTTACTAATGACGCAAGTCTGTGGAGACAGAGAGAGGAGAGTAACCATAACAAGAATACTGTTTTACTGTGAACTATCATTGTTTTCAGGTCAAAGGGAACTTAAGGAGGCGAGAGGGGGCAATGGAGAGCTAGTCTTTCATTGGTCCAACTGCCCTGTTTTCTATCGCTTTCCATTGGATAGATTTACTGTCCTTTCATTGGTCTAAAATGAAAGTTTAACTGTGATATTATTGGCGTATGTGACAATCAATTAAAGGCTTAAAATGTATCTGTTAATTTTATTGGTTGATGCGACCATCAATTCACTCGAAGACACGTGGAGACGTAAACCGTGGTTTTAATCAGCTTAGAACTGTGCCTGCCTGCGACCGGTACAATACTGAAGGTGGCCCCGCAGGTCAGCTGCTCTTATACTTCCTCTAAAGGGGGTGGAGCCATGGGTGGAGCCCGTCCAAGCCCCAACATATCCCCCTGTGGATGATGCCACACAATGGCCCATAGGTGGAGCCCACAGGGTTCATAACATAACATAATACAGTGCACTGGTGAATTATCAGTAATTATACATTCACCACATCGGTTAAATCAAGCTGTAAATGTTTCTGCTTATTAAGATAATTCAGAGTAAGGCAGTGCATCACACTAGTTTTGCTCTCCATGTGCACGTCAATAAAACTTGATCAAAGAGCTCCTGTGCCAGCCTTGTAATACCTCGACAGTCACAATTTTACAAAAAGGGCTCCCCCATTTAAGATGGAGGAGACGAGGAGTAATTTCTTCTCCGAGCGGGTCGTAGTCATTGAAATTCTCTTCCAGAGAGAGCAGTGGAGGCTGAATCGTTGAGTACATTTAAGGACGAATTCAACAAATTTTACATCAACAAGGGAGTCAAGGGTTGGAGATGGGGGGTGGACAGGAAAGTGGAGTCATTGTCACAATCAGATCAGCCATGATTTGTCTGAAAGGCCTCCTCCTGTTACTCACTCCTGTGTCCTTACAATTGAAGAATTGAAAACCAGAGATAGGTTAAAAAAAGGTTACATAACACTTTTCACAACCACTAAACATCTCAAAGTGTCGGCATTGTTGGAGTGTCGGAAATGCGGCTGTCAATTAATACACAGCAAGCTCCCACAGACAATGACCTGAGAAGCTGCTTTTTTGTGATGTTTGGTTGAGGGGTGAATATTGACTGGAACACTGGGTGTAACTCCTCTTCCTGTCTTCAAAACAGTCCCGTTGAGAGGGTGCACGCCTCATTGGAAAACTGCATCTCTGACGCGCGTGGGATCTTGGGCAGGCCACATTTCGAATACTTTGCTCAGTTCTGGTCTCCATTTTATCAAAAGGGAGAAGGCACCAAAAGATTGATTTACACGGAGGACATCACAACCGAGAGGTTATTCTCAGTCTCTTCAAGACTGGGGCTCTTTTCTTGAGAAAACAGAAGGCTGAGGGGTGCCCTGATCGGGGTCTTTGAAATGATAACACAGGCTGATAAGTAGGGAAGATTTTTCAACTTGTGGGGACACCAGAACTAGGGACGTACAAGATAGTCACCAGTAAATCCAATAGGAAATTCAGGAGAAACTTCTTCACCTGGAGAGCAATGAGCAGGAGGAACTCACTCCCATATCGAGTGGTTGTGGTAAACATAACGGTTATACTGATTGTGAAACTAGATAAACACGAGGGAAAAGGGAATAGAAAGGGTGGTACTGACACAGTGGTTGGCACTGCTCCCTCACAGCGCCAGGGAGCCGGGTTCAATTCCGGCCTCGGGAGACTGTGCGGAGTTTGCACTTCCTCCCCTTGTCTGGGTGGGTTTCCTCCCACCCACGGTGTAGAGCAGGTTAGGTGGATTGGCCGCACTAAATTTACCTTCAGTGTGTAAAGATGTACAGGCTCGGTTACGGGGACAGGGCGGGGGAATGGGCCTAGGCAGGGTGCTCTTTCGGAGGGTCGGTGCAGACTCAATGAGCCGAACAGCCTCATTCTGCGCCATAGGGATTCTACGATTTTGAAGGTATGCTGATTGGGTGAAATGAAGTCGGGTGGGAGGAGGCTCAAGCAGAGCGAATAAAAGTCTCACGGGCTGTTTCTTTGCCGTAAGTTTATTGTTCAGTCACGAGCCCAGTGTCATCACATTGTAGATTTTGTTATGTTTAAAATCACTGGCAGCAATTCGCACTGCAAGGCAGCCAGCAAGAGTCTGTGAGAGAGGCTATTTCAGCAGCCCACCCATCCCTAATGTCTGTTCGGAAGTGTCTCTACTCCTTTTAATTTGCAGCATGCTATAGAAGTGAGCGAATTGACGGGTTACTTACGAGTAAAGCAAAGTGTAACACGACCCATATTACACCAAGTGATGTCACCAGGAGGTCATAACGATTCCGTCTACTCTGCCAGAAACCGGATGGTGACATGGCAGTAACCTTCATAGTTACCTGAAACAAAAAGATCACCTTGCTTAACCGTGCAGATAGCTACATGCACATTAGACTCACACATTGAGCTCAGAAGCTTCTTTACAAAGCTCACCTTAATGGCAGAAATAGACCATTCGGCCCATCTATATTGGTGTTTATGTGCTTCACATGGTGTTCATGCTCCGCCCAGCTCTCTTCAGCAGCATGTTCTTCCTTTCCTTTCTCCTCTTAGCTTCCCATTAAGTGCATTTCCCTCACCTAGTCCTTCACGCTCATCACTCTCTGCATAAAGAGGTTTCTCCTGAATTCCCGATCGGATCTATTAGGGGCGACCGCCTAATATTGATGGCTCCAAAGTTCAGACTCCCCCGAAAGTGGCAGACAAACAGCAATCAGCCAACAAGGAAATAGTACCTAGGCATCTAATTGGACCTTCCCACTCGACGTGTGGGTGACATCAGTGTGGGAATTATTTATAAGCTCTTAATTGTTTGTTTGAAAGGCGTATCTGAACCATACATTAATGACAGCTACGGGATATTTGATCTGATCTCTGCTGGAATGCAAGAGTTATGCAGCGGATAATAAACTAAATTAAATGAGTTCACGAGGCGGCAGATCTTAACTGGCTTTAATTAGGGTCAATCAATATTGAAGGACATGCCATGAATACAAAGGGGGTTTACAATTGCTGATGCATTTGATAGTGTACAGGTCTGTGTTAGTTTTATTCCTTTACATCAGTCAGTGTAATAAATCCCAAATAGCTGGCCTTCACAAATTGTGTGATGCGAATGTGCCATCTATCATTATCTGTCTCTTTGCCTTGAAGACAATTGTAATAGAAAGTGGTGCAAAATTTCTGTCTCTTGTGGTTCCGATAAGGTGTATTAGTTTTTATCTCTCATTTTATGACATAATCTTAGTTCTTCGAATGGACTATTATCTTGATACACTCCAGGGTGTATTTGCTGACGTTTGGAGCAAATCTTGATTGTTCATCATCCTTTCTCTCTTGTTTTTCTTCCGCCATGGCCGTGTGTTATCTTCCACATCAACTTTGCTGTCTTTCCCTTGATTTTTCCGCTGAAACCAATGGCCTGGATTTTGCGGGAATGCTGTCAGCGCTCGCCAGCATTCCTCTGCGGAACCTGAAAGCAACCTCTGGAGTCCACACACGCACAGAATTAGACGGAAACCTAGAAGTTGCTGTCAGTGATTCTACACTTCTCCAGAGGGGAAGCTGGTGAGGCAGCCCCAGGCAGCAATGAGTGGGCAATCAATGGTATTTATAAGAACTTCCACTCTTATATTGTTAGTTGTTAATGTCCTGGATGTCCATCTGGTAAAGGAAGAAACTGGAGCCAGTCTATCTTCAGAAAAACCCAGCAAAACATAAATGCAGATGACTTTCCCTTTCTACACAGTTTCCTCACACATAGGGGTGGCACGGTGGTTAGCACTGATGCCTCGCAGCTCCGTGACCCAGGTTCAATTCCCGACTTGGGTCACTGCCTGTGCGGAGTCTGCACTTTCTCCCTGTGTCTGCGTGAGGTTCCTCCGGGTGCTCCGGTTTCCTCCCACAATCCAAAGATGTGGTTAGGTGGATTGGCCGTGCTATATCGCCCCTTAGTGTCCAAAAGGGTAGGTGGGGTTACTCCGTTACGGGGATAGGGTGCGGCTCTTTCAGAGGGTCGGTGCAGACTTGAGGGCCTCCTTCTGCACTGTAGGGAGTCTATGATTCTCACAGTGCCAGGGACCTGGGTTCAATTCTGACTACAAATGTTTAAAATATAAAGACAATTTTCACAGACTAGGCTTGCATTCCAGGATAGACGGCTAAGGGGTGAGTTAACTGAGGTGCTTAGGATTATTCGACGACTGAACAAGGTAGGAACTATTTCCTCTGGTGTCCAGCACAAGGAGGCAGAAACGTAAAATTCGAGCCAGGCCCTTCAGGGGTGACGTCAGGAAACACTTCCCCACACAAAGGGGGTATGGGAATCTGGAAATCTCTGCCCACAATAAGCCCCTGAGACTGAGGGTCAATTAAAAATGTCACAAGTGGGATTTACTGGATTTTTGTTGGGATGTGGATTAAGGTTTCGAGAACCATGGCAGGAAGATGGAATTAAGATACAAATCAGCCATCATCTCACTGAATGGCAAAACAGACTCGAGGGGCTGAATGGCGTCCTCCTGTTTCTGTGTACCAAGGACTGAACATTATTCAACATTGAAACAAAAATGCTGAAATGCTGCCTCCTTTCAATAACCTTCAGAGCCAAGCAGCACACAAAAAGCAAATGCGCACAAGAACATCAATTATATTCTAGAATCGGATATTATCCTAGTCTTTATTGCAAGGAGGTTGAGAATATAATTGTAAGAAAGTTTTGCTGCAGTTCTGAAGGGCTTTAGTGAGACCAGGCCTGGAGAATTGTGGAGAGTTTTAGTCTCCTTAGACAGGAGTACATGCCCTACAGGGAATGCAACAAAGGTTCACTGGGCTGATTCCTGAGATGAAAGGGTAGTCCTGTGTGGCGGGATTGAGTAGAATGGCCCTATATCTAATGTGGCCCTGCCATTCGGGATATTCACGTGGCGGCTGTGGACTCTGTCCGTGACCGCCATGATCGGGGGTGGGCCGATCGGAGGGCAGCGGAGGGCCTTATACGGGACCGGGATATTTTTGGGCGGGCACGCGGCCGAGCGGGGGCACTATGTAGGAGGTCCAGCTCCGCGGTCTGAGTCCGCCATGGAGCACGGCGCAGCCGCTGGAGGCCGCCACCCTGTGCATGCGCGGGCTCTGACCCGGAAGTGCAGGGGCCTGTATCTGCAGCTAGAGCTGCGAGATTCACGCCGGGTCCCTGCTAGTCCCCTCAGGGCTGTGAATAGGTGGCCTTTTCTCAGCAGTTTCTCTGGCGTGAAAGGCCACTGTTTTTACAATGCCGTGGGGACATAGTCCCGAAAACGGAGAATCCAGCCCATGTTCTCCCAGGCTAGAGGGTCCAGAGATAAGGGGCACACCTTGGATAAGGTACCAGCTGTTGAGATTTGGGCTGAGAAGAGATTGCATCATGTAGTGGTTGTGGATATTTGGAGATCTCTATCGAGTGAGATGTGGATGATCAGTCTTGAGTATGTTCAAGAGAGAGGACAATAGATTTCTGGATGCTAAGGGAGCCAAGGGATATGGAGACAGTCTGGGAGGTGGAGCTGATAAAAGGTCAGAGACCTGAAATGTTAATTCTTGTTTCTCTGTCCGCTGGCACTGTTGAGTGTTTCCAGGACTTGATTTTATTTCAGATTTCCAGTTTTTACTTTCGATTTAATGTCAAAAGTGGCCAGACACTCTATTTTTAGTGATATTGGTCGAGTGATAAATGTTAACCCATAACATAAGAACATAAGAACTAGGAGCAGGAATCGGCCATTTGGCCCCTCGAGCCTGCTCCGCCATTCAATGATATCACGGCTGATTTTTTGTGGACTCAGCTCCACTTTCCGGCCCGTACACCATAACCCTTAATCCCTTTATTCTTCAAAAAACTATCTATCTTTATCTTAAAAACATTTAATGAAGGAGCCTCTACTGCTTCACTGGGCAAGGAATTCCATAGATTCACAACCCTTTGGGTGAAGAAGTTCCTCCTAAACTCAGTCCTAAATCTACTTCCCCTTATTTTGAGGCTATGCCCCCTAGTTCTGCTTTCACCCGCCAGTGGAAACAACCTGCCCGCATCTATTCTATCTATTCCCTTCATAATTTTATATGTTTCTATAAGATCCCCCCTCATCCTTCTAAATTCCAACGAGTACAGTCACAGTCTACTCAACCTCTCCTCGTAATCCAACCCCTTCAGCTCTGGGATTAACCTAGCGAATCTCCTCTGCACACCCTCCAGTGCCAGTACGTCCTTTCTCAAGTAAGGAGACCAAAACTGAACACAATACTCCAGGTGTGGCCTCACTAACACCTTATACACCTTAAGCAGCATAACCTCCCTAGTCTTAAACTCCATCCCTCTAGCAATGAAGGACAAAATTCCATTTGCCTTCTTAATCACCTGTTGCACCTGTAAACCAACTTATTGCGACTCATGCACTAGCACACCCAGGTCTCTCTGCACAGCAGCATGTTTTAATATTTTATCATTTAAATAATAATCCCTTTTGCTGTTATCCCTACCAAAATGGATAATCTCACATTTGTCAACATTGTATTCCATCTGCCAGACCCTAGCCCATTCACTTAGCCTATCCAAATCCCTCTGCAGACTTCCAGTATCCTCTGCACTTTTTGCTTTACCACTTATCTTAGTGTCGTCTGCAAACTTGGACCCATTGCCCTTGGTCCCCAACTCCAAATCGTCTATGTAAATTGTGAACAGTTTTGGGCCCAACACTGATCCCTGAGGGACACCACTAGCTACTGATTGTCAACCAGAGAAACACCAATTAATCCCCACTCTTTGCTTTCTATTAATTAACCAATCCTCTATCCATGCTACTACTTTCACCTTAATGCCATGCATCTTTATCTTATACAGCAACCTTTTGTGTGGCACCTTGTCAAAGGCTTTCTGGAAATCCAGATATACCACATCCATTGGCTCCCTGTTATCTACCGCACTGTTAATGTCCTCAAAAAATTCCACTAAATTAGTTAGGCACGACCTGTCCTTTATGAACCCATGCTGCGTCTGCCCAATGGGACAATTTCCATCCAGATGCCTCGCTATTTCTTCCTTGATGATAGATTCCAGCATCTTCCCTACTACCGAAGTTAAGCTCACTGGCCTATAATTACCCGCTTTCTGCCTACCTCCTTTTTTAAACAGTGGTGTCACGTTTGCCAATTTCCAATCCGTCGGGATCACCCCAGAGTCTAGTGAATTTTGGTAAATTATCACTAGTGCATTTGCAATTTCCCTAGCCATCTCTTTTAGCACTCTGGGATGCATTCCATCAGGGCCAGGAGACTTGTCTACCTTTAGCCCCATTAGCTTGCCCATCACTACCTCCTTGGTGATAACAATCCTCTCAAGGTCCTCACCTGTCATAGCCTCATTTCCATCAGTCACTGGCATGTTATTTGTGTCTTCCACTGTGAAGACTGACCCAAAAAACCTGTTCAGTTCCTCAGCCATTTCCTCATCTCCCATTATTAAATCTCCCTTCTCATCCTCTAAAGGACCAATATTTACCTTAGCCACTCTTTTTTGTTTTATATATTTGTAGAAACTTTTACTGTCTGTTTTTATATTCTGAGCAAGTTTACTCTCATAATCTATCTTACTCTTCTTTAGAGCTATTTTAGTAGCTTTCTGTTGCCCCCTAAAGATTTCCCAGTCCTCTAGTCTCCCACGAATCTTTGCTACTTTGTATGCTTTTTCCTTCAATTTGATACTCTCCCTTATTTCCTTAGATATCCACGGTCGATTTTCCCTCTTACTACCGTCCTTCCTTTTTGTTGGGAGATAAGTCTCCTGCTCTTCTTTGAAATAATGGCATGGAATCTTTTACAGCCGCCTGAGAAGGCAGACAGGGCCCTCGGTTTAACATCTCACCCAAAAGACATATCTCATCTTCAGTGGGATAGAGAGATGACAATGCTGTCTACAATATCCTTATGCATGACACCCTGGAGGACAATGTAAGCATTTACTAAGCTCAGTGCCAAGAACGTGGGCGGGATTCTCCACTCCCGCGCAGAAGTGCCCACGCCGCCGTGAACGCCGTTGAGGTTCACGACGGCGCGAAACGGCCCCGGTCCCAACCGATTCAGGGCCCGATAATGGGCTAGGAGCGGGGCCGCGTCATTTACACGCGGCAGGCCTTGTTGCCGCGTAAAGGCGGCGCCGCATACATGACGCGGCTGGCGCCACATAACTGGCGTCACCCGCGCATGCGTGGTTGCCGTCCTCTCCGAGTCCGCCCCGCAAGTAGATGGCGGACGGATCTTGCGGGGCCGCGGAAGGAAGGAGGTCCTCCTTCAGAGAGGACGGCCCGACGATCGGTGGGCACCGATCGCGATCCATCCCACATTTGAGGTACCCCCCGGTGCAGGATCCCCCCCCCCCCCCCAGCATTCCCGCGCTATTCCCGACGGCAGCGACCAGGTGTGGACGACGGCGGGGGGGAACCCGCCGTTTTGGCCTGGCCGCTCGGCCCATCCGGGCCTGAGAATAGCGGGGGTGCCGGAGAATCGCCTTTTTGGGTGTCTCCGGCGATTCTTCGGCCTGCGGCCCGCGGAACTTGACGGGGCCGTTCCCGCCGCTTGGGAGAATTGCGGGAGGGCGTCGGACCGGCGTCCCGGGAAATTTTGGCAGCCCAGGCGATTCTCCCAACCGGCGCGGGAGTGGAGAATCTCGCCCCCTATTCTCCGCCCCCGCGCCGGGTCGGAGAATCGCCGGGGGCTGGCGTGAATCCCGCCCCCGCCGGTTGCCGAATTCTTCGGCACCGGATATTCGGCGGGGACGGGAATCGCGCCGCGTCGGTTGGCGGCCCCCCCCCCCCGGCGATTCTCCGGCCCGCGATGGGCCGAAGTCCCGCCGCTGTCAACCCACGCCAGCCGGCATGGATTGAACCACCTTTGGGACGGCGGGACATGGCGGCGTGGGCGGGCTCTGGGGTCCTGGGGGGGGGCACGGGGCGATCTGGCCCCGGGGGCTGCCCCCACGGTGGCCTGGCCCGCGATCGGGGCCCACCGATCCGCGGGCGGGCCTGTGCCGTGGGGGCACTCTTTTCCTTCCGCCTCCGCCACGGTCTCCACCATGAAGGAGGCGGAAGAGACCCCCTCCACTGCGCATGCGCGGGGATGCCGTGAGCGGCCACTGACGCTCCCGCGCATGTGCCGCCCGGAGATGTCATTTCCGCGCCAGCTGGCGGGGCACCAAAGGCCTTTCCCGCCAGCTGGTGGGGCGGAAATCAGTCTGGCGCGTCAAGGTGAGGGCTCGGCCCCCCAAGATGCGGAGAATTCCGCACCTTTGGGGTGGCGCGATGCCAGACTGATTCGCGCCGTTTTTGGAGCCGGTCGGTGGACATCGCGCCGATTGCGGAGAATCCCGCCCTATATTCCTATCAGTCTACACTAACGACAATATTGTTGCTAGAGGTTGTTAAAAAATTTTGGAGTTAAAGGGGTTCTTCACGCAACAAATGCATCAACACCAGTGTGTGACCTTCAGACTGAAGGTGCATTGCATTTACAGTTGGGGTGTTAGCTGTGATTATTCGTATGCAGATCGTGGGCATTAACTGGGGATTCACTTGTGTCCCTATGAATAGCAACAGACTGATACTGTGGTTGTTGGGTGAGGAGATGCATGTTTGTAATGTGCATCTCTGCAAGTAAATATTTGTTTTTTAAAAAGTGCGTAAAGATTGCCTCTTGTTCTCCCCTTCACTTCCTGAAATAGAACACAGATAGAGAGATTGCATCTTTTATGTTGATACCTGTGTCACATGTGACGGGATGGAAACATAGGGAAAGTGCTGAAGGGGGCTGGTGCCTTTGCCAGTGACCGGCCCCCTCCCCACATATCTCGCACAAGTCTCACTTTTCAGGAAGAACGACAAAAGCAGGAGGAGAACGGGAAAATCGATTTCAGTTCCATTCCTGGGTATGCCCTCAGGCACAGTTGTACACAGGGAGATAGCATTCAGAAAAAGTAATCTAAAAAGAACAAGCAGAACTCAGGGTGGAGAGGAAAGTTATTGCACTTCCTCCGTGATACCTCCACTTGTTAAAAGGCAATTTCATGTTGCAGACGCAAACTGTCCTCATCGTGACATTGTGCTATTCCCAGTGCACACAGATATGTGCAATAATGAAAACCATCAGTGGAAGTAATAAGTTCAATCTATTTACAAATGAATTAAGAAAATCTATCTTCACATCTGCGAGAGTTTCATCTAAGATAAATAGGGCCATATCATTTATTTTTACACGTGTCTGTCCACTGTCGCTGTAGTATCAGTTACAAGAAAAGTTATTGTCAGTAAAAATGACCTTGTTCATCGGTAAAAACAAACTCCAACAGGGGCAGGCTACCAAAGGTGCAGAATAATAAAAACTGCTATTACCTTAATCAAACACTTAGCGAAGGTGGTGTTTAAAAAAAAACTAAAAGTATTGTTACCTCAAGGACAAAGATAAAGGTGAAAATAACGGACATGGTTGCCAGAGGAACTGTAACTGGATTGTCAACGTCCCACTATAAAACAGGCAGAAAGAAAATGATCAATTGTTTCTTTATTCATAGGTATTTTATGAAGGCAGCACATTATTTTCAAGATTACATATCCATTAGGATGAATTTCACCCCCCCCCACCCCACCCCCATCTCTATCCCAGTTTGAGTATAAAAATTGGCAAGTCATGTTGCAGCTGTATAGAACCTTAGTTGGGCCACACTTGGAGTATAGTGTTCAATTCTGGTCGCCACCCTACCAGAAGGATGTGGAGGCTTTAGAGCGGGTGCAGAAGAGATTTACCAGGATGTTGCCTGGTATGGAGGGCATTAGCTATGAGGAGAGGCTGAATAAACTTGGTTTGTTCTCACTGGAATGACAGAGGTTGAGGGGCGACCTGATAGAGGTCTACAAAATTATGAGGGCATAGACAGAGTGGATGGTCAGAGACTTTTCCCCAGGGTAGAGGGGTGAATTACTAGGGGGCATAGGTTTAAGGTGCGAGGGGCAAAGTTTAGAGGAGATGGATGAGGCAAGTTTTTTTACACAGAGGGTAGTGGGTGTCTGGAAATCGCTGCCGGAGGAGGTGGTAGAAGCAGGGACGATAGTGACGTTTAAGGGGCATCTTGACAAATACATGAATAGGATGGGAATAGAGGGACACGGACCCCGGAAGTGTAGAAGATTTTAGTTTAGACGGGCAGCATGGCCGGCAAGGGCTTGGAGGGCCGAAAGGCCTGTTCCTGTGCTGTACATTTCTTTGTTCTTTGAAAGGCTGTGTGGGTGGGAACCCAAGGTGGATTCCCTACAACACCCACCCACGCATGATCTCGATGACTACACTGCAATTTAATGGCGGCAGCAGTGCAGATTGCTTTAAACTGAGGCATCCGTTCTTCTCTGGGGCCTTTGGGAGTTGCTGGCGAATTGGATTGACTGGCATTTCTGTAGCACCAGCAGCGCCCACAGGAAGCGGTGGCCACTGCTGGGACTACAGGTTGTCCCTCCATGTCGAGGAGCCCAGGTAAGTCCGAGATCAGCGGTCTCAGTAAGGGGTGCGGTGGTGGGGAGTTGAGTTCAAGGGGCCTGGGGAGGGGGGGGGGGTAGATGATCTTGGGGAGGTGTGGGTGCCTCTGACAACCCCCCCCCCCCACTCCCCACCCCCCAAAGGAAGCCCACTCCCTCATGCCTGCCCGACACCAGCCAGCACAGGTCATGTGCTGAGCATTCCGCATGGCCAAGGGCGTCTCCCTGGTGCAGATGGTAGTGGAATGAAGCTCTTCACTCACCGTTAATTGGCCGCTTAAGGGCCTCCACAGGCCACCAGATGCCCCCCTACCCCACCCACCCAATACGACTTCAGACTTGTCGGTGGGGGGGGGTTGGTTAGGTGGCCACAAGGCCACCTGCTGGATTTTACGAGCTTCACTGGCCCCCGACTTGCAAATTCACTGATGGGGAAGCTCACTGTGTGTGAATTGCAAGAAAGACTTGCATTTCTATGGCTCCTAACTCAGATATCTCAACACGTTTACAGACAAGTCTATATTTTTGAAGTGTTGTCCCTGCTTTAAGGTAGGGAACACGGAGGCCAATCTGCGCACAGCAAGCTCCCACAGGCAGATAAAGAGCTTTGACAAAGAGTCATCCAGGCTGGAAAGGTTAGCTCCCTGCTCTCTCCACCGATGCTGCCAGACCAGCTGAGATTGTCCAGCGTTTTCTGCTTTTGTTTCAGATTCCAGCATCCGCAGTAATTTGCTTTTATCCCTACATACTGCAATGGCCAAAAAATCTGTATGTTCTTTAATTTTTAATGGGTGTGGGCTTTTCCAGCAATTATTGATTTATTTAATTTGTCATTCATCCCTAATTGCCCTTGAACTGAAGGCATTTAAGAGTCAGTCACATTGCTGTGTGTCTGGAGTCACAGGTAGGCCAGACCAGGTAAGGAGGGCAGATTTCCTTCCCTGAAGGGCATTAGTGAACCTGACCCTGACAATCAATGATAATTTCATGGTCACCATTACTGAGTCTAGCTTTGTATATTCCAGATTTATTAACTGAATTGATGGGATTTGAACCCGTGACCCCAGAGAATTCACCTGGGCGTCTGAATTACTCGTCCACTGACATTGCCACCGCCTCCCCCTTTTCTCCATCTGTAATTGCCCCTTGAGTAAGTGGTGGTGAACCACTTTCTGGAACTTGGGACTCATCCATCCACAGAGCTGTTCGGGAGGGAGTTCCCGGATTTCAAACCAGCAATGATGAAGGAAAGGTCGATGTATCTCCAAGTCAGAATTCCCGTAATAGGAGGAAGGATAAATCTTGTCCACCTCTGACACTGTAGCTGACCCGTAGTGCTGCATTGGGAGAGTCAGCATAAATTCTGTGCTCAAGACTCTGGAGGGCGACTTGAACCTACAACCTTCTGACTTAGGGACAAGAGTGCTGCGCACTGAGCCATGGATGTTGACAAACACAAGTGGACCTGCCTATGTGGAACACAAATAGATGTAACACTGTTTTCCCCCTGCGTATTTCACCAGTTTGGACCATGCACACTAATAGCCCAGGCATGTGTGGGCACGTGAAAGACGCGACACAAGGCGCACAGGACAATTTTTCCGCTACGTATGTCAATCTGAAAGAGGTGTGACAACCTGACATTGGCGCAAACATCACAAATTCCTGCCCAGAATGTAAAGTACCTTCAGTGAAAGCAGCACGGACTGGGCAAGGACGAGAACTGCAATGCTTCTCTTGAAGAACGGGTGCTGGGTTATATCATACATTTTAGCTCGAAAGCCACCATTGTCTGGGAAATAAAACACGGTAAAAAGAAAGTTACACCTATGTATAGCACAGAAAACGCACCATTTGTCCCAACCAGTCCTTGCCAGCTCAGGTTTCTTCCCGGCCATCTCCACCTTACCCTATTAGCTTATCCTTCTCTCTCTCTCTCATGTGTTTAACCAGCTTCCCCTTAACTGTATCAATTCCATTCATCTCAACACTCGCTGTGGGAGTGGGTTCCACATTCTCACCATTTCCTGGGGAAAGAAACTTCTCCAGAATTTCCCACTGGACTTATTAGTAACCGTCTTACTTTTGATGGCCTCTCGTTTTCACCTTCACAATTGGAAACGTTCTCAACTTGTCAACTCCAGCACAATCTTCCAATATTTTAAAGGCGCTGATTAGGTCTGCAAACTCCTTCGCCTTCTCTTTTCGGAAAAGAGACCAAGTGTGCTCATCCTTTCCTGATGGGAAGAATCTCAGAGTTGTGGTATCGCCCCTGACAATCACTTTGGCACCCTCTCCAATGCCTTTCTATCCATTTTACAATATGGAAACCAAAGTTATCAAATGCAAGTTTTAGACTGAAGCAATGGGCGAAATTCTCCCCCAACGGCGCGATGTCCGCCGACTGGGGCCAAAAACAACGCCAATGAGACGGGCACCGCGCCGGCCCAAAGGTGCGGAATGCTCCGCATCTTTGGGGGCCGAGCCCCAACATTGAGGGGCTAGGCCGGCGCCGGAGGGATTTCCACCCCGCCAGCTGGCGGAAATGGCGTTTGTTGCCCCGCCAGCTGGCGCGGAAATGCGGCGCATGCGCGGGAGCGTCAGCGGCCGCCGACAGATTCCCGCGCATGCGCAGTGGGGAGAGTCTCTTCCGCCTCCGCCATGGTGGATCGCGGGCCAGGCCACCGTGGGGGCACCCCCCGGGGTCAGATCGCCCCGCGCCCCCCCCAGGACCCCGGAGCCCGCCCACGCCGCCTGGTCCTGCCGGTAAATACCAGCTTTGATTTACGCTGGCCGGACAGGCAATTTCTGGGCAGGACTTCGGCCCATCCGAGCCGGAGAATTTAGCGGGGGGGCCCGCCAACCGGCGCGGCCCGATTCCCGCCCCCGCCGAATATCCGGTACCGCTGGGGGGTCGGAGAATGACGCCCCCATTCCTTAATTCTGACCATGTTTCAAGAATTCAATTTATTTAATTACCACCAAATTTCCATTTCGTAATGAAAGAAAGGCATCAGTCAATTGTTGATGTAGCCACTTTGGAAAGTTAGGGGGCATAATTGGTAGCTGGGTTGAAGGTAAAGGACTACTCCTCTTGGGTTGTCCTGTGATATAATTTAAAACATTCTGTGTAAGTTTAAAAAGGAGGTGTGTAGATGCTGTGATCTGGAATGTCATAGAGTGATAGATGTTTACAGCATGGAAACAGGCCCTTCGGCCCAGCTTGTCCATGCCGCCAGTTTCTATCACTAAGCTAGTCCCACTTGCCCGCATTTGGCCCATATCCCTCTATACCCACCATTTAACTGTCTAACTGCTTTTTCAAAGACAAAATTGTACCCGCCTCTACCACTGCCTCTGGCAGCTCATTCCAGGTGCTCACCATCCTCTGTACGAATAAATTTTCCCTCCGATCTCTTTTGTATCTCTCCCCTCTCATCTTAAACCTATGCCCTCTAGTTCCAGACTCCTCTAGCTTTGGGAAAAGATGTCGACTATCTCCCGTATCTATGCACCGCATTATTTTACAGACCTCTATAAGATCACCTAAGCTTCCTACCCTCCAGGGAAAAAAGTCCCAGCCTATCCAGCCTCTCCTTATAAATCAGACCATCAAGTCCTGGTAGCATCCTCGTAAATCTCTTCTGCACTCTTTCTAGTTTAACAATATCCTTCCTGTAATAGGGTGACCAAAACTGAACACAATATTCCATGTGTAGTCTTACTAATGTCTTGTACAACTTCAACAAAACATCCCAATCCCTGTATTCAATATTCTGACCAATAAAACCTGGCATGCTGACTGCCTTCTTCACCACCCTGTCCACCTGCGACTCCACCTTCAAGGAGCTATGAACCTGTATTCCTAGATCTCTTTGTTCTGTAACTCCCCCCAACTCCCTACCATTAACTGAATAGGCCCTGCCCTGATGTGATCTGGCCAAATGCATCACCTCACATTTATCCAAATTAAACTCCATCTGCCATTCATCGACCCACTGGCCCAATTGGTCAAGATTCTGTGGCAATCCCAGATAACTTTCTTCACTATCCATTATGCCACCAATCTTGGTGTCATCTGCAAACTTACTAACCATGCCTCCTACATTCTCATCCAAATCCAAATAATTTATGTATATAACAAATAACCTTCTCAAGCAGACTGAGCCATATGTACCAGGTCTAGCGGCAAGGTGAAGGGGTTGGGCAATCTTTAATCGACTTTTCAAATCCTCCCACCTCCTCTGGTCCACAGTCAGTAAGGCAGTGCCCTGTAAAAAAAACAGGGTGAGGCCATGAATTCACTCATGGGTCCACAATGGAATACATTTTCCATCCTGATTGACAAGATTAATTGGAGCGTTTCCAGTTAATATAGATTTTCTGTTCAATGCATCTGATAACTTTTGATCAAACCTGTGATTGTTATTGTAAATTATAAGGAGCCTGTGATGGGCCGTGATAGATTTTGTAAAATGACATGTCTCTTTTCATTACGTTACATAAATCATCAGAATGACAGCAATAACTTTGATAATTACAGGGAACTAAGAGAACTTAATTGTGCCACAAACTTAACAAATCGGAACAAACTTAGGTCTTTGTCATGCGTTTATAGCTAGTTTGGAAGGAGTGAAGGACGATCACCGCACGCGTTTTCCATCATTCGGACGGCTAAACCTACCTTATTTTCATTGAAATTGGCGATGACAACTCCAACGAAGAGAGTCAGTCCGATCATACAGCCAAGGAACACAAAAACGTGGATGTAAATGCCGTGAATCTGTGGGAAGAGAATTCAAAGTTAGGCATAGTGACATAGATTTTGTGTTAACTGTATGGTGAAGGCTATCACAGCTCATCAGTATTAAGGACTAAAGCGACAGCAACTTTCGGCAGCTGTACAAATGCAGTTAAGCACAGAAATCAGGCAGTTGCTGTCCAGGTTCTCCTGCTCTTCCATGAGCCTTGTGTCATGTGAGAGTACCTTTAAGAACTGGTGGCGGGATTCTCTCAGGCCACGCCGGGCCGGAGAATCGGCGGGCGGGCGGGACACCGCCCTGCTGATTCTCCACAAAGCGGAGAACCGGCGCCACAGGCGGCGGCGCAGCGCTGGGGGTCCCCCTGGCGAGTCTCCGCCCGGGATGGGGGGGGGGGGGCGGGGGTCTCCGCTATGGCCTGACCCGTGCCGGCCTCTCGGGCTGGGGGCCTCTTTTGTTCCGCCATGTTGCGTCGGAGCTGGGGCGGAGAAGGCAGCCACCACGCATGCGTGCAATCGTATCGGTCGCTGCAGACCCGTGGCGCCATCTGTCGCCAGTATCGGCAGCTGGAGCGGCCGTTTACGACAGCATCAACACTTAGCCTCAGGATCAGAGAATCCCGCCCTGGGTGTTTAGCAAATAGCTGCAGTGATGTCAGAGAGTGGGTGGAGCTGGGCTGGTTGTCTTTCACTTTCGTTTTTGAGCAGCAATCTACAGTGTGTTTTAGTTTCGTTTTCAGAGCTGGATAGCTGCAGGCGAAGCAAACAGCTGTATAATGATCTCTCTCTGCAAGCTGCAGACTGTCTTCAGCTCATTTGAGTATTTCAAAGTAATATCTGTTGCTGTAGAGAATTTAAACCTGCTGCCTTTCTTTGAAAAGGGTTTAATATATGGATGGTGTTAGGAAAGTTATGAAGGGTTATTTATAGACTATAGTATGTGTGGGGATTATTGGTGTTGATAGTTGTTAAGATGTTTACTGTGGGTTTATAAAGTGTTAACTAGATTCATAAATAAACATGGTTTTGTTTTAAAAGTACTTCTGATCTCTGTTGCATCACACCTGTAAAGTGGGCCCTTGTGCTCCCCATAACCACAATCTATTAAAAGTTGTGGGTCAGGTGAACTCCATGATACACTTTGGGGTTCTCTAAACCCTGGCCCATAACACTTGCTATACTGCTATCTTGCCGATAGACAATGAAAATGTGTAAAGAACATAAGAACATAAGAACTAGAAGCAGGAATCGGCCATCTGGCCCCTCGAGCCTGCTCCAACATTCAATGAGATCATGGCTGATCTTTTGTGGACTCAGCTCCACTTTCCGGCCCGAACACCATAACCCTTAATCACATTATTCTTCAAAAAACTATCTATCTTTATCTTAAAAACATTTAATGAAGGAGCCTCTACTGCTTCACTGGGCAAGGAATTCCATAGATTCACAACCCTTTGGGTGAAGAAGTTCCTCCTCAACTCAGTCCTAAATCTACTTCCCCTTATTTTGAGGCTATGCCCCCTAGTTCTGCTTTCAAAAGGTGTGAACTTTTCCAAACATTACTCACTGAACATGCCAGGAAAAGCTAGGGCTGGTGCATCTCGGTGCAAATGAATTTCTAACAGTGTAATAAGTCTTGATTTTTGCCAAATAAACTCTCACCTTGAAAAATGTAATTTTACAAGCATGGAGTCGCATTCTTTCTGAATGTAATCACTTTTGGGAGATTTACAAAACATTATTTTTGAACTGTCTCTTTTAAATCTCTTTCGCTGTATCTCATCTTTCTTTCCCTCTCTTTATTTCACTTTCTGTACCTTATTTTACAAATAAATTAAATATTCATTATGCACCCTGGTTCACCGTCTGCATGTCTCAGTAAAGTATAAGGAGCCTGTGATGGGGCGTGATGGACTTTGTAAAGCAATATGCCTTTTTTCACAACATTACATAAATCATCAGAATGACAGCAATAACTTTGATAATTACAGGGAGTGCTTTTAACCAAAGCCCTTTTCAATTGTGGTAAGGCTTCCTTCCTCTTGCATTCCATCCCCCTGCAATAAAGGGAAACATACTACTTGCCTTCCTTGGAACATAGAACATAACAGCGCAGTACAGGCCCTTCGGCCCTCGATGTTGCGCCGACCTGTGAAACCACTCTAAAGCCCATCTACACTATTCCCTTATCGTCCATGTAATAATCCACAGGAGGCAGGGGTTCCGTCACCACACCAGTATTTATTTGCAATAACTATATACAAGAGCAGCTCCAAACAGTGCTGCTAGCATTCCAGTCAACTTAAGACTGCCTCACAAAGCCTACACAGGTGCTTATATGGGCCCCTCAATGAGCTATCATTGAGGTAGCTCATACTCCAATTGGCCAACCAATAATGCCAATTGGAGGTCATTACAGTCCATATGTCTATCCAATGATCATTTGAATGCCCTTAGTGTTGGTGAGTCCACTACTGTTGCAGGCAGGGCATTCCACACCCTTACTACTCTCTGAGTAAAGAACCTACCTCTGATATCTGTCTTATATCTATCTCCCCTCAATTTAAAGCTATGTCCCCTCGTGCTAGACATCACCATCCAAGGAAAAAGGCTCTCACTGTCCACCCTATCCAATCCTCTGATCATCTTGTATGCCTCAATCAAGTCACCTCTTAACCTCCTTCTCTCTAACGAAAACAGCCTCAAGTCCCTCAGCCTTCCCTCATAAGATCTTCCCTCCTTCTTAACACAATTGTTGTAAACAGTCAGAGGTAAATGATGCAGAAGTTTCTTACTGGGCCCACTCGATGAATGATGACATCCCTGACCTCCACCCATCCTTTTAATGACAGCACTTCAAACAAAGCCAGTAACGCACTTCCAACATTGTCAAAATTGAAATTCCGAGGGTTGGCCCTGGAAAACAGAAGAGCAGCCTTTAAATAATTTCCACAATCAATTCTCCCGTGTCTTCGGTAACAGGAAAACAACTTGCATTATGTAGCACCTTTAACGTGATAAACCATCAGAAGGTGCCTCGCAGGAGCCCGATGGGTGAATTGGGATGGGGGAAACAGAGTTTTGGAGGGGTTCCGGTTTATGGTGGATGGAAGAGACACAGGCCAGGAGGCTGGAGGCAACAAAGGGAAGGATGAGGACTTCAGTAGTAGGTGAGCTGAGTCAAGAGAGTAGCTGGCCTAAGATGCAGTCGGAAGCTCAGATTAGGGTTAAGTCAGACACCAAGAGTACGAAAGGTCTAGTTTAGCCGCACACTGTGACCATGGAGAGAAATTGAGCTATTGATTGGGGAACAGAGTTTGTGTTGGACCACCGGAAAACCATAATGGCTAAGAGCTGTTATGGAGTAACGATACTTTACCGAAAGGATAATTGAATGCTAACTATGGCTTGCATTTACATAGCAGCTTTACTGTTGTAAAACCTCGCAACGGGTGCTTCAGAGGAATAATTAACAAACGCGATCAACACCATCACATTGAGGAACAGGTTCCCCAAAGGTCGGTCAATGAAAACGGCTTGATGGAAAGGTTTAGAGGAGGAGAGGCAGAGAGAGAGAGAGAGAGAGAAAGGTTTGGAGCAGGAATTCCAGCAATTAGGGTCAATGCAGCTGAAGCCATGACTGCCAATTGTCATGTGAGAGTACCTTTACGAAATGGGTGTTTATCAAATAGCTGTAGTGGATATACCTTTACGAAATGGGTGTTTATCAAATAGCTGTAGTGGATATACCTTTATGAAATGGGTGTTTATCAAATAGCTGTAGTGGATATACCTTTAAGAAATGGGTGTTTATCAAATAGCTGTAGTGGGTATATCTTTACGAAATGGGTGTTTATCAAATAGTTGTAGTGGATGTACCTTTAAGAAATGGGTGTTTATCAAATAGCTGCAGTGATGTCAGAGTGTGGGTGGAGCTGGGCTGTCTGTCTGTTTTACTTTCGCTTTGAGCGAGCAGCTACAAGGGTGTGTTTAGTTTTGTTTTGCAGATTGGGAGCTGCATCCAGCTAAACCAGGTGTAATTCTAATTTCTTTCTGCATGAAAGGTACATCGTCAAATCACTTGCTAATTTAAAAGTGATAACTGCTCTCAGTAGAGAATTTAAACCTGATGTCTGTGTTGGAGAGTATTTTGTCTTATGGATGTTGCAAGGAAAGATTATGGGTTACTTATAGAATATTGTATCTGTGGGGATGATTGGTGTTGATAGTTGTTGAGATGTTTACTGTGGGTTTATAAAGTGTTAACTGGATTCATAAATAAACATGGTTTTGTTTTGAAAGTACTTTAGATCTCTGATGCATCACACCTGTAAAGTAGGCCCTTGTGCTCCCCATAACCAGAATCTATTATAAGTCAAGGGTCAGGTGAACTGATACACTTTGGGGTTCTCTAAACCCTGGCCCATACAAGAGTGGCAGAGTGATTAAAGTTGGAGTTGCTCAAGAGGCCAGAATTGGAGGAGCATGGAGATCTGAGAGGGTTGTCGGGCTGGACAAGATTACAGAGATAGGGAGGGGGTGAGGACAGGGAGGGGGTGAGGATAGGGAGGGAGTGAGTATAGGGAGGGGGTGAGGACAGGGAGCGGGTGAGGACAAGGAGGGGGTGAGGATAGGGAGGGAGTGAGGATAGGGAGGGGGTGAGGACACGGAGGGATTTTAGAGCAAAGAGAAGAATTTCAAAATTGTGTCGTTGTCAGGCCCGAGCTATTGTAAGTCAGTGAGCACAATGAGTGACAAAACTTTGTTGGGTACGATATTACCCAGAGTCGTTGGTAAAAGAATAGATAAGAGTGAGGTATTGCATTTTGGTAAGCAAAATAAAGAGGTCACATATCATTAGTGGAGGAGACGAACAAAACGACCCAGGAAAGTAAGTACACACCTTATTAAAGTCACTGCACAGGTAAAATAGGCCAAGGAAATAACAAACTGAGCACGAGGGTTTATTTATGGAGGGCTGGAATTGAAAAGTAGAGGACGTTTGGATAAATTTGCATCAAACCTTGATTAGACCACACTTGGAGAGATGTGCACAGTTCTGGTTGTCATATTAAGGGAAGGATATGGAATGCACTGGAGAGGGTGCGAGATGCAGTCACAAGGATGATAGCAGAACTGATCCAGCAGGCAAAGGTGATCCGGTTGGGGATTTTTCCTCTTGTAAAGAAAAGACTGTAGCTGATTGGATCGAGGTCTTTAAAAATATGAAAGGTTGTGATGGAGTGGACAGACGGAGAGATAATATTCCCACTTGTGGCTCAGAGCAGAACCAGAGGGCATCAATACAAAACAGTCTCCAAGAAATCCAATCGGGAATTCTGGAGAAACGTCTTTATCCGGAGAATGGTAGGAATGTGGAACTCTCTCCCACGGGGATTGGTTGAGGTGAATAGTGTAGGTACGTTTAAGGGGAAGCTGGACAAACACATGAGGGAGACAGGAATAGAAGGTTCTGACGATAGAGTGAGATGCGGAAGGACAGAAGGAGGCTGACATGGGCTGAGTGGTCTGTCGCTATGCTGCATTTTCCATGCAAAAAATTAAATTTTACACTTGAGTAATAACGAGTGAAAGAGGAGCATCAATCACTTCACAAGATGTACATTAAACTGATAGAAAGAAAGACTGGCGTTTGTGACACTGTTAGCAACCTCAGCACCACCCCAAAGTGGTTTATGGCCAATTAGGTACCTCTTGAAATATAAAAATAAAAGCGAAATACTTCAGATTCTGGAAATCGGAAATAAAAACAGAAAATGCTGGAAGTCGGGTTGGCAGCATCTGTGCTGAGGGAAGCAGAGTTAACGTTTCAACCTGTATGATTGCTTCTTCAGAGCCCGTTTGAAGTGTAGTCGCTGCTGTAATGCACAAGACACAGCAACCAATTATACACAGCAAGGTCCCACAAACAGAAAGACGTTGCAGTGATGCTAGTTGAGGGATGCACCTTGGTCAGGACATGGGGGGGAAGCCTGAGAGAGTGGACCAGCAGTCGGGGGTGTGGTGATGTGCATCAATGTAAATGCATGTAGGCTAGCTAGACACTAGAGGGAGCACCAGTGACATCACACACACACCCAACCAATAGATCAGTTAGATAGGACATGACCAATGGACATTCACGATACACACAGAGGTGACACCACCACAGGGGGGCATTACACCAACCCATATATAAAGGACACCACACACATGATCTGCCTCTTTCCAGTGGAGACAGTCAGTGAGTACAGACACAGGGTTGATTCAATATTACACCCACCACGTGGATTGCAGCAACTGGTTGGTCAGTCTGGGTAGCTATCGTAGGATTAGCAGTAGTGTTGAACCCGAGTAATAGAAGTGTAAATAGTTTAATAAACGTGTTGAAGTTATCTCCACGTCTGAACCTTCCTTTGTCAAGTGCACCACAAGGAAGCCGCTTATGTTACACCTACAACATAACAAATCAGGGGGTAACATCTTATCCAAAAGGTGGCACCTGCGACAGTGCGGCACTCCCTCAGTACTGCACTGGAGAATCAACGTTAATATTGTGCTCAAGTCTCTGGGGTGAGATTTGAACCCACAACCTCCTGACTCAGAGGTGAGCATACACAGTATGCAATCTGCCTGAATGATTTGTAACCAGCAGTGACCCGTATAGATCATCCGAGGCTGAATTTGTCTTGATTCTACCTGTGGCAGGATATTTCCATAATTAGTGTAATGTCTATAACATTTGTCTAGACTGAGAGTAGATGAAGATAAAGCTCGACCACTGTCTCGACCAAGGCAGAGACACCAGTTTGCACTTTTTCAGACAGACACAATAATGTAGTAATTCCTCCTCGGCAGCCAATAGGTCTCCGTATCAGCAGTGCACGAGTTCAGCTCAATGCGCCTGGAAAAATCCCAGTCGCTCCGTTGTAATCCTCTCAGCTCCTGCAAGTTATTTTAAACTGTGCCACTCAGGTCAAGTTTTAATCATTATCCGTTGTCAGCTTCCTCACTAACAGATCCTGTCTCACTCCGCTGAGAGTAGCCCTCAGGTGATTTCACTGATCACAAGCTAATCCCAATATTCCTTCACACTCTGCTACTCTTACCTCACCTGGGAAGGGGCTGTCTGTTGCCAGCTGCCTTGCGCATCACAAAGTGACTCGAAAAGGTGGGAGTATTTTCCTCACAGCAAAATAAGATTAAGGTAAAGATTTAATTGAGGCAAAGTTGTAAAAAAAAGACATTGGGCAGGATTCTCCGAGCCCCCGCCAGGTCCCCGGGTCCCCCCCCCCCCCCCCCCCCCCCCGTGCCCCCCCCCCCCCCCCCCCCCCGCCTCTGTACAGCTCCGCCATGGCCGGCGCGGCGAAGACATCCCCCAGTGTATGCTCTAGAACATGCCGGCCGGTCTGCACACACGCGAGACCATGCCAGTGGTTCTGCGCATGCGCGGGACCATGCTGGCCCTCTGGCACCAATTGGCACGGTGCCAACCCCTCCGCTGCTGGCCTAGCCCCCGGACGTGCGGAGGATTGCAGAACTTCCGGTCGGCCGGACGCCGGAATGGTTTGTGCCGCTTTTTACTCCGGCGGCGGGCCATGCCGCCGATTGCGGGAGAATCCCGCCCTGGGGAACCAGAGGACACAAATTGAGAGTAATGTGTAAAAGAATCAGAGAGAATACATGGGTTATAACACAGACGTGCAACGCTGTTTTTCTCTATTCCTTCAGGGATGTGGCCGTCGCTGGGCTGGGCCAGCATTTGTTGCCCATCCCTAATTGTCCTTGAAATGAATGGCTGACTGAACCATTACAGAGCGGCAGTTAAGAGTCAACCACATGGCTGTGGGTCTGGAGTCACATGTAGGCCAGACCGGGTAAGGACGGCAGATTTCCTTCCCTAAAGGACATCAGTGAACCAGATGGGTTTTAAACAACAATGGATAATATTTGTCTTTGGTGAGCTGAGCTTTTATTCCAGATTATGTCAATTTAATTTAAGTACCACCATCTCCCATGATGGGATTTGAACCCAGGTCACCACAGCATTAACCTGGGCCTCTGGATTACTGGTCCAGTGACGTTACCCCTGTTCATGCTCCACATGAGCCTCCTCCTACTCCGCTTCATCTCATCCTATCAGCATATCCTTCTATTCCTATCTCCCTCATGTGTTTATACCTCCTCCCCCTGTGTTTTCCTATTCTATCCTCCTCAACTGTGTCCATGTGACAGAGAGTTTCACATTTACCCTCTTGGAAAAAATACAAACCCGTGGACTCTATGAGTCTAATCAAAAGCAAAAGTTAAACTTGAAGCCAAAGGGTTTACTGAAAGATTCATTGCAAATATAATTCTTGTTTAACCAGGGCTGCATGGTAGCACAGTGGTTAGCACTGTTGCTTCACAACTCTAGGGTCCCAGGTTCGATTCCCGGCTTGGGTCACTGTCTGTGCGGAGTCTGCACGTTCTCCCCGTGTCTGCGTGGGTTTCCTCCGGGTGCTCCGGTTTCCTCCCACAAGTCCCGAAAGACGTGCTGTTAGGTGAATTGGACGTTCTGAATTCTCCCTCTGTGTACCCGAACAGGCGCCGGAATGTGGCGACTAGGGGTTTTTCATTGCAGTGTTAATGTAAGGGATGGATAATAAATGCTGGCCCAGCCAGCAACATCCACATCCTGTCAATTATTTATTTTTAAAAGATGTCAATATTTGACCAAGCTATTGGCTATTTGCTCTAAGATCCCTTGCGTGGCTAGGAGTTTAATTTTGCGTTACAAAGCCCCTTGCAATGTTTTATCATGTTCCAGGTGCTCTGTAAGTTGTGGATGGGACTGAGGAAAAGAGAATGAACAGGAGGGTAGATTAAAAACACTGAAGGGTGTTGCATCGAGAGGTGGGGTTGTTTCTGGAAGCAGATTGGAGCAAAGCCGTGGAGGGGAGTTGAGAATTTCAAGTGGATTGGTGTGACAAGGGGAATGTCTATGGATGTAATTTAAACGGATTTCCAGAGGCATTCAATAAAGTTCCACACAATGGAAAAGCAGAGTACTGTGCATGTCGGAATAATACACCAGGTCACGGCAGCATCTGTGGAAAGAAACAGAATTAATGATGGGAAAAGTGGATGAAATTAATGTTTGTGGAATTTAAGGCAAATTATTTACCTAGTTAAACAGCAGGAGAGAGAGTAGGGATAATGGGTATGGACTCATTGGAAGGAATTGATAAGTGGCAGTGGGTGTGCGGCACAGTAGCACAGTGGTCAGCACTGTTGCTTCACAGCGCCAGGGTCCCAGGTTCGATTCCCCGCTGGGTCACTGTCTGTGCAGAGTCTGCACATTCTCCCCGTGTCTGCGTGGGTTTCCTCCGGGGGCTCCGGTTTCCTCCCACAAGTCCCGAAAGACGTGCTTGTTAGGTTAATTGGACATTCTGAATTCTCCCTCTGTGTACCCGAACAGGCGCCGGAATGTGGCGACTAGGGGCTTTTCACAGTAACTTCATTGCAGTAATAATGTGAGCCTACTTGTGACAATAAAGACCATTATTATTAAAGTGGTGTCCCACAAACATCAACTATGTGTGACGTTAATTGCATTTCACAAGAGAGAGCCATTTTCCAAGTTTGTCAATGGGTGGCATTGTTAATGGAAACAGAAGCAAAAAATGGCAACACATTGATAATAATAATAACCGCTTATTGTCACAAGTCGGCTTCAATGAAGTTAAGACGGATTTCAGCCCAGGTATTAGAGTTATCTACTTTAGACCTAAAGAAAATATCTGTGTCCATTTGTAAGGGAGGTCAAAACTAATAACCATAAATATAAGATAGTCACCAATAGATTCAATAGGGAATTCAGGAGAAATTAATTTACACAGAACATGCTTAGTTATCAATTAATAGCTCAATTAATTGGACAGATGATCAATCATAATTCAGCCCTAATGGAAATGATTATTGAAAGTGCCTCATTGTTTTATTTTTAAAACATCTGACAACTGCAAACCCTGCTGGTCGGTTAAATCTAATTGAGTCGGTGTCAGTCCAAACTCAGCCTTATCTTTATAATTCGGATCTTTTCCTTCACATTCCTAACCCCTGAAAAGCATCACAGGAAGACCATTCTGCCGCGTCGTGGTCCAATCCGGGTGCACTCGAGCTGACAGGTTTTATTCCAAGGGTTTCCTCTTTCGGCGAGTTTCTCTTATGAAAGGTGTTGCTATTAGCGGGCCAACTTGCTGCTGAATCCCGCCCCTGGTTACCTCTGGCCATGACTATCCCAAAGCACTCCCGGCTGCCCTCCCGTTTTCTACTTTACACAGTAAACGTCTGCCCATCCGTGACTCTGCTGCATGAGTGCTGGCAAGTTATGCAATCAAGGGCAGCACGGTGGTGCAGTGGGTTTGCGCTGCTGCCTCACGGCGCCGAGGTCCCAGGTTCGATCCCGGCTCTGGGTCGCTGTCCGTGTGGAGTTTGCACATTCTCCCCGTGTCTGCGTGGGTTTCGCCCCCACAACCCAAAGATGTGCAGGGTAGGTGAATTGGCCACACTAAAATTGCCCCTCAATTGAAATTTAGAAAAATGTTATGCAGGGGACGTAACGGCAGATCCCATCACCTAGACATTCAGAGAAGGGCGCATCCAGCAGGGGTGACCAGATAGTGTTTGGCACTGGGACGTTTGGCTCATTCCTATTTTTCTCTGAAGCTTACTCAGCATTCCGCTGTGATCAAACATCTGCGCACTTGGTCTGGTCGAATAAAGATTGCAAGAGGCACCGAAGAAGGCGTAATAAACATTCAGAATGATGACAACAGAACTGAGACATCATAATCATAGAACCATAGAATTTACAATGCAGAAAGAGGCTATTCGGCCCATCGAGTCTGCACCAGCCCCTGGAAAGAGCGCCCTACTTAAACCCACACCTCCACCCTATCCCCGTAACCCCACCTAACCTTTTGGACACTAAGGGGCAATTTATCATGGCCAATCCACCTAACCTGCACATCTTTGGACTGTGGGAGGAAACCGGAGCCCCCGGAGGAAACCCACGCACACACGGGGAGGATGTGCAGACTCCGCACAGACAGTGGCCCAGCGGGGAATCGAACCCGGGACCCTGGAGCTGTGAAGCAACTGTGCTAACCACTGTGCTGCAGTGTCGCCAATCAAGAAGACCGGACGGACTGGGGACCTCTTCTGTCATTTAAACAGATGGCTGGATAGTGATCAAATACAGGTCTTTATGATAATGAAGTGGGCTGTGATAAGGTAGATGTAGAGAAGATGTTCCCACATGTGAGCAAGTCCAAAGTTGGCGGTCAGAAACATAAGATAGCTACTTCTAAACCCAATAAGGAGAGGCTAGTGGTTCGTATTCCAGAGTGTGGGAATGTGAAACTTGTTGAGTTGAGTAACATGGCTACATTGAAGAGGAAGTGATATAGGTACATGCTGATAGGGTGAGATGGAGTCGGGAGCTTATGTGGAACATAACCACCAGAACGGATGAGATGGCTTGTTACTAAGCTGTCAATTCTATGTAACTTTTATCAGTGGAGTCCTTCTATAAAAGACTTGACCTTGAGTTTATTTTAGATGTGTACTGCCCAGTGCCTCGCAGACTGTGTTAGTAGCATTATAAACAGCACTTGTAGCCGCTGGGGGCTCAGCTCTCCAACATCGCTGCACTCATTCAATTCTAACGTCTCAAGCATCTCCAATTTTAATCCCTCCACCATTCAGCTGTCTCTGCCTCAGCTGTGACATAGGCCCCTTGAACCTCCCAACTTCTCTTTCCTCAATGAAGACATTCCTCAAAACCTACCTCTTTCGCCATGCTTTGGCCCCCTGCCCTCATGTCTCCTCAGGTGGCCCAGTGTCACATTTTGTCCGGTGACGCGCCTGTGAGGTGCTTTGGGATGTTATATAAATGCAAGCGCATGTTGTTGTTGTTGATCACAGCAGTGCCGCTGGGGACAGCAGCGGAGCCATGAGCTCCGGGCAGCATTTCACAAGGGGAGAGATGTTAGAGGCGGCATTCTGGGCTGTCACTGTGTACACATTGTGGCCAACATAAGAGGAGCGTTTCCAGACCCTCTGGGGGGAACATATGTGTACTCTTTCACCCAGCGATAGTGCTTCAAACAGAAGGGGAAGAAATCTAATCAGTAGACTTTTTAAAAACTGCTTTACTTTTTAAAAATGTGTTCATGGAGTGTGGATGTCGTTGGCAAGGCCAGCATTTGTTGTCCATCCCCAAGTCCCCTTTGAGAGTAGTTACGAGTCAACCACACCAATCTGGAGTCACACGTAGGCCAGACCAGGTAAGGATGGCAGATTTCCTTCCCTAAAGGTCGTTCGTGAACCGGGTGGGTGTTTATGCTACAATTACTGAGACGAGCTTTCGATTCCAGCTTTTTGAAATCAATTGAATGTTAATTCCCCCAGCTGGCACGGTTAATAAGGGTAGGTGGCGAGAGGGGGGTGGGGAGAGGGGGGTGGGGTGAGGGGGATGGGGAGAGGGGGGTGGGGAGAGGGGGGTGGGGTGAGGGGGGTGGGGAGAGGGGGGTGGGGAGAGGATGGTGGGGAGAGGGGAGTGGGGAGAGGGGGGTGGGGAGTGGAGGGTGGGGAGAGGGGGGTGGGGAGAGGGGATGGGGAGAGGGGGGTGGGGAGAGGGGGTGGGGAGAGGATGGTGGGGAGAGGGGAGTGGGGGGATGGGGGTGGGGAGTGGAGGGTGGGGAGAGGGGGGTGGGAGAGGGGGATGGGGAGAGGGGGGTGGGGAGAGGGGGTGGGGAGAGGGGGGTGGGAAGGGGGGGGTGGGGAGAGGGGGGGTGGGGAGAGGGGGGGTGGGGAGAGGGGGGTGGGAGAGGGGGGTGGGGAGAGGGGGGTGGGGAGAGGTGGGTGGGGAGAGGGGGGTGGGGAGTGGAGGGTGGGGAGAGGGGGGGTGGGGAGAGGGGGATGGGGAGAGGGGGGTGGGGAGAGGGGAGAGGGGGGTGGGAAGGGAGGGGGTGGGGAGAGGGGGGGGAGGGGAGAGGGGGGGTGGGAGAGGGGGGTGGGGAGAGGGGGGTGGGGAGAGGGGGGTGGGGAGAGGGGGGTGGGGAGAGGGGGGTGGGGAGAGGGGGGTGGGGAGAGGGGGGTGGGGAGAGGTGGATGGGGAGAGGGGGGGAGAGGGGGTGGGGAGAGGGGGTGGGGAGAGGTGGGTGGGGAGAGGTGGGTGGGGAGAGGGGGTGGGGAGAGGGGGGTGGGGAGGGGGGTGGGGAGAGGGGGGTGGGGAGAGGTGGGTCGGGAGAGGGGGTGGGGAGAGGGGGATGGGGAGAGGGGGGGGTGAGGGGGGTGGGGAGAGGGGGATGGGAGAGGGGGGTGGGGAGAGGGGGGTGGGGTGAGGGGGGTGGGGAGAGGGGGGTGGGGAGAGGGGGATGGGGAGAGGGGGGTGGGGAGAGGGGGGTGGGGAGAGGTGGATGGGGAGAGGGGGTGGGGAGAGGGGGGTGGGGAGAGGGGGTGGGGAGAGGTGGATGGGGAGAGGGGGTGGGGAGAGGTGGGTGGGGAGAGGGGGTGGGGAGAGGTGGGTTGGGATAGCTTGCACACAGCATGCTGTGATCTGGAAGGCGCTGCCTGACAGGGTAAGGGAAGCAAGCCAGCCCTGTTATAATGTTCAACACAGCTTGAGAAACAGCCCATCATCTCCCGATACGGCACTTTACAGCCTTCCGGTCTCAACATTGAGTTCAGCAACTTCATAGTATGAACTCTGTCATGCCTTTTGTATTTTCTCCCCTGGTGTCAGTCTGTATCTTGTTCTTCCTGCTTTTTGCTTTCAGACAGTGCTGACCTTTGTTCTGCTATTAACACTTACTCTGAACCAGTGCTTTGTTCCTTTATTGCTGCCATTACCGCCCCCTTTGCCTCATATTCCATGGGTGGCACGGTGGTTAGCACTGCTGCCTTACAGCGCCAGGGACCCGGGTTCGATTCTGACCTCGGATGACTGTGCGGAGTCTGCATGGGTTTCCTCCGGGTGCTCCAGTTTCCTCCCACAGTCCAAAGATGTACATTTTAGGTAGATTGGCCGTGCTAAATTGCCCTTATAATAATCGCTTATTTTCGCAAGTAGGCTTCAATGAAGTTACTGTGAAAAGCCCCTAGTAGCCACATTCCGGCGCCTGTTCGGGGAGGCCGGTACGGGAATTGAACCCGCGCTGCTGGTCTTGTTCTGCATTACACGCCAGCTGTTTAGCCCACTGTGCTAAAGCAGCCCCTAGTGTCCAAAAGATTAGGTGGGGTTACGTGGATAGGGTAGGGGATTGGGCCGATGGAGGGTCGGTGCAGACTTGACGGGCCGAATGGACTCCTTCTGCTCTGTAGGGACTGTATGAACATCAACTTTCAAACACTTCAAAAGGAAATTATTTTTCAGGTCTGAGGGGAAAGAGCAATGTGGAGTGGGATGAAATGGATAACAATTTCAAAGAGCTAGAACAGGCATGAATGGGCTGAATGGCCTCCCCCTCTGCATGGATTCTAGAATTTAATGAGGACTGATATTAAGTGAGTTACGTAACTGTTTTTAAAAAAAGTGGAAAGCTTATTTACATTGTGTGTTTATGTATGTACTATATTTTTTTCATGTATGGAACGATCTGTACACAGAGCAATACTTTTCACTGTACCTCAGTACACGTGACAATAAACAAATCCAAATCCAAATTATAGCAAGTGGATGGAAGATTCAATGACAGAACAAAGAACAGTACAGCACAGGAACAGGCCCTTCGGCCCTCCAAGCCCGTGATTTAAAAAAAAAAGTTTCAATCAGAATCTCAATTAGTAAATGTCCCAATAATTAGCATCACATCTGTTTTCGACCCACATTTTCCAGCCTTGCTGTATCGATGCCATTTCCCGATGCACTTGATCTTTGTTCTTTTTCTTTGAACTTACCAACTCGAGGCACCCAAAAGCCAGGCTTTTTCTCTCCCGCTTTTAACTTGAGGTTGAGATCCTTTGAAACGCTGACATTGATCCTAAACATGCCGTGACAGAGTTCCTAGAATCCACAACATGCCACAATAACCGTGTGCAAAATATTCAAAGATTTATTTCCATTACTCCAGTAAATCAAAACAGATAAAATAATGGATATAAATAATGTCGCTAAAGACCATCCAGTGTATCACTTATTTCAAAAATATTCCTCCTCTTAAACATTTAAAAGTTTAAACTCGGGTTGTTCATGTTGTGATGAATGTAGGGATTTCAGATGTATTGTATTATCGGTATTTGGTGCAGTAAGGGTTAAAAACCTGGGTCCGTGTGTGTGACTGCTGCTGTCATGTTTTTAAAGGATTCTGGTTTGAAAGGTTTTGGGAGCCAGTGGTGCAATTAAAGCATCGTAACAGGTCGGGCTAATGGAGTTTTGTTTGGATTAAGAAGGGTTCCTTGTGAAGTATTTAATTAGAGTCCTTTTGTGTTGATGGTAAGATGATGTAACTAATGTGAGTTGCTAGAGTACCAGGCATTTTTAACAGAGAAACAGAGACTGTTCAGTTCGTAAATGGAAGTCAAACCATGAAGACAGTTTCTGAAGACTTCAGCTAGAGATCCTGCACTGTTCAGACAGGATTCAGGTCTCTCTCTTAGAACCGTCTCAAAGGGCATCTCTTAACCCAGTATGCCTGGATATGCTAACTGCATTTAAAAGTGGATTGAGAGCTGATATGTTTGAGTGGGAATAAAGATAGCAGTTAAGGGTTATTGTGCCACTGTACTGATTAACATTGCTTAAGCGGTAATTGTAAGCTATTTTGTGATGTGATGTTAAAGATACTTTAATTCTGTGTCAGTAATAAAGTTTGTTTTAATAAACAATCTGCCTATTTTGTGTAATTCACTCCTGGAGCGAGGAATCCTTTCCTCAGGTTTGACGAAATTAAAATTAAGTATTGGGGTTTCTGTCCGGTGTCCCAGCCACTGTTGGGATCTGGTCTGAGATTGTAACAATGCGAACATGATTTGCCTGCGATACGCAATGTGCAGTGCAATGGCCTCGTACTGCGACAGGGTCTACCGCATATTGCAATAGAGTTTGAGTCTACGACCCAAGGGCGTGACCTAATAGCCGGAGCCAGAGTGAAATTGGAAGCACTGCTTCACAAAAATGGTGGTAGAAGTTCAGATTGTTCTTCCTCAAATGGCAACCGAGGATCAGTTGCTCGTTTTCAACCTGAGATGAATCAATGGTCAGTCAAAGCTGTTGAAGGATGCGGGGCAATGGTTGGTATACGGAATCAGTTCGCGGGCAGCCATAATCTCACTGAGTGGTGGACCATGGGCTATGTTTTACAGCAGGATGGGGTTGGTGGGGGGGGGGGGGCGGTTATGCCGCTCACTCGTCCCTCAGTCTCTGGCTGAAATGTCGGTGCCGAGCTGACCAACGTTAGAGCAGCCGCCTCACAGTCATAACACACTCTGGGTGGCCTGGGGGGTGAGAACGTGACTTACGCCCTCCGCCAGAGGGGCGAGGGGGATGGGGGGGGGGGTGGGGGGTGTTGGGCATGTGGTTGATGTTTGGTGACCATCTGGGAAGTGACAAAGGGGGCAGAATCTTGTGGGGGCTCCCTCTGAAATGCAGAGGCACCCCCCGAGAAACGCACCCCCTCCTTTCAATCCAGCATTTTAAACAGTTTGGTTAAAAGAAAAGGGGCAGCACGGTGGCGCAGTGGGTTAGCCCTGCTGCCTCGCGGCGCCGAGGTCCCAGGTTCGATCCCGGCCCTGGTTCACTGCCCGTGTGGAGTTTGCACATTCTCCCCGTGTCTGTGTGGGGTTTCGCCCCCACAACCCAAAGATGTGCAGGGTAGGTGGATTGGCCACGCTAAATTGCCCCTTAATTGGAAAAAATGAATTGGGTACTCTAAATTTATAACAAGAAAGAAACAACCATCCACTCCCACCTCCCTGCCCGTGCCAACCATATTATAACACGGGCTGCATAATATTTGGGTCAATTGGGCAGGCTGTTGATTCAGAGTCCGACCATGTCCTGTTTTGTGGGGAAGGGGACGGGTGTGAGCGGTAATGTGGTGGGCAAGGCACCCACAATATTTAACGTGCCACGCCCCAACTGTGAGAGAAAACCAGCAGCTCTCATTCATCGCAGCCCGGCGATTAAAAAGAATAGTATCTATTAATTGAAGCTGTTATAGAGTAGACTAAAAAAGAAATTCAATCAGACAACCCCGCCATAAATAAGGAGGACCGTGGCGGAAGGATTCGCTTTGAAGGATTGTTTTTTTACAGAGAAGGAACCAGCTCTTCTCCCGTGAAAGGCGTCACCGGAGACGGCTGCAGAAACTGCCCAAACAAGAGGTGAGAATATTTGGCAGGGAGCGAGTTTTGACTGTCTTAGACTGGGCCCAGTGACAAGAGCAATTACATTCCCCATGGCACCAAGGAGCAGATGGGGCACAGTGGGGTTCCCCATTGCTAACGCTAGTGTGGCATGTCTATTCCCGTTCTTCATTAATTAAAAAGGGATGTCTTCCTGGGCTCCGCATCAAATATCAATTTCTCAAGAAGAAGGAAAAGAAGGTAATTAACGAGTGACATGGCGCGCAGCACCAAAGGCATCCCAGAGATTCACAATGGGGTTCATTGCAAATTGACTAACCCTGAAAGTTTTAATTCACTGACTTGAAAAGTTGCACATTTCAACAAGTTTAAACAAGACGATGGGCACTGAAGCATCGAAAGCAACCTTGATTTGCCACCAAATCTCAAACATTTTTGACTGGTGACAATCTTGCTAAGTGTTATCGTGAATGCCAATGGCCAGCCTCTGCTTGTGACCTTGATATTTTGCGCGGCTGAAAAGAAAACAGCTTCAAAGATTCTCTTTCGCCAGTCCTTGCCCTCAGGAAACAAACTGGGATGAGCTCAAACAAATTGACAGTCGACTCAGGAAGATGGAGTTTCATTATCAGTTTAATGATGATAAATCTCTTACCCTTCGGGTGATGTGGGGGTCATTGCACTTTGCAAGTTTTCCAGCAAAAAGCTGTACACCAAAGCTGGCAAAAACTAGCATCAGCGTCAGCAACAGGATTGAGACCTGAAAAAGAATCAGCAAAAAGATTAACATGGCCTCATAATCAACTTAAATTCAACCATAACTTTCCAAAAAGGGCTACCAGACAGACACTGAGGTCAGATTGCAAAGCGTAGACATCACACAATCAGGCCTTCGGCCCAACTTGCCCCTGCAGGTCTTCATGCTCCACTTGAGGTTCCTAACATCTTTTCCCATCTAAACCTACCATTGTAAACCCTCTATTCCTCTCTCCCTCATACGTCTGTCAAACTTGCCCTTAAATGTGTCTGCACCATTCATTCCGACACTCCCTGTGGGAGCCAGCTCCACATTCTCACCACACTCTCAGGGTGAAGACGCTTCCGCTGAATTCCTGATTGCATGGCTTGGTGACCTCGATTTCGGCTCTTCCCCATGAGGGGAAACGTTCTCTCCGTATCCACTAAATCAAAACCTTTCACTGTTGTAAAGACCTTGATTAGGTCGTTGCTGCGTGTAAAGGAAACATTTGAAGGGCGATGGGGACAGGACGGAGGCAGTCATGAAATCTTGTTTTGTCACTCTTTCGTGCTGGTCACTGGGAAATTGATCTCTCTTTGTAAACGTTAGCAATCCCCACGGGGATTTCAACGTGATGTCAGGAAGTACGTCTTCCCACAAGGGGGAGTGCAAAAGAAATCCGGAACTCGTTCCTCCCACCTCCCTGCGAAGCTGTTGAGTCTGGGGGTCAACTGAAAATTGCAAGACTGAGATCGATAGATTTTTATGGGGTAAGGGGGTTATGTAACCAGGGTGGGGGGATGGAGTTACGATAAAGACCAGTCATGATCTGATTGAATGATGGAACAGGCTTGAGGGGCTGAATGGCCTCCTCCTATCATTACATAGGACCATAACGTGAATTTAATGGAAAAACTTCTGCGCGCGATCTTACGGCCACGCTGCGCTGGAAAAGCTACTCGCCGCGATGCAGCGTGGCCGGTGAAAGCTGGGAGACCCCATTCCCGGGATCCACCTGGTTCGCAACACCTCGCGAGATTCAACGCAATGGGGTGTCCCTGGGGGTCCCCCCTCTTCAGGCCCCCCCACACCTCCTTCCAGGCCACCCCCTTCCAGGACCCCCACCTGTCACCCTCCCCCAACCTCCCAGAGGCCCCTACTTACCTGCCATGCACCACCCCCCCCCACACATTTCAAAACCCCCTCTCCACCTTCCTTTCATGGGCATGGCCCCCTTTGGGCACTGGCCCTTGGCAGTGCCACTCTGGCACCAGGGCACCCTGGCACTGCCACCTTGTCACCTGGGAAGTGCTCCTGCCAGCTTGGCAGTGCCCGGGTGGCAGTGCCAAAGTTCTCACATTCCAGGGAGAGCTCCAGGGAGCCACTCTGCACTACTCCTGAACACCCAGGGGCCTCCGACACCCCAGGAGACTCCCCCGGGTGCCATTCCTCCTCGTCCACATTTGTGTGGGCCAGCACTGAACGGTGCCCGGCTGCTGCCTCCTTGGGGAGGGTGGTAGATCCCATGAGGCCGGTAGATATTGGGTGAACCCGTCTTCCTAGGTTTAAACCCTACTTAGGCGCACGCAGTTTGGTCAGGTCCATTTTGGACGTGTTCCCGATTCTGACACCTCACGGGACCTGGGTAGACCCGGCGTGGCGGGAAAGCGGCCCGGAAGCCCGCGAGAGGCCTCTCCTGGGATCTACCAGCCGAGTTGTGCTCTCGCTCGAGCGCAATGCGGCCACAAATTTGTGCCCACAGAAACTAGGAGTAGTAGGCCATTCGGTCCCAGGAGCCTGCTCTGCTGTTCAACCTGATCATGGCCAATTCTACGATACGATAGTGCTGCAGTTTAATGTACAAAAAAGTGTTACATATAAGGCTACTTACCAGAAATATCTCTTTGAAACCGCTAAACAGTTCCCGTAAAACTTTCCTCATCTGAGGAACTAACTTGAATATTCGTAGCGGCCTCAGGCAGCGGAGCATCATCAGAAGCTGTGCCCCGGACTTGGCGGGAACATTATGTGGCATCCACCACAGGAAGATCAAACTTTGCTAAATAAGAAGTGGAATTAAAGTGAGAAAATGTCATAAACATAAAAACAAAAAGCTGCAGGACGTGAGTGCTGAAACCAATCCTGCAGACAAAAACATGCTCAAATTCTCAACATGATCTCCCAGAAGTGAGACTCCGCACTGCACACACAAATATCGACACGGTGACACAGTGGGCGGCACAGTGGTGTGACATATGTGCAATGTCTGGCACATGACGAGTTAATGTGATACTTTATTCTGCCACCAGATGGAGCTGGGGAGCAGACCTATAAAAGGGAATGCCTCTCAAACTTTTGGGAGTGTGTTGCGGGAGAGCAGATAGTGAACAGAGAGTCTAGAGATTGTTAGAGAGATAGCATGTTAGTTATGGTGTAGATAGTAATTGTATTACCTAGTGTTGCTAGCATTAGGAATAGTGTTCGAACTGTATTGAGAGTAGTGTAATAAAATAAGCTTTGTTAATTCAACATAGCTTTGTGGTTCTTTGTGCACACAACCTTTATCCATCCTGCGTTTAACAAACACAAAGAACACCACAGGTGGCACAGTGGTTAGCACTGCTGCCTCACAGCGCCAGGACCCAGTGCGGCATGGTGGCACAGTGGTTAGCACTGCTGCCTCACAGTGCCAGGACCCAGTGCGGCACTGTGGCACAGTGGTTAGCACTGCTGCCTCACAGCGCCAGGACCCAGTGCGGCACGGTGGCACAGTGGTTAGCACTGTTGCCTTACAGTGCCAGGACCCGGTGCGACACGGTGGCACAGTGGTTAGCACTGCTGCCTTACAGTGCCAGGACACGGTGCGACACGGTGGCACAATGGTTAGCAATACTGCCTCACAGCGCCAGGACCCGGTTTGGCACGGTGGTTAGCACTGCTGCCTCACAGTGCCAGGACCCGGTTTGGCACGGTGGTTAGCACTGCTGCCTCACAGCGCCAGGACCCAGTTTGGCACGGTGGTTAGCACTGCTGCCTCACAGCGTCAGGACCCAGTTTGGCACGGTGGTTAGCACTGCTGCCTCACAGCGCCAGGAACCTGGGATCAGTTCCGTGTCTGCCTGAATTTCCTCCGGGTGCTCCAGTTTCCTCCCGCTGACCAAAGCTTTGCAGGTTAGGTGGATTGGCCATGATCAATTGCCCTCTAGTGTCCGAGGATGTGCAGGTTAGGTGAGGTTGTGGAGATAGGGTGAGGGAGTGGGCGAGGGTGCAGTTCTCTTTCAGGAGGTCGGTACAGGCCCGATGGGCTGAATGGCCTCCTTCTGCAATGTCGGGATTCTATGATTCTATCCAGAACAGAAACAGGCCGTTCAACCGAACTGGTCCGTCCTGGTGTTTATGCTGCACACCAGCCTCCTCCCTCACCCTCTTCATCTGAGCCTATCACTATACTCATCTCTCCATCTTTCTCTCATGTGCTTACCCAGTTTCCATTTAAATGTATCAATACCATTTTCCCAACCCCTCCCTGTGGGAGCGAGTTCCACATTCTCACCGCTCTCTGGGTTTTTGTTATTTTATAGAGGGATACGGCACTGGGAAGTGCTGAGGGCTTTGGTGGTGGTATCACCCTTTGGCCAAGGGTGGTATCATGACCGGTACGGTCTTGGAGGGCCGAAGGGCCTGTTCCTGTGCTGCATTGTTCTTTGTTCCACAGAAATCTTCCCTGAACTCGCTATTGGATTTGTTTTAACGTTTATATTCCTTAGTTCTCATGTCTATTCTATCGAAACCTTTCATAATTTTATAGGCCTCTCTATCAGGTCATAACTAGAGATTGTGAAAAGTTCTGCACTGTAAATTCTATGACTCTATGACTATGAAAGATTCCAAACATTCTTTCCTGATAGTTGTAGCCACTCAGCACTGGTGTCACCTTTGTGAATCTTTTACACATCTTCTCGAGAGCTTCAACATCCTTTTATAATCTGGGCAGCAGACAGGCTGACGGCACTCAGGATGTGCACAGATCAGTGCTTTGTCTTTTATTATCTATTCAGTTAACTTTTATCGGAGCTGCTATTGTTCACTGTGCACTGCCTCTCCCTTTGAGATCTCAATAGATGGCCTTGGAAACATTGCTTTTAAATGGGCGATACAGGATCTGAAAGGCTTACAAGGTAAATGAAGATGTCCATCACTCCTCCGAAATCCCGGATGACGGCTGTGGGTGTAAAGAATAGGCCGTCCGCCAAAATCTTTAGATTCAGCTCAATGCTCATGAAAATGACAAAGACGTATTCAGCGATCTGGAACGCAAAACACACCGATAAGTGTAAAGGCACGCAAAACAAAATGCAAATGGCACTTCATCAAATAAGATTGGTTGCTAATCAGAGGACAGAAATGTGAGGGGGGGGGGGGGGGCGGGGGGGGTGGTGGAGGACGGGATGAGGAAAATGTTTTTAACACGGCAAATAGTTGCGATCTGGAAGGTGCTGCCTGTAAGGGCGGTGGAGGAGAATTCAATAATAACTTTCAGAAGGGTGGCTGGGCGAAAGCTCGAAAAGAGAAAAAGCACTTAGAGGGCCGCGGGTAAGAGCAGAGGAATTAAGCTGATTGGGTATCTCCTTGACGTGAGCTAGCACAGGCGCAATGGGCCAAATGGCCTCCTATAACGCGGCGTGATTCGGTGAGAGACAAGGCGAGATCGAACAGCACCAGAAAAACAGCTCGCCGGGGCACACTGTGGACGATAGAAGCCCGCTCCGGGAATCTACCCAGCTCGCAACGCCTCTCGAGGTTTAACGCGACCTGGCGAAACGTTGGGGTTGTGGGCAGCATCACATTTTGGCATATTTGCAAAGACAGATAGTCTCAGTCTAATGTGCAGTTTCCTGAGGTACCTGAGGCGTTGGGATCTATCCCCTTCGCCTCGGGACCTCAGGCGAGACCCGTTCAGTTGGTCTCCGCAAATGGGGACCAGACGGAACGGTACTCGTGGGGGTCTCCCAGGGGATTGGTGGCCCCCCAACTGGAGACCCTTTGGACAGGGTGGTGCCCTGGCACTGCTGTTGCCACCTGGTACTGGCGGCTGAGGCCCCGTATCTAAACCGAATTGTGTTTGATAGCGTTGTGTTTCTCTGACGTTGCGAGCGCCCATAATTTTAAACCCAAACTAACCTACACGCTTCAAATAATTCAGATACCTTTCTGCTGCAACTAAAAATGACATCGAGTTGATTTTAGAACACAAAGCTGCAATTACATTGACAGTTTGGTTGATTTGTGATAAAAAAGTTAATTATGAAATTATGACGTCTGCTGCTTTAAAAAATAAATATAGTAAAAACAAATTTAAAAAATAAATATAGTGTACCCAATTAACTTTTTCCAATTAAGGGGCAATTTAGTGCGGCCAATCCACCTACCCTGCACATCTTTGGGTTGTGGGGGTGAAACCCACGCAGACACGGGGAGAATGTGCAAACTCCACACGGACAGTGACCCAGAGACGGGGTCGAACTCTGGGACCCCGGCGCCTGCTGCTTTTAAGATGCCTGAATATGATTGGTCGCTTTCCACCTGTGCCGCATATAATTTGGCATAAAATGGTGATGTCACTCAGTTCCTGCAATACATTTCGAAAGATAATTAGAATTGGTGCGGACCCTGCTTACTGGAGAACTCCTAGCCTTTCAATAACACAGACAGCAGTATGTCCGACAATTAACTTCATTAGTTATTGTTTCTCAACATTCATTCTCAGACTATATAAATAGGAATGTACACAGCCCGACATTGGGGGATACACTGGGGAAGAATTCCCCCAGGAATCACACACAAATGTTCATCGAGGTTGTTCATGCAAGTCTCCCTGAAGGCCTTGCTTTCTTGGGGGCAACAGTGGCCTTGTGGTAATGTCACTGGGCCAGTAATCCAGAGACCCAGGCTAATGCCCAGGGAACATGGATTCAAACCCCACCCCGGCAGCTGGTGCAATTTAAAATTTAATCGATAAAATCTGGAATTGAAAGCTGGTCTCACTAATACCATGAAATTATTATCGATCGTCAGAAAAACCCATCAGGCATTTTAGGGAAGGAAATCTGCCGTCCTTACCCGGTCTGGCCTACATGTGATTCTAGACCCATAGCAAAGTGATTGACTCTTAAATGCCCTCTGAAATGACCGAGCGAGCCATTTCATGGGTAATTAAGGATGGGTAAAAAATAATAAGAAGAAGAATCGCTTATTGTCACAAGTAGGCTTCAATGAAGTTGCTGTGAAAACCCCCAGTCACCAAATTCCGGTGCCTGTTCAGGGAGGCCGGTACGGGAATTGAACCCGCGCTGCTGGCATTGTTCTGCATTAACAAGCCAGCTGTTTAGCCCGCTGTGCTAAACTAGCCCCAACCTCGCCATCAATGGCCAGCGAAAGGACAATGTCCATCTTTAACTCGGTGATAAAAAAGTATGGCGCGTGGTTCTGAAGACTCATATTCGACTCGAAAAGTCACTACGGTTTCTCTCCCCTCAGACGCTGCCAGACATTCCGGGTTTTTCCACCACTTTCTGCTTTTATTTCAGATTTCCAGCACCTGCAGTATTTTGCCTTTATTGTGACGGCCCCATCCTTGACGGTTTTAACTTTGTTCGGCCATCAAGGAGATCGAGGGACACCATGTGAGTGTCTTCATCCCACTCAACATTCGATTCCTACTTCCCAAAGCATCACTCTTCCCACTCCAACCTCCACCACTGGGGCCCCGGTACAAACCCCGTATGTACGTGTGGGAAGACACAAAAACATTCCTGCATATTACTGAGGAGGGTCCCCTCTACAGACTAAGTGATGGATTAATCACCTTAAACTCAGCAAATGAGGAGGCTGTCGCTTGGTTTCAGGGATTTGCATTGACCAAGTAACTAAAAATCTTCCAACAGTTAAAAGAAAAAATATATATTTACACGGTGGCTTTCAAAAGCTCAGGATGTCCAAAAGTGCTTCACAACCGATAACAATGATAAATTGCATTTGTATAGCTTAAGATGGTAAAGGGCTGGATTTTCCAGTCCCCCAGCCGCGTGTTTCACGGCGGGATTCTCTCCTCCTGCCGCTTGTCAGTGAGATTTCCCGTTGAAGCTATCCCATGCCGCCGGGAAGCCTGCGACAGGGATGTGTTGTCAGCGGCAACAGAGAATCCCAACGGCCAGAGAATTCCGGCTGAAATGTCCCTCCTTTTCACAGGAGCGTTTCACAGCAAAATCTGACCCCCACTGAGTCTTGTAAGGTGGTATTAATAAGGCAGATGGGCAAAGTCTTGGTCAACGAAATGGGTGTTAATGGGTGAGAGGGAGATGGGCCGGCCGAGAGATTTAGGGAGGGATTCCGGAGCTTGGGCCTGGGCAGTTGAAGGTTTGACCACCAGTGCTGGAATGTGCAAGAGGTCAGAATTACACGAGTGCCGAGATCAGGGATGACGGTGGGGGCGGGAGGAGCTTACAGACCCCAGAATAAGGCACCATCTCTGCTCAGTCTCTGAGTGAAGGAGGAACCTGGATTTAGCCTTTGCTTAACGTAGATTTATTCACAGAAACCGCACAGGTGGAAACCAGCACTTATATATACTTCAGAATAATGCCCCAACCTTTCCCCAAAGAGAAACAGTTGCTCTCACTGACGACTAGAGCTCGCAGTTCATTGCGACAGAATTGTAATATTAACAATCCCCACTTATAATTTGTTTTTACATTGAGGGTGATGCCCTGCTGAATATCACACGAATCATCAACTCTTAGCATAATCAGCTCAACCATTCTCCTTTAGCCCTTTCACTCCATGACGGAGCAGAGGCCACAGACAAGCTCTCTCTAATCCTGTCTTGGGTCAAACTCGTGGCCATGTATAGCCCCCGGCTCTCATCTCCCGCCTCCATGTGTTTCTTGCTCTGTCTTGCTTTCTCCTCATCGCGAGCTCCATGTGAGAGCACACCGTGTAATGTTGTTCCGTGGCTTCCTCAAAGGATGGCCTATCCAATTCCACTTTTGCCTTTTGATATGGAGAACCGCTGGGCCCATTAGCTTAACCCTAATAAAGGAAAATTGCAAGCTCTGGTTGGTTTGAAATTTGGTGTACTTACAACATAGAACATACAGTGCAGAAGGAGGCCATTCGGCCCATCGAGTCTGCACCGACCCACTGAAGCCCTCACTTCCACCCTACCCCCGTAACACAATAACCCCTCCTAACCTTTTTTGTACACTAAGAGCAATTGACCATGGTCAATCCACCTAACCTGCACGTCTTTGGATTGTGGGAGGAAACCGGAGCACCCGGAGGAAACCCACGCACACACGGGGAGAACGTGCAGACTCCGCACAGACAGTGACCCAGCGGGGAATCGAACCTGGGACCCTGGAGCTGGGGAGCCACATTGCTAGCCACTGTGCTACCCTGACGCCCTTTCTTTTTAAAAAACAACAACTCCAACTGTTTAAATTTCCTGAATTGCCTGCCTCAGGGAATTATTTTTTTGTTTGATTTTTTAATAAACTTAGAATACTCACATTTTTTTCCCAATTAAGGGGCAATTTAGCGTGGCCAATCCACCTACCCTGCACATCCTTGGGTTGTGGGGGTGAGACCAACGAAGACACGGGGAGAATGTGCAAACTCTACACGGACAGTGACCCAGGGCGGGATCGAACTCGCATCCTCAGCGCCGTAGGCAGCAGTGCTAACCACTGCACCACCATGCTGCCCGTTTTCAGGAAATTATAAATATTTTGTAGAATTCACAGTGCAGAAGGAAGCCATTCGGCCCATCGAGTCTGCACCGGCCCTTGGAAAGAGCACTCTATTTAAGCCCACACCTCTACCCTATCCCAGTAATCCAGTAACCCCACCTAACCTAATCTTTTCATAGAATCTGAGAATCAAACAATTTGCAGTGCAGAAGGAGGCCATTCGGCCCATCGAGTCTGCATCGGCTCTTGGAAAGAGCACCCTACCTAAGCTCCCACCTCTACCCTATCCCCGCAAACCAGCAACCGCACTTAACCTTTATTTTGGACACAAAGGGCAATTTAGCATGGCCAATCCACCTAATCCACACTTTGGACTGTGGGAGGAAACCGGAGCACCCGGAGGAAACCCACACAGGCACGAGGGAGAACGTGCAGACTACGCACAGACAGTCACCCGAGGCCGGAATTGAACCCGGGTCCCTGGAGCTGTGGTGTAGCAGTGCTAACCACTGTGCCACCGTGCAGCTCCTTGTAAACACAAATAGTGTCATGTGGGATTATATTTATTTTTGTTTTTATGTTTTGTACGGGAGATGTTTTCAAATGGACTAAGAATTAATTCTTTCAAGCATTCGTCACCAAACAGATGGAGATAATGGACCTTCTGTTGGTTATACTGGCAGTTAACAGTGTTACACAGACTAGCAGACAAAAATAATTCAGGCATGTGCTCTGCATGATTTTCTGGTCATTAATTTACATGATTGGAAAATCAGGAGGCCAAATTTATCGACCTCATTTGATGAGGCATCTCACTCGCTGGGCGCAGTTTGACATTCTTCCTAGAAAATATTATAACTACCACTAACATTAAAAGCGAGAGAGAACTGACATTTATGTAGACGCTCCAACAACAGCAGGGCATCGCAAAATGCTTTAAATCCAATGAAATAATTGTGAAGTGTAGACACTTGTTGTAATATAGGAAACCTGGCGGCCAATTTGTGCACAGCAAGCTCCCGCAAGCAGCCATGTTATAACGACCCGATAATTTCTTTGTGATGTTGGTTGAAGGATAAATGTTGGCCAAGACATCTTCTTCAAAATAGTAGTGTGAGATATTTTTTTACATTCTGCCAGGACAGAAGGGGTCTCGGGTTAATGTCCCACCCAAAAGGCAGCGCCTCGTACAGTGCAGCGGTCTCTCAGCACTGCCTGGATTTATCCTCTGGAGTGGGACATGAACTCATAATCTTCTGACTGACAAGTGAGAGTGCGGCCACAAGGTCACTGGTGTGAGCCATGACAAGCAATTGAAGAAGGAACGGGTGGAAATGGGGCACGGGATTTCAAACAGGAAGCTCCACATTCCATTACACATGCCGCATTTGAACCTTTGATATGATGGCGGAAGTAAGATTTGGATGGATTTAGGTGCAGAGGTATTACTTACGTAACTTTACCTGCAAAGTAGGTGTGTGCATTACTGTCGTAAAAGGGGTTTCAAACATCATGGATATACACGAGCAGATTGTGACGACAATCATTACCCAGTCCAGGTATGTGACTAATCCAAGCAAATCACTATCAGATAGTACAAAACATGATCAGATTATCGCGTCGGTAATCAGGGGACACAGATTGAAAATAATTGATAGAGAAACCAGGGTCCTTTTCATTTAATAATTAGTTATGATCGGGAATGAGTGCTTGAAAGCAGGTCCAACAGTAAATTTCCAAAGGGAATTGATTAACTACCTGAAGGGGAACGGCATGGGGGAAGGGCTGGTGATTGGGACTAATTGGATAGCTCTTTCAAAGACAGAGTCGGCCGAATGACCTCCCTCTGTACTGCACCATCCCGAGGATTTACTTCCCCTCTGGCCCATTTCAGTCTGCAGCATCGCACTCTCTGGCCGGGATAGGGATCGGAGGGAGAGCCAGTAATGCCTCTTTCCTGGATTTCGCAGCTTTCCCGTGCCTTGGAGATAATCCCCTCCCCAGAAAATGCGATGTGAATCGAGTCTTGGATTGAGACTGATGGACCAGGTTCAAATCCCGCCAAGGCAGTTGGTTGAATTTAAACAAAATAAACCTGGAATATAAAGCTACTCTCAGTAATGGTGACCATGGAACTATCATCGATTGTTGTACAAACCCACCTGGTTCACTAATGTCCTTTAGGGAAGGAAATCTGCCGTCCTTCCCCGGTCTGGCCTACATGTGACTCCGGATCCACAGTGTTTGACTCTTAACTACCCTCTGAAATGGCCCAGCAAGCCACGCAGTTTCAAGGGTGATTAAGGATGAGCAACAAATAGTGCCCTTGCCAGCGACACCCACATTCCACCAATAAGAAAAAAACCTCATAAATTATGAAGTCACACGTCTTTGATTTAATTAACATGCGAACTGTTCAAATTGAACAAGAAGTAGGCCAGAAAATAAACTTACTACAGTTGATAGTATTTGGTATTCTTTACGGCTCCTGTGATGGGATCAGTCTTTGATCTGTAAAATAACAACCAGGTTGTGACATATGAGAACGATCTTTCTTTTGAAATCCCTCCGTGGCCTCTCAACCTCCCACCTGTGTCACCTCCTCCGGCCCTCCAAGACCCCCAACTTCCTCCAATCCTGGCCCCTTGAGCGCCCCTGGTTTCAGTTGCTCTACCGCTGGTGGCAGAGCCTTCAGCTGCCTGGACCCGAAGCTCGGGCATTGGAAATCCATGAGTAAAACTCTTCACTTCTCTGTCTCGCTTCCCTCCGTTCAGACGTTCCTTAATCCATAACTCTCTGCCCAAACGGTTGGCCACTGATGCTAATGGCCGGAATTCCCCAGCCGTTGCGATTCATTTCCCCGCCGGCAGCGAACGGTGTGTCGCTGAGAAACACGCGGCGAGAGAACCGGACAATCTGGCCTGAGATCTCCTCATGTGACTCAAATTGAAACTTTGACTGAGTTCACTCTGGTGAAGCACACTGGAACATTTTGCTATGTCGAAGACAATAAATCCAAACTGTTTTTAGATAGATAGATAGATAGAATTTACAGTGCAGAAGGAGGCCATTCGGCCCATCGAGTCTGCACCGGCTCTTGGAAAGAGCACCCCACCCAAGCCCACACCTCCCTATCTCCATAACCCAGTAACCCCACCCAACACTAAGGGCAATTTTTGGACACTAAGGGCAATTTTGGACACTAAGGGCAATTTTTGGACACTAAGGGCAATTTTGGACACTAAGGGCAATTTAGCATGGCCAATCCACCTAACCCGCACATCTTTGGACTGTGGGAGGAAACCGGAGCACCCGGAGGAAACCCACGCACACACGGGGAGAACGTGCAGACTCCGCACAGACAGTGACCCAGCCGGGAATCGAACCTGGGACCCTGGAGCTGTGAAGCAATTGCGCTAACCACTATGCTACCGTGCTGCCCATTTTTGTTTTATATGAAACCAAGCAGCAAGTCCTCAATGCCTACATTGAGCTCGGTCAAAGAAAACACTTTACTGCTTTTGATGTGGTCAAGCACTGTCAATCATAGCTGGATGTTTACTAACATTGCGGTTAGTTTCACAGCAAGCTATGAGATCCATTCAAGCGTGAAGGGAAATGAAGTTGACCAATACAGACAGAAAGCTGTCAATCGCAGCCTGGTACAAGCAATCTTTCATTCATGTGTCGTTGAGAAACACGCGGTGAGAGAACCGGAGAATCCGGCAAAACCAACAACTTTTCCCCACATTGGTTCAGTCCAAATGTTTGGTTTGCCGATGAGCTCGGTCTTTAGCAAATTGCTTGAATTTTTCTTGTCAATCCTCAGTGTTGCCCATGTGCCTTATAATCTTCACAAAAAAACCACAATAACGCAGGACTTTATAAACACACTGGTCCACAATTTGCTGGACTTGTCATGTTGAGCACCCAGGAGTTCCTGCACTCTTTAGATCGTGGGCTGGATTCTCCATTTGGGAGATGTTCTCCCGCCAGAGATGAATCGTCTCTGATTTGCATTCGAGCTGGGAGCGGAGCCCAGAGGCGATTCACTGTCCCTTGCCAGGCAAATTTCTGCATGGTGGGATTGCGAGGGATTCCATCGCAAGGTTCGGTAGCTGCACACCCCCCCCCCCCCAGAAATCCAATTCTGTCCCCCCTCCCCAACCATGGGATTGGCTGGGTCACCCCTCCCCCCACTCACAGTACGAGGGTGACATGACCCCCTCACTCATCCCCCCCTATCAGAGACCCCCATAACAAAGCACCCCAATAACAGAACCCCCACCAGAGATCCCTACAACAGAGCGCCCCCATAGGGAGTCCCCACAGAGATCCCTCCCCCCATTCCAGAGACCCCTGTCTGGAAACTACAGAGTTGTCCAGACAGAGACAGTGAAAAATAAATCACTGCTTTACAACTCACCTGTCCCCTACACCTGGAGCCTCAGGCAGAGAAAGCAGCATCTGTAAACTCCTAGAAAGCGAAAACCACTTCTCCAGGGTTTAAACCCCCTCCGATCTTTCACATCAATGAAAAATTGCTTGTACCAGGTTGCGATTGACAGCTTCCGAATAGTCACCTGTCTGAATTGGTCAACTTCATTTCCCTTCATGCTTGAATGGATCTCATAATCTGCTGTGAAACTAACCGCAATGTTTGTAAACATCCAGCTATGATTGACAGCGCTTGACCACATCAAAAGCAGTAAAGTGTTTTCTGCAGAGGAAAAGAGGCAGGGGTCTTTATAATGAGGTGGTTTCTGGTGGGGGAGGAGTCTCTGTTAATGGGGCGGTCTGTTCGGTGGTCTCTGGTGGGGGGATTCTCTGGTGGGGGGGTCTCTGATGGGGGGGGGGGTCTGTTGGGGTGGGCAGGGTTTGCATTGTGGAGAAAGGGGCCGTCAATGGACTTTGGGGACACCTAAATTAAAGCCTTACCCCGTTGATCAGCCGCTAGGTCCACTGTGCCAGGACCACGCTGGCACCTACCTGCCCCAGAGGATCCCGTACCAGCCTCCCCGAACAGGCGCCGGAATGTGGCGACTAGGGGCTTTTCACAGTAACTTCATTGAAGCCTACTCGTGACAATAAGCGATTTTCATTTCATTTCATTTTCAGAGGACTGGAGAATCCCGGAGGTGAGCGGAATCCGGTCCCTAGTCCATTATCAGGATGGAAATGGCTGAATTTGACCTATTTGCATTCTCCCGCTGGCACGGGGCGTGAACCTTGATGCCGCCACCAGTGGGGGAGCGGAGCATCGGAAATGGAATGCGGTCGCTTTTTTTTTTAGAAAATATTTTATTGAAGCATTTGTAATTTTCACAATTTAACATGTTGACATTTCTAAAACAACCGCGCGTGTCAACGCACAAAATACCCCCTAAAACTAACAACAAACAATAAACCACGTACCCCATGTCTATGCCCTATCCCCAATTACCAGTACACTAAGTTCCCTGTCCTTATTTAACATTACCATGCCTCCTATTTTCCTCCCCCCCCCCCTTTTCTCCCTTTTCCCCCTTACTGCTGACGTTCAGTTTTTGTTAAGGAAATCGATGAACGGCTGCCAACTCCGGGCCAATCCCTGTATTGATCCTCTTAAAGAAAACTTGATTTTCTCCAGACTGAGAAACCCGACCATATCGCTGACCCCACTCCTGACTTCGGGGGCTCCGAGTCCCTCCATCGCAGCAAGATCCGTCTCCGGGCCGCCAGGGAGGAGAAGCCCAGGATACCAGCCTCCCTCCCCCCCTTTGCCCCCGGATCCACCGACACCCCAAATATTGCTAGTTCTGGACTCGGAGTTACCCTACCTTCCAGGACTTCCAACATAACATCCGCAAATCCCTGCCAGAATTCCCTCAGTTTGGGACATGCCCAAAACATATGAACATGGTTGACCGGCTCAGGGAGACACAATGTGCAGAGTATCCAGAACGAACTGTATATAGAAGTTAAAATAAAATAGAGTTGTACCAAATACAACTGTGTTGGTTCATCTGTGCATCAGAGCACCCAACACCACACTTGGGACCTGTCTCCGTACAAAGTCCCGCACTTGAAGGTACGGAAACCCATTCCCACCCAGCAAATCAAACTCCTCCTCTAATGTCCCCAAGGTCGGGAAGCCCTCCTGGATGAATAGATCCCCAAACCTCTCAATCCCTGCCCAATGCCAAACATTAAAGCCCCCATCCAGTCCCCCCGGGACAAACCGGTGGTTGTCACAGATTGGTGACCACACGCCAGCCCCCTCCAGTCTCATGTGCTGCCTCCATTGCCCCCACACTCTCAGGGCTGCCACCACCACAGGACTTGTGGAGTACCGAGCTGGCGGGAACGGCAGGGGCGCCGTCAGTAAAGCCTCCAGACTCGTAACGTTGCAGGATGCTGCCTCCATCCGCTCCCAGACTGACCCCTCCCCCACTACCCACTTCCTGACCATCGATATGTTGACAGCCCAGTAATAGTTAATAATGCTCGGGAATGCCAATCCCCCTTCCCCGTGGGTCCGTTCCAGGAGTACCCTCTTTACTCTCGGGGTTTTACCTGCCCATATAAACCTCGATATCGCCACATTCATACTTCTGAAAAAGCCTTTGGGACAAAAATCGGGAGACACTGAAAAAAGAAAAGCAGTCTCGGAAGGACAGTCATCTTCACCGTCTGAACCCTCCCCGCCAGCGTCAGTGGGAGCATGTCCCATCTACAAAAATCCCTTCTCATTTGATCCACTGCTTTGCCCAAATTTAACTTGTGAAGCTGCCCCCAATCCTTGGCCACTTGAATCCCCAGATACCTAAAACTCTTCCCAACCACTTTAAAAGGTAGCTCCTTCAGCCTCCTTTCCTGCCCCCGTGCCTGGATTCCGAACATCTCGCTCTTTCCTATATTTAACTTATAGCCTGAAAATCGCCCAAATTCTCCTAATACCGCCATGATTTCGGTCATCCCCCCACTGGGTCCGTGATATAAAGCAACAAATCGTCCGCATAGAGAGAAACCCTGTGCTCCATCCTCCCTCTCACTATTCCCCTCCAGGTATACTTTGGTCTCAGAGCCATTGCTAAAGGTTCTATGGTCATGGCAAACAGTAATGGGGAGAGCGGGCATTCCTGCCTTGTCCTCCGTCAAAGACTAAAGTATTCTGACCGAACTCGGTTAGTTCTTACATTTGCCACCGGGGCCTGGTACAGTTGCTGGACCCACTCCACAAATCCCTGCCCAAACGCAAACCTGCCTAAAATATCCCATAGATACTTCAATTCCACTCGGTCGAAAGCCTTCTCCGCGTCCATGGCAACTACCACCTCAGCCTCGTGCCCCTCCGCTGGCATCATAATTACATTAAGAAGCAGTCTAATGTTGGATGTCAGGTGTCTGCCCTTTACAAATCCCGTCTGATCCTCCCCAATTATTTCTGGGACACAATCCTCGATTCGAGTGGCCAGGATCTTTGCCAATAATTTGGCATCTACATTCAAGAGGGAGATTGGCCTGTACGACCCACAGCTCTCCGGACCCTTGGAGCGCTTCAGGATGAGAGAGATTGATGCCTGTGATAACGTTGGGGGGGGGGGGGGGGGGGGTACTCCCAGCTCCTTGGACTCATTAAAAGCCTTAACCAGGAGCGGCCCCAGTAACCCAGAGAACTTCTTATAAAATTCCACTGGGAATCCATCAGGTCCCAGGGCTTTACCCGATTGCATCGCCCCCAGTCCATCTATCAACTCCCCAAGCCCAATCGGGCCTCCCAGGGCCTCCACCAGCTCCTCATTTACCTTCGGGAACTTTAACCTCCCCAGGAATTGATTCATGCCCTCCTCCCATCTGGGGGTTCCGGCTCTGTCGCTGGCTATAAAATTCCCGGAACACTTCATTCACCGCCCCCGGGTCCGTCACCGTTTTCCCTCTCAAATCCTTTATTTTCCCTATTTCTCTCGCCGCCTCCTGTTTCCTCAGCCAGCATCCTGCTCGCTGTCTCCCCATGTTCATATATTGCCCCTTTAACCCTCCTCAGCTGACCCTCCGCCTTTCCTGTGGAAAGGAGCCCAAACTCCATTTGAAGTCTCTGATGCTCCTTCAGGAGCTCCTCATTTGGAGATTCCGAGTATCTCCTGTCCACCTGTAAGATTTCTCCTACCAACCTGTCCAGCTCCGACCGCTCTGTTTTATCCCTGTGGGCTCGAATCGAAATACATTCCCCTCTAATGACCGCTTTCAGTGTCTCCCAGACCACCCCAGTTGCAGTCTCTCCTGTGTCATTGATTTTTATGTACCCCCGAATGGCCTCTCTCACCCGCTCACAGATCTCCTCATCCGCTAACAGCCCTGTATCTAGTCTCCACTGTGGGCGCTGGGACATTCCCGTGTCTGCCCGTAGGTCTATCCAATGTGGTGCATGATCTGAGACCACAATTGCTGAGTACTCAGTGTCCTCAACCCCTGCTAACAGTGTTTTATCTAGCACGAAGAAATCTATCCTGGAGTACGCCTTATGTACATGGGAGTAGGATGAATATTCCCTGCTCCTTAGTCTCTCAAATCTACACGGATCCACCCCTCCCATGCGCTCCATGAAGCCCCGCAGTTCCTTTGCCATTGCTGATAGCTTCCCCGACCTAGCACTCGACCGGTACAACCTCGGGTCCAGGACCGCATTAAAGTGTCATGTGAGAGTATCTTTAAGAAATGGGTGTTTATAAATGGGTGTGTATATAAATATCTGTAGTGAGAGTACCTTTAAGAAATGGGTGTTTACTACTGCAGTGATGTCAGAGAGTGGGTGGAGCTGGGGTATCTGTCAGCTGAAGCCAGACAGAGCAGGTGTACTGTTGATCTCTCTGCCATGAAAAGACTATCTCTTGATCATTTGGTGAATTCAGAATTATAAATGTTCTCAGTAGTGAATGTAAACCTGATGTGCTTCTGTTGAAAGGTGTTTTAAGTCTTATGGATGTTCAAAGGAAAGCTTAAAGGATTACTTAGTGTTGCATTCTTTGGGGATTGTATTTGAATTGATGGTTGCTAAGATGCTCACTGTATGTTTTCAAAAGGTTAACTTGAGTTCATGGAATAAACATTGTTTTGCTTTAAAAAATATTTTCCATTTCTGCTGTACCACACCTGTAGAGTGGGCCGTGTGCTCCCCATTCCACAATCTATTAAAAGTTGTGGGTCAGGTGAACTCCATGATACAATTTGGGGTTCTCTAAACCCTGGCCCATAACTAAAGTCACCCCCCATGATCAGCCGGTGCGAGTCAAGGTCTGGGATCTTCCCCAGCACCTTCCTGATAAACGCGACATCACCCCAGTTTGGGGCATATATATTCACTGTCATTCCCTCCACCTTCCCACTAACCATAATAAATCTGCCTTCCGGGTCTACCTCTAACCTCCCCACCTCGAATGTCACCCTTTTATTAATCAGGATAGCCACCCCCCTTGTTTTAAAGTCCAGTCCTAAGTGAAACACTTGCTCGACCCATCCCTTCTTTAATCTAATTTGGTTTCCCAGCTTCAAGTGCGTCTCCTGTAACAGAGCCACGTCTGTTTTTAACTGTCTCAGGTGTGCGAACACACAAGCTCTCTTAACCGGTCCGTTCAGTCCACAAACATTCCATGTAACCAGTCTGGTAGGGGGGCTTTTTGCCCCCCTTCCCTGTCGGTCAACCATGACCTTTCCTAGGCCAGCTCCTAGCCTGTGTTCCGAACCTCATTTGATCCACCCCTCGGCGGCGACAACCATCTGATCTCCATCTCCAGTCTCCTAGCTGTCCCTTACCTGTCAGCAGTACCCCCCCCCCTCCTGCACCCCTCCCCCCCACTTCGTCTTTCCTCAGCTCTCCCCCCACTTTGCTCCCGTGAACCAGCTATCCAGCTAGCTCATCATCTCCCACCCTCTGGCGCCAGAAAACCTGCCGACTGCCAGATTCAATCACACCTCGCAATAAAACAGCACTCAACACAGTAACAACAATCCCAAAATGCAAACAAACCCTCCCCCAACACACAGGCAACGAGGCAAACCCCTCCCCCTTTAACCGATTCTTATCAGTTCCATCACCTTCAAACAGAATCAAACACAATAGAAGAAGCTTCAAGCAGCTTAAGCAAAATTATGCCGTCAAGAATCAACCATCTTTCTAACAGAAAGGAAAACACCCCGTCGCAACTTAAAAGTCGCGTACGTAAAACAATAAATCAAAATCAAATTACACAAGAGGAAGAGAAAAAAAACAACCTTTCTTCCCGAACATCGCGACTTAACTCACAGAATTAAAAAGACTGAAATTTTAAACAAGACAAAACAGAACACAGAACCATTTTTCTCTCCTCCCCGCCTCCCCGTCCGTGTCCCCAAACTCAGACCACCACAGTTTGAGTTTAAAAGTCGTTAAACCAGATTGCCAGATTCTATCCCTCCCCTTTGACCAATTCTTATCAGTCCCATTACCTTCAAAGAGAATCAAACACAATAGAAGAAGGTTCAAGCAGCTTAAGCAAAATTATGCATGCAAGAATCAACCATCTTTCTCACAGAAAATAACACACTCACTCGCAACTTTAAAGTTCTTTCCTCTATGATCCAGTACATAAAGTAATAAATCAAAATCAAATTACACAAGAAGAGAGAAAAGAAACGAGAGAAAAGAAATTTAAAATAAAACACCAAAATGCTTTTCTTCTCGAACATCGCAACTTAACTCACAGAATTAAAAGACTGAAATTTTAAACAAGACAAAGCAAAACACAGAAACATTTTTCTCTCCTCCCCGCCACTCCATCCCTTCCCCCAAACTCAGCCCACCACAGTTAGAATTTCAAAGTCCTTCAGCTAGATTACTGTCTTTCATAAAAGTAGCCACCTTTTCCGGAGAATTAAAGTACAGCTCCCGGTTCTCGTAGGTCACCCAAAGACGCGCCGGGTATAACAGTCCGAATTTAATGTCTTTCTCAAACAGGGCCGCCTTAATTTTGTTGAAACTTGCTCTCACCTCTTTGCGAGTGCTGGTCCCCAGTCTTGGTACACCCAGATCTCTAATTCTTCCCACATGTACCAATTCATCTGCCTGGCCCACTTCATGATAAGCTCCTTGTCGAGGAATCGATGTAGTCTCACCACCATGGCCCTCGGGGGCTCACGACCCTGGGGCTTACGTACGAGCACCCTGTGTGCCCGGTCCACCTCCAGCGGCTTGTCAAACGCATCGGCCCCGACCATCTCCTGCAACATCTTCCCCACATATGCTCCTGCATCTGAACCCTCCTTTCCCTCTGGCAGCCCGACGATTCGGATATTTTGCCTGCGAAACCGGTTCTCCAAGTCTTCTACTTTATCCAGCAGTCGTTTCTCTCTGTCCTGTAGAATGCTAATTCGAAAGCCATTGCAGTGGACTCCTCCTCTCGTTCAGTCGCCAGCTCCTGCAACTTTAGTATCTCCTGTCCCTAGGTCGTCATTTTCTCCTCCACCCGATCAACCACCTCCTTAATCGAGGCTATCATCTGGGTCATGTCTTCTGTACACCCCTTGCGATGTCGGGCCAACTTCTCATCCAGGTACTCGACTCATTGCTCCATCGACCAGTGAGCTAGTGTGAACACAATTTGTCTTTTTACCATTGAGCTCGATAACCTCTGAGCCTTGCTTTCACTCATCTTTTGGTTTCTCCTTGTCCGACTCTTATTTGGACACGATTCCATAAATTGAGGGTCACCTCCTTTTCCTCTTCTTTTGATCAACTTATGTTGAGAAATTTTCTGAAAAATCCGGCTTAAACACCATTAAAAAAAAACACTCAGGGCGAGAGCTGCTGAATGTGCGACCGTTTACTCCATGGCCGCCACCGGAAGTCCGAATGTGGTCGCTTTTTGATGACTGCGGATTCTCCGCCCGATCGCGGATTTCTCTGCCGGTATCGCAGATCCAGCCCCACATCTATTTCACCCTGTAATTCGATGGGTGTGTGAGCTGAGAACAGCGCACTGAGGGGTGGCGGGGGGAGGGGGGGGGGGGGGAGGCATCTGGGAGCTCAGCGAATGACGGTACCAATAGTCTATCCCCGTAACCAATGAGCATCAGGGACTGAGAAAGAATCTGAGGTGCGGCGGCCAAGGAGATCGGGCGAATTAAGAGTCCGATCAAGGAGAAAAAGAGAAATCAGGGGAGGGATTCTCCGAGCCTCCGGGCCGAAATCGCGTTTGGCACGGGGGGCGGAGAATGGGGCATCAGGCCCGCGATCGGGTCCGACGCCTTCCCGGAGAATCGCCGCCAGTTGTGTGCGCGCGGTCATTGAATGAGGCCCCGGTGGCGATTCTCCGCCTTGGACTGGCCGAGTTCCCGCCGGCTTAGTTCACTCATGGTTCCACCCGGCGGGAGCTCAGGTGGCGGCTGCGGACCCAGCCGCCCTGGAGGGGGGGGGGGATCCGTCACCGGAAATGCAGAGCCCCGTATCGGCAGCTAGAGCTGCGAGGAGCACTCTGGGGCCTAGTCCCATTCAAAATGGGGAATCACTCTGGACTTTCTCCAGGGAAAGGACAACTGGATTCAGAGAGAGAGAGAAAAATAAATACCAACCAGTCTTAAACTTTCTGCGGTGAGTTTATTGGGTAATTAATGCACAGATGCAGCGATTTCCTGAAACATGGGGAGTTTGAGGCTGAGGTGCCGGTTTGGGAAATTTGACGGCAGAGCTAAGCAAATTGTCCACAGCAATCTCACCCACATCACCAATTTTGTTTCCACATTAATAATGGTGGAGACCATTAAACACAGGTTATTTTAAGCAAATTCTGGACTCAAAGTCTAAGCAGAGTGGAAAACATTTTCATCTGCAGAGAGAGAGACTCACGCATTAAATCGGGCCCTCACGACCAGGCGGCAGAACGTTCTAAATCGGTGTTCTCGACCAACTATGAAGAGAGGTTTGTCAAAATAAGGATGATTTTCGCGCAATTCTTCTTCTTGAACCTTGCTGAACAAAGAGGTTAGATGGGAAATTTTAGACGCTGTGCACAAATGTTTCTTGGGAGATGAAACAGAACTGGCAATGTTTGCAGAGAGCAGCAAAGTTACCGTTTCATTTCAGCTTGCTCCTTCTTTTCCTGAATCATTTTTATTTCGCTGTCTTCCCTCTGGGCGTTTCGATATCGGACTGTGCTGGAGTGCTGGAGAGAGATGGAGAAAATGGTTTTCCACGCATTGCGAGAAATGTACACTAACCAAAAGCCTAATACATGGGGGATCTTATCGTCTTGCAACCATCAGGATAGAATTCACAGAAGAAAAACAACAGTAAAGGGACCAACAATTTATACTGCATGAGAAGAGCAAGCTGATTGGTTGGCAAGTGGGCTCTGATTGGTGCAGGCATTGCCAAGGAGGAGGTGTTGCTGCTACCAATCAGAGTCCACTTGCCAACCAATCAGCACCCTCTTGTCACTCAGTATAAACTGTCATTCCTTTGAGATTTGGTATTCTTGTAAATCTGTTCTGATATGTGCAAGATGAAAAACATTGACAGCATGCCTCTTTTAACAGCAATACTCAAGTTCTGTACAATCAAGTGACCAGGCATAAGAAACAGGTGCCCCCTAACCCGGTTGGTGACTTGGAATGTTCAAGGGTTAAATGGACTCGTTAAGAGGTCACGCATGTTTACGCATTTGAAGAATCTAAAGGCGGCCATAATATTCTTACAGGAAACTCATTCGAAAGTGGCGGATCAGACGAGACTAAGGGAAGGCTGGGTGGGTCAGGTATTTCACTCAGGGCTTGACATGAAGACGAGAGGGGTGGCAATGCTGATCAGAAAGAAGGTGGTCGTCACAGCGGGAAAGACTGTAGACCGATCCGGGTGGTAGATTTGAACTGGTGGGTGGGAGGTTGGAAGGCTCCCTGGTGGTGTGGACGACATCTGTGCCCTAAACTGGGATGAAGTGGCATTCATGAGGTGGGTTCTGGTGACGATCTGGGATTTGGATGCTCACAGATTGATTCTTGGCGGGGGACTTTAACACAGTGCTGGACCCTGAGTTAGACCGATCATGCTCCAGACCCTGGAAGCTGCTGGTGATGGCTGGGAGATGTCGGGGTGCATGCAGCTTATGGGAGGGGTGGATCCGTGGCGCTTCGAGAGACCTAGGGCGAGAGAATTCTCCTTTTGTTCTCATGTCCACAAGGGCTGTTCACGGATAGATTTTTCCTTATGGGGAAGACATTGGGCGTGGTTGGGGCAGAATACTCGGCAATTGTGGTGTCTGATCACACACTGCACTGGGTGGGTCTACAGCCAGAGAGGGCGTCCCCCCCAAGAAGCCCCAGTGGAGGATGGATGTAGGACTTCTTTCCGATAAAGGGATTTGAGAGAGGATAGAAGAGGCCATTCGAAATTACGTGGACCAGAACGCCACGGGTGATGTTTCCGGCAGTATGGTGCGGGAGGCACTGAAAGCTGTGATTAGGGGAGAGCTCATCTCGAGCCGTGCGCACAGGCGGAGGGAGATAGGTAGGGTGAGGGATGAGGGGGGCAAAGAGGTAACAGAGCCGGAGGGGATTATTGCAATCTTTGAGACCTTTTATCGGACACCATACTGGTCGGAACCCTCACTGGGGGATGAGGGAAGATGTTTTCTGGATAGGTTGGAGTTTCCGAGGGTGGAAGGGCTGGGAGTTCCAGTAGGGCTGAGGGAGGTGATGGAGTGTGTGGGGTCGATGCAGTCCAGGAAAGCCCTGTGCCCTGGTGAGTTTCCTGCCGAATTCTGTAAGCAGTTTGAGTGGCTGCTGGGTCCCATGTTGGTGGGGATGTATATTGAAGTGCTGGAAATGAGCTCCCCCCTCATGTTGTTCAGATGTCTATCTCGCTCATTCTAAAGAAAGATAAAGAACTCGAACAGTGTTGATCTCACTGGCCGATCTCACAATTGGACGTTGATGCGAAACGTCCGGCAAAGGTTTTGGCGAAACGAATTGAGGGTTGTGTGCCGGATGCGGTTGGGGAGGACCAGATGGGTTTGGTTAAGCGCAGGCAATTATCGACAAATGTACAGAGGCTATTGGATGTGATTATGATGCCTAGAGAGAGGAAGGAGGTGAAAGTGGTGAGTAGGCATACTTGCTCAACGTACTGGAACAGTTTGGGTTTGGTCAGAGGTTTGTAGACTGGGTCAGATTATTGTACAAGACCCTAAGGCAAGCATCCTGACCAATGGGGTCAGCTCTAAGCACTCTGCTCTGCGGCGTCGGACAAGACCCATTGCTCTTACTTTCGAGCTATTGGTGATGGTTCTCCGGCCCGCTGGGGAATGGAGTGGTGTTGAACGGGGGTGGGGTGGGGGGGGTTAAGTGGAACACAAAATCGCAGCCGGCACGGGGGCGGAGAATCCAATTTCACGGCGCAATCGGGCCTGGCGCCTGTTCGGCGATTCTCCGGGACCCTAAAATCGGCAGGACCGCAGAGTACGCCGCGGGGCCAGGGGGCCATTGCCAGAATGGGACTGGCTGGGGATTAGATGCTTTGAGGAACCGTTTGTCGGGGTAAATCTGTGGATTTGCCGGAGCTGGTGGGGGTTTACCAGTTGCCAAACGGATACGGGTTCAGATATCTTCCGATTAGGGCCTTTCTAGGGCAGCAGGGTGGCGCAGTGGTTAGCACTGCTGCCTCATGGTGACGAAGACCCGGGTTCGGTCACTGTCCGCGTGGAGTTTGCACATTCTCCCTGTGTCTGCGTGGGTCTCACCCCACACAACCCAAAGAGGTGCAGGGTGGGTGGATTGGCCACGCTAAATTGCCCCTTAATTGGATAAAAAAGAATTGGGCACTCACTCAAAATTTGTTTTTAAAAAATTAGGGACTTTATGAGAAAGGAGGTGGGTTTGTTCTCAATATTGCCGCCCCCGAGACTGCAGGATAGGCTCTACTCAGAGGACGAGATCTCTGATATCTCTGTAAAACTGGCCACAATGGAGGAAGGACCAATGGAGGATGTTCGGCTAAAATGGGAGGGGGGGGGGTGGATTTGGAGGGAGGCACTGTGTTTTATTAATACTTCCTCCCCATGTGCAAGAGTAATCCTAATCCAATCACAGTGGTGCACAGAGTGCGAATGACGACAGCCAGGATGAGCCGATTCTTCTTTCGAGTGGGTGACCAATGCGTGCGGGGTGTGCTGGGTCCCTGGCGAACCATACCTACATGTTCTGGGCATGTCCAAAGCTGGTGGGGTTCTGGAGGGGCATTACAGATGCACTGTCAAGGGTTTTGGGGAATGGAGGCAATACCGTCCCCGTGGGTAGGAATCTTCGGAGTGTCTGATGATCAGGATGTTCTGGTGGGGAAAGAAGCGTTTGCGGTGTCATTCGCCTCCCTGCTAGCCCGGAGGAGGATCCTTGCCGAGTTGGCAGGACCCGGAACCGCCAAGGGTTGGGGCATGGTTGCAGGACCGAGCTGAATTCCTCCACTTGGAAAAGATTAAGTTTGTCATTAGAGGGGTGGACAAGGGTTTCTCCACTTTTCCAAGATGCACTAAAACGTCGCGGGCGGGTCGTGTCCTTTTCTTTCTTTTCTTTGGGGGAAGGGGAGGGTTGAGGGTAATGTTGGACAAAAACTTTTTTGGGGGGGGAGTAGGTGGGATTGTATATACATAGGGTTTGCCACGTTATGTTATTATATTGTTACATATGTTCTTACTTTTAAAAAGAATTCCAATTAAAAGGCAATTTAGCGTGGCCAATCCACCTAACCTGCACATCTTTGGGTTGTGGGGGTGAGACCCACGCAGACACGGGGAGAATGTGCAAACTCCACACGGACAGTGACCCAGAGCCGGGATCGAACCTGGGACCTCGGAGCGGTGAGGCAGCAGTGCTAACCCACTGCGCCATCGTGCTGCCCTATGATATGATAGTACATCACGGTTCATTTGCATTGGCTTAATATTTCTGTACATATTTGGAAATACATCAAATAAACTATCTTTGGAAAAAAAAAGATTTCCACAGCAGAGTGGAAGGGATTTTGAGAGTTTGGGTGACATACCTGCACAACATTGACAGACGTTTTGTCTGGGGTAATATTACTGGATTTCTCTGGCTGAACATCTATCAGGTGGTGTTGCCCAGAAGGTGTTTACTTGTGGGCCTGACCAAGTCGGATTTTTGGGGGGATGTTCTGTCAGACTGTGTAACTGTAATCTTGCGCGCATAGGTTTTCTACCTGTTCATACAGGAAATAATAATTTTTTAAATCCCCAAAACGGGTCCTGGAATTCTTGCCAGGGAGATCAGTAGGTTTCTTCTCATTTTCAGAATACAAAAATGCAGCGTTGTGGTCCGTCAGCCAGTTACCCTCTGGAATTTGCTTTGCTCAACGATCAACATCTGCTGTGGTCATAGGTTTTGCTGGGTCAAAATCCTGGAACTCCCTCCCTAACAGCACAGTGGGTGTACCTACACCACGGGGGACCTCCGCGGTTCAAGACGGCAGCTCACCCACCAACTTCTCAAGGGCAATTAGGGATGGGCAATAAACGCTGACATAGCGACGTCTATACATCCCATTCAAATTCAATGGTGAGGCAGACAATAAGATGGTGGCTTGAATTCCCCGGCCCTTGGGATTCTATTTTCCCGCTGGCAGCGCGCCCCTGCCTGTGGGGTTCCTGGCGGCCTGGGGTGGCTTACTGGGCAATCCCATTGACTGGTGGCGCCAGCGAGCCGCTTGCTGCCAAGAAACACGCAGCTGGGGGGGGGGGGTGTTGGAGATTCCCTCCCCGCCTGTGTTTGTTTTTGTGACGTTAACGGTGCAGCGGTACCGCTTAGGCATTAATATCTGGACTTCCACGAGCAGCCGTGCATCTGCCTCCATCTGAAGCTGTTGTCACCAATCACATATGGCAGGAACCATTAAGCTCAGCGCTATCTGACAGGAACATTTGGCCCAACACCTTGTTGTTGGTATTCTCAATGTTTATTTCCTGGTCTTGGATTTAAGCTCTTTCTTCCGTAGTCATGGAAACATGCTAGCAGCAGTGGAGGACGAGCAGTATGTCTAGCCAAGGTTATTTTCCCACTCACATCTTGTGTCAGCGTTTCCAATGATTTCCCTCGGCTGATTCTCTGACTACTTGATCCATGGCGGAGGGACCTGCAATGTCAGGAACAATAATCAGAGCACTGTATTCAAATAAACACCATCCTCAGCCACAGATATCAACCAGGTGAATAAAGCATAGTAAAAAAAAAAATGACATTATTTTTGTAGGTACAATTACAGATTCCTGGTATTGTAACGGCTTGTGCGTGTTAAATATCTGACAACCAGTTGGTGAAGGAGGGGAGCAGAAGTTGATCTTTATTTAGGGCAGGATTTTCCAGGGGGGGGGGGGGTGGCGGGAGGGAGGGGGGGGTTTGTGCTGCCTGCCCCTCACTGAGGGCGGGTGGCTAAATTAGCTAACAGTAGGACCCTCACCCGACAGGAAGTCTCGCCCTCGGGAGCTGACGGCCAATGATCGCCCCCAGGTCAGTCGTGGACCCCGCTCGGTCTGCAGGAAAGAGGATGAAGAAGGTGACGGATGCCCCAGAGGGTTAAGTGCCAGGGCGCTTGGGCAGGGAGGGGTCCTCGAACCCGGGGTTGGGCTTTGGATGGTGGGAGGGGGGTGCTGGGTTCTGTCGGGGAGGCGGCATGTTAAGGAAGGATAGTGTGCCATCTCGGGAGACGGTGCCCCTCATGCACATAGGGCACCCCCTAGATGTGTTCCTCCCGTTTCCTCTCCGTCTTTCTTCATGTAAGTCATGAAAATGGGCCTGCCCAATCCCGTCCGACTGCCCTCCCCAGCCGCGTTACGGTGTGCACTACATTTTATTGGGGTCAATAGGCTGGGTATTAACCTAATTGACCTTTATTTATTCATTCACATTGTGCCTGCACACCTCCCATACAACAGGGCTCAGCTCGGGGGGTTTATGGGCAGCTGGTGGGCTTAGCCACCTGACCAATGTTATGTGGTCCGACACGTCCCCACCCCCCCAACCCCAGCCCTCCACCACCATGGAAAACGTACCCGGAGGGGCGTGTGAAACCCAGCCCTGAGCTTTAGATTTATTCACCAGGTGGAACAGTGTAGATGCACATCTTTTAACTCCACAGCCCCAGCACCTGCGTCAGTTTGAGCAAACAATGATCAAACTAATTAGCTAATAACAGCCCCTGAAAGGAGCCCTTGTAACTAAGGCAAAACAACAAAGGAAACCTCGCGAATTAAAATAATGTAACTGGGGCTGGCGAAAGAGTCTCTGTAAAGGTGGACAAGTCATTATCCAGTGAGCGCCCCCCCAGCTAAACAAATGTAACCTTAATTCACAGAGTGAACAGGGTGGGGTGCAGTGATGCGGGTGTGCGATTTATAAAGCGGGTGCGCACTTTTTTAAAAAACAGCATTGCTTAGACAGAAGGCGATTTCAACATAAACGCCCATCTCAACAAAGGTTGGAATACAGTGACAGGTTACATTTGGAAACCGGTCATCAAGTGTCAATGTCACATCAGTATCCAAAATTATTTTGTAGAGTTGTTCGTCCCCTTCCACCCTTCACAGTCAAAAACAGGCAGCCCTCTGCCCAGAACGTGGGGCTGAGGATCCCGGTCCCAAATATCCTAAACGACGAATGTACATCAAGATTTACAACACAGGAACAGGCATTCCACCCAGCTGGTCTGTGCGGTGTTTATGTTCAACAAGAACCACTTCCCATTCCACACCGTCAGCACAATTCCTCCCTCGCCTTTACCCATCCATTGTATTTGCTTTAACCACTCCCTGTGGCAGTGATTTCCAAATTCTGTCCACTCTCTGGATCCTACTGAGCCCACTAATGGATTTATGAGTGATTCAAGGATCTAAGGTTTGATGATAAGCTCGTTAACCCATCAAGTGACTTTCATAGTTTCCATTCATAAACACACCAAGTATTCTGGATTGGCCATCTTTGACATGCATACAATGAAGTGTTGACCCAGAAACGCCTGTGGTTTTACTGGACCCTCATCGTCACTAAGGTCGTTTAGAATACCTACAGTGCCCATCGGGTCTGCACTGACCCTCTGAAAGAGCACTCTACCCAGGCCCACTCCCCCGCCCGATACCCATAACCCCACCTCAGCTGAACATCCCTGGACACTAAGGGCAATTTAGCACGGCCAGTCCACCTAACCTGCACGTCTTTGGACTGTGGGAGGAAACCGGAGCACCCGGAGGAAACCCGCGCCGACACGGGGAGAACGTGCAGACTCCGGACAGACAGTGACCCAAGCCGGGAATCGAACCCGGGACCGTGGCGCTGTGAGGCAGCAGTGCTAACCACTGTGACACTGCACCGCCCTTCCTTCTCACATATTGTGAAGTGCAGCCATCAGCGTGCCTGTGCTCTTACCTCCGTTCCTGACGAATGTGGTGCTGGACGCTTAAGATGGAACGTTCCTTTGTAGGTTGGCCTTCAAAAGATCCACTCAACATCCGCTGACGAATGCAGGCCCTGCAAAGCAAATTCACACAAATATATTTTCATCTTCAACTGAGCCCTCGACAGTTTTCCTTTGTGACACTCAATCACAATTTGTTTTGTAAAATTTATTTCTTCCCCCCCGCGACGTTCTGCTCATTTTCATTTTGCCTAAGTCAAACTCTTCCACAATCCCGGTTGTCGCTGGGCCGCGTTTAAAAATGTGATCAATTTTCTTTGAGCGCTTTTGCTTCAGAGAATGCTCTTCGGTGTCCTTCAGATTGGCAGCTTGGCAAATTCTGACTGATGCAGCAGAAAATGCCTTGTCACAAAAAAAAAAAAAAGGATTTACATCTCGCCAGCTGAGAGCAATCTGATTTTAAATGACTGGAAATGACTTTTAGAAAACATCAGGAACAATCTCCCTCGTTAGAATGGGGTCCAGTAGGGTCCTTAATCTAAACAAAGGAAAGTACAAAGGTGTGAGTTGGCGAAGTTAGATTGGGGAACCCCATTGAGAGGCACGATGGTGGATTGGCAATGGTTAATATTTATACATTCCTCTCTGGCACAAAAGAAACCACAACAGGAAAAGCGGCCCAGGCATGGTTAACAAAAGAAACTCAGGATGGGATTAAATTCAAAAGAGAGTCAGAAAAGTTACTAGAAAAAGTAGCAAGTCTGAGAACAACGAACAATACAGCACAGCAACAGGCCTTTCGGCCCACCAAACCTGCGCCGATCACGTGTCCTATCTAGACCAACCGCCTGTATCCTTCTATACCCCGTCTGTTCATGTGCCTATCCAGATAAGTCTTAAAGGTTGCTAACGTGTCTGCCTCAACCACCTCACTTGGCAGTGCCTTCCAGGCCACCACCACCCTCTCTGTAAAAAAACTTCCCCCGCACATCCCCACTGAACCTTTCCCCCCTCACCTTGAACTTGTGCCCCCTTGTAATTGTCATTTCCGCCCTGGGAAAAAGCCCCCAACTATTTACCCTATCTATACCCCTAATAATTTTGAAACTTCTATCAGGTCGCCCCTCAGCTTCCGTCTCTCTAGGGCGAACAATCCCAGTTTATTCAATCTCTCTTCATCGCTAATACCCTCCATACCAGGCAACATCCTGGTAAACCTTTTCTGTACTCTCTGCAAAACCTCCACGTCCTTCTGGTAGTGTGGTAGTCACCACTGTTGTATTATATTGTATATATGGGTATTACGGTAAGGCCCCTGTACTACAGGTACGGGGTAGATTCCTGCCTGCTGGCCCCACCCAGGAGGCGGAGTATAAATGTGTGTGCTCTCCGAACAGCAGCCATTTCGTAAGCTGCTGTAGGAGGCCACACATCTCTGTGTAATAAAGCCTCGATTACATTCTACCCTCGTCTCATCGTAATTGATAGTGTAGTGACCAGAATTGGACACAGTATTCCAAATGTGGCCTAACCAACATTCTATATAACTGTAACATAGTTTTTGAGCTTTTATACTCGATACCCCGTCCTATGAAGGCAAGCATGCCATATGGTTTCTTTACCACCATTTCCATCTGTGCTGCCACTTTTAAGGATCTGTGGGCCTGCACACCCAGATCTCTCCGTGTTTCTATGCACAGATGGTCCTGCCATTTATTTTATAGCTCCCACCTGAATTGGATCTACCAAAATGCATCACCTCGCATTTGTCCGGGTTAAATTCCATCTGCCATTTCACTGCCCAATTTTGCAGCCTATCTATATCCTGTTGTATTTTCCGACAATCTTCATCACTATCCGCACCTCCTGCAATCTTAGTATCATCCGCAAACTTGCTAATCAGACCCGCTACGTTTTCTTCCAAGTCATTTATATATATTACAAAGAGCAGAGGTCCCAGTACTGATCCCTGCGGAACACCACTAGTTACAGACCTCCATTCGGAAAAACACCCTTCCACTGCTACCCCTGTCTTCTATGGCCAAGCCAGTTCTGAATCCATCCAGCTAGTTCACCCCTGACCCCATGTGATTTAATCTTTTGCACCAGCCTGCCATGAGGGACCTTGTCAAATGCTTTACTAAAGTCCATGTAGACAACATCCACAGCCCTTCCCTCGTCAATCATCTTTGTCACCTCCTCAAAAAACTCAATTAAATTAGTGAGACATGACCTCCCTCGTACAAAACCATGCTGTCTGTCGCTAATGAGACCATTCACTTCCAAATGTGCATAGATCCTATCTCTGAGAATCTTTTCCAAGAATTTCACTATCACTGACGTCAAGCTCACTGGCCTATAATTACCTGGATTATCCTTGCAACCCTTCTTAAATGGTGGTACAACATTGGCTCTCCTCCAATCGTCTGGGATCTCACCCGTGGCAAATGAGGGCACAAAGATTTCTTGGAGGCCCAGCGATTTCATCTCTTGTCTCCCTCAGTAATCTGAGATAGATGCCATCTGGCCCTGGGGATTTGTCCATCTTAATGTTTTTTAACACATCGAACACTTCCTCCGTTGTAATACCGACCTGTTCTAAAGTGTTTACAGATCCCTCTGAGACACCACCGATCAATATTCCCTCTCCTTTCTGAATACCGATGCAAAATACTCATTAAGGACCTCACCTACTTCCTCTGGCTCTACACATAATTTCCCTCCTTTGTCCTGAGTGGACCAACTCTTTCTCTAGTTACCCTCTTGTTCGTAATATATGTATAAAATGCCTTGGGATTCTCCTTAATCCTGTCTGCCAAGGACATTTCGTGACCCCTTTTGCCCTCCTAACTCCCTGCTTAAACTCTTTTCTACTTTCCTTGTATTCCTCAAGTGCTTCACTGTTTTTAGTTGCCTGTACCTCCATGTATGCATCTTTTTTCTTTTTGACTAGACTCACAATTTCCCTGGTCATCCATGGTTCCCGAATCCTGCCTTTCCTGCCTTTCCTTTTTACCGGCACATGCCAGTCCTGCACTCCCATCGACTGCTCCTTAAAGACTCCCACATGCCAAATGTGGATTTACCCTCAAACAGCCTCTCCCACACAGCCTCCAAATCCTGCCTAATCTGGTTGTAGTTAGCCTTCCCCCAGTTTAGCACCTTAGCCCGAGGACAACACTCGTCCTTTTCCATGAGTATCCGAAAGCTAACGGAATTGTGGTCACTGCTCGCCACATGTTCCCCCACTGCAACTTTGATGATCTGGCTGGGGTCGTTCCCTAGCACTAGGTCCAATATAGCCCCCTCTCTAGTCAGACTATCCACATATTATTCCAAAAAACTTTCTTGGACACACTTAACAATTTCCTCACCATCCAGACCCCCAGCCCTAAGGGATTTCCAGTCAATATGAGGAAAATTAAGTCTCCCACTACAACAACCCTATTATTTCTACATCCAGAATCTGCTTACATATTGTTATTCAACTTCCTGTGGGCTGTTGGGAGGCCTGCAGTACACCCCCATCATAGTGACTGTCCCCTTCCTGTTTCTGAGCTCTACCCACAGTGCTCGTTACTTGATTCTTCCATGGTGTCCTCCCTCTGTACAGCTGTAATATGTTCTCTAACCAGTATTGAAACTCCCCAACTTTTACCTTCCTCCCTGTCTCGCCTAAAACAATAATATCCTGGAATATTTAGCCTCCTGTCCCTTCTTTAACCAAGTTTCCGTTACAGCAGCCACATCCAGGTTCCGCGTATGAATCAAAGCTTTACGTTCATCTATCTTAGCTATTATACCCCATGCATTGAAACAGATACACTCCAGACCTCCAAGCCCGCTGAGTTCACCCTCCCTCAGCCTGCCCTTCCTCTTAGCCAGCCTGGCCCTGGTACCAGGCTCATCTCCAGTCTCTACACTTGCTGGCTTATTGTTCTGATTCCCACCCCTCTGCCAAATAAGTTTAAACCCACCAGAACCATAATAGCAAACCTGCCAGCCAGGATATTGGTGCCCCTCCAGTTTAGGTGTAACCCGTCCATCTTATACAGGCCCCTGGAAGACATCCCAGTGATCCCAGTGAGGACTGGGAGCAATTCAGAATTCAGCAAAGGAGGACAAAGAAATTGATTAAGAGAGGAAAAATTAAGTGGGCTGGATGCTCCGCCGACTGATTTCTGATGCGGCGGAAAATCCATCATAGGGCAAAAACGGAATTGGCGCCTTAGATGCTCCAGGCCCTGTTGTTGGCGACATCAAGGTTCGCGTCCCACGCCAGCGGGAGCCCCACCCCCAATGATGTCAAGCCACGGTCCCAATGGCATCAATGACTTCCTGACCTCGCCCACCCTCAGCTCACACAATGCAAGTCACAAAAATCCAAAATCACTACTTAACTGCTTTAGTGCTCTTTCATGTGTGAGAACAAGCTTATAATTGATTAATTTAAATCCAAGCCTACCCGCTGTTAGCCTGAGGATCGAGATGGTCAGTTTTGTGCTCTGTGTGTCTTGAGGTGAGCAAACGCGAACTGGCTGATGAGCAAGTGGATGGAGAAATCAGTTGATGACATGACTACAGTACAGCACAGGACAGTGCAGAACAGAAGGAGCCAGAATAAGTCCAGTGCAGCAACAAATACTCCAATGAAGTGAAATGTCCAGCCCAAGTCTAATACCAGTGGCCTTAATGGCAAATGTTAGTGGCTTTGCTGGCAGGATTCCGTTCTATGTCCAGAAGAGAAGAGACTTCCTGACGGCCAGCATTGAGAGCAATGGCAGATGATGGTTACTCACAACGTATAACTGTTTGCGTGTGACCGCTAGCCATTATACATCAGCCCAGCCTGGAGAACATGGTAGAGGGACAGAATTCTTTAGATTTTCTTGCTTCATCAGTTGTTTGCAACCCAGGGCAACTTAGATGGACTTTCTTCTGCGCTTTTTATTCACAAAGTCATCAATAACATCAGCGTAGATAAAATCTTGTAAGGGTGTATTTTCAATCGTCCGTTTAGGTCAACTTGTCAAAGGTTCGTAACTGATCACATTTTCCTACAATATTTACAGCAATGTCAAATCTCTGCCCACGGCAATTTCTGATGGCCAAACCTAAACTTGCCATGATTTCCAAAACAGTTGTCTCCAGAGTGTGGGATTGTAGCTGGATAAAACAGAGAAATCACTCTATGACTTCACCATCGCTGGTCACATATCCTAAAATTAACATTAATTGGTCCACATGGCTCACATCTAGTGTTGAACCAACTATTATGGAATAGTGTTTGGCATCTTTGACTTCATTGGCGAATTGGTTTCTGAGTCGCTCTGCCACTATAGTGATGAAGTCATCGTAGGTTCTGAGCGTGAAAAAGTTGGCCTTCCCTGAGCAACAATATTGATAACTTTTCAAATGGGAGGCTGGTCAAATTCACTGAGATATTCAAGGCAGGCTGAAAAATTACCTCTTTGAGTTGACAAGGATGACTCATCACATCCTCTTGGAGATAGTCCCAGAGAAGACAGCAGTTTGACTGCGGCAACAACGCAACTCAGCACTTTCCTCCAGTAAGAACACTTCCTTCCAAAATGAGCCAATAACACAGAATCAGTTCATTAAAAAAATTATTTTTATTGTTTTTTCATTTTCATACATAGCAAGGTCATATAGTGACACATATATTACATTGTGATAAATCAATCCTCATCTACTACATGTATTTACAAACTTTCTATCGGGGGGGAGGGATCGGTGTAAGTGCCTCCTTATTTTCTCCCTCCCTTCCTATTTCCCCTCCCCCCCACTCCTTCTTCCCTTTCGTTGGTGCTTGTGGTCTCTCTGTGGGCCCCCCTCCCTGTTCCATTGGCTGTTGGCTGCAAACAGGTCCGAGAACAGGTTGGTGAATGGCCTTCACGTCTTGTGGAAAGTACTCAAGTATCAATTCTTCCAGATAATTTACATCTTGAAGAGAATGGACACATAGACTTAATAGCTTGGAAGTTTCACGATCAGCAACATCTCTTCTAACATTTCTCCAGTTGGAGTGCCCACTGACATATTATTGTTTCCCTTTACTAGAGTTGGGGAATAATTTGCAACCATGACAGTCACTGCCTTGGAGGTTTCTGGAAAAATATCAACCAACTTCTCCTTTCCGACACCCCATTCCTCTTCACCTTCACAAATTGGGACGCAGGAAGAATCTTAAACTAAATTTGGCCTCCAATCTTAAACACTTTTCTCAAAATTTCCATATTACCGATGTGCTCGGGTCTATTTATTGTGAGATATTCAATCATACCCGGTGGTACAGATTTTGGTCATAAGGAAGTGTCTTCAGGGTAGGTTTCCCCGTCACTTCAACAGCAGAAGAACAATGAGTTTGAGTAGAATCTTGTCATTCCATTACTATTTCAAAGTCCGCTTCTTCTGGTTTAAGCTTTTCAGGCGATGCTTTGTCTCCGGGAATCGGCAGGTTGAAGACACCAACACATTTTGTGGATGTTGTTGCTGAAGATGAATGTGCAGTTTGGGCACTGCTCAATGTTGCAAGCCTTTTAAAGTAAAACATCAACCTGTCTTCTTTCTGAGCTTCATCCCCTTGCCTCGCCTTGAACTTTCTGCCTTGTGACAGCCAGATTGTCCCTTCACGTTGACTGATCTGTTGGGATTTCAAAGAATGTGAATTTGCGGCAAGAGCAGGCATCTTTGCCCTCCTCCGCCCTGGCCTGGGGGTCAAGTCACCCCTGCGACTGCTCTCCGTGAAGATCTAAGCTCGCAAATGTGTGAGTGTTGGCTCACTGGTTGCCCGGCTCTGCTGCTGGTTATCTGGCTCCTGCTCTGGCTCGCGCCAGTCGGGTTGCTGCCCAGCCCTCCCGCTCTCAGCCCTGGCCTTTGGCTCTGGTTGAGTTCCGCCGCTGCCCCCCAGAAAGCCACGGTGCTGGCGCCTGCCTGGTCCTCGTACCTCCCGACTGCCCACACCTCTCGATCGGGTGGCCAGGCCTCGGGCATCGATGACGTGCATGCTCCTGGCTGACTGCTGATGGGTGCTAACTCCATCTGGCCCGGCTTCTGTTCTTTCTTTGGTTGGTCGGTTGCCCACTGGCCCTCCTCAGCCCTGGCCTAGAGGCCAAGCCCTTGATGGCTGTTGTCCAGGACCTCCTCCTTCCTGAAGGCTTTGCGGGCTGGTGCCTCAGGCTGCCCGCCAGACCGAATGGCAGAAACCGGGCTGCTGCCTCACCCAACGCAAGTTCAGAAACTTCACACCAGAGATCCGTGCCTGAACTGCTCTAAGTCTGCACCACCTCTCAATGTCTGGCACACTCTTTCCCCGCTCCAAAGGTGAATCCACCAATTAGAGCCTGATGGTGTTTGTATTGCCTCAAGATCAGCAAATTCAGAGCTACCGGGCTCTGATTGATGTTCCCACACCACGGGAGGGATTTGCTGGCCCGCCAGCCGCGTGTTTTGGACGGCATTCGCTGGCAACGGGATTCTCTCCTCCCACCGATTGTCAATGGGATTTTCCATTGTAGCCATTCCACGCCACTGGGACACCCACGGGTGGTGAGAAAAGTGAATCCCAGGCGATGGGAGAATCCCGACCCACAGCCAACTCTCAGTAAGGTCCGACGCCCCACTTACAGCTCTGCGTGTTTCATTGTAAATCCACCTCTGAGGTATCCACTTCGGACGGCGAAACAGGATGGCAGAGTAGGGTGATAGATTGGAAAACGTTGATGTACAAAAGGACCTGGGTGTCCTTGTACACCCGTCACTGAAAGCGGGCATGCAGGCGCAGCAAGCAGTTAGGAAGGCGAATGATATGTTGCCCTTCACTGCAAGAGGACTTGAGCACAGGAGCAAGAATGTCTTACTGCAGCTGGGCGGGGCCTTGGTGAAACCACACCTGCAGTGTTGTGGGATGTTTTGGTCTCCTTATCCAAGAAGTTGCCAGAGAGGGAGTGTAGCGAAGGATCACTCAGCTGTTTCACATGGTGGGCAGGATTGTTGTAAGCGCTGAGATCGGGTCGACTAGGCTTGTACTCACTGGAGCTTAGAAGAATGAGAGAGGCCAACACCCTGAATATATTTAAGAAAGAAATAGATCCATGTCTAGAATCCAAAGGTGTCAAAGGCCCTGGGGAGAGGGTGGGAATATGGCGCTGAGCTGGAGGATCAACCATGTTGAATGGTGGAGCAGACTCGATGGGCTGAATGGCCTACTCCTACTCCGATTTTCGATGTGTCGTAGTCAGCTTCTTTGTCAAATTTAAAAAAAAATCATTCAAAACCTTTCTACAAATGTTGCATCCAAAACATCCAGCTTCCGTGTTTGAAACCTCCTCGAGGGTCCGACGTTGGTGGTGACTTGTCGATTAATTCATCCCGGGGGGCATGATCAAACTTGTGGGAGGGGCCAGCTTGCAGTGCCATCCTTTTTAAACCCGATACAAAAGATTGTGGAAATTCCAGTAGCGCTGGATGCAAACTGCGCTTTAATTCCCACCACCATTTGGGTCAGTCACACGTCGATCGTGACATAATATGCACCCATGCACATCATGAGGTAAAAGCAGGCAGTGACAGACACCCAGCTGAGCCAATCAACATACAGGACAGAACACAACCAATCACCAGACAGAACACCAGAGGGGGCCTTCCAACTATAAAACACACGAGGCATCAGCACTCCGCCTCTTTCCACTGGTGACAACTGTAGTGACAGTCAGGGTGTACATATCAGTCAGCACCTTCTGCATGTGGCTCAGAGCTAGCCTGGTCTAGTTAGTTAGAGTTAATATACTTAGTGTAGTAGAGTGTCAACCCACAGCCAGCTGTGTGCCTTGTTATAGAAGTTCAATAAATCGTATTGAACCAACGCCTACGTTTAATGTATGCTTTACAATTCATCTGCATCGTATTGCAGTCCGTGTTACCCCAGGGTGAATAACACGACAGATCGGAGGGACTTCACTCAGAAAAACAGCGCATTGAGCAGAAACCCCAGGCTGTCGAGTGTTACAATTTTATTGGGCGGGTGGTCCTGTACAGGACTATCGCCAACCCCCAGTCGCACATTTTCCAAAAAAAAAAAGATTTTTGCGCTGTGAGTTGAAATATTAATCATTTGCATACAACACACATTAGATCTACTCCTGCGAGAATTAAATCTGAACAGTATTATAATGTGCTTTTTTTGAAGCATATCTTCATGCACACACATTTTCCCCCTTTGGGGATTAGTGGGGGGAAGGGGGGGTGGAAGTATTCCCGAGCAGATTATCAGCCCATTGAACCGTGTTATGAATGATGCTTTCATGGCCAACAAGTCCTGACGTTGGACTTGAACCTGGCCCCGGGGTAGGAACACTACCCACTGGGCCACAGGGCCAAGTGATGAACGGGCTGTGTTTTCGCTAATTTGATTAAATACTTACTGAGCAGTTTCAGTAATTTTATACTTCCTGTTCCCCGCTTACCTCCAGCATAACATCCCAGATTCCGCTAACAACAAAAGTAAGAGTCAGCTTGGAACGATCCTTGTTTGTACAGCCCAGACATCAGCACAGACAAGAGTGCTAATTCTGCTTCGCTCTGGTGGTGAGGTGCTGCATTGATTTTTGACCACAACTGGCTGGCAGCTGATGAAATTCTTGCGCGAGAGCTCAGGAAATGCACAAGCGAGCTTGTTCACAGAATTGTTCATGCATCCTGGTTAACACTGGCAGAGGAGATTAAAAGGTTGGAGCCTACGAAAGGGGTCGACGCTCCTGCGGAGTTCCCTGGAACATTTCCCAATGTTAAAAGGCCCCGCATAAATGCAGGTTATTATTGAACAGGTGTCTGGGCCACGAGGGAGTGATAGGTGAAAACTGATACTTAGAATTTTAGTGACAAAGTAAAATGGCAACTCAAAACTCTCTCAAAAAGCATTTTGAGAAATTCCAGACATCTGGATACCGTGAAGGTGAAATGCTGAATTCCGTGGAACCGTAGTATTGCTACAGTGCAGCCCATCTATTTGGCCCATTGATTCTGCACTGACCCTCGGAAAGAGCACCCCACTTAGGCCCATTCACCCGACCCTATCCCCATAATCCCACCTAACCTGCACATCTTTCGACACGAAGCGGCAATTTAGCACGGCCAATCCACCTAACTTGCACATTATCATAGAATCTTAGAATTTACAGTGCAGAAGGAGGCCATTCGGCCCATCGAGTCTGCACCGGCTCTTGGAAAGAGCCCCCTACCCAAGGTCCACACCTCCACCCTATCCCCATAACCCAGTAACCCCACCCTACACTAAGGGCAATTTTGGACATTATGGGCAATTTAGCATGGCCAATCCACCTAACCCTTTGGACTGTGGGAGGAAACCAGAGCACCCGGAGCAAACCCACGCAGACACACGGAGAAAGTGCAAACTCCACACAGTCACCCGAGGTTGGAATTGAACCCGGGTCCCTGGTGCTGTGAGGCAGCCGTGCTAACCACTGTGCCACCGAGCGGCAGGTGCTTTTCCCAGTCTAAGTTTTGTACCTGAAATTCCAATGTTAAACAGTCACACAAAAATTGCAACTAAAAAATGACACAATGCATGTAATTTTTAACAATACCTCAGGGTAATGCAAACATACTTAAAATAAATAAGTTCTTACCGTAGGATCTTATTTACGGCATTTTCTTTTTCAAGAAGGTTCCGGGCACAGATGCTGGAAACTGTTCTTCGCAACTGAAAATAACCATGGATATGAGAGGGAAGTTAAATCAGGAATTCCTGGAAATCTGGGGGAAGAGTTACTGTGGACAGTCAAGTCATGTGTTTATTACACTTGATAGCCTTCGTCCTAACCATGTCACAGGTCATTTTCACCAAGATACATCTTGTTCTCAGGTTGCTTCTTGTCAACGTTGGTTTTAGGTCGTGACACTAGGCAAGGCGGTTCCCCACATTATTGGTCAGACATGATGGGCATGTTCAAATTCATGTGCGGTCAGGGCAGGGTATTCAACGAGGAACTATCCCCACTGGCAGAGCAGCTGAGAACCAGAGGACACTGACTTAAGGGGAACTTCAAAAAACCAAAGGGGACATGGGGAAAAACGTTTTCACCCAGCAAGTGGTTAGGGTCTGGAATGCACTGTCTGAGAGTGTGGTGGAGGCAGATTCACACAGCGAGCGGTTAGGGTCTGGAATGCACTGTCTGAGAGTGTGGTGGAGGCAGATTCACACAGCGAGTGGTTAGGGTCTGGAATGCACTGTCTGAGAGTGTGGTGGAGGCAGGTTCTCACAGCGAGTGATTAGGGTCTGGAATGCGCTGACTGAGAGTGTGGTGGAGGCAGATTCACACAGCGAGTGGTTAGGGTCTGGAATGCACTGTCTGAGAGTGTGGTGGAGGCAGGTTCACACAGCGAGTGGTTAGGATCTGGAATGCACTGTCTGAGAGTGTGGTGGAGTCAGGTTCACACAGCGAGTGGTTAGGGTCTGGAATGCACTGTCTGAGAGTGTGGTGGAGGCAGGTTCACACAGTGAGCGGTTAGGGTCTGGAATGCACTGTCTGAGAGTGTGGTGGAGACAGATTCACACAGTGAGTGGTTAGGGTCTGGAATGCACTGTCTGAGAGTGTGGTGGAGGCAGGTTCTCACAGCGAGTGATTAGGGTCTGGAATGCACTGTCTGAGAGTGTGGTGGAGGCAGGTTCACACAGCGAGTGGTTAGGATCTGGAATGCACTGTCTGAGAGTGTGGTGGAGGCAGGTTCTCACAGTGAGTGATTAGGGTCTGGAATGCACTGTCTGAGAGTGTGGTGGAGGCAGGTTCACACAGTGAGCGGTTAGGGTCTGGAATGCACTGTCTGAGAGTGTGGTGGAGACAGATTCACACAGTGAGTGGTTAGGGTCTGGAATGCACTGTCTGAGAGTGTGGTGGAGGCAGGTTCTCACAGCGAGTGATTAGGGTCTGGAATGCACTGTGTGAGAGTGTGGTGGAGGCAGGTTCTCACAGCGAGTGATTAGGGTCTGGAATGCACTGTCTGAGAGTGTGGTGGAGGCAGGTTCACACAGCGAGTGGTTAGGATCTGGAATGCACTGTCTGAGAGTGTGGTGGAGGCAGGTTCTCACAACGAGTGATTAGGGTCTGGAATGCACTGTCTGAGAGTGTGGTGGAGGCAGGTTCACACAGTGAGCGGTTAGGGTCTGGAATGCACTGTCTGAGAGTGTGGTGGAGGCAGGTTCACACAGCGAGTGGTTAGGATCTGGAATGCACTGTCTGAGAGTGTGGTGGAGGCAGGTTCTCACAACGAGTGATTAGGGTCTGGAATGCACTGTCTGAGAGTGTGGTGGAGGCAGGTTCACACAGTGAGCGGTTAGGGTCTGGAATGCACTGTCTGAGAGTGTGATGGAGACAGATTCACACAGCGAGTGGTTAGGGTCTGGAATGCGCTGACTGAGAGTGTGGTGGAGGCAGATTCACACAGCGAGTGGTTAGGGTCTGGAATGCACTGTCTGAGAGTGTGGTGGAGGCAGGTTCACACAGCGAGTGGTTAGGATCTGGAATGCACTGTCTGAGAGTGTGGTGGAGTCAGGTTCACACAGCGAGTGGTTAGGGTCTGGAATGCACTGTCTGAGAGTGTGGTGGAGGCAGGTTCACACAGCGAGTGGTTAGGGTCTGGAATGCACTGTCTGAGTGTGTGGTGGAGGCAGGTTCACACAGCGAGTGGTTAGGATCTGGAATGCACTGTCTGAGAGTGTGGTGGAGGCAGGTTCACACAGTGAGTGGTTGGGGTCTGGAATGCCCTGTCTGAAAATGTTATCGAGGCAGATGTAATCAAATCTTTCAAAAGAGAATTGGAGCATTACTCAGAGAGAAACAAAATTGCAGAGTTATTGGGGGAAAGGTGGAGGACAGCGACTAGTGGAGTTGCGCTTAAAAAGAGCCAGCAGAGATTCAACAGGTCACATGGCCTGCATCTGCGCTGTAATTTTATGATCAGCACTTTGAAACACCAAAGGATCTATGATCATAGCACCCTTTGTCAAAATTTAAAATACAGAGATTTGAGCCAGATTTAGACTGACATTCACAAAGCAATAATGAGGGAGTGCTGCACTGTCAGAGGGTCAGTACTGAGGGAGTGCCGCACTGTCAGAGGGTCAGTACTGAGGGAGCGCTGCACTGTGAGGGTCAGTACTGAGGGAGTGCTGCACTGTCAGAGGGTCAGTACTGAGGGAGTGCTGCACTGTCAGAGGGTCAGTACTGAGGGAGAGCTGCACTGTCAGAGGGTCAGTACTGAGGGAGAGCTGCACTGTCAGAGGGTCAGTACTGAGGGAGTGCTGCACTGTCAGAGGGTGAGTACTGAGGGAGTGCTGCACTGTCAGAGGGTGAGTACTGAGGGAGTGCTGCACTGTCAGAGGGTCAGTACTGAGGGAGTGCTGCACTGTCAGAGGGTCAGTACTGAGGGGGTGCCGCACTGTCAGAGGGTCAGTACTGAGGGAGTGTGGCACTGCCAGAGAGTCAGTACTGAGGGTGCGCTGCACTGTCAGAGGGTCAGTACTGAGGGTGCGCTGCACTGTCAGAGGGTCAGTACTGAGGGAGTGCCGCACTGTCAGAGGGTCAGTACTGAGGGGGTGCCGCACTGTCAGAGGGTCAGTACTGAGGGAGTGTGGCACTGCCAGAGAGTCAGTACTGAGGGTGCGCTGCACTGTCAGAGGGTCAGTACTGAGGGTGCGCTGCACTGTCAGAGGGTCAGTACTGAGGGAGTGCCGCACTGTCAGAGGTCAGTACTGAGGGAGTGCTGCAGTGTCAGAGGGTCAGTACTGAGGGAGTGCCGCACTGTCAGAAGGTCAGTACTGAGGGTGCGCTGCACTGTCAGAGGGTCAGTACTGAGGGAGTGCTGCAGTGTCAGAGGTCAGTACTGAGGGAGTGCTGCAGTGTCAGAGGGTCAGTACTGAGGGAGTGCCGCACTGTCAGAGGGTCAGTACTGAGGGAGTGCTGCAGTGTCAGAGGGTCAGTACTGAGGGAGTGCTGCACTGTCAGAGGGTCAGTATTGAGAGAGTGCTGCACTGTTAGAGGGTCAGTGCTGAGGGAGCGCCGCACTGTCAGAGGGTCAGTACTGAGGGAGTGCTGCACTGTCAGAGGGTCAGTGCTGAGGGAGTGCTGCAGTGTCAGAGGGTCAGTACTGAGGGAGTGCCGCACTGTCAGAGGGTCAGTACTGAGGGAGTGCCGCACTGTCAGAGGGTCAGTACTGAGGGAGTGCCGCACTGTCAGAGGGTCAGTACTGAGGGAGCGCTGCACTGTCAGAGGGTCAGTACTGAGGGAGTGCCGCACTGTCAGAGGGTCAGTACTGAGGGAGCGCTGCACTGTCAGAGAGTCAGTACTGAGGGAGTGCTGCCCTGTCAGAGGGTCAGTACTGAGGTAGTGCTGCCCTGTCAGAGGGTCAGTACTGAGGGAGTGCTGCAGTGTCAGAGGTCAGTACTGAGGGAGTGCTGCAGTGTCAGAGGTCAGTACTGTGGGAACGCTGCACTGTTGGATGTTCTGTCCTCTTAGGCAAGACATTGACCCAAAATCCTGTGTGTCCTGTCAGGTGGATGTAAAAGGTCCTGACACTGTTTTGAAGAAGAGCGATGCGTTCTCCCGGTCTCTGGGCCAATATTTATCTTTCAACCAACACCCACAAAAAGACAGATTATTAGTTCACGACCCCATTGCTGTTCTTGGTAACTTGCTGTGTGTAACTTGACTGCCGTGTTTGATAACAACGTAAGAAATAGGAGCAAAGGCCATTCAGCCCTTCAAACCTGCTCCACCATTCAGCGAGATCGTGGCACATTTCCTACTTCAGCAGCATTTTCCCGGCACGATCCCTGGATCCCTTAAAGTTTTTATGATGTCGAAACCTGTTGATGTCGGTCTTGAACACACAAAGACTGAGCTTCCACAGCCCTCTGGAGCAGAGCATTCCGAAGATTCACCGCCCGCTGGAAAGTTGCTACATCACATCTGTCACTGCACTTCCGAAAATACTGTAAAGTGCTCTGGGACATCGAGAGTTGTGTTATGTTACTTCGAGTAACATAAGCTACTACTTGTTGTAGGCTTTGCTGAAAGATGCTCCAGCCTCTGAGATAAGTTCAACGTATTTATTGAGCGATTAACAATGCTCCTAAATGAGTTTGACACTCTGCTAATCTGCCTCTAGTAATTCAGTCTACTCTGCTAACTATACAAGCTTGCTCTCGACCATGTGCTAGGGTGTGATGTTGCTGTTAATCAACCCTGTCCCGCTCTCTTGGTTTCTGCCGGTGGAAGAGGCAGAGCCTGTGTGCCTTGTCCTTTTTATAGCGGCCGTGTAGTGCCCCCTTGTGGTAATGCCACCTCTGGGTGTCCTGATTACCCATTGGTTGTGTTCTGTTCTGATGACCCATTGGTTGCGTGTCTGCACGTCATGACAGGGAGGTTGTCAAAATTCTTTCAAGATTTATGACATTTCCAAGGGTATCAGGCAATTTTCTGGGAATCAATGTTTGCAATATCATTTTGAAGCCAATGTCCAATGTTTGGCAATAACTATGTCTGCACCTCCTGCCCAATTATTTGCAGAGATCAACCTTGTTTTTTTCTGTAAGAGTGTCATTAATATTGCTCCAGTTTTACCTTCTGATCAATATACTTATTATCCTCAATACAGGACCGTTTGGAGTGGTCACAGGATGATGAAGCTGACGGCAATCTGCGAAGCAAACAACTTGTGTCCTGCTGTTGACGATCAATAAACTGCTTCATAAAACTTTCCCTTAAAATAAACACATTGAGGCAGACAGTAAGACAAATAAAGTCCATTTACGAGCACTATGTGCCATTTATAATGGGAGGATGGGGTTACATTTATTAAAGATATTTGTTACTGTGTGCCACACATTTTCCTCACTCATGGTGAAGTCTCTACTCCGGAGAGCAGAAATGGCTCATCCGTTGAGTATATTCCGGACAGAAGTCGACAGAATTTAGGACACTGAGGGAATTAAGGGACATGGAGATGGCGCAGGAAAGCGCAGTTGAGATGGAAGATCGGCCATGGTCTTGTTGAATAATGGAGATTGCTCGAGGGGCTAAATGGCCTACTCCTACAGGCTGCAAGGTGTGTTTTAGTTTTGTTTTCAGTGTTGGAGCTGAAGCCAGACAGAGCAGGTGTACTGTTGATCTCTCCGCCATGAAAATACTATCTCTTGATCATTTGGTGAATTCAGAATTATAAAGTGTTCTCAGTAGTGAATGTAAACCTGATGTGCTTCTGTTGAAAGGTGTTTCTTCTGTCTTCCGGATGTTGTTTGGGAAGCTTAAAAGGTTACTTAGTGTTGTATTCTTTGGGGGTTGTATTTGAATTAATGGTTGCTAAGATGTTCGCTGTATGTTTTAAAAAGGTTAACTTGAGTTCATAGAATAAACATTGTTTTGCTTTGAAAAATACTTTTCCATTTCTGCTGTCCCACTCCTGTAGAGTGGGCCGTGTGCTCCCCATACCACAATCTAGTAAAAGTTGTGGGTCAGGTGAACTCCACGCTACACTTTGGGGTTCTCTAAACCCTGGCCCATAACAGTTCTTATCAATGAAAATAACGCAGGTTCAGAAACAGAACGGCGTTTGAACAAGGGGAAGATGGTGGTACAGCGGTAATGTAACAGGAGCTCAGGCCAATGCTCTGGGGGTCACAGGTTCAAATCCACCCAGGGCAACTGGCGGAATGTAAAGTCCAGTAATAAATCTGGAAAATAAAGTTAGTCTCAGTGATGGTGATCATCCCCGTGATCATCGATCGTTTCAAAAACCCATCTGGTTCACTCATGTCCTTTAGGCAGGGAAATCTACCATCCTTATCTGGTCTGGCCTACATGTGACTCCAGACCCACAGCAATGGGGTTGACTCTAACTGACCCTCTGAAATGGCCGAGCGAGACACTCAGCTTAAGGGTAATTAGGGGTGGGCAATAAATGCTATCCCTGCGCCAGCGACGGCCACATCCTGTTAATGACAAAATAAAAAAGAATAAAACTATATTGGATAAAAATTAGACTAATGTGCAAAACACATTTTAAACAGTGTTAGAAACACATCGGAAGCCTCTGGGGGTTTTAGTCATGTTAGCAAATGTTTGACTAATGGTTGACCTGATAGAAGACCTTAACATTAAAAAGTGTTTTGAGAGGGTAGACATGGAGAAGATGTTTCTATTTGTGTGGTGGACCCAAACTAGGGGTCATAAATATTAGATAGTCGCTAATGAATCTGACACGGGAATTCTGTAGAAACCCCTTGAAACAGGTGCTTGAAACAGTTTCTCCTTATTTACTCTGTCAAAGCCTTTCAGATTTTTGAACACCTTCCTTAAATCTGCCCTTCACCTTCTCGGCCTTAAGAAGAAACAATCCCAGCTTCTCTTGGCTCAGAACGGAACAGAAGCCCCTCATTCCTGGTGTCGGTGCAATAAATCCCTTCTGCACCTCCTCCCAAAGCCTTGGCATCCTTCCTGCAGCGCGGAGCCCAGCATCGAGTTCGGTTCGGAACCTGCGCCCTGGCCTACGATGCGAACCTAACCCTAAGGAATGGGCAAGTTTTAATCTAGCCCCAGCCTGGTTTCGAGAGGAATATCTCCAACACCATGGTCGACACCAACCTGATTCTGGGAACTGAAAAATCCGATGGCAATTTAGATATCTTCACCATCTGTGGTCTGTTTGGGAACTTTTCAAAGATTCGTAGACGAAGTGGAAGCTTTTCCTTAGTGTCAGCGTTTGCTTCACTTTGTTTCAGCTGAAATTAAAATGATAGTTTGTATTACGATCAACTTTAACTTATAAGAACATAAGATCTAGGAGCAGGAATCGGCCATCTGGCCCCTTGAGCCTGCTCCGCCATTCAGTGAGATCATGGATGATCTTTTGTGGACTCAGCGCCACTTTCCCGCCTGAACTTGGCTTTGAAATCTTAAGATATCCCCCCCCCCCCCCCCCCCCCCCCCCCCAATTCAGATCTTGTGTGTGTTGCTGACAAGACCAGCAGTTATTGCCCATCCCTAACTGCCCCCAAGAAGGTGGTGCTGATCTTAAACTGCTGCAGTCCCTGCGGTGCAGAAACACCCACCGTGCTGTTCGGGATCTGGGCTCAATGGCAATGAAGGCCGTGCCCAGGTTGACGTTGGTGTCCATGTCTTCCTCAAATTAGCGATTAAAATCGAGGATGTTCAAGGAGGTGAGAATTTGAGAATTCAGGGGGCAGAACATGATGGGGTAACAAGGAAGGCTGGATGGCGGCAGGAGGAATGGGAATCAGGAGGAGGGGGGGAGTCTGGAGGATGGGAGGAACCTGGTGGGCGATGGGGGTGGAGGGGGGGGGGGGGCGCGGGGCGGGGATTGGAAGCTGCTTTCATTCACGAAAGTCAACCTCACCATTTTCACTGTCACCGAAGAATGGTGTAGTTTGAAAAACAAGCTAGAAAAAAGAGATTGGGGAGGGGTCTCTGGGGGGGTGGGAAGGGAACAGCACAGTAATTATTGGCCAATGGAAGGGCAGGCTGCAACTGTACATGGAGAGCATGACTCAGCTGAATGCTGGTCTCGCGGGTCCCATGCAAAATGAATGAGCTTTGCCCCTTTGTTAATGTTGCACATTCAGACAAGAATCCACCAAGTATCGGTGCTATGGTGGATATGGTCTAAGTTGGTGTTGGATCCTTACGGAGGCGTGTCAGAATGGATATAGGGTCAGGGAAGGCCATCAGCTGGATGGTCAAGAGTCAGCAGGGCCCCAGGAAGCCCAGGTGCTGCTGAGAAGGGGCCAAATCCACAAAGACAATTGGCGCGACTAAGGGTAGACAGAAGATGCGGCTCATACTTGGAGTTGAGCGTAAGTCATTGCTGCAGGCACCTTCCCTTGTCCAGGGATGTGGTAGGATTATAGTAAGAACGGTATCTATCCTCTCCAGTGAGCACTGCTGCCCATTCCTCCTGGGAGAATAGTGTCCCCAAATCTGGGGTTCCCCCTTCTGATCTTGGCATTCTCCCTTTCATTGTGGGTGATCCCGACCTGCATAAAGACAGATGGATTGACTGTGAGCTCTGTGGATGAAAGAGCATTTCACAAGCCTGTTATGTGCACTGTACCCACCCCAGTAAGATAGTACGATGCCATTTGTGCAGGAACTCTCAAGAGATGTGTCATAATATACACCAGTATATCATGGTGCAGACACACGCACACACTGATGGACATGCAGTGGGACCAATCAGCATACACAACACCGCAGCCAATCACCAGTGAGAGCACACGCACTATAAAGACAGGGGACAGGAGAGTTCCCGTTCATTCTAGTAGCAGCGAGCTTGGAGCACAGAGCTCACAGCCTGCAACACAGACATTCACCATGTGCTGAGTGCATCACCTGGTTAGGACTAGGCAAGGGTCAACAGTTAAAGCTGGTATTGCATTTACCCACAGTTCAAGTATGTTAATATAGTTAACCTGATAATAAAATAGAGTTGCACCACTTCCAGTGTCGGTGACCTGTTTATGATCCAGAACACCCAACACATCAGGATGGTGAGCTTAACGTGGCTGACAGACATTCCGAGATGATGTTCCATCAGCTGATAGTATGTGACGTCCCTGTGGACTCCAACCCTTAGACTGCCTGACATCCGTGTGAGAGTGGGTGTTTGGAGTGAGTCGAAGTTTCACTTTCCCTGGCAGAGCGCATCAGATCATTCATCTTTTTCTTGCACTGCAGGGCAGTCCTTTTTTGTTGGTCACGAGCACTGACCTCCGTGTCCACCTCCTCCCAGGCCAGAAGGGTCAGGTGGGAGGACATCCTGTTCCCATCCACAGGGAAGAGGATCTCCTGCCAATCCTGGACGACTCAGAGGAGAATTCCCAGGGAGGCCTCGCTGAACTATGGGGCGAAGCGCTTGGCTCATCCAGGTTCCATGCTGAACCTGAACTTGACAACACAGCTGGCCTGATGTGACTGACTATCTGTGCGGGTGCACCCTGCCACCGCACTCAGTCTCCAGGATGGAAAATTCCACTCTTTGCTCATGTACCAGGAGCAATGGCACAGCACAATGGGCAGTACTGTCCATAAGAGAATGGAGATTAGTGAACAGCAAAATTGCAAGTTGTGAACCTCTCAGAAGGTGGCAGTAGAGAGCTGTACACCACAGCAGGTGAGGCCAAGAGACTATGTACAATGAAGATTGCTGGCTGCTTTCCAAGCACACCATTTTGAGAGCTAGGTGTGATGCATTAGAAGAATGAAATAAACACTAAAGAGGAAAACAAAGATAGAGGCAGTAATTAGTAAACTACTAACCTCCAAAGCGATATGAAAATACAACAGGTAGTCAACCGATGTTGGGGCCATTGTTTTCAGTCGGCTACACCAGTTTGAGCTCTGCAAATCTTCAGTGGAGGAAACACTCTATAGACCAATGATATTCGACTAGAAATGGCTGGGAATTTGAGGCATTAGGAAAACTGTATCAAAGGCTCCCGCTATTATCAAATGCGGAGTGTTTCTCACCTGCAGCGCAGAGAAAGACCCGGCTCGGAATGGTATCATAGAATTTACAGTGCAGAAGGAGGCCATTCGGCCCATCGAGTCTGCATCGGCTCTTGGAAAGAGCACCCGACCCAAGCCCACGCCTCCACCCTATCCCCATAACCCAACAACCCCACCCAGCACGAAAGGGCAATTTTGGAGACTAAGGGCAATTTATCATGGCCAATCCATCTAACCTGCACATCTTTGGACTGTGGGAGGAAACCGGAGCACCCGGAGGAAACCCACGCACACACGGGGAGGATGTGCAGACTCCGCACAGACAGTGACCCAAGCCGGGAATCGAACCTGGGACCCTGGAGCTGTGAAGCAATTGTGCTAACCACTGTGCTACTGTGCCGCCCAAAGGTTTTGCAATTTTTTGGGGCCTTGGTGAGAAACGCGCAGCGAGGCTGCACTTCAGTCATTTCCCGCACTGGCCCCTCACCCCAACACTTATGGGTAAGGCACCCTGGGCCCGATGCCTGTCTTGGACAACCTGGCACCTTGGCACTGTCAGCCTGGTACCATGGCAGTGCCCTTGCCATCATGGGGGCTCCACCTGGGCACCCTGACAGTGCCAGGCTGGGTCAGGTGCCAGCAGGAGTGCCAGGGTGCCTCCCTGCCCTGTCCCCGACCACCCAGGGGTTTCCAATGGCCTGGCAGACCCCCTCCCCCAGGTGCCGTCACATCTGGCCCATGTTTGCGTGGACCAGCACCGAACAGCGCCCTGGCGAGGTCCCGCAGGCGCGGCCGGTCCCCGGAACCCGGGAAAATCCGGCACGTGCATATTTAAACGATCAAATGAATCATTTAAATAGGCTGCTCTGGATCTCGGCCAGCGGGAGCAAGATCCAGATCGCGAATCTCGCGAGGCGTTCCGAGCGTCGCGAAATGCCTCTCGCGTGATTCAACCACCTCGTCCCCGCACACAAGACAACTGTAACGGGGCCGTTGAATCACACTGTTCATAAATTCATTCGCTGAGTCGAGAAGATTAAAGGATTGTCCACCTAAGCTGATGAGGTAGTTGACGGAGTTAATCAGGCTGACAAAAACAAACTACTTCCTACAAATGGGAGAAGTTCAAAAACCCTCCAAGTCACTCACCGCCCTGACTTGGAAATATATCGCCGTTCCTTCACTGTCGCTGGGTCAAAATCCTGGAGTTCCCTCCCTAACAACACAGTGGGTGTACCTACACCACAGGGACTGCAGCAGTTCAAGAAGGCAGCTCACCACCACCTTCTCAAGGAGCAATTAAGGATGGGCAATAAATGTTGGCTTAACCAGCGACGCCCACATCCCATCAATGATGCTTGAAAAATAGACGTTGGCATAACTATAAAAATAGAAAAGCAAAATGCAGCATGGGTACTTCTGACGGGCAAGTGGTGAAGGAAGAGACCAGGGGCGAGATTCTCCGACCCCCCGCCGGGTCGGAGAATCGCCGGGGGCTGGCGTGAATCCCGCTCCCGCCGGTTGCCGAATTCTCCGGCACCGGATATTCGGCGGGGGCGGGAATCGCGCCGTGCCGGTTGGCGGCCCCCCCCCCCCCCCCCCCCGCGATTCTCCGGCCCGGATGGGCTGAAGTCCTGCTGCTAAAATACCTGTCCCGCCGGCGTAGATTAAACCACCTACCTTACCGGCGGGACAAGGCGGCGCGGGCGGGCTCCGGGGTCCTGGGGGGGGGGGCGCGGGACGATCTGGCCCCGGGGGGGGGGGGGTGCCCCCACGGTGGCCTGGCCCGCGATCGGGGCCCACCGATCCGCGGGCGGGCCTGTGCCGCGGGGGCACTCTTTCCCTTCCGCCTTCGCCACGGTCTCCACCATGGCGGAGGCGGAAGAGACTCTCTCCACTGTGCATGCGTGGGAAACTGTCAGCGGCCGCTGACGCTCCCGCGCATGTGCCGCCCGGAGATGTCATTTCCGCGTCAGCTGGCGGGGCAACAAAGGCCTTTTCCGCCAGCTGGCGGGGCGGAAATCCGTCCGGCGCGGGCCTAGCCCCTTAAGGTTGGGGCTCGGCCCCCAAAGATGTGGAGCATTCCGCACCTTTGGGGCGGCGCGATGCCCGATTGATTTGCGCCATTTTGGGCGCCAGTCGGCGGACATCGCGCCGATACCGGAGAATTTCGCCCCAGAAGTCAATCTTTACTCAGTTTTAAATTAATTCGCAACGCGAGACATTACAAAGGTATAGCTCCTAACTCCACCACCACTGTCAATAAATGAACATACCCGTAAAGGGGCACTGTGACACACAGAACCTGAAAGGAAACTTATCAAATTACATTGAAATGCCGTGTTGGGGGCTGATGATGCCGTGTTGGGGGCTGATGATGCCGTGTTGGGGGCTGATGATGCCGTGTTGGGGGCTGATGATGCCGTGTTGGGGGCTGATGATGCCGTGTTGGGGGCTGATGATGCCCTCCAGCCCCTGTGGGACCCACCAGCCATGGAGGGCCTGTAGGGTACCGGAGGACATAATGAGCTCCCTTCCAAGGGACACCTTGATGCAGATGTAACCTTGGACGAGGGGACGTTGGGTCAAACGACTCCCTTAACCTCCCCCCCTGCTGGGACCTCTTTATGGACACCTTGGCCAAGCCGAGGAGCAGGCTAGTGAGAAGGGCGACCAATCAACCCACCCCTCTCCAAACTGGATGACCAAATATCAGGAGCCAGGAGCTGAAGCACAGCCGCAAGTGGAGGGGCAACGCCCTCAAATAATCCAGAAGGAGCTGCAATCTCGTACATCCTAGATAAACATGGACCATGGACTCCTCAAAGCTGCAGGACGTACAGGCCCTCCCCCGATGCTCTGCCCCCGATGGGCCCAGTGCCCGACAGCGTCGTTCGCCTGTGCTCACACCGCTCGGGGACCCGAGGTTAAGGGTTTTTGGGGTCAAGGTTCGGATCCACCATAATCTCAGCGAATGGACGCTCGCCGTCCGTGCGTTCGGGGACAAACCCCAAGGTCTCATTTCCTCCAATGTCGCTGTTTGATTTGAATCATTCCTCTATTAGTTTCACTCGGACTGAATGCATCTTGATGTGAGGCTCACCTCTGAACTTAAAGGTGACGCTGAAATTGCTGAGTTTAAGGGGTCATTCAGAATGATTCCTGCTGCAGCCTGTTCGAGCCGATCATCATGGTTGTAGGAGATCTTGTTAGTGACTCAATTCATGGTCCCGGCATAATACACAGGGCTAAATCGCTGGCTTTGAAAGCAGACCAAGGCAGGCCAGCAGCACGGTTCAATTCCCGTACCAGCCTCCCTGAACAGGCGCCGGAATGTGGCGACTAGGGGCTTTTCACAGTAACTTCATTTGAAGCCTACTTGCGACAATAAGCCATTTTCATTTTCATTTCATACTCAACCATAGAGGCCTTATCTCAATCATTTTATAAAACATCTTCTATGGGTTGGGCGCCTCACAGGCATAGCCCTGGTTGCCCCTTGAGAAGGTGGCGGTGATCGGATTGGATTTGTTTATTGTCACGTGTACCGAGGTACAGTGAAAAGTATTTTTCTGCGAGCAGCTCAACAGATCATTAAGTACATGAGAAGAAAAGGGAATAAAAGAAAATACATAATAGGTGAGCTGCCTTCTTGAACCGCTGCAGTCCGTGTGGTGTAGGTACACCCCCAGTGCTGTTAGGGAGGGAGCTCCAGGATTTTGACCCAGCGACAGTGAAGGAAAGGCGATGTATTTCCAAGTCAGAATGCTGTGTGGCTTGGAGGGATGCTTGTGATTGGTGGCATTCCCATGTGCCCGCTGCCCCATGTCCTTCTGGGTGGCAGAGGTCGCAGGTTTGGAAGGTGCTGTCGAAGGAGCTTTGGTGAGCTGCTGCTGTACCCCCCCCCCCCCCGTGGGGAGGCCATGGCGCAGTGGTATTGTTGCTGGACTAGTAATCCAGACAGCCAGGGTAATATTCTGGGGATTCAGGGTTCGAATCCCTCCGTGGCAGATGCGGATATTTGAATTTTTAAAACTCTGGAATTAAAAGCTCAATGACGACCATGGGCGGGATTCTCCCCTAACCGGCGGGGCAGGGGGTTCCGGCGGGATGGAGTGGCGGGAACCACTCCGGCGTCGGGCCGCCCCAAAGGTGCGGAAGTCTCCACCTTGAGGGGCTAGGCCCGCGCCGGAGCGGTTTCCGCTCCACCGGCTGGCGGGAATGGCCTTTGGCGCCATGCCAGCCGGGGCCGAAAGGTCTTCGCCGGGCGACGCGGGTCCCCGCATGCGCCGGAGCATCAGCGGCTGCTGACGTCATCCCCGCGGATGCGCTGGGGAGGGGGTCTCTTCCGCCTCTGCCATAGTGAAGACCATGGCGAAGGCGGAAGAAAAAGAGTGCCCCCACGGCACAGACCCGCCCGCGGATCGGTGGACCCCGATCGTGGGCCAGGCCACCGTGGGGGCACCCCCCGGGGCCAGATCACCCCGGCCCCCCCCCCCCCCCCACCCGGGACCCCGGAGCCTGCTCGCGCCGCCTTGTCCCGCCGTTCAATAGGTGGTTTAATCCACGCTGGCGGGACAGGCATTCCAGCGGCGGGACTTCGGCCAATCGCGGGCTGGAGAATCGGCGGGGGTGGGCCCGCCGACCGGTGCGGCGTGAATCCCGCCCCCGCCGAATCTCTGGTGGCGGAGACTTCGGGATACGGCGGGGGCGGGATTCACGCCAGCCCCCGACGATTCACCGACCCGGTGGGGGGTCGGAGAATCCCGTCCCTGGAAACCATTGTCGTTTGTCGCCAAAACCCATCTGGTTCATTTATGTCCTTCAGGGAAGGAAATCTGCCGTCCTTACCCAGTCTGGCCTACATGTGACTCCAGACCCAACAGCAATGTGGCGGATTCTTAAAACGCTGTCAGGGTTGGGCATTGAATGCTGGTCACATCGACGCCCATATCCCCATAAGACCATAAGACATAGAAGCAATTTTTTAAAAATCTTGTGGATGGCACATATTGCTGCCACTGCTGAAGGAGCGAAGGCTTCAATTTGTGGAGGGGGGGCACATACTACAGAATGAAATTGTGCAGACTCTTACTCCAACTGATAGTAAATTGTTCCTGGAGCAATATTTCTTCCCGACAATTGGCAATTGTGTTGTGTCAGCTTTCCCATCTCCGCCCTTATAGTTGCAGGATGCAGAGTTGTGACATTGAGAAAATGCAAATTAGTTCGATTTATTTCAGAGTAAAACAATTTGGGATCCATTAATGCGAGACATGATGTATAGCGCATGTACCCTGCTTGCAACAGGTGACTTTGGTCGGTCTGAAGGGGGCTTCCTCATCTCATGTCTGGGTCTGTTGTAACTCATTGACAGAGATTCATCAGTGTGTTTGGTCAATAACTCCACTATTACTGTGTCCATAGAGCCCCTACAGTGCCAGAAGGAGGCCATTCAGCCCATCGAGTCTGCACCGAAACTCCGAACAAGCACCCCACCTAGGCCCTCTCCCCCACCCTATCCCTGTAACCCCATCTCACCTGCACACCGTTGGACACCAAGGGGAAATTGATCATGGCCAATCCACCTAACCTGCACATCTTTGGACTGTGGGAGGAAACCGGAGCACCCGGAGGAAACCCACGCAGACACGGGAGAACGTTCACACTCCGCACAGATAGTCACCCGAGGCTGGAATTGAACCCGGGTCCCTGGCGCTGTGAGGCAGCAGTGCTAACCACTGTGCCACCGTGCCACCCACTCAACATATTTGCCTTCCTCGCTCCATACTTACTGGGTTCAGAATGTGCGAACAGTTCACACATTTATCAGTCACGCCTTAAATTCTCATGGATCAAAAACTATTCCACAACCAAACCTGCTTCCAATGAATGCCCTTTCCCCCACAGTTTAAAAAAAATGTGTTCTCTCATTTATCCTGTCGCTACGTGATGTGGGCAGCAACATCACCTCTGAGTCAGAAAAAAAAGAAAAGAATTGCATTTATATCATACCTTTCATTATCACAGAATATCCCAAAGGTCTCTGTGTGGGTGGGCGTTTGTCTCTGAGTGTGCCTGTCTGTCGGGTGTCTGTCTGAGTGTGTCTGTCTGTGAGTGTGTCTGTCTGGAGTCTGTCTGTCTGTGAGTGTGTCTGTCTGTGAGTGTGTCTGTCTGGAGTCTGTCTGTCTGTGAGTGTGTCTGTCTGTCGGGTGTCTGTCTGTGAGTGTGTCTGTCTGTGAGTGTGTCTGTCTGGAGTCTGTCTGTCTGTGAGTGTGTCTGTCTGTGAGTGTGTCTGTCTGTGAGTGTGTCTGTCTGGAGTCTGTCTGTCTGTGAGTGTGTCTGTCTGTGAGTGTGTCTGTCTGTGAGTGTGTTTGTCTCTGTGAGTGTGTCTGTCTGGAGTGTGTCTGTCTGAAATGTGTCTGTTTGTGATTGTGTCTGTCTGTGAATGTGTCTGTCTGTGAGTGTGTTTGCCTCTGTGAGTGTGTCTGTCTCTGTGAGTGTGTCTGTCTGTGAGTGTGTCTGTCTGTGAGTGTGTCTGTCTGTCGGGTGTCTGTCTGTGAGTGTGTCTGTCTGTGAGTGTGTCTGTCTCTGTGAGTGTGTCTGTCTGTGAGTGTGTCTGTCTGGAGTGTGTCTGTCTCTGTGAGTGTGTCTGTCTCTCTGAGTGTGTCTGTCTGTGAGTGTGTCTGTCTGGAGTGTGTCTGTCTCTGTGAGTGTCTCTGTCTCTGTGAGTGTGTCTGTTTGTGAGTGTGTCTGTCTGTGAGTGTGTCTGTCTGTGAATCTGTCTCTCTATGTGTCTGTCTGGAGTGTGCCTGTCTGTGTGTGTCTTTCTGTGAGTTTGTCTGTGTGTGTGTCTGTCTGTGAGTGTGTCTGTCTCTGTGAGTGTGTCTGTCTGTGAGTGTGTCTGTTTGTGAATGTGTCTCTCTGTGAGTGTATCTGTCTCTGTGAGTGTATCTGTCTCTGTGAGTGTGTCTGTCTGGAGTGTGTGCATCTGGAGTGTGTCTGTCTCTGTGAGTGTGTCTGTCTGTGAGTGTGTCTGTTTGTGATTGTGTCTGTCTGTGAGTGTGTCTGTCTCTGTGAGTGTGTCTGTCTCTGTGAGTGTGTCTGTCTGTGAGTGTGTCTGTCTCTGTGAGTGTGTCTGTCTGTGAGTGTGTCTCTCTGCGAGTGTGTCTGTCTATGAGTGTGTCTGTCTCTGTGAGTGTGTCTGTCTGTGAGTGTGTCTGTTTGTGATTGTGTCTGTCTGTGAGTGTGTCTGTCTCTGTGAGTGTGTCTGTCTGTGAGTGTGTCTGTCTGTGAGTGTGTCTGTTTGTGATTGTGTCTGTCTGTGAGTGTGTCTGTCTCTGTGAGTGTGTCTGTTTGTGATTGTGTCTGTCTGTGAGTGTGTCTGTCTGTGAGTGTGTCTGTTTGTGATTGTGTCTGTCTGTGAGTGTGTCTGTCTCTGTGAGTGTGTCTGTCTGTCGGGTGTCTGTCTGTGAGTGTGTCTGTCTCTGTGAGTGTGTCTGTCTGTCGGGTGTCTGTCTCTGTGAGTGTGTCTGTTTGTGATTGTGTCTGTTTGTGATTGTGTCTGTCTGTGAGTGTGTCTGTCTCTGTGAGTGTGTCTGTCTCTGTGAGTGTGTCTGTCTGTGAGTGTGTCTGTCTGTGAGTGTGTCTGTTTGTGATTGTGTCTGTCTGTGAGTGTGCCTGTCTCTGTGAGTGTGTCTGTCTGTGAGTGTGTCTGTCTGTGAGTGTGTCTGTCTCTGTGAGTGTGTCTGTCTGTGAGTGTGTCTGTTTGTGATTGTGTCTGTCTGTGAGTGTGTCTGTCTCTGTGAGTGTGTCTGTCTGTGAGTGTGTCTGTCTGTGAGTGTGTCTGTCTGGAGTGTGTCTGTCTGTGAGTGTGTCTGTCTGTGAGTGTGTCTGTCTCTGTGAGTGTGTCTGTCTGTGAGTGTGTCTGTTTGTGAATGTGTCTCTCTGTGAGTGTGTCTGTCTCTGTGAGTGTGTCTGTCTGTGAGTGTGTCTGTCTGTGAGTGTGTCTGTCTGTGAGTGTGTCTGTCTGTGAGTGTGTCTGTTTGTGAGTGTGTCTGTCTGTGAGTGTGTCTGTCTGTGAGTGTGTCTGTTTGTGAGTGTGTCTGTCTGTGAGTGTGTCTGTCTCTGTGAGTGTGTCTGCCTGGAGTGTGTCTGTCTGTGAGTGTGTCTGTCTGTGAGTGTGTCTGTCTCTGAGTGTGTCTGTCTGTGAGTGTGTCTGTCTGGAGTGGGTCTGTCTCTGAGTGTGTCTGTCTGTGAGTGTGTCTGTCTCTGTGAGTGTGTCTGTCTGTGAGTGTGTCTGTCTGGAGTGTGTCTGTCTGTGAGTGTGTCTCTCTGTGAGTGTGTCTGTCTGTGAGTGTGTCTGTTTGTGAATGTGTCTCTCTGTGAGTGTGTCTGTCTCTGTGAGTGTGTCTGTCTCTGTGAGCGTGTCTGTCACTGAGTGTGTCTGTCTGTGAGTGTGTCTGTCTGGAGTGTGTCTGTCTGTGAGTGTGTCTGTCTGTGAGTGTGTCTGTCTCTGTGAGTGTGTCTTTCTGTGAGTGTGTCTGTTTGTGAGAGTGTCTCTCTGTGAGTGTGTCTGTCTGTGAGTGTGTCTGTCTCTGTGAGTGTGTCTGTCTGGAGTGTGTCTGTCTGTGAGTGTGTCTGTCTGTGAGTGTGTCTGTCTCTGTGAGTGTGTCTGTCTGTGAGTGTGTCTGTTTGTGAATGTGTCTCTCTGTGAGTGTGTCTGTCTCTGTGAGTGTGTCTGTCTCTGTGAGTGTGTCTGTCTGTGGGTGTGTCTGTTTGTGAGTGTGTCTGTCTGTGAGTGTGTCTGTTTGTGAGTGTGTCTGTCTCTGTGAGTGTGTCTGTCTCTGTGAGTGTGTCTGTTTGTGAATGTGTCTCTCTGTGAGTGTGTCTGTCTGTGAGTGTGCCTGTTTGTGAATGTGTCTCTCTGTGAGTGTGTCTGTCTCTGTGAGTGTGTCTGTCTCTGTGAGTGTGTCTGTCTGTGAGTGTGTCTGTTTGTGAGTGTGTCTGTCTGTGAGTGTGTCTGTTTGTGAATGTGTCTCTCTGTGAGTGTGTCTGTTTGTGAATGTGTCTCTCTGTGAGTGTGTCTGTCTGTGAGTGTGTCTGTCTCTGTGAGTGTGTCTGTTTGTGAATGTGTCTCTCTGTGAGTGTGTCTGTGTCTGTGAGTGTGTCTGTGTCTGTGAGTGTGTCTGTCTCTGCGAGTGTGTCTCTCTGTGAGTGTGTCTGTCTGTGAGTGTGTCTGTCTCTGTGAGTGAGTCTGTCTGTGAGTGTGTCTGTCTGTGAGTGTGTCTGTTTGTGAATGTGTCTCTCTGTGAGTGTTTCTGTTTGTGAATGTGTCTCTCTGTGAGTGTGTCTGTGAGTGTGTCTGTCTGTGAGTGTGTCTGTTTGTGAATGTGTCTCTCTGTGAGTGTGTCTGTCTCTGTGAGTGTGTCTGTTTGTGAATGTGTCTCTCTGTGAGTGTGTCTGTGAGTGTGTCTGTGTCTGTGAGTGTGTCTGTCTCTGTGAGTGTGTCTGTCTGTGAGTGTGTCTGTCTGTGAGTGTGTCTGTCTCTGTGAATGTGTCTGTCTGTGAGTGTGTCTGTCTGTGAGTGTGTCTGTCTGTGAATGTGTCTCTCTGTGAGTGTGTCTGTCTCTGTGAGTGTGTCTGTCTGTGAGTGTGTCTGTTTGTGAATGTGTCTCTCTGTGGGTGTGTCTGTCTCTGTGAGTGTGTCTGTCTCTGTGAGTGTGTCTGTCTGGTGTCTGTCTGTGAGAGTGTGTCTGTCTCTGTAAGTGTGTCTGTCTCTGTGAGTGTGTCTGTTTGTGAATGTGTCTCTCTGTGAGTGTGTCTGTCTCTGTGAGTGTGTCTGTCTGGTGTCTGTCTGTGAGAGTGTGTCTGTCTCTGTAAGTGTGTCTGTCTCTGTGAGTGTGTCTGTCTCTGTGAGTGTGTCTGTCTGGTGTCTGTCTGTGAGAGTGTGTCTGTCTCTGTAAGTGTGTCTGTCTCTGTAAGTGTGTCTGTCTATGAGTGTGTCTGTCGGGACTTGAGGGAAAAGAAACAGAGCACCCAAAGGAAACCCACGCAGACACGGGGAGAACGTGCAGACTCCACACAGACAGTGACCCAAGCCGGCAATTGAACCTGGGACCCTGGCGCTGTGAAACGCCAGTGCTAACCACTGTGCTACTGTGCCGCCCTTACACAGAGACATACACACTCACACAGACGCATGCACCCACAGTGACACAGAGACAGACATATCTACACTGGGATGCCCACAGGCACAGATACCCACACACACTCACATCGACACACTCATTCGCAGACACACTCCTGCGCACACACAGAGGCCCACACCCACAGTCACAGACACACACACACGTGTAGACACAAAGGTTGTGGGTTCAAGTCCCGCTGCTGGCTAATATTCCAATAGAGTACTGCGGGAGAGCTGCACTGTCGCAGGGGCAGTCTGGCAGATGAGGTGTAACAGATCCCGTGGAACTACTTTGAAGACGAGCCGGCGAGTTTTCCCTGCTGTCCTGCCCAATATTTAGTCCCTCACTAACATTATAAACAGATGTTCACATTGCTGTTTGTGGGAGCTTGCTGTGCCCAAACCGGCCGTGTGTTCCCTCCATTACAACAGTGAGCACACCAGCAAAATACTTCACTGGTCGCAAAGTCTTTCTTCTATTTGTCTCTTCTCTTCGCATCTGGTGAGAATTCCTTTTTCTCATTTATGAGGCCCTTGGTCTCAAATTAATGTCACGAGAAGGAATTGCAGGGTAAAAGACGTGACTAACGACTCCTGGTGCCTGCACAGTGTCCACCCTCTGATTAAGGAGACTTAATTACTTACTGGTCAATCTCCAGTGCCGTTTCATGCACAGTTAGGACCCTGTGCCGTGTTTACTGACGGGCAACAACGCCCACATCCTGCCAACAAATACAGGAAGAAATCAGGTCAAGTACACATAAGAGAGTGGAAAATAAATGGACCAGATAGGGGTCAGGCGAAGGAGAGTGGTGGAATGGGGGGGCACGGTGACATGCTGCCCACACGGGGGATGGGGGTGTGGTTGGTGGTGGGGGTGCTTGATTTGGGGTGGAGCGAAGGAATTCTGATGATGGAAGCAAATCCATCCGTTGATTTTGAAACGCAAGACAACGGAGAAGTAACTTTTCGAACACGTCGCAGTGAGTCATAGAATTTACAGTGCAGAAGGAGGCCATTCGGCCCATCGAGTCTGCACCGGCTCTTGGAAAGAGCACCCTACCCAAGGTCAACACCTCCACCCTATCCCCATAACCCAGTAACCCCACCCAACACTAAGGACAATTTTGGACTCTAAGGGCAATTTATCATGGCCAATCCACCTAACCTGCACAACTTTGGACTGTGAGAGAAAACCGGAGCACCCGGAGGAAACCCACGCACACACTGGGAGGATGTGCAGACTCCGCACAGACAGTGACCCAAGCCGGAATCGAACCTGGGACCCTGGAGCTGTGAAGCAATTGTGCTATCCACAATGCTACCATGTAGCACACGGCGAGAATGGTGCACTTCAACTATTTTAACCGTGCAGTGGTATTGGGTACCCGTGACTGGGCAAGAAGGAGCTGGCAGGGTGGTTCGGATGGTGGCACACAACCTCGCTCTTAAGGGCGAAGAGAGGAGAGGGGCGCACGCAAATGGCTTTGGCCATGCTCATCGGGCCTATGGTCCTGGGGGATAGAAATCGCCCCTCAGGATGGAACAGTGCGAGAGAAGGCTGTTCTCCAGGGAGCTCGAGTCTGTGGATAGCTGGTTGCTCTGTCTGTGACACTGGGCTCTTGAGCTTCTTATGAATCAGTCATTTCAGGCCTCAGCCAGAGACAGTCATAGTACTGATAACACAGAAATAGACCATTCGTACCCTTCTGCTCCATGCTGGTGCGGGTGTCCATGTCCCAGGTGAACCTCCTCACACCTCCCTTCATCTCACCCGACCAGCAGATCTTAACTAGCTTCCTCTTAAGTGCATCTAAGTAATTGCCTCCACCACTCCGTGTGGGAACGAGTTCCACATTCCCAACACTCCCTGGGTAAAGATGTTCCTCTTGAATTCCCAATTGGATTTATTCGTGATCATCTTGTATTTATGGTCACGGGTTTGGGTGTCAGCTCCTCCCCACACCTCCCCTCGAAACCCCCCCCCCCCCTGGTTTTAAAGGTAGTGAGAAGAGCCCCGGGCTGCATTTGCGGTTGAAGACTGCTATTCAGAGACACAAGAGAGGCCTCCAGAGCTTGTACCAAAATTGATATTGCCCCTTGCGAGTCGAGGGTGTTGATTGGTCGGTGGGAGGGGGTTAATACAATACAGTACAATACAATTTACAGTGCAGAAGGAGGCCATTTGGCCCATTGAGTCTGCACCAGCCCTTGGGAAGAGCACCACACTTAAGCCCACACCTCCACCCCATACCAATAAACCTGCAGCCCCACCCAACCCCTTTGGATACCAGGGGCAATTTAACAATTTAACAATCCACCTAGCCTGCACGTCTTTGGGTTGAGCTAATGCAGCACGTTTGGGATGGCTTTCGTGGACCTCGATCGGTTTGCCCATGAGGACTCCTGCACTGCCCGTCTTCCAGCTGACCAGTCCCACTGACATTTCGACTCTGCCTAATCTGTGGCGGGCAACGTTTGTGGAATTATTTCCTCCAGCCATTCCCCTTTAAATATGAGGAATGCAGAAATTCTCTTCACAAAATTGACAAAGATTTGCATAATTTTGCACTCACAGATGCAACCCTGCTTTTAAAAAAAAAATACCAGAATAGAAACCCATTAAAATGTTCAGTGAATCTGCAGTGCATTTGACATCAAGTACCTTTGTGATTGACATACACCTTCCCACTTCATGTCTGAGTGCTAAGAGCCAATTTAAAACATTTTTCAAAAACCCTCAGTATCACATTAATAGACAATACAAGCTTTTTCAAAACGTAATCTCGTAGAATGCTATTACAGACCATTACAGAGACTTTTACAGCCCAGATAGAGGCCATTCGGCCAAATTGCTCCGTGCTGGTGTTAACGAGCCTCTTCCCAAATTATTTCCTTTCGCTTTCAGCAATCTGCCGGTCACAGGTTGCCCACCTGAGTTTTCCCCCTCATTTTATTTCAATGATTTGGGCGACAAGGAGGCACAGTGGTTAGCACTGCTGCCTCACCGCGCCAGGGACCCGGGTTCCATTCTGACCTCGGGGGGGACTGTCTGTGCGGAGTCTGCACGTTCTCCCCGTGTCTGCGTGGGTTTCAACCGGCTGCTCCGGTTTCCTCCCATAGTCCAAAGATGTGCAGGTTGGGTGGATTGGTCGTGCTAAATCGCCCCGTAGGGTGGGGTTGGAGGAATAGGGTGGAGGATTGGGTCCAGGTAGGGTGGTCCTTCGAAGGGTCGGTGCAGAATCGATGGGCCGAATGGGCTCCTTCTGCACTGTAGGGATTCTATGAGTTTTTTCATCAGTTTTTCCAATCATGCTGAAAGTGAACATTCAATGCTTCTGATGTTCAACATTTGAGGCAGAATTTGTAACATTAGGTTCAATTTACAGCCCAGAATCAGACCTTCCAGCCCAACTGCTCCACGATGGTGTTCATATTCCATGAGTTTTCTCCTATTCCCTCCTCATCGCATCCTATCAGCATGCACATCTATTCCTGTCCATCTCATGTGATAGTCCACCTTCCCCTTAAATATATTGATAACATTCACCTCACCCACTCTCTGTAGGAGCGAGTTCCACATCCTCACTGTGTTTTGTTCCTTGAATTGTTTTCCAAGATAGCCAAAGTCGTAGGGCGGGATTCCCCAAACCCCCCACCGGGTCGGAGAATCCCCGGGGGGGTGGCGCAAATCCCGCCCCGCCCCCCCGATGTCAGCTGCCGTATTCTCCGGCGCTGTTTCTCGGACGGGGTTTACGCCACGCCGGTCGGGGGCCGTTGGCAGTGGCGCCCCCTGGCAATTCTCCGGGCCCCGACGGGCTGAGCGGCCGTCCGCGTTTGGCCAGTCCCGCCGTCATGGGTTACGTATGGTCCCACACGGCGGGACCTGGCAGGTAGGTCGGCTGGGGCGGTCCTCGGGGGTGCGCAGGGGGATCCGACCCCGGGGGGGGGCGGGGGCCCCCACAGTGGCCTGGCCCATGATCGGGGTCCACCAAACTGCAGGCGGGCCTGTTCCGTGGGGGCACTCCTTCCTTCTGCACCGGCACGGAGAAGTGAACCCCCTGCACATGCGCCAAAACACGCCAGCGGTTCCGCGCATGCGTGAGATCACGTCGGCCCTTTGGCGCATGCACAAACTCGCGCAGACCATTTGGCGCCGGCTGGAGCGGCGCCAACCCCTCTGGCGTTGTAGCCAGCTGGGTTGGCCACTTCCCGACTTAAAATGGAGATCCGCAAAGACTACAGGGAAATTCAGCCAACACAGCAAAAACTAGCAAGTGCAGAAATCCTGTGTATTAGAACTTGCAAAAGCCCAGACAGCACTGAAACTCACAGCCATCTGCATACTAATGAGCGATCCCCGGGAACAATCAAAACATTTAAGGTGAATAAGGCCAAGCCAGACTCCTCGGCGCCAGCAGGAGCCAAGACAAAGGAAGGCCAACGGACACTCAGGGACCGCCCAGCGATCAGGGAACAACTCCAGTATTGGAGAAATCGATCCAAGTGATCGGAACATAATCTAATCACTTGGAACCAGGTACGGGGTCCGCCCCGAACGGCACGAAGCCCCTGGGGACTATAAAATAGAGTCCCCAAGTTCAAGTCGTCCTTCTTGGCAGGGTCACTCAGCAGCGAAACAACCCTTGACAGTGAACTGCCGAAGCTGCCGCAACAACCCGAGTAAGTCTCCAGTCAACGCTCGCTACGAGATAGGCGCTCCGAGCTACCAGTCCCTGCCAGCCTCCAGTCTCCAGTCAACGCTCGCTGCGGGATAGGCGCTCCGAGCTACCAGTCCCTGCCAGCCTCCAGTCTCCAGTCAACGCTCGCTACGAGATAGGCGCTCCGAGCTACCAGTCCGTACCAGCTTCTGAATCCCGCAGACTCAGATTGAACGAAAGGCCATTTGTTCCCCTGACCTGGTGGGTCAGTTCCAAGCTAAGTATAGGCCTTTTAGTGATAGAGAAAGCCTAGTAAGTAGAGTTTTATGCATGAGTAGTGATTTACTGTGTATAATAAATGTGTTTTGATTTGAATCTTACTAATTGGTGTGTCGAGTTATTGATCAGTACTTGAACCTCGTGGCGGTATCATAAAGATACCTGGCGACTCGAGAGCAAAGGTTATAGAAACAGAGCAAATTAAGTAAAGATACAATGGGCAACATTTAAGAGCCAACCAAAAGTTAGCAACAGCGTCGAACAACCCCGAGACAGGTGGGAATTCTTCACCTTGGGGCCCGTTGACGCTGGAGTTGTTGCCGCCCGTTTTCCCGCCGGCGTGGGGACCTAGTCCCCGGACAGGAGAATCCCACCCGTAGTCTTTACAAAGAACATAAAGCTATATGTTTAAACCAAAGCTAGTTTATTTTACACTACTTGAAATGGTTTGCACACTCTACTGAGTAAAAGCTAACAAAATAATAGTATTGAATCTATGTTACAGTAATTAATTATCTCTCTCTGATACATCCAACACTCTAACTCAACCTCACACTATCCTTCTTCATCAACTTCGCCAACAGCTTCTCCCAGAATGCTCAGAGACACAGCCTTTTATAAGACTACTCAGTGATGCCATCTAGTGTTGATATTCATGAACATCATCTCGTTAACCCTTTACTCTCCTTAGATTATACATATCATTACACTCACCACTCTCTGGATAAAGAAGTTTCTCCTGAATTCCCTATTGGAGTGATGAGTGACTATCTTACAAGAATGGTCCCTAGTTTTGCCCCTCCCTGCAAGGGGGAATATCTTCACTATGCCCAAGTGGAATATTATGAAGGTGACATGTTGTATTTTCCGCACAATCCTTTTGGTGCTCAGACAATTGATAGATGCATTTCCCACTGAAGGAAGAACAAGGTCACAGTTGGAGGGACGAGGAGGGATGAGTCACACTAGATAGTCTCACGGCATGGCTCAAGTCTAGTCTCAAGACTAGAAGAAAGTTGACCCCATAATAGAAGGTTGATCCCTTTAATCTGTGAGTGTCTCAAAGAGAGAGTTTGGTGGTTAGCATGGCAATTTAAGGGAATAGAAGAGACTTATATTTATTCAGCAATTTGCACAACCAGTGGACGTCTCAAAGCACATTAGAGTCACTGGGTGGGATTTCTGTCCCTTCCACCGGGGGATCTTCCGGTCCAGTCGGAGGTGACTGGCTGCGGTGCGTTTCCCGCATGGCCGGTGAGCCATTGGTGAGACCGGGAGACCCCACCCGCCGTAGTAATGTGGGAAACGTGCGCACAGCAAGCTCCCGCCAACAGCAATGCCAGATCATCCATTTCAGTGTTGTTGACTCAGGGATGAATATTGGTTTGGATGCGGTGGCGAATTCTCCTGCTCTCCTTGAAAATAATTCCGCGGGAATTCCGCGGGATCTTTTACCTCCATCCAGGCAGTCAGATGGGCCCGCGGTTTAATGCTTCGATTGGAAGAGGAGACCGCGCACAGTGCAGCACTCGCTCAGTAATGCACTGGGAGCGCCAGCCTTGACGTTTTGTGCTCAAGTCCTGGGGTGGGACTTGGACCTCATGATTCAGAGGAGAGAGTGCTACCTGCTGGACCGTTTGGAATAGCCTATTCTGCTTTTCAATCATTCACCTTACAATACCGCCACTTGATCCACCACACAGGAACTCCCAATGCAGCTACTCATTGGCCAACCAAAACCGTTACTTGCTGACAAAAAGAAACATATAAAGAAAATCCTGAAAGGGCAGTGGAAGCAAATTTAAGAGTAATTTTCAAAAATGAGTTGGAAGTAAAATGGTTTGCGTAGTTACAGATAAAGGGCATATGGTGAAAATATCTGTGCTCATTTCAGAGAGCTGGCACAGACACAACGGTCTGAGTGGTCTATTCCTGTGCCAGAACCATTAAAGGAAAGAGAATTTATGGGGAATGGTTGGTTGGATGCATTGCAATAAACCTTCTTGGTCCAGAACTTAATCCAAAATGGCGCAACTGACGAAGCTATATTTAAAAGTTAGTTCACGGGGTTTGGGTGTGACGGGCTCAGTCAATATTTGTTGCCAATCCCTCATTGCCGTCGAGGATTACGAATCCCTAATTCATTGTAACGTAAAGAGCGATATGTGTGTAATGTTATCAAAATTGAATGGAAGAAAGTCAAGGGAATGTGTAACTCTGATGGAAATGTACAGTCAAGACAATTCGAAATGTTCTGTAATGTTTAGTATAGATTTTATGAATAAAGTATATTTTTTTGAAAAAATAAATAAATTCCTGGGTTATCTGTGCAGAGTAATTGGCTGTACTGAGAAAGTGACAATAAAGGTTAAAACCAAAGCCTTCATTTACATTTCTGTAGCTTTCACACCACATTCTCACGGAGACGAACATCTCGGGACTCCCACATCGCACCACTTTGTGATTAATTAGCATTTTTAAATCCTTTTTTTCCCCATCAAAAATACAACAAACTTGAGCCTGTTGGCAGCCAGTCTGCTGTTAATGATCTCGGCAAGGTTCCTTTTTAAAAACAACCCCAGAATGAAATAAAAGTGTTCCCAGCAGAGATCCAAACAGCAACCAAGTATTCAAAGGTTTTGCAATGACAAGTATAAATAAATAAATAAATAATATTTATTGTCACAAGTAGGCTTACATTAACAGTGCAATGAAGTTACTGTGAAAAGCCCCCAGCCGCCACACTCTGGTGCCTGGTCGGGTACACAGAGGAGAATTCAGAATTCTCAGCCGGTACGGGAATTGAACCCACGCTGCTGGCCTCGTTCTGCATCACAAACCAGCTGTCTAGCCCACTAAGTAACAAAGGCGAACAGTGCAGATACATTTAAGGTGGACAAACGCATGGAGTGGTCTAGAGGATTGTGTGGTGGAACAGTTAACTGTTAACCTGAGGCTGGTTTAGCACAGGGCTAAGTCGCTGGCTTTGAAAGCAGACCAAGGCAGGCCAGCAGCACGGTTCAATTCCTGTACCAGCCTCCCTGAACAGGCGCCGGAATGTGGCGACTAGGGGCTTTTCACAGTTACTTCATTTGAAGCCTACTTGTGACAATAAGTGATTTTCATTTTCATTTTCATTTCAACTGTTTATTAATAACACAACTGTGTACATAAACAGGACACAGTCCGGAGCAGATTCACCACTGCACTCTGCTACACCCCCGTGACTCTCTCCATCACAATATGGGTGTCCTGTATCGCCAGTTTTCACCCTTCCAATCCCCAGCACCCTAATCCCACAAACAGTAACACACCACCCGCCGGTTAAATGAATAAATGTGGAGGAAAGGAATTATTATTGCTAAAAAAATAAAACAAACAGCTCAGAAAGTAGCACCGAAAGAAAATAGAAACAGAGGGAAAAGTGAGACTAAAGTTAAATTGCACAACTTTGTAATACATCATTAATGCATTTTAATTATTCCTGGCTGCACAATCCAATTTTGCAATGGTGGTGTGATGTCATCTTTTGTCATGTCCACAGCTGGCATCTCTAGGTGCAGTAAATCTCCATCATAAAACACGTTATGGGAGTGTGCCAAGCAGGGCCACACTGTAATCAAGTAAAGTCTGAACTGTCTTTTACATAAATCAAACTGTGTTGGAATGACTGGCAATTTACAAACCATAAGAGGGAGATTGATGAGCAATGTTCCCCATTTATAACAGGAGAGGGGGGGAAATAGCACTCAACAGGCATGTGAATCTTGATAGGAATATTTAAATTGCAGAGACGCAGTGAAAGAGATGGTTAGTCTCAGACTAGATTTATGATCGAGATTAGGCAACGTCTACCCTCGCCTTCTAGTTTTTGAAACTAATTGTATTTCGTAAAAATATTACTTTCATATCCAATGCTGAAAATATTTCCTTAATAGAATCGTGAGCTTTTGTTTTGCCGCAACGATGGTGCAATTCTCTGTGATGCCAGACTCTCGGGTGCCATGGCACAGGTTGCTGCTGGGTCTGAATTTTACAGGCTGTTGTGTGCACCCTCAGCTAAAAGGAAACGCGTGTGTTGGGGAGGGTGGGAGGCCTGGGGAAGAACAGCTGCCCCCGGGGCCATTTAATGCCTGTTAGCAGACTGGCGACGACACGAGCACCCGTTCAGCGACAGGACTCCCCGCCAGAGCCCGGCAGCTCTCCAGTAGCGGTAGCGCCACAGGGAGCCGTGGCCACCGTCAGTGCTGCACTCGGGGCGTGAGGAAGTGAGCTGGATCTCAACTTAGTAAGGGTGCGGGGTGGCAAGCTTGCAGGCCCTGGGGAAGGGAGGGGGGGGGGGGGGTTCATGGGAGCATAAAATCCCAGCCGAGAAATTGATGGAAAACGTGATGCCCACAACAGGAATGGCAAAGGAGCAAGGTGGCTCACCCGGCGGAATTTCCCTGAACTGCAACCTTCCAAACTGGACCCCTTCCTTCAAAATCACGGAAGAGCCAATGGGATCAGGATCAGACTTCCTTCAGCCGCAGGTGTATCGCCAAATTATAGAATCAGTCCGCACAGAAGGAGGCCATTCTGTGCATCACGTTGGCTCTTTGCCAGGACTATCCAATTAATCCCACTGCCACCCCTCTTACACACAGCCCCGCAAAGTTTGCCTTCTCAAATATTTATCCAATTGCCATTTTCAAAAGTCATCATTGCGTCAACGTCCACTGTCCTTTCAGGCAGCGCATTCCAGATCACGACAATTCACTTCACAAAAAAAAAATCTTCTAATCTCCCCTCTGGTTTCTTTGCCTCCGGGAACAGGGGTAGGCCAGTTGACCCATCAAGCCTGCTCCGCTATTCGATTAGATTGTGGGTGATCACCTACCTCAAAGCCGTTATTCCCACTATCTCCATGTCCCTTGGCCAATCCTTTGGGGTAGAGAATTCCAAAGATTCACCACCCTCTGAGTGAAGAAATTCCTCCTCACCTCTGTCCTAAATGGCCTGGCCCTTATTCTGAGACTGTATCTCCTGGTTCTAGACTCAGCAGCTTGGGAAAATCGTATCCACATCTACATTGTCACACCTTGTAAGGGTTGCTAAGTTTCAATGAGATCACCTCTCATTGGTTGTTTAGCACAGGGCTAAATCGCTGGCTTTGAAAGCAGACCAAGGCAGGCCAGCAGCACGGTTCAATTCACGTACCAGCCTCCCCGAACAGGCGCCGGAATGTGGCGACTAGGGGCTTTTCACAGTAACTTCATTTGAAGCCTACTTGTGACAATAAGCGATTTTCATTTCATTTCATTCTTCGTCACTCCAGAGAAGACAGGCCGGGTCTCCTCAATCGTTCCTCATACACCAATCCTGCCATCTCGTAGATTAGTCATGTCAATCTCTGCTGCACTCCCTCTATGGCACGTATATCCTTCCTTAGATTTGGTGGCCAAAACTGTACACAATGCTCCAGGTGCAGTCTCGCCAAGACTCTAGACAACTGCAGCAAGGCACCCTTATTCCTGTACTTCGATCCTTGCGATGAGGGTCAACATGCAATTTGCCTTCCTAATTTCTCGCTGGATCCATGTGCTAGCTTTTAGTGACTCGTGAACAAGGGTAGCCTTTGGACACCGGCACTCCCCGGCCTACACTACTCAAGAGGAGCCCTGCCTTTCTGTCATTTCGATTAAAGTGGATAACTTCGCACTTATTCACATTATATTCCTTCTGCCATGTTCATGCCCATTCAATTACTCTGTCCAAGTCTCTTGAAGCCTCCTTGTGTCCTCCTCACAACTTAACTCCGCTTACTCACCAGCAAATCTGGAAATATTACAATTGGGCCCCGCACTCAAATACCCAAATCATTCACATTGATTGTCAACAACTGTAGCCCCAGCACCGATTCTTGTGATACCCAGCCCAAGAATGACCCATTTCTCCCCACTCGCTGCTTTCTGCTGTCTGATGTCTCAGTCCACACCAGTATGATTTCCCCAATCCCATGCTCCCCACCCTCACTCGCCCCGTTGTTCTGGGCTAACAAAGATCAGTTATGCACAGAAGTTAACAATTTAAAAAAAAAACTTTGTCTTGTCAAAAATATCTGGCTTTCACAATAAACCAGGTTGTTAATGTGACCATGTTTGTGTAACCACGCCAACCTGTTACACAGTGTCACTGAAAACAATTAAAAACACACCTTCAAAAAAAACACTCCCAAAAAAAAAATGTTGGAGGTTCCAAATAAAAATTCTCATGTGGAGGTTGGAGTGAACCGTTAAACGTTGAAAAACAAACGCAAAACAGATTTTATTCGGGAAAGAAAATAACAGCTCCCATTCAGGAATTCATTTTTGCAACAGTTTTCAAGATCTGTGGTCGATGTTAACGATGGTACCATTGCCATGGAAACAGCTAACGCAATGGCTGACGGTGGTTTGAGTGGTCAGAAAAAAATAAACATAGTTATTTTCGCAGCTGGAAACTTTAATCCGCAGGTCAGAAATGTTTAACACGTCACGTTTTTCGAGAGAGTTTCCAGGTAAATTTGACATGAATTCACAGGAGGACTCATGTAGAATTTACAGTGCAGAAGGAGGCCATTCAGCCCATCGAGTCTGCACCGGCCCTTGAAAAGAGCACCCTACCCAAGCTCACACCTACACCCAGTAACCCCACCCTTTTTAGACACCAAGGGCAATTTAGCAAGGCCAATCCACCTCTTTGGACTGTGGGAGGAAACCGGAGCACCCGGAGGAAACCCACGCAGACACGGGGAGAACGTGCCGACTCCGCACGGACAGCGACCCAAGCCGGGAATCGAACCCGGGACCCTGAAATGAAATGAAAATGAAATGAAATGAAAATCGCTTATTGTCACAAGTAGGCTTCAAATGAAGTTACTGTGAAAAGCCCCTAGTCGCCACATTCCAGCGCCTGTTCGGGGAGGCTGTTACGGGAATTGAACCGTGCTGCTGGCCTGCCTTGGTCTGCTTTCAAAGCCAGCGATTTAGCCCTGTGCTAAACAGCCCCCTGGAGCTGTGAAGCAACAGTGCTAACCACTGTGCTACCGTGCCGCCCTTGAACTGGACATTAAACTATTGTTGTCCCGTTATCGTCTTCCATTGGTCATTTCGGGTGCGACTGAATGGCCTCGACCAGCCCCATTAGGTATCGCGACAAGGCCGCTAAATGTCGCAAGGGGCCTCTCGCACGATTTGCGATGCTTGGAACGCCTTGTGAGATCTAACGCGATCTTGCGAGACGTTGAATTTGTGGGCGAGATCCAGATTTACATTTTTAAGTGGGCCATTAGGCCAATTTAAATATGCTGCCGCCCCATTCGCCTGAGGCCCGGGAACAAACACCCGTGCCTGGGGGACCTCGCCAGTGCACCGTCTGGCAATGGGCCATACAACTGTGGATCGGCCGGAAAGGCACTTCGGGAGGGTGGGGGGGGGGGGGTTCATCCGAGGCCATCAGAGGCCCCAGGTGGTTGCGCTCTGGGCAGGGTGGTATCCTGGCATTCCCACTGCCACTCAGGCACCTTGGCACTGCGAGCACTGACCCTAGGAAGTACAGAAGGATCTCGGTGCGCATCTCCATCGATTCCTGAAGCCAGCACGGCAGGTAGATAAGGTGGTGAAGAAAGCACGTGGGATAAGACCATAAGACATAGGAGTGGAAGTAAGGCCATTCGGCCCATCGAGTCCACTCCACCATTCAATCATGGCTGATTTCAACTCCATTTACCCGCGCTCTCTCCATAGCCCTTAATTCCTCGAGAAATCAAGAATTTATCAACTTCTGTCTTAAAGACACTCAACGTCCCGGCCTCCACCGCCCTCTGTGGCAATGAATTCCACAGACCCACCACTCTCTGGCTGAAGAAATTTCTCCTCATTTCTGTTCTAAAGTGACTCCCTTTTATTCTAAGGCTGTGCCCCCGGGTCCTAGTCTCCCCTGTTAATGGAAACAACTTCCCTACATCCACCCTATCTAAGCCATTCATTATCTTGTAAGTTTCTATTAGATCTCCCCTCAACCTCCTAAACTCCAATGAATATAATCCCAGGATCCTCAGACCTTCATCGTATATTAGGCCTACCATTCCTGGGATCATCCGTGTGAATCTCCGCTGGACCCGCTCCAGTGCCAGTATGTCCTTCCTGAGGTGTGGGGCCCAAAATTGCTCACAGTATTCTAAATGGGGCCTAACTAATGCTTTATAAAGCTTCAGAAGTACATCCCTGCTTTTATATTCCAAGCCTCTTGAGATGAATGACAACATTGCATTTGCTTTCTTAATTACGGACTCAACCTGCAAGTTTACCTTTAGAGAATCCTGGACTAGGACTCCCAAGTCCCTTTGCACTTCAGCATTATGAATTTTGTCACCGTTTAGAAAATAGTCCACGCCTCTATTCTTTTTTCCAAAGTGCAAGACCTCGCACTTGCCCACGTTGAATTTCATCAGCCATTTCTTGGACCACTCTCCTAAACTGTCTAAATCTTTCTGCAGCCTCCCCACCTCCTCCATACTACCTGCCCCTCCACCTATCTTTGTATCATCGGCAAACTTAGCCAGAATGCCCCCAGTCCCGTCATCTAGATCATTAATATATAAAGAGAACAGCTGTGGCCCCAACACTGAACCCTGCGGGACACCACTCGTCACCGGTTGCCATTCCGAAAAAGAACCTTTTATCCCAACTCTCTGCCTTCTGCCTGACAGCCAGTCGTCAATCCATGTTAGTACCTTGCCTCGAATACCATGGGCCCTTATTTTACTCAGCAGTCTCCCGTGAGGCACCTTATCAAAGGCCTTTTGGAAGTCAAGATAGATAACATCCATTGGCTCTCCTTGGTCTAACCTATTTGTTATCTCTTCAAAGAACTCTAACAGGTTTGTCAGGCAAGACCTCCCCTTACTAAATCCATGCTGACTTGTCCTAATCCGACCCTGCACTTCCAAGAATTTAGAAATCTCATCCTTAACAATGGATTCTAGAATCTTGCCAACAACCGAGGTTAGGCTAATTGGCCTATAATTTTCCATCTTTTTCCTTGTTCCCTTCTTGAACAGGGGGGTTACAACAGCGATTTTCCAATCCTCTGGTACTTTCCCTGACTCCAGTGACTTTTGAAACATCATCACCAACGCCTCCACTATTTCTTCAGCTATCTCCTTTAGAACTCTAGGATGTAGCCCATCTGGGCCCGGAGATTTATCAATTTTTAGACCTCTTAGTTTCTCTAGCACTTTCTCCTTTGTGATGGCTACCATATTCAACTCTGTCCCCTGACTCTCCGGAATTGTTGGGATATTACTCATGTCTTCTACTGTGAAGACTGACGCAAAGTACTTATTCAGTTCCTCGGCTATTTCCTTGTCTCCCATCACAAAATTACCAGCGTCATTTTGGAGCGGCCCAATGTCAACTTTTGCCTCCCGTTTGTTTTTAATGTATTTAAAGAAACTTTTACTATCATTCCTAATGTTACTGGCTAGCCTACCTTCATATTTGATCCTCTCTTTCCTTATTTCTCTCTTTGTTATCCTCTGTTTGTTTTTGTAGCCTTCCCAATCTTCTGACTTCCCACTACTCTTTGCCACATGATAGGCTTTCTCTTTTGCTTTGATGCATTCCCTAACTTCCTTTGTCAGCCATGGCTGCCTAATCCCCCCTCTGATAACCTTTCTTTTCTTTGGGATGAACCTCTGTACTGTGTCCTCAATTACTCCCAGAAACTCCTGCCATTGCTGTTCTACTGTCTTTCCCACTAGGCTCTGCTCCCAGTCGATTTTCGTCAGTTCCTCCCTCATGCCCCTGTAGTTACCTTTATTTAACTGTAACACCTTTACTTGCATTTTTTAGGCAATGCATAGAATCTAAGAGCGGGGAGGTGACGTTGGAACGGTATAAAACACTGGTTAGGCCATAGCTGGAGTACGGTGCGCAGTTCTGGTTACTACATTATAAAAAGAAAGTGATTTCACGGGAGGGGTGCAGAGGAGGTTCACCAGGGTGTTACCTGGACTGGTACATTTCAGCTATCAAGAGAGGTTGGATAGGCTGGGGTTGTTTTCCTTGGAGCAGAGAAGGCAGGGGGGGGGGGGGGGGGGGGGGGCCTGATTGAGGTGTGTAAAATTTTGAGGGGCATAGAGAGGGTGGAGAGGAAGGAACTTTTTCCCTGAGTGGAGGGATCAATACCCAGGGGAAATAGATTTAAGGTAAACGGCAGGAAGTTTATCGAGGATTTGAAGAAAAATGTTCCCCCAGAGTGTGGTGGCAATCTGGAATCACTGCCTGAAAGTGTGGTAAAGGCGGGAACCCTCACAACATTTAATAAGTATTTAGATGAGCACTCACTTGAAAGGGCGTAGCATACAAGGCGATGGACCAAGTGCTGGAAAATGGGATTGGAGTAAATAGATGTTTGATGGGCAGTGCGGACCCGGTGAGCCGAAGGTCCTCTTTCCTGCTGTAAAAGCTCGGTGACGCTATGACTCATGCTGTACAGAACGTACCAAGAGAAACTCCTCACTTTGTCTCAGAATTCAAAGAAAAACCCATGGCATAAAGTTCTGCTGAAAACAGATCAATTTTGTTCGTGAAAGGTCAAGTACTTGTTTATTAGTTATCCTGAAATAAGCCCGGGGTCAAATCAAAATACATTTATTGATTGGAAGCAGCGCGAGGAACTCCAAAGGGGCTTTACAGCTGAAGAGATTATCTGTGCATGAAATGGGAACGGTTCGGGCTCTGTACTTCATGTGTGCAATTCACAGATAGCTTATCACAGACAGTGATAGTCCGTGTGAAGCTCCTACATACAAACCTCTTTCAATAATCTTCCGGGAGGGCGAAGTGGAGATTTATTAGAACCATGCTAGGAATGAGAGACTCCAGTCACGTGAAGAGACTGAGAAAAAACTGGAATCGTTCTCCTCAGGAGCGGAGGAAACTATGGAAATGATTCCGATCCCAGACCAGATCCTAACGGCGACTAGGGTACGGCACCAAAACTCCAATGTTTTATTTGAGTTATGTCAGACAGTGAGGAAAGGTTATCTCGCTCCAGGAGGGATTTCATGAAGAAATAGAGAAATGGGGTGGAACTCTCCGCCTCGCAATGCCGCAAACCACCATCGGGCGGAGAATCGGGCGTCTGGCCAAAATCAAGGTCCGCGCTCGGTGCCGATTCTGGCACCGTGCTCTGGTCCCTCCCTGGTGGCGGTAACAAGGTTTGCACCCCGTGTCGGCAAAACCGGTATTTGCATGCATTTAAATGTGATTAGCGGGTTGGATTAACTGCATGCTCCGTCCTAACTCCGCTCCTCAAGGTGGAGATCTCGCGGGTGTGAGCTACGACAGGTATACACCAAACCTGGACTGGGCGCCATGGCTGTGGAGGGGGAGCGGGAGGCAAAAATAAGTGTTGGGCTTTCTTGGGGGAAGGCTGCCTGGGCCGGGGCAGTAGTGGAGAGCGACTTGGTGTCGATCCTTCGGGATCGGGGTGGCCTGGCTCAGACCCCCATAGCTGCAGTTTGTGTTTTAAACCCACCCCTTTGGTGCTGCTTACAGGCTCCTAGCTGCTCACACTGCTGACTGCGCATTGTGTTCTTTGAGTGCTCAGAGAGCCTCTGGTCATCTGGGAGCCCACCCAGGCTGCCCCTCTGGGCACCCTCAGACCCCAGCTGTATCGTCAAGGGGATGGGCGTGGCCAAGCTCAATCAGGGGCCCACCAGGTGTTGCCGCTCCTCAGAAGCGCTGCCCCATTGCAGAGGAAGCAGGGAATCAGCAGAGCCCCCCCCCAACCAGAGACACCGGCACCGTGGCCCTTGGAACGCTCCCTGGTTCTCTGACCCTCTCAGGGCAGAGGCCTCACCAGTGACACCCCCACCCCTCAGGATCACCAGCTGCCTCCCCCTGGTGAGGCTGGCAGCGCTGACTGCCTCTGTCACCACCTCCCAGGCACTGTTCAGGAGAGCAGGCTTGAGTCTGCGGCCCATCCTGGGGAAGAGGGTCTCCCTCCTCTCCTCACTGCCTTGGAGCTGTGGGTCCACCTCGGACTCCCATCCTTGGGGGTCAGGTCTTCTCTGAGCCGTCTTGGCGGCTGCAGTGAGTGTGTAGTAAGTGGAGCGATTAAAATCAGCCCCAGTTGCCAGGCTCTTTGATGCTAATTCCGGTCCCAGCGATTTGAACGCCCGCTGGGCCGGAATTTGCTCGGAATTTGCGTGAGCAAAGTGCTGGCCCATTAGCATGTCCTGAATTGCTCCAGAAATATCACCCCCCTTGGGGGCATGAACTGCACACAAATCAGTCCCAGTATCAACACTTAGTCTCCAAAATGGAGAACTACACCCATGGTTTATTAAAACAAATATTATTATTAACACGGTATTAAAATCTTTAACATCACGCCAGAAAATAACTTACAATGATCCCTTAAGCAATGCTACGGAATACAGTGAATACAATACCCTTAACTGCTATCTTTATTCCCAATTAAATAGCAAGAAAAAAATCTCAGCTCTCAATCCACTATAATGACCAATAGCAAAGAGGAATATTTGCTTTACAGAGATGTTCTTTGACACTGCTTTAAAGACAAGATCTGACTCCTGTCAGACCCATGCAGAAACTCTAGCTGTATGTCTTCAGAAGATGTTTCTCAGCTTGTTTCAGCTCCCCCTTGACCCCAGGCAAGTCTGCACTGCTTCAAAGACTGTTAATCTCTTTTAACTGAACTGCAGAGAGAAAAACTGTTTGACCTCTGGACACAGCTTCATTCAGATCAGAACTCCCCTGACCTGCTTCCTGCAAAATGCCTGATGCCGTATCTCCACCCAGCAACGACATCATCTCGCCAAGCTGAAATCTAATTAACTCCACAGGGAATCCCCTTAATCAAAACAACATTCCATTAGCCCCAACTTTGTACGATGGTTTACTCGACGGCTCCCAACCTTTCAAACCAGGATTCTTTAAAAGCGTGACTGCAGCAGTCACACACACTAACCCAGGTTTTTAACCCTTACTGCACCAAATACCGATAATACAACACATCTGAAATCCCTACATTCAACACAAAATACAAACTGAAAATGCTGGAAAAACTCAGCAGGTCTGGCAACATCTGTGGAGAGAGAAACCGAGTTAACATTTCAGGTTCAATATGACTCTTCTCTGGAACGAGAGAGTTAGAGATGTGGAAGTTGCAGCAAGAGGTAGGCGTGGGTCAAGTGGAGCAAAAGGGGGGGGGGCGGCATGTGGCACAGTGGTTAGCACTGCTGCCTCACGGCGCCGAGCTCCCAGGTTCGATCCCGGTTCTGGGCCACTGTCCCGTGTGGAGTTTGCACATTCTCCCCACGTTTGCATGGGTTTTGCCCCCACAACCAGAGTAGGTGGATTGGCCACGCTAAATTGCCCCTTAATTGGAAAAAAAAATAATTGGGTACTCTAAATTTATTTTAAAAAGTGGAGCAAAGGGAAGGTCAGGGATGGGGTCGTGGTGGGGAGGCATTAAATAACAAAGGTGCCGAAGAATCATAGAATCCCTACAGTGTAGGGGGAGGCCATTCAGCCCATCGGGTCTGCACCGACCATTTGTAAGAGCACCCCACCTCGTCTCACTACCCCCACCCTATCCACGGAACCGCGCCTAACCTTTTTGGACACTAAGGGCAATTTATCATGGCCAATCCACCTAACCTGCACATCTTTGGACTGTGGGAGGAAACCGGAGCACCCGGAGGAAACCCACACAGACACGGGGCGAACGTGCAAACTCCGCACAGACAGTGCCCCAAGGTCAGATTCGAACCCGGGTCCCTGACGCTGTGAGGCAGCAGTGCTAACCACTGTGCCATTGTGCCGTGCAGCCCATGGAACATAAGGCAAAGGGGGTGGTAATGGTAGCAATAAAGGAACAAAGCACTGGTTCAGAGTAAGTGTTAATAGCAGAACAAAGGTCAGCACTGTCTGAAAGCAAAAAGCTGGAAGAACAAGATACAGACTGCAGCCAGTTAAAATGGCTAACTCCCGATTTAGAATGGCTAACCCCGATTTAAAATGGCGAATGGAAAAGGCTGATGGGAAAATCAGCCAACAGGACTAAAACAAGCAGCTGTAGGTAAAACTGTGTATTCGCCTCTAGGAAGGCCAGACAAGATCGATACCTGCAGCCATCAGCACAACAAAACACCAGCCATCTGAATATTAATGAGCAATCCCCGGGAACAATGTGCAACATTTTAGACACAAAGCCAACCCAGACTTTTCGGCGCCAACAGGAGCCTACACAAAGGGAGGTGAACGATCACCCCAAGACTGCCCATCGATCAAGGAATCACTCCAGCATTGGAGAATATCGAACCAAGTGATTGGGACAAAGTCCAATCACTTGGAACCAGGTACAGGGTCCGCCCCGAAAGGCGGGAAGCCCCTGGGGACTATAAGTATCGAGTCCAAGTTCAAATCGACTCTTCTTCTCTCTGCCACCCTTCTGCAACCCCTTCTGCTGACCTTCTGCAACAGCCGCTCAAATCGTAAGTCTTACTTCAACGCTCGCTACGAGATAGGCGCTCCTAGCTATCGATCTGTACCAGCTTCGAATCCCGCAGGCTCAGAATCCAAACGAAAGGCCATTCGTTTCCCTGACCTGGTGGGCCATTTCCAAAGTTAAGTATTGGCCTGTTAGTTGTAGGAAGTAGCTTAGACGTAGAATTTATGCATGAGTATTGATTACTGTATATAATAAATGTGCGTTGATTTAACTCTTACTAAGCGGTGTGTTGGATTATTGATCATTACGCGGACTTGAACCACGTGGCGGTATCAGAAAGATACCTGGCGACTCAAGAGCAAAGGTGATAGAACAGAGCAATTAAACTAAGGCTAAAGTTAGCAGCAACAAGACTGACACCAGGGGAGAAAATACAAAAGACATGACAGAGTTCATATTATGAAGTTGCTGAACTCAATGTTGAGACCAGAAGGTTGTAAAATGCCTTATCGGAAGATAATGTGCTGATTCTCAGCTTGCGAAAATCATGAGGGATTTTGATAGATTAAATAAGGTGAAACGGGCAGCACAGCGTCGCAGTGGTTAGCACTGCTGCCTCACGGTGGCGAGATCCCAGGTTCGATCCCGGCCCCGGGACACTGTCCGTGTGGAGTTTGCACATTCTCCCCATGTCTGCGTGGGTTCCGCCCCCACAACCCAAAGATGTGCGGGTTAGGTGGATTGGCCACGCTAAATTGCCCCTTAATTGGAAAAAAAAGAATTGGGTACTCTAAATTATTATTATTTTTTTTTAAGGTGAAGCTGTTCCCAATGGCAGGGGGGTCAAATAGAACCTGAGGTGGGAAAAGGGTGGTGGAGATTACCAAGTGAGTTGTGATTTGGAATGTACTGCCTGAAAGGGCGATGGAAGCAGGTTCAATAATAACTTTCAAGAGGATAAATAATAGAAGGGAAAATCTTTGCAGGGCTGTGGGGTAAACGATCAGGGAGAAACAGAACTGGTTGGATAGCTCTGTCAAGGAACTAACAGAGACATGACAGGATGAATGGCCTCCTTCTGTCCTGTGTGATTCTACAACAGTATTTCCCCTTCTTAAAAAGAGGATACATCAGCACATTATAAAGAATTCTTCGAATTATACAAGGGTATAATTATACAGTTGCTTCACAGCTCCAGGGTCCCAGGTTCGTTTCCCGGCTTGGGTCACTGTCTGTGCGGAGTCTGCACATCCTCCCCGTGTGTGCGTGGGTTTCCTCCGGGTGCCCCGGTTTCCTCCCACAGTCCAAAGATGTGCAGGTTAGATGAATTGGCCATGATAAATTGTCCCTTAGTGACCAAAATTGCCCTTAGTGTTGGGTGGGGTTACTGGGTTATGGGGATAGGGTGGAGGTTTTGACCTTGGGTAGGGTTTTCTTTCCAAGAGCCGGTGCAGACTCCATGGGCCGAATGGCCTCCTTCTGCACTGTAAATTCTTTATTCTATATTCTATAAGGGTAAATCTCGGCTTGCTTTTTTGAAGCTGTTCAAACATTAATATCAGTGATTATTACAGTCTGCGAGTTATCCAGAATGGGAAATACTTGGAGATGTTCCACACGTGGCGCGTTAAAAGACAAACAGGGGCCAGGGTTTTCTGCTCCTGTTCGCGTCCGGCGGGATCGACAACGGCACAGCGGGCGAGGAAATTAATGCGAGAAGGTCAAAGTCACGACGGCAGGAAAGCATCGCAGGTTGCGCCGTTCCAGGGTAGCGCCAGCTTCATTCTGGGCGTGCAGCTGGGTGAAAACTGTTTCCCGGTCTGCTAGCGGTGTGCCTTTGAAAGTGGCAGCTGGATCATCGAGTTGCGAATATGATGGCGGGGCGGGTGATTCAGGGGCTGCCCGCCAGCGATACGCCGTGGAACCCGCCACTGCAATACTTTTTTTCTAAGTTCCAGCCGATACGGTGGTGAAAGCTGCCGCTACTGTCAATGGCGTCAAGGCCACTTTGACCCGACACAGGCCTCTGCCGAGATCGGAGAAAATCTCGCCGGGGGTTCGAAAATAAAGGGAATGTCAATATTGGTCCAGGTAACCATTAACATTCTAGAACGCAGCGATTAAAGCTGCAAGTTATTCCACTGGACATGGGTGGCAATAAGCAAACCCAGCAGTTTAAATCGGTTCTTAAAAGGGCAGCATTAAGTGATTGGGATTCACAGATGCCAATCTTCAGGCACCATTGTGAATGTTTTATTTCTCTGGGAGAATGATGAAGTAGGTTTTTAATTAATTTGCCTCCGGAGACTCCATTTACCTTCATACTCCAGTAAGAGCTACTCAGAGCTGAGCATTAACCCCAGTCAGCGGCCACGAGGCCACTTCATCCATCAAACAAATGCGTTCTGATCATAAAATGATGTGAGTTTTTTCAGCGAGCACTTCATTAAAATAGTAAGGCGTCCATTATGTTAAAATCTGGCTTGCAAAACATAAATTAAAATACTCCCTGAACATCATCACTCTCCTCCCATGCACCGTGATTCACTGACAAAAAATACTATTTCCTGACTAACAAAGCAGCAAGCCCCAGCCAATTGCGCTCGCTGACCTGCATGAGCGTCTCATCTGGCAACTCCTCGATCTCAAAATTCTCATCTTTGTTTTCCAATCCCTCCTCGCTCCTCCCGGTCTCTGAATCCTCCTCCCGCCCCACATCCCTCAGCGACTCTCTGCTCTTTCGGCTCTGACCTCTCCAATTCAGACCACTCCACCATTGGCGACTGTGGCTTGACGTGGCCCTGGACCCTGAGCTCTGGAATCCCCTCCCCGAAGCTCCCCGCCGCGCTCTCTTCACGCAAGGCAATCCTGCAGTCTCCCTCTGGCAAAAACATTTTGGCCACCTGTTCTCATGTTTCCTTATGTGGCTCAGTGCCAAATTCGGTTTGATAAGGTTTCTGTGAAGCCCAGGAGGAGATTTTACCACGTTAAAGGTGCAATATAAATGCAACTTTTTCCAAATTGCAACTTTTAACAGATACCAAATGAGGGATGACACAGACATTGCTCAGGGAACTGAACTGGACTAGCCACAACGGAATTGTGGCTGCAACAGCAGGTCAGAGACTCAAAATCTCGTGGTAACTAACTCACCTCCTGAACTCCACAATGCCTGTCTGCCATCTCTACAAAGCACAAGTCACGAATGCGATGCAATAGTCTCCACTTGCCTGGATGAGTGCAGCTCCAACAACAAGTAGTTCAACACCATTCAGGCCAAAACGAACGAGCTCGCTTGATTAACTCCCCTTCCACAAGCATTCACTCCCTCCACCACCGACACACAGTAGCAGCCGTGTGTACCATCTACAAGATGCACTGCAGCAACTCACCCTGAGACACCATCTTCTAAACCCATGACCGCTAACATCTAGAAGGACTAGAGTGGTAGACACACCACCTGTAAGTTCCCTCCAAGCCGCTCACCTTTCTGACTTGGAAATATATCACTGCTGCTTCACTGTCGTTAGGTCAAAATCCAGGAACTCCCTCACTAATAGCACAGTGGGTGTACCTTCACTTCATGGACTGCAGCGGTTTGAGGAGGCAGCTCACCACCACTGTCTCAAAATGCTGGCCCAGCCAAAGCTGCCCACATCCCATGGATGAGTAAAAATATATCAGCTGCCCATTTCTTATATAGTAGAAAATTTTCCCTTTGAAATTTGGTATTCTGGTGTCTATCCTGATGAGTGCAAGAAGAAAAGCTTCAACAGCATGTCTCTTTTTCCAGCAATAATACAGATCGATTATAAATATAAAATAAGAATCAGCTACGTTAACTTAAAAGTATATCAAGTACAGCAATTAAATCTGACATTTCCTGTCATTTCAAATCCATTGGTCAATCTCGTCTAATAAGTAATCTTGTAAGTAGATGGTTATTATCACTAGTTTCTTTGCATCATGGAAGCTAATAACATATCTTAGACGTCCTGTTGGTTTTACTGTATTCTTCTTTGAATCAGAACAGTCTGACAAAGTCAATTAAGATCAGACAGTGAATCATCCCATCATAATGTGAAAATAACGTAACATTTCACTGCACTATTTTAATTTAAAAAACAAAATTACAGCAAAGCCCAGACAAATTGAAAAATAATATTTTGCAGCTGGGAAGTTGCAACCGCCAAAAATAAAAGATGAAACTATGACGATGTGGGATATGCCGGAACTGAGAGGTGATAGCTGCCAGGAGTGACTGAACAGGAGGGGAGATGGTGTAATGGCAACGTAGCCTTGTGCCCAGGCTGATGCTCTGGGGGCATGGGTGAATGTCCTGACATGGCAGCTGGCGGAATGTCAATTCAATAAATCTGAATACCATAAAATCATAGGATCCCTACAGTGCAGAAGGAGGCCATTTGGCCCATCGAGTCTGCAGCGGATATAAAGCTAGCCTCTGTAATGGTGACCTTGACAATTATTACGAATGTGGCAACAACACATTTGGTTCAGTTAGGCCCTTCCGGGAAGGAAATCTGCCATCCTTACCCGGTCTGGCCCACACATGATTCCAGACCCACAGCAATGTGGTTGACTCTTACCTGCCTCTGTGTAATGGCCAGCAAGGCAGTCAGCTCAAAGGCAGTTAGGTATTGGCTACAAATGCTGGCCCAGCCCACAAAAAGAATAAAAAACTCACTGTGGCTGTTACGTTCCCCTCGGGATCAACGCATTTCTCCTGAATTCCTATTGGATGTGCCACTGACAACCTGGTATCTACCATCAGCTCCTGCGACAGCACCTTGAACCCCCCCCCCACCCTCCCGTTGCCTCGATCTCTCGCCACAGCCACACAGAAGCAGACGTCCGATGCACTTGATTTTTAACCGCCGGGACACTGCTCCGAGCAAACCCTGGAGAAAAATCATTGGGAAATTAACACATAAAGCCTGTTTAACGCCCCCATTTTCCTCAAACACACTTGTTTATTAACTATCAAAGAGTTGGAGTTGGAGGTAAAAACTCTGCTTGACCGATGGTTGAGGATCATCTCATCGAAAAGCCAACCACTTTCCAAATGCGCAGGCGGGGCGGCGCGTGGGAGGGCTAATTAGGCAGCCAATGGAAGGAGCGAGGAGAGGGGGCATTCGGAGGGCACTAGCCATGTGAGGAAACCTCCAGAGTTGGAAACCCCTGACAAGGGGTTCCCGTACCAGCCTCCCCGAACAGGTGCCGGAATGTGGCGATGAAGTTACTTTTCACAGTAACTTCATTTGAAGCCTACTTGTGACAATAAGCGATTTTCATTTCATTTCACAAGGGATGATTTCACGAGTTGCTGCCTGTTCTGTGAAGCCTTGCCCATGATGGGAGCATGGCTGCGGTCCACATTGCCCACAGTTTCCCAATCTTTAAAATAAAACGATGTAAAGACAGTCGGCAAATGTCCAACATGTGCTCCAGGTGGCGACCAGGAAATGATAATTCACCACCTGGGTGCACACAACCGATCAAGAAATGTTATTAGAAAGTTCAGAGACATCATTGTCATCACGAACAATACCATTAATTCTCTACGTCATTCACCCCTATTGTTTCCAGAGGAAAGAAAGTGACTTATATAATACAATAATACTGAGATTAAAAGCACAATTTGCTCTTTCAGTAGCACACTCCCATACACGGATAGTGTCCCTTCTATTCGGCAGGGCACGATAAGTGATTATTTTTACGATTTATTTTCTGGCAGTGCAGTAACACACTGCATCCTGATTTCAGTCGAGATTGGGTAATTATTCTGGGGAGGATGTTCCACTCCAATTTGCACAGACTGCGTACACAAGGTGAAACTCGGCAAGACCATGAGGGGAGAAAGGAACAGAAAGCTGTTAGGGCCGAGGCGAAAATGGGTGGAAGGCTGCTCGTGTGGAGCATCAACAGCAGCAGGGACCCGACGGGCCGAATCGCCAGAGTAGACTTTGGAATATTGGAGTTAGAGGCGGGATTTTCCGATACCCCGCCGGGTCGGACAGGCCCCCACAGTGGCCTGGCCCGCGATCGGGGCCCACCAATCTGCGGGCGGGCCTGTTCGCTGGGGGCACTCCTTCCTTCCGCATCGGCCCCTGTAGGGCTTCGCCGTGGCCGGCGTGTAGAAGAGAACCCCCTGCGCTTGCGCCAAAATACGCCGGCCCGTCTGCCGCATGCGCGAGATCACGCCGGCCCTTCGGCGCATGCGCGGGCTTGCGCAGTCCCTTCAGCACCGGCTGTAGCGGCGCCAACCCCTCCGGCATCCACCTAGCCCCCGGAAGTGCAGAGAATTCCGCAGTTCCGGGGGCTGTTGACGCCGGAGTGGTTGGCGCCGGTTCTCCCGCTGGCCGGCACGGGGACTTAGTCCCCAGAAGGGAGAATCCTGCTGCTGGTCTTTGTGGTGAATCGGGATCTTTTCATGGACCTTTCACAAACTTTCGTTGACCAGACATGGGTACAAAATGCTCACTTGTGCAGAAGGGGCAGAGCAGAGTGAGACGCAATACCAGGTGGAAACTAAGTGAGAGTGAATCTGCCGCTCATTTTACTTATGCCCTGTTTACAGTGGGCAGTGTGCTTGGCACGGAGATACAAGAGGGCTGGAGTTTTACTCTGGAGGCATCTATCAGCAGTGCCCCCCCCCCCCCCCCCCCCACCCCGATCTTCGGCACCACCTCGGAGGAGGCCACGGATGAAGCGTCACACTATCACCCGCACCACCCACCTTCGCAGAGGCACACAACTCCGTGGGCAAACGTAGCAGACAGTCTTCCGGTTCACTATCTAGTGAGCACCACTCTGGTGAGCTTCTGATGCGTTTCAGGTGGAGGCAGGAACGTCCCAGGGATCGGCAGTCGGAGGTCCGCTGGATCCCAGGACTGAACTGTGCTCCGACCAGATGCCGCGCCTCGGGGCACAGTTTCCCTTTGCTGCTGGAGCCACAGTCCTGTGACTATAAGGCCAAATCTCCTGTCACAGGAGATGCTGTTGGCCATGTGTGGCACCCAGGCTCATACTGGAAGGGTGGCGTCCGCAGTGGAAAGCCTGGGGAAAGAGGTCCGATCCATGGTTCAGTCCCTGAGGACCATGGCTGAAGGCAACTGCAAGGTGCAGACAATGGTGGGCTTCCAGGACTGGCAGCGCCAAGATGATTTTGAGACTTCTAGAGCTGAGACCAGCTGCTCCTCCATCTCATGGAGCAACCCAGGGGCCCATAAACACCCGTGGGGAGGAGGATCCACTGCAGCACATCCTGGCGCCTTTCACCCAGTGACCAGCCAATCTGGATCCCCCATCCCGAGACTGGCACCACTCAGGCGCACTGGGCAGAACCGGGTGCCGTGGCAACACCAGTGCTACCCGAAAGTAGGTCGGCCCCTTCAGGACCCGGCCCTCCAGGGGAGTCAGGAGCACCTCAGGAAACAGGACACGGTAGGCAGCAAGGCCGCCTCCACCTCTGCTGTGCATCCTGGGTAGATATATTGGGAGGGTTCGCAAGTGTGAGGAATTGCAGTGACACAGCGTGGGCCTGGGTGAGGTTAGGCACAGGTAGTTCAGCATCATTATCGTATGTGCACATGTTACTGAATTAAATCTTGTTCTTCATCACCTTTTAATGCTTCACATTCTTTAACCCTCTTCCCAGTGGGATAGCGTTTTTCCCATCGGGACACAGTTCTCCCCACTGACCCTCACCGTCAGGCAGATGGTTAGACCCTCTCATTTTGGAGGGGGTGGGGGTGGAATCTGGTGGTGTTGAGCTGTTGGACGACACATGCCCGTCTGCAACATGAAGCGGGAGGCAATGAGGATGGCCCTCGCCCTCCTGCCTACGCCCTCGCCCTGCCTGGCCCCCATCTTCCACATCCCCACCGGCCTCTTCCTCAACTCCCTCCAGAATGTTCTCCTCTTCAGAGGACACATGTTGCTCCTCTAGGTGCTCCTCACAAACTTTGTCACCCCACTGAAGAGGCAGCTTCTGTAGGGCACGGTAGACCACTGTGAGGCGGGAGACCCTCCGGGGGCTGCACCGGAGGTCCCCACCTGACTTGCTGAGGCAGTGGAAGCGAACCTTCCGGAGGCTGAGGCACCACTCTATTGCAGATCAGGTGCCGCTGTGAGCTCGTTGTACCGGGCACCTCAGGAGATATTGCTTGTCCCCTACAAGCCATCCCTGCCGTCTGGGGTAACCCACAAAAATGCCCGGGATCCGCGATTGCCCGAGAAAGTAACTTTCATGCACGCTCCCTGGAAAACGTGAACTCATGTGAATGAATTCCATCTGGTGGTGACACACCTGCTGGAGATTGAGGAAATGGAATCCCTTCCTGCTCATGAAGAGGGCGCCCTGATGCCACCGGGCATTAGGGCGACATGGGCGCAGTCGCTCGCCCCCTGCTATGGTGCTGAATTCCCTAGCCCTCTTGTCTTGCTGGGCCTGGTCCAGGTCGAAATAACAAAGTCCAAAGACCTTGCAGAGAATGCATCCGGAATTCACGGATACACAATTGGGCAAATCCCTGAGAGGTGCCGCACAGGTCGCCCATGGCTCCCGAGCACGTCTCCGTTGTGTAAAATTTGAGGCCTTCTGTGTCCTGCATGGCCACATGGGGGAGGGGGGGGGACGGACCGGGAGCGTGGTGGGCCCAGAGCTCTAACTGCTGCTGGGGGCCCAGCGTAAATGCCATCTTCAGCAATCGCTTGGCAGCCTCAGTAACTCCGAGGGGCAGGGAGACCTGCCCAGTGCTGCTGAAGCGCTCGCTTTCTAGAATCGTCTCCTTCATTTTCTTGGCACATTCCTTGGGGGCTTGCCTCGCGGGTGAGAAAGATTTCCCATGATTTTGCACAAGAGCGTTCCCTCATCACCCGCAATGGGAAATGCCATTCCAAATCAGCACCCACCCATTTGCAAACATACCGGGGCTTGTGTCGCAGGCATTGACGTGAACTGTACTCAGAGTTACCAATGGGCTTGCCTGTTGTGTGCAGGCAGGCAAGGATCAGCCTGGGCAGGCTGGGTTGCTACTGGAGTAAATAACAGCCAAAGACACCGTCCCTTCTGCCCTGGCCGCTCACTTCAGCAGTAAAACACAAGGTTGACGATGGGACGGAGTTTATCCTACGTCCCTCTCCCCACTCAAAAGCACATGTAACTAAAAAAACTCCTTCACATCATCCCTGTTTAATTCGCCATGGCTGTAACACGTCTCACGGTATCAGTCATGTTGATAATCTGCGGCTCCGAAGTTGTGGTTAAACTGCAGATGCATCCATTCAGGAATAGCTCGCCCTGCTGAGATTGGACAGCGGGTTATAGACATGTCTGACACATGGTTAAGAATGACAAAACCTATCGGCTTCTGGGCTTTGTTCTTTAAGCCCATGTCAGAGATGCTCCATGTGGAGTTAGACCCGTGTCCACTGGTGCCCATATATGGGGTGTTGGATTCGCCGCTGATTCAGTCTGGGGTAAAGGCGGATGTTGTCGCCTTTGCCTCGCTGATAGCCCGGAGGCGAATATTGCTCGGTTGGAGGTCTCCCGCTCCGCCCAGTGCCTCTGCTTGGCTGGGTGACCCAATGGGGGGCACGGTAGCATAGCGGATAGCACAGTTGCTTCACAGCTCCAGGGTCCCAGGTTCGATTCCCGGCTTGGGTCACTGTCTGTGCGGAGTCTGCACGTTCTCCCCGTGTGTGCATGGGTTTCCTCCGGGTGCTCCGGTTTCCTCCCACAGTCCAAAGATGTGCAGGTTAGGTGGATTGGCCATGATAAATTGCCCCTTAGTGCTTTGTATTTTTCTCGTTTTGCTCTGGTTGGTATTGATTGTTATGAAGAAAAATAATAAACATATATCTTTAAAAAAAGCTTTTTAAAACTGCCACAAGCTCATCAGAGGTACCTGTCAAAACTATCAAAGGGACCAGTAAAACTATCAAATGCACCTGTCAAAGGGAGCTGCCAAGAGTGTTGAGGCATTTAAAAGTGCTGCCCTTTAAATATTTGGGAAAGAAAATGCTGGAGTGTTGACAGCTGACTGCTTGCTAAATTGACATAAACCTTTGGGTTTCCACTACTGGATTAGAGCTGTATGACTGATTTTACCACGATCCATTATCACAGGAGAGTGCCTGAAATTCCAGTTTGATTCTCAGCAACAAGTGGTTATGGATTCATTGAAGTAGGACTATGAATTCTAATGCTTGTTGTTATAAGAGATATGGGCAGCAGGGTAGCATAGTGGTTGGCACAATTGCTTCACAGCTCCAGGGTCCCAGGTTTGATTCCCCGCTGGGTCACTGTCTGTGCGGAGTCTGCACGTTCTCCCCGTGTGTGCGTGGGTTTCCTCCGGGTGCTCCGGTTTCCTCCCACAGTCCAAAGGTGTGCGGGTTAGGTGGATTGGCCATGATAAATTGCTCTTAATGTCCAAAAAAGGTTAAGTGGGAGTTACTGGGTTATGGTGATAGGGTGGATACATAGGCTTGAGGAGGGAAGGGTCGGTGCAGACTCAATGGGCCGAATGGCCTCCTTCTGCACTGTAAATTCTATGATTCTATATGTTATATGTTTGTTGTTATAAGGCTTTATTTAGTTGAAGGAATGTAGCAAATGCGCTTTTTATGAATAAAATAACAAAATTGTTTCCCATAAAGCTTCAAACAAGTTCTTGGTGTCAATAGCTGCGTGGCACTGGCCAAAGCCAAACTCGAGTCTCTGGAATGTTAGGGGGCACAATTGTTTTCTGCTTCAGGGATCCGCAAAGCTAACAGGCACCCTTCTAACTCAGGCTGCATTATTCCGAGATCTCAATGCTGTTGTGTCTTTACACTTACGACTCCTGTTTGGCCACTCCAGAGTTTTGCCACACCAGCCCTCCCAGACTGGGTGCAGCGTTACCTTCTCTTCCGCGATCTCATCCATCCATCCATCCAATTAGGCCCGCTTGCTTGGCTCTTATCACCCCCCACCCTGTGTGGCCCGCAGCCGCCCCGTACCCCCCATGCCACAGATATCAGACTAACACAGCCCCCTAAGAACTTTTAAACACAGACAGCAGACCTCAGGACCATCCACACCACCTGCGACCCCCATCCCGGAACCCCCCCCCCCCGACACCCACTGAGCCGCCTGCCTGCCACTCAGACACGCCTGAGCTCCTTCCCCTGTCCTCTCTCGGAGTTGGCCAGAGGGCTCTGTCCCCTTGGACTCCCTGGTGGTCAGTGGAGACAGTGATGTTCACCTCCTCCCTCCCGCTCAGGGGTCATGGCGCCGGGTTCCAGTTTTTGAAAAGCAGTAGTAATTCCCGTCAGCGTGACGTCACGCCTGGTGGGCAGGAAGATTCAATGAGGCCGGAAGATGTCACGTTGACCACGCTAAGTATATTATAATGGATTGAAATTCATGCAAATCAGATTCGCACCATTCCTGGGCGTGAACCTGATCGTGTTATTGGGGCGCGCCCGGGAGATCGTACTCCGAAACCTCACCACGAAAGTCTCATTTTGGGCCTCTCGCGGGATTTAGCGGCCATCATGGGGCCTTGTGGCCAAGGCGGCTGCTGAATCCCACCCCTAGAGTTTTACAGCACTGAAAGAGGCTCTTCAGCCCATCGTGTCTGTGCCGGCCATCCATCACCTATCCATTCCAGTCCCATTTCCCAGCACTCGGTCCGGAGATTTGTCTGCTATGGTGTTTCAAATGTTCATCTAAATGCTTCTTAAATGTTGTCAGGGTTCCCGCCTCCATCACCCTTTCAGGCAGCGAGTTCCAGATTCCCGCCACCCTCTGGGGGAAAAGGTTTTCCTCAAATCCCCCCGAAATCTCCTGCCCCTTACCTTAAATTTATGCCCACTGTTTATTTATTTATTTAGATTTTTAAAAAAAATAAATTAAAGTACCCAGTTCCTTTTCCCCCCCAATTAAGAGGCAATTTAGCGTGGCCAATCCACCTACCCTGCACATCTTTGGGTTGTGGGGATGAGACCTACGCAAACACGGGGAGAATGTGCAAACTCCACACGGACAGTGACCCAGAGCCGGGATCGAACCTGCGAACTTGGCGCCGCGAGGCAGCAGTGCTAACCACTGCGCCGCCGTCGCCCCCTATTGGCCGCTATACAGGGGGGAAATGTTTCTTTCCAACTACCCTATCTTTGTCCCTCATAATTTTAAACACCTCAGCCAGGTCCCCCCCTGAGTCTTCCCTAGTCACAGTGGGTGTGACAGCCGCCTGTGGGAAACCTGAACTCAGCTAGGACCTTTGATCTCTGCCGAATTCAGCCCAACCACATTTTGTCTGGAGTGAGGACCTTATCTCACAATGCGAGAGTTACAAATCTTTAGAGAGGAAGAAAGTGCTATTGAAGGACAGATAAGTTCTGTCGAACGGTCAAACAGTCAAGTTATTTAAAAGGCCAACCCTTAAAAAATTTAAAAAGGTGTGTGTGTGGGTGTGTGTGTGTGTGGGTGGTGTGGTGTGGTGTGCGTGTGTGGTGCGTGTGTCTGTGTGGTGTGGTGTGCGTGTGTGGTGTGTGTGTTGTGTGGTGTGAGTGTGTGGTGTGGTGTGCGTGTGTGGTGTGTGTGTGGTGTGGTGTACGTGTGCATGTGTGGGTGGTGTGGTGTGGTGTGCGTGTGTGGTGCGTGTGTCTGTGTGGTGTGGTGTGCGTGTGTGGTGTGTGTGTTGTGTGGTGTGAGTGTGTGGTGTGGTGTGCGTGTGTGGTGTGTGTGTGGCGTGTGTGTGGTGTGCGTGTGCATGTGTGGGTGGTGTGCGGGCCCCCCTCGAACAGCTCCTCCACCCCGTCAAAAAAAGAATGGGAGAAAGTTCAGGGGAGATTGAACAGAGGCGTTCAAATCCGGAAGGGCTCGAGCAAAATTAGAGAAATATTGGAAAGGAAGAAAATGCAGGGCTATGGAGAACGAGCAGGGTGAGGGGGATCAATTGGATCTTCCAAAGGGCCAGCACAAGGACAATGGGCCGAATGGCCTCCCTCTGTGCTTTTTGATTCCAGGATTCTATAAATACACATACATGGCAATCTTCAAAAAATACAACTATCAGTCAAATCCGGATGCTGCTCGGTAATAATGGATGTGTGGGTGTTTAGTAGGTAGGCATTGATGATAAAACAGCTTGAGTGAAGGACAGATGCACAACTGCCTATCCACAATTACAACCTACCACGCGCCCACACATACATTACTGCTATTCAATTATAATCCCCTCCCCTCTCCTTTTATCTAGTTAATGTTTTTTCCCAAATTAAAAATCTTTTAAAAACGTTTCCAGCCGCGTCTGGCAATGTTTCAGGCAGTGAAGTGGAATGATAGCTTTACTAATGGATGTCTCTACGTCTGGAGGTAAGGTTTTGTTTTAATTTGAGGTCAGTTTAAATAAACTGGCAGCGTTCTATGCCGGAGACAGGCGCCCCCACTTGGACACGTACTGTGGGTGATACATTGGCTGCAAAGCGCTTTGGGACATTCCAGGTGGTGTAAGGTATTTCGCTATTCCATCGAGAAGGCAGCAAGAAAGGAAGAATAAATGTGTTTCTCCTCCGTATTCCCTTGTTTCAATTCTGTTTATTTTTTAAACAAAAAGAACCAATAGCGGGGCTCTTAAAATGACCGCAGGTGGTCACATGTTGGTAGTTCTGGAAGTTTATGAACAGTTTAAAAATGGACAAAGGCTAATTCATCAAACTCCTGGGATGTAACATTCCTTGTAGTGATCTCTGTATGTGCATGTACACAAGGGGTTAATGTGTAATCAGTAGCACCACATGATCACAAGAGGGCCGGACCAACCGGGGTACAAAAGGCAACCACATTGAGTCTCTCTCTCTCTCTCCTGGGTGCACTGTGACCAGGGCAGTAGCAAACTAGTTCAGATGGCTAGTGGAGTTACGTATAGTTACTGTAGTTAGATCTTGTTAACCTTATCACTAGTATCAAAGTTAAAGTAAAGGACTCATGCAATTATTGTTATAGTGACTTAATAAATCTTTTGTTACTACTGGACGAGTTTGAGTCTTCTTCATCGAGATTCAGAAGACCTCAAGGATTGAGTAGCACATGTTACCTACCACACTGGTAACAAAACACCCCTTGCATTGTATAAACATTCCAGCCAAGCCAATACAAAAGGGCCAGTGGACGAGATGTCTGTCCCAGTCATCCCTGGACAAAGGCAGAGCTACTGGGATTCCTCAATGCCAACGTTTTGCTCATGGATCTGCAGTTACCTACTCAAGACACAACGGGTTTTAACAAGGGACTTCATTAGCGGAATAGCTCGACCCGAAACCACCCGGCCACATGACAGAGACCGGGAGTTGTTTCAATTGTTTTAGTTAAGCAGCTTTTGAGTTCTTTTTCCAGTTTGCTGTTTAACCTCAGAAGAGCAGCAGGAGTCGAGGCTGGCAGACTACTTCGGTCTGCCAGCTTCCATCAAAAGCAGCAGCAGAAACCCAGCTCTGCCGAGCTTTAAATGGCCTGGCCCTCACCGACACGGTTTTCTAACGGAACGTCGGAATTCCTGTACCAGTGCCCACTGCAAGACTGATCCATCTCTACCGGCTTCTCCTGTCAGCACTATTGGAAAAGTGGATCATCCCGATAGCAGTTTCAGCCGCTAACCTCTCCGACGGAATACACCACTGGCCTTTGGATTCTGCACTCACGTGAAACAAAAACATTTTTTTGCCTGTGGTCTTTGTCCTGCACCTCTTGCTTTCCCTTAACCCTCTTCTATTGTGTGAATGCGGAGGAGGTACATTGTGAACCGTTGTCCCGCCTTGTGTGTGTGTTAAATAAATAAACCTCTTAGTTTACTTTATGCTGAGTTCGCTCTGGGACAATGAATAGAAGATTGGATCAATCCAAAATGAAGGAGGTTTACAGTCAATGAAGTACTTTTAAAGAATGGTCATTGTCGCAATGCAGGAATCATGGCAGCTAATATGTGCACAGCACGATCCCATAAACTGCAATGTGATAATGACCAGATTATCTGCTGTGCTGCTGTTAATCGAGGGATAAATATTGTCCAGGACGCAAGGGAGAACTCTCTGTCCTTCTTCAAAACAGTGCCACGGGACCTTTTACATCCACCCGAGCAGAGGGGCTCAGTTTAGCATCTCATCAGAAAGGTGTTGCCCCCGACAGTGCCGCAGTCCCTCAGTACTCCACTGGGGGCGTCAGCCTTGACCTTTGCGCTCAAGTCCGGGAGTGGGACTTTAACCTGGAACCTTCTGACTCGAGAGGTGCGAGCAGCAGCTACTGAGCCACGGTTGACGTTTACTAACATACGATCATTGGACGTTTTTTACTTAGGGGTTCATTCACCCTATCCCGGAACATTGGATTGCAAATGAGTACGAGCTGATCGTGCCGTATGGACAATGATCACTCATCAGCCCCCTCAACCCCTAAAGATCTTCTTCGAAATTCTTTTAAGTAGGTTAAATACTCTAACTTTACAGTTGCTGAAGAATGCTTAAAATAGCTGCAGGGGCAACGTGCACTCGGACACAAGGTGAGAAATGTTCGGACAGGCAAGAACGGTGCAATGTGTAAATCACTTTACCTGTTTCAGCTTCTTTAGATCTTCATCCAGTTCCAGATTGTCCAGAATAACAGCGACAAACAAACTCAGTAGAATCTGCCGTGTAATTAAAAACACTTTTCAGACAAAGGCATCAGCATGTCACAACAACGTCAGTGCTTTGCACATCAAGCATTAGGGTCAAAAAAATACACGCAAAAGAAATAAATCTGAATTCTGAAACAGCTGCACATACATTTCTCAGGTGAAACATTATTAGTCCAGGCAGAATGTGTCTGCTCAATTGGTGCAGATGCACTAACAGGAAGAAGCAATTGTTTAGTCAATTTACACAATTTTCTGTACAATGAAATCTTACACTCTGCCAAAATAGTGTTCGATTTAATTTTGCGGCACAGAAACAGGATATTTGGTTCAACTGGTTTCTGCTGGAGTTTCTGCTCCACGCAAACATCCTCCCACCCCTCGTTATCTCACTCTATTGGTGTACCCTCCGATTCCTCGCTCCCTGGTGTCGAACCTCCCCTGAATGTAGCAGCACTATCTGCCTCAATACTTTGTGTGATGGTCTGACACTGTGCCTCTGTCCTAATGGCAGAACAGCATCCATTGCCTTTACATCATCAGTAACCAGACTTTGAGGGCAGCACGGTGGCGCAGTGGGTTAGCCCTGTGGCCTCGCGGCGCCGAGGTCCCGGGTTCGATCCCGGCTCTGGGTTACTGTCCGTGTGGAGTTTGCACATTCTCCCCGTGTTTGCGTGGGTTTCACCCCCACAACCCAAAGATGTGCAGGGTAGGTGGATTGGCCACGCTAAATTGCCCCTTAATTGGAAAAAAATAATTGGGTACACTAAATTTTAAAAAAATAAAATAAAAAAGGTACCCACAATTCCAAAGTACTTTAGCGACTACAACGTTTATTGGGACGTTTCGAGGTATCTCTGTTAATCTAATGATACCCATCTTGTGAGGTGGTGCTCCTATAGGTATTGATAGTTGGAGGGTGCCTCTGTGTTTATTATAAATCCCTCATTTCTCTTGAGATGCTGGTGGTGAGCCACTTATTATTATTATTGCTTCACAGCTCCAGGGTCCCAGGTTCGATTCCCGGCTTGGGTCACTGTCTGTGCGGAGTCTGCACGTTCTCCCGATGTCTGCGTGGGTTTCCTCCGGGTGCTCCGGTTTCCTCCCACGCTCCAAAGATGTGCAGGTTAGGTGGATTGTAAATTGCCCTTAGTGTCCAAAAAGGGTAGGTGCGGTTACTGGGATAGGGTGGAGGTGTGGGCTTAAGTCGGGTGCTCTTTCCAAGGGCCGGTGCAGACTCAATGGGCCGAATGGCCTCCTTCTGCACTGTAAATGTTGTGATTCTATGAACCGAGAATTGCTCGGTCATTTCAGAGGACAACCAAGAGTTAACCACATAATAACATTAATAATCTTTATTGTTACAAGTAGGCTTACATTAACACTGCAGTGAAGTCACTGTGAAAATCCCCTCGTTGCCACATTCTGGTGCCTGCTCGGATACACTGAGGGAAAATTCAGAATGCTCAATTCACCCAACTAGCACGTCTTTCGGGACATTGTTGTGGCTCAGGGGTCACATGTAGGCCAGACCGGGTAAGGACGGCAGATTTCCTTCCCTAAAGGGCATTGGTGAATCAGACAGGTTTTTACACAAAATCTTTACCTTCATTGTCTCCATTACTGAGACTGGCTTTTTATTGCTGATTTATTTAATTGAATTTAAATGTGCCAGCTGCCTGCAAAGTGGATATTGAACTTGTGGGTGCAGCTCACAAGTCTGGGCCCCTGGATCATCAGTCAGGAGGAACATAGGAGCAGAAGTGGGTCATTCAGCCCTTAGGGCCAGCTCTGGTGCTATATAAATGCACCTTGTTGTTGTTTTGGGGTCGCAGCGTCTCCATTGGAGAATCTACCCTTCAATTTAAAGCTGATGAGGAAGATTCCACAGAGTAGACTTTAATCCCGAGGATTCCCAACAGGGAGTTTCACAAATCCACGGAGCGGACATTGGAAATTTAGGTGTAATGATCCCCCTGTGATCGACGGAAAGGTTATCACCAGCCAAGGATGCCAATCTCCCAAAACATACCCCAGTCACGCAAAGATTGTTGGAAGTATTGAAGATAAAACCTAGCTTCCTCATAGAGAGAAAGTCAATAGTTTCTTATGAAAACTGCGATAATGAAAGGGGTCATTATCTAACACTCATTGTGCGTAGAAAAATATTTAAGGTTGATTTCAAGAGAACCTCCTTTATACGCAGAGTGCGGTGAAAATGAGGAACTTTCTACCACAGGGAGTGATATTTCCAACAGGAAGCTGTGTAAACACATGATGGAGGAAGGACTAGAAGGCCGTGCTGATCAGATCAGCTGAGACTCATTTGGGTCAGAAACGTCTGCATGGGAGAATTCCCGTTCTGTAAAATCCATATTTACCATCGCAGTTTCCTAATCAATAAAGGGTAAGTGCGCAACTTGCACATTATGGATGGCTGAATTTTCCAATTTTTGTATCTGCAAACAATTCTGTCTCTAGGGGTTGGTTTAGCACAGTGGGCTAAACAGCTGGCTTGTAATGCAGAACAAGGCCAGCTGCACGGTTCAATTCCCGTACCGGCCTCCCCGAACAGGCGCCGGAATGTGGCGACGAGGGGCTTTTCACAGTAACTTCATTGAAGCCTACTTGTGACAATAAGCGATTATTATTATTATTAATTCAAATGATGCGTAACACAATCAGTTGCAGAAATCAGCTCCCTCCATTATCCCTTGTTAATATGTTACATTTCCACGCAATTGTTAATCTCCTACGCTTTGAAAATTTTCTGCAGACAGGTCCGCTCTCGGGTCCGGAACTCGTTCGTCCCCCCGTGGTCATTTTACAGGAGACGCCCAATTATGTTGTTGGTGCTATTAGGGATGGAGAGTGAGTTGTGGAGGAGTCAACGCGTGAGACTGAGGGGCCAAGAGCGAGGGGTGAGAGAAGATCTAGTGGGGACTACTGGAGTTGCACATAACAGTTAACGTGTTAAATTAATGAGTTTCTTTTCCTCTACAGATCGGTGTGGACACATTTCCTTGCCCCTTACAAAGATTTCCACCCGGAATGATCAGACATAACAGAACACTTTCAAACCCCATGTAATATCTCCCTAACAAGCTTCCGGTGCTCACTTAAGAGTTGCGTGAGCTACAATGGCCAGAGGTATTTCAATGAACATATTTTGTTCGGTAATTACAATGCTGATGGGGATCCCAGGCAGAGCAAAATTCAAGGTTGTGCAGCTTGAGAAGCACTCGAGCGGTTTGGCATAAAGAACACTTCACTGAATAATCGCTGCACGATTACACTGCAAGCTGCACTCAGCACGTCTATCCCACTGGGACAGATGATGGCTGTGCTGGCTTTGCAGAGAGGCAGAGGGACTCCTGGGCAGGTGTGCTGGCACCTCCTGGTATCTGACGCTCACTCGCAGATGGTCCAGGGATGACATAATGGGACCCGTGCGCGAGTGTGGGTAAACAAGCTGACACCCCCGGCACTGCACCGAGAGGGGGCTGCACTGCCCTCCTTTGGGGGAGATGCTAAAAGGGTCCGGTCTGCCCTCCCAGGTAGACGCAAGAGATCTGTTGGCAGTGCAACAGTTAGAACTTGCATTTATATAGCGCCTTTGATGTAGTTAGAAACGTTCCAAGGCACTTCACAGGAGCGTTACCAGGCAGAATTTGACATTATGCTAGATAAGGACATATAGGACAGCAGAGGGAGGCTTTAAGGAACGGGTTAAAGGAGGAGAGAGGGACAGAGGGATTTCAGGAGGGAATTCCAGAGTTCAGGGTCCAGGCAGCTGAAGGCACGGCCGCCAACGGCAGAGAGATGAACATCAGAGATGTGCAAGAGGCCCGAGGAACAGGTGAGTTTGTCTCCAAAGTACGGCCAATATTTATTCCCTTAGTAATGTGATGATATGCATAAGGCAAGTTTGGACATAATGTTACGCACGACCTCTGACCAATAGGCGGCAGTGTAAACCCATCACGTCACCATGTGATTGGGGAGTTGGGAGTAGGTCGTGCTGGGAGATAGACGTATTTGCAGCAGTTCCACAATAGTTATTGAGTGTTAGTTGTTTATTATTTCATTCATCCTAGTTATTTTGCCACGCAGTTGTTCCACAATAAATTATTTGAAACGACATGTTCTGTAGTTCCTCATTCACTTTGGCCTGTCTACAGAACATGACAACTAACGCGACTAAAACAGATTATTTGGTCATTGTCACATTGCAATTTGTGGGATCTTGCTGTGTGCAAATTGGCTGTCACGTTTCCTACATTAGGACAGTACATACATTTCAAATGTACTTCAGTCTCTTTAAGGGAATGGTAGCATAGTTGCAATGAAACTGGACTAGTAACGCAGAGGCCGGGACAATGATCTGGGGACATGATTTGACACCCAACCATGGCCGCTAGGGGTATTTAAATTCTTTTAATTAAATAAATCAGGAATTAAAAGCGCGCATCAGTAACCATGATGGTCCGGAGACTAGTGGATTGTTGTAAAAACCCATCTGGTTCATTAATGCCCTTTAGGGAAGGAAATCTGCCGTCCTTACCCGGTCTGGCCTCCATGTGACTCCAGACCCACAGCAAAGCTGTTGACTCTTAACGGCCTCCTTGAGAAAGCAGGCCACTCAGTTGTATCAAACTACTACAGAAAACGTACGCCACACCGGCCGCAGGTTGCAGAAGGCAGCTCGCCGCCTCGTTCTCCGGGGCAATTAGGGGACGGGCCATGAACTCTGGCCTAACCTCCGGCACCCATGTCCCACGAAAGAATTTTTAAAACCGGCCGGCCAACGATGGATGGACCCAGGTTGTAAACGGCGCGACAGAAAGCTGAGCCCATCTTTCGTTCCATCTTTTCTCTCTCCTGTTGTTTCTTCCAACCCCCCCCGCCTCCCCCCCTATGACTGAGCAGGGAGGCGTCAAAGGAAAAATACAAATGCTGCAGGTGCTGAAAATCTGAAATAAAAAAAACCCCAGAAGATGCCGGGAACACTCGCCGATTGGGGAGAATCCAGAAGATAGAAAACGGCAACGCAAACGTTAACCCTGTTCTTCTCCCACTGCCCGAGTGTTTCCAGCATTTTATGTATTGTATTTGAGGCAGGTATCGACTCGATGTGTCGAGTGCCAAGCTGGTTTTCAGTTAGAGCCAGCATGGGCACAGCACAGTGAGAATTTAGAAATTCGGCGTTACACTCACTAGAACACTCGGCCGGGGTTTCTAATTCTGGACACAGATACCGAGCTGTCCTTATTGGAAATTATTTATGGAAAATGAAATACCGCGGGAAGGAACCGGGGAAAGAATTAGCGATTCCGAAGTTTGCATTTTCTGGTCTCGAGAAAGCGTTTTATTTATAAGGCTCTGTCAGCAACTTTGCCGAACAGGTGTGGGGATTTTTCCCCCCCCCCCCCCGCTTTTAAATAATGATGGAAATTATTAGTAGATTTCCCGGGAGAGTTTTCACAAACAAACACAAGTTGCACATTTCCTCGTTATGTGTTTTTTTTTAGAAACGGAGTGAGGTTTTAATTGCAGCATCCCGTTCCCCCGACAATTGATTTTTGTGAAACAGGAACGGCAGGTCCGAATTCGCAGAATGAGCTCAACAAGATGTGTAAGTGGGCAGAAGGTTGTGTCACCCCTCGTGTCACCCTGGCTCCGTGGGCAGCACCATCACCTCCATGTCAAGAAGGTGGGAGGTACAGTCCCATTCCAGAGCACGTAATCGTACATCCACAGAATCCCTCCAGTGCAGAGGGAGACCATTCGGCCCATCGGGATCTGCACCGACCCTCTGAAAGAGCACCCTGCCTAAGCCCACTCCCCTGCCCTATCCCCGCAACCCCACCTAACCCAAGGGGCACTAAGGGCAATTTTGGACACTAAGGTCAATTTAGCATGGCCAATCCACCTAACCTGCACGTCTTTGGACTGCGGGAGGAAACCGGAGCACCCGGAGGAAACCCACGCAGACACGGGGAGGACGTGCAGACTCTGCACAGACAGTGACCCAGCGGGGAATCGAACCCGGGCCCCTCGTGCTGTGAGGCAGCAACGCTGATGATTGTGCCACCTAGCTGCACTTCTAGGCTGACCTTCCACTGCAGTACTGAGGGAGTGCTTCACTGTCTTTTCAGAGGAGGTGTTAAACCACCGCCCCATCTGCACTTCCGTGTAGATGTAAAAGAGCCAACGGCACGATTTTGACGAAGAGCAGGGCAGCTCACCCCAGTTTCCTGACCCAACGCTTCGCCCTCAAAATCATTAAAACACATTATTTGGCCCTCATCCTGTTGCTGTTTGTGGGGGCTTTGCTGTGTGCTAAAGTGGGCTGCCCCGTTTCCTCCTTCACAACAGTGACCAAAATAAAACAATCCAGCCTTGGATGTGAGGCACTTTGGGATGTCTGGAGGCGGCGAAAGGCTGTGGCAAAAGTCAAGTTATGTCTGAAGAGGAAAGGAGGGTGAATTTCACACACAAATAAACATTTGCAACAATGGGCAAACCTACCAATGTGGCAAATAGATGGTACAGGATGAAATAAATGGCAACCACCGGTGCCCAGACATGTCCCACTGCAATCAAGGTTTGATCCATGACGTCAACCCATCCCTCCTGTGTAATAATCTGGAACATGGACATGAAAGCCTGGAGAAAGACCAGCAAAAATTATAAACGTTATTCAAGCATCAATCACCAATCAAGTTCATTTCCCACACACACTTTTCAATGGGAGGGAATTGCTATAATTACTAAGGGCACTGGGCAACCTTCTGTCACATTTAACTCCAAGAAAGGTTCAGGCCATTTGGCTTGTTCCACAGCAGGCTGCGGTAGAACACTGCAGTTCCTTCAAATCACTTTTAACGTGTTGCACATTCTTAGTCAGCGGTCAAAAGCTCCCTGTTTGAGTGGAGTGGAAGTGACCAAATCCACCTCTGCATTGAGACAGAATTCTGCTTGGAATTCCCCTCCAGGTTGGTAAATCAATGCAGAGGCAATGGAGAAAAATCACAATGATGATGCCAAAAGCAAGCGGTCATGACCATCAGAAATAATCTCTGTTGTCACCAGGAGGCTTACATTAACACTGCAATGAGGTTACTGTGAAAAGCCCCTAGTCGCCACACTCCGGCGCCTGTTCGGGTACACAGAGGGAGAATTCAGAATGTCCAATTCACCTAACAACACGTCTTTCGGGACTTGTGGGAGGAAACCGGAGCACCCGGAGGAAACCCACGCAGACACGGGGAGAACGTGCAGACTCCGCACAGACAGTGACCCAAGCCGGGAATCGAACCCAGGCCCCTGGCACTGTGAAGCAGCAGTGCTAACCGCTATGTTGTGCCAGCAGACACAAGGTAATCAATAATAAATCCAATCGGGAATTCAGGAGAAATGTCTTTTTACCCAGAGAGTGGTGTGAATGTGGAGCTCGCCCCCACTGGGAGTAACGGAGGGGAATGGTATCGGGACATTTAAAGGGAAGCTGGATAAACACGAGGGCGGAAGGAACAGGAGGACATGCTGAGAGGGTGAGATGAAGAGGGAGTGGGAGGGGGCTTGGGTGGTGCGTAAACACCAGCATGGACGAGTTTCTGTTCCGTAGATTCTAGGTTATTCTATGCACTTTCCTAACCAGGGCAGAATACTTTGGCTGAAAATTGACAGAGGTTTTGCCCCATGGGCTGTCCGCCACTAAATTTAAAAGGCCACATCACTGGATTTAAATGACAACACTAAATGGAGGCAAATGTTCAGTAAAAGAACAGCTGAGGAATTTAAACTGAGCATCCCTTGTGTAAAATTAGGAACAGAATCGACTTAAGACAAATGTCCTTCAAGATTAGTAATACCTGTTGTGAAGATTCCTGCGATGAGGATAAGGTGAAATGAAATGAAATGAAAATCGCCTCTTGTCACGAGTAGGCTTCAATGAAGTGACTGTGAAAAGCCCCTAGTCGCCACATTCCGGCGCCTGTTCGGGGAGGCTGGTACGGGAGGTGGTGCAAGTTCTGCACTCAATCATATTCATCCCTCAGCCAACATCGCAAAAGTCGATGGTCTGGCTGGTCACTACCACATTGTTACGTGTGGGTGTTTGCTGCGCCCAAATTAGCTTCACCTTTGTTACATAAGAGACTACACTTCAGAAGTACTTCATGGATTGTAAAGTGCTTTGTGATGTTTCAAGGTGGGGAAAGGCACTAGAGAAATGCCAGTGGCTACGAAAATAAAATAATTATAAGCACCTTGTTATGAACCCTTACTAATTTGCTCCAGTGACAAATTGAACATCGAAATAAAGATGCTGGGGATACTCTGCAGCTCCCGCTGCACAAGGGGCAAGGAAAATTAAGGATTTTTATGTTTCCAAGCATTCATCCTATTTGCTTCTCTTCAAGGATGCTACCTGACTGGTCGATCAACGTTTTACTTCTTTGATTTTCACTTTCCTGCCTTTAGTTGACAGAATCAAGGCCAAGGAGAAGTTATTTTAAAATAAGAGCCAAATCATTCATGAGAGGAGGTTGGGAAACGCTCCTTCGCACAGAGGGAGGTAGACTCTGCCTCCAACAGCAGCAGACGCTCCCTCAGTTAATCATTTAAGTCGGAGATCTACAGAGTCTTGCTTGATAAGAGTGGGATGGGAAGATACGGAGCCAAGGTGGGCGAACGGAGCTTTCTTGTGTTTAGGGCCTGTCGTGAAGGTGAAAGCTGCTCTTGCTAAACACGGAGAAAACCCCAACGTGATACTGACCCTGGGGAACGTTGTAAACCGATCGAGCTCCTCCACAAAACAGAACATCTGCAGGCTGATGGACGACATGACAATCAAAAGGCTGGCGGTGAAGACCACTAAGCTGCCCAGCTTTTTCCCAGGCCCAAAGATTTTGTACACAAAGTCCTCCAGAGCTGGCGAGATTTTAATCAGTCTGACAACCCTCAGCACCTGGCGGAAAGAAGTATTGAAGAAATAATTACATTTCAATACAAGTTAAAGTCTCACCGGTCGCGATCTAACGGCCGCACTAGCTGCGGGCGCAAATCCCACAACCACCACTAAGGGCAGCACGGTAGCATTGTGGATAGTACAATTGCTTCACAGCTCCAGGGTCCCAGGTTCGATTCCCGGCTTGGGTCACTGTCTGTGCGGAGTCTGCACATCCTCCCCGTGTGTGCGTGGGTTTCCTCCGGGTGCTCCGGTTTCCTCCCACAGCCCAAAGATGTGCAGGTTAGGTGGATTGGCCATGATAAATTGCCCTCAGTGTTGGGTGGGGTTACTGGGTTATGGGGATAGGGTGGAGGTGTTGACCTTGGGTCGGGTGCTCTTTCCAAGAGCTGGTGCAGACTCGATGGGCCGAATGGCCTCCTTCTGCACTGTAAATTCTATGATAATCTATGATAAACCTCACAAGAGCCCTGATGCCTGTAAAGGTGGGGGGGGGGGGGGGGGGGGGGGTTGTTGTTGACGTTGTGGTGAGGTGGGATGGGCGCCCCAATGTCATCATTGCGGTGGCGGGAGATCTGGTTGGAATGCCTGATGTTGCCATTGTGGGAGAGGAGGTGGCGTCCCCAATGCTTGGGGGTGGGTGGGTTACTGACTTCCTGGGGGTGGGTGCGTTACTGACTTCCTGGGGGTGGGTGGGTTACTGACTGCCTGGGGGTGGGTGGGTTACTGACTGCCTGGGGGTGGGTGGGTTACTGACTTCCTGGGGGTGGGGGCTTTTATTTAAATTGGGGTGTCCTTCCGATCTTGGTATTCTTGGCCTTGCTGGCACCTGTAGACCCTGCCCTCCAGCTGATGGTGTAACCCTCACTTCTGATTTTAAAATGCAGAGCGCTGTTCAATACGGCGGGCTTCGCGCTGGCTTTCTCGCCCGAGACAGCGCTCTGTGCATTTCTGGGAAGATTCCAGACATCATCCCAGATGCATAATGAGAGTCAAAATATTCCACATTTGTTGAGAGTCACAATATTTATTAGCTTTATTGTATTCTATGCATTAAAAACATTAATTGGGGTTACAATGTGCATTCAACACTCCTACTTTCAACTGAACCTATGGAAAGTCCCACTATAAAAATACTCGCATTTCTATCGAAGACTACGGCACAGAATGAGGCCGTTTGGTCCATTGAGCCTGTGCTGGATCTTTGAGAGGGAGATCCAATTTGTCCCCTTTTCCCTGCTCGTTATCCATAGCCTTGCATATTTCCTGTTCAACTATTTGTCCAATTGCCCTTCCCAAAAGTTATTATGAAATCTGTTGCTGGTGGCATATTCCAGATCATCAAAACTCACCCCTTCTGGGTCGTTTGCCGAATTCCTTCACTTTGTGTCCTCTGGTTACTGAACCTTGTGCCGCTGGAACAGATTCTCCTTCTTTTAAAACCCTCCTGATTTTGAACACCTCTATTAAATCTCCCCCCGAACCTTCTCTGCTCCAAGGAGAACAATCCCAGCTTCTCCGATCTCTCCACATCAACGGAAGCACCATCGCTGGTACCCATTCCAGTCAATCTCTTCTGCCTCCTCTGTGACACCTTGATAGCCTCATGGTGTCTGTCCTCGCCTTGTTTGACACTGTGCAGCTAATAAATGGTTTCCGTCCTCCTGGCTGCTCTCTCTAGTTGCCGAGGGTTGCACAAACCTGCAGCACTCTGTCCGTCTATATCAGCTCACGCAGGGGTCAGCCTCCCCCTGCCCCTCACTTCACCCTCTCCAGTTCAAATGGTCACAGCTATCGAGAGATTGGGATCCACCAGATGCACACTTCATAATCTCTCCAGTTTTCAAATTTATTGCTCAGAAATATGACTTGTCTGGAAACCTTTTAAACAGACCCTCAATGTAATTGCCAACATTTTAGTCCAGTACTTTGGTAGCGGAAACATGGAAGATAAGGTAATATAATTTTCATTATTGCTGTTTTATAATGTTTTCTCACTATTTAACATTTCAGGTGAATGTTTATGTCTGCGTTGTTTTCCAGTTCACACACTCGTGGTTAGGCTGACGACATGCCATCATTCAGAAAATGCCAAGATCCACAAATGATTTGGTCCCAAGCGCTCCAGACGGGAGAGGACACAATGGCCAAGGCCGATCCCACTGGCAGGAACGTCTGGTCCTGCCAATGGTGAACACGGCTGTAGGTCTCCCCCCGTTTCAGAGGCTGCGAGCAATGGGACAATCCGGTCTCCCGCCGTTGCAGAGGCTGCGAGCAATGGGAAAATCCGGTCTCCCCCCGTTTCAGAGGCTGCGAGCAATGGGAAAATCCGGTCTCCCCCCGTTGCAGAGGCTGCGAGCAATGGGAAAATCCGGTCTCCCCCCGTTGCAGAGGCTGCGAGCAATGGGAAAATCCGGTCTCCCCCCGGTTCAGAGGCTGCAAGCAATGGGAAAATCCGGCGACAGTGGGGGGGGACTGGAAGGTCCCATCGCCGCCCAGCGTCGGGCCGCCTCTGCCTCCGCAGAACATACTGCGGGGTGGGGGGAGGAACCCACCCTTTCGCGTGGGGCGCTACGTGGGAGACATCTGTTCACTTAAAAGTTCACAATTTTCTATCAGGTCACCTGAAAATATGTAAATTGAGAATGGTAGAGGTCTGGATAAATGTGAAGAGTTGTTCCCACCACCAGCAGCAGCTCAAACTTGTGAAGGGAGGAGCTAATGTAGCCAGTGAATCCCAAACACCAGATTTTCACCAACGCCTCCAGGTCAAACAGGATGGTGAAAGCCACCTAAAAAGACAATCCAACAAAATGCACATCAAAGGCTGCTTCTACATCTGAGTGACAATTGACAGGTTTTCTAAAACAAATCCATTTACCTTGCAAGAAAGATTTCAGCCTCGGAAAACTCAGCCAAAATTATAGGCTCAGCCTTGCAGTTCAATAAGCTAATAGTTAGCCTGTAACAATGACTCATTCACTGCATTTGGCCGGGAACAACGGCATCCATTTCAAACTGGAGATGCCATTCAGGAGTACCGCGTGCAATTTTGGCTGTCACATTTTAAGAAAGCGTATACTTGTATTGGAGGCGGCACAGCGAAGGTTCACTCAATTAGGCTCACATGGCATTCGCTTCTTTTGCAAATCACTTTAAACCTGGAATTCTCCGGCCATTCACTGCCAGGGAGTCTCTGGTCCCCCCGGGGAGCGCACCCCCACCTGCGGGTGTCCTGGCGGTGCGGGGTGGCTTCAGTGTGTATTCCCATTGACAGCGGCAGGAGCGGAGAATCCCGTCGCTAGTGAACGCCGCGCCGACTCCTACCACCGAAAAACACATGGCTGGAATGACGGAGAACCCGCCTTAAATCTGTGCCCTCTCGTTCAACGAGCAGGAACGGTTTCCCCCCATCTATTGTGTGTCCGGCCCACTCTTGATTTTGAATATCTCCATCAAATCTCCTCTTAGCCCCCTTCTCACGAAGGAGAACAGTCCCAACCTCTAGCACAATGGATAGCACAGTTGCTTCACAGCTCCAGGGTCCCAGGTTCGATTCCGGCTTGGGTCACTGTCTGTGCGGAGTCTGCACGTTCTCCCCGTGTGTGCGTGGGTTTCCTCTGGGTGCTCCGGTTTCCTCCCACAGTCCAAAGACGTGCAGGTTAGGTGGATTGGCCGTGCTAAATTACCCCTTAGTGTTCACAAAAGGTTGGGTGGGGTTACGGGGATTGGGTGGAGGCGTGGGCTTAAGTGGGGTGCACTTTCCAAGAGCTGGTGCAGGCTCGATGGGCCGAATGGCCTCCTTCTGCACTGTAAATTCTATGATTCTATCCTCATAACTGAATTTTCTCATCCTTGGGACCATTCTTGTAACCCTCTCCTGAACTCTCTCCAATGTGTTCACATCCTTCCTATGGTATGGCGCCCAGAACTCGACACAATATTCCAGCTGAGGTCTAGCTAGTGTCTTGTATAAGTTCAGCATAACTTTCTAGCTCTTGTGCTCTATGCCCCTAATAATGCACCTTGGCAGCGAAATTGTGCACAGCAAGTTCCCACAAACAGCAAGGAGATAATGACAAGAGAACCTGACGTGGTGATAATTCAGGAGTAAACATTGGACAGGATTCTGGTCAGAGCTCCCTGCTCTTCTTTGAAATCGAGCCATCGGTTATTTTACGTCCCTCTGAAAGGTTTGATGGGACTTTGGTTTAACATTTCATTTGAAAGCTGGCACCTCTGACAGGGCAGCACTCCCTCAATACTTCCCTGGAGGGTCAGACTGGGTATTGTACTCGTGTCTCTGGGAGAACCCACAGCCTTCTGATTTCAAGGTGAGGGTCCCACGCAATAATCGCATACCTTGCTCTGCGAGAATCTACGACTGCTTGGACTAAATCAACATTTCAAATAATCACAAGTGCAAGGTGTGATGATATGTATAAGCAATCATGTAGATAACAATGTAAATGACCTCCCGACCAGCAGGTGGCTGTGGAAATCTACCACTTGACTCTGTACCTCGAGGAGTTGGGAGTTAGGCGTGTTAGTGGATAGTCGTACTTGCAGTAGCTCTAGGATAATTTATCAGTGTTAGTAATTTGTAATATATTTCTTATAATTATTTTTACCACGCATTTATTTTACAATAAAACACTTGAACTAGTCAAGAACTAGACATACTTCTGTGCATCATTCCCCCCGGACAAGCACCAGAAAATATCACAAGTAATGTTCATTTGGAAGTATCCAATGTTCCGAACTTGTTTCTTGAGGTTTAATCAGTCAGCACATTTCCTACTCTGAGCAAACAGTCATTCACAGCCCTCCTGTCAAAACAAGAAGATTTGGTGGCCAACTGGCAGGGTGAAGGTTACTGAAATATTTGCTCGTCATGCGAACAGTACAAGAAATGACATCTTTCCCAAGCTGGCCTGGTTCCAATTCAGTTTGACATCCGAAGGGAGATTTGTTTAACTTCAGAGATCAAAATAGTAGCATTTCTCCTGTCATTTAGGGCAACTTCTGGGGAATCTGAAAACTTGCTTACGTGAAAAATGAGGGAACATTTGACAACGGGCCTCTGAGCAAGATGATGCCCTTTTGAGAAATCTCTTGCTTTTTCAACATTTCTGGGTGCCGTGTGCCAGCCTGGCCCTCTCGCAAATTTGGTTTACGGTCCTATTTAAAGGCTGCAGACACAGAATGAAGAATTGATGTTCAGCAGTCTGAAACCTGTGTTTAAAACGATTCACGGCATTGATCCTGTGACACCACTGTGAAGGGAGCGGGGTAATCTCCTCAGTGTCCCGGCCAACATTTATCCCTCAACTAAACATCACCAAAAACAAAATTATCTGGTCATTTTCACATCATTATTTTCGGGACCTGGCGTTACCTACAGATACGGCTGGAGAATTGGCGGGTCCGTAACCGCGCATGAGCACGCCTTAAACATTTTTTTTAAACAGCGACTACTGTTAAAAGTGCTTCATTGACTGTAAAACATTTGTGGACATCGGAGGTTGCGAAAGATGCTATATAAATGCAAACGCCTTCTTCCTTCTCATAAACCCTGACGTAGATCAGTTGGATGAACTAAGTTTGTTTCGTTGCTGTAAATACCGGGCGATATCGACTTCAATTTAAACGAGAAGTGTGCATCTGGGAACTGTTATGTAACTAATGCCGCCTGGTAGTGAACAAGTTAGACCAGTGACCACAGACAGCATTCTGATGTTCCAGTCTGCTGCTTGTTCATTACCTCTGGGCATTTTCAATCAAACGACACATCCACATCCAGGGTAGCAACTTGACAGCTTTCTACACTCTGTTAGACAGAGAGGGCTGAACTCCAGTCAGTTTGAGGTTTATCGGGATGCCTAAGGGACTAAAGAATGGCGGGTGATTAAGCAATCACGGACGAGAGCGGATCTGATATTCACTCTGGAAATATCAAGAGTAGCTTATGGTACCAACCTCTGCCAGATAGAACATATCATACTGGCTCCTGGAATTCTCCTCCTTGTAGTAATTGCTGGCAGCCACAGTGACATCGACAGCGACCATGCTCAGGACAAACATGTGGAAAATAGAAGATTGCATCATTTTCTGAGAAAAAAGGAGAGAGTAGAGGTTAAAGTTTTAAAACATTATAGAAAGCAATTCATCCAGTTGAGTGCTTAGCACACTCATAATATAGACAGGAATTCAATTCTAGACCAAGAACTATAATTCATCTAAAAGCATGTTTTTCTAAAAAAGAGCATACGGTCCCTTGGCTTTGTAAAAAGTACAAAAGCGATGAGGTTATGCCGAACCTTTACAAGCTATTAGACCTTGATTATGGGGCTGGACTCTCCGAATCTCAGCCTAAGAGCTGATGCCAGCGTGGGAACAGTGGTGTTTTACGCCAAAGTGTCGATGCCGCCCCTGCACCCATGCTCCGTCCAGCAGCCACGCAGCGTAAAGCCCCCGGCGTTACCTACGGATGCGGCCGGAGAATTGGCGGGTCCGTGACCCGCGCACGAGCACGGACCCAGCCTGCCACATACTGTCTCCTTGCCACCCCCGGGCCACCCCCCGCCAGTGCCCCCAGCCCACGCCAAAACCCCTCCTGCCCGCGGAATGGCCCCCCCCCTCCCCCCCCGACTGCGCCGGGGCTGGACGCAGTCCGCAGCTGCCATGCGGGGTCCATGAACAAAATAGCATGAGTGACCCACGCCGTCGGGAACTCGGCCCATCAGCAGCGCAGCATCAGGGGAGGGTCTCAGGTGGCGCCCTGAGGCCGTCCGGCGTACTCCTCGAATACGCCGTTTTTTGAGGGGGCGGAGCATCGCGAAAGCACCGCCGGCCCCCGATTTCAGCGCAAACGGGGATTCTCCGGCCCATCGCCGAACGCAACTTCTGCGTCAGAGACAGGAGAATCCCTCCCAAGGTGTTCAATTCTGGGCTCCACATTTCAGTGTGGCACTGAGGAAGGTGCGAGGTTTAATGTCACAAAACATGAGCCAAGTGTCCGAGGCACTGTTATAATGTGGGAAGTGCGGCCCTCAATTTTCACACAGCAAGATCCCGCAAACAACCATGTGATAATGACCAGATATTTGTTGCTGTTTATTAAAAAAGAAACTTGTCAGTTGAGGGAGAAGCATTGATTCCAGGACCCCAGGGAGAAATCCCCCACTCAGGTATCTATTGTGGTATATAAATACACTTGGCTACATTTTCCGTTCCTCACCAGGCATGAAACTGGCATTGCAGATTGGCATCACGTAAGATTAATCCCCATGCTAGGCAGGGTGAGTGTAGACTTGGTGATGTATTTTTAATTAATGTTTTCCCTCCTCTTGCTGATTTGGCTAATGGATAAGATGGGACCATTACGCAAATTCAATTACTCTCTCAAACAGAAATGTAGCAAGCTCACCTCGTGGACCCCCCCCGGGATATTAAATGCGTACAAGTTTCACATTGTTAATTGACATCAGCGCTAAGGACCATTAAAGTCAGCTTCACAACCAATTGGAAAGAAATCATTGGGCATATTTTCACTTTCAACGTATCCAATGGCAACCTGGCAAAGCAGATTATCCCCCGGATATAGAACGGGCCCCGTTTTCATCTCGGATTCACAGATAATAAATCAAAAGATTGTTTAAACAGTGAAAGGTCATAGATGGTTCTTGCACTTCATACATAGAATCATAGAATGCCTACGGTGCAGAAGGAGGCCATTCGGCCCATTGAGTCTACACCGAACCTCGGAAAGAGCGCCCTACTGAGGCCCACTCACCCGCCCTATCCCTGTAACCCCATAACCCCACCTAACCTTTGGACACTAAGGGCAATTTTGGACACTAAGGGCAATTTAGCGTGGCCAATCCACCTAATATGCACATCTTTGGACTGTGGGAGGAAACCGGAGCACCCGGAGGAAACCCACACAGACACGGGGAGAACGTGCAGACTCCGCACAGTCACCCAAGGCTGGAATCGAACCCGCGGCCCTCGTGCTGTGAAGCAGCAGTCTATTTGAACAGGTCTGTTTGAAAACAGAAAAAACAAGTTATTCAGATCTTGGTCCTTTTCTGTTGACAAAGATGCACTTGGCTTACATTTTGTGACATGAAACGCAGCACATGTGCTAGCCAATGTGCGCGGTTATGACAGCGACGCTTTGTTATCCAAACCTGATTTTTGATACGAAAATAAAGGGAAATTTTGAAAGCGGTTTGTGGAATTTTTCAAACCATCGTGGTCATTAGACTTTAGCAATTCACTGTCTCAATAAAAATTCAGGAATCCATCAGCAGAATTTCAAAATGAAATTGGATCGCCATTGAAAAAAAAATTCATTCCTGGGATGTGGACGTCGTTGACAAGGCCAGCAGCATTTATTGTTCATCCCTAATTGCCCTCGAGAGCAATTAAGAGTCAAACGCTAGGTTTGGAGTCACATGTAGGCCAGACCAGGCAAAGACGGCAGATTTCCTTCGCTCAAAAAGGGCATTAGTGAACTGGATGGGTTTTTAAACATCGATCAATGACGGGTTCACGATCACCGTTACGTCGCTTTATATTCCAGATTTATCAATTGAGTTTAAATTCCACCAGATGCTGTGGTGAGATTTGAACCCATGTCCGCAGAGCTTTAGCCTGGATTACTAATGCAGCGACATTACTGCTACCCCACCACACCCCTTTAAAAAGAAAAGAAAATGTGAAGGGCCATGTCGAAAGAGTAGAGGAGTGAGACTAATTGGGTTGCTCTTTCAGAGAGCTAGCACCGACACTGGGGGCTGAATGGCCTCCTTCTGTATCATTCTCTGAAGTCAGTAAGATCCGCAGGTCCTTATGCTTGCTGGGATTCAAATTAAACCATCAAACATCAAAATGCAGCACATCAAAACAGCCAAAATAACTCATCCAAGTCTAAAGCTTTCTATCTCTAATCATCAACATCCCTCAAGGGATTTCAAAAGAGATGAGACTTTCTCAGTTGGTCAGATGCTTTATTTTGAACTAAAATTGTTTTAATGAAATTTTGGAGCTGCTTTTCTAATGAGCTGGTGTTCATTGTGAATTCAAGTGCACTGATTGAATCATAGCTTACGGCATCGCTTGAAGATGAATGCTTGTAGACAGAGTAACCGTTAACAAGTTGTGGCAATAGGCTTTAATACACCCCCCTGTCTATGCAGAAATAGTAGCATTGCACCAAAACTGGTCTCACAGCACTAAATCCAGGTAGATACTCCGAGGGGGAGTATCGACTGGGCAGCACGGTAGCACAGTGGTTAGCGCTGCTGCCTCACAGCTCCAGGGTCCCAGGTTCGATTCCGGCCACGGGCCACTGTCTGTGTGGAGTCTGCACTTTCTCCCCGTGTCTGCGTGGGTTTCCTTCGGGTGCTCCGGTTTCCTCCCATAGTCCAAAGATGTGCGTGTTAGGTGGATTGGCCGTGATAAATTGCCCTTAGTGTCCAAAAGGTTAAGTGGGGCTACTGGGTTACGGGGATAGGGTGGAGGTGTGGGCTTACGTAGGGTGCTCTTTCCAAGGGACTGGATGGGCTGAATGGCCTCCTTCTGCACTGTAAATTCTATGTCAATAGTGCAGTACTGAGGGTGTGCTGCACAGTCTTGGGTGCTGTCTTTTGGATTAGATGCGAGGCTCTAACTACCTTCTAAATATCTCAAGTCACTATTTTGATTAAGTGCTAGGGAATTCTTCCTGGTGCTGTGGCCAATATTTATCCCACAACCAACATCATTTAAAAAGTAAGCATTATCCAGTCCTTATCGCATTGCTGTTCATGGGAGCTTGCTATGCAGAAATTGGCTGCCACTTTTCCTGCAGTTGCTATTGTCATGATATACTCCAGTATATCATGGTGCAGACACACACACTGATGGGCACACAGTGGGACCAATCAACACACACAACACCGCAGCCAATCACCAGTTAGAGCACACTCACTATAAAGACAGGGGGCATCAGAGTTCCCGCTCATTCGGGATGCAGCCTCCTACAAGGACAGAGCTTACAGCTTACAGCACAGATCTTCACCACGTGCTGAGTGCATAGACTGGTTCGGACAGGCATAGGTCTTTAGTTTAATCTAACATCGTGTTAACCCACAGTGAAAGTATGTTCAACAGTTTCTGACTTAATAAAATAGTGTTGCACTATTTTAAGTGTTGGTGGCCTGTATGTGTTCCACGGATCCAGAGCACCCAACACATCAGCTATCTCGATGGTACAGGATTGCAGGACACACGCAGTATACAGAACCAAAACCTTATTGTCGATCCAGCAGCAGAGGTTCCTTTTTTATAATAAATATTTTATTGAAAATTTTTGGTCAACCAACACAGTACATTGTGCATCCTTTACACAATATTATAACAACACAAATAACAATGACCTATTTTATAAACAAAAAATGAATAAATAATAAATAACAAAAATGAAAACTAGCCCTAATTGGCAACTGCCTTATCACAAGTAACACTCTCCAAAAATATAATTTAACTGTCCAATATATAATTATCTGTCGCAACGACCTATACATATTATACAGTATATATTAACAACCCTGAGAGTCCTTCTGGTTCCTCCTCCCCCACCTCCCCCCCCACCAACCCGATCCTGGGCTGCTGCTGCTGCCTTCTTTTTTCCATTCCATCTATCTTTCTGCGAGGTATTCGACGAACAGTTGCCACCGCCTGGTGAACCCTTGAGCTGACCCCCTTAGAACGAACTTAATCCGCTCTAGCTTTATAAACCCTGCCATGTCATTTATCCAGGTCTCCACCCCCGGGGGCTTGGCTTCTTTCCACATTAACAATATCCTGCGCCGGGCTACTAGGGACGCAAAGGCCAAAACATCGGCCTCTCTCGCCTCCTGCACTCCCGGCTCTTGTGCAACCCCAAATATAGCCAACCCCCAGCTTGGTTCGACCCGGACCCCCACTACTTTTGAAAGCACCTTTGTCACCCCCATCCAAAACCCCTGTAGTGCCGGGCATGACCAAAACATATGGGTATGATTCGCTGGGCTTCTCGAGCACCTCGCACACCTATCCTCCACCCCAAGAAATTTACTGAGCCGTGCTCCAGTCATATGTGCCCTGTGTAATACCTTAAACTGAATCAGGCTTAGCCTGGCACATGAGGACGACGAGTTTACCCTGCTTAGGGCATCTGCCCACAGCCCCTCCTCGATCTCCTCCCCCAGCTCTTCTTCCCATTTCCCTTTTAATTCATCTACCATAGTCTCCCCTTCGTCCCTCATTTCCCTATATATATCTGACACCTTACCATCCCCCACCCATGTCTTTGAGATCACTCTGTCCTGCACCTCTTGTGTCGGGAGCTGCGGGAATTCCCTCACCTGTTGCCTCGCAAAAGCCCTCAGTTGCATATACCTGAATGCATTCCCTTGGGGCAACCCATATTTCTCGGTCAGCGCTCCCAGACTCGCGAACTTCCCATCCACAAACAGATCTTTCAGTTGCGTTATTCCTGCTCTTTGCCACATTCCATATCCCCCATCCATTCCCCCTGGGGCAAACCTATGGTTGTTTCTTATCGGGGACCCCCCCCAAGGCTCCAGTCTTTCCCCTATGCCGTCTCCACTGTCCCCAAATCTTCAGTGTAGCCACCACCACCGGGCTTGTGGTGTAGTTCCTCGGTGAGAACGGCAATGGGGCTGTCACCATAGCCTGTAGGCTAGTCCCCCTACAGGACGCCCTTCTAATCTCTTCCACGCCGCTCCCTCCTCCTCTCCCATCCACTTACTCACCATTGAAATATTAGCAGCCCAATAATACTCACTTAGGCTCGGTAGTGCCAGCCCCCCCTATCCCTGCTACGCTGTAAGAATCCCTTCCTCACTCTCGGGGTCTTCCCGGCCCACACAAAACCCATGATGCTCTTTTCAATCCTTTTTAAAAAAGCCTTCGTGATCACCACCGGGAGGCACTGAAACACAAAGAAGAATCTCGGGAGGACCACCATCTTAACTGCCTGCACCCTCCCTGCCAGTGACAGGGATACCATATCCCATCTCTTGAAATCCTCCTCCATTTGTTCCACCAACCGCATTAAATTTAACCTATGCAATGTGCCCCAATTCTTGGCTATCTGGATCCCCAGGTAACGAAAGTCCCTTGTTACCTTCCTCAACGGTAGGTCCTCTATTTCTCTACTCTGCTCCCCTGGATGCACCACAAACAACTCACTTTTCCCCATGTTCAATTTATACCCTGAAAAATCCCCAAACTCCCCAAGTATCCGCATTATTTCTGGCATCCCCTCCGCCGGGTCTGCCACGTATAGTAGCAAATCGTCCGCATACAAAGATACCCGGTGTTCTTCTCCTCCCCTAAGTACTCCCCTCCACTTCTTGGAACCCCTCAACGCTATCGCCAAGGGCTCAATCGCCAGTGCAAACAATAATGGGGACAGAGGGCATCCCTGCCTTGTCCCTCTATGGAGCCAAAAATATGCAGATCCCCGTCCATTCGTGACCACGCTCGCCATCGGGGCCCTATACAACAGCTGCACCCATCTAACATACCCCTCTCCAAAACCAAATCTCCTCAACACCTCCCACAAATAATCCCACTCCACTCTATCAAATGCTTTCTCGGCATCCATCGCCACTACTATCTCCGTTTCCCCCTCTGGTGGGGTCATCATCATTACCCCTAACAGCCTCCGTATATTCGTGTTCAGCTGTCTCCCCTTCACAAACCCAGTTTGGTCCTCGTGGACCACCCCCGGGACACATTCCTCTATTCTCATTGCCATTACCTTGGCCAGGATCTTGGCATCTACATTTAGGAGGGAAATAGGTCTATAGGACCCGCATTGTAGCGGGTCCTTTTCCTTCTTTAAGAGAAGCGATATCGTTGCTTCAGACATAGTCGGGGGCAGTTGTCCCCTTTCCTTTGCCTCATTAAAGGTCCTCGTCAATACCGGGGCGAGCAAGTCCACGTATTTTCTATAGAATTCGACTGGGAATCCATCCGGTCCAGGGGCCATTCCCGCCTGCATGCTCCTAATTCCTTTCACCACTTCTTCTACCTCGATCTGTGCTCCCAGTCCCACCCTTTCCTGCTCTTCCACCTTGGGAAATTCCAGCCGATCCAAGAAGCCCATCATTCTCTCCCTCCCATCCGGGGGTTGAGCTTCATATAATTTTTTTATAAAATGTCTTGAACACTCCATTCACTCTCTCCGCTCCCCGCTCCATCTCTCCTTCCTCATCCCTCACTCCCCCTATTTCCCTCGCTGCTCCCCTTTTCCTCAATTGGTGTGCCAGCAACCTGCCTTCTCCCCATATTCATACTGTACACCCTGTGCCTTCCTCCATTGTGCCTCTGCAGTGCCCGTAGTCAGCAAGTCAAATTCTACATGTAGCCTTTGCCTTTCCCTGTACAGTCCCTCCTCCGGTGCTTCCGCATATTGTCTGTCCACCCTTAAAAGTTCTTGCAGCAACCGCTCCCGTTCCTTACTCTCCTGCTTCCCTTTATGTGCCCTTATTGATATCAGCTCCCCTCTAACCACCGCCTTCAACGCCTCCCAGACCACTCCCACCTGGACCTCCCCATTATCATTGAGTTCCAAGTACTTTTCAATGCACCCCCTCACCCTTAGACACACCCCCTCATCTGCCATTAGCCCCATGTCCATTCTCCAGGGTGGGCGCCCTCCTGTTTCCTCCCCTATCTCCAAGTCCACCCAGTGTGCAGCGTGATCCGAAATGGCTATAGCCGTATACACCGTTCCCCTCACCTTCGGGATCAACGCCCTTCCCAGCACAAAAAAGTCTATTCGCGAGTAGACTTTATGGACATAGGAGAAAAACGAGAACTCCTTACTCCTAGGTCTGCTAAATCTCCACGGGTCTACACCTCCCATCTGCTCCATAAAATCTTTAAGTACCTTGGCTGCTGCCGGCCTCCTTCCAGTCCTGGACTTCGACCTATCCAGCCCTGGTTCCAACACCGTATTAAAATCTCCCCCCATTATCAGCTTTCCCATCTCTAGGTCCGGAATGCGTCCTAGCATCCGCCTCATAAAATTGGCATCATCCCAGTTCGGGGCATATATGTTTACCAAAACCACCGTCTCCCCCTGTAGTTTGCCACTCACCATCACGTATCTGCCCCCGTTATCCGCCACTATAGTCTTTGCCTCGAACATTACCCGCTTCCCCACTAATATAGCCACCCCCCTGTTTTTCGCATATAGCCCCGAATGGAACACCTGCCCCACCCATCCTTTGCGTAGCCTAACCTGGTCTATCAGTTTCAGGTCCGTTTCCTGTAACATAACCACACCTGCCTTAAGTTTCTTAAGGTGTGCGAGTACCCGTGCCCTCTTTATCGGCCCGTTCAGCCCTCTCACGTTCCACGTGATCAGCCGGGTTGGGGGGCTTCCTACCCGCCCCCCCTTGTCGATTAGCCATCCCCTTTTTCCAGCTCCTCACCCGGTTCCCACACAGCTGTATCTCCCCCAGGCGGTGCCCCCACGCCCATCCCCTCCCATACCAGCTCCCCCCTCTCCCCAGCAGCAGCAACCCAGTAATTCCCCCCTCCCACCCCCCCCGCTAGATCCCCCGCTAGCGTAATTACTCCCCCCATGTTGCTCCCAGAAGTCAGCAAACTCTGGCCGACCTCGACTTCCCCCCGTGACCTCGGCTCGCACCGTGCGACGTCCCCTCCTTCCTGCTTCTCTATTCCCGCCATGATTATCATAGCGCGGGAACCAAGCCCGCGCTTCTCCCTTGTGCCCCGCCCCCAATGGCCAATGCCCCATCTCCTCCACCTCCCCTCCTCCCCCCATCACCACCTGTGGAAGAGAGAAAAGTTACCACATCGCAGGATTAGTACATAAAACTCCTCTTTCCCTCCTTTTTAACCCCCCTCTTCGCCCCCCACATTCGCCCCACCACTTTGTTCAAACGTTCTTTTTAATAACCCGCTCATTCCAGTTTTTCTTCCACAATAAAAGTCCACGCTTCATCCGCCGTCTCAAAGTAGTGGTGCCTCCCTCGATATGTGACCCACAGTCTTGCCGGTTGCAGCATTCCAAATTTTATCTTCTTTTTATGAAGCACCGCCTTGGCCCGATTAAAGCTCGCCCTCCTTCTCGCCACCTCCGCACTCCAGCTTGATAAACGCGGATCACCGCGTTCTCCCATTTACTGCTCCGAGTTTTCTTTGCCCATCTAAGGACCATTTCTCTATCCTTAAAATGGAGGAATCTCACCACTATGGCTCTGGGAATTTCTCCTGCTCTCGGTCCTCGCGCCATCACTCGGTATGCTCCCTCCACCTCCAACGGACCCGCCGGGGCCTCCGCTCCCATTAACGAGTGCAGCATCGTGCTCACATATGCCCCGACGTCCGCTCCCTCCGCACCTTCAGGAAGACCAAGAATCCTCAGGTTGTTCCTCCTTGCGTTGTTCTCCAGTGCCTCCAACCTTTCCACACATCGTTTCTGATGTGCCTCATGCGTCTCCGTCTTCACCACCAGGCCCTGTATGTCGTCCTCATTCTCGGCTGCCTTTGCCTTCACGACCCGAAGCTCCCACTCCTGGGTCTTTTGTTCCTCCTTTAGCCCTTCGATCGCCTGTAGTATCGGGGCCAACAGCTCTTTCGTCATTTCCTTTTTGAGCTCTTCCACACAGCATTTCAAGAACTCTTGTTGTTCAGGGCCCCATGTTAAACTGCCACCTTCCGACGCCATCTTGGTTTTTGCTTGCCTTCCTTGCCGCTGTTCTAAAGGATCCACTGCAATCCGGCCACTTTCTCCTCCTTTTTTCATCCGTATCCAGGGGGGATTCCCTTCTGGTTCACCGCACAGTGTTTTTAGCCGTCAAAATTGCCGTTGGGGCTCCTATCAAGAGCCCAAAAGTCCGTTTCACCGGGAGCTGCCGAAACGTGCGACTCAGCTGGTCATCGCCGCACCCGGAAGTCCAGCAGCAGAGGTTCCTGATTGTAACCTCATTCAAAGATCGTGGACAGCACTCAACCCAATCCAGACAGTACTTGAGCATGGTTACCTGCTCCTAATGTGGAAGATGAGGGACAACCAGAAGAGCGATTGTACTATAAGTTCCCAGACCATGGAACACAATCGCACCAACTTGTGCACCAAGATCTGTTATAGAGTCATAGAGTTCTACAGCACAGTCTGCACTGGCCATAAAGTACCTGTCTATTTTAATCCCATTTTCCAGCACTTGGCTCATAACCCTGTATGCAATCATCTAAATACTCCTTAAATGTTGCGAGACCTCCCACCTCTACCATCCTTTCAGGCAGTGAGTTCCAGATTTCCACCATCCTCTGAGGGAAGAAGCTGTTCCTCAAATCCCCTCCAAATCTCCTGCTCTTACCTTAAATCTCTGCCCCCTGGTCATTGAGTCCAGAGGGAAAGTGTTTTCCTATTGTCATGTGAGAGTACCTTTAAGAAATGGGTGTTTACTACTGCAGTGGTGTTAGAGAGTGGGTGGGGCTGGGCTGTCTGCCAGCTTTTTACTTTCGTTTTAGGCTGTTTGCTGCAGGGTGTGTTTTTAGTTTCGGTTTCAGTGTTGGAGCTGAAGCCAGACAGAGCAGGTGTACTGTTGATCTCTCTGCCATTAAAAGACTATCTCTTGATCATTTGGTGAATTCCGAATTACAAATGTTCTCAGTAGTGAATGCAAACCTAATGTGCTTCTGTTAAAAGGTATTTCTTTTGCTTTCTAGATGTTTGGGAAGTTATTAAGGGTTACTTAGTGTTGTATTCTTTGGGGGTTGTATTTGAATTGATGGTTGCTAAGATGTTCACTGTATGTTTTAAAAGGTTAACTCGAGTTCACAGAATAAACATTGTTTTGCTTTAAAAAATACTTTTCCATTTCTGCTGTACCACACCGGTAGAGTGGGCCGTGTGCTCCCCATACCACAATCTATTAAAAGTTGTGGGTCAGGTGAACTCCATGATACACTTTGGGGTTCTCTAATCCCTGGCCCATAACACTATCTATGTCTCATTTCCAACTCGGCACCTTAGGATGCCACCAAATGGATAGCCATACTAGACCCACCAGACAGGATCAGTATAATTCGACACAGAGACCAGCAAATCTCAATTAGTCAGTCAATCACTCTTGGCTTTTACGGTGAGGGCCATCAGGAAACACACTAACAGGTTTCCCGTCCACCTAATGGCTACTTTACATTCTGCAATAAAAGTTAATTGTTGAAGCCAGTACAATATATGAAACTGATGCCAAGCTATTTATTTATGCAGATCAATTAGTGGAGCTATCCCACAACACCGCTTCATCAGAGCTTTAAGCTCATGAATCGGTAGAAGTTATTGATTTCTTTTAATATTTCTTTTAAACTTTAATATTTTTCGATTAATCCTGCCCGCATTGCAGTGTTCACACAAGGAAAGAAATACTCCCCGTGGATTCTATCTCATCTACATTGTTAACGCGGAAGTGTAAACAATGGTAGGGTTGAAAAGTTGAAACACGGCTGAAAACTACACTACAGGCCCAGAGAGTAAACAGTTATATTGCTGCTAACATAATTCCAAAAGGACACTGGCACAGCGTCACTAATTTAGTGTCCAATTCATTTTTTCCAATTAAGGGGCAATTTAGCGTGGCCAATCCACCTACCCTGCACATCTTTGGGTTGTGGGGGCGAAACCCACACAAACACGGGGAGAACGTGCAAACTCCACATGGACAGTGACCCAGAGCCGGGATCGAACCCGGGACCTCGGCGCCGTGAGACACAGGGCTAACCCACTGCGCCACCGTACTGCCCTCAGGGTCACTAATGATGCTGAATGGACATCAACAACTCTTGTTCTTCAAGTAGGAGGTTGTGTCATTTAGTGAGAATCAGCAGGCCTCGTGGGGTGATGGTCAGAAGGTCCGAGAAGGCAAATCGAAAAAGAGAGGCTTAATTTGACCACAAAAGTAAAGGCCGCATCGTGGCTTACAGCTCCCAGGTCCCAAAGAAGATGACACGTTCAGGCTGGTCCCTTCCGGGCCGGCTTTTATGAGGCGATTTCCATGACACCCAGTTGATGGGGCCTCCACCCACTAGCGGGCTAGCCCCTATTCCACAAATCCCCCTTGGGAGATCAATTGGGGCGTCCTGGTGTGTCTCATGAGGGTTGTTACGTTCCTCCCCCCAAGGTCCCTCGGTAAACAGTTGTCGGGGGGAGGGGGATCTCCTTTACCTTTTTGCCCGTGGCTGTGCTTCTTCCAACTGTGGGGCCTGGACAGGGAGCATGTATCATGTTGGGGAGCATCGGGAGGGCCCTGTCGGAGGTCCGTAGCTGACCGCAATGTCCTCTGAATTGAGGATTCCATGTCCATATCAGACACTGAGTGATCCGCATCCTATTGGCCTGGGCCTGGGTCTCTGGTGGGGAATGCTCCTCAGTTCAAGGCTGGTGGGACCAGTTCACCCGGCATGGTGTGCTCTGGGGCAGGCTCCCTCCCTTTGAGGTGCTCCATGTGCTTTCACACGGTTTTATTTCCAACCTTGGAAGAGATTGGTCCTGTTTTCTTTCCTACGGTCTCTGGAATCCACTCGGCAGCATCCCCGACATTCCGAATGTGACCCCCCCCCCCCCCCCCCCCAAGGTTTACATCCTCTGCCGCACGTTGGACGATCGTGGTACCTCTTCTGGAGGTCCCGTTTCTTTCGCACCTTCCCGCCAAGGTCAAACTTGGGTGGGTCCGGAGGTACCAGCCCATCAGAAACTGTGCCGGGGATACTCCGGTTGAAGCATGCAGCGTAGTTCAGTAAGTAAACAAGAGTCCAGTAAGTAAACCTGTTTTTATCAACAGACCCTGCAGTCTGTTTTTTTCATGCCCGGTGATGATTGGAAGGTGATGTGAAAATTGGATTGTAAATGTATTGGGCAATTTGAGGGTTAAAAGCCAGGGGTTAGAATGTGTTTGTTTGAGAAAAATTCTGTTCTGCAGGGTCTGGGTGATTTTAGCAGCCAGCAGGTGAAATTGATAAAGGAATGTGTTTTTCAGTCTGGGCTAACGCATAGTGGTTAGCCCCGGGGGAGTCCCTGGGGAGTTAATTTGCTTTGCAGCCTGCAGAGACAAGAAGCGGGATTCTGGTGCGGCGGGCCCCCCGTCGGCAGCGGGATTCTCCATCCCGCCAGCCGGCCAATGGAGTTTCCCATTGTGGGCAGCCCCACGCCGGCGGGGAATCCCCGGCTGTGGCTGCGCTGCCGCCGCAACGGAGAATCCTGCCAGTGGAGAATTCAGCCCAAGTTATTTTTGAGCTGGGGCAGATGAGGTCATTGCTGAGCGGGGCTCAGGAATTCAGAGAGACATTTTTGAAAGCAAAAGGGAGACAGTTGGTGGAGAAACCTTGGAGAGAGGAATTGAATTCTGATCTGCCTGATGCCGAGTCCACAATTCTCCCACAGGAAGATAGATTGAGATCTATATATTTCTTATTGTGCAGTGGGAAATTGAGGAGGAGTGTTTAAGGTGTAAATTGCAAACTCTACTTTTTGCGTGTGATGTTAAAAAGTTTAATATTGAGTTCATAATAAAGTTTTGTTTTAAAAATACTCAAACCCTATTCCTTTGTGCAATCACTCCTGGAGTGAATCATTCTTTCCCGCACAGTCTTACCAATAAACTATAATATTGAGGTTTCGGTCCAGTATCCGAGTCACTGTTGGGGACTGTAATACCCATGTAAATGTCTGCACTGCCCGTTCGGCCACTCCGTTGGGAGGTGGGCGAGATGGAGCGGTTCGGATGCGTTTCACCCTATTAGTGAGCATAAACCCTTGAAATTCGTCATTGGTAAAGGGGGGGTCCCATCGTCGGTGACAATCACCTCCGGAAACCAGTGGGTGCTAAAGGACTGGCACAACTTCTGTATCCATTCGATGAACACCCATCCACTTTGAGTGGGTGTGATTATGAGCAGAAACATTGATCCCAAGGAGGGCTCGATGAAGATGGGGTGTAACCCAGGGGCCACTCCCATGGGTGGAGTGAGGGTGGTGGAGGGAGTTTCTGGTGCTCCTGGCAAGTCACGCATCGCTATACCAGTCTCACGGTGTTGCCGTCGAGCCCCGGGCCACCACATGTAACTCCTGTCCAGTATCTTCATTTTAGAAGCCCCCGGCTGTCTGCTGTGCAAGTCCTGTTCACTGACCTGATCGCCGGGCAAGGGCCCGGGCTTCCCACGAGATGATGCCGTCCTCCGCGCTGAGCTCCTGCTGTTTTGCCGCATCGGCTCTCAATTCTTCCAGGAGCTTTCCCTTCATTCCGCCATGTAGGACAACATGGCGCAGTTGTGCCATCCTTTGGGTCCATGTGCAAATTTGAGCGGCTGTGACAGACAATGTGTCCCTAAAGACTAATACTCGCACAACTCTGCTGCTGGTGGGGCAAGGGGGAGGGGGGTGCTTACAGGCAGCGGGAGTCGGCTAAGAGCATCTGCGCGCACGGTCGGTGTGCCTGGACAATGTGCGAATGCGGATTCGTACACTGCCAACAGCAAAGCCCACCGTTTAATCCTGGCCGAAGCTATCAACAGTATCAATTTATCTTCCTTGAATAGAATGAGTAGGGGCTTATAGTCCATGATGACAGTAAAATGACGGCCATAGACATCCTGACGGAATTTCCTAACTTCAAAAATCACGGCCAGGCCTTCGTTTTCAATCTGCGCATAATGGCGCTATGCTTCGGCTCACGCGTAGGCTAACGGCCTTTCTGCCCATTGGGACAATACTGCCCCAACGCCATGTGGAGAGGTGTCACACGGAGGACGAGCGGCATTATGGGTTGTCATGCGTTTCAATAGTTTTGAAGGTAACAGCTGTTGCTTCACCCCGGCGAATTGCTACCACTGGGGGGCGCTTTCCATGCCCATTTCCGGTTCTATTCTCGGAGCGGGTAAGAGACGCCACCAAGGTAGCCAGGTTCGGGATAAACTTCCCGTAACAGTTGACAACTCCCAGGAATGACCTCAGCTCTGCCGTGGTCTCGGGTGTAGGAGCTCCCTTCGATGGCTCTACGTTTTTCCCTCCACTGACGCGGTATTCCAAATATGTGACCTTCCACCTGGAAGATGCACTTGCACCTTTTCTAGCGAACACCCATGTCAGAAAGCCATTGAAGGACCTCTTCTGGGTTGCCCAGGTGTTCCTCCTCAGTGCTCCTGTGATAAATACATCGTCCAGGTAGTCAGCCACCCTGGGGGGGCTTTTGGAGGATGTTTTCCATTACCTGCTGGAAAATGACGCACACTGATGACACCCCAGATGGAAGCCTGGTGTATTGCACAAGTTGTACAGCCCCCGGTGGGTGTTGATGGTGATGCATTTTCTAGATGCCGTGTCTAACTCCAGCTGGAGGTACGCTTGACTCATGTCCAGCTTTGTGAATGGTTGGCCCCCAGCTGACCTCAGGTACAGCAGGTCCTCTACATGTGGCATGGGCACCTGTCCAGGTGAGGGACTGTCCACTCTGCAAACTGGGCGTCAGATGCCCAGGTTCTCCTGGCGGCTCAGCTCTTCATCCACCTTCGACAGCAGAGGGTATGGAACTGGACGGGCCCTAAAATATTTGGGCTGGGCTTCTGGGTCGACGTAGACTTTAGCCGTAGCCCACTTTTTCCTTCCCAGGCCTCCCTGGAAAACCTCTGGGTGCTTTCCGAGGACCTTGTAAAAATCGGCAATACCCACCCGGAAGATTTGTTGCCGGTCCAAATGGAATCGTTGTAACCAGTCACGGCCCAGGATGCTGGGTCCGGGTCCCGGCACCACTACCAGTGGCAGCCGGACTGACTGCTGTCCGTGGGTAACCGGGGCCACCTTGGTCCCAAAGATGGCCAATGGTTCTCTGGTGTTTATTGCCAGCTGGACCTTGGTATCCTTCAAGCCCAGATGCCGGATCCCCAGACTGAGGTTATGGAATATCGGTTGTTCAATAATTGAAACAATAGCCGCTGTATCAATTTCCATGTCCAAGGGAGGACCATTAACTTGGGGCATTATTCTTATTGGGGCTACTTTGGCAGCTCTGATGCAGTTTTACCTGCATGAAGTCAGCTTCCTCGGGCGTGGCAATGACGGTTCTGGTGGCCTCGACGACCACTGTTTGTGCGACCGCAAATAAAGCACAGATGTGGGTGTTCCTCACCGTCCTCTGCGGAGATGTACCATTGGGCTGCGGGATCTCTTTGCCAGCGGGTCTGACCACGCCAATGTTTTGGAGGGGACTGAGTCGTGTAAGTCCTATCCTTGGGGGGGGGGGTTGTCGCTTGTTGGAATGAGGGCCAGCCAACATATGGAACACTGTAGTTCCTGAACTCCCTTTCCCCCATTCCCGCGAGAGACCGACAATTCGGTGGCCTGTTTTACATCCAAGGATGGTTCTGTTAACAGCTTCCTTTGGGTCGCCACATTGTTAATGCCACACACAAACCAACCGATCTCCCAACATCTCAGGGAGGGTTAGGTCATAGTGCTCGGCTAACCTGCAGGCGGTCAGGAGTATTACCATTTGTCGTTCGTCTCCAACAATACCGTTTGCCTGGAGGAACTACCGCATCTGTTTGGTGTACTGGGTCCAGTTTTCTGTGCCTCTAGCTTTGGAAAAGCGGCGGTTTTAAAGTCTCATCGACCTCGTCCACGTGCTGGGGAATTTCAGAGCGGTCAGGGCACCCAGGATCACAGCCTATCACCAGCTCAGAAGGCAAATCCAAAATAGGTTTAGTCTGACAACAAAAGTAAATGCTCCAACACGGCTTACAGCTCCAAGGTCCCAAACGGGACCACCGTTTTAGCCAGCTGGTCCAGGCTGGCTTTTATGAGGCGATTTCCACCAGCCCCAGCTGATGGGTTTCCGCCCATTATTGGAGAGCTTGCGTTCCATGGGGACATCAATAGGGGATGTCCCGGTGGGTCTCGTGAGGGTTATTAAGTGGTAACGTCGCTGGATTAGTAATCCAGAGGTCCAGGCTCATGATCTGGGGTCACGGGCTCAAGTCCAACCTGGCAGCAGGTGGGATTTGAATTCAGTTAATAAATCTGGAATATATGAAGATACACTCAGTACTGGAGACCATGAAATAATCAACGATTGCGGTAAAAACCCATCTAGTTCACCAATGCCCTTTAGGGAAGGAAATCTGCCGTCCTTACCCGGTCTGGCCTACATGTGACTCCAGACCCACAGCAATGTGGTTGACTCTTAATATGCCCTCTGAAATGACCGCGCGAGACACGCAGTTCAAGGGCAGTTAGGAATGGGCAATAAATGCTGGGCCCAGCCCAGCGACGCCCACATCCCGCGAATGAATAAAGAAAAAATCTTCTTGGCAAATGAGATCAATAGGAGAGAAGTGCAACCGGGTCACCAAAACCATTAAAAAATCCAAACAGAGGATTCGGATTGAATTCCGGAGGATCAGAATTGAGGAACAGATAAGCATTATGTTGTATTGTTCTAATTCTTTAGTTCGGCCACACTGTACTGGTTTATAAGAAAGTAGAGGCACTGGCAAAAGTGATTGACACGGATAACCACAAAATGAGTTACATACAAACATATGAATCAGGAAGTGCCCCTCGAGCTTGCTCCATCATTCAATAAGACCACGGCTGATAGGATTGCAATCTCAAACCCACATTCCTGCTGACCCCCCGATAAATCACCCCCTTTGCTGATCGAGAAGTCAGAACTATCAGGAAATATCGAACAAGCAAAGAGATGGCTGAGGGGCGGGTTGCCAACTATGACTTAGATGTAGTTCTGGAGCTTTCATCACATGACTTGCCCCACACTCCAGAAAATAAGTCACCAGCACCCCCACCCCGGTGATGTGCGGCATTCCTATACCAATCGGAAAGCAGTGTGACTCACTACCCAACTGGATGCTGCGTGACTGTCAGTCAAGTAGCAATGTTCTCCCCCGTTTCCAACAGAGAGGTGCAAATAAAATGACAACCCCCCCCCACCCACCCAATCGTTTTTAATGCCCCGATGATTTTTCTCCAGGGTCATGTGTCATCGATGATGAGTTGGGTGCTCTGGATCCGTGGAACACAAACAGGCCACCAACACTTAAAATAGTGCAACACTATTTTATTAAGTCAGAAACTGTTGAACATACTTTCATTGTGGGTTAACACGATGCTAGATTAAACTAAAGACATATGCCTGTCCTAACCAGTCTATGCACTCAGCACATGGTGAAGATCTGTGCTGTAAGCTGTAAGCTCTGTCCTTCTGAGAGGCTGCATCCCGAATGAGCGGGAACTCTGATGCCCTCTGTCTATATAGTGAGTGTGCTCTAACTGGTGATTGGCTGCGGTGTTGCGTGTGTTGATTGGTCTTGCTGTGTGTCCATCAGTGTGTGTGTCTGCACTATGATATACTGGTGTATATTATGACAATCGAGATTCGACCTTCAAGTCCTGGAGGATCAGGGACAAATCTGGATGGCTCGGACTAACTGGACAACTCTTTGAAAAAGGCCAGCACCGGCACGAGAGGCTGAATTAACCTTCACTCTTCCGTACTGCGCCCCGATTCTCTGAGGTTTTTTAAAATAATCTTTATGGTCACAGGTAGGCTTACATTAACCCTGCAATGAAGTTACTGTGAAAAGCCCCTAGTCGTCACATTCCGGTGCCTGTTTGGGTACACTGAGGGAGAATTCAGAATGTACAATTCACCTAACGGCACGTCTTTTGGGACTCGTGGGAGGAAACCGGAGCACCCGGAGGTAACCCACGCAGGCACGGGGGAGAACGTGCAGACTCCGCGCAGGCAGTGACCCAAGCCGGGAATCGAACCCGGGACCCTGGCGCTGTGAAGCAACAGTGCTAACCACGGTGCTACCGTGCTGCCCTTCAGGATATGTATCGGGTTGTAAATGTTCGAGGGCCACCTTGGGGGTGGAGATGTCAGGGTGTACTCGAGCACATATAAAATTGTGCAAAGATCAACAGAGCACCTTAAGGGGCAGCACAGTGGTGCAGTGGTTAACACTGTACCGAGGTCCGAGGCTCAATCCCGGCTCTGGGTCACTGTCCGTGTGGAGTTTGCACATTCTCCCCGTGTGTGCGTGGGTTTCGCCCCCACAATCCAAAGATGTCCAGGCTAGATAGATTGGCCACACGAAATTGCCCCCTAATTGGAAAATTGGGTACTCTAAATTTTTAAAAAATGAACGAAACACAGCACCTGAGATTTCTATTGGTTGAATGCATGAGCTAGTGAATCGACACATTTATCATGTCAGCTGGTCTGGAGAAGCAGTTCTCAGATAGCCAGAATGAGAAACAACAAATGAAGTTTCACAGAAACATCATTTGAAACCTACTTGTGACAATAAGCGATTTTCATTTTATCATTTCAAACAACCACACAGGAACTGGGAACAGCACCAGCTGCTGATCCACCAAAGCGGGGGTTCGGGTCTCTGAAGCCTACGGGAGAGCACGCTGTCTTACACTGAAACCTGCGAGAGAACTCGCTTCTCTCACACTGAAACCTGCGAGAGAACTCGCTTCTCTCACACTGAAACCTGCGAGAGAACTCGCTTCTCTCACACTGAAACCTGCGAGAGAACTCGCCTCTCTCACACTGAAACCTGCGGGAGAACTCGCTTCTCTCACACTGAAACCTGCGGGAGAACTCGCTTCTCTCACACTGAAACCTGCGAGAGAACTCGCTTCTCTCACACTGAAACCTGCGAGAGAACTCGCTTCTCTCACACTGAAACCTGCGGGAGAACTTGCCTCTCTCACACTGAAACCTGCGGGAGAACTCGCTTCTCTCACACTAAAACCTGCGGGAGAACTCGCTTCTCTCACACTGAAACCTGCGAGAGAACTCGCTTCTCTCACACTGAAACCTGCGAGAGAACTCTCTTCTTTCACACTGAAACCTGCGGGAGAACTCGCTTCTCTCACACTGAAACCTGCGAGAGAACTCGCTTCTCTCACACTGAAACCTGCGGGAGAACTCGCTTCTCTCACACTGAAACCTGCGAGAGAACTCGCTTCTCTCACACTGAAACCTGCGGGAGAACTCTCCTCTCTCACACTGAAACCTGCGGGAGAACTCGCTTCTCTCACACTGAAACCTGCGGGAGAACTCGCCTCTCTCACACTGAAACCTGCGAGAGAACTCGCTTCTCTCACACTGAAACCTGCGAGAGAACTCGCTTCTCTCACACTGAAACCTGCGAGAGAACTCGCTTCTCTCACACTGAAACCTGCGAGAGAACTCGCCTCTGTCACACTGAAACCTGCGGGAGAACTCGCTTCTCTCACACTGAAACCTGCGAGAGAACTCGCTTCTCTCACACTGAAACCTGCGGGAGAACTCGCTTCTCTCACACTGAAACCTGCGAGAGAACTCGCTTCTCTCACATTGAAACCTGCGGGAGAACTCGCTTCTCTCACACTGAAACCTGCGAGAGAACTCGCTTCTCTCACACTGAAACCTGCGAGAGAACTCGCTTCTCTCACACTGAAACCTGCGGGAGAACTCGCTTCTCTCACACTGAAACCTGCGAGAGAACTCGCTTCTCTCACACTGAAACCTGCGAGAGAACTCGCTTCTCCCACACTGAAACCTGCGGGAGAACTCGCTTCTCTTACACTGAAACCTGCGGGAGATCTCGCTTCTCTCACACTGAAACCTGCGGGAGAACTCGCTTCTCTCACACTGAAACCTGCGAGAGAACTCGCTTCTCTCACACTGAAACCTGCGAGAGAACTCGCTTCTCTCACACTGAAACCTGCGGGAGAACTCGCTTCTCTCACACTGAAACCTGCGAGAGAACTCGCCTCTCTCACACTGAAACCTGCGAGAGAACTCGCCTCTCTCACACTGAAACCTGCGAGAGAACTCGCTTCTCTCACACTGAAACCTGCGGGAGAACTCGCCTCTCTCACACTGAAACCTGCGAGAGAACTCGCTTCTCTCACACTGAAACCTGCGAGAGAACTCGCTTCTCTCACACTGAAACCTGCGAGAGAACTCGCTTCTCTCACACTGAAACCTGCGGGAGAACTCGCTTCTCTCACACTGAAACCTGCGAGAGAACTCGCTTCTCTCACACTGAAACCTGCGGGAGAACTCGCTTCTCTCACACTGAAACCTGCGAGAGAACTCGCTTCTCTCACATTGAAACCTGCGGGAGAACTCGCTTCTCTCACACTGAAACCTGCGAGAGAACTCGCTTCTCTCACACTGAAACCTGCGAGAGAACTCGCTTCTCTCACACTGAAACCTGCGGGAGAACTCGCTTCTCTCACACTGAAACCTGCGAGAGAACTCGCTTCTCTCACACTGAAACCTGCGAGAGAACTCGCTTCTCTCACACTGAAACCTGCGGGAGAACTCGCTTCTCTCACACTGAAACCTGCGGGAGAACTCGCTTCTCTCACACTGAAACCTGCGGGAGAACTCGCTTCTCTCACACTGAAACCTGCGAGAGAACTCGCTTCTCTCACACTGAAACCTGCGGGAGAACTCGCTTCTCTCACACTGAAACCTGCGGGAGAACTCGCTTCTCTCACACTGAAACCTGCGGGAGAACTCGCTTCTCTCACACTGAAACCTGCGAGAGAACTCGCTTCTCTCACACTGAAACCTGCGAGAGAACTCGCCTCTCTCACACTGAAACCTGCGAGAGAACTCGCTTCTCTCACACTGAAACCTGCGGGAGAACTCGCTTCTCTCACACTGAAACCTGCGGGAGAACTCGCTTCTCTCACACTGAAACCTGCGGGAGAACTCGCTTCTCTCACACTGAAACCTGCGAGAGAACTCGCTTCTCTCACACTGAAACCTGCGGGAGAACTCGCTTCTCTCACACTGAAACCTGCGAGAGAACTCGCTTCTCTCACACTGAAACCTGCGAGAGAACTCGCCTCTCTCACACTGAAACCTGCGAGAGAACTCGCTTCTCTCACACTGAAACCTGCGGGAGAACTCGCTTCTCTCACACTGAAACCTGCGGGAGAACTCGCTTCTCTCACACTGAAACCTGCGAGAGAACTCGCCTCTCTCACACTGAAACCTGCGAGAGAACTCGCTTCTCCCACACTGAAACCTGCGGGAGAACTCGCTTCTCTTACACTGAAACCTGCGGGAGAACTCGCTTCTCTCACACTGAAACCTGCGGGAGAACTCGCTTCTCTCACACTGAAACCTGCGAGAGAACTCGCTTCTCTCACACTGAAACCTGCGAGAGAACTCGCTTCTCTCACACTGAAACCTGCGAGAGAACTCGCTTCTCTCACACTGAAACCTGCGGGAGAACTCGCTTCTCTCACACTGAAACCTGCGAGAGAACTCGCCTCTCTCACACTGAAACCTGCGAGAGAACTCGCCTCTCTCACACTGAAACCTGCGAGAGAACTCGCTTCTCTCACACTGAAACCTGCGAGAGAACTCGCTTCTCTCACACTGAAACCTGCGGGAGAACTCGCTTCTCTCACACTGAAACCTGCGAGAGAACTCGCTTCTCTCACACTGAAACCTGCGAGAGAACTCGCCTCTCTCACACTGAAACCTGCGGGAGAACTTGCTTCTCTCACACTGAAACCTGCGGGAGAACTCGCTTCTCTCACACTGAAACCTGCGAGAGAACTCGCTTCTCTCACACTGAAACCTGCGAGAGAACTCGCTTCCCTCACACTGAAACCTGCGAGAGAACTCGCTTCTCTCACACTGAAACCTGCGGGAGAACTCGCTTCTCTCACACTGAAACCTGCGAGAGAACTCGCTTCTCTCACACTGAAACCTGCGGGAGAACTCGCTTCTCTCACACTGAAACCTGCGCGAGAACTCGCTTCTCTCACACTGAAACCTGCGGGAGAACTCTCCTCTCTCACACTGAAACCTGCGGGAGAACTCGCTTCTCTCACACTGAAACCTGCGGGAGAACTCGCCTCTCTCACACTGAAATCTGCGAGAGAACTCGCTTCTCTCACACTGAAACCTGCGAGAGAACTCGCTTCTCTCACACTGAAACCTGCGAGAGAACTCGCTTCTCTCACACTGAAACCTGCGAGAGAACTCGCCTCTGTCACACTGAAACCTGCGGGAGAACTCGCTTCTCTCACACTGAAACCTGCGGGAGAACTCGCTTCTCTCACACTGAAACCTGCGGGAGAACTCGCTTCTCTCACATTGAAACCTGCGGGAGAACTCGCTTCTCTCACACTGAAACCTGCGAGAGAACTCGCTTCTCTCACACTGAAACCTGCGAGAGAACTCGCTTCTCCCACACTGAAACCTGCGAGAGAACTCGCTTCTCTTACACTGAAACCTGCAGGAGAACTCGCTTCTCTCACACTGAAACCTGCGGGAGAACTCGCTTCTCTCACACTGAAACCTGTGAGAGAACTCGCTTCTCTCACACTGAAACCTGCGAGAGAACTCGCTTCTCTCACACTGAAACCTGCGGGAGAACTCGCTTCTCTCACACTGAAACCTGCGAGAGAACTCGCCTCTCTCACACTGAAACCTGCGAGAGAACTCGCCTCTCTCACACTGAAACCTGCGAGAGAACTCGCTTCTCTCACACTGAAACCTGCGGGAGAACTCACTTCTCTCACACTGAAACCTGCGAGAGAACTCGCTTCTCTCACACTGAAACCTGCGAGAGAACTCGCTTCTCTCACACTGAAACCTGCGAGAGAACTCGCTTCTCTCACACTGAAACCTGCGAGAGAACTCGCCTCTGTCACACTGAAACCTGCGGGAGAACTCGCTTCTCTCACACTGAAACCTGCGAGAGAACTCGCTTCTCTCACACTGAAACCTGCGGGAGAACTCGCTTCTCTCACACTGAAACCTGCGAGAGAACTCGCTTCTCTCACATTGAAACCTGCGGGAGAACTCGCTTCTCTCACACTGAAACCTGCGAGAGAACTCGCTTCTCTCACACTGAAACCTGCGAGAGAACTCGCTTCTCTCACACTGAAACCTGCGGGAGAACTCGCTTCTCTCACACTGAAACCTGCGAGAGAACTCGCTTCTCTCACACTGAAACCTGCGAGAGAACTCGCTTCTCCCACACTGAAACCTGCGGGAGAACTCGCTTCTCTTACACTGAAACCTGCGGGAGAACTCGCTTCTCTCACACTGAAACCTGCGGGAGAACTCGCTTCTCTCACACTGAAACCTGCGAGAGAACTCGCTTCTCTCACACTGAAACCTGCGAGAGAACTCGCTTCTCTCACACTGAAACCTGCGGGAGAACTCGCTTCTCTCACACTGAAACCTGCGAGAGAACTCGCCTCTCTCACACTGAAACCTGCGAGAGAACTCGCCTCTCTCACACTGAAACCTGCGAGAGAACTCGCTTCTCTCACACTGAAACCTGCGAGAGAACTCGCTTCTCTCACACTGAAACCTGCGGGAGAACTCGCTTCTCTCACACTGAAACCTGCGAGAGAACTCGCTTCTCTCACACTGAAACCTGCGAGAGAACTCGCCTCTCTCACACTGAAACCTGCGGGAGAACTTGCTTCTCTCACACTGAAACCTGCGGGAGAACTCGCTTCTCTCACACTGAAACCTGCGAGAGAACTCGCTTCTCTCACACTGAAACCTGCGAGAGAACTCGCTTCTCTCACACTGAAACCTGCGGGAGAACTCGCCTCTCTCACACTGAAACCTGCGGGAGAACTCGCTTCTCTCACACTAAAACCTGCGGGAGAACTCGCTTCTCTCACACTGAAACCTGCGAGAGAACTCGCTTCTCTCACACTGAAACCTGCGAGAGAACTCTCTTCTCTCACACTGAAACCTGCGGGAGAACTCGCTTCTCTCACACTGAAACCTGCGAGAGAACTCGCTTCTCTCACACTGAAACCTGCGGGAGAACTCGCTTCTCTCACACTGAAACCTGCGCGAGAACTCGCTTCTCTCACACTGAAACCTGCGGGAGAATTCGCTTCTCTCACACTGAAACCTGCGAGAGAACTCGCTTCTCTCACACTGAAACCTGCGAGAGAACTCGCTTCTCTCACACTGAAACCTGCGAGAGAACTCGCTTCTCTCACACTGAAACCTGCGGGAGAACTCGCTTCTCTCACACTGAAACCTGCGAGAGAACTCTCCTCTCTCACACTGAAACCTGCGGGAGAACTCGCTTCTCTCACACTGAAACCTGCGGGAGAACTCGCCTCTCTCACACTGAAATCTGCGAGAGAACTCGCTTCTCTCACACTGAAACCTGCGAGAGAACTCGCTTCTCTCACACTGAAACCTGCGAGAGAACTCGCTTCTCTCACACTGAAACCTGCGAGAGAACTCGCCTCTGTCACACTGAAACCTGCGGGAGAACTCGCTTCTCTCACACTGAAACCTGCGAGAGAACTCGCTTCTCTCACACTGAAACCTGCGAGAGAACTCGCCTCTCTCACACTGAAACCTGCGGGAGAACTCGCCTCTCTCACACTGAAACCTGCGAGAGAACTCGCTTCTCCCACACTGAAACCTGCGGGAGAACTCGCTTCTCTCACACTGAAACCTGCGGGAGAACTCGCCTCTCTCACACTGAAACCTGCGAGAGAACTCGCCTCTGTCACACTGAAACCTGCGGGAGAACTCGCATCTCTCACACTGAAACCTGCGAGAGAACTCGCCTCTCTCACACTGAAACCTGCGAGAGAACTCGCCTCTCTCACACTGAAACCTGCGAGAGAACTCGCTTCTCCCACACTGAAACCTGCGGGAGAACTCGCCTCTCTCACACTGAAACCTGCGAGAGAACTCGCCTCTCTCACACTGAAACCTGCGAGAGAACTCGCTTCTCTCACACTGAAACCTGCGAGAGAACTCGCTTCTCTCACACTGAAACCTGCGGGAGAACTCGCTTCTCTCACACTGAAACCTGCGAGAGAACTCGCTTCTCTCACACTGAAACCTGCGAGAGAACTCGCTTCTCTCACACTGAAACCTGCGGGAGAACTCGCTTCTCTCACACTGAAACCTGCGAGAGAACTCGCTTCTCTCACACTGAAACCTGCGGGAGAACTCGCTTCTCTCACACTGAAACCTGCGGGAGAACTCGCTTCTCTCACACTGAAACCTGCGGGAGAACTCGCCTCTCTCACATTGAAACCTGCGAGAGAACTCGCTTCTCTCACACTGAAACCTGCGGGAGAACTCGCTTCTCTCACACTGAAACCTGCGAGAGAACTCGCTTCTCTCACACTGAAACCTGCGAGAGAACTCGCTTCTCTCACACTGAAACCTGCGAGAGAACTCGCTTCTCTCACACTGAAACCTGCGAGAGAACTCGCTTCTCTCACACTGAAACCTGCGAGAGAACTCGCTTCTCTCACAATGAAACCTGCGAGAGAACTCGCTTCTCTCACACTGAAACCTGCGGGAGAACTCGCTTCTCTCACACTGAAACCTGCGAGAGAACTCGCTTCTCTCACACTGAAACCTGCGAGAGAACTCGCTTCTCTCACACTGAAACCTGCGAGAGAACTCGCTTCTCTCACACTGAAACCTGCGGGAGAACTCGCTTCTCTCACACTGAAACCTGCGGGAGAACTAGCTTCTCTCACACTGAAACCTGCGAGAGAACTCGCTTCTCTCACACTGAAACCTGCGAGAGAACTCGCTTCTCTCACACTGAAACCTGCGAGAGAACTCGCTTCTCTCACACTGAAACCTATGAGAGAACTCGCTTCTCTCACACTGAAACCAGTGGGAGAACTCGCTTCTCTCACACTGAAATCTGCGAGAGAATTCGCTTCTCTCACACTGAAACCTGCGGGAGAACTCGCTTCTCTCACACTGAAACCTGCGAGAGAACTCGCCTCTCTCACACTGAAACCTGCGAGAGAACTCGCCTCTCTCACACTGAAACCTGCGGGAGAACTCGCTTCTCTCACACTGAAACCTGCGAGAGAACTCGCTTCTCTCACACTGAAACCTGTGGGAGAACTCGCTTTTCTCACACTGACACCTGCGAGAGAACTCGCTTCTCTCACACTGAAACCTGCGAGAGAACTCGCTTCTCTCACACTGAAACCTGCGAGAGAACTCGCTTCTCTCACACTGAAACCTGCGGGAGAACTCGCTTCTCTCACACTGAAACCTGCGAGAGAATTCGCTTCTCTCACACTGAAACCTGCGAGAGAACTCGCTTCTCTCACACTGAAACCTGCGAGAGAACTCGCTTCTCTCACACTGAAACCTGCGGGAGAACTCGCTTCTCTCACACTGAAACCTGCGAGAGAACTCGCCTCTCTCACACTGAAACCTGCGGGAGAACTCGCTTCTCTCACACTGAAACCTGCGAGAGAACTCGCTTCTCTCACACTGAAACCTGCGGGAGAACTCGCTTCTCTCACACTGACACCTGCGAGAGAACTCGCTTCTCTCACACTGAAACCTGCGAGAGAACTCGCTTCTCTCACACTGAAACCTGCGAGAGAACTCGCTTCTCTCACACTGAAACCTGCGAGAGAACTCGCTTCTCTCACACTGAAACCTGCGAGAGAATTCGCTTCTCTCACACTGAAACCTGCGGGAGAACTCGCTTCTCTCACACTGAAACCTGCGAGAGAACTCGCTTCTCTCACACTGAAACCTGCGGGAGAACTCGCTTCTCTCACACTGAAACCTGCGGGAGAACTCGCTTCTCTCACACTGAAACCTGCGGGAGAATTCGCTTCTCTCACACTGAAACCTGCGAGAGAACTCGCTTCTCTCACACTGAAACCTGCGGGAGAATTCGCTTCTCTCACACTGAAACCTGCGGGAGAACTCGCTTCTCTCACACTGAAACCTGCGGGAGAACTCGCTTCTCTCACACTGAAACCTGCGGGAGAACTAGCTTCTCTCACACTGAAACCTGCGGGAGAACTCGCTTCTCTCACACTGAAACCTGAGGGAGAACTCGTTTCTCTCACACTGAAACCTGCGGGAGAACTCGCTTCTCTCACACTGAAACCTGCGGGAGAACTCGCTTCTCTCACACTGAAACCTGCGGGAGAACCCGCTTCTCTCACACTGAAACCTGCGGGAGAACTCGCTTCTCTCACACTGAAACCTGCGGGAGAACTCGCTTCTCTCACACTGAAACCTGCGGGAGAACTCGCTTCTCTCACACTGAAACCTGCGGGAGAACTCGCCTCTCTCACACTGAAACCTGTGGGAGAACTCGCTTTTCTCACACTGAAACCTGCGAGAGAACTCGCTTCTCTCACACTGAAACCTGCGAGAGAACTCGCTTCTCTCACACTGAAACCTGCGAGAGAACTCGCTTCTCTCACACTGAAACCTGCGGGAGAACTCGCTTCTCTCACACTGAAACCTGCGAGAGAATTCGCTTCTCTCACACTGAAACCTGCGAGAGAACTCGCTTCTCTCACACTGAAACCTGCGAGAGAACTCGCTTCTCTCACACTGAAACCTGCGGGAGAACTCGCTTCTCTCACACTGAAACCTGCGAGAGAACTCGCCTCTCTCACACTGAAACCTGCGGGAGAACTCGCTTCTCTCACACTGAAACCTGCGAGAGAACTCGCTTCTCTCACACTGAAACCTGCGGGAGAACTCGCTTCTCTCACACTGACACCTGCGAGAGAACTCGCTTCTCTCACACTGAAACCTGCGAGAGAACTCGCTTCTCTCACACTGAAACCTGCGAGAGAACTTGCTTCTCTCACACTGAAACCTGCGAGAGAACTCGCTTCTCTCACACTGAAACCTGCGAGAGAACTCGCTTCTCTCACACTGAAACCTGCGAGAGAATTCGCTTCTCTCACACTGAAACCTGCGGGAGAACTCGCTTCTCTCACACTGAAACCTGCGAGAGAACTCGCTTCTCTCACACTGAAACCTGCGGGAGAACTCGCTTCTCTCACACTGAAACCTGCGGGAGAATTCGCTTCTCTCACACTGAAACCTGCGAGAGAACTCGCTTCTCTCACACTGAAACCTGCGGGAGAATTCGCTTCTCTCACACTGAAACCTGCGGGAGAACTCGCTTCTCTCACACTGAAACCTGCGGGAGAACTCGCTTCTCTCACACTGAAACCTGCGGGAGAACTAGCTTCTCTCACACTGAAACCTGCGGGAGAACTCGCTTCTCTCACACTGAAACCTGAGGGAGAACTCGTTTCTCTCACACTGAAACCTGCGGGAGAACTCGCTTCTCTCACACTGAAACCTGCGGGAGAACTCGCTTCTCTCACACTGAAACCTGCGGGAGAACTCGCTTCTCTCACACTGAAACCTGCGGGAGAACTCGCTTCTCTCACACTGAAACCTGCGGGAGAACTCGCTTCTCTCACACTGAAACCTGCGGGAGAACTCGCTTCTCTCACACTGAAACCTGCGGGAGAACTCGCTTCTCTCACACTGAAACCTGCGAGAGAACTCGTTTCTCTCACACTGAAACCTGCGGGAGAACTCGCTTCTCTCACACTGAAACCTGCGAGAGAACTCGCTTCTCTCACACTGAAACCTGCGAGAGAACTCGCTTCTCTCACACTGAAACCTGCGAGAGAACTCGCTTCTCTCACACTGAAACCTGCGAGAGAACTCGCCTCTCTCACACTGAAACCTGCGAGAGAACTCGCTTCTCCCACACTGAAACCTGCGGGAGAACTCGCTTCTCTCACACTGAAACCTGCGGGAGAACTCGCTTCTCTCACAACTCGCCATAAAACATGGCGCCGGCCATGTGCAGACCTGACCTGCCAGATAGTGCCCCCCTGGCCACCTCGCACCAGTCCTCCCGCACCTCGCGGACGCCGCCCGGCCAACAGTACGGCTCCCGCCCGACTGTGGTAGCTGCCCCGACCGCTGAGACCACACATCAACCGCGCGGTTGGGAACTCGACCCATCGGGGACAGAGCAGGGGGGAATTGCCTTCAGGTGACGCACCGTGTCTCAGAGCTGCCAAAGAATTAGCAGAGAAAATAGGCCTACAAAACGCGAAGCAATGCAGCTGCTTGTTAATCCTTAATAAAAACAGAAAACACAGCAGAGCAGGCAGCGTCTCGACAGCAAGGATTGGCCTGGGCCATCTGCACTCAGGCACTTTCCCGAAGGCCGGTTGGCCGCACTGCCTTGAGGTACAATTGAGAGGATGTTGAATTGATGTCACGAATACAGCAAGATCAAAGCAAGTCGCCTACCTTGGATTTATTTTTCCATTTTTCTCTTAAGCTGATTAAATTTATACAACGGCAATATTAACTGAGTGCGTAATTGTATCAGCTCGATTATCTTCACAAGAATAAATTAGATAGATTCATGCTGTCTTGTGCAAAGGTAACCATAGGCTATTTTTCAGAATCCCAAACCATCCAGTCGAATATAATAATAATGCAGATGCCTGGGAAGATATTCTCTCATAACATCAACACGAGTTTTATTCTATTCCTGACCCTGCTCAAATGCTTGGCTTCACCCTGCCTCACCGTCCTCCGCCAGTCATTTCTCATTATTCTAATTAAGCCAACAATGTCAGCGGAAAGTTGTTCCCGTTTTGGTAAATCTGAGGCAACTCAATTGCGAAACTGCCCCACGCTGCGTGTATGGGGACACAAAGGGCTTTGAGAGGGAGACTGTGCAGAAGGTGATTTTGCTTCTGGGTGGGTGGGGGTGGGGGGGTGGGTGGGGGGGTGGGGGTGGGGGTCAAAACTAGGGGCCATCGATAGTCAGTAAAAAAAAAAATCCAACTTTATACCCAGAGTGTGGTGAGAACGTGGAGCTTGTTTATTTTCTTTACTCTTTCATGGGATGTGCCCCCCACCTCCCCCCCCCCGGCACCTCACTCCCACCCCCGATTGCCTTTGAACCCAGCGGTTCGGTGGCCCGCGTCAGAGGCCATTCAAGAGTCAACCCGCAAATCCAGTGTGCCTGGAGTCAAATGTAGGTCAGAGCTGGCAAGGACATCAGTGAAGCAGATGGGTTTTTACTGCAGCCGATGGCAGTTCCACGGTCACCACTGTGGAGACTAGTTTTATAAATTCCAGATTTTATTAATTGAATTTAAATTCCACCAGCTGCCGGGGTGGGATTTGAACCTGTGTCGCCGGAGCGTCAGCCTGCAGTTAACGTCGAGTCCGTACGACTCCTCTTCAGAGTGCTGAGGAAGATTCATGCAGACTTGAAACACCAACTCTTGATACTCTCTCCACAGAAGCTGCCAGGCCAGAAGTTTTCCAGCATTTTCTGTCTTTGTCGCAGATTTCCAGCATCTGCAGTATTTTTCTTTTATGACCCGAATCTATTTATTTACCGATGAGGCGCTTACCCCTTTCGAGGCTGTAACAATCTGGACTGCACTTTGTGAAGAATGGGGAGGCAGAACGCAATAGCAACTTTCAAAATGGAACTAGATAAATACTTGGCAAGGGAGAAAAAAATCAGGGCTATGAGCAAAGAGCGGGCGGGTGGGGTGGGGTGGGGGGGGGGGAGTTAATACCACGCGATTCCCATGACTCAAAGAGAAAACTGGTTTAATTCGATTAACTCTTCAAAGAACTTGACCCCCACTGTGGAAGATGGAGGCGACCGACAACCAACCTGGAGAAACACACACTAAACTTCCTCCAAGAGAAGAATTTAAACAATTCATTCATCAATATGCATCTCTCTTTTTCCAGATTATCACGGAGTTAGACAATATTTGTTAGTCTGGCTGTATGCCCCACCCTGCGGAATTCTGCCTCTCTCTCTATCGCTCTCTCTCCTTTACGATGCTCCTTGAACCCTAGCTCTTTGACCAAACTTTTGGTCACCTGTCCTAATATCTCGTGTGATTCGCTGTCAAAGTTTGTTCGATACGGCTCCTGCGAAGCAGCTTGGGACATTTTGCCATGTTAAAGTGGCTATGTAAACACAAGTTGTCATTGTTGCAGTAAATCTAATTTGGGAGGAACCACGCGTGTGTTAAACAGGAATCACAGTTGGGGGCGGCACGGTGGCACAGTGGTTAGCACTGCTACCTCACGGCGCCGGGGACCCGGTTTCGATCCCGGCTCTGGGTCTCTGTCCGTGTGGAGTTTGCACGTTCTCCCCGTGTCTGCGTGGGTTTATCGCCCACAACCCAAAGATGTGCAGGGTAGGTGGATTGGCCGCGCTAAATTGCCCCTTAATTGGAAAAAAAGAAGAATTGGGTAATCTAAATTTATATTATAAAAAACAGGAATCGTAGTCATACCTGCAAGCACGAGGGAGCTCGACCCTGGGGCTTATTCATCTCCACGGCCACCAATTGCCATCCACCAGCGGCATCTTCATGGAACATCTAAAGAGAAAAGACAATTAGAGGAGACAGTGGCGTGGTGTCAACGTCAGTGGACTGGTGATCCAGAGGCCCAGGCTCGTGCTCTGGGGACATGGGTTCAAATCCCACCATGGAACCTGGAGGAGTTTGAACTCAGTCGATAAAAATCTGGGCTCTAAAGCTAGTCTCCCCAATCGTGGCCAATTGACTTGCTAATGTCCCTTCAGGGAAGGAAATCTGCCTTCCTCACCCGGTCTGGCCTACACGTGGCTCCAGACCCACAGCAATGCGGAAGACTCTCGGGTGCCCTCTGAAATGCCCGAGAAAGCTGCTCAGTCCCAGGGCAATTAGGGATGGGGAAACAAATGCTGGTCCAGCCCAGCAAAGCTGAAAATCCCGGTCACCACCAAACTTGCTTTGAATACTCCGACCGACAAATAGCACACAAATCCAATTAGCTTTCCAAAATAGTCCTGTGGCGAGGGAAGGGTTGAGGGGAGGTTTACCAGAATGGTTCTAGGATAAGGGACTTCACACTCGATGTGGATAGACTGGAGAATCTGGGATTGCTTAATAGAAGGATTCAAAATTATGAAGTGATTTGATACAATAAATAAAGAGAAAGGTTTTCAGTAACTGGAGATCCTTAAGCAAAACCGGAGGCCCAGAGGGGGATGGCGAGGAGAATGTGTATTTGTTTCGACACAGTGAGTTGGTGTGATCTGGAATGTACTGTTTGAATAGGGAGTGGTATTTTTTAAAAGGGGACTGGATAAATGCCTGGGTCGTGGGGAAAGAGCAAGGGAGTGGGACTTACTGGATAGCTCTTTCAAAGGGCCAGCACAGGGGCAAAGGGCTGAATGGCCTCCATCTATGCTGTAAGATTCTATATCATGGTGTAGGTGAAGTGGCCTGTGTGGCTATTCTGTCTGAGTGTTAATGCAGTTCACATATTGTCATGTGGGAGTACCTTTAAGAAATGGGTATTTAAGAAATGTACCTTTAAGAAATGGGTGTTTATCAGTGATGTCAGAGTGTGGGTGGAGCTGGGCAGTCTGTCAGCCTTTTACTTTTGTTTTTGGGCAGGCTGCAGGTGTGTTTTAGTTTAGTTTTCAGTGTTGGAGCTGAAGCCAGACAGAGCAGGTGTACTGTTGATCTCTCTGCCATGAAAAGACTATCTCTTGATCATTTGGTGAATTCAGAATTATAAATGTTTTCAGTAGTGAATGTAAACCTGATGTGCTTCTGTTAAAACGTGTTTCTTTTGTAAGTCTTATGGATGTTAGAAGGACAGCGTAAGCATTACTTAGTGTTGTATTCTTTGGGGGTTGTATTTGAATTGATGGTTGCTAAGATGCTCACTGTATGTTTTAAAAAGGTTAACTTGAGTTCATCGAATAAACATTGTTTTGCTTTAAAAAATACTTTTCCATTTTTGCTGTACCACACCTGTAGAGTGGGCCGTGTGCTCCCCACACCACAATCTATTAAAAGTTGTGGGTCAGGTTACCTCCATGATACAGTTTGGGGTTCTCTAAACCCTGGCCCATAACAAATATCGATGCCCCTCAGTGAGCTCAACACTATTAACATCAACCTTGTGTCCTCAAATGCTGTGAACAGAGTGGGCGGGCTTTTGTACGGGAGACCAAGCAGTCAGGTTTTCTTGCAGGCCCTGTCTTGTTTAATATTGGAACATCTCAAAATGTTTTCAACAGATTCACCACTGGGCAGTCCCATTAACAAGGGAACGGCCCATTAGGATTTGGGGACCAGTTAGTTCCGGTGGTCAGGTGATTACAAGGTGGTGCGCAGTGGTGAGGTTTCAATCCCCATATCATTCACGGTGACCAGCCTCCTGGCTTTGTCTGTGTAATTGTGCCTCCCAAACTATCTGCAAACTATTGCCTCGCTCTCTCTAACAGTGCAATGTCTATGGTCCCTGGTGGACGATGGCTATCGACTGTACCATAACTGTCTGTTGGGACAGAAAGGTCTTGCTTAACTCTTCTGAAAACACCACAAGTGGGCAGTTTAGGGACAGGTTTGAGAGTTTTCATAATTCTTACCCGCCCCACTCTTCCACCCCCACAACCTGTTGGTATGACAAAAATGAAATTGAGTGAGTTAGCAGTGAAGAACTTCTACAAATGTGTCTTGCCAGTAGACAGACTTGCCTGCCAGACAATGGCACTTGAAAGACTGTACCTTACGTATACAGGAAATCCCCCCCAAATAAAGATGCACAGGATTAATTCATTGGCAATGGTTATATTTATGCGGCATAACATAGACTTTGTGATATTACACATGCGCCAAAATGGGCAGCCCACCCACCAGCATACTTTAATCAATAATTAAGGGTCAATTAGGCTCGTTATCAAACCAACTCACCCTGTGAACACACAGAAAGAGTGGGCAGTCGGAGACCCAAATTTATAAATCAAACACTTGAAGATTGGGCTGGAAGGGAGTCACTTTTCGGGGGCTGTCCTTGCCGATGGTGGGGAATCTTCTCTGAAGTCATCAGCTCATCTCCTACCCCCCTCATTCTTACTGCCCCTCTCTCTAGTTTACTCAAACTCACCAATCTCCTCCCGGCCCAAGAGCCCAGACTACTATATCTCCTGTACACACGGCCGCAGCCACTGATGCCTTCCCGGCACTTTCAGCCAATTGGGTTGGCTGGCATCTCCAGAGGGCGGGGCCTCCTGCCCAATGGAAGGGAGGTTGTGCCACTTGGCATTCGTCAAGTCTGTCCCATGGTGCTTTATGGCTGTAGGGCGGGCCAGCAGGGAGCATGTTGGCTCCACAATGGCTTAGTTTCTGGGGATGGGGCAGGGTGGGGTGTGGTTATGGGTGTGGGGGGGGGGGGGGGGGGGGGGGGGGCAGACGGGCTCCTCCAATGTTGGCCTGTTGAGCACCTCCATGTTTGGTCACTCCACGTTTAGTGCCCTCAGCTGTCTGGGCACGAAGATCTGGGACACGCACCCGAAGCTAACGTCTCCTAAAAACCTGCCTCTTTAACTAAGCCTTCATTGTTCGATTTAGGATATTAGCCTTGCGTTCTGCAGAGGTCTCCTTGCCCGACACCAGACTGTGCAGCTAAAGCTGCCAGGCTTGTCACATGGCGTGAGGCCTCCCATCGCTGTCACAGGCAGGCTGCCCAATGCCCACCCCTGTCGGGGCAGGCAGGTAGGTAGGTGGTGGAAAGACCAGGCAGTGGATTTTATGAGTCACCACCAGCTTCATATCCCACGGCGGTGCGGTAGAAATGCAAAATCCAGCTCATTATCAATCCTTTTCTGACATCTCAGCGGCAGGATTTTAGACAGCAAAACTCTACATAAAGTCACGACATGAAAACGCAACCAATCATTGGAGAAGCTGAATGACGGGGTTGTTCCACGTGTGAAAGGCCATGGTTTGTGTGAATGTTAGTCATGTGAATGGAACTCCCTGAGACTGATAGCAGCTGCTAAACCTATCGCAGGCAAAGTCCTGACAGAGATCTGAAAAAGTAATTTTGCCAACATTTAAAAAAGCCATTAGAATGAGCTGTGATTAACTGTTATGTCAATTGGGCCAAAGCCCAGTTTTGGGAGAAGGGCGATCCAGATAGGCAGTAGTGAGATTTGCGATGGAAAATTGTTAAACTGCATCATTGAACGCTCATTTTTGGGGTTTGGGTGTCGCTGTCAGAGACAGGTATCTATTGCCCTTCCCTGGTTTCCCCCGAGTGGTTTCCAGTTAATGGTCAATTGTGCTGGTGTGGGGCTGGAGTCACGTGGGTGCCTAGGTCAGGTAAATTTGAATTAGTAGAATAAAAACTCTGTAAGGATGGTTCTATTCCAAGGCGGCAGGGGGTCTAGTGAGACGTCCAGCAGCATTGCAGGCCCAACTCCCCAAGACTGGGGAAGGCCAGTCGATTAACACAGTTGTATCTCTTGCCTTTCGTTCCTTACACATTTACAACCCGAATGTGTTAACAAAGCCACCGTTTTGCAAATCTTTCAAAAGAGAGATGCATGAATGATCTTTGCTCTGGCTATGTTTGGTCACCACTGGTCAGAGATATCTTATGAAACCTCCGGTGCAGATTCGGTGGGCTGAATGGCCTCCTTCTGCACTGTAAATTCTATGATTCTCTCGAGAATTCTTGCCCACATTCCTCTCGCTGCCTCTACACTTCTCTCTCCTGTAAAAACTCTTTTCAAATCGCCTTTCTCTGACCAGCCGCCTCTCCTAATTTCTCCTATTCGGGTTCTTTCTCCATTTCTCCATTCACCTATCTGGGAAAAGCCCTCGAACATCATTTTAAAACATTTTAAAGCACCTGACCCTGCACATCTGCCGCTGAAATGCTCAGCCATACACCTGTGGCCTCAGACACGACCATTCCAGTGCTCTCCTCGCCTACCTTGCCCACTCAGTAAACCTGAACTCATTATGATGCCCCATCTTAACTCATGCCAAGTGCTACTCACCCACAATCCCGTGCTCTCTGACACGTGATCGGCACCCAATGTGGCGACCTCTTGACTTCAGCACGATCATTGTCGTATCCAAATCCCTTGCCCCTCACCATCCATGTAACCTCCTCCAGCCATATAATCCTCTGGGATATCAGTGTTCCTTCAAATTCTGGCCTTGTGTGCATCCCTGTTTTAATCGTTCCATCACTGGAGACCCTGTCTGCTGTTCAGAACCTAAACACTGGGATTCTCACTCTCTCTCCTCCTTGAAGACCATCTTGACCACCCAACTCTGACCACTTTACATAGTTTACATGGAATTTACAGTGCAGGAGGAGGCCATTTGGCCCATTGAGTCTGCAATGGCCCTTGGAAAGGGCACCCTACCAAAGCCCACACCTCCACCCTCCCCGTAACCCCACCCAACCTTTTTGAACACCAAGGGCAATTTATCATGGCCAATCCACCTAACCTGCACATCTTTGGACCTGTGGGAGGAAACCGGAGCACCCGGAGGAAACCCACGCAGACACGGGGAGAACGTGCAGACTCCGCACAGACAGTGACCCAGCGGGAAATCGAACCCGGGACCCTGGAGCTGTGAAGCAACAGTGCTACCCACTGTGCTACCGCGCTGCCCACTTCTTTGTGGCTTGGTGTCAAATGTGATTTGATCATGTTGCTGTGATGTTTTAGGAGCTCAGTGTTAGTTGTTGATGGCCGATTCCTCGCCTACAGGCGCTCTGGGTGTATACATCACCTGTGTCGTGGCAGTGGAGGTGGTGCTGCTTCTCGGACCCCACATCTGCTGAAACTGAACCCTTATTTCGGCAAAGGTCTCAATGATAACCGCAATGAATACATTCTGAAAAGGACAGAGACAGAACTCATGAAACTTAGAAGCATATGAAAGAGCAGGAAACACAAGAATGCAAGAAGTAGGAGGAGTCGACCACGAGGCCCAGCGAGTGTACTCCGCCATTCAATATGATCACAAGCTTCAACCCCACTTTCCCGCCTTCTCCCTGTGTTCCTGGATTCCTGAGAGAACAAAAATCTGTCTATCCCAGCCTCATATGCATTCAATGATGGAGCATCTGCAAACCTCCGGGATAGAGAATTCCAAAGATTCACAACCCTTTGAGTGAAGAGATTTCTTCTCGTCTCAGTCCTGAATAATCGGCCCCTTATCCAGAGTCGGTGCCCCCAGTCCCCCGTGTTCTAGATTCCTCGTGTTCTAGATTCCACGACCAATGGAAACAATTCCTCATCGTCCACGCCGTCAAGTCCCTTCAGTTTCTAGATCAGGGTCGTCCAAACAATTCTCCGGCAGGGGGGGGGGGGGGGGGGCGGGGGGGGCATATTTGCATATTTTCCTCACTCAAGGGGACGATGTGCGATGTTGGAAAGTTACGGTTTGGCACAACAATAAAGTCAATTTCAAAAAGAAGTTTGGTATTTTAAGGAAAGACACAATTGCCGGCAAAATTACAGCATTGCCATGGTAATCGTCTGTTAAGTTAAAAAGGGTAAGTAATAAAAATGAAATGAATGAAATGAAATGAAAATCGCTTATTGTCAAAAGTAGGCTTCAATGAAGTTACTGTGAAAAGCCCCTAGTCGCCACATTCCGGCGCCTGTTCGGGGAGGCTGGTACGGGAATTGAACCGTGCTGCTGGTCTGCCTTGGTCTGCTTTCAAAGCCAGCGATTCAGCCCTGTGCTAAACAGCCCCTAGGCTGTTCACCAGAGTGTGTGAGAGGGCCAGTGTCTGTGGGTGGGTGAGTGTGTGTGTGTGGGTGTGCATGGGTCAGTGTGAGTGGGTGTGCGTGCACGGATGGGCGGGTGAGTGTGAGTGGGTGTGCGCGCACGGATGGGCGGATGAGTGTGAGTAGATGCGTGTGTATGGGTGGGTGGATGAGTGTGAGTGGGTTCATGTGTCTGGGAGGGTAGGTGAGTGTGAGTGTGTGTGAGTGTGAGTGGGTGCGTGTGTATGGGTGGGTGGATGAGTGTGAGTTGGTGCGTGTGTATGGGTGGGTGGGTGAGTGTGAGTTGGTGCGTGTGTATGGGTGGGTGGGTGAGTGTGAGTTGGTGCGTGTGTATGGGTGGGTGGGTGAGTGTGAGTGGGTGTGAGTGTGAGTGGGTGCATGTGTATGGGTGGGTGGGTGAGTGTTAGTAGGTGTGAGTGGGCGTGTGTGTATGGGTGGGTGGGTGAGTGTGAGTGAGTGTGAGTGGGCGTGTGTGTATGGGTGGGTGGGTGAGTGTGTGTGTGAGTGTGAGTGGGTGCGTGTGTATGGGTGGGTGGGTGAGTGTGAGTGGGCGTGTGTGTATGGGTGGGTGGGTGAGTGTGAGTGTGTGTGTGTGTGTATCGGTGGGTGGGTGAGTGTGAGTGTGTGTGAGTGGGTGCGTGTGTATGGGTGTGTGGGTGAGTATGAGTGTGTGTGAGTGTGTGCGTGTGTATGGGTGGGTGGGTGAGTGTGAGTGTGTGTGTGTGTGTATCGGTGGGTGGGTGAGTGTGAGTGTGTGTGAGTGGGTGCGTGTGTATGGGTGTGTGGGTGAGTATGAGTGTGTGTGAGTGTGAGTGGGTGCGTGTGTATGGGTGGGCGGGTGAGTGTGAGTGAGTGTAAGTGGGCGTGTGTGTATGGGTGGGCGGGTGAGTGTGTGTGTGAGTGTGAGTGGGTGCATGTGTATGGGTGGGTGGGTGAGTGTGAGTGGGTGTGAGTGTGAGAGGGTGCGTGTGTATGGGTGGGTGGGTGAGTGTGAGTGTGTGTGAGTGGGTGCGTGTGTATGGGTGGGTGGGTGAGTGTGAGTGGGTGTGTGTGTATGGGTGGGCGGGTGAGTGTGAGTGGGCGTGAGTGGGTGCGTGTGTATGGGTGGGTGGGTGAGTGTGGGTGTGTGCATGTGTAGGTGGGTGAGTGTGAGTGGGTGTGAGTGGGTGCGTGTGTATGGGTGGGTGGGTGGGTGTGAGTGGGTTCATGTGTCTGGGTTTGTGTGTTAGTGTGAGTGTGAGTGGGTGCGTGTGTATGGGTGGGTGGGTGAGTGTGAGTGGGTGCGTGTGTATGGGTGGGTAGGTGAGTGTGAGTGGATTTGTGTGCACGGGTGGGTGGGTGAGTGTGAGTGGATGCGTGTGTATGGGTGGGTGAGTGTGAGTGTGTGTGAGTGTGAGTGGGTGCGTGTGTATGGGTGGGTGGGTGAGTGTGAGTGGGTGTGAGTGGATTTGTGTGTATGGGTGGGTAGGTGAGTGTGAGTGGATTTGTGTGTATGGGTGGGTGGGTGAGTGTGAGTGGATGCGTGTGTATGGGTGGGTGGGTGAGTGTGAGTGCGTGTGAGTGTGAGTGGGTGCGTGTGTATGGGTGGGTGGGTGAGTGTGAGTGGGTGCGTGTGTATGGGTGGGTGGGTGAGTGTGAGTGGGTGTGTGTGTATGGGTGGGTGGGTGAGTGTGAGTGGGTGTGAGTGTGAGAGGGTGCGTGTGTATGGGTGGGTGGGTGAGTGTGAGTGGGTGGGTGAGTGTGTGCATGTGAGTGGGTGTGTGTGCACGGATGGGCGGGTGAGTGTGAGCATGTGTATGGGTGGGTGGGTGAGTGTGAGTGGGTGTGAGTGGATTTGTGTGCATGGGTGGGTGGGTGAGTGTGAGTGGGTGCGTGTGTATGGGTAAGTGTGAGTGGGTGGGTGAGTGTGTGCATGTGAGTGGGTGTGTGTGCACGGATGGGCGGGGAGTGTGAGTGGGAGCGTGTGTATGGGTGGATGGGTGAGTGTGAGTGGGTGTGAGTGGATTTGTGTGTATGGGTGGGTGGGTGAGTGTGAGTGGGTGGGTGAGTGTGTGCATGTGAGTGGGTGTGTGTGCACGGATGGGCGGGTGAGTGTGAGTGGGTGCGTGAGTGTGTGCATGTGAGTGGGTGTGTGCGTATGTTTTGGTATGTGGTTGTGAGAATGAGTGAGAAAGTGAGAAACCAGAGAGTGGGCATAAGGCAACTCACTCTCATCCCCGTACACTCACTCAGTCTCTCTCTCCCTCATGCTCAGTCACTCACTGGCCCTCCCACATATATCCCAGCGTGCCCACCCAGGATCTGAGGTGACCTCACCCTCCCCGGGCTGGGAATACTCTGCGCTCCCCATGCACGCCATTGCTGGCCATCCTGGGGACCCAGACCTGCCATACCTTCACTTCCCTCTGCGCTCACCAACGCTGCTCCTCCAATCGGAGACTGTTTCTCTCCATCATTTGCTGCCTATCGGCTGCAAATGCGGGAGAGAGATGTCCTGTGATTGGAGGAGATCCATGTAGATTCTTCCACTGAAACTCAACTCTAACAGGAATTTTTAAAATAGTCTCTGGTGCCTGGTAGAGGGCCCATGGGCCATACCTTGGACAAGCCTGTACAGGATACTCCAGGCTGGGAGAAATAATTCTTCAGCGTCAACCTTGTTAAGGATTTTATATGCTGCAATGGGATTACCTCTCATTTTTCTAAATTCGAGGAAAATAGACCTAGCCTATTCAATCACTTCTCATAGGACACTCACCTCATCCCAGCTAAGGACAAAGTCCACACATCATCTGCTCTGGTCTAAGATCACTGGCTTGTAAACTGAACTCTGCTTTTCCATGAGTTAGGCTGAGCTTCGGAGTCTTCCCAGCATTTTCTGTTCTTATATTACTTTGCTGGCAATACAATGTCCTCACCCCTTGAAAAAAAGGTCTGTGTTTTCATCTTCAAAAAAGAGCTGTTTACACCAGAATGAATCTGGGGTTAAAAAGGCTAAACGAAGATGATGGGTTGGATGGACAAATGTTTGTATTCTCTCAAGTGTCGAAGAAGATTAAGGGGTGGGCTGACTGAGCAGTTGAAGATGATTAAAGGGTTTGATGGGGTCGATAGACAGGAACTATTTCCTCTGTGGAACAATGGGACAGAACCTCAAAATTACTCAGGGCTGATGTCAGGAAGCACTTCCTCCGCAAAGGGCAGTCCGGAAATCTGGAACTCAGTCCCTTCCTCCTGCTCCCAAATTCCGACCCATTTATTCACAAAGACATCACTTAAAATAGCAAAAGGAACATACGAGGGATAATTCTACAGACTTGCTCCTTCATGCTTGAAGGGGTGGATGTCCTTGCCCTCCCCAGTAACTGAATACTCTCAGCTTATGTTCTTGCTGTTCAAGTTCTTTTCAAGAGAGATGATTTGGCCCAATGTGAACACTTCTTCCCTATGACAGTATAACTTACCACTGAACAAAAGAAAAGATTCCCACCTAACGACACCAGGAGCTTTCGCTGCCCGTATCAAAGGAACAAATTAGCTCATCAGCAGAATATCCCCCTGTACAATAGGTTTAGCATTTACAACCACGAGCTGCACCTTAACAAGCCAGGCGAGGAAGAAGATCAAGGTGATGAAGTAGAAATACGAACGCCATCGTGGGAAGCTGTCGATTGCCCGGTACATGAAGAACACCCAACCTTCCTGCGATGCAGCTTCATAGACAGTGAAGATACTGGTGCCTGATGGCAGGAGAGAGACAGGACATCCAACATTACAATAAAGACTTCAAAGACTACAAAACAAAAACACTGGTTAAAAAGTGCCAACATTTCCGCCTACGCACAGCACTGTGGTTAGTGTCTTCTATTTAGCGTGAATAAGGTAACAACTGACATGAATACACACATTTACAGGGAAAGATCCAACTGTCATTTTAAATAAAGATAAAATATTGGGAACTTGAAATAAAAACAGAAAGGTCTGTCAATTTAAATATATGTTAATCAGATCCTTGAAGAACTAGAGGCGATGTGGAATTTTAAAAAACACACAGCGCGTTGTTGTGATCTGGAAGGCGCTGTCTCAGAGGGTCGTGGCAGCAGATTCAATAACACCTTTCAAAAGGAAAATGGTCAATACTTGAAAATGAAATATTTTGCAAGGCTATGGGGAAAGAGCCGGGGGGGGGGGGGGGGGGGGGAGTGGGAACAGTCTTTCAAAGAGACAGCACAGGCGAGCGGGGTAGAATGGCCACCTCATTTTCTGTAGCATTCTACACAGGTGATACACGCATGTGCTCAAAATCCTTTTTCAGCCCAACGATTCTCCAAGATCGCTGATCACTGTGCCCCGCTAATTTGGCCCCAACTTTCCTCAGCCCACCACTTGCGGCAGCACCTTCAGCTCACTCAGCACCACGTTTGGGCAGCACGGTAGCACAGTGGTTAGCACTGTTGCTTCACAGCGCCGGGGTCCCCGGTTCGATTCCCGGCTTGGGTCACTGTCTGTGCGGAGTCTGCACATTCTCCCCGTGTGTGCGTGGGTTTCCTCCGGGTGCTCCGGTTTCCTCCCACAGTCCAAAGATGTGCGGGTTAGGTGGATTGGCCGCGCTAAATTGCTCCTTAGTGGCCAAAAGGGTCAGGTGGGGTTACTGGGTTACGGGCATAGGGTGAAGGTGTGGGCTTAAGTAGGGTGATCTTTGCAAGGGCCGGTGCAGACTCGATGGGCGAATTGACCTCCTTCTGCACTGTAAATTCTCTGATTCTTTAACTCCCTCCCTAAACCTCTGAGCCTCTCTGACAGTTCTTCAAAAATGTCTCCCTGTGGAGCATGGCATCGAATTTGGTCTGATCAGCGGTACGGTGACGCGGCCGGAAATGTTAAAGCCATCACGTCTGGTGCAGACACTATGGGTCACATGACCTCCTTCTCCACTGTAGACTATCTGTTTCGATCCAAATGCACGCCTTAGTTTGAACAGATGTGGACATCCTTAGCGACAGAACGTGTACGATGTAAAAATGTCGACACTCGCCTCTTTATCATGTACATCCAATCAAAAATCATTACAACAGCATAACAATCCTGAAAATATCTGGGGAGCATCTTGCTCCTAAACTAACCCCAACGGCATAAACCAAATGACAGATGTCTGAACACATCTGACTTACCGTTGGTTTGTATGCTCCTGCCATCCATTTCCTCTTTCAACACTTCGGACACCTTTGCTGAAACGGCCTCTCGATTCTTTACTAATTTCAGTCTGTTCATTCTGAGTGCTGAGAGTAATTATGGGCAGCATGGTAGCACAGTGGTTAGCACAGTTGCTTCACAGCGCCAGGGTCCCGGGTTCGATTCCCGGCTTGGGTCACTGTCTGCGCGGAGTCTGCACGTTCTCCCCGTGTCTGCGTGGGTTTCCTCCGGGTGCTCCGGTTTCCTCCCACAAGTCCCGAAAGACGTGCTTGTTAGGTGAATTGGACATTCTGAATTCTCCCTCTGTGTACCTGAACAGGCGCCGGGAGTGTGGCGACTAGGGGATTTTCACAGTAGCTCCATTGCAGCGTTAATGTAAGCCTACTTGTGACACTAATAAAGATTATCATCAATTATGTCGCCCAGCTCAGTTGTTACAAAAAATTAATTAATTCTCAAGAACATACCGAACAACTCATACATGCGCTAATCGATAACATTGTTCAGGTCCAAAACTTTTCAGGATTGAATGTCTTTCTCGGAGTCGCTCGCTCTTGTTCAATTTACAGAGGCTGTGATTTGATCCAAAACTTCTGAGGATTCAGGTTATTCGTCTCACGGTAGATTGCTGTTTACAATAAGCTAGCTCACATCCCTTGAAAAGTGAAAATTAAATAATTTAAAAGAACTGAATGGTAACTGCATGTCACAGGGCTGACACGTGATGTATGTAGACCTGGGTTACAGAACGGAACCCTCATGGATTGTTCACTCAACACCATATACTTGACAGACAAATAAAAACTTACCAGGCAGAACATCGCACAAAAAAAACCCCTCCCGAACGGTTTGCATTTATATCGCACCTTTCACAGCTTCACAGCCAATAAACCGCTTTTGAAATGTAGTCACTTCTAGGAAACACAGCAGTGGCCAGTTTGAGCACAGCAAGATCCCAGAAAGAGCAATGTAATGATCACCAGATCTGTTTCTGTGGTGCTGGCTGAAGGGTCAATGTCAGTTAGGACACTGGGGTAAACTCCACCACCCTTCCTCAAAATAGTGTCATGGGATCTTTGACGTCCACCTACCAGGGCAGACAAAGCCCTGGTTTGAAGGCTCATTTGGACCCACAACCCTCTGATTCAAGAGGCTGATCCCTGGCTGACATCTTTGTTGTCAAGGTGGATAATGACGCTCCAATATTGCCAGAGTTCTATTCTGGAGGGAGAGAGGCGAGGAAGAGAGAAGAGAGGAGAGAGAAGAGAAAGGGGAAGAGAGAAGGGAGGAGAGGAATGAGAGAGAGAGAGAAGAAAGAGAGAGAAGAGAGAGAGGAGAGAGAAGAGAGAAGAGAGGAGAGAAGTGAAGAGAGACGAAAGAGAGAAGAAAGAGAGAAGAGAGTGAGCGACAAGCTTCTGGTGGTTAAAGACTTACAGGGGTGGAGTTGGGGGGGGGGGGTCGGAGTTTCAGCTGCGGCATAAAATGGACGATGTAGTCTGTGTGGAGTTTGCATGTTCTCTCTGTGTCTGCGTGGGTGCTTTCCTCCCACAGTCCAAAGATGTGCAGGTTAGGTGGATTGGTCATGCTAAAATTGCCCCTTCGTGTCCAGCGATGTGCAGGTTAGGTGGGGTAACGGGATTAGGCGAGAGAGTGGGCCTAGGTAAGATGCTCTTTCAGCGGGTCGATGCACACTCGATGGGCCGAATGGCCCCCTCCTGCACTGTAAGGATTCTATGGATTCATACACCCATCTCAATTTTCCTAGTTATTTACATTTCTTTGCGAGCAAGCCATCCTCTAACTACTCTCAGCTTTTCCAATAAACGGCTGGCTTTTATTGGCCATTCTGGTGGGGAACCGGGGCAGAGGTCCCGGAGAGTTCTGAAGAATGAAATTCTTTCAGATCTTACTAAAAATAAATTGACTTCAGATGTGATCTGTTTTATAGCCCATCCAGGAGGCAGGTTGCAGATGGTAAATTCCCATGCAATATAATCAAGAATAAATGGTGTCAAATGATCGAGAACCAGAGGACGCTGATTTAAAGTGACTGCCAAAAGAGGCAACGGTGACATGAGGAAGACATTTTCACACAACCAGTGGTTAGGATGTGGAATGCGCTGCCTGACAGCCTGGTGGAGACAGGTCAGTCAAGGCTTTCAAAGGGCAATTAGACTGTGATCTGAAAAGGAAGAATGTGCAGGGTTACAGCGAGGAGTCAAGGGAATGGCACTGGGTGAGTTCCTCATTTGGAGAGTTGGCGCAGACATAATGGGCCGAATGGCCTCCTTCTGCATTGTAACAATTCTGTGAACGACTGTCCAGATTATCAACCTGCAAAGCTATTAGTCTTGAAAACAGGTCGATCTGTAGTGTATGCTTTTAAAACGTACGCTGAAACATGTTGGGCGCGATTCTCCGAAATGGAGTGTTCGCGCCGTCGTGAACGCCGTCGCATTTCACGACAGTGCGAAACGGGCGCGGTGAGTGGCGATTCTGGCCCCCTAGCGCTGTAGCGGTTCACGCCGCTCCAGCCTCCCTTCCCGGCAGCAAATGGGCGCCGCGCCAACCCGCGAATGCACGGGGGACTTCCTCAGCGCGCCGGCCCCGACCCCCACATGGCGTGGGGGCTCAGGGGCCGGCCGCGTAATGAAATAGGGCCGGCCCACCGACGGTGGGCCCCGATCGCGGGCCAGACCCCATCGGATGGCACCACTTCTCCGCTCCTCGGAGAATCGCCGCACCGGCGCAGCAGGAAATAAATGGCGCGAACGCCGATTCTCCCACACGGCGCGGCATGGGAGAATCCCGCCCTGTTTTCGGTTTCCTCGAGTTTCCAAAATCTGAAAACTTTGAAATGGAATAAAAAGTATAAATAAGACAGGAGACGCCCGACAAAGGTTTGTTTTTAATAAAATCACACCTTCCACTGAAACCAGGACACATCATGCATCTGAACTGTAGTTTTTACAGTTCTTTCCCAATCACCTTGAGCAGTTTTGCTGAACTTTCAACATCTGCCCATTTCTCAAAGAACATTTTTTTATCATTCCCGAGGACAGCAAGGCATTTCAGGAAAGCACTCGGACCGTGGAACCTGCCGCTGACACGTGAAAATATGACAGAAGCTGAGGGCCTCGTCTTGCAAACTGCGTCTAGCAGATGTGTGTTTAGCAACGGGAGGCGCAGGCTCAACAACTTCTACACCAAATAATTCCACATTCATTCTACACCCAAAATGAACATTTGCATCCGCAATCTGAACGTACATTATAACTCTGCATCAAGCTGCAGACAGAAGGCAGAGCTATTATTTTTATTCAAAGGTGGTTAGGCAGAGGGCAATAACCAGGATTGAATTCTCAAAGATGTATTTTGCAGCTCCTAGGTAACACAAGGTAACTATGGTAACCTTGTTCTGTAAATGGAGCGCTCTCAGGCAAAGTAAGTTAATGGCTCTCACCGTGTAAGAGACAGTTTAGGAAGATAAAGACTCACATTTTTAACATCCCCAGCATTATGCCTTAGGCTAAAGCATCAACCGTATGCACACTATGAAGATCCCAAAAAAAATTGAAATACGATGACTACTTAAAATAAAAAACTTTGGATGGAATAAAATCTTTGGATCTCGCTTAAACAAGGTTTCGAGGAGCGGGAAAAGTTTGCGGTAATGGGAATATAAATGGGGGAGGTTTAAAATGCTTTAATCAGTTTCACATGACTGTACAAGAGTCAGATTTACACCCAGAAACCGATTTTTTCACTAGTTACCTGGGGAAATGACGCCTCATTCATTAGCGGATGCTGGGCATGCACGAAGTGTGACAACACGGTGACAGTGCAGCCCGTCAAGAGAGGTGCAGCTGGACTGGCCAAACTGATCTCCCACACCAAAGGCAGAGGGAATACGTGCTGTGGCTCAGATAGCAGCCCCAGAATCACACTGTAAGGACAGCCACACTGGGCTGCACAATGGAGGAGGGGTCATGGAGAACATAGTACATACAGTGCAGAAGGAGGCCATTCGGCCCATCGAGTCTGCACCGACCCACTTAAGCCCTATCCCCGTAACCCAATAACCCCATCTAACTTTTTTGCTCACTGAGGGCAATTTATCACGGCCAATCCACCTAACCTGCACGTCTTTGGACTGTGGGAGGAAACCAGAGCACCCGGAGGAAACCCGCGCAGACACGGGGAGAACGTGCAGACTCCGCACAGACAGTGACCCAGCGGGGAATCGAACCTGGGAGCCTGGCGCTGTGAAGCCACAGTGCTATCCACAATGCTACCGTACTGCCCAAATGAGTTCATTTGCTGTATTGAGTTCATTAATAAACCAGTCAATGTTTGGACATACCAACATTTCATCAATCATTCTGAAGCCAGACTAACCAACAGGCAACACGTGGGACCATGGTTCAATGACTCACCCAAAAGATGGTGCCTCTGACAATGCAGCCATTCCTTGGTACTAATTTCTAGTGTATGCCTGGAGTGGGACTTGAACCGGGAGCCTTGAGATTCGGAGCCGATTCTGCTACCAATTGAGCCACAGCTTTGCAAAAAATAAAACCCCAGGAAAAATACCATCAAGAGAATATTGACTTCCAAGTAAAGAGCAACAGCTGAAAAGGCGCCAAAGATTATCCCCACGAAAACAAATTACTGGAAAGAATTCAATCCCGAAAATCAATCCCTAGTTATGGAATTGAGATTAACCTCTTACATCATGGGCGGAATTCTCCCCCAACGGCGGGATGTCCGCCGACTGGCGCCAAAGACGGCGCCAATCAGACGGGCATCGCGCCGGCCCAAAGGTGCGGAAGGCTCCACATCTTTGGCGGCCTAGCCCCAACATTGAGGGGCTAGGCCGACGCCGGAGGGATTTCCGCCCCGCCAGCTGGCGGAAATGGCGTTTGTTGCCCCGCCAGCTGGCGCGGAAATGCGGCGCATGCGCGGGAGCGTCAGCGGCCGCCGACAGTTTCCCGCGCATGCGCAGTGGGGAGAGTCTCTTCCGCCTCCGCCATAGTGGAGACCGTGGCAGAGGCGGAAGGGAAAGAGTGCCCCCACGGCACAGGCCCGCCCGTGGATCGGTGGGCCCCGATCGCTGGCCAGGCCACCGTGGGGGCACCCCCCAGGGCCAGATCGCCCCGTGCCTCCCCCCAGGACCCCGGAGCCCGCCCACGCCGCCTTGTCCCGCCGGTAAATACCAGCTTTGATTTACGCCGGCGGGACAGGCAATTTCTGGGCGGGACTTCGGCCCATCCGGGCCAGAGAATCCAGCGGGGGTCCCGCCAACCGGCGCGGCCCGATTCCCGCCCCCGCCCAATCTCCGGTACCGGAGACTTCGGTGGGGGCGGGGGCGGGATTCACGGCGGCCAACGGCCATTCTCCGACCCGGCGGGGGGTCGGAGAATGACGCCCCATGTCTCTGCGAGCGATCAGATATTTATGTCTGATTCACATGGTATACAGGATTTATAAATGATGTGGAGATGCCGGCGTTGGACTGGGGTGAGCACAGTACGAAGTCTTACAACACCAGGTTAAAGTCCAACAGGTTTGTTTCGATATCACTAGCTTTCGGAGCGCTGCTCCTTCCTCAGGTGAATGAAGAGGTCTGTTCCAGAAACACATATATAGACAAATTCAAAGATGCCAAACAATGCTAGGAATGCGAGCATTAGCAGGTGATTAAATCTTTACAGATCCAGAGATGGGGTAACCCCAGGTTAAAGAGGTGTGAATTGTCTCAAGCCAGGACAGTTGGTAGGAATTCGCAGGCCAGATGGTGGGGGATGAATGTAATGTGACATGAATCCCAGGTCCCGGTTGAGGCCGCACTCATGTGTGCGGAACTTGGCTATAAGTTTCTGCTCGGCGATTCTGCGTTGTCGCGGGTCCTGAAGGCCGCCTTGGAGAACGCTTACCCGGAGATCAGAGGCTGAATGCCCTTGACTGCTGAAGTGTTCCCCGACTGGAAGGGAACATTCCTGCCTGGTGATTGTTGCGCGATGTCCGTTCATTCGTTTTATAATCATCCAGGATTTATAAAGGCCAGCTTTCCATCCAATGCTGCCTCAGACCCAGTAGAAAGAATGCAAGAGATGGGGATCGGAAAATGCCATTGAGCCCTTTGAGGCTGTTCCGCCATCCAACAGGATCATGGATGGCCTCAACTTCGCCTTTCCTGCACCATGTCGACATCCCCGCACCTAAAGATTTAATCGACGTCTGTGCAGTAAATGCAATAAGTAGTGACCGCCAGTTAGCTAACGAACAACAACGGGTCAATTATAAATTCAAACTATATACAGAGCGCTGTAATTGATGCCTTCATTCTCAGCAGTAAGATCAAACCAGCTGCAAAAGGCCACATCTGCCCAGAGGTCCACGTGCTCGTTCGCCATTGGGCGATCAGGTCACATGATCCTTCCGAGGCACACCCCCTTAAAGAGCATAGCAAGCACACTCCGTATGAAACATACTCAAGGATTAAACATCTAGAGCTCTCTGGGGTCGAGGATTCCAAATATTCATAATCTTAAGTGAAGAAATATCTCTCCATCTCAGTCCTAACTGGCCGCATCTTAACCGTGAGACGGTGAGCTTTAATTCGAGAATCCACATTCAGGGAAATTATTTTCTTAGCATCGACCCAGGCAACCCCCTTCAGAATTTTATGTGTTGGGCTCGCACTGTTGCCTCACGGCGCCGAGGGCCCGGGTTCGATCCCGGCCCTGGGTCACGGTCCGTGTGGAGTTTGCACATTCTCCCCGTGTTTGCGTGGGTCTCGCCCCCACAACCCAAAGATGTGCAGGACAGGCGGATTGGCCACGCTAAATTGTCCCTTAATTGGGAAAAAGAAATTGGGCACTTCAAAATTAAAACAAAAGAATTTTATGTTTCAATGACATCACCTCTTGTTCTTCTACAAACGACAGAGTCTCGACCCAGTCTACTCAATCTCTCCTTATCGTACAATCCCTTCATTCCAAGATAAGATAGGCCTGAGTGTATTCTGGGAACTATAGCCCAGGGTGCCACTGTGTACTGGGTGTTCGTGACTTAGTTGGAATTTTACTGCCAGACAAAGCCTGGGTATGCAGCGACCTTAATCTCTGGATGGCGAAATGAGGCTGGACCTGCAATCTCTCGCCGACACTGGTATAACAGAGCCTTATCCGTTGCAGACAGAAGGAGGATGTCCATGCATTGCATCTTTTCCAACTAAATTAAAGCTTGGGAGACAGCCATTCCCGAGTTCATTCCCCATGCAATGCCTTGACTAGAGTCAACCTGACTGGTTTGAATTTGAACAAATGCTGGCAGTTTACTGTCCTCTGCTGCATTTTCCATGGCAAAGCCTCTACCATTCAGAGAACACTTGCGAAGCAACCAATACCCTTTTCCCACGCAGTATAACTTGTTGATTTACCTTACCACCTGTCCTGATGAGGGCCAGATAAAAAGTTTTGACAGCATGTCGCTTTTTTCGGCAGTGCTCAAGTTCTGTCCCACCAAATGACGACATTGTCACATTGCTCTCTGTGGGAGCTTGCCATGCGCAAATCTATCTGACTCAGTGGCTACACTTCAAAAGTACTCCATTGTCTGTGAAGGGCCTTAGGATATCTTGAAATCATGAAAGGCACTACACAAATGCAAAGATTTATTTTAATTGTTTTCAAGTGCTTCCATGGCCTCACCCCTTACTATTTGCAACTTCTGGGGCAGCACGGTGGCACAGTGGTTAGCACTGCTGCCTACGGCGCTGAGGACCCGGGTTCCAATCCCGGCCCTGGGTCACTGTCCGTGTGGAGTTTGCACATTCTCCCCGTGTTTGCGTGGGTTTCATTTGCACAACCCAAATATGTGCAGGGTAGGTGGATTGGCCGCGCTAAACTGCCCCTTAATTGGAAACAAATAATTGGGTACTCTAAGTTTAAAAAAGAAAAATTATTTGCAACTTCTTCCAGCCCGCCAAGATCTCTGTGCACCTCTGATTTTAACCATTCCACCATTGGCAGCCGTGCCTTCAGCTGCCCCGGTCCTTTGCTCTGCAAATCCCGCCCCAAGCCTCTCCATCTCCTTTAAAACACTCCTTAAAATTTAACCCTTTGAGTTCAGAATTGCCCCTGTAACGTGGCGTGGACTTTCTCCAATGCACGCGGTAACTTTGGCCTTACGATCAGGGGGAAGAAGGTGGAAGTAATCTGCTGGCCTGCTCCGGGGAAGCCCTATTTTGAGCCCAAAGTTTCAGTTCATGACTTGAACCTGTCAGCAGTGGATAGGTTCACTGATCTCGACAGCGCACTCCCTCCCTCTTTCTTTCTCTCTCTCTCTCTCTCTCTCTCTCTCGAGCTGTTTATTTGGATGATGACACACGTACAAGGATTACCAAAGCAATAGTATTCTTCGGCAGATTTCGAACAACAGTCCGGGAATGGAGAGGAATAAGTCAGCCTACTGAACGTCTATAGAGCAATAATCCTGCCCATTCTACTCTACACATGTGAGGCTTGGGCTGTGTACCAGCGTCAGGCCAAGGAACAGGGTTAGGCCGTACACCATAGCAGACCAAAGTGGCCCCATGAGCTGGAATGCCGCACACCGCACTGAGGCACTCACAGCAGAGCTGGGCTGGTCATGTGGCCACAATGCCCGACACTCACTTACCAAAGTGAATCTTCTATGGTGAGCTGGAGTCTGGGATGCGCTCGCCTGTCGATCAGAGGGAACACCGCGAGGACACTCTGAAGACTTTATTTGGGAGTTTGACGTCTTGGCATCCTGACATCACCCCTAAATCTAATTGTGAGGTGACATCCCCTTGTTCTGAACTCCCTAAACTAAAGAAATCATTTATGTTGATCTATCCCTTAAACATCTTCAGCAATTATATAACCTCTCGATTACATCACCCCTTAATCTTCTACACAACACAGCGTCTTGTCCATACAACTTGTACTCTACTTGTGTAGTTGTGCTACAACTGAGCACTTCAAACAGCTACTTGAAAATCGAGTTGTTAAAACCATGCCTGACCTAGTTCATTAAATCCACTGTAGCCCAGCTCCTGCCTCGTCAGCCCAAGCTCTTCAAGGTCCATGCACTTAAATCCGAGTGGGCACTGGTATCCTTCTCCATCCGGTGAGCAGTGGGTGTCGGGGATAGCTAAGTTATTCCACGTCACGTTCCTGTAGAATAGAAGAAATAGTAATTTGATAGCAACGTTATTCGAAGCGTGAGAGCAATAAGAGTGGGGGAGCGGGGAGGGGGTGGCATTATCGCCGCCGATCGCTCCACCTATTTGTGTCCAAAGCATAGAAACAGGCCATTCGGCCCATCTATTGTACGCTGGTGTTTATGTGGAACAAGAGCCTCCCCTCTCACCCCGTCAACAGCTCCTCCTATTCCTCTCTCCCTCGTGTGTTTATCCAGCTTCCCCTTAAACGTATCAACACTATTCACCTCAGCCACTCCTTGTTAGACCGAGTTCCGAATTCCCACCACCCTCTGGGTAAAGAAGTTTCTCCTGAATTCCCGAAAGACATGAGTAAATCCCACCTGACATATATGGTCTCCTCCCACCAGCGGAACCACCTTCGATGTGTCCACCCTATCAAACCCCCTCATAATTGAACTGATCTCTACGTGTTCACCCCTCAGCCTCCTCTTTCTGTGAAACAAAGAACATACAGTGCAGTAGGAGGCCATTCGGCTCATCGAGTCTGCACCGACCCACCTAAGCCCTCACTTCCACCCTATCCCCGTAACCCAATAACCCCTCCTAACCTTTTTGGTCACTAAGGGTAATTTATCATGGCGAATCCACCTAACCTGCACATCTTTGGACTGTGGGAGGAAACCGGAGCACCTGGAGGAAACCCACGCAGACACGGGGAGAACGTGCAGACTCCTCACAGACAGTGACCCAGCAGGGAATCGAACCTGGGACCCTGGCGCTGTGAAGCCACAGTGTTATCCACTTGTGCTACCGTGCTGCCCTCGTCCGTTCAGTCTTTCCTGCTAATAGTTATACCCTCTCAGTACTGGAGCCACCTTTGCAGATTAAACGGCAGCACGGTGGCGCAGTGGTTAGCACCGATGCCTCACAGCGCCCAGGACCCGGGTTCGATCCCGGCCCCGGGTCACTGTCCGTGTGGAGTTTGCACATTCTCCCTGTGCCTGCGTGGGTCTCATCCCCACAACCCAAAAGATGTGCAGGCTAGGTGGATTGGCCGCGCTAAATTGCCCCTTAATTGGGAAAATGAATTGGGTACTCTTAAATTTATAAAAACAAAATCCTCGCAGATTAATGCTTGGAATGGATCATCTCGTCTTTTCTCCACAATCCTGGTCTTCAAATACATGTCTCAATTGCCTTTCGAGGCAAAAAGGCTAAAAGAGTGGATAACACATTTTGATAAAGAAACATTTTTCTTCATTGTTAGCAAAGTTGAAACAGCCTTTCAGGCTGATAAAATCTTGGGTTAAAAAGGGTTAAACTACAAAGCCAGGTTGGATAGACGAAGTTTGTAGTCTCTCAAGTATTGAAGATTAAGGGCCGATCCATCAGAGCTATTTAAGATGATAAAGGTTTAATTGGGTCGATAGGGAGAAACTATTTCCTCTGGCAGAGAGAGTCCAGAAGAAGGGGGCAGCACATTAAAAATGGAGCCAGGTCGTTGAGGGGTGATGTCAGGAAGCATTACTTCACACAAAGAGGGAAGTGGAAATCTGGACTCTTCCTCATAAAAATCAGTGAGGCCGAAGGTTCATTGAACACCTCAAAAGCTCTGAATGGTCGGTTTTTATGGGGCAGTGGTACTAAGGATGGATGAAAAAAAACCCAGACATGCTGTCGAAGCTTTTCATCTTGCACTCATCAGAACAGTTCGCATGAATACCAAATCTCAAAGGGAACAACAATTCCAAGAGAAGAAGGTGCTGATTAGTTGACAAGTGGACTCGGGTAGAACCATTGCCATGTTCGCCAAGAAACAGTTCACTGCCAAGCCTTTGTTTATATTCAAACCAGGCAGATCAATACAGAACTGCAATGAAGCAGTAGAGGCTCCTTCATTAAATGTTTTCAAGATAAAGATAGATAGTTTTTTGAAGAATAAAGGGATTAAGGGTTATGGTGTCCGGGCCGGAAAGTGGAGCTGAGTCCACAAAAGATCAGCCATGATCTCATTGAATGGTGCAGCAGGCTCGAGGGGCCAGATGGCCTACTCCAGCTCCTAGTTCTTATGTTCTAATCAACTCTGATTGGTCAAGCCATTGGCATGGGGAATGAACCAGGAAAAGGCCCTCCCCCAAATTTCTGTTTAGTTGAAACAGGCATAATGTATGACCTGCTCTGTTTGCTATTAATTAGGCCATGAATGAATTTCTATAGACACAGTGGTTAATTAATAATCTTTATTGTCACAAGTAGGCTTACATTACCACGGAAATAAAGTTACTGTGAAACCCCCTAGTCATAGAATTTCATAGAATTTACAGTGCAGAAGGAGGCCATTCGGCCCATCGAGTCTCCACCGGCTCTTGGAAAGAGCACCCAACCCAAGCCCACACTCCCACCCTAGCCCGTAACCCCAACTCACCTTTTTTGGACACTAAGGGCAATTTAGCATAGCTAATCCACCTAACCTGCACATCTTTGGACTGTGGGAGGAAACCGGAGCACCCGGAGGAAACCCACGCAGACACGGGGAGAACGTGCAGACTCCGCACAGACAGTGACCCAAGCCGGGATTTGAACCTTGGTTGGACCCTGGAGCTGTGAAACAACAGTGATAGCCACTGTGCTACCGTGCTGCCCGGTTAGCACTGTTGCCTCACAATTCCAGGCTCCCAGGTTCAATTCTGGCCTCGGGTGACTGTCTCTGTGGAGTTTGCACTTTCTCCCCGTGTCTGCGTGGGTTTCCTCCGGGTGCTCCGGTTTCCTCCCACAGTCCAACGATGTGCAGGTTAAGTGGATTGGCCATGATAAATTGCCCTTAGTGTCCAAAAGCTTAGGTGGAGTTATGGGGTTACGGGGAAAGGGTGGGCTTAAGTAGGGTGCTCTTTCCAAGGGCCAGTGCACACTCAATGGTCCAAATGGCCTCCTTCTGCACTGTAAATTCTATGACTCTATGATATATAGCTTTTGCCATGTGTAAGTGAGCAACACAGTGTGCCTGACAGATAATTTTAAATTTGCTGTTCTTAGTAAAATCATGATGGTTTAATGAGTGTTCTCCAAGTGCAGAATCACACCTAATACTGGACACAATGTTCTGAGTTTGAAGCATGGGCTGGTTGATGCCGCGTCTGTTGCAAACCGTCGAAGGGACATGCTGTTTGTTACAATCCATCAGTCATTAGGACGTGCAGCCTGACCTGCCATCATAGCAGCACTGAAATCCGTAAACCACATTACTCATTGTGCGAGAGGCAGAATGTCAATTTGGTTTCACGGCCGCTTCCTGGTCGTGGCGAATACCACTCGGTATTGCTTTTGCATAGGAGCAGCATGAGACGGCTAGCTTCACTTGTTCCTCGATGGTTTGAGGCACCCTACCCTTCCAGAGTAGTCGGAGAAGACTGGACACTTTTCAGGACGGAAAGTGACATCCTCAGGTCTGTTCAGGAGTGTGTGCGATATACAGCGAGCAATGAGGCCTCAGGCCTGTTCAGGAGTGTGTGCGATATACAGCGAGCAATGAGGCCTCAGGCCTGTTCAGGAGTGTGTGCGATATACAGCGAGCAATGAGGCCTCAGGCCTGTTCAGGAGTGTGTGCGAGATACAGCGAGCAATGAGGCCTCAGGCCTGTTCAGGAGTGTGTGCGATATACAGCGAGCAATGAGGCCTCAGGCCTGTTCAGGAGTGTGTGCGAGATACAGCGAGCAATGAGGCCTCAGGCCTGTTCAGGAGTGTGTGCGAGATACAGCGAGCAATGAGGCCTCAGGCCTGTTCAGGAGTGTGTGCGAGATACAGCGAGCAATGAGGCCTCAGGCCTGTTCAGGAGTGTGTGCGAGATACAGCGAGCAATGAGGCCTCAGGCCTGTTCAGGAGTGGGTGCGAGATACAGCGAGCAATGAGGCCTCAGGCCTGTTCAGGAGTGTGTGCGATATACAGCGAGCAATGAGGCCTCAGGCCTGTTCAGGAGTGTGTGCGAGATACAGCGAGCAATGAGGCCTCAGGCCTGTTCAGGAGTGTGTGCGATATACAGCGAGCAATGAGGCCTCAGGCCTGTTCAGGAGTGGGTGCGAGATACAGCGAGCAATGAGGCCTCAGGCCTGTTCAGGAGTGTGTGCGATATACAGCGAGCAATGAGGCCTCAGGCCTGTTCAGGAATGTGTGCGAGATACAGCGAGCAATGAGGCCTCAGGCCTGTTCAGGAGTGTGTGCGAGATACAGCGAGCAATGAGGCCTCAGGCCTGTTCAGGAGTGTGTGCGATATACAGCGAGCAATGAGGCCTCAGGCCTGTTCAGGAGTGGGTGCGAGATACAGCGAGCAATGAGGCCTCAGGCCTGTTCAGGAGTGTGTGCGATATACAGCGAGCAATGAGGCCTCAGGCCTGTTCCGGAGTGTGTGCGATATACAGCGAGCAATGATCTGACCCATTACTCCGCAGGATAGTTTTGATTTGCTCTATTTCAGCATCATGCTCAACGGTGAACAAATGGTTCGGGCTCTATTTACGATGCTGCCGACAAGGCCAATCCGTACAGTGTGTGGAACTGTACAAATCCCAATGCCGATATTGACCGATGAATGAAGCTTGCGGGAAACGCTAGTGAAGAATCCCCCGGGACAGATTTCACAACTAGCACGTCGAGGAAAGAGAGCTCAATTGTCTGCTCGATTTCCACGGGGAATCTGAGCACAGGATGGAGCCCATTCCGCTGCGTATGGAAATCCCGACATGCAGCTGTGGATTCAAGTATATCATCGACATATCAGAATTATATAAGGGGTACGAGGTTGTCTGTCATTTCATCGAAGACACGTTTCTCATGGAAACCGACAAAGATGTCTGCGAGAGCTGGGCCTAGAGGGGATCCCATGGCAACACCATCGATTTGGGAAAAAATGATGTTGGTAAAAATGAACTCAACTGTGTGAGCTATTTCACAAGTTCAATTAATACAAATTTAGGCAATGGTGGTGTGGCTAGATTTCCATGCTATAGGGAAATGTTGAAAATGTCTATGGCACGGTAGCACAAGTGGCTAGCACTGTGGCTTCACAGCGCCAGGGTCCCAGGTTCGATTCCCCGCTGGGTCACTTGTCTGTGCGGGGTCTGCACGTTCTCCCCGTGTCTGTGTGGGTTTCCTCCGGGTGCTCCGGTTTCCTCCCACAGTCCACAGGTGTGCAGGTTAGGTGGACTGGCCATGATAAATTGCCCTTAGTGACCAAAAAAGGTTAGGAGGGGTTATTGGGTTATGGGGATAGGGTGGAAGTGAGGGCTTAAGTACGTCGGTGCAGACTCGATGGGCCGAATGGCCTCCTTCTGCACTGTATGTAAGTTCTATGTTTTTTTGAGCAGTACATTAATGGACAGGCAAGCAATGTCAGACGAGCTCTATGGCATGGCATCAACCAGAGTCCACTTGTCAACCACTCAGCACATTTCCTCATGTAGTACAATATGGTACCTTTGAGATTTGGCCTTCTAATTAGCACTGCTGCCCGACAGCGCAGAGACCTGGGTTCGATTCCGGCCGGGGGTGACCGTCTGTGCGGTGTTCTCCCCGTGTCTTCGTGGGTTACCTCCGGGTGCTCCGGTTTCCTTCCACAGTCCAAAGATGTGCAGGTTAGGTGAATTGGCCATGATAAATTGCCCCCTAGTGTCCAAAAGGTGGGGTGGGTGTCCTATCCGGCACAGGATTACAGGGGTGGGACTGATAATCTTCCCCATGGTTCTCGCGGAGTATGAGTTCCCGCACCGAGGGGTGGGGTAAATCCAGTAGGCTATGTACAAAAGCTATTTGGATAGTACGTCACCGGCTGTGAAGAGACCCAGTCGGGATCCACTGGGAGTTGCATCTAATGTAATTGTAAATAAACCAAAATTTTTATTATTACGCGATGCGGACTCTCCGTGTCCTTATTAAACTGGCGACGAGGTGTACACTGCTTTGCTGTCGATGCTACAACCGACTCGGCTGAGCCACCTCCCTGATTTTCTGAAATCAAGTTTGGAACCAATTATTTTGCCATGCCTTTGTTTGGGCGATTGGATGCATTTGACGCCAGTGATGAAGGCAGAAACTATGATGCAGAAAGGATGCGTTCTTTCTTCCGGGCCAACAACATCATGGAGAACGAGCGCCTGATGGTCATACTCTTGACGGCCGGTGGGCCGCACACATTCGGCGTGATCAGGGGTCTTGTGTACCGGGCACTGCCAGATACACACTCATTCGACCATGTTGTGGTGCAACATTTTAACCCGGCCCCGTCAGGGACCGTTCAAAGGTATTGTTTCACCGGGCAGAGAGGCCCCCCGGTGAGCCCATCACCGAGTTCCTATCGCGGTTGTGGAAGATATGATCTGATAGGCTCCTCAATCGTTTGGTCTGCGGTGTGAATAATACAGAGACACAGAAAAAACTTTTGACCAAAACCTCCCTGACTTTTCAACAGACACGAGAGATTTCTTTGTCCCGAGAGAGCGGGAACGCAGCTTCCTAGAAACACAAGGCTTGGAAGTGAACGTTTTGGGGCGTTGCCCCTCACGTGGTATCCCTACGGCCCGGACCGAACGCCGCAGCAACACCGGCCTCTGGGCGAAGGGCCAGCCGTCAAGACGTGGAACGTCCCTGGACCCGGCTGAAGGAGATTCTGGACCGTGTGCGACGTGTGGGCGCCCATCCAGGCGTGACGCAGGCAGGAGGGCGACCAACTTTCCAGGTGCCCCGGTCGAGGTAGGCGTCAGCCCCGGGGGCTTAACCTTGCGTCTAGATGACCCAGAAGAGGCTGAGATACAGTTGTTTGGCAGCGGCCAGTGTGGCCCCGATTCACATTCTGATTCAGGTGAATGGCCATTTACCAGGGGCTGGTTTAGCACAGTGGGCTAAACAGCTGGCTTGTAATACAGAACAAGGACAGCAGCGCGGGTTCAATTCCCGTACCGGCCTCCCCGAACAGGCGCCAGAATGTGGCGATTAGGAGCTTTTCACAGTAACTTCATTTGAAGCCAACTTGTGACAATAAGCGATTATTATTATTATTATGTGCTCCAAATGGACTGGGATACAGGAGCTGCCATTTCTGAGATGACGCCGAACACCTTTGATCTTATTAACGGGTGTGCACACTCTGACTTTGACTGATACGGCGGCTCATTTGGCCGCGTTTACTAGAGTGCGACTGAATGGTGTGGGGACGACGCATACTCCGGTAGTTTATGGCACCAATTGGTTCACCTCCCCCTCACCGTGGTGAAAGGCTGTGCCCCTAGCCTGTTGGGCCCTGATTGGCTGCACCAGCTGCAGTCGGATTGGTAGCATATCCTCGACATGGGTCTGTGTGAGGGTCTGAGCAAGTTCCCGGAGGTTTTCCAGCCAGGCTTGGGTACAATTAAAGACGCTGTAGCCAAGACCCAAGTGGACCCGAAGACCATCCCCGATATTTTCGTGCCTTCCGGTTCGCTACGCCTTGGGGCAGAAAGTCGAGACTGAACTTTGTCGCTTGGAAGGTTTGGGCATCGTTAGACTGGTGTGCTTCGCTGGTTGGGCAGCACTGGTGGTCCCTGTGATGAAGCCGGATAAGACATTCCCCTTCTGTGCCGACAATAACTGATGGTGAACACGGCTTCATGTTAGACCGTTGTTATGCTTTACCCCACATCGAGGATCTTTCTGCTGCATCACCCGGCGGCTGCACATTTACAAAATTAGACATGAGCAGCATCCATCTGCAGCCGGGGCTCGTCAAGTCCTCACGGAACTACGACACACGCACAAGGGTCTCTACAAGTATACCCGACTGCCATTTGGAGTAATCTGGGAGTACTCAATCTTTCCGTACCTAATGGAGAACATGCTGCGTGGATTGCTGCACGTTACGGACAAAGAGCAAAGAAAAGTACAGCACAGGAACAGGCCCTTCGGCCCTCGAAGCCTGCACCGACCATGCTGCCCGACTAAACTACAATCTTCTACACTTACTGGGTCCGTATCCCTCTATTCCCATCCTATTCATGTATTTGTCAAGTTGCCCCTTAAATGTCCCTATCGTCCCTGCTTCCACCACCTCCTCCGGTAGCGAGTTCCAGGCACCCACTACCCTCTGTATAAAAAACTTGCCTCGTACATCTCCTCGAAACCTTGCCCCTTGCACCTTAAACCTATGCCCCATAGTAATTGACCCCTCTACCCTGGGGAAAAGTCTCTGACCATCCACTCTGTCTATGCCCTCATAATTTTGTAGACCTCTATCAGGTCGCCCCTCAACCTCCGTCATTCCAGTGAGAACAAACCAAGTTTATTCAATCGCTCCTCATAGCTAATGCCCTCCATACCAGGCAACATCCTGGTAAATCTCTTCTGCACCCGCTCTAAAGCCTCCACATCCTTCCAGTAGTGTGGCGATCAGAATTGAACACTATACTCCAAGTGTGGCCTAACTAAGGTTCTATACAGCTGCAACATGACTTGCCAATTTTAATACTCAATACCCCGGCCAATGAAGGCAAGCATGCCGTATGCCTTCTTGACTACCTTCTCCACCTGTGTTGCCCCTTTCAGTGACCTGTGGACCTGTACACCTAGATCTCTCTGACTTGGATGACATGTTAGTCACAGGGACCACAGACCAGTAAGTCACCGACCGTGAAGAGACCTGGTAGGGGTCCACCGTGAGCTGTATAAACAAAGAACAAAGAATAAAGAAAAGTACAGCACAGGAACAGGCCCTTCGGCCCTCCAAGCCCGTGCCGACCATGCTGTCCGACTAAGCTACAATCCTTTACACTTCCTGGGTCCGTATCCCTCTATTCCCATCCTATTCATGTATTTGTCAAGATGCCCCTTAAATGTCACTATCGTCCCTGCTTCCACCACCTCCTCCGGTAGCGAGTTCCAGGCACCCGCTACCCTCTGTGTAAAAAAATAAATAAACCAAAGTTCTTTATTCTTACTCAGTATGGACTCCATGTGTGGGGTTACGAGGATAGGGCCTAGGTAGGATACTCTTTCAAAGGGTCAGTGTAGCCTTGATAGGCCAAATAGCCTCCTTCAGTACTGTAGGGATTCTATGAGTCTATGAATTTGCCCTGATGAGTGCAAGATGAAAAACTTCAACAACATGTCTCTTTTTACAGCAATACAGCTAAATTGCCCTTAGGTTAGATGGGGTTGCTGGGTTACGGGGATAGGGTGGAAGTGTGGACTTAAGTAGAGTGCTCTTTCCAAGAGCCAGTGCAGACTCGATGGGCCGAATTGCCTCCTTCTGCACTGTAAATTCTATGATTCTATGATTCCATGAATACCTCAAGTTCTGGACCACCAAGTGACTATTTGTATAAACGATTACGGAACCAAGGAGAAGCAATTGAAAAAACGTCTAATTGGACCGCAGAATCGGTGTGAGAGGCTGAAAATCTGCTCCTATCCCCATCATCCTAGAGTGAATATTCCTCTGAAGATTAGGCCCGCACAGTCCGTATGATGGATTTTCAGCACAGCACCAAATAGAAATCAGAAATAATCTTGAAACGACTTCAATTTCGAAACAAAACCCATCAGGTGTTTTTTCTTGGAAATAATAATAAATATTACTCAACGCAGAGTGAGGAAAACAACATTTGTAAACTCAGTGCTCACCCTGGCTGTGTATCGTTGGTCACACAATGGTAGGTGAATGTACCAAACATCTGAACCCCCAAAATTCCATACAGCAGCAGAAAGAAGAGCAGGAAAATGGACACACTCCAGATTTGTTCTCCAGATCGCCTGTAGTGAAACAATGTCATGATGTAAACGACGTACTGCTCATCATTCATAAACACTCAACAATGAGTGGGAACTAGTGTGTTAATGTTAAGAAACTACATGTAATCTATTCGTTAGAGTTGAAGTTTAAAAGTGTAAATATTGTTTTTTTTGTTTTAATAAAGTTTGTTTAAAAAAAACTCAACAATGATAGGCAGCACCGCATTTCAGTTCATCAACTGTGGTGTCGGCCACCTGCCGATCTGAAAGCTCTAAAGTCGTGGGTTCAAATCTCACTCCAAAGACTCGAGCACAAAACTGCAGGCTGCCACTTCAGCGCAGGACTGAGGGGGGGCTGCACTGTCAGGGGGTGAGATGTCAAACCCGAGGTTTTGTCAGCTCTCCCAAGTGGATGCACACGATCCCGTGACACCATCTGAAGAAGAGCTGGGTAGCTCTCCCTGGTGTCCTGGCTGTAGGGTGTCCTTGACATGACTAAACGCAAGAACAGGCCATCTCCTCGTGATCACATTGTGGGATCTTGCCGAGCCCAACCTGGCTGGCCGATTTCCCACATTTCAACAGTGAACATACTTCAATGGCGGCAGTGCACATTGAGACATTCTGCGATTGGGAAAGATGCTCTTTATTCACTCTTACTTCAGAATGTTTGTAATCCGTGAGCGTGGAAGCTCAAACCGAAAATAGATTCGAAATGCTCGAATCATGATCAGCGGCCTTGGGATTCGGAGCATGCTCAACGGGGACATCTGGTCGACTATCTGAGCTATTTCAAAGACCTGAAAAATAACAATTAAGAGTTTGCATTAGAGTTTTACACACAACTCTCGTGGAAAGCTCAATAATTAATGTCATAAAATATTTGGCACTACCTGCAATACCAGAGACACCCAAAGACAAAAGACCATAAAACCATCGAATATGCACCATCGGTCCTTCACATACGAGTTATCACCCTATGGAACAAGAGTAAATAAACCACCATCAATAAGCAGAACTGGATGAAAAAAATTTTTTTAATCTCAACGTAAAGGTAATAGTATTCAACCTCCTGAGAATTTCATTATCTTCTCGGAAAGAAAGATTTGCAAGGCTGGGAGCATTCGCTGCATATTTCATTCAAAAGAGCTGGCAGAATGGGCCACTTACTTTCCATTCGTATTAGTCTATAACGTGCGTGTTACCTACTCAATCTGATTGTCTGATGTCTGAATGCTTGCTCCCAGTTCAAAGCAAAAATCAATCCGATCTTCTTCCCCGTGGTAATTAGATTTGCAAACAAAATGCATGCGGAGTAAAAGGTTAAGGTAATGTTCTGCATCAAATTTATTTGACGTCAAACACATGGGGGATTGGCCAAGGAGTCATCTAGGTAAAACATAAAAAGTGAACCTTAAGTGAAAGTAATCAAATCACTGGTGGTGCCCGCTGCACATTTTGCGTCACTAATTAATTCATTTGGTATTCAGAACAGCAACATTTCCAAACTCTGAACGGACAGTCTGGTTTTATTTATTCCAATTGAATATGGAGTTTCTCAAAAAGATGGCACCGGACATAGTTGAACTGTCGAAGCTTGAAAGAGAATCTAGTGCTGTGTATGTCAAATCCTCTGGCATTGCTCCACAATAGTCAAATGCATCCATTATCATTAAAAAAAATCACAAAAAAATATACACTAAATCCGATAGATTTCACACACATTTTACTGAAAGCTCTCACACAAATCCAGGTTCAATGGAGAATACCCGTTCCAGTAATTGCAGAATGTCAGTGACATTTGTTGGTGATACTGCAAGGTTACTGGGGGTCACGCCATGCCCAGCACATTTTGTTGGACTGGTTGGGTTTTAATCATTAAAGAAAGGTTGGGAACACAAAATCTTAACATTGGTGAAAAGATGAAACAAGAACAAACTGCTTTTCAATTTAACCCTAACCCCCGCCCCCCCCCATTCAAAATATTAAAGCTTAAATGCAACATTCTTGCTTTTCCCCCTCTTTAATAATAATAATCACTTATTGTCACAAGTAGGCTTCAATGAAGTTACTGGGACAAGCCCCCAGTCGCCACATTCCGGCACCTGTTCGGCGGGGGTGGGGGAGGCGGTACGGGAATTGAACCCGCGCTGCTGGCATTGTTCTGCATTACAGGCCAGCTGTTTAGCCCACTGTGGTAAACCAGCCCCTTCACAAGGCCTTCTGAATCATCTCAAATCTTCACCAACCCTCCCTGACCCTTCCAAACTATCCTGAACATAAGTGGACAGCACTGTGGCTTCACAGCGCCAGGGTCCCAGGTTCGATTCCCCGCTGGGTCACTGTCTGTGCGGAGTCTGCACGTTCTCCCCGGGTGTACGTGGGTTTCCTCCGGGGGCTCCGGTTTCCTCCCACAGTCCAAAGACGTGCAGGTGAAATGAAATGAAAATCACTTATTGTCACAAGTAGGCTTCAAATGAAGTTACTGTGAAGAGCCCCTAGTCGCCACATTCTGGCTCCTGTTCGGGGAGGCTGGTACGGGAATTGAACTGTGCTGCTGGCCTGCCTTGGTCTGCTTTCAAAGCCAGCGATTTAGCCCTGTGCTATTGGCCATGATAAATTGCCCTTAGTGACCAAAAAGATTAGGAGGGATTATTGGGTTTCGGGGATAGGATGGAAGTGAGGGCTTAAGTGGGTCGGTGCCGAATGGCCTTCTTCTGCACTGTATGTTCTATGTTCTTAACAAACCTTTCCAAACCGTTCCTAATCTTCATTAACTCTGCCTAACCCTTCCAAAACATGCCTAACTGGAATTAACCCTTCAGAATCATCCCAAGGTTTCACTAATCCTCCCTGAACTCCTCCATTCACCCTCCCTAACTGTCCCTCTATGATGTTTAAACAATTAGTTCATGGGATGTGGGTGTCAGTGGCAAGGGCATTCATCGCCCATTCCTAATTGCCCTTGAGAAGGTGATGGCGAGTCACCTTCTGAAACCGATGTCGGTAAATAAGATGTAGGTACACCCATAATGCCGTTAGCAAGGGAGTCCACGATTTTCACCCAGCGACAGTGGAGGAACGGCGATTTATTTCCAAGTCAGGATGGTGAGCGGCTTGGAGGTGAACCTCCAGATCCTGGTGCTTTTATTTTGTTGTCCTTCTAGGTGGTAGAGGTCAGAGGTGGAGGGAGTGAATGTCTGGATGGGATGCCAATCAAGCAGGGCTGCTTTGTCCTGGATGGTGTTGAGCTTCTTGAGTGTTGTCGGAGCTGCGCTCATCCAGGCAAGTGGAGAGTATTCCATTACTCTCCTGACTTGTGCCTTGTAGATGGTGGAAAGGCTTTGGGTAGTCAGGAGATGAGTTACTCGCTGCAGGATTTCAAGTTTCTGGCATCTTGTAGCCACAATATTTATATGGCTAGTCAGTGATGGTAATGCCATTGAATGTCAAGGGACGATAGTTAGATTCTCTCGTATAGGAGACAGTCATTGCTCGGCACTTGTGTGGCATGAATAATACGTGCTACCCGCCAGCCCAAACCTGGATATTGCCCTGGTCATGCTGCATTTGGACATGAACTGCTTCAGTACCTGAGGAGGCGTGAATGGTGCTGAACCTTATGCATGGTGTGGAGATGCCGATGTTGGACTGGGTTGGGCACAGTAAGAACTCTTACAACACGAGGTTAAAGTCCAACAGGTTTATTTGGAATCACTAGCTTTCGGAGCGTAGCTCCTTCCTCAGGTGACTGAACCTTATGCAGCCATTAATGAAAATACCTACTGCAGACCTTATGGTAAAAGGAAGGTCATTGATGAAGCAACTGCAGAGAGTTGGGCCGAGGACACTACCCCATAGAGTTCCTGCAAGTGATGTCCTGGGAATGAGATGATAACGGAGCTAAGAGTTAACCATATTGAGGTGGTTCTGGAACCACATGTAGTCCACACCAAGCATGGATGGAAAATACCTTTCTGTAAATCGGCATTAGTGAACCAGATGGATTTTTACAAATACACATACAAACAAGGAGCAGATCCAACGAGCCTGCTCTGCTATTCAATAAGATCTGACTGCTGCCTCGACTCCATATTCTAGCCTACCCCGGATAACAATTTCAAACCCTTGCTTATTCACAATCTAGCCAGCTCCGCCTTAAAAACATTCAAAGACTCTGCTTCCACTGCCTTCTGAGGGAGAGAGTTCCAGAGAGTCTCGACCCTCTGAGAGAAAATAAATTCTCCTCATCTCTGTCTTAAATGGATGACCCCTTATTTTTAAACAGTCACGCCCTAGTACTAGACTCTCCCACAAGAGGAAACATTTACAACAATTGCTGATATTTTAGAAAGATAGAAAGTAGGTGCAGGAGTGGGCCATTCGACCCTTCGAGGCTGCACCACTATTCAATATGATCAGGGCTGATCATGCAAATTCAGTATCCCACTCCTGCTTTCTCTCCGTACCCCTTATCCCTTTAACCGTAAGGGCCACGTCCTGCTCCCTGTTGAATATATCCAACAAACCGGCCCCAACAGCTTTCTGTGGGAGAGAATTCCACAAGTCCACAACTCTCCGAGAGAATACGTTCTTCCTCATCTCAGTCCTGAATGGCTGACCCCTTATTCTTCGGCTGTGACCCCTAGTTCTGGACGTCCCCAACATGGGGAACATTCTTCCAGCATCCAGCCTGTCCAGCCCCATCAGGATTTTATATGTTTCTATGAGTCCCCCTCTCATTCTTCTAAAGTCCAGTGAGTACAAGCCCAGTCGATCCAGTCTTTCTTCACATGTCAGTCCTGCCATCCTGAGAATTAGTCTGGTGAACCTTCGCTGGACACCCTCAACAGCAAGAATGTCCTTGCTCAAACTAGGAGAGCAAAACTGCCACAATACTCAAGGTGTGGCCTCACCAAGGCCCTGTATAACTGCAGCAAGACATCCCTACTCCTCTACTCAAATCCTCTCGCTATGAAGGCCAGCGTGCCATTAGCTTTCCCCACCGCCTGCTGTACCTGCACGCCAACCTTCAGCGACTGTTCCATGGTGATACCCAGGTCTCCTCGCGCTTCCCCTTTTCCTAAACTACCACCAAAGTGGATAACCTCACATTTGCCCACATTACATTGCATTTGCTTAAGTTTCTGCCCACTCAGCCAGCCTGTCCAAGTTACCCTTCAGCCTCTTTGCATCCTCCTCACAGCACACACTGCCTGGTCACCATTACGAGGCTGGCTTTCAATTCCAGATTTTTTAATTAAATTTAAATTCCACCAGTTGCCGCAGTGGGGACTGAACACGCAGCCCTGGGGCATTTGGATTATGAGGGCAGTGACATTGCCTCTGCGCCAGTGTCTCCCCTGGTCAGGCCAGCACCAAGAATTTAAAGCTTGTGTGAATTAAAGAGTTGAGTCTTTACCTCTGTTCTCCTGAATGCTATGAGCCACTCAGAAATTATGTGTTTCTCTTGCATAATAATAACCATGCCTCATACACATCTCCCGTTGCTCAAGGCGCAAACAGTGCTGTCAAAAATCACTTCATCTCACATTACTTGTCAGTTTGCGAAAGAAAGACTTGAGTAGAAATAAAAAGCAAGTCATACACGAGAGCCATTTCCCAAAGCTGGAACGATTTCTGCGTGGTTTCACATTATGAAACAAAATGTAAAAATGAAAAATATTAAAAGCTCCTTCAGCCTTCGAATGCCAACTTAATTACACCTTTCAATAACAACCTGCATTTATTTAGCATCTTTAACTTGGGAAAAGAAACGTCCTGAGGCACTTCACAGGAGAGTTACCAGACTAAATCTGACACGAAGACACAGAATAAAGAGGTTAGGAGCATTGACCAGCACTCGACCAAAGGGGGTGGTTTTAAAGAGTGTCTTAGCAGAGGAGAAAGAGATGGAGAGGGGGAGGGGATTGCAGACCGTAGAGGCCAGGCTCCTGAAGGTATGGCCGCCAATGGTAGAACGATTAAAATCAGGCTTGCCCAAGAGGCTGGAATTGGAGAAAGGCTGGTATCAGGGACTCCGAAAAATGTTCAATATCATTAATGCGTTATATCTGGCTGTCTGTTAAGGGCTCCAGGCATGGCAGGGACATAAACTGTCTTTTAAAATATAAATTTAGAGCACCTAATTCTTTTTTTTCCAATTAAGGGGCAATTTAGCGTGGCCAATCCACCCACCCTGCACATCTTTGCGTTGTGGGGGCAAGACCCACGCAGACAGGGGGAGAATGTGCAAACTCCACACGGACAGTGACCCAGGGCCGGAATCTAACCCGGGACCGTGGCGCCGTGAGGCAGCAGTGCTAACCACTGTGCCACCGTGCTGCCCTAGGAAAATAAATTGTAATAATAATAATCGCTTATTGTCACAAGTAGGCTTCAATGAAGTTACTGTGAAAATCCCCTAATCGCCACATTCCAGCGCCTGTTCGGGGAGGCTGGTACGGGAATTGAACCCACGCTGCTGGCCCTTGTTCTGCATTATAAGCCAGCAGTTTAGCCCACTGTGCTAAACCAGCCCCTATGAGGAAAAGAAAATAGAAGGGGAGGGATGTGATTGGAATCAAAGTACAAAGTCTCTTAATTTATTCAATTTGAACATCTTCAAAGCATTGTTAGGATCAGTTACTACATTTTACAAAACCATAAAGCTTTCTACACAATTATACATTTTGATATTAGAACTAAAAGAGAGAAGATAGATTAAGCTCCAAATGAAAAAATAAGCAAACATCCTTAATGAAAGGTGCTTCAGGGGCAGACCAGACTGATCTTACCAGATGGCTGGTCTAATGGAGCCAGACACCAGTGACCATAATGGACAGATGTCTGCATTTACTCAACGCAATGTACACTGTTAATCAGAAACTTGCTGTAATTTGTGCTGCAAATTACACTATTTAAAGCAATGCCATTTTTATAGATTACAGATCTTTCAAGGAAGCAGACGCATGGGAACACCACCAGCTGCAAGTTCCGACTCACTAATTACTGACTCACTATCCTGACTTGAGAATATGTCTCCGTTCCTTCGCTGTCGCTGGGTCAAAATCCTGGAACTCCCTCCCTAACAGCACGGTGGGTGTACCTACACCTCATGGACTGCAGCGCTTCAAGGAGGTGGGTCACCCCCCACCTTCTCAAGGGCAATTAGGGATGGGCAACAACTGCTGGCTTAGCCACTGATGCCAGACACCAGCACCAATAAAATCAATCGCTCGATCAACTGTGAATGTCTTTGTGTTTATCACAATATTTGAACTTCATCCAAACCAAAGGTCCCTCAGGCAACACAAGCTAATGTAGCTTTAATTCATTGCCATAATGGCTGAGAACAAATGCTTAAGGACAATAAGAGGTTATGGTATTTTCTTTGAGTATTCTGATCTTTTGAACTTCCATTAAATTAAGAGAAAATAAACGTAACGTCTCCCTGTTACCTGCAGACTCGACTATCCCACTGGTCTTCAGAGCACCCTTCAAACCTCCACCTTGAGCTCACTGAATCACTGCTGTCCATCTCCAGATTCCACCAAGTTGTGTTCACCCACAGCCCTCCGAGATCTCTGTGCTCCTCCAATTCAGACCCACTTCTCATCACTTAACCACTGTCAGTTGTGTCGTTGCACCGGATGGCATTGCAGCCATTCCTACTCGTATTCCTCCCTACTTTTAACCATTTCAGGCTCCACTTCAGCTTTGTAATGTTATTGTGATGAATAAACCCACGTTGCACAGAAGGTTGTTTAATAAAAAGGAACGCAGAACCCCGGGCTTTCCAAATAGAGGAATGGGGGGGCAAAAGCAAAGGCATGATGCTGAACCTTCAGAAAACATTGGTTAGCATCTGCTGTGTCCAGTTCTGGGTGGGATCCATTGGAAGGAAGTTCACGGAGAGGGTGCGGTGGAGATTTCCCAGAATGACATCAGGGGCAATGGACCTCAGTTAATGTGGGGACGCTGAGATTGCTCTCCAAGTAGAAAAAGGTTGAGGGACATTTAATGGAGGTGTGCAAAACCATGCAGCATCCTGAAAGAGCAAAGAATGAGAAGCTGTTTTCACCGACGTGGACCAGAGGGACGCAGATTGAAGGTAATTGGCAAAAGAGCCAGGGGAGGGGAATGGTCTGGAAAACAGAGGGTGCGATTCTCTGATCGCGGGTGTGCGAGGGTGATAAAAGCAGACTCGATCGTAAACTGCAAAAGGAATTTGGATAAATACACAAAGGGGAGAGACATGCAAGGCTGTTGGGGAGGAGCGGGGGGGCGGGGATAAATTGGATAACAAGAGCTAGCACAGGCACATTGGACAGAATGGCTTCCTTCTGTGCTCTGTGACTCTACAATCAGCAGACTTGGACAAATTACTTCCTTTGCATTTACTTTGACAAGTGGGAAAGGAACGATACCTGGTTCAGATTGATTTTATCCTAGAAGCCTGGACTTCATTCGTCAGTCACGAATCCAAAGGGCATTTGGAATGAGAAACGGAGTACACATCACACTGGTGAAGTACGAGTGAAGATTGGGCAAATGCAGATCGTTGGCACAGAATCTGGGAGCTTTACTCTGCATCCTGCAACCTGAACCGACTTCACACTGAAAAGAACGGGTTCTCAACGCTTCGGCAGTCAGCGCCCTCACAGGAAAAGTAGAAAAAAGTTGCCATTTGTAAATCCGTGTAAAATATACAACCCTTATGGTTCAATAAAGAGCTGCATTTGTAGAAGTATAAACCTGTGCACAAGGAAGGAAGCTCGTTCAGCCCATCAACGGTCATCTCAATCTGTTAACTTAACCACCCAGCTGCATTTTAGTGTCTCAGTTCTCTTTGGCAAATTGCCACTCAGAACCAGACATTAACGAATTGTTTCGATTTTTAAAAATACTGGAATTAGGAATTTAAAAGTATAATCATTTCAAAACATTTTCCAGCCCCTGCAAACCCAGGGGGCTGGGTTTTCCAGCCTCGCTGGAAGCCAATGGACTTCTGGCTGGCTCTCCGTACTTTCCATTCCCGCCCGCGATGTATAGAGTGTCACCCAGTCCGAAGACTCTTCAGCTATAAGAAAGAATCCTTTGGCTCGGTGGCATGGACTTCTCCCTATTTGGCTGTTGGGGCTGAAGAGATTCACAAGTTATTCAATTATCAATCCAGACTTTCAAGGAGCCTTGCAATCACTTCCAACTCCAATTGTGGATACGTAATGAATGTGTGCGCAATGATTCTGGCATTCCCTAGCAATAATTAGGAAGCAGTTATGCTGCACGTTAATTTGACACCATACCTCATGACATATTTCCAGCGCAATAACATTTCACATCAACCTCCCATCTGGCTGGCAGACACAGCCTTTACTAGTTAATGCAAGACTACTTTGCCCACATTTCCATACCCTGAAATGGCACTGTATAACTTGCCTGCTTCAGGAAAGCTCTTCTCAACACTCCCAATACATTCTCATTATCTCGGAGAGGAACAACTGCTGCTGGGCTTTAGCAGAATGATCATGTTTTCCCCATTTTAACATTCCTGGTGTGTATCTGTGTCATATAGTGATGGCCAGTAACAGGCAAAATACTGTCTGCAGGGACCAAGATCAAGAATTGTGATATTTCACCATAAGATGAGACCAAATACGATTCCTAGAATCTGTGCAGATGCACGGAACCATCAGGGAAAGTGGCTAAGAGCACTCAGGGCGTTGAACTGCATCGCAGAGAGTTTACAGCGCTGGATCAGGCCACTTGGCCCAGCTGGTCTATGCTCGTGTTTATACTGCACGCGAGAATCTTCCCAATCCTACTCCATCAGAATAACCTTGTATTCTCTTCTCTCTCTCTCATGCTCATGTGTTTATCCAACCCCCCCCCTTAAAACATACCTGTACCATTCTCCTCAACCATCCCATGTGGTAGCGAGTTCCACATTTTCACACATTCCATGAACTTGTATGAAGAACCATGAGATACCCTCAATTACGACTCAGGAGAGGAGTTCGATAATACAAAGGCTTTAATTACCAGAGAACCAGACAGCTGCCGAGAAGTGTGCTCACTGCACACTGCCTGCTGAACGTAACCTTATATACAGCTTCCTGGGGGCGGAGCCGGAGGCCCCAGGGTTCCAAACCCGGTCTTAAAGGGGCCTACGCATTAAGGGTACATATGTATACAGATATCATTCACCACATTCACCCCCTGTTTAAAAAAAGCACATAGTCCGTCGGGGGTGAAGTGGAATTACAAGTTCAGTCTTTTGGGTGGTCTGATTGCCTGTGTCGACCTTCTCAGCTCCGTCGGTGGTGCGGCGGATACGGCGTCCTCGCTGGTGGTATATCCGGGAGCATGATTGTCTGAGCCTTTGCCCGCGTTGGAGCAGGGGGGTTATCCGGGGTGACTAGGGTGATTGGTGCCGGCGCCGGCTGGGGGGAGGGGGGGCGCTATGGGGGGGGGCGCTGTCGGAGTCGACCGCCAGTGCGGGGAGGGGAGCATCGATGGAAGGCGGGGCGTCGGTGGGCGAGCCAGCGGGTGCCAGGTCTCGCAGGGAAACGGTGTCCTGCCTGCCGTCGGGGTGCTCGACGTAGGCTTATTGAGGGTTTGCGTGTAGTAGTTGGACCCTCTCGACCAGTGGATCTGTCTTATGGCTCCTCACGTGCCTCCGGAGTAGAACTGGTCCCGGAGTCGTCAGCCAACGTGGAAGCGAGACCCCAGAGGTGGACTTCCCGGGGAAGACAAACAAACGGTTGTGAGGGGGCTCGTTCGTGGCCGTACAGAGGAGCGACCTAATGGAGTGTAGGGTATCGGGTAGGACCTCCTGCCAGCAGGCGATTGGGAGACTTCTTGACCGTAGGGTAAGAAGAACAGCCTTCCAAACTGTTGCGTTCTCCCTCTCCGCCTGCCCGTTTCCCCGCGAATTATAGCTGGTCATTCTGCTCGAGGCGATGCCCTTGTTGAGCATATACTGACGCAGCTCATCGCTCATGAACGATGTCCCCCGGTCGCTGTGGATATAAGCGGGGAAACCAAACAGGGTGAAGATGCTGTGCAGTGCCTTGATTACGGAGGCCGAGGTCATATCGGGGCAAGGGACAGCGAATGAGAAGCGGGAGAATTTGTCGGTGACGGTGAGGAAGTAGGTGTTGCGGTTGGTGGACGGGAGGGGCCCTTTGAAGTCATGTTTAGTCGCTCAAAGGGCCCAGAGGCCTTTACCTGGCCTTGTCTGGTCGATAGAAGTGCGGTTTGCACTCCGCACAGATCTGGCAAGCCTTGGTCATGGCCTTGACCTCCTCGGTGGAGTAAGGTAGGTTGCGGGACTTGATGAAATGGGCAAGCCGGGTGACCCCCGGGTGGCAGAGGTCATCGTGGATGGCTCACAGACGGTCTTTCTGCACGTTGGCGCATGTGCCACGGGACAGGGCATCTGGGGACTCGTTGAGCTCACCCGGACGATATGTAATATCGTACGTGTAGGTGGAGAGTTCGATCCTCCACCTCAGAATTTTATCATTCTTTATTTTGCCCCGTTGTGCGTTATCGAACATAAAGGCGACTGACCGTTGGTCGGTGACGAGGGCGAACCTCCTACCGACTAGTAGTGTCTCCAGTGCCGCACAGCCTCCACTAAGTCTTGTGCCTCCTTCCCGACTGCAGAGTGTCGAATTTCCGAGGCGCTGAGGGTTCGGGAGAAGAACGCTACCGGTCTGCCCGCCTGGTTGAGGGTAGCAGCCAGGGCGACGTCTGATGCGTCGCTTTCTACCTGGAAGGGAATGGTTTCATCCACCGCGCGCATGGCGGCCTTGATGATATTGGCCTTGATACGACTGAAGGTCGACTGAGCCTCAGCCGTCAGGGGGAAAACCGTGGTCTTAATGAGTGGACGGGCTTTGTCCGCATGTCTGGGGATCCACTGGGCGTAATAGGAAAAGAACCCCAGGCACCGTTTGAGTGCCTTGAGGCTACGGGGGAGGGGAAGTTCCTTAAGGGGGCGCATGCAGTCGGGGTCTGGCCCTAGGACCCCGTTTTCCACGATGTAGCCGAAGATGGCTAACCGGGTTGTGTGGAACACGCATTTCTCTTTGTTGTATGTCAGATTGAGGGCCCGGGCAGTCTGGAGGAACTTCCTCAGGTTTTCGTCATGGTTCTGCTGGTCATGGCCGCAGATGGTGACGTTGTCCAAGTACGGGTATGTAGCCCGTAAGACGTACTGGTCCACCATTTGATCCATTGCCCTTTGGAAAACGGAGACTCCGTTTGTGACACCGAAAGGGACCCTGAGGAAGTGGAAGAGCCGACCGGCTGCTTCGAAGGCTGTATAGGGGCGGTCCTCTGCACGGATAGGGAGTTGATGATAGGCGGATTTTAGGTCGACCGTGGAGAATACTCGACACTGGGCGATTTGGTTCACCATTTCTGCTATGCGGGGAAGTGGGTACGCATCGAGTTGCATAAAGCGGTTTATGGTCTGGCTATAGTCCACCACCATATGTTGTTTTTTCCCGGAGCGGACTACCAGTGCTTGTGCCCTCCAAGGGCTGTAGCTAGCCTCTATGACCCCTTCTTTTAGTAGCCGCTGAACCTCTGACTTGATGAAAGTCATGTCTTGGGCACTGTACCGCCGACTCCTGGTGGCGACGGGCTTACAGTCGGGGGTGAGGTTCGTGAAGAGGGGGGGGGTGGTGCAACTTTGAGTGTCGCCAGACTACATACCGTGAGCGGGGTCAGGGGTCCGCCGAACTTCAGGGTCAGGCTTCGGTGGCTGCACTGAAAGTCCAGACCGAGCAGCAGGGGGGCGCAGAGGTGAGGGAGAACATAAAGCTTAAAACGGGCGTATTTGGCGTCTTGGATCGCGAGGTTCGCGACACAATACCCCGTGATTTGGACTGAATGAGACCCGGATGCGAGGGCGATAGTTTGGGAGGCGGGATAGGTGCGCAGGTAGCAGCGTCTTACCGTGTCTGGATGGATGAAACTCTCCGTGCTCCCGGAGTCAAACAGGCAGGGGGTGTCGCGGCCGTTGATTTGAACCTGCATCATTGAGTTTCGCAGGTGCTTCGGCCGAGGTTGATCGAGCGTGATCGCTCCTCGTTGCGGGCAGTCAGAGTCCTCGGTTGAATCGGACTCGCAAAATGGCCACCGCCGTTGGTCGCACGTGTTGGATTTTGAAGATGGCTGCTGCCAAGATGGCCGCCCCCATGACTCGCACAAGGCCGATGACGTGTCGGAAGTAGGCGTGTCCGGCCGCCGTGCGGCCGCGTTGCGGGGCCTGTGGTCCCGGGAGTTCGATTTCTGGGCCCGATGTGCCTTTTGTTTCTGGCCTTTGGGCCCAGCAAGGCAGACCTTCGCGAAGTGCCCCTTCTTTCCGCATTCGCCGCAGATAGCGGAGCGGGCCGGGCAATGCTGGCGTGAGTGCTGGCCTTGCCCACAGAAATAGCATTGGGGGCCCCCGGTGTGAGCAGGTCGCCGCGCGGCGCAGGCCTGAAGTGTGGCCGAGTCTGGAGGGGATCGAGAGGGGTTCGCAAGGTCCGCGGAGTACGTGCGGAGATTATAGTGGGCGGCTTCCAGGGAAGAGGCGAGTGTTACCGTGCCTTGGAGGTCCTTCACTCCGTCTTCTAGGAGCCGCTGCCGGATGTACGTGGATCGGAGACCGGACACAAAAGCATCACGAAAATGTAACTTCATGTGGACTTCTGCCGTCACCTCTTTATGGTCGCAGTTCCTGGTGAGTGGGGTGAGTCTCTCCAAGTATTCATCTAGCGTTTCCCCGGAGCGCTGGCGGCAGGTCGAGAGCAAATGTCTGGTGTGTACCTCGTTTATCGGCTTTACGAAGCACTTCTGTAGGATTTCGACTGCCGGTTCGTACGTCGTAGCTTTCTCGATCACGGAGGATAGGCGGGGCCCACCCAGGCATGTAGTAAGTTCAGCTTGCGAGGAATCTGAGGAATTCAGATAGGCCTCGAAGCACCGGAGCCAGTGTTTAAAAATTTCAGTGGCTTCCGGCGACCGAGGGTCCAAATTGAGCTTCTCCGGCTTTAGACCGCTGTCCATCTTGATGTACTCTGGTTATTAAATTGAGATACCCGCAATTACGACTCAGGAGAGGAGTTCGATAATACAAAGGCTTTAATAACCAGAGAACCAGACAGCTGCCGAGAAGTGTGCTCACTGCACGCTGCCTCCTGAACGTAACCTTATATACAGCTTCCTGGGGGCGGAGGCGGAGGCGGAGTCCCCCAGGGTTCCAAGCCCGGTCTTAAAGGGGCCTACGCATTAAGGGTACATATGTATACAGATACCATTCACCACAAACCAATAACAGTGGATCTTTCTTTACATTAAACTCTCAACAGTTTGAGAGAAAAAAATATAACCGAAAGCATTCAAATGATTGCATTTCACAGTGACTTCCCATTTTCTCCTCAAACTTTCTACTTTCTTACCTTTCTTGTGTTTAATAGAAAATGTAATGAAGCCAAAAACATTTTAATTCGTAAATTTTGTTAATTAATAAGACTTCAATCTATTGTTCTTGCTATTGGTTACCTGATTCTGCTATTGGTAACAAATGCCTATTTCAGCTAAACTGTAAATTTCATGCACTGAATCAAGCCAGCCCAGAACAGTAAAGATGTGTTAACGACACACAGTTATTACCGCATAAATTGTCCAGCCTGTTCAGGGATTGCAGGAAGACACCAGAGTCGTGTATCTCCAGCAACTGTTGGGTCAATTTACGCCACTCTGTTGCTGGCTTCGCTCTCAAGCCTCCCCCATATTTTTAAAAAACATCCTGGACTTGCACATTAATCCCCCATTTAACTTGACGCGGTTAAATTAGGGCCATAAATTAAGAGTGGGAATTAACTCCTTTTTAAACAAAGCACAACTGTTAATGCAATCAATTTCTTTGGTCCAGAAGCTGAACAATTCAAACTGTTCAATCTCAAGCCAACAGGTTGAGAAAGATGGAAAAATATGTTAAAATTTAAATGTTACTTTTCTCTTCCTCGCATTGTTCCACTTCCTGCTCAGGCTCAAATTCTCCCAGTTCCCTTCCCCATCGTTCCTCTGTGTCTTTCTCAATCCTTAAATCGCGTTGCGTCACAGAGGTCCCAGATAGCCCATTACCCTCTGCACACTGTTATCAGCTTATGCTCCCAGCAAACAGCATGGTAGCACAGTGGTTAGCACTGTGGTTTCACAACAGCAGGGTCCCAGGTTCGATTCCCGGCTTGGGTCACTGTCTGTGCGGAGTCTGCACGTTCTCCCCGTGCCTGCGTGGGTTTCCTCCGGGTGCTCCGGTTTCCTCCCAAAAGTACGTGCTTGGAGAATTTGGACATCCTGAATTCTCCCTCAGTACCCAATCAAGCGCCGGAAGGTGGCGACGAGGGGATTTTCACAGTAACTTCATTGCAGTGTTAATGTAAGCCCACCTGTGACACTAATAAAGATTAGTATTATTAAGATCTAGAGAAAGTAGGTTTTAGCTGACAGGCTCGGGGAAAGTCTAACTAAGACCAGGATTTCTGGGGCTGACCTTACACAGACACTAATTGTAAAGGAAAATATGAATCCTCACGCACAACCGAGCCAACATGAGTTTAGCAACAATGAGCTGGTCATCTGGCATAATTATTACATTCCTCATTAAAAAGTAATCATACCTTGACTATGCCACGAATGTGCATCTTTGCAATCATCTCCGAGGTGTACAGAAACATCAGGAGCATGTCCAAGGTAAAGGTCACGTACTGAAGAGGTGGGTAGTGTTGAAAGGTCTTTGGTGTGTTCATGCAGACGGAAATGACGCTGATGATGGCGCAAACCCGTAGCAGAGAGTGAACCCACTGCACACAAAGAGAAAGCACGGGTAAGCCCTTCTCTTCTTTAACGCACAGGGGGAACCTGCAAATTACAGATACCCGGTGAGACGAGCAGCTGTTCTGAAATAGCTATTGTACCTACTGAAGAGGCTGTAGAATGCCTCAAACCCAGGACACAGGCAGGGCCAGAAAGAATTCCAGTGACAATCCATCATTCGTAACAACACTGGGAAGCACGGCAGCACAGTGGTTAGCACTGTTGCTTCACAGCTCCAGGTTCCCAGGTTCGATTCCCGGCTTGGGTCACTGTCTGTGCGGAGTCTGCACGTACTCCCCGTGTCTGTGTGGGTTTCCTCCGGGTGCTCCGGTTTCCTCCCACAATCCAAAGATGTGCAGGTTAGGTGGACTGGCTATTCTAAATTGCCCTTAGTGTCCAAAAAAGGGTGGTGGGGTTACAGGGATAGGGTGGCGGTGTAGGGATAGGGTGGGGTATGGGCTTAGGTAGGGTACTCTTTCCAAGGGCTGGTGCAGACGCGATGGGCCAAATGGCCTCCTTCTGCACTGTAAATTCTATGATTCTATGAACCTTCAGGCCATAGTTTGAACATTTAAAGTGTGGCATCTGTGCAGAAACCAAGGATTTGGTGCATCAAAGAGAGTTTGTGATTCATAATTTGCCGGATTTTTGTGACTCTTGAGTCAATCGCAATACAAGTTCTTTGAGCCTCTCAATAGGTGTCTGTCTTCGGTGTCCAATTTTTGGGAGTGTTCATGAACCCAGGATTCACTGTGTAACCATCTATGTAGTCCTCAACATTCATCGCCAGGTCACAATTAAACTGTCAATATCATTATCCTGCACATCCATCCGAAATATTACTGTTTTTAATTTGCAGAACAAATACCACCTTCAATCTCATTTAACTTCACCCCTGCCTCCTGGGAAAGGAAAACTTTGCTTTGAATGTTTTTTTCCTCAATCTGCAGCACTTCGCTTTTCTCCATATTGGACCTCATTTACAGAGCGATTATTTCACCCACTTTCTTTTACATATTTTCGAATTTACTTCATGCTAAACCAATTCAACTTCCTCGAGCTTGAAAATTTGACCAGCTTGAAGTGAGACTCCGAATCCAACCTGCTGACGCAGGTGGAGATGCAGGTACATCTCAATTGCAGAAATTGTGCATGGGTTTCCTCCGGGTGCTCCGGTTCCCTCCCACAGTCTGAAGCTGTGCGGGATAGGGCGGAGAACTGGGCCAAGGCACGGCGCGCTTTCCGAGGGTCGGTGCAGACTCGATGGGCCAAATGGCCTCCTTCTGCAGTGAAAGGATTCTATGAATTCCTCTCCCTTCAGACAGACATCACTTCACTGACAACACCCTTACAGGTGGTGCAAGAGGATATTTGCCAAGATGGTACCAGGGATGTGGGAGTTCAATGGAGTCACAGGATAAGCTGGACGGTCTCTGCACGGCAGCGAAGGTGAAGGGAGAATTTAGAAGCTATGATACGGGTAAATAAGAATAAATGTTTTCAAAGGCAGGAGGGTCGGCAACCAGAGGGTCCCATATCAAAGGCAATTTTGAAGAAGAGTAAAAAAACATTGGGGGTGGAGTGCGAGGGAACAAGAGGTTTTTCTTCAATAAACACGGCGAGTTGTGGTGACCTGGAAGGTGCTGTCTGAAAGGACCGGTGGGAGCAGATGAACTGTGACTTACAAAAGGAAATTGGAGTCATATCTGGAGGGTAAAAATCTCCAGGGTCATAGGGAAAGAGCAGAGGGAATGGGACTAATTAGACAGCTCTTCCAAACAACTAGCACAGCTACGATGGACTGATTGGACTCCTGTGAATTTCTTCCCTTTTCAGGTATTTACCCAATTCCCCTTTTCAGAATAAAGAAGGATTGAACCTGTATCCACCACACTCCAAATTAGGTAACACACCTGGAAAAGAGGTCGCAAGTGGCATCCAAACACTTACATTCACTGCTCAACGTTAATGAAATTGGCAAAAAAAATACTGACTTTCATTGATGCAGGGCAGCAAAAAATTATATATCAGGTTGGAAACTAGCAGATAAAAGACCTAAAAAAATCCCCCGAGTTTGTAGACGTATGAAGATTGTGACAATGCTCAAATTCGCAGAATATGCTGAGATATTAGATAAACACATGAGAGAGAATGTACTAGAAGGATGGCGGAGGGTAAGAGGAGGCTCGGGTGGAGCACAAACTTCAGCACGGACCAGTTGGGCCTATTGGCCTGTTTGCACCCTGGGCATTTCCCGTCATGCTGTGCAATAACCAGAAGGAGGCGCTCTTCCACAATGTCCACTTTTCTTACTCTGTAATTTTGCGTTTCACAGCTAATAGACTTTAGGTCAATACTTTAATAAGTTGTCCCACAGAATCACTGACAACAGATCAAGACCTCACCTTGGCTGAAGATTAATTGAGCAAAAGCATTGGTGTGGGAGGAGGCAGTGGCACAGCACAGGCATTGCCGGCTCGCACGTTCAACTCAAATCATTAGGATCCCTTCAGAAAGGATGCGTGAGGATGCAGTCCCACTCCCACCACCTTACCACTGAGACTAACCTGCTGCAGCATTTCAAGGTACGATGGAGAGGATTGTCGTCTCCTTCTGTACTGTTTCATTCTATGATTCATTGGGCCACGTGGGTATTCCAGTCATTCAAGAGGAACAGAGGTGGATCATTTACAGCAACATTGGGCCCACAATTCCAATGACATCCTCACTTCATTAGCCCCAGGGCAGAGAGATACTGCTTCCTCAACTTGGGGGGGGGGGGGGGGGGGGGGGGGCGTGGATCGCATGGTAAATAGAGAAGTCAATTTACATAATCACAGAATCTTACCGAATAGGATTAGGTCATTAAACCAACCGTGCCAGCTCTTAGAAAGAGCTGTCCAATTTATTCCCAGACCTCAGCTTTTCCCCCCATATTCTTTTTTTAAAAAACATTTAGAGTACCCAATTCATTTTGCCCAATTAAGGGGCAATTTAGCGTGCCCAATCCACCTACCCTGCACATCTTTGGGTTGTGGGGGCGAAACCCACGCAGACACAGGGAGAATGTGCAAACTCCACACAGTGACCCAGAGCCGGGATCGAACCTGGGACCTCAGCGCCGTGAGGCCGCAGGGCTAACCCACTGCGCCACCGTGCTGCCCCTTCCCCCCATATTCCTGCGAATCCGTCCTCTTAACTACCAGTCCCATTACCTTTCGAAAGTTCCTGCAGTCAGATCACAAAACCCTCTCGGGTAGTGCACTTGAGATGATAACCACGATGGCGCAGTGGTTAGCACTGCTGCCTCACAGCGCCAGGTACCCGGGTTCAATTCCGGCTTGGGTCACTGTCACTGCGGAGTCTGCACGTTCTCCCCGTGTCTGCGTGGGTTTCCTCCGGGTGCTCCGGTTTCCTCCCACAGTCCAAAGATGTGCAGGTTAGGTGGATTGGCCGTGATCAATTGCCCCTTAGTGTCCAAAAGGTTAGGTGGGGTTACTCGGTTACGGGGAGAGGGTGGGGTGTGAGACAAGGTAGGGTGCTCTTGCAGAAGGCCGGTGCAGACTCAATAGGCCGGACGGCCTACTTCTGCAAGTCGACACGACACTCCAGCTGGGACTTAACCAGTGGCCTGTGAAGGTTCAGCATTATATCCTGGTGTCCGAGGTAAGCTGGAAATACAGTGGGCAATACGCCAGATGTGGTAGATATGGTACAGTGGATGGCAGCAGCAGAGGGGATTTATAACTGGGCAAACCGGTGACCCAGGAAATACCCTGGAGGAGGAATAGAGACCCTGATAATTTATATTTTAGGCACTACCCTAAAAAAAGAGAGATACTTAACCAAATGCTTTCTCAAAGAGGTCTGCTTTAAGAAGTATTTTATACAGAGGAGAGAGGGGTGGAGTGCGGAATTGGTTCAGGAAGGGGATTCCAGGGCTCCAGGCCCACATCAGCTGAACGCAATGCCACCAACAGAGGAACAATTAAAATTGGAAATTTGCAAGTTACCAAGAACAGGAATGGAGGAAGACAGACCTCTTGGAGGCTTCACCGGCGGAGGAGGAGTTCCCAGTGGTAGGGAGGTCATGGAAGGATTTGAAACTACGGATAAGAATTTGAAAGTCAAGATGTTGCTGGATCAGGAGCCAGTGAAGATCAGTAAGCATGAGGGGTGCTGGGTGAACAGGGCTTTGTGTAAGTTAGGGCAGCAGAGCTTTGGACGAGCTCATGTATCTGGAGGACGGGACGCCTGGCAAGAAAACATTCAGAGAAACTTGTAAACTAAAATCGTGAAGACTTCACGCCTGACTTACTGGCTTATTAATCCACAGAATGTCAGCATTGTCAGTCAGCATCTCATCTGGTCCAAAGTCGGTAACAGGCTGACTCTCCACTCGCGAACTTTGTTTACGTTTCAGCATCTTCGAAATCAACGTTTTCCCCAAAATGAATTCTGTCAACATCAAAAAACAAGTCAGACGGAGACAACGGGCTGGATTTTCACGGACTCCATTCAGGACCCGATACCCTGTCCCATTCCTGGGATTTCCGATTTTCAGCAGCGCCTATTGAGGGTGCATGCTGGTTCGGGCCGCAATCCCATACCCTGAACACCCGACCTGGCCGGCTCCATTGCCAGGATGGGCAGATGGATACATTCCCACAACTTCCATGGAGGAGGGTCAGCTTTTCAAACAGAGTCATGGTTTTCAGCACCTCTGAGATGTCGTCAACAATAGTGTGGATCAAGGGACCTTCTGAAAGGCAAGTTCAAAAGGTGCTCCTCTTACCCCATGCTAAGATATGCCCCTTATCCACACTCCATGGCGCTCATGACCCCGTGCCAAGCCATCCCTCCTCACCCATTATACACTCCATAGGACAAATGAACCCTACAGTGACAATACAACGTGTAAAATTTAAAAAAACAAACCTTTTTTACTACAGGCCAATAAAAGTGTCAACCGCCAGTCACTTCAAAGTATCAATAACAGAAACTGCTAGCACTTCAACCTCTATCTTGTGTAAATAAACATTTGTGCAATTGACAGAAGTGACCAGAGAGTTAGAGCTATCAAATAAGCAATGTTTTCCTGTGGCTCAGGTGTTTCAATAGTCTAATAGAATTGTGGGCTGTCAGCCAAGAATGCATAATGAGGCTTGGCGGAGAGCCCAGAATCCATTAGATTGGTGAAACAGATGAGCCTCAGTGGCTGTCTCTGAATTTTGTCCTGGGTTGGCTAGCCCAACTGTTGCCCGCACCTGCTCCCCTGGAATTAAAATCCCATCTTTCCCAATATTTTTTCCTGAGGCAGTTAGGATGAATTGGGAATCTTCCTGACTCCCACTACTTGCCTTGAAGATGAAAAGTTGTGCCTCTCCTGCCCTCACCTCATCACACACACATTTTTTGCCGTTTCCGCACTTCCCCCCTTCCCTGCTTAATCAATAGCACTATCAACCCTTAATTTCATACTTTTAATTTCTTCTTCACAGTTGAGCAACAGTGAAGTTTTAAAAAACAAAACAGCTGTTTGATTGTTGCAGCATTTTGAGTTTTGGGATGTCCAAAATATTAATCCACAAACAAAAATAAAGTTCAACATCTCAATTGTTTTCAAACATTTTTTCAAATGGACTAGTACAAAGAAAAGTACAGCACAGGAACAGGCCCTTCGGCCCTGCAAGCCTGCACCGACCATGCTGCCCGTCTAAACTAAAATCTTCTACACTTCCGGGGTCCGTATCTGTCTATTCCCATCATGGACACCTCCATCTAAATATGTTGTGCAATATGAAAATGCAGCATGTTACCGTGCGTTAATAAAACCTTTTAGGAAAATATGTAATGCGTGTTGCTCACCACACTTCTCCATCCCTGTTCCCTCCCTAGGGGATGCAGCCAGCCCACCGTGTGCTGCCGGAGTGATGGCGCTGATCCCACCTCCCACTTTCCCCTTGTATTGCGGAGCCCCGGAAAAGTCCTTACGGACCCTCAATGTTCCACGGATCCGAGCACTGCATCTTAGTGGCCCAACTCTCCAAGAATTCAGAATTATTCTCCCTTCCAACCTCTTCCATCAGGCAGGCGATACAAAAGTCTGAGAATAACCATTAACAGATTCAAAAACAGCTTCTTCCCCGCTGTCACCAGACTCCTGAATGACCCTCTTATGGACTGATCTGATCTCTTCACACATCTTCTCTACTGAGTAGTACTGCACTCCTGTATGCTTTACCTGATGTCTGCATCTGTGTTTTTACATTGTGTATTTATCATCCGTCCTATGCTTTTTCATGTATGGAAAGATTTGCCTGGACTGTACGTAGAACAATACGTTTCACATGACAATAAATCTGAATCTTAATCGAGGGAAGGAAATCTGCCGTCCTTACCCGGTCTGGCCTACATGTGACTCCAGACCCACTCGCAACTGCCCCTCTGAAATGGCTGAGCGAGACACTCAGTTCGAAGGTAGTTAGGGATCGGCAACAAATGCTGGACTTGCCGTCCCATGATCGAATAAAAATCTGCCTCCAAGGGCCTTTACAGGTTGTAGCGCACAAAGACTCCGAGAGACAAATAGAGTGAAGTCGATGAGGCTTTATTAAGCGTGACTGTTCCCCCGCAGTTCAGTAGTAGACTGCCTGCTGGGGAGGACTCCTGGTACTTTTACTCCGCCTTCAGGGCGGAGCTAGAGGTCAAAGTCCAACCAGGACCCGGGATCTGTCAGCCAATGACATCACGGCTTCACAGTCCCACATGACCCCTAATGCATACTACCACATTCACCCCTTGTTAAAAATGAACCCGGCGGGGTGATGCTTCGCATGATGGTAAGGGTTTACAAGGCTGGTCCTGGGAGGAAAACTTTCGCATGTTATTACAGTATGTACAAGGTTTTTTTTTGTTTAGAACTATTTACAGTAATCGTCAGGAAAAAAAGACAAAATGTTCTCGTTAAAAGTCCACATATTGTAGTGTTAGATCGACGCCACGAGTCGGTCGGGCGGTCTGGTCGTCCGTGTCGATCGCCTCGGCCCCGGTGGTGGGGGTGGTGCTTGTTCCGGTGTTGTCGTCTCCGGGAGCCTTACGGTTTCAGCTTGGGCTTCACTCCTGGTCGGGCCTGGGAGGAGGACCGATCCTCCTGGGAAGGGGGCGGTCGCAGGGTGCGGCGGTGGCAGGAAGGGGGTGATTGGTGTCGGGGTGGTGTGTGTGTTGCCGGCGGGCGCCAGATCTCGCAGGGAGACCGTGTCCTGTCGGCCGTCGGGGTACTCCACGTAAGCGTACTGCGGGTTCGCGTGAAGGAGGTGAACCCTTTCGACCAACGGGTCCGACTTGTGCGCCCGCACATGTTTTCGGAGCAAGATGGGTCCTGGGGCCGCCAGCCAGGTCGGCAGCGACGTTCTAGAGGAGGATTTCCTGGGGAAGACAAGGAGGCGCTCTTGAGGCGTTTGGTTAGTGCTAGTACAGAGTAGTGACCGGATGGAGTAGAGGGCGTCCGGGAGGACCTCCTGCCACCGTGAAACTGGGAGGTCCCTGGACCGTAGGGCCAGTAGGACGGTCTTCCAGACCATGCCGTTCTCCCTCTCTACTTGCCCGTTCCCCCGGGGGTTGTAGCTGGTCGTCCTGCTCGAGGCTATACCGTTGCTGAGCAGGAACTGGCGCAGTTCGTCACTCATGAAGGAGGACCCCCTGTCGCTGTGGACGTATGCGGGGCAACCGAACAGTGTGAATATGGTGTTCAGGGCTTTAATGACTGTGGCCGCGGTCATGTCAGAGCAGGGGATGGCGAATGGGAAGCGGGAGTACTCGTCCACCACATTAAGGAAGTATATGTTGCGGTCGGTGGAGGGGAGGGGTCCTTTGAAATCTAGACTAAGGCGTTCAAAGGGGCGGGAAGCCTTAATCAGGTGCGCACCATCCGGCCTGAAAAAATGCGGCTTGCACTCTGCGCAGATGTGGCAGTTCCTTGTGACTGTACGGACCTCCTCTAAAGAGTATGGGAGGTTGCGGGACTTAATAAAGTGGTAGAACCGAGTGACCCCTGGGTGGCAGAGGTCCTCGTGGAGGGTTTGGAGGCGGTTAATTTGTGCGTTGGCACATGTGCCGCGGGATAGGGCATTGGACGGCTCGTTGAGCTTTCCGGGACGATACAAGATCTCGTAGTTGAAGGTGGAGAGCTCGATCCTCCACCTTAAGATCTTGTCGTTTTTGATTTTGCCCCGCTGTGCATTATCGAACATGAAGGCTACCGACCGTTGGTCCGTGAGGAGAGTGAATCTCCTGCCGGCCAGGTAATACCTCCAATGTCGCACCGCTTCCACTATGGCTTGGGCTTCCTTTTCCACTGAGGAGTGGCGGATTTCTGAAGCGTGGAGGGTTCGGGAGAAAAAGGCCACGGGTCTGCCCGCTTGGTTAAGGGTGGCCGCTAGAGCTACGTCGGAGGCGTCGCTCTCGACCTGGGAGGGGAGGGACTCGTCGATGGCGCGCATCGTGGCCTTTGCGATATCCGCTTTGATGCGGCTGAAGGCCTGGCAAGCCTCTGTCGACAGAGGGAAGGTCGTGGTCTGTATTAGGGGGCGGGCCTTGTCTGCGTACTGGGGGACCCACTGGGCGTAGTATGAAAAGAACCCCAGGCAGCGTTTTAGGGCTTTTGAGCAGTGTGGGAGGGGAAATTCCATGAGGGCGCGCATACGTTCGGGGTCGGGGCCTATTATCCCATTGCGCACTACGTAGCCCAGGATGGCTAGTCGGTTTGTGCTAAAAACGCACTTGTCCTCGTTGTACGTGAGGTTCAAGGCTTTAGCGGTCTGGAGGAATTTTTGGAGGTTGGCGTCGTGGTCCTGCTGATCGTGGCCGCAGATGGTTACATTGTCGAGATACGGGAACGTGGCCCGTAACCCGTGTTGATCAACCATTCGGTCCATCTCTCGTTGGAAGACCGAGACCCCGTTTGTGACGCCAAATGGGACCCTTAGGAAATGGTATAATCGCCCGTCTGCCTCGAAGGCTGTGTACATGCGGTCACTTGGGCGGATGGGGAGCTGATGGTAGGCGGACTTGAGGTCCACGGTGGAGAAGACCTTATATTGGGCAATCCGATTGACCATGTCGGATATGCGGGGGAGAGGGTACGCGTCTAGTTGTGTGTACCTGTTGATGGTCTGGCTATAGTCTATGACCATCCTTTGCTTCTCCCCTGTCTTTACTACTACCACCTGTGCTCTCCAGGGACTATTGCTGGCCTGGATTATGCCTTCCTTTAGTAGCCGCTGGATTTCGGACCGAATGAAGGTCCGGTCCTGGGCGCTGTACCATCTGCTCCGAGTGGCGACAGGTTTGCAATCCGGGGTGAGGTTTGCAAACAAGGATGGGGGTTGCACCTTGAGGGTTGCAAGGCCGCAGATAGTGAGTGGGGGTATTGGGCCGCCGAATTTGAAGGTTAGGCTCTGTAGATTGCACTGGAAGTCTAATCCCAGTAATGTGGGGGCGCAGAGTTGGGGAAGGACGTAGAGCCTGTAGTTTTTGAACTCCCTCCCTTGCACCGTTAGGGTAACTATGCAGAAGCCTTTGATCTGTACGGAGTGGGATCCTGCAGCTAGGGAAATCTTTTGTGCGCTGGGACGGATGGTCAAAGAACAGCGTCTTACCGTGTCGGGGTCGATAAAGCTCTCCGTGCTCCCGGAGTCGACCAGGCATGGTGTCTCATGCCCGTTTATCAGCACCGTTGTCGTCGTCGTCTGGAGCGTCGGGGGCCGTGTTTGGTCCAGCGTCATTGAAGCCAGACGTGGTTGTAATGGTTGAGCGTCTTCTTCGAACCCCGTGGAGCCGTCGACACTGGGGTCCGTTGTTGCCGTCCAAGATGGCGTCGGGGGTGAACAAGATGGCTGCCCCCATGCATCGCACATGGCTGGGGGGTCACAAGATGGCGGCGGGGGTGGACAAAATGGCCGCCCCCATGCGTTGCACAGGTCTGGGGTGGTCCAAGATGGCGGCGCCCTTCCTCCCCTCGTGGTGGCCGGGACCCAAAAGGGCGGCGCCTGCGCGTCGCTCATGGGGCGCTGGGGGGGTTGGGGAGCGTTAGGAACGCGCGGGGCTCCCTCTTCTCTGGGGACAGCGGTGGCCAGGACCCAAAGTGGTAGCGCCGGACCCAAAGTGGTAGCGCCGGCGGGTCATACATGGGGTGCGGGGGCGTTGGGGAGCGTAAACGGCGTGCAGGGCTCCCTGTTCTCCGGGGAGAGCGGTGGTCGGGACCCAGAGTGGTAGCGCCGGCGGGTCATACATGGGGCGCTGGGGGGGTTGGGGAGCGTAAACGGCGTGCAGGGCTCCCTGTTCTCCCGGGACAGCGGCGACCTCGCGGGACCGGCACACAGCCGCGAAATGGCCCTTTTTCCCGCAGCTCTTACAGATCGCTGCGCGGGCCGGGCAGCGCTGCCGGGGGTGTTTCGCCTGGCCGCAGAAATAGCAGCGGGCTCCCCCGGTGCGACTTGGCGTTTGAACCGCGCAAGCCTGTGGGGTGTCCGGGGCGGGGGGGTGGGTTTGTCGCGACGGGTGCGTACGGAGCCCAATGGGCTGCCGCGCGGTCGGGGCCGTAGGCGCGGGTAGTTCGCGCGGCCACGTCTAGGGAGGCTGCTAGGGCCCGTGCCTCTGAGAGTCCTAGCGACTCTTTTTCTAGAAGTCTTTGGCGGATTTGGGAGGAGTTCATACCTGCCACTAAAGCATCGCGCATTAACATGTCCGTGTGTTCATTTGCGTTCACCGGCGGGCAGCTGCAGGCCCGTCCCAAAATTAGTAGCGCGGCGTAGAATTCATCTATCGATTCTCCGGGACTTTGCCGTCTCGTTGCGAGTTGATAGCGAGCGTAGATCTGGTTTACTGGGCGAACATAGAGACTTTTTAGTGCTGCGAACGCCGTCTGGAAATCCTCTGCGTCTTCGATGAGGGAGAAAATCTCCGTGCTTAACCTCGAGTGCAGGACCTGTAGTTTCTGGTCTTCTGTGACCCGGCCGGTGGCCGTTCTGAGGTAGGCCTCGAAACAAGTCTGCCAGTGCTTGAAAGCTGCTGCTGCGTTCACTGCGTGGGGGCTGATCCTCAGGCATTCCGGGATGATCCTGAGCTCCATAGTCCTTTAGTCACGCTTAATAAATTGTAGCGCACAAAGACTCTGAGAGACGAATAGAGTGAAGTCGATGAGGCTTTATTAAGCGTGACTGTTCCCCCGCAGTTCAGTAGTAGACTGTCTGCTGGGGAGGACGCCTGGTACTTATACTCCGCCTTCAGGGCGGAGCTAGAGGTCAACGTTCAACCAGGACCCGGGATCTGTCAGCCAATGACATCACGGCTTCACAGTCCCACATGACCCCTAATGCATACTACCACACAGGTGCACTATCAAACAAAATTTGACACAGAGCCATGAGATTAGGGCAGGGGAGCAGAAGTTTGGTCAGAGGTAGGCTGTAAAAGGAGGAGAGAGAGAGGTAGAGGGATAGAATTCCAGAGGTTTTTCCAGGCATTAGGGACACCGACGGCAAAATGATTCAAACCAGGACTGTGACAGCGCCGGGCTTTCGAGGGGCTGTCAGGGCTGGAGTAGGTTCCAGAGGTGGTAACGGGCAAGGCCGAGGGGGTGATTTGAAAGCAAGGGTGAGAAGTTTAAAACTGTGCCATTGCTGGATTGAGAGTAGGGCAGGGAGGAGGAGGGAGGGGGGGGGGGGGGGGGGGAGAAACCTCGAGGGGGGAGTTGGAGGCGGAGGCAGAGTTTGGATGAGCTCAAAGTTTCGGAGGATAGAATGTGGGAGGTTAGCCACGGAAGGGGGGGGGGGGGGATTGGAATAGTCAAATCTAGAGATCACAATATCCTGTGTCCCACATAAATCAATATTTCCTCAGGCCGATCAATGGCAGTTATCCATCTGCTTCCGCACCAGTGGGTGACCTAAAATGATATCCTCACTCTGGTCAGGAATTGAAAATGGGGAGCCCAGAATGTGGAAGATTCCCTGTTTGCCACTGGTTCAATGCCCAACCTGGTTGCATCTGGCAGGTGTTCGAATGTGGTGGTGGTGGGGGTGGGGGGGTGGGGGGGGGGGGGTGGGGGTGGGGGAAATGAAAGGGGGGGGCAGAATCGAAGGGTGGGGGGGGCAAAATGGAAGGGGGGGCAGATTGGAAGGGTGGGGGGGCAGAATGGAAGGGTGGGGGGCAGAATGGAAGGGTGGGGGGACAGAATGGAAGGGTGGGGGAGAGGGCAGAATGGAAGGGTGGGGGGCAGAATGGGTGGGGGGGGGAGGGCAGAATGGAAGGGTGGTGGGAGGGGCAGAATGGAAGAGTGGGGGGGACAGAATGGAAGGGTGGGGGGGACAGAATGGAAGGGTGAGGGGGAGCAGAATGGAAGGGTGAGGGGGAGCAGAATGGAAGGGTGGTGGGGGGGCAGAGTGGAAGGGTGGGGGGACAGAATGGAAGGGTGGGGGGACAGAATGGAAGGGTGGGGAGGTCAGAATGGAAGGGTGGGGGGACAGAATGGAAGGGTGGGGGGGAGCAGAATGGAAGGGTGAGGGGGAGCAGAATGGAAGGGTGGGGGGCAGAATGGAAGGGTGGGGGGGGGACAGAATGGAAGGGTGGGGGGCAGAATGGAAGGGTGGGGGGCAGAATGGAAGGGTGGGGGGGGGACAGAATGGAAGGGTGAGGGGACAGAATGGAAGGGTGGGGGGCAGAATGGAAGGGTGGGGGGGGGACAGAATGGAAGGGTGGGGGGACAGAATGGAAGGGTGGGGGGCAGAATGGAAGGGTGGGGGGGGGGGGGCAGAATGGAAGGGTGGTGGGGGGCAGAATTGTTATTACAAACACGAACGGGAGAAGAATCTATTTTGAGGACGATGTTTTAATCAGGAATGCTCAAGGCTCCGATTCCTGCGGCCTGATTATAAACCAGCCCCCCCCCCCCCCCCCCCCACCCCCATCTGCAACCCCACACAGACACACACACCCACCCCACCCCACACACTCCCCATCCACATCCCTCTCCAATCTGCTGGACTGAAATGATGCATCCATGGCAACAGCCCTTCAAATGCCAGTTTATCCATCCGTAAATTCACCTTTTGTCATCTGCCTGCAATTCGCGAGTGCTGCAGCCTGGCAGCTTTTTGCATCGGTCGAGAAGCGCCGCTTGTTTAATAAAGACACAGGAATATATCTGGGCCAGCCCCTCGCTGATCTGGTGCAAACAACCCCCCAGATATTCATGCGGAAAGGTCCAATTGATGCTCATCCCAAAGCAGAGACAAAACCCATCAGGAAACTGACCTGAAACAGCAGGGCTGATGGTGACATGAAGCACCCACTTTCCCGGTAATCGCTCCAACGCGATGCAAAGGGCCACTTGAAGCAACAATGCCACAATTTGTATTTCTTTTCCTCCACAGTTCTATTGGAGACCTTGGTACCGGAAGTGCAAAACATTCTACTGAGAGGAGGCGGGACTTCCGAGAAGGGGAAGGGGTACAGGTGAAATGGACAGAAACTCACCTGGCAGGGGGGTGGGGTGCTGACCCTTTCTCAATGGCAGGACACAAAATAACCTGGGGGCTGTGCTCAGGGTTACCCAATGGTCACCCTCACAGTGGTATCCACCCCCCCCCTACCACTCCGCAGGGGGTGCACAGCCAAGAGAGCACTGACCCACCATATAAAGGAAGCTTATAACTTTAAATTATTGGGAATTATCGGCCAATGATCAGGAGGCTACCTGGCTATTTGCTTTCCGAAAGCAGCGGCTGGCTGTGATCCGAAATGGACAGCCCTGAAGGGTGGAGGAAATATGCGTGTAGAGTTTGCCATGCAGTCGCGTCCTCTTAATGTACCCGTACTGCTCGCAGTCTCGCCAACTCTCCGAGCAAGGTTTCGCCTGAATTCCCCCCCGGGTTTATTCAATTGATGGTCTCGATCCTCGCAAGTGGCTGGATTCTCTGTTTCAGCGGCTAATTCGTGGGCGTTTTACGATGCCAGGATCGGTGCCGAACCCTTACCGATTCCGGGACGGTGAGGGGCTCGCGGCAGCGCCGGGTGAAACTCCCGGCTCCCGCGCCGAAAACGGCCGGAGAATGGCCGTGTCCGTGGCCGCGCATGCGCATGGCTGACGAACTGCAGCGGTCGCGCCGGACAACGTAGCGCCGGACGTTTGCGGACCCGACCCGCCATCCGTCACCCCGCAGGCCCTCCCCTGGCCACCTCCCACCAGTCCCCCCAGCCCGCGTAGAAGCTCCCCGTGGCCAGCGGCACAGCTCCCTGCCGAGTGTGGCAGTGCTGGACAGAGTCCACAGCCGCCACACCGGGTTCCCGACCGCTGAGACCACAGGTCATCCACGGGAACCCGCCCCATTGGGGACGGAGCATCGTGGGAGGGCCTGCCGATGACGCACCAATGGCGTTCCGACGCCGTGCGGCGCGTGATACGATTACGCCACTTCCATGGGAGCGGAGCATGGCTGACCAGCGTCAAACCGTGCCGGCCCCGATTTGTCCGTTGGAATGGATTCCCTGCCCGATCACCGATTACGATATTGGCGTCGGCTAACAGAGAACCCTGCCATTTTCTCTACAGCTACCCTGAACACATTTTAATATGCGAAGGGCCTCTAACATTCTCACCCCTCAGCCTTTTCCATTCTAGAGAAAAGAGATCTGGGGCGAAATTCTCCGGAAACGGCGCGATGTCTGCCGACTGGTGCACATCTTTGGGGGCTGAGCCCCAACATTGAGGGGCTAGGCCGACGCCGGAGGAATTTCTGCCCCGCCAGCCGGCGGAAACGGCCTTTGTTGCCCCGCCAGCGGCGCGGAAATGACATCCCCGGGCGGCGCATGCGCGGGAGCGTCAACGGCCGCTGACAGTTTCCCACGCATGCGCAGTGGAGGGAGTCTCTTCCACCTCCGCCATGAAAGAGTGCCCCCACGGCAAAGGCCCTCCCGCGGATCGGTGGGCCCCGATCGCGAGCCAGGCCACCGTGGGGGCACCCCCCGGGGCCAGATCGCCCCGCGCCCCCCCCAGGACCCCGGAGCCCGTCCACGCCGCCTTGTCCCACCGGTAAGGTAGGTGATTTAATTTACGCCGGCGGGACAGGCAATTTATCGGCGGGACTTCGGCCCATCCGGGCCGGGGAATCGAGCGGGGGGGGGGCCCGCCAACCGGTGCCGGAGACTTCGGCAACCGGCGGGGGCGGGATTCACGCCAGCCCCTGGCGATTCTCTGACCCGGCGGGGGGTCGGAGAATGTCGCCCCTGGTCTGTTCAATAGATGGAATAATTTTCAAGATTTAAAAAAAAAGAATCATTCATGAGATGTGGGCGTCGCTGGGCTGGGCCAGCATTTGTTGCCCATCCCTAAGTACCCCTGAACTGAGTGGCTTGATCATTTCAGAGGGCATCCAAGAGTCAGCCATATTCCTGTGGGTCTGGAGTCACATGTAGGCCAGATCGGGTAAGGACGGCAGATTTCCTTCCCTACAGGGACATTAGTGAACCAGGTGGGTTTTTACAACGTTCGATGATAGTTTCATGGTCGCCGTTACAGAGACATGCTTTCCTTGCCAGATTTAAAAATTGGATTTAAATTCCACCAGCTGGCATTGGATTTGAGACTAATCAAAGAGCCAGCACAGGTAGAATGGGCTGAATAACCTCCTTCTGTGCTGCACTATTCTGTGTTTCTGTTGCCACCTATGGTGTCGCTGGTCTCCCTTCAGACAAGGACATAATCAACTCATAGGGTTCGATATTCCAGCCGTGTCACACCAGAATCTGGCCGGTAGATCCTGCGAGAGGCCTCTTCTGGATTTCCCAATGGTCGTTACACCATGCAAGATCGGACGGCAGATCTAACCGGGCCCCGGGATCTTCCAGCCTCGCTGAGGAGACCCCAGCCTGGTGCCGTTTAGCACTGGTGCCCACAAACGGCGACCAGGTGGAACAGCACTTTGGAACAGGCAGTTGGAGCTCCCCGGGTGGTTGGTATCTGTGCTTGGTGGCACCCTGCCACTTCTGATGCCACCTGAGCATGTTGGCACTGCCAGCTAGGCACCCCAGTAGTGCCACCTGGGCACCCTGGCAGTGCCACCCGGGCACCCTGGCAGTGCCACCCAGGTGCCAGCCTGGCATGAAATCATTGTCTTTTGTCGTAAAAACCCATCTGGTTCGCTAACGTCCTTCAGGGAGGGAAATCTGCCGTCCTTACCCGATCTGACCGACATGTGACTCTTAACTGCCCCTCACTGAAATGGCCTAGCAAGCCACTCAGTTCAAGGGCAATTAGAGGTGGGCAGATAATACTGGCCTAGCCAGCAACGCCCATATCCCAAAGAACAAATAATTAAAATAAAGTCATTTTGGCCCTTGGCGCCAATGTAATTATTTGAAAAGCTATCCATTCAATCAGTCCCACTGAAAAAGAACAACTTGCATTTAACAGAGTCAAACATCTCCAAGCATGTCACAGGAGCATTATCAAGCAAAATGTGACATTGAGCCACATAAGGAGGCATCAAGTCTGGTCAAAGAGGAAAGTTTTCAGGATCATGTTAAAGGAGCAGAGAGAGTGGTGGAGAGGATCAGTGAGGGAATAGGCATGACTCTTAACGAGGGGTGGATGGATGAAAATTGGGGATGCACAGACCTGAAAATGTGCAGAGATTTGGTAAGGTGTAGGGCTGCAGGACGTTACACAAGTATGGAGGGATAAGATTTATGAGGGACTTGAAAATAGAATGAGAGATTTAAAATTGACTTAAAGGGCCTTTCTTTAAAGGGCTCCATTAGCCTCAATTTTCACTCCAGAGAGGCGGAGGGTGGAATAGAACCAATCTGCCGACCTCAGAGTATCGTAGGCAACTACAGGTGTGGGAAAATGCCAAGTCAGGCTGGTTAGAGGAACCACTTTGATTCTCTGGGACTATGCCTCAGTTGCATTAGAAGCTGTTAGGCCCCCTCGCGCTCCCCCCTCACACACCTGCAATACCTCACCCATTCTTCCATGCCCCCTATACCCATTATGTCACCTCCCTAGCTAATCACACAGTATCTGCCATGGAAAGAGCTCAGAAGTCATGTGCAGATGAAAACAAAACTTCTAATAATACAGTACAGATCTTGGTCACGCACAGTTAATAGAGAAGAAAACCTTTCACTTATGAAACCCATTCAGAGCTTTTATATCTCCTTGAGTGGTGAATCTGTCATAAAACAAACACACACATTCAATAGCAATATCAAAGACATATAATCCTTTACTAGCCTCTTCAAACCTCCAATCAAACTGTGAAAGAACTCTATGCTGAGATAATGCTTTTGTAGCTTTAGAAACCCAACCAAGCATTCATAATGACATATTAATAGCTCTTAGGAAATAAATACCATTATTGAAACTGTGGGATATATGGTCATTTTTTTCTAACCTACACTAGATGGCCAGTCAATCAAAGCAATCCAGCAGATATTTTTACTGTAAATTACAGCTTATGCCTATTTTAGGAATTCTAAAGAGATTTGAAAAATTCTAAAGGGGATTTGAAAAACTTCAGATCATGACACTAATACAGACTTTTCCCACCCTTTAAGAATGTTTACATCTATCCCAAAACATCTGGACTCCCATATTATGAATCAAGGCCGTTGGAGCAGCCTAAATGGGGTCTGTTTGAACTCCGCACTAAATTCAATTAAACCAGTTGGAAATTGGGGTGGATTCCTCCATCGGAGTGCCCCCGCTAGTGTTAAAGATCCACGGGGTCTTCCTGACCTGCGTAAATCTGACCCTATGATTCTGGGTGGTTATTATGACGTTTCAGACGGGTTTTGCAGCACGATGATGGGGAAGGGGTGTGGGGAGGGGGATGTGCGTGAGAAGGGGGTTTGGGTAGGATGCTGTCACGGGGGGTGTTCTTGTATTCTATCCTAACTGTGCAGCTGAAGCGGAGGATCAGAAAGATTGGAGGGTGGGGCCTGAGGCAAAAGGAGGAAATGCTAGAAAAACTCAACAGGTCTGCCAGCACCTGTGGAGAGAGAAACAGGGGGCCGATGCTCCCCCAACATTTCTAAGTTCATTTGTGGCGGGTTTTTCAGGGAGTTTCCCGCTGGCTCTGTCGGCGAGTTCCCCACCGCTGTTCAACAACACTTAGTCGCTTTTCTGGATCCTGGGAAGTTTCTCACCAGTTGAGCCCACACTTCCTTTAGCACTGGGGAGCTGAATTCAGAGATTGGGCCGCAGTTTTGAAAGGGTGCCCTGATCTCTAAGTGAGCTTGTCCCCCACCCATGGGCAATGTCACCCCCCACACACATGGACACTACCCCCCCCCCAGGTGAGGACACGCCGCTATGCCCCCTGGCCATTGGCAGTGCCACCCTTACACTGCCACCCTGGCACCCAGGCAGTGCTCCAGATAGCTTGGCAGTGCCACCCGGGCACCTTGGCAGTGCCAGAGTGGCCATGCCAAGGTGCCAGCTGGGCAGTGCCAAGATGCCCGTGTTCCAGGGAGAGGGTCATGGGGCTGCCCTGCATTTACCATGACCACTCTGGGGCCTCGGTGGCCAGGGAGCTCCCCCGGGTGCCGTTCAGCCTGGTCCACGTTTGTGTGGACCCAGCACTGATCGGCGCCCGGCTGCAGCCTCCCTGGGGAGGCCGGAGAATCGAGGGGGGCCGCTGGATCCCGCGCAGGTTGGTCGTAAGGCTACTTCCGCCAATGTTCGGTCCCGCCCATTAGGGTTCCGACTCCAACGTCTCACGAGCATCCGGAGAATCCTGGAAGACGCAGAGAGTTTTGGGAGGCTCGCTGCACTCAAGCGAGAGCCCAACGTGGCCGGCGATTCGCGCCCTATATAAGACTGGTGTCATCTTTTCTTTCAGCTTGAAATGGAGCAGGTGGAATGGAGTAAAAGGTCAGTGATAGGTGGGAGCTAGGAGTGACTGCAACAAAGATGTCTAGGTCACGAGACAGAGGAGGCATCAATAGCCGTGTGAAGCCTGATACAAGATGCTGATAGTGGCATAAAAGTAAGATAATAATAATAACCTTTATTGTCACAAGTAGGCTTACATTAACACTGCAATGAAGTTACTGTGAAAAGCCTCTAGTCACCGCATTCCGGCGCCTGTTCGGGTACACAGAGGGAGAATTCAGAATGTTCAATTCACCTAACAAACAAGTCTTTTGGGACTTGTGGGAGGAAACCGGAGCACCCGGAGGAAACCCACGCAGACACGGGGAGAACGTGCAGACTCCGCACAGACAGTGACCCAAGCCGGGAATCGAATCTGTTTTATAACCTTTGCTCTCGAGTCGCCAGGTATCTTTATGATACCGCCACGAGGTTCAAGTTCAAGTCATGATCAATAACTCAACACACCAATTAGTAAGATTCAAATCAAAGCACATTTATTATACACAGTAAATCGCTCCTCATGCATAAATTCTACTTCTAAGCTACTTCCACAATTAACAGGCCTATACTTAGTTCGGACTGGCCCACCAGGTCAGGGGAACAAATGACCTTTCGTTCGGAATCTGAAACTGCGGGATTCAAAGTCGGTATGGACTGGTAGCTAGGAGCACCTATCTCGTAGCGAGTGTTGACTTGAGACTTACTTCAGAGATGCGGCAGCTTGGACAGTTCACTCTCAGGGGTTGCTATGCGTTGCTGAGTGGCCCTGTCAAGAAGGACGATTTGAACTTGGGGGCTTAACTTTATAGTCCCCAGGGGCCTCCCGCCTTTTGGGGCAGACCCTGTACCTGGTTCTAGGTGGTTGGACTTTGTTCCAATCGTTTGGTTCGATTTCTCCAATACTGGAGCGGTTCCCTGATCGATGGGCGGTCTTGAGGTGTCTGTTAACCTCTTTCGTGTTGGCTCCTGCTGGCACCGGGGAGTCTGACTTGGCTTTATTTATCCCAAGTGTTTTGATTGTTCCCGGGGATTGCTCATTAGTATGTAGATGGCTGCTACATTATTATGCTGATGGTCGCTGGTATCGATGCTGTCTGGGCTTTTGCAGAGTTTAATACACAGTAACTTGCACCTGACAGTTTCTGCCTGTGTTGGCTGAATTTCCCTTCAGCCTTTGCTGTTCTCCATTTTAAATCGGGACTTGGCCAACTCAGGTGGCTACACCACATCGACATCATGTATAACCATTTTAGTACTTCCCAATTTATCTCCACAAACCTGCCCATGTGATATCAATAACTCTTTCAGGTCAGTTTGTTTTTCCTCTGGAAGGTAACTCAACAATGTATCCCAATTTTTAAGAACATCCTCGTTATCCAATTTAATTTGAGGAATGTCAAATTCAGAGTCATCTGGATTTGGTTCTTCACTTTGAGTTAGAATTGCTAAAACCTCCTCCATTTGCTCGCCTTCCGTTTCAAAGTACCTTTTAAGCATATTCACATGACACACTCGGTGAGTCTTCCTTCTATCTGGCGTTCTTACCACATAATTCACCTCACTTAATTTCCTTTCAATCTGATACGGTCCACAAAACCTAGCTTTTAAAGGCTCACCTACCACTGGTAAAAATACTAAAACTTTATCTCCACTGGCCAATTCACCTGCTCCATTTAATCATTCCCTAAAATTTGACACGTAATCCAATAATGTAATTTCAGACTGCTTACTCGCCAATTTCTCCTTAATCAATTTAAGTGGTCCTCTTACCTCATGACCAAAACTTAGTTCAAAAGGACTGAATTTGGTTGACTCATTAGGTGCATCCCTAATTGCAAACAGTACAAATGGGATTCCTTTATCCCAATCCTCTGGATAATCTTGACAATGAGCCCTCAACATTGTCTTTAATGTCTGATGCCACCTTTCTAATGCTCCCTGAGATTCTAGATGGTATGCAGTTGATTTCAATTGTTTTACTCCTAAGCTATCCATAACTTCCTTGAATAACCTTGAGGTAAAATTTGGTACTTGATCCGATTGTATTTCTGTGGGTAGTCCATATCTAGTAAAGAATTTAAGTAACTCCTCCACAATCTTTTTAGCTGTAATATTGCATACAGGAATGGCCTCTGGAAACCTAGTAGACACATCCATTATAGTCAAAAGATTTTGATTCCCACTTTTCGTTTTAGGAAGCGGTCCTACCCAATCAATTAAGACCCTTGCAAAAGGTTCCTCAAATGCTGGAATGGGTATTAAGGGCGCTGGTTTTATCAATGCTTGAGGTTTCCCCATCACTTGACATGTGTGAGATGATCAACAAAATGTAACTCCATCTTTATGTAGTCCAGGCCAATAATAATGTTTTTTGTATTTTAGCTTGAGTTTTTCTTACTCCCAAATAACTGGTACCTCATGTGCAACTCGCAAAACCTCCTTTCTATACCGTACCGGCAATACCACTTGATGAACTTTTGCCCACCTTTCAGCCGCCGGCAAATGTACAGGTCTCCATTTTCTCATTAAGATATTTTTACGGTAATAACATTCTGGTACACACTCAGATTCCTCTTCCATGTATGCTCTCTGATACATCCGTTTTGTTTCTATATCTTTCTGTTATAACTCCGCCAATTTTCCTGAACTAAATATATCCGCCCCATCTTCCACCTGTTCTTGTTCTTTTCCAACCATCTGATCAAAAATCGCTTCTGATAATTGCACTTCAACTTCATCTTCACTCTTTGATTTCTCCTCTTGTCTTAACCTGTGACTTTGCGACCTTGTTACTACACAATCTGGAAAAATCCCAGGATATTCGTCCTTCAACACTTCTATTGTCTGATTTTCCACTGCTTTATTAACCACAGTAGGCATCACTTCATCTGCGTCCCAGCTATATCATTACCCAAACTCTTCTGTATTCCTGGACCAGATAGTTTCTCTACTACTCCTACTACCACTTCACCACCCTTCACTGGACTTTCCAACCTTACCTTATATAATGGAACACTACTCTTCTCACCCTAAATTCCACATCTTACCACCTTTTCTGGCAATATTCCTCCCAAAATACATAACTCCTCATCTCTTACCATCAAAGATGAACTCGCTCCCGTATCTCTTAAAATTGTGACTTTTTTACCTACTCCTTCTGGTACACATGAGTAAACTTTACCCACACCAGTAAATTCTTTAAAGAGATCTGGCACCTTCTTATCAATCACCTCTTGATCAGGTGTACAATTATTTGCACCTCCTTCGCTTCACTTGGGCTTTCTTTTACCACTTTAACAAACCCAACTGGCGTATCCTGTTTTACCACATCAGCCTTCCCAGTGCTTTTCTTCAACCACCAACACTGTGACTTTACATGGCCTAGTTTATTACAGTAAAAGCATCTGAAACTTTTCATTTCTCTTCCACCCTCCTGGATTTCTTTAAACCTTAGGTACACTCTCCTTATTATCTCCCATCAGATCACCTTTACCTTTACTACTTGAGTATTTCTCTTTTCCCCAGTTTCTATCCCTCACCGGCTGAAACTGATGTCGGCAAACAAACTTTGATTTATGAACTAATTCATAATCATCTGCCATTTCTGCTGCTAATCTCGCAGTTTTAACCCTCTGTTCTTCCACATGAGTTCTTACTATCTCAGGAATTGAATTTGTAAACTCCTCCAAAAAGTATAATTTCTCTGAGAGCGTCATCCATTTTGTCTATTTTCAAAGCTCTTATCCACGTATCAAAATTACTGTTCAATCCTTTCAAACTCCATGTATGTTTAACCAGGTGCTTTCCTTAAATTTCTAAATTTATCTGTAGACTTCAGGCACTAGTTCATATGCACCTGAGATGGATTTTTTCACCTCCTCATTTGTCCCAGATACCTCCTCTGATAGTGATGCAAACACTTCACTCGCTCTACCTACCAACTTTGTTTCAATCAGTAATACCCACATGTCCTGTGGCCATTTCATTTATTTAGTTACCTTCTCAAATGAAATGAAAAAGGCTTCTATATCCTTCTCATCAAACCTTGGCAATGCTTGGACATATTCAAATAAATCCCCACCAAGCCTTCGACTATGCCGCTCTTTCTCACTACCCTCACCATCCTCAAACTGTAAGTTTCTCTTCACATCCGCCAATTTTAACTGACTGTCATGTTTCATGGCCATTTTCTGAAGTTCAAAATCCCTCTCTTTTTCCCTTTCTTCTCTCTCTTTTCTTTTTCCTCTCTATCTCGTTCTCTCTCTTTTTCTTTTTCCCCGATCTGTATCTCCCTTTCTCTCTCTTTTTAGTCTGCTCGGGCTATTCTTTATTTTTCCCTCATTTCATATTCAAGCTGCTTTAATTCTTTTTCATGTTCAAGTTGCTGGATCTGTAAATTAATTCTTGCCATTTCCAATGATTCTGACTGTGCCTCAAGCAATTTTAAATGCTCAGCTACCACCGCAATTACCTCTTCTTTTCATATGTTGTCAGGTAATGTTAACTGCAATGCTTTTGCCAAATCTAAAAGACATTTTTCAGTCTCTGTTCGTAAGGTACTGCGTGTGACCTTCTCCACCCCCAAAAACTTCTGCGCCTCTGAAAGAGCCATTGTCCACAACACACTCCCAACTTAAACTGGAATACCACACCTGAAAAGCAAACACAAATATGCTCACCTGTCACTGTCTTTAAGTTCACGAAGCCAACCCAATCACGAAAGATAGACTTTTATCCCAGACACGCCCCCAATTTGTTATGGGCCAAAGTTTAGAGAACGTCAAAGTATATCATGGAGTTCACCTGACCCACAACTGTTTATAGATTTTGGTTACAGGGAGCACAAGGGCCTACTCTTCAGGTGTGATGCAACAGAGGCCTGAAGCACTTGTAATCAAAAGCAAAGTTTATTCTACGAATTCAGTTAACATTTTATAAACACACAGTAAACATTTTTATCAACTGCAAACATAAATACCCCACACATCGGCAGTACACTATATTTAACCCTTAATAACTTCCCTTTACTGTTTCACTCAAGTAACAACATCCATAAATCAGACAATCCCTTTTACCACAAAACGGTAGGTTTGAATTCCTTCCAGAACACAGTTATTACTTTGAAGTTATTAAGTGATCTGGAGACATATTTTTGACATGCAGAGAGAGAGACACTCCAAGATCTTTGACGTCTGAATACATCTTCCAACTGTCTGAACCGAAAGTAAAACACAGAGCCACACACAGCGTCCAGCTCAAAACGAAAGTAAAAACCAGAGCCACACACAGCTTTCAGCTCAAAACAAAAGTAAAAACCAGAGCCACAGCCCAGCTCCACCCACACAATGACATCACTGCAGCCATTTGAAATGGCAAACAGTTCTTAAAGGGACATTCCCATGTCAGTATGCAATGTCTATCTCCAACAAGAGAGGATCCAACCATCGCCCCTTGACATTCAATTGCATTACCATCGCTGAATCCCCGACTATCAACATCTGGGGGTTACCATTGATCAGAAACTGAATTGAACACGCCATATGAACACAGTACCTACCAGGGCAGGTCAAAGGCTAGGAATCCTATGGTGAATAACTCATCTCCTGACTCCCCAAAGCCTTTCCACCATCTACAAGGCACAAGTCAGGAGTCTGATGGAATACTCTCCACTTGACTGGATGAGTGCAGCTCCAACAACACTCAAGAAGCTCAACACCTCCCAGGCCAAAGAAGCCCCGCTTGATTGCTCCCCCTTCCACAAACATCCAAACCCTCCACCACCGATGAACAGTGGCAGCCGTGTGTACCATCTACAAGATGCACTGCATTAACTCGCCAAGGTCACTGTGGCAGCACATTCTAAACCCACGGCCACTACCATCTAGAAGGACAAGAGCAGCAGATACCTGGGATCCCCACCACCTGGAGGTTCCCTTCCAAGTCACTCTGCACCCTGACTTGGAAATATATCCCCGTTCCTTCACTGTTGCTTGGGCAAAATTCTGGAACACCCTCCCTAACAGCACAGTGGGTGTACCTACACCACGTGGACTGCAGGGGTTCAAGAAGGCGGCTCACCACCAACTTCCGAAGGGCAACTAGGGATGGGCAGCAAATGCTGGCCGAGACAGAAGATAGGGGAGTGAGCGGTGCGGGGCATCTCCTAGGGAGTGGGCATGAGGCAGTGTTGCAACATTACAGTCATCCATTATATTTCCAATGATTGATTCAAAAGCTGGAAATACCTACATTTTCCATGGACGAGTGGCAAACAGAAAGGAAACCTGGTTTTTCCACAGTTTTAATAAATTCTGGACTTGCTGAGTGCAAGCGATGAACCATCTGGCTGGACAAGTGTTTCTAATTACCCACCCTACATCTGTGGAATTTGGTTCTTTTGGCACTAACATTCCGTCCTGCTCGTTTCCACACGACCTAAACTAATCAGACACACTTGCCTGTGTCGGGCGAGAAGCCAATAAAGATTTAAGGCAGACTTGGCCCATCTGAAGCCAGCTCCAGTTTTGCCGCTAGCCTCCCCGATACAGAATGTCCGTGAAGCCCTCCGGCATTAGCAGTTTAATTTTGTCACCTACAGCCTAAACATGCACGCAGACGTTCTGGTAAATTCCATAGTTTTGCTCAGCGTTGTGTTGGTGTCTCAGAGCTTCTTGCAGCCTGATAGGTGAGTACAGTACAGCGCTCCTGGAGTGCTTCATTACCTGTTATTATGGAGATCTGTTAAACCCTTTTATGTCGGATTGCAAATATCAGGAAATAAAAATTCCAAAGCTGTACAATGACAGCTCTGTGTGTCAGAGAATGGAAAGAAAAGCAGGCATGTCCCCACCTGCAAAAATATTAGAGACGCACGTATAGCTTTCTCAACAGAAAATTGTGTATTTGTAGCAGAAATTGAAAACATTATTTCGCCGCTTGGTTGTATGCTATTCAGATTGACAATTTTCTAATTTAAACCTGACATGACTGGATGTTTGACAAACAGATTGTGTTTCAACAAGGAGAGGATCAACCTGTCTCAAACAATGTGTACCTGTTATCAAACAAATGTTGTGAACCTATCCTCTCAATTGATCGTCCCAGGTTATATCTTACTTGATCTCCGGGGTCATATTGTTACCATATTCAGCCAATCGACAATTATAATCACAGCTATAACTCCTAATGTTGGAATAAGTTTCCTGATATTTATTTAATACAAGTGCTTTTTGTTCCTCTTCAGCTTTTGGGAAGTTGTGTGGGATTTTGAATGCCATTGGGAATTAAGCACCAAAACAATCGATTAAGGAAATGCTTTGGTGATACAGAATTGATTAGTGGTTAAGGCTACTCGGCATTATTAGTGATTGAAGCATAAGGGCTCTCCCGCATATTTAAAATGGTAAGGATTAGGACGGATGCACCATTAATGTGACATGTGATGCATTAACAATATATCAAAGAGGAGAAAGCATAACGCATGAAGACAGCAAAACACATCTGACATTAAAACGCAATGGCAGAGTAATTTAACGTCTGATAATTTATTGCTAGTGATAAAATAGACCACCTCGTGGTAAATTAAGTGAATTAATTACACCTCAGTAACAGAGAGTCAACCAATTGACCTTCGCTAATGAGTCTACCTCAGTGTTTTTCTTTCATTCGTTCTCAGGGTTTGGGAAGTGCTGACAAGTCTGGCATTTATTAGAAATCTCCTAGTCAGGAGGTTGTGGGTTCAAGGCCCACTCCAGAGTCATGAGTACACAAATCTAGGCCGATACTTCCAGCGCAGCCCAGAGGGAGTTCTGCTCTATCTTTTGGATGAAACATTAAACCAAGGCCCTATCCACCCTCTCAATTAGACATAAGGTCCCGTGGCAATGTTCTGAAGAACAGCAGGGGCGTTCTCCCTGGTGTCCTGGCCAATAGTTATTCCTCAATCGACATCACAGACACATATTATCCGGCTATTATCACATTGTTCCTTGTGGAATCTTGCTGTGCGTAAATTTGCTGCCGTATTGCCCATGTTACAACATTTGACTTCAATGGTTACAAAGTGCTTTGAGGCTTGTCCTGAGTTTGTGAAAGAATCTAGATATGCAGGGTAGGTGGATTGGCCATGCTAAATTGCCCCTTAATTGGAGAAAATAATTGGGTACTTTAAATTCATTTAAAAAAATAATTTGCTTGACTAATTTAGCTCAGTGAGCACAGAGGTGATTGGTGAATGGGACTTGGTGTGAGTTGGCGTACAGAACAGCAGAACTTATAGAGGTTAGAAAATGGGCAGTCGACCAGGAAAGCAGTGAAATAGTCAAGTTTGGAGGTCAGAAAGACATGGATGAGGATGTCCGTGGGAAGCGGACAGGTGGTCTTTTGGAGGTGAAAGTAGGTGGTCGGGGTGGTGTATTGGATGTCGGATCAGAATTTCAGTTCATGTTGGATAGAAGTCCAAGGTTAAAGCTGAGACAGTGACCCGGGGAGGGACACAGACAGCGGCGAGTGAGCAAAGCTTGCAGCTGAACCCAAAGGCAATTGGCTTCCCAATAATTTGTTGGAGGAATTTTCCTGCTCATCCTGTACTGGAACTTGTGATTTATTTCTATTGGCCAATCCACCTACCCCACATATCTTTTGGGTTGTGGGGGTGAAACACAGACATGGGGAGGATGTGCAGACTCCACACGGATAGTGACCCAGGGCCGGGATTCGAACCCGGGTCCTCAGCGCTGCAGTCCCAGTGCTAACCACTGTGCCACATGCCACCCTTAGTCAAGCAAATTCTTGATTTTAAATTCTCCAGATTGAATTCCCTCCCTTGGCCACACACCTAACCTGCCTATATCTCTTTGTTAATTATTATGTTCAATTATTGAACAGCATCTTGCAACACAGAAGACCCATTGTGTTAGTGTCAACTCTCCTTGAGAGAGTTGTCCAATTTAATCCCATACTGCAGTTTTTCCCCATAACTGCACACATTACTAATGTACATGTTTGATTGGCTTCTGAAAATTCCAAATAATCTAATTCCACCATCTTTTCAGGTAGTGCATTGCAGATCATAACCAACGGCAATATGAAGAAATTCAAAGCTTGCTACCTGATGTGCGTAATACATACACTGGCAATAGAATCACAGATAGACAGAATCGTTACAGAGCAGAAGGAGACTATTTGGCTCATTGTGTCTGGATTGAATGAACAATTAACATCATGCCAATACCCAATCTTCTCCCTGTAACCACACACACTCTTCCTCTTCCAATTGCAATTCTCCATCTCTCCGCCACCAGCCCTGAGTTTAAGGAAGATGACAAATGCCATCAATGCTTCTGCGATTTCCACTCTCACTTCCCGTTGTATCCTTGGATACATCTCATTCAGTTCTGGTTCTTCCTTTAGGTGTAGATAGTCCATAAATTTAGGTGTAGATAGTCCATAAAAACTGCCTCATAAATTTTAAAGTGTATTAATTACTCCCTCCCTCAGCATGGTCCCAGCAGCATTGTCCTTGGTAAAGACAAATGCAAAATATTCTTTTCATACCTGAACAACTCCCCCTGCCTCCATGCATAAATCCCCTTTTATGTCCCCAATCGGCTCTACTCTTCCTTTTCCCAGCTTTTTGCCATTTTGTGCCTATAGAAGACTTTAGCATTCCCATTTATGTTAGCTGCCAATCTCTTTTCATACTCTCTCTTTGCCCCTCCCATTTTCTTCTTTCATTTCCTCTCTGAATGTTCTATATTCAGGCTGGTTCTCCATTGTATTATCCATCTGGCATCTCTCATAAGCCCACTATTTCTTCTTCGCCCGAAACTTTATCTCTTTTTTCATCCAGGGGGCTCTGGATTTGTTTGCCCCACCTTTCCCCTTGGAGGGAATGGACCTCGGCAGGGCCCAGTCCATCTCTTTGAAGTTTTCCCATTATTCAGCTACCATTATTCCTGCCAAATCGTGGGTGGAATTCTCCCACTTTGAGACTAAGTACAGTGATGGGCGCCTCTGGTGATGCCAGACTGGCACCATCCCGTGCCAGATTCTGTGCTTAGAACCACATTAGTTATGGACAGGCGACTTCCCTTCTGAGTCATCTGGTGGGCCAGCAGCTGACTCATAAACCTTTGACCCCCTTAATTGTGAGCTTTTCATGCAGCCTTTTTGGGTCCCTGTACCCCACAAATCCAGGTGCAGTACTGACCCGCATCAGCGACACAGGTGGGTCCACAGGCCTAGCAGCACGGTCCTGTCCATGAAGACAAGCTCGGCATGGAGATGGAGCCAGGAACAGTACTGTCGAAGGATTGTTTCGATCCGAAACATTAACCCCGTCTCTCTCTCCACAGACGCTGCCAGGTCTGCTGAGTTTATCCAACATTTTCTTTTGAAATTTACCAATCCCGGTTCTGAAACTTTCAACTGAGCCCCAGCCTCAATAATGTTCTTTTTTTGGAAAAAATAAGGAGAAATATTTTTCTACAATTAATAATTAGTGCTTTTAAAGAACTTGACATTTTTAAACATCAAGTTGCAAACATGGTATTAATTGCTACTGAAGATCCAAGTGAAAAGAAGAAATATTTATATGTTTACAAATCAATACATTATTATTTTGCAAATCATCAAACAGCTAAACTGTAAATCCAGTGGACATTCCTACATTCACACATTACCATCAATAATTACCATATGCCGGGCAGCAGGGTGGCACAGTGGTTAGCACTGCTGCCTCATGGCACCGAGGTCCCAGGTTCGATCCCGGCTCTGGGTCACTGTCCGTGTGGAGTTTGCTCATTCTCCCCGTGTTTGCGTGGGTTTCGCCCCCACAACCCAAAAATGTGCAGGGCAGGTGGATTGGCCAGGCTAAATTGCCCCTTAATTGGAAAAAATGAATTGGGTACTCTAAATTTATTTATATTTTAAATATAATTACCATACGCTTAAGTAATTTTTATTTCAAATATTACATCTTCAGAAATTCAGATTTTTCATGGATTTGCAATGATAGTCTCCATTGATAGAATTGTTCTGTCGGCAATGTGAAGAATGTGTTTCCCGTTTGGCACGTTGATTTTTCGCATTTTTATGATTAAGAAAGTCATGTAATCATTAACTGTTTTCAGAGTTCAGTTTGTTCTAAAATGATGTTTCTTCCCCCCCCCTCCCCCCCCCATGTCCTGCCAATGATATAATCTAAAGGCAAACCTCCAGTGACTGCAAGTTATCGTTGGAGACATCAGAGAAACGCTGTCAATCTCTGGACGGTTTGATCTGCAGTGGCCACGGACAGTGCGAGTGTGGGGTGTGCGTCTGCCTTGTCGGTGAACCAGGCAAGTTCTATGGCTCTCGGTGTGAGTGCCAGGACTGGCTCTGCGAAAGCTACGATGGGAGGATCTGTGGAGGTAAACCATTTCTACTACATCAGTGTCTGAAGTCAGGTGTTACTCGGTTACTAGCCGTTAACCAACGTTTCTCAGCTTGCCCAGAAATGACACATTAATCTCCAGGTTACTGCGAACAGCAAACACGCAAGAAACATAAAATAAATGATTTGTTTCAATTTTCTTTAGTCTATTAGTTTTTAAAATTTATTGTTATTCCTTTCTGAGAGTTACAAGGCCAATGCGCGGAGTGGACGGGGAAAGTTCTTAATCCACCTCCTTGCTTGCTCCAAAATCCGATTCAAATTCAAATCGAATCCAATTCATGGTCCCCACAAGAGAGACATGGTAGATCCAAGCTGACATTGCACCTGATCTCCCGTTTGATCCTACGCTTGATCTTAACCAAAAGGCCCAGAATGGACGGGTTGAAGACGGGAGAGATAAAAGGCCATTTAACTGATAGACAAAAAATATCCAGTGGGGGGATGAAGATTCAATTCATTTTTCAATTGCCGTGGGGAGGTGGAGCACCGTGAGCATGATAATGGCGGGCAACCAATCACAGGATTTGGGGCCGGGTCTGTGGAGGCCATGTGACAAAACCTGCCGGAACACATCCAACCAGAGTTGCCAACCCGACATACCCAATGTACATGAGCGGACTGAGCAATATAACCCTTGGACCAGAAAACTGTGGGTGTGTTGTCTTTGGTCAGGTTGTTTAAAGGTTGTATCACACCAGGATTGAAGTGATAAATTATATAGTGGTCGCAAATGTTAGTCATCAAAATGCGCCGATTGTCCACAAATGAAGATAAACAAAATATTGGCCGCGATTTGGCTGATGTGCTACTATTTAAAGTCAATTCTTTAAGGTTCATAGATTTTTCAGAGTTTGTGTTCTTTGTATTGAATTTTATTGGAAGAAGAGAAAACTTAGGGTGAGATCTTCTGGCCGTACGGGCCAGTGGGATTTTCCAGTCCCGCCAAGGGTTTCCCAGTGGCATGGGATGGATTTAATGGGAAATCCCATCGACAGCGGTGCGTGGGACCAGTTGTGCCTCGTCTTGTGCAGTTCACACACTGATCATGTACCTTGTGTGGAATGCGTCCCTCCTGAACAGGTTCATGACTGCCTGGTATTTTCCTGTCTCCGTGCAGATATTCAGTCTGATTGATGGATATGTTCAAAGTATTGGCAACACACGAACAGGCCATTTGGCCTAACTGGTGCATTCTGCTGCTAATGTAATGTTTCCAGACCAGCCTCCTGTCACACACTCCCCCTCCCCCTCACCCTATCAGCTGAACCTACCATTCCCTTCTTCCCTTTAAACCTATCTCCCACACCTCGTGGTAGCGAGTTCCACATTGTTGCCACTCGCTGAGTAAAGACTTTGCTCCTGAATTCCCAATTGGATTGAAGAGTAACTGTCTCGTATCCATGGTTCCCAGTTCTAGTTTCACCCACAAGAGGAAACATATTTTTTTCATCTACTCGATCAAACCCTTTTCTAATCTTGATTGTCTCTGTTAGGTCATCCCTCAGTCTTCCCTTTGCTGGAGAGAAGAGTTGTGGGCTGTTTGTCCCTCCTGATGGTTACAACGTCTCATTTCCATCCATGTTTGTTGCGGATGGGTCTGGGAGTTCGTCCTCTACTAGCTCACAGCCAGAGCTGTGCTAACCTGCTTGATGCACCCGGCCCCTTTCTCTTCAGTGGCTGGACCTATGAGCATTGAGCTGGGCCCCTTGACAATTGCTCTCGGACCGCTCTCTTGATTGGCTACGCGCAGGAAGATGGCACAAATGTGTAGCGGTGAAAGGTTGTGTCCTGTTTGCCACTCCGTCCCCACCTCCCTGCCCATTCCAGCGACAATCTAAAAAGAGGGATGGGATTTGTGGAACTTGTGTAGGTCCATCATGTGAATTGTATGGTTTCGAAGTGACCTTCCTATATAATAATAATCTTTGTTGACACAAGTCGGCTCACATTAACACTGCAATGAAGTTACTGTGAAAAGCCCCTAGTCGCTACATTCCGACGCCTGTTGGGGTACACAGAGGGAGAATTCAGAATGTCCAATTCACCTAACAGAATGTCTTTTGGGACTTGTGGGAGGAAACCGGAGCACCCGGAGGAAACGCACGCAGACTCGGGGAGAACGTGCAGACTCCGCGCAGACTGTGACCCAAGCCGGGAATCGAACCCGGGTCCCTGGCGCTGTGAAGCCACAGTGCTAACCACTGTGCTATCAAGCTATTGAAATCACATCATGAACACTTCTTCTGTGAGCAGCAAAGCATGGTCGGCACTCGAACTCAGGGTTTCCAGCTCAGAGGCAAGGTGCGACTGACTGCACCTCGAAACCGCCCTCTTGAACTGTTGAAGTCCACTTGCTGTAGGTACATCCATTGTGCTGTTAGGCTGGGAGATCCTCAATTTTGCCCCAGCGACAATGAAGCAACGGGGATGTAGTCCCAAGTCAGGATGTTGTGCGGCTTAGTGGGCAACTTGCAGGCGACGGTGTTCCCTTGTATCTGCTGCTCTTGTCCTTCTGGCTGGTGGAAGTCAGGGGCTTGGAATCTGCTGTCGAAGGAGCCTTGGTGAGTAACTATGGCACATTTTGTTAATAGTACACACTTTCTACTGGACATCAGTGGTGGCAGAGTGAGTGGATGTGCAGAATCCACACATGCAGTGACCCAAGTCGGGAATTGAACCTGGGACCTTGACGCTGTGAAGCAACTGTGCTAACCACTGTGCGACCATGCCACCGATATGTTCTTCCTGGCTAGAGCTCTAAATATTCCTATTACTATACCCCCCCCAACCCTTAATCCCCCTTTAACCAACAAAAATTTACCAAACTCACTTTTGAAATTTTCAATCGATCTCCAACCTCAACAGCTTTTCTGGGGCGTGGGAGTTCCAGATTTCAGCCCCTTTGTGCGAGGAAGTGTTTCCTGACATCACACCTGAACGGCCTAGCTCGACTTTAAGGTTCCGTCCCACTTGTTCTGGACTCCCCCCACTCAGAGGAAATAGTTTCTCTCTGTCGACCCGATCAACTCCTATTCCTCACCTCAATTGGCTCATCCTTAAATTTCTGTACTCCAGGGAAATGCGAATCTAGCCTTTGCGACCTGTCATCATAATTTAACAGGTACGGTTGGAGAGTGGGGGATATTTTTGAAGAGAGTTTGTCCAGTGTGTGGTAATCTGAAGGAAGCTTTTCACCTGAAGGTGACAGTGTTAGTCACCTGCGGTGGGATTTTCCAAATCCCTCCTTGATGTGTTTTGCAGCAGCAGAGGCGGCCTCTCATTGGCCCCCGAGAGGGACCTTCTGGTCCCGCTGTGGTCAACAGGGATTCCCGTTGTTCGTACCCTCCGTCGCTTGGGAACCCATGGAGGGGGGGCTGGTCTCTGTTGGCATCGGAAAATCCTGCCAGCAGGAATGACCAGAATTCCCACCCATTTAGTGAGGTAATAGCCACGTGCGGGCAAAGTTAGTGGGCGGAATTCTCCGGGTCTCATTTGTCCTGCCACTGGTGCCAGCGAGAACAGAGAATTTGGCGCTCGACCAAAACTCCATTCCCTGCACTGGAGAATCTCGGCCGTGACCCTCATATCGAGTGTCCTCTTTCCCAAACTAGACTCTGCATCCAGTTTAGGAGACCCATCACGCAATAGGGTAGCCAATGAGGATCCACAAACTTCTTTAGAATCTCTTTTGGGAGATTCTGCGGCCGATAAAGTCTCTGCATAAATTAAAAACCACCTCTTCATCCATCGAACCTTCTCCCTTTGTCCTATTCCTTACTGCTGATAACAAGTTTTGTTCAAAGCTTTCCCTTTATTCTCTTGGTGTTAAGTTTATGCCCTCTGGTAATGAACTCATTGAAGGATGGTAATAGATTTAGCTCGATTTACCTCACCGAAACCCTTCATTATTCAGAAGAAATGGAATAATCACTGGAAGTTCTACCTCCTTATAGCTTGTTAATTGTCTACTCAGAATTATTGGTGAGATTTGGACTAAAGAGATACCACTATCAATTTGACGAACATACATCTGGTTCTTTGAGAAAAACTATTAATACTGTGCTGAGTCACGATGGGGACAATAAAAACACACTGTGACAATGTTTTTAAAATTATATCCTCCATGCATTTTGCCAGCTGTTTGTTGTATCAATCAACCAGTAAGAACTCAGTAACCCTGAGATTATGGCTTTTACCCAAGCCGACCGCAGATATAATGATGATAATCACTGCCTCCAAACAAAATTAAATGTCATTCCTAACTGTATTTCTGGTAAATTACATGGTTCTGACCTTACATTATTGTCATTGTTTTAAAATTCCTAACTGTTTGTGAACTGCAGCACATTCACATTCACATCCGACATTAACTTAGTGACTGGAATAGGGGTGGGATGGTGGGACACTATATTGGCATTCCAACCAGCTGCCGGCACTGGCCGATGACATTAGATATCAGAGTATTTTTCTGATCCAAACTGCAACTTTCAGAAATTCTGCTCCAGAACAGAGCGATTAGATGACGACTCAGTTTAGATAGTTCATGCATGTAGAGCCTGAGAATGATATAACACAGATAGAGGTCATTTAGCACACCGTGCCGTCAAACAGGCCACATGTTCAGTCGCTCTCCTCTCACTCTCTATCTTAACCCTGCAAACCTTTCCCTTCAAGTTCATATCCAGTTCCGGTTTGAAAGTTATGCAGTCTGTTTCCACTGGTCTGTCAGACAGTGCGTCCCCAGGTGGCAGGGTCTTTTGAGATCTCAGATTGTTGGCCTTGTCCTTTTGTAAGTGGCCCCGGTTCCAGGTAGTGATGTCACACTCAGAGTCATTGTTTTCTTTTTAAAAAATGGACTGGCTTTTTCAACATTATGTACACTGACGTTCGTGTTTATTTACTGTACAGTGTAACGCAAAAAGGCTTTTGTCTTACTTTACTTTATTTATAGATTGCTGCCGTCTAGTTTGTCGTGTCCTCGATGCTCCCCCCCCCCCTGCCTGCAACCCCCCCTAGCCCCTCTTTCCATAACCCCTCCCTGTCTCTCCCCTCCTACCCTCCTTGTTATCTTTCTTGGTTGATATGGGGCGGGGGGGGTTCCCTCTTTTCTTTGGTGGATGAGTGGGGGGTTGGGTTTCCCCCCCTCCCCCTGTGTTGTCCCTCTTTGCCTGTCTCAGGCCCTCGGCCCCCTTTCCTCCCCCTGCCCCCGGGGGTTGCTCCTTGTCTTTTTTTCCCCCCTCTCTACTCCTTCCAGTTCTCCCTCTGTTGGTCGTTGCTGGCCTCAAACAGGTTTTGGAACAGACCGACAATTTGCCCCCATGCAGTAAGGAAGCCTTCCTCCGACCCCCAGGTGGCGTATTTTATCTTCTCCTGGTGGAGAAACTCCAAAAGGTTAGCGAGCCAGTCTGCAGTTGTGGGTGCTGCTGCCGATCGCCAGTCGAGCAAGATTCTCCGGCGTGCGATTAGGGAAGCGAAAGCCAGGGCGTCGGCCCTCTTCCCCGTGTGTAAGAGTCATTGTTAACAGCGGAAGCATTGAATTTTTGGTGGTGATGGTAGAGGAGCTGGAACCTCAAGGGACACTGCCTGCTTATGGGTGGAGGGACCCGTCATGACAAAGACTAGTGTTCCTTTTAAGCACACACCAGGAAGGCAATCTGAAACCAATCTGTGTGTTCCTTCCCCATCCATATTGTCCATTGAAATTGAAAATGGGAGGCTCCTGTGAACAATTGAAGAGAAAACACTGGACCAAGAGATGTGGAGGAATGAACAGAGGACCTGTCTTTTGGTTGATCGCTATTATATTCCAGATCGCAACAATTTACTGTGTGACAATACATCTCCATATGTCCCATCTAATTATTTTGGTTCGAGGCATTGCAGAACTAAATTTCTCATTGCTGCTATTGGAGCTAGATAAGTCGATGAAGGAGAAAAGAATGGAAAGTTCCACTGAATCAGATGAGGCGAAGAAGGGTTGGGGGTGGGTCTTGTGGAGCATAAATACCAGCATGGACTAGTGGGGCCGAATGGCCTATTTCTGTGCTCCACTAACTATGTAATTCTACATCATTCTATACGTGACTTGCTCAAAGTGCGCGATTCTCCCAAAAGGGAACAAAATCTCCGAGCGAGCGTGTATAGCCGGGTGTTTCCCAGCGCTCGCAGTGATGAGAAACACATGGATGTTCAATGCGACTTACGTTGTATAAGGGGCCGGAACAGGGAATGTGTGGCCGAGGCCGCACATAGCCCCGCTTCATGCAGTGGGGAACTCCCCAGTGTAGCAAGACCCCCAAAGCTCCCAAATGATCCCTGACCTCCCCCCCCCCCGCCCAAACACACTATGGGAGGGTCCCAGACCCCACCCCACCCCGTACCACCCTTCCCCTCAAAAACCCATGCCGGGCACCCCCATGTGCGCACAAATGCTAGCTTGGCACCCTGGCAGTGCCTATGCCAGCTGGAAATGCCACATGGACACCATGGCAGTGCCAAGCTGGCACTCAGGTGGCACAGCCAGGGTGCCCAGGTGGCACCAGCAGTTCGAGGGTACCACCCTGCCCAAAGGGCATGCACCTGCGGGCCTCCGACCCCCTGGGAAACCCCCACGAGTGCCATTCTGTCTGGTCCCCGTTTGTGGGGTCCAGCGCTGAACAGCGCTCGCCCGAGGTGTCCGAGGCGAAGGGATTGAATCCCAAAGTCTCAGGAACCTCGGGAATCTGAACATTAGAGTGAGGTTTGCTGCCATCCACCCACAATGGTCGGGATTCACCTCGGAACGACTCGCGAGGTCCCGGGAGCGGGGTCTATCGGCTTTCATCGGCCACACTACGCCGCGACGAGCTGCTTTTCCGGCGCATCGTGGCCATTGGACCGTTCCCAAAACGTCCCCTGATTTTGAACACATCTATTAAAACTCCCATTAAACTTCTCTGCTCCAAGAACAATCCCAGCTTCTCCACATAACTGAAGTCCCTCATCCCCCTTGCCATGCTGGTCAATGTCCACTCTGCCCTCTCCAAGTCCTCGACACCCTTCCTAAAGTGTGGTCCAGTTGGTTTTGCTTAGGGACAGCATTGCAAACATGCAGCCACGTGGAAGGAATCTAAAATAGGCAAATGACAAAAAATAAAATATGCATAAAGTTAAACAGAGAACAGTGCAGGTAATAGGACAAATGCAGTAAATATACAAACATAACAACAAATTGTTTTGGTAACTTTTGTTTGATATAATAAATCTATTCCCCAAGAGGCTCCAATATAATGTTACAAATACAAAGTTCGCTCATTTTTCAAAATCTAAGTTTTCGTGCATCAGTAAGAGATGTGAATATTGGGAATTTGGTAAGATTCTCTCTGGCCATGCAATGATGTCGGGAAATACTCCAATTTCAGGGAAAATCCAAATAAACAAAGGTTTCCTGCACTCTATCACATTCGATCACATCTTGCCGGGCTGGGGCATCTCAGATAATGCTCCATTCATTAGATTTTTCGCTCTCCAAGCAGCTAGGAAATATTTTGCCCTGTGACTGACTGGGGAGGTGAGCTGGCAAAACAGTGTGATGAGGACAACGGGGAATCTGGGACCTCAGTGAACGGCAGGACCAACCGTCTATCCCTTTAACCAATTTAAGGACTGAGAAAGAAACTGTGGGACAATGGAGAAGGAGATCGGCTGAATTAGAGTCAAATAATTTTTTAATAATCTTTATTGTCACAAGTAGGCTTACATTAACATTGCAATGACGTTACTGTGAAAATCTCTTAGTTGCCACATTCCGGCGCCTGTTCGACTACACTGAGGGAGAATTCAGAATGTCAAATTCACCTAACAAGCACGTCTTTCAGGACTTGTGGGAGGAAGCCGGAGCACCCGGAGGAAACCCACGCAGACACGGGGACAACGTGCAGAGTCCGCACAGACAGTGATCCAAGCCGGGAATCGAACCTGGGACCCGAGAGCCTGTGGAGCAACAGTGCTAACCACTGTGCTACTGTGCTGCCCTTCAGGGGCAGAAAGTGAAATAAAGAGAGGGAAAAAGGATTGGATTGGGAGAGAGAGAAAAAAAATGAGACAGAAAGGAGAGTAAGAATAAATTTAAAATGAGACATTTGACATTTTTTTACAACCTCAAGTGGCATTTGTTAGCTGCGGATTAAAGCCTCCACAATGTAAATTGTTCACTTTCTGGGTCAGACATTTAGATTAGCATTGCATTAATAATGATCACATTGTTAAAAGGGCAGCTCTTAACTACCAGCCTAAACTTTCTGTGGCAAGTTTAATGAGCAATTATTTTGAAAATTCAGCAAGTTTTTAGAAAGAACAGGAAGTTGGAGGGTGAGTTACCATTTATATGAAATGGCGTAAATAGTCCAGCAAGTTCTGGAGTTTCACAGCTCCCAGCTTGCCTACCCATCCCCTGAAGCTGTTGGACAGTTTGTGTATTAACAGCATACATTGTTAACACGTAATTTCACCCAATATTCTACCTGAACATCATCAATTTCTGCGACATTGAAATAATCTTCTTCTCTTATTGTCAACAAACTTGCTCTCTGCTGGAGATGAACACATCTTACAGAGATTTCGGCAGTTCTCTAACTTGATTGCCTTCCGAAAAGGAATTGTGAGACTGCCTAAATTGCTGGATTAGTGCCAATAATCGCGGCCATTACCTCGGGAAGCGTAAGACTTTTTATTGCTTTGCTGGTAAATAGAATATATTCCGTTGCTGTTCCTTCAAAGGAAAAAAATAGGTTTTCTTTTGACATCATTTGGCAATGTGCTATATAAATGCACCATTTTGCAGATGGGGCATTAAACCGGGGCCACGTCCGTCCTCCGGAGTGGATGTAAGCGATCCTGTGGCAGTATTTTGAAGAAGAGCATGGGAATTCTCCCTGGCACCCTGAATAATATTTACTCTGAAACCATCATCACTAAAGAAAAACCAGTGCCATGATCACAATGATGTTTTTAGGATCTTGCCGTGCGCCAATTGCCGGCCGCACTTCCCACTTGACAACATTTGATCACATTTGCAAAAGCACCACATTGTCAGCAAAGTGCTATGGAGCATCCTGGGGTTGTGTAACTTACAACAGAAGTACAAGGATCTTCCTTTCATTTTCCTCAGGCGCGGGAAAGAGAAAAAGAACACCACATTGGGAGCAGTTCTGGGAACCCCCCACCTCAGGAAGGATATATTGGCTTTGGATAGAGTGCAGCTCAGATTCACCAGAACGTTCCCACGCCTCCCAGGAGTAGCTTATGAAGAGGGAGTCCATAAATTAGTATACGGTCCCTGGAATATAGAAGGTTGAGGGGTGATTTGATTGAGATGTTTAGGATTTTGAAAGGGTTTGATAGAGTAGAGAGACAGAAGCCATTCCTCTGGTAAGCGAGTCGAGGACAAGGAGACAGAACAGTAAAAGTGTGCATGCGGCTGCAGCTTGTCAGCCTGCGTGTCAATCACGAATCCAGTGAATCCGACACCGTTTCACATTGGAATCGATTATGTTCCATACGGGCTCCGGTGCTAGCCCCTTACGGTGATGGAATTAGTCCGGGTGCGGCGCCGGTTTTGCTGTCATGGAGCTCCACGAATCCTGCGCCGGCGGCGTCAACGCTTAGTCTCAGGAACGGCGAATCCCGCCCCAGAACTCTGGAATAGAGGAGGCTGGTGGGGTCGATGCAGAGAGGCTGCCTGCACTGCACAGAAACAATATAAAAAGTGCTGCAGGAGGACTACAGAAATTGAGGGCTGAAGGCAGCTCCAAAAGATTTTCTAACTGCATATTTCTATAATTTGCTTTCCGCTGTTCAGTAATATGGTGCCAAAACCAACAGGCACAAAGATTAAGGCAGATGTGTAGTCGCGGAAACGATGCATGAAATCATATGCCTGTGTTATTTTTGAATAGTAAAGTTCTTTTCAAAGAAGAAAAAATAACAAATTTGTCCACACAAAGCCAATCTTTCCTCCTTCTCATGGCTTCCATCAGCAGTATCTCAAAACAAGCAGCAAGTTGTGTTCCCTCTGTCGCTATGGGTTGCCAATCCTTCAGCACTGGTCTGGAATCTCCAAAAATTGGAGCTGATGAATCTCCGGGACTCTTTAAAAAAAAATTTAGAGTACCGAATTCTTTTTTATTTCAATTAAGGGGCAATTTAGCGTGGCCAATCCACCTACCCTGCACATCTTTTTGGGTTGTGGGGGGTGAGACCCACGCAGGCACGGGGAGAAAGTGCAAACTCCACACGGACAGTGACCCGGGGTCGGGATTGAACCCGGGTCCTTGGCGGTGTGAGGCAGCAGTGCTAACCACTGCGCCACCGTGTGGCCCCCCCCCAGATTCTACTCAAAGCAGCACCCTGGAGAAAAATCATCGTGGTCTTAAAGGAAAAATTATGTTTTTCATTTTCTTTGAACAAGTTTGGCTTATTGGTCACAAAATATCAGCAACAGGGAGAGGGGGTGCCTGATTGGTTGTCCGGATTCACCTGTCTGAGTCGCCTGAAGAGTGATTGGTTGCGGAGAGGATAGACATGTCAGACAGCCAATGGGGGTGAGTGGGGCTGTTGGAGGTCATGTGATGAAACGTCCACGCATATGTCCAAGCAGAGTTGGAAACCGTAGGTCTTACCCTCCTGACAGTAACAATCTTCTCTGTTAAACCCCAGATCGTGTGTTTTCAGGCAGTTGAAAATGTCAAAGCTGAGACTGATAGATTTATTTTTTGCTGGGCTACAGCCCCGAGGCAGATAAATAGAGTTAAGATACAAATCGGTAAATGAATGGCAGAAAACACACAAGGGGCTGAATGGCCTGTGTTCCTGTCTGTCATTGGCTTGTCAACACGTGTGGAAGCAGTCATCAAATTGTGTTAATTTGATATAAACTACCATGAAACTTTGCTTCATATGGATTCTCAGGATAAGTATGTTGCAGAGAAAAGTGGTATTTACCATCTGCCCTGATTTGAGTGCCTCACTGGGTCACTTCAGCAAACAGTTAAGTGTCAACTATGTCGCTGTGGGACTGGAGACACAGACAGGCTCATGAGGTTATGGGAGGCAAGTTAACTTCCCTAAAGGGCATTCCTGCCCTGGCGCCTGGAGACAACGTCCGCATACACCTACCGGAGGGTGGCTGGTCGGCAACCGCCGAGGTTCTCCGCCGCGTGGTTCCCCGCTCGTTCCTGGTTCATCTGCCTGATGGCTCCATTCGCCGCCGTAATCGACGGGCCCTTCGTCTTGTTCCGCGCTCGCTACGAGATCATGCAACAGTGCCACGCCCTCCTGTTGTCCCTGATGTCGACTTTGTTGAGCTTCCTGCCACTCTGCCTCTTCCTCTCTCGCCCGTGGCCAGGCCCATTCCTCAGCCGGTGGATCCTGACCCACCCTTGAGGCGGTCAACCCAAATTCGTCGCCCACCAGAGAGACTTGACTTATGAGCCTGTTAGCACATTGGACTCACTGAACTGTTTTACAGGACTGTTAACGAGTTTCTTATCTTGTCGTTCATTGTTCCAGAAGTTTTCTCTCGTCGTTTGCTGATTGCATTTGTTCTGTTATTGGGACAACGTCGTTGTTCTGTTGCACCTGACACCTTCCTCTGTATATAGTTTAGCCTCATGTACATGTTGTAAATATTGCACACACAGACTCAGATGCACTCAGTACACATTTCTATTTCTTAGCATGTAGGCACATATCCTTTGTGAAAGGGGGGGATGTCATGATATCCACATCAGCATATCATGGTGCAATCACACACACTGATGGACAGGCAAGTGGACGCAAACCAGCGACTGTGAGACCTACCTGCACCCTTTCAGAAATCCGCCATCCTGCTCCATGGAAAACATCAGCCCGCTGCAGCCGCTCCAAATCGCTGGTAATCTCGGCGTAAACTGGAAGCTGTTTAAACAGCGCTTCCAGCTCTTCCTCGAAGCCACAGACAGGGAGAATGCATCAGACACCCAACACGACAGTTCCGGCATTGTAAATACAATGTCATTATCTGGGATATTATATTCCAAATATTCATAGGAATGGTCAGGATTCTGTCAGGCTGGAGGGCAGGGTCTAAGAACTGTTGGGGACCCCCTGTCAGTTCAGTACGAGAGGCCCTCGGGAATCAAGTGGCCTTCAATGCACCTAAATGGCCACTGTCAGGCCTTCCTGGTGATTGCGATCCCCAGTGGCAGAGGTTCTGTCTGCGAAGACGTGGCAGCTAACCATAGGCTGTCAGATTTACATCACCCCCAGTGTTAGTGGGAACCGTGCCTGCTGCGGGTATGGCACCTCCCACAGGCTCAGGATCATTGTGCAGACTGCAGACTATGGGTGCGATTCAAAGGCAAAAAAACAGAGTCGCGTTTTGGATGTGTTTAACGGTGTGTTTCGTGGTGCCCGCAGTACCAAGAACGGCCCTGCTATCAAACAGTCCTGCCAAGGCCGCACTTACCTTCACTTCCGGTGCTGAAGAGATCCAGGCGCCATTTTTAAACGCTGCCCCGATCTGCCAACCCCCCCCACGGCACCCTCCGGACCCCTCCTCAACTTACTTGTTAGGGGGGTCCTCCAGGCCCCCCCCCTCACCCCACCTCATAACGACAGGGCACCCAGGGGCCCGATCATCGAGGGCCGAAGGGCCTGTTCTGTACTGTTCTATGTTCTATGTTCTATGTTTTGCTGACTTGTGATCCAAGGGTGTGGAAAAGGATAACGGCCCCCACTTAGTGAGCCTAATTGACAATCTTCCTGCCCCCGGGAAGCCTGCGTCGCTCCATCCTGCCCTCTGATTTAATCCGGAGGGACAGGCTGCAGCAAAGCCTCCCCCATGGGAATGGTGCTGGACTAGACTGGCCCAGTCAGTCTAAACAGGGACAAACAGGATGGACTCTTACAAACAATATAGCTTTGTTAAACTACATTGCAAGTGCCCACAAAGACCCCCTGAATCTGCTCCACCATTTAGTAACTCACCTCAACTCCACAATTCCTGCCCGGTCCCCACATCCCATAATTCCCATGAGTCTCTACCACAGAATCACAGCGCTGTTGCGGCCCAGGAGGAGGCTATTCGGCCCATTGTGTGTGCACTGGCATCGTGACATAGTACCATTCCCCTGCCTTTTGCCCGCACACTTGGATATTGTTACTGTTCAAATAATCATCTCAGACTCTCTTGAACGGTGTGCTCCAGACTCGAACCATAGTCATGAACAACTGAGCACGCGCAAGTCTCCAGGGCGGTGAATACAAAAGATTCACAACCCTCTGAAGTGACAAAATTAATCTTCCTCTTAGTCCTCAATGCGTGGCCCCTCACGAGAGAGGGGGGAGAGAGGCAGAGCGGCCAAGTCCAGGGCGTTGTTTATGCTGTGAGAGGAACTGTGAAGGGCGAGTTGGGTGAAGGGACTGTTTATTACTGGAGATGGGAGAAGAAAATGATTTGTGTGTGACCATTGACCATTCATCAAACTCCGTGGTGGCAGGACTGCAGTTTTACACACCCCATCCTGAAACGGACATTAATACATTGGTGAACGAGAATTGTTATGGAGTTTCGGGCTTTAAATCATAATGAAGGGCTAAAATAAATTAATTTGATTTTCCTTAACAGTGACCTGTAAAAGAAAGAGAAAATATAGTGCAGGTCTTTTAAAATGTCATGGGGTATGCATAATAAACAATATGCAAATGAACAACATGCAAACAACATGAACTGGGCAGCACGGTAGCCTTGTGGATAGCACAATTGCTTCACAGCTCCAGGGTCCCAGGTTCGATTCCGGCTTGGGTCACTGTCTGTGCGGAGTCTGCACATCCTCCCCGTGTGTGCGTGGGTTTCCTCCGGGTGCTCCGGTTTCCTCCCACAGTCCAAAGACGTGCAGGTTAGGTGGATTGGCCATGATAAATTGCCCTTAGTGTCCAAAATTGTCCTTAGTGTTGGGTGGGGTTACTGGGTTATGGGGGTAGGGTGGAGGTGTTGACCTTGGGCAGGGTGCTCTTTCCAAGAGCCGGTGCAGACTCGATGGGCCGAATGGCCTCCTTCTGCACTGTAAATTCTATGAAATTCTATGAAATGAGCAATATGTAAATACACAACATGTAAATAAGCAATATGTAAATGAGTAATTTATTGGGACTATAAACATGAGAAACCTCGATGGAGAAGGTTCAGTAGATATTCTCCACGGAGTAAAAGGTGTGCTGAACAGACCTCCCACGCAACGCAGATAATACTTTGCTAAGGATTCCTTTAAAACATGATGACTATTCAGCCAGGAAAGGAACTTCCAGATAAGCGGGTTTGAGTGGTCTCGCCTCTGAGGAGGAGTTTGCAAGTCCATGTCCTACCCCAGAGCCTTGAGCACAACATCTAGCTGACACTCCCACCGCAGTACTGAGAGAGCGCTGCACTGTTGAATGTGCTGACCTCACTGCGAGATGTTAGGCCGAGGCCCTTCTCTGCCCCCCCCCGGCTGGACACAAAAGGTTCCCACGGTTACTGTTCGCCGGATGAGCAGGTGCGGTGACCCTGGAGTCCTGGTCAGTATTCATCCTTCAACCAATCTTACCAACTTTTACAGATGCACTACAGAAAGCATCCTATCGGGCTGCATCACAGCCTGGTATGGCAACTGCTCGGCCCAAGACCGCAAGAAACTTCAGAGAGTCGTGAACACCGCCCAGTCCATCACACAAACCTGCCTCCCATCCATTGACTCCATCTACACCTCCCGCTGCCTGGGGAAAGCGGGCAGTATAATCAAAGACCCCTCCCACCCGGCTTACTCACTCTTCCAACTTCTTCCATCAGGCAGGAGATAGAGAAGTCCGAGAACACGAACGAACAGACTCAAAAACAGCTTCTTCCCCACTGTATTCCTATGGATTGACCTCATTAACACTGCACCCCTGTATGCTTCACCCGATGCCGGTGTTATGTAGTTACATTGTGTACCTTGCGTTGCCCTATTATGTATTTTCTTTTCTATCCTTTTCTTTTCATGTACTTAATGGCCGGTTGAGCTGCTCACAAAAAAATACTTTTCACCGTACCTCGGTACACCTGACAATAAACAAAATCCAAATCTTACTTCAAAACAGATCAGGTAGCCATTATCACATTGCTGCCTGTGAGATCTTGCTGCGCGCAAACTGACAGTCACGTTTCCTACAGTACGACATTGACTGTTCTTTAAATGCATTTCATTGGCTTCGGGACATCCCGAGGTTGTGAAAGGAGCAATTTCTTTCTCAGAGTTTAAGTTGTTACAGCCAGCAAATGCTATCAAAGTCCATGCATATTCGCTGACAAGGATGATGGAGTGCTCCACAGCCCCCTTGTTACTGGAGTTATGAAAACATGCCACAGAAAGCGATTGACAAAATGAATGATACAGGTTGTAGGGCTAGATAGATGTTCTGCCGCTTTGCTCAATTATTTTTCCTTCAGGCAGAGGAAAGATATCAGAAACTTGCCCTCAAGGTAAGACCGAAACAATCTATGTGGGGAGCTCTATGTGTGGAGTTCTGTGATCGGAACCATCTTAAAACTCAACACAATCTTGCTAATTACCGAACCTTCTTTATTCTTAACCTTTTATTCTTAACCTTTATTTAAATTTGTTGGACTTGTCTCAGTTATTTCGCAGAATACATTGTTAGAAAAAAGTCATAAAAAGAACATCACCACAGCTAACATCAAATAACAAAAAATGCCCTGAAACATTAGTATTGCTTCAAATTCTTTTTAAATTCCCCATGAAGCAGTTTCAATTTCCTCTTGCATTTTCAACAGAAGTCCCACTGAGGTAATAATTCCTTTCACGCATTTATCTTAGATTCGTTTTACATTTTTATGTTTTTAAACCACCATTTGAGTTGACATTTTTCTCCTTATGAATTATATACTGGGTATCCCAAAACAGCGAGAGAAACACATTCAACGGTAATGTACAAGGGGGGAACTGGATAAGGGGGGAGATTTGTTGGGCTGTGGGGAAAGGCTGGGGTTTAATTGGATAGTTCTTTCAAAGAGCTGGCAGAGGCCTGATGGGCAGGGTGGCCTCCTCCTGTGCAGTATCATTCTACGATCTCATCTGTTCTAAGTAATCTATGTAGAAGCCCTGGGCCCACTCCCAGTTTGAAACTGGGTTTTTTTTGGTATCTGTCCATTGTGATTTTCAGTCTGATTTTACTCCATTCCTTTCCGCAACGTCTTTGCAACCATTCCCCACTTTCTCATTACTAGATTTTTAATTTATTAGCTCTCAGATGTGAACGCCACTGGCAACACCAGCATTTATTGCCATCCCTAATTACCCTTGAGAAGGTGGTGGACCACTGCAGTCCACGTGGTGTAGGTACACCCACTGAGCTGTTCCAGGATTTTGACCCAGTGACAGTGGACTGATATATTTCCAAGTAATGTGTAATGAGGGAGACTTGATTAAGGAACTTAAGGTGAAGGAACCTTTAGGGAGCAGTGACCACAATATGATATAATTTACCCTGCAGTTTGAGAGGGAGAAGCTGCAATGAGATGTAACGGTATTACAATTAAATAAGGGTAACTACAAAGACACGAGGGAGGAGCTGGCCAGAGCTGGTTGGAGAAGGAGCCTAGCAGGGAAGACAGTGGAACAGCAATGGCAGGAGTTTTTTTGGGTCATTCGGGAGGCACAACAGAAATTCATCCCAAGGAGGAGGAAACAGGCGAAGGGGAGGACAAGGCATCAATGGCTGATGAGGGAAGTCAAGAACAGCTTAAAAGCAAAAGAAAAAGCATACAAAGTGGCAAGGATTAGTGGGAAGCCAGAGGATTGGGAAACCTTTAAAAGTGAGCAGAGGACCAATAAAAAAAAATAAGGGGGGAGAAGATGAAATATGAGTGCAAGCTAGCTAGTAATATAAAGGAAGATAGGAAGAGTTTTTTTCAATATATAAAAGGTAAGAGAGAGGCAAAAATAGATATTGGACCACAGGAAAATGTGGCTGGAGAAGTAATAATAGGAAACAAAGAAATGGCAGAGGAACAGGATAGTTACTTTGCATCAGTCTTCATGGTGGAAGACATCAATGGGATACCAGGAGCTCCAGGGGGCAGAGGTGAGTGCAGTGACCATCACTAAGGAGAAGGTTCTGGGGAAACTGAAAGGTCTGAAGGTGGATAAATCACCTGGACCGGATGGACTACACCCCAGGGTTCTGAACGAGATAGCTCAGGAGATTGTGGAGGCATTGGTGGTGATCTTTCAGGAATCACTGGAGCAAGGGAGAGTCCTAGAGGACTGGAAAGTGGCTAATGTAACACCGCTGTTTAAGATGGGAGGAAGGCAGAGATGGGAAGTTATAGGCCGGTTAGCCTGACTTTGGTCATTGGTAAGATTTTCGAGTCTATTATTAAAGATGGGATTGCGGAGTACTTGGAAGTGCATGATAAAATAGGACTGAGTCAGCACGGCTTCATCAAGGGGAGGTCATGTCTGACAAATCTGTTAGAGTTCTTTAAGGAGGTAACAAGGAAGTTAGACAAAGGAGAACCAGTGGACATGATTTATTTAGATTTCCAGAAGGCCTTTGATAAGGTGCCACATAGGAGCCTGCAAATTAAGTGAAAAGCCCATGGTGTTAAGGGTAAGATCCTGGCATGGTTAGAGGATTGGCTGACTGGTAGAAGGCAGAGTGGGGATAAAGGGGTATTTTTCATGATGGCAGCCGGTGACCAGTGGTGTGCCTCAGGGGTCAGTGCTGGGACACAACTTTTCACAATATACTGTCATGAGAATGTCATGAGAATGTCACTTTAAGAAATGTTTGGCAGCTCATGTTACTGCAGTGGTGTCAGAGTGTGGGTGGAGCTGAGCTCTGGCTCTGCTTTTTAGTTTCACTTTGTGAAAAGCTTGGGTGTGGCTGTTTTTTGTATTTGAATTAATGGTTGCTAAGATGTTCACTGTTTGTTTTAAAAAGGTTAACTTGAGTTCATAGAATAAACATTGCTTTGCTTTAAAAAATACTTTTCCATTTCTGCTGTACCACACCTGTAGAGTGGGCCGTGTGCTCCCCATCCCACAATCTATTAAAAGTTGTGGGTCAGGTGAACTCCATGATACACTTTGGGGTTCTCTAAACTCTGGCCCATAACAATACATTAATGATCTGGAAGAAGGAACCAAAGGCAGTGCTGCTAAGTTTGCAGATATGTAGAGGGACAGGTAGTATTGAGGAAGCAAGGAGGCTGCAGAAGGATTTGGACAGGCTAGGAGAGTGGGCAAAGAAGTGGCAGATGGAATACAGTGTGGAAAATTGTGAGGTTATGCACTTTGGAAGGAGGAATGGAGGAATAGACTATTTTCTAAATGGGGAAATGCTTAGGAAATCAGAAGCACAAAGGGACTTGGGAGTTCATGGGCAAAATTCTCCGGTATCGTCGCGATGTCCGCCGACTGGCGCCCAAAACGGCGCAAATCAGTCGGGCATCGCGCCGCCCCAAAGGTGCGGAATGCTCCGCATCTTTGGGGGCCGAGCCCCAACATTGAGGGGCTAGGCCGGCGGCGGACGGATTTTCGCCCCGCCAGCTGGTGGAAAAGGCCTTTGGTGCCCCGCCAGCTGGCGCGGAAATGACATCTCCGGGCGGCGCATGCGAGGGAGCGTTAGCGGCCGCTGACAGTTTCCCGCACATGCGCAGTGGAGGGAGTCTCTTCCGCCTCCGCCATGGTGGAGACCGTGGCGAAGGCAGAAGGGAAAGAGTGCCCCCACGGCACAGGCCCGCCCGTGGATCGGTGGGCCCTGATCGCGGGCCAGGCCACCGTGGGGGCACCCCCCGGGGCCAGATCGCCCCGCGCCCCCCCAGGACCCCGTAGCCCGCCTGTGCTGCCTTGTCCCGCCGGTAAGGTAGCCGGAGAATAGCAGGGGGGGCCGCCAACCGGCGCGGCGCGATTCCCGCCCCCGCCGAATATCCGGTGCCGGAGAATTCGGCAACCGGCAGGGGATTGGAGAATCTCGCCCCTTGTTCAATATTCTCTTAAGGTCAATGTGCAGCTTCAGTCGGGAGTTAGGAAGGCAAATGCAATGTTAGCATTCACATCGAGAGGGCTAAAATACAAGACCAGGGATGCACTTCTGAGGCTGTATAAGGCTCTGGTCAGACCCCATTTTAAGCATTGTGAGCAGTTTTGGGCCCAGTATCTAAGGAAGGATGTACTGGCCTTGGAATGGGTCCAGAGGAGGGTCACAAGAATGCTCCCTGGAATAAAGGGATTATCGTATGAGGAACGGTTGAGGACTTTGGGTCTGTACTCGTTGGAGTTTCGAAGGATCAGGGGGAATCTCATTGAAACTTACAGGATACAGAAAGGCCTGGATAGAGTGGACGTGGAGAGGATGTTTCCACTAGTCGGAAAAACTAGAAGCAGAGGACACCATCTCAGACTGAAGGGTCGATCCCTTCAAACAGAAAGAAGTCTTACAACACCAGGTTAAAGTCCAACAGGTTTGTTTCAAACACTAGCTTTCGGAGCACAGCTCCTTCCTCAGGTGAAGCAGTGCTCTGATAGCTCGTATGTGAAACAAACCTGTTGGACTTTAACCTGGTGTTGTCAGACTTCTTACTGTGCTCACCCCAGTCCAATGCCGGCATCTCCACATCATGGCCTTTAAAACAGAGATGAGGAGGAATTTCTTCAGCCAGAGGGTGGTGAATCTGTGGAACTCTTTGCTTCAGAAGGCTGTGGAGGCCAAATCACTTAGTCTTTAAGACAGAGATAGTTAGGTTCTTGATTAATATGGGGATCAGAAGTTGTGGGGAGAAGGCAGGAGAATGGGGATGAGAAAAATATCAGCCATGATTGAATGGCGGAGCAGACTCGATGGACCGAGTGGCCTAATTCTGCTCCTATGTCTTATGGTCTAAGTCAAGATGGTGAGTGACTTGGAGGGGAATCTCCAGGTGGTGGTGTTCCCAGGTATCTGCTAACCTCGTCCTTCTAGATGGGAGTGGTTGTGGATTTGGAAAGAGCTGCTGTGGAGCCCTGATGAGTTCAGCGTGTGTGTGGTAGACACTGCCACCTCTGTGCATCGATGGTGGGCAGACAGGGGGAAACCCTGAGGCAAATCTACCCATTCAGCCGCCTGTACCTCAATTTTGCCCCTCAGATTTGACCGAATTTTCTTTATTCTTCCACACCTGTTTCCACTTGTGTTCTCATTTGGCAGTTTGATGTTATTCCAGTGAGTAACTGGAATGAAATCACTGAAAGGTATTTTGTCCGCAGTTAGCAGCGAGGGAATCTTTGGCCAAAGCACTGCTGGAGCTGGAAATTTGAAGTAAAGCAGAAAATTCTGGAACACTCCACAGGTCAGGCAGAAGTGAAACAGGGCAGTTGGGGAAAAAAACAAAAGGGGTTGTCTGTGATCGGGCGGTCTCGCCAGCGGAGAATCGGGACTGGCTCCCGCCGGAGTTAGGGGCACCCCTAATACACCATTCCATAGCACTTGGAATTTTCTTTTTCCAAATCGGGGTTTTCCGTGCCATTCCGAGGCACACCAAGCTCCGTGCTGTCACTGAGAAGGCGGGGGGGATCTAACCTCTCAGACAGCTGCCTCAACGCTGAGACCAGAGCGCCTTTATTTTTTAATTGGCGCTTCGATCTCCATTAGCTGCAGTAACACTCCTCGCAACCCCCCCCCTTCCCCCTCCACCACCCAAGTCACAGGCAAGGCACCACCCCACCCTAATCACTGGCAAGGCTCCCCCTCCTCAGGATGAGTCTGCCTCTTTGTTCTCGAGTGCTTCCTAGGAAGCGAAGGGGCAGCCCCTACAGCTGGTCCTTCCTTGAGAACAAAGAGGCAGAGTCATTAAAAAAAAAAATTGCGGTTAAAGAAACGGATGTAATGGATCCTGCCGAGCTATAAAAATAAACAATCTGATTCTATGCTTTGAAGTTCCAGTGAGCTGTCAATCACAATGCTTTCAGCAGGCAATTGAGTGTGAATTTCAATGTAAACAATCCAGTTCAAAGCATTCAGTCTCCTAGCTGTACATATTTACTTCAATACCGCAAAAGACAATGAAATTGACTGTGTGAAAACCACTTCAAAGATTTCCACCACATTAAAGGCATAACTTTCACCTTTATCTCACGGACCTTTAAACTTGGCTTACTGACAGAGGTTTTAAAGGGTTTAGGGTGCAGATGGGATCACTTTTACTTTAGCATGAGGAAAGTTCATTTCTTACACACTGACTTACTGTTTAATGCGTTTAGGGGTGCAGATGAGAACATTATCACTTTATTACTAGGGATGGGTATTTATGAGATAATGAGCGACCATCTAAATGATATAAATGCACACATTTTCACTTTATTATAGGAAAACTTTAACTTTTAAACACTGAATGACTGTTTAATGGGGATTAAAGGCTGCAGATGTGGAGAGAAGCCAAAGGAGCCCCATCCCAGGGAATACCCCTGAACTGAGCCCCTCCGGTACAAGCCCCCTTAACCCCCACTTCCCATGAAGGACCCTCCTCGGCACCCCAGTGGCAATTACTGGGAGGGTACTTACATGTTGCCACCCCTCAAACTACAAGGCGCCAGGTCCATGCTCTTAAGGACTTGCTCCAATTCACGCCAATGGGGCTCTGGGCTGGGGGGGGTGGGGGCTAGAGTACCTGAATACCTGGCTTGTGAATGGTGTGTCCTGCCCACCAATCACAAGCGAAATAGCTTTACTGAGTTATCTGCCTGGTCCCAATCTGCATGGACGGAAAGGCCAGCTGGTCCGTTGAGAAACCTGCTATGGCCGTCAGGGCAGGCACGGAGGCTCACGATTGGCTTGTTGCCTGGCACGAATACTGATTTTGCCCCGCTGTGGGATTCTCCGCCCGCTTAGGATTCCCGGGGCGGGATTCTCCAAAAATGGGGCTATGTCCCAATGTCAGTGTAAAAACGCTGGAGTTTTACTCTGGAGATTCCTTAAACGTATTAGCAGCTATTCACCTACCTGCAGGGGGCTGGCAGGGCCACGGAGTGCTTCTCGCAGCTTCAGCTGCGAATACGGGCCCCCGCTCTTCTGGTTCCGAGTTCGCGCATGCGGACGAGGGCGGCCTCAAGCGGCCACGCTGAACGCAATAGCAGACTCAGTTGGCGGACCTGGACGAGGAAAGAAGGTCCCAACGATCGGCCCCGCGCCGCTACATCTAACCCGCCCAATCGCTGCCCTGGCCACCCATAAGGCCACCCTCCCCCGATGCTCGATCCCCCCGCCCCCCTACCAGGGCGGCCGCAGACTGAGTCCGCAGCCGCCACCCGGGGTTCCCGACAGGCCATATGTGGTTCGAACCACGCCGTCAGGAACGCGGCCAGTTTGCCCGGAGAATCGCTGGGGGGGGGGGGGGAATGGCCCCCAGCTGCACCGCGTATTCCGCGCGAAAGCAATTCTCCGGGAACCGGAGAATCGCGGGAGCGGCGGCAGCTACGATTCTCGCGTAAACGGGGATTCTCCGCCCCTGCGCCGAACGCGATTTTGGCGTGGGGCTACGGAGAATACAGCCCCCGATCTTAGCAGCGGGAAATGGTGAGGCCCGGCCTACATGATGAAAGAGTTGATGCAGCAGAGCCAAGCAGTAAAGGGACAAGAAAGGAATCTGATCCCAGGTTTGATTCCGGCTTGGGTCACTGTCTGTGTGGAGTCTGCACGTTCTCCCCGTGTGTGCGTGGGTTTCCTCCGGGTGCTCCGGTTTCCCCCCACAGTCCAAAGATGTGCAGGTTAGCTGGATTTGCTGTGCTAAATTGCCCCTTAGTGTACATCCATGCACATCCATGCTCATCTGCTGCGCTTTCCGTCCCAACAAGGACCATGCAAATAATTCAGTGACGGTTAGGTGGGGTTACTGGGTTGCAGAGATGGAGTGGAGATTTGGGTTTAAATGTGGTGCGCTTTCCAAGGGCCGGTGCAAACCTGATGGGCAGAATGGCCTCCTTCGGCACTGTAAATTCTATGATTCTATGAAACGATATGCCCAAAGCGAATAGAAATGATTAACGCACAGTTGCCATCCAACTTCAAAGCCAAGAGAAAAATAAGATTGAGATAGAAACGTGTGAAGGAAAGGGAATAAAATGGAGGAAGAGATTATAATCTAAAATTGTTGAACACAGTATCGAGCCCAGAGGTCTGTAAGGTGCCGAACTAAAAGCTGAAGTGCCGTTCCTCAGACCGCATAGGAGGCTGGGGACGGAGAGACCAGTGTGAGAGCAAGGTGGAGAATTAGGAGATTCATTTAGAAAAATGAAATAATTCTTGGGATATGATGCTGCTGGCAAGGCCTGAATTTATTGACCATCCGTCACTTTCCCGATGTCTGAGTTGTCTAACTCGGCGGTTTCAGAGGGCGTTTAAGAATTTGCTGTGCGGATGGAGTCCGATAGACCCAAACTTGCTAAGAACAGCAGGAGGGTATTAGTGAACCAACTATTTTGTTTTCAAAGACATTCTGACAGCTATATGGTCGCTTTGACCTAAAAAGAAAAAACCCTTTTTATTTCAATTTTTTAAAAACTCAAATTGCCCTTAATGGGATTTGAACTCTATTCCTCTGAGGTGATTAACCCCAGCAACGTGGCAACTACACCACTGCATCGAATTTAAATTAATGACAAGAGGTGAAAGGCCATTCATCGAAACCACATGGCTCCGAATCCTTTGAAACCTGAAGCTTGCACTAATTGGTGTTGCTTTGCGCTGAGAAATCCAAGCAGACATTTGTACCAGCCTAAACAAACACCTCTACTCCCTCAAAACAATTGTATTAATTCTAATTAAAAAGAAATAACGTTTCCTTCATTTTGGGGCTCATACACACAAGGCTGCGTTGGCAGATGAGCCTCAAGAATTACAAGCTAAATCTCACTGGAACAATAAAAATGTTTTATCCAACACACACTGTCCTTAGTACATAAATTGTCCACAGATAAAAAGAGACACCTGGAGTTGTGGGTCTCCAGATCTTGCTGCATTCTTAGTTTCAAAAAAAAATCGACATTTCAACCACAGACCCCCTGTTATTTTCAGGGCCTTTTTATTTTGTATTTACACATTAATTGCCCATAAAACTCACTGCAGGCAGTTAGGACTGGTAAATAAGAGCATAAATACTCTCTTAACAATGTGATTAATGTCAATGCAATGCCTTGCTGGTCCATGAAGCGATAAGTTAAGCTGTGGACTCTCATTCCTACAGGTAGTAAATTGTTGTTCAAGATTTTGAACAACCAAGTGATTCTTTTTCGTTTTCCTTTCTGTCTCTTTTCTTTCCTTTTTCCCTCTGTTTCTCTCAATCCAATCATTTTTTTCCCCCTCTCTTTATTTCCCTATCTGTCTACAAATCCCTCTGCCTCGGAAAGGCAGCCAGCGTAATTAAGGACCCCGCACACCCCGGACATACTCTTTTCCACCTTCTTCCGTCAGGAAAAAGATACTAAAGTCTGAGGTCACGTACCAAGCGACTCAAGAACAGCTTCTTCCCTACTGCCATCAGACTTTTGAATGGACCTCGTGTTAAGTTAAATTTTTCTCAACACCCTAGCTATGACTGTAACATTATATTCTGCAGTCTTTCCTTCCTTCTCTACGTAAGGTATGCATTGTCTGTATAGCCTGCAAGAAACAATACGCTGCGCTGTATACGAATACATGTGACAATTGTTAAGGTCAAGGGTTTAGAGAACCCCAAAGTGTACATTGGAGTTCACCTGACCCTTAAGTTTGAATTTACTGTGGTTATGGGGAGCACACGGGCCTGGCTTTCAGGTGTTATTCAACTGAGTGTTACAGTACTTTTAAATTAAAACAATGTTTATTCATGAGACCACTTTATAAACCCACAGTAAACATCTTAACAACTATCAACACCAATAAATCCCCAAAGAATACAGTACTCTACAGATAACCCTTAATAAATTCCCAAACAACATCCAGAAGACAAAAGACCCTTTTAACACAGAGATCAGGTTTAAATTCGCTAATGAGAGCAGTCATCCCTTTGAAATCACCCAAATGAACACTCTTTTAGCTTGTAGAGAGATCCATGCACATCTGCTGGCTTTCACTGCAGCTCTTCTCTCTGAAAACAAAACTAAAAACTCACTCTATAGCAGCCTGCTCAAAAATGAAAGTAAAGCAGACAGACAGCCCAGCTCCACCCACTCTCTGACATCACTGATAAAGACCCATTTCTTAAAGACCCATTTCTTAAAGGCACTCTCACATGACACAATAATATATCAAATCAAATCTATCTGTTATGGATTTGACGCTAATTAATCCTGTTTTCTTCCTTGGGTTCTCTGTCAATTCTTAAATCTCATTGGTTGAGGATTGCTCATTGAGACCCCAGATGCCCCCGTTATCCTCACTGCACCATTTATCAGCTCACCCCCCGTCCCCCCACGCGGGTTAGAGGGTAAAGCATTCTTAGCTGAAGGGCGAGGGAATAAAACTAACTAACTGGGCATGTTGAGGATTCCCCCCTGATCAGCAAGATATTTGGCCCAATGCTTTCAAAGTAACTTCTTGATTTAAATTGGAATAATCTCACTGTTGTCCCCCCAGGTTTTAGTTGTCATGCTGAGGTCCCTTAGTATCCCGATGAAAGGTCCTAATTGATGAATGAAAATGAAGAGCGGAGTTCTGATTGGCACCCCCGCCGTATTCTCCAAGGAGCCTCTGCTAGCGTCGTCTCTCCCAAAATCCGGGACAGACGAGATGCGACAACCCCAGCTGCTTTAATGAAATCGCTGTAAGATAAATGGAAAAAAATAAATCACATTAGGATGCAAGTCAGTATTTGATGGGATGCGGTCGCTGCTTTGATTTTTATTCTGCCTGTGTTTGATTTATAGATCTGTCTATGTCCGACTTTGATACATCCCGGTTTTCAGTAATATTTCATCCCTACTTCCTTTGTAACTGGTTGATTTCATTGCGATCTTACCTGTAACTCATTCCTGTCTCCACCCCTATTTGTGAGTTTTTTTTCTCCAGAAAATATCCACATTTGAGTTATAATTTACAGTTAAGCTGTAAACTGTCTGCTGTAATATAAATCATTTATGCAGCGGTTTGCAAGGTAGCCTTTGAAAAGAATACGCAGTCAGTTTGACCGTGCGGCAGGTTTCTGGTGGGTGCATGGTCGGGGGCTGGGTGTTACAGAGAGCCCTCTTGATGGCTGAAATGAGCTTGGCTCATAAAGGTTGAATGTGATGGTCAACGTCATAGCCACGGAGGTCATGGACAATTGACTGTAGGCTCCACAATGTGGTCCTGGCCCATTACCACCTTAGCGGAGGGCACTCTCACTATCCACATGGAATTGTAGAATCCTACCGCCCATGAGGAGGCCATTCTGCCCATTATTCCTATACTAGCTCTTTGAAAGGGATGTCCAGTTACTCCCGCTCTCCTGCTCTTCCCTCATACATTTGCAATGTCCTTCTGGTTACTACCCTCCTGCCGGTGAAAACTGTTTCTCCTGATTCACCCTCTCAAAATCAATCATGATCTTCAGGGGGCTGGGATGGGGGCTGCTGCTGAGCACCTACAACTGTGGAATCTATTGTCCAAAACTCTGCCTCTCTCTCCCCCTTTGAGATGTTCCATAAATCTACCTCTGTGAGGAATGACCTGCCCCAGTACCTCCTAATGTAGTTTGGTGTCAAATATCCTTTGATTGTGTTCCTCTGAATGTTTTAGCATTCTAAAAGCGCTGTTAAATTACAAGCTGATACAAGGTGGTTTAGAAAATGGGAGTGGGGGAGGCGAAGGTCTCGGAAATTTATAAAGAACTCATGGAATGGGTGGGAACCCCTATAGGGGAGGTAAAGCGAAAATGGGAGGAAGAGTTAGGCAAGGAATTAAAGGATGGTTTGTGGGGAAATGCCCTGAGTAGGTGTGATGGGCCAGGGTTTAGAGAACCCCAAAGTGTATCATGGAGTTCACCTGACCCACAACTTTTAATAGATTGTGGGATGGGGAGCACACGGCCCACTCTTACAGGGGTGGTACAGCAGAAATGGAAAATATTTTTTAAAGCAAAACAATGTTTATTCTATGAACTCAAGTTAACCTTTTGAAAACATACAGTGAACATCTTAGCAACCATTAATTCAAATACAATCCCCAAAGAATACAACACTAAGTAATCCTTAAGCTGTCCTTTTAACATCCATAAGACTTAAAAAAGAACTTTTAACAGAAGCACATCAGGTTAAAGTCACCACTGAGAGCAGTTATTAGTTTTAAATCACCAAAGGATCGATTTACAGTTTTTAGATTACAGAGAGAGACTCATACACCTTCTGGCTGTGACTGCAGCTATCCAGCTCTGAAAACGAAACTAAAACATACCCTGCAGCAAACAGCCTAAAACGAAAGTAAAAAGCTGACAGACAGCCCAGCTCACCCACTCTCTGACATCACTGCGGTAGTAAACACCCATTTCTTAAAGGTACTCTCACTACAGATATTTATATACATACCCATTTATAAACACCCATTTCTTAAAGATATTCTCACGTGACATAGGGTTAACGTGCCCTCGTCGTGTGCTCGGTTCAGCCTAATACAATTCAAGGTGGTTCACAGGGCGCATATGACTGTGGCCCGAATGAGCAGGTTCTTTGAAGGGGTGGAGGATAGGTGTGGGCACTGTGCGGGAGGGCCCGCAAATCATGTCCACATGTTTTGAGCATGTCCGAAGCTTAGGGGATTCTGGCTGGGATTTGCCGATGTCATGTCCACGGTATTGAAGGTACGGGTGGCTCCGGGTCCAGAGGTGACGGTTTTTGGTGTGTCAGGAGACCCAGGAGTCCAGGGGGCGACAGAGGCTGATGTTTTGCCCTTTGCCTCCCTGATCACCCGGAGACAGATCTTATTGGCGTGGAGGGACTCGGAGCCCCCAGAATCGGGGGTATGGGTCGGTGACATGGCTGGGCTTCTCAGGGTTGAGAAGATCAAGTTCGCCTGAGAGAATCGACGTCCGGAGGTGGCAGCCGTTTATCGACTTCTTTGGGGAAAATTAAGCCCAAGGTGGGAGGGTTGGGGGGGGTTAGGGAGGGAGGGAGGTGGGGGGGGGATGCTGGGTAAAATGTTTTAAACAGCCCAGTGTAAGTAAACAACAAAATTATCAACTTTTGAGATAAGCAAATCTGGAAGGCTGACAGATTATTTTTTTTTTTCTCGGGACGTGGACAGGGCTGGCATTTGTTGCCCGCCCCTAATTCCCATTGAATTGAGGGGTTTGCTCGATCATTTCAGAGGGAACCGCATTGCTGTAGGTCTGGAGCCACATGTAGGCCAGGCCAGGCAAGGACGGCAGATTCCCTTCCCTAAAGGACACGAGTGGACCCAGATGGGTCCTTATGGGATGATGGATGATAGTTGTCATGGTCACCATTACTATGACTAGCTTTCTATTCCTGATTTATTAATTGGATTGAGATTACACCAGCTCCTGTGGTGGGATTTGTTCAGTTCAGTTTCTGGTCCATGCTAACCCCAATCAGCACACTGTGCTTGTGAGATGATTGTATGATTTTGTGATCCTGAGTGCTTGGCCAGGATTCTCCGACCCCCAGACGCCGGCTGCCCAGTTCTCCAGCGCCGTTTTTCGGGCGGCGGTGGGATTCCCGCCACCCCGGTCGGGGGCCGTTGACAGCGCCCCCACCCCCCCCCCCCCCCGGCGATTCTCCGGGCACCGATGGGCCGAGCAGCCGTCCAGTTTTGGCCAGTCCCGCCGGCGTGAATTACTCACTTCACGCACGGGGGGATCCGACCCTGGGGGGGGGGGCCCCATGGTGGCCTGGCCCGCGATTGAGGTCCACCAAACTGCGGGCAGACTTGTTCCGTGGGAGTACTTCTTTCCTCCGCGCCGGGCCCCTGTAGGGCTCCGCCATATTGCCCGGGGGCCGGAGCGGAGAAGAGAACCACCCCCCCCCACGCAAGCGCGGAAATACGCCGGCCGGTCCGCACATGCGCGAGATCACACCGGCCCTTTGGCGCCGGCTGGAGCGGCGCCAACCCCTCCGGCATCCATCTAGCCCCCGAAAGTTTGGAGAATTCCTTACTTTCGGGGGCTGTTGACACCGGAGTGGTTGGCGCCAGTTTTCCCGACGGCGTGGGGACTTAGTCCCCAGAAGGGAGAATCCCGGCCCTTATCTTCGATATGTTCCAATATCTGGAAACTGAGCAGCTGATGGCTCACCAATCTATTGGGCATATTCCTTGAATGACAAGGAAGCTGTCAAAGGAATATCTCACTCACGTTCAGAGCCAGCTCTGAAGAAGCCGCACAGACTCAAAATCTTCATGTTCTTCTCTCCTGAAGCCAGAGCTGCTGAGTTTATCCAGCATTTTCTCTTTTTGTCTCAGATTGCCAGCATCCGCAGTATTTTGCTTTTATTTCTGTATCTTAGAACTAATTGAGCTCTGGAGTAAAGGGGGGAGAAAAAGTGAAATCATTCCCTAGAATTTCATCAAAGGTACAGCACAGAAACAGGCCATTCGGCCCATCTGGTATTTATGCTCCACACGGGCCTTCTTTGGGTCTCACACTACCAACATTTCCTCCTATTTCTCTCTCTCTCTCATATGTTTATACAGTTTCCTCTTTAAATGTATCGATACTGTTCACCTCAACTACTCTGTGGGCAGCATGGTAGCATAGTGGTTAGCACTGTTGCTTCACAGCTCCAGGGTCCCAGGTTCGATTCCCGGCTTGGGTCACTGTCTGTGCGGAGTCTGCACGTTCCCCCCGTGTCTGCGTGGGTTTCCTCCGGGTGCTCCGGTTTCCTCCCACAGTCCAAAGACTGTGGATTGGCCATGATAAATTGCCCTTAGTGACCAAAAAGGTTAGGAGGGGTTATTGGGTTATGGGGATAGGGTGGAAGTGAGGGCTTAAGTGGGTCGGTGCAGTCTTGATGGGCCGAATGGCATCCTTCTGCACTGTATGTTCTATGTCCCTGTGGGAGCGAGTTCCACATTCTCATCGCTCTTTTGGTAAAGACGTTTTTCCTGAATTTCTGGTTGGATTATTAGCGACTATTTTATAATTATGACCCCTACACTGAGGCAGCCCCGCACCTTCTCTACATCGAGTGAGAAAAAACCCTTAATCATTTTAAAGACCTCTAACATCCCATCGCTCGACTTTTTTAGAGAAAAGAGTCACAGCAGGTTCAATCTTTCCTTCTAGTTCTAACCTCTCAGTTGCAGTGTCATCCCTGTAAATCTTATCCTGAACCATCTCCAGCACCTTCATTATAACATGGCAACCAGAATTGTGCGCAGTTGTCCAAGTGTGGCTGAACCAAAATTCTGTACAAGTTTAATATCACCTCTCAGTTTTTGTTTGGATTGGACTGGTTTATTGTCCCGTGTACAGAGGTACAGTGAAAAGCATTTTTCTGTGAGCAGCTCAAACAGATCATTTAGTACATGAAAAAAAAGAAAAAGAAAAAGAAAATACACAATAGGGCAACACAAGGTACATCATAGACACCAGCATCGGGTGAAGCATACAGGGTGTAGTGTTAATGAGGTCAGTCCATAAGAGGGTCGTTTAGGAGTCTGGTAATAGCGGGGAAGAAGCTGTTTTTGAGTCTGTTTGTGCGTGTTCTCAAACTTCTGTATCTCCTGCCCGATGGAAGAAGTTGGAAGAGTGAGTAAGCCGGGTGGGAGGGATCTTTGATTATGCTGCCCGCTTTCCCCAGGCAGCGGGAGGTGCAGATGGAGTCAATGGATGGGAGGCAGGCTCGTGTGATGGACTGGGCTGTGTTCACGACTCTCTGAAGTTTCTTGCGGTCCTGGGCCGAGCAGTTGCCATACCAGGCTGTGATGCAGCCTGATAGGATGCTTTCTATGGTGCATCTGTAAAAGTTGGTAAGGGTTAATGTGGACATGCCGAATTTCCTTAGTTTCCTGAAGAAGTATAGGCGCTGTTGTGCTTTCTTGGTGGTAGTGTCGATGTGGGTGGACCAGGACAGATTGTTGGTGATGTGCACCCCTAGGAATTTGAAGCTGTCAACCATCTCCACCTCGGCCCCGTTGATGCTGACAGGGGTGTGTGCCATACTTTGCTTTCTGAAGTTAATGACCAGCTCCTTAGTTTTGCTGGCATTGACGGATAGATTGTTGGCGTTACACCGCTCCACTAGGTTCTCTATCTCCCTCCTGTATTCTGACTCGTTGTTCGAGATCTGACCCACAATGGTCATGTTGTCAGCAAACTTGTAGATGGAGTTGGAACCAAATTTAGCCACGCAGTTGTGTGTGTATAGGGAGTATAGGGGCTAAATACGCAGCCTTGCGGGGCCCCAGTATCGTGGAAGAGGTGTTGTTTATTCTTACTGATTGTGGTCTGTGGGTCAGAAAGTTGAGGATCCAGTTGCAGAGTGAGGAGCGAAGTCCTAGGTTTTGGAACTTTGATATGAGCTTGGCTGGGATTATGGTGTTGAAGGCGGAGCTGTAGTCAATAAATAGGAGTCTGATGGAGGAGTCCTTGTTGTCGAGATGCTCTCGGGATGAGTGTAGGGCCAGGGAGATGGTGTCTGCTGTGGACCGGTTGTGATGGTATGTGAATTGCAGTGGATCAAGGCGTTCTGGGAGTATGGAGTTGATGCGCTTCATGACCAACCTCTCGAAGCACTTCATTACGACTGATGTCAGGGCCACCGGACAGTAGTCATTGAGGCACGTTGCCTGGTTCTTCTTTGGCACCGCTAGGATTGCTAAAATGATCTAGCAATGAAACCAGTGCCATATCTGCATTTTGATACGGTCTTGCCAACCATTACATTGGAAGGTTTCCTATCATAACTGTGAATACATTTTAAGAGACATTTAGAAATGGTTGTGATTTTGGACATGCGCTCCACACTGCTGTGAACATGTTAGTTTTGTGGACGCCACTGGGCCACAACGCTACATAATCACAGGGCTATGTGCAAGCGCATTCACACTGCAGTCACATTGTTGTGAGGCCGTGCTGCTTTCAAAGTTATATATAGACGTGGAGCTCTGCAATTTCTGCATCTGGCATTGACTATGCAGTGCGCACTCACAGTCTACGATTGTTATTGTGCTGGTTGTACTCGGCAGTCTGTTACACATAGTTCCAGTGTTGATGGAGCTCTGTGGTTGCATTTTGTATTGCGGTTACAGAGCTGTGAGATGCAGGGACTGCACCTTTATGAGGCTGTGTAGCAACAAGTAGTCAGTGTGCTGCGCTCACTGTACTTGTGATGATGTTTATGTATGTAGTTAATTACCTCTCTGTCGCAGCTCTTGTTTTTCATGTCTATTTCTAATTTATCTAACGGTCAGTAAACTCTGAGCCACAAAACCTATGTACTCCTTAGTCGCAGCATTGCACAGTGACAAAGCTGTGCGATAAATATGCCATTGTGTCACTGCTTGTTAATGTCACGTTGACGGATGATATCTCCTGATTTTAACTTCAGTGCAGGTAGAGTTTTCTGAGATTTGTTGACATTGGAACTTCACTTTTCGCACTGATTTGTTTTTGCAATCCTGTCACAGGGATCGGCAGTCTGATACCAAACTGTGGCGTGGGGGGGAATTGGTATAATTGAAGGAGATCATCTGGTGAGAGGGGTAGAAGGCAGCAAGTGATGAGAAATGGGAAGTAATACATTTTGGGAAAAAGAATGGTGTGGCAAATTACTCCCGAACTTTATTCTCTCAGTAATTCTCAGTGACTGTACAGGCTGCTCTGCTCATGGTCAATGTTCAACATTGTCCTGATTTCAAAGGCTTGATTAGGCAGGCAGGGAAGGCGTGAGGGAACTCACTGGTGGCTGAAGAACCTGGGAGACTGGGGATTAGCATGAATGGCACAGACACATTGAAATAAAACTCTGCCAGACCCTCCTGAGTTCTGGACAGATTTACTGCCTGGCTGGAAGGTGGGAGCAGGAATGTTAACAGGATCCATTGGAGCAATCCATCTTGTAGCACAGTGGTTAGCACTGTTGTTTCACAGCTCCAGGGTCCCAGGTTCGATTCCCGGCTTGGGTCACTGTCTGTGCGGAGTCTGCACATCCTCCCCGTGTGTGCGTGGGTTTCCTCCGGGCGCTCCGGTTTCCTCCCACAGTCCAAAGATGTGGTTAGGAGGATCAGCCATGATCAATTGCCCTTAGTGTCCAAAAAGGTTGGGAGGGGTTCCCCCCCAAAAAGGTTGGGTGGGCCGCCCCCCCCCCCCCCGCGTTTCCCATTGTCTCCAGTTTTGCTGGGATCCTTGATGCCACACTCGGTCAAATCGGCCTCGGTATGAAGGCCAGTCGCTCTTGCCTCGCCTCCGCAGTTCAGCTCTTCAATCCATGTTTGGACCAAGGCAGTAATGAGGTCGGGAGCTGGCAGAACCCAAACTGAGCATCAGAAAGCAGCCTATTACCGTGTAAGTCTTGCCTGATCGCACAGTTGACAACCCATTCCATCATTTTGCTGAGAACAGACTGGTGTGAGGGTAATTGGCCGGATTGGACTTGTCCTGCATTTTATGGACGAGGCAATTTTCCGCTTTGTTGGGTAAATGCCATTGTTTTAGCTATGCTGGAACAGCTTGGCACTGGGCGCGGCTAATTCTCTAGCACAAGTCTTCAGTAGTGCTGCTGGGATGTTGTCAGGACTTTGATATATCCAGTGCCTTCAGCCACTGCTTATTGTTATGGGAAGAGAATCGAATGAACTGAAGAATAGTAGCTGTGATGCTGGGGACCTCAGGAGGAGACCGAGATGCTTTGTCCACTTGGTGCTTCTGGCTGAAGACGGCTGAAAATGCTTCAGCCTAGTCCGTTGCCCTGAGGCATTCCCCATCATTGAGGGTGGGATGTTCGTGGAGCCTCCTCACCCAGGTAGTTGTCTAATTGTCCACCACTGAAGACTGACGTTGTCCTTTGGTCATCAGTCCTAATATCACCATTTGTGTCTCAGTGTCAAACTTCATTCAGTCCTGTGGAACGGCCTGGGACTTTTGACTACATTAAAGGCGCTATATAAATGTATGTCGTTGAAAAACCCCCTCTGCTCACACGGTCAGCAACCTGATTGAACAGCAGATGATTCAGTTGTACATTTTACCTGCCAGAATGAGACCTATTCATCATATCATAGAATCATTCAGCACATTTGGAGGCCATGAAAATGAAATGAAATGAATTAAATGAATGAAATGAAATGAAATGAAAATGAAATGAAATGAAAATCGCTTATTGTCACAAGTAGGCTTCAAATGAAGTAACTGTGAAAAGCCCCTAGTCGCCACATTCCGGCGCCTGTTCGGGGAGGCTGTTACGGGAATTCAACCGTGGTGCTGGCCTGCTTTCAAAGCCAGCGATTTAGCCCAGTGTGCTAAACAGCCCGTTTGGCCCACTGTGACTGTTCAGTTCCTTGAAAGAGTGATTGAAGAATTAAGCTCACACCTCTGCTTTTTCCTCATAACCCCTCATTTCTCCCCATCCCTGCGCTGGCACCCTCTGGTCCCGCTGAAAGTCAATGGATCTTTCCCGAGCCCATCGCATCCCCCGCGGAGGCTCCCACCATGAAGGGACTGGAAAATCCTGGCCTATAACGCTCTGAAAAATATGTTTGAGCGAAAACCATTTCAATTGCATTAACAATGTGGATCGGTGTGAAGTTGCACACTTTAGTCCCAAGGCTGAGGAAGACACTTATATCTTGGGGGAACATGTCTTAATGGAGTTGGAGAAAAGAGGAGACGTGACTGTAAATTCATAAATCTCTACAAGTAGCAGCAAAGTTTAATGAGACTTTTTTTTGAAAAAAGCAAAGCGATCTCTGGGATTCTTTTCCACAGGGCAGCACGGTAGCACAGTGGTTAGCACTGTCGCATCACAGCTCCAAGGTACTGGGTTCGATTCCCGGCTTGGGTCACTGTCTGTGCGGAGTCTGCACGTTCTCCCTGTTTCTGCGTGGGTTTCCTCCGGGTGCTCCGGTTTCCTCCCACAAGTCCCGAAAGACGTGCTGTTAGGTAATTTGGACATTCTGAATTCTCCCTCCGTGTACCCGAACAGGCGCCGGAGTGTAGCGACTAGGGGATTTTCACAGTAACTTCACTGCAGTGTTAATGTAAGCCTACTTGTGACAGTAATAAAGATTATTATTATAGAGTTTAAAAGCAGAAAATTATGATAAACTTGCATAGAACCAAAGACATGCGGGTTAGGTGGATTGGTCACGCTAAATTGCCCTTAGTGTTCAAAAAGGTTAGGTGGGGTTACTGGGTTACGGGGATAGGGTGGAGGTGTGGGCTTAGGTAGGGTGCTCTCTCCAGGGGCTGGTGCAGACACGATGGGCTGAATGGCCTCCTTCTGCACTGTAAATTCTATGATTCTATGAAGCTTGGTTCGACCAAAGTTGGAATATTGTTGAACAGTCTGAGTTGAACATTAAAAATTGATGTAGAGGCAGTGGAAACAGTACAAAAAAACAGGATGATACCAGGACAGAGGTTGTAATTATTGGGAATGATTGAACAGGCTGGGATTCTTTCCACCTGAAGAGAGAAGCGAGGGATGACCTGGCATGCGTCTTCATGTAGGTGTTTGATAGGAGGAGACACAGGGCAGATGTTTTCACCTCGTGGTGGAGGGTAGAACTGGAGGTCCTAAACATAAGACTGTTGCTGATAAATCCAATCAGGAATTCATGGGAATTCCAGTGAGGGGTGAGAATGTGAAATTCACTCCCACAGGGAGTGCTTGAGGTGAATGGTATCGATACATTTAAGGGGAAGCTGGGTAAACACATGAGAGAGACAGTAATAAGACCATAAGACATTGGAATGGAATTAGGCCATTCGGCCCATCGAGTCTGCTCCGCCATTCAATCATGGCTGATGTTTCTCATCCCCATTTTCCTGCCTTCTCCCCGTAACCCCTGATCCCCTTATTAATCCCTATCTATCTCTGTCTTAAAGACACTCAGTGATTTGGCCTCCACAGCCTTCTGCGGCAAAGAGTTCCACAGATTCACCACCCTCTGACTGAAGAAACTCCCCCTCACCTCTGTTTTAAGGGACCTTCCCTTTAGTGTAAGGCTGTGCCTTCGCGTTCTAGCTTTTCCTACTAGTGGAAACATCCTCTGTCCACTCTATTCGGCCTCTCAGTATCCTGTAAGTTTCAATAAGATCCCCCCTCATCCTTCTAAACTCCATCGAGTACAGACCCAGAGTCCTCAACAAGCTCTTCATTCCAGGGACCCTTTCCAAGTCCAGCACACCCTTCCTTAGATACAGGGCCCAAAACTGCTCACAATACTCCAAATGGGGTCTGACCAGAGCCTCATATAACCTCAGAAGTACATCCCTGCTCTTGTATTCTAGCCCTCTCGACATGAATGCTAACATTGCATTTGCCTTCCTAACTGCTGACTGAACCTGCACGTAACCTTAAGAGAATCTTGAATTAGGACTCCTAAGTCCCTTTGTGCTTCTGATTTCCTAAGCAGTTCCCCATTTAGAAAATAGTCTATGTCTCCATTCTTCCTACCAAAGTGCATAACCTCACACTTTTCCACACTGTATTCCATCTGCCACTTCATTGCCCACTCTCCAAGCCTGTCAAAGTCCTTCTGCAGCCCCCCTGCTTCCTCAATACTACCTGTCCCTCTGCATATCTTTGTATCGTCTGCAAACTTAGCAACAGTGCCTTCAGTTCCTTCGTCCAGATCGTTAATGTATATTGTGAAAAGTTGTGGTCCCAGGGCCGAGCCCCGAGGCACACCACTAGTCACCGGCTGCCACCCTGAAAAAGATTTGGTCATGTGGAGCATAAACACCAGTATGGACCAGTTGGCCGAATGGACTGTTTCTGTGCTGCAAATTCAACGTAATTCTGTATCAGAATTTGATGTTTTTTTATTCTTGTTCCATTTGGTCACAGCACCTTTGATAAAATCTGCTCTAAAGGATTCTTCTGACGATAATTAGTCTACATCGTACACACACCACTCGGAGGTTAAACTAGTTCTTTCTTTGCTCGTGTCCTCCCACTCCCAAAACAAACCCAACAAATCTCTAGACACGGAGCAAGCAGGGTTTGCGAAAAGCAAATTTGCGCCTGGTGATACCAAGCAGCTTCCAGGTTTAATTACCTGTCGAGTCAATAGGTCCAGCAAGTGGTGGGTTCTTTCAGTTGCAAGGAAAATTTAAAAATCAAAGTTAAAAGAGAAGGTAGGAGAGCAGGTTAGTGATGAGGGTGATTGTTACCAGAAAATAAAAGGAAAATAAAAGGAAGGAACCAAGTGTGTGAACGTCATATTACACCAAGGAATCATCCAAGTGTTGGGGAATGTGATAATAAAATAAACTTAAAGGCTTTGGGCGGGATTCTCCGGGATCCGCGCATGCGCAGTTGCGCCGGCGCCAATGAGGACATGCGCAGTTGCGCCAGTGCCAATGCGCGCATGCACAGTGGCCTCCTACAGCGCGCCGACCCCGACTCAACATGGCGCAGGACCACAGGGGACGGCGCGTAGGAAAGGAGGCCCCCAGCCACAGAGGCCGGCCCGCCGATCGGTGGGTCCCGGTCGCGGGCCAGCCCACATCGGAGGCCCCCCCCCGGGGTCGGACCCCCCCTCCCTCCACACAGGGCGCCCCCCGACCCTTCCACGCCGAGGTCCCGCCGGCCCAGAGCAGGTTAGAACGGCGCCGACGGGACTCGGCTCCTTTCCTACGGCCGCTCGGCCCATCCGGGCCGGAGAATCGGCCGGCCGGCTGCGTAGAACGGACCGCGACCGGCGCCGCACCAACCACGCCAGCTCCAACAGCGCCGATTCTCAGCACATGGGGAGAATCGCATGCCGGCGTCGGGGCGGCGTGGCCCGTTCCCGGGGATTCTCCGGCCCGGCGCGGGGCTGGGAGAATCCCGCCCTGGGTATCTGATTGCATGACGCATTCGGAATAAAACTAATGAGGTAACAGTGCAAATAGAGACAAAGGGTTATGATTTGGTGGGATTACTGGGACATGGTTACAAGGAGACTAGGGGCGGGATTCCCCAACCCCCCCACCGGGACGGAGAATCGCCGGGGGCTGGCATGAATCCCGCCCCCTCCGGTTGCCGAATTCTCCGGCACCGGATATTCGGCGGGGGCAGGAATCGCACCGCGCCAGTTGGCGGACACCCCCCTCCCCGGCGATTCTCCGGCCCTCGATGGTCCGAAGTCCCGCTGCTGGAATGCCTGTACCGCTGGCGAGAATCAAACCACCTCTCTTACCAGCGGGACTAGGCGGCACGGGCGGGCTCCGGGGTCCTGGGGGGGGGGGGGGTGGGGGGTGCGGGGCGATCTGGCCCCGTAGGGTGGCCAACTTACGATCCCACCTGTTTAAGTGTCATCTGTAAATTTGGCTACAGTAACTTCTATTCCTGCATCCAAGTTATTAATATATCTTAGGCAGGATCCCCCGCCGGGTCGGAGAATCCCCGCGGGGGAGGCGCAATTCCCGCCCCGCCGCCGACTGCCGTATTCTCCGGTGGTGTTGACAGCGGCCCACCCCCCCCCCCCGCGATTCTCCGGGCCCCGAGCGGCCGTCCATTTTTGGCCAGTCCCACTGGCGTGAATTACCCATCTCACACAAGGCCTGACCTGGCAGGTGAGTATGCGTGGGCGGTCCTCGGGGGGGGGGGGGGGGGGGGGGGGGAGCGGGGGGGATCCAATCCCGGGGGGGGCCCCCACCTAGCCCCCGAAAATGCGGAGAATTTTCAGGGGCTGTTGACGCCAGAGTGGTTGGTGCCGGTTTTACCGGCGGCGTGGGGACCTAGTCCCCAGAAGGGAGAATCCCGCCCAGTCTGTTCATTATCACATTGCAGTTTATGGGAGCTTGCTGTGCACAATAGTGTTTCCTAATACGCAACAACGGGCGTGCATTTTCCAAAACACTTCTGTGAAGAACTTTGGCACGTCCTGAAATCAGGAGAAGGCGTTTCATAGAAATGCAGGAGACAGAAAGAGATACTCCCAAATAAATCCAGGAGAAAATATTTTTCTCCAGAGACTGGTGAGAAGGTGGGACCTGCTAGATAGCGCAGGGAGTGGCTGGGGTGGAGGGTATAGATACATTTAAGAGGAGTTGGATAAGAACATGAGGGAGAGAGGAATAGAAGGAAATGCTGATAGGATTAAATGAATTAGATTGGGAGGGAGTTTGTGTTGAGATTAAATATAGTATAGACTAGTTGGGCCGAAGGGGTGGTTTCTGTTCCATAAGTACTTTGCATTTTTTGGGTATCAGCTTCCCGATGGAAACCAGTGTCTGAGCCTTGGAGCTCTCGCTGCCTTGGTTCTGCCTCTCTGTGTCTTCTGCTGCCTGGGTGCCATGGTCTGAAATGCCCTCCCTAACACCTCTCCACGTCTCTTCTTTAACAGACTCCCTAAAACCTACCTCTGTGACCAAACCTATGGTCACGTATCCAAAAATCTCCTTATGTAGTTTGGTGTCTAGTTCAGTTTTGAGAATGTTCATCTGAGGTGCCGTTTTACTATGTTAAAGGTGCTATATAAATACAAGTTGTTATTGTTGACACCCTCGAGCAACAGGGTGGAGTCCAAAGGATTTTTGAAGATTTAATTAGTTTGTACAATTCATTTTTATTTGCTGTTTTTCACGATTGATCTATTTTTTAAAAAAAGTCAGCTGCTTGAGTGGGTTTGATTCATACATTCCTGGAAGATGCAGACAGGTATAAGGTAAAAAGCTGTTTAGTAAGAATGGTTTTGCCTATTAAATGCAAATTACAAACATAAAACATAAATATGCTGACTGCTGGTAGAGTATAATTAGACTGAAAGCTTGTCAAAAACTTCAATTAGCGGTGTTTCATTTAAATGGGGTTCTTGAGAAGAGGCTGAACTGTCACTAGCCTGTGTAATACAAGTACTCTGTAACTCATAACAAGCAGAGTATCACATTCCCCAGCCTAGCGCCTGTGCAAGTGCAGGACGCAAAGCCAGAGGCTGTTGTCTGAGATATATCCCATCAATCTTCCTGAAAACTGTATCTTACTTTCTGGCTCCCCGTTCAAATGTATTGAGCAGCGGAAGGTTCCTGTGCGTGGGAACATACCAACACAAGAAACAGGAGCAGAAGACCACTCGGCCCATCGAGCCTGCTCCGCCATTCAATCCCACCATGGCTAGCCTCGGGCTTCGATTCCACTTTCCCACCGCTCCCCGTACCTCTCGATATCCTGAGAGGTCAAAGATTTGTCTATCGCAGCCGTAAATGTATTCAACGATGGAGCATCCACAACACTCTGGGTTCGAGAATCCCAAAGGTGCACCACCCTTCGAGTGAAAAAAACTTCTCCTCATGTCAGTCGGTATCCTGAGACCGTGCCCCATGTTTTAGGTTCTTCAATCAGTTGAAACAATCTCTCACCGTCTACCTTGCCTGGCCCCTTCAGAACCTTGAATGGTTAATAAGATAATCTCCCATTCTTTGAATTTCAGCGAATATAAACCCAGCCCACTCTCATCACAGAATAATTCTCCCATCCCAGAAAACAATCTTGTGACCCATCACTGACCGCATCCATTGCAAATATATCCTTCTTAAATATGGAGACCAAAACTGCACGCAATATTCCAGATGAGTCCTCACCAAAGCCCCGTCCAACCGTCACAAGATTTATTTGTCCTTGTACTCCAATCCCTTTGCAATAAAAGCCAACATTCCGTCTGCCTTCCTAATTGCTTGCTGTACCTGCATGCGCACATTTGTTCCCTTGTACAAGCACACCCAAGTCTCTTTGAATATAAACGTTTACAAGTTTCACGCCTTTTAAAAAATATCCTGCTTTTTTATTCTTACAGCCAAAGTGAAAACCTTCACTCGTCCCCCAGATTATGCTCCATCTGCCATCTTGTTGACCACTCATTTCACCTGTCTATATCTCTTTGCAGCCACTGCGTCCTCTTCACCGATCACATCCCCTCCCTAGCTTTGTATCATCAACAAACGTAGATACGTTACTCTCTTGTCTCTTTGTCTACGTCATTAATATAGGTTGCAAATAGCTGAGACCCCAGCACTGATCCTTGCAGCACTATTCACGGTCCATCAACTTGAAAATGCCCTGTTCATTCCTACTCTGCCCATCAACCTAATCCCCTACCCATTGCTATCTCCAACTCCACAAGCCCTTATCTTTCCTTTTGTGGTGTTGGGTTTCTGGTGCACAGATGAGCCAACACAGTTGTATGTGGTACAACTCTATTTTATTTTAACTCTTATATACAGTTTGTTCTGGATACTCTGCACGTGATGTCTCCCTGAGTGTGTCGTGTAGCAGGTCTGTCCTGGTCCTCGTCTCCAGCTAACACTGACCACCAGGTGTCGTGTTTGTGCTTTTATATCTTTCTGTGATTGGTTGTGGTGTTGTGTGTTCTGATTTGTCTGTTGGTGTGTCTATCATGATGTGTGTGTTTGAATATCATGACATCCCCCCTTTTTACAAAGATATGTGCCTACATGGTTATAAATATAATCGTGTCGTGAGTGCATCTAAGAGTGTGTGTGTGTGTTGTGTACAGCGTGTGTATATGACGTAACTATTTACATGGGGCGATGTCGGGTGCGTCACACTAACAAGGTTGTACCATAACAAAACATGAATGCGAGAAAAAAAACAACTTGAACAGTGGTCCGGTCAGACGATATCTGGAACGATAAACAACAACAGGTTATAATACAGAAGTGTTTGACTTTTTGAACGCATGAACAGCGTTATAAGTCCAGTCTAATGGGTGACCGCCTCAAGAATAGGCTGGTCCTCAAGCCGGTTCAGCTGTGGAGATTTGGGTTCACACTGGTTCACCTTGGACTGTTGGAGGTGATGCTGCTGCCGAAGTCTCTACTTTTCCATTTGTTGTACTTCGTGCAGTGCTTGGTTTTTCATTTGTGCAAATATAACATTCAACATCTTTGTTAGTGTTGGCTTGGCTGTGGTTTGGTTCTGGTGGCGATGGAAGGGGCATGATCCGTGGCATCTCCACAAAGTCATCCTTGGGAACCAGTGGAGGATCTGGCGTGTGCGTACGGTTCAGTTGCGAGCGTGGAAGGCGGCGCAAAGCTCGCTGATTGCGCCTACGCACCAATCCATCCGCCCTGCATGCCAGGAACAAGGTGGAGTCTTTTTTCTTTTTAGGTTTGTGGTGGACGGCATCTTGTAGCCGATGGGTCGTTGCCATCGAAGAAGCACCATCACTAATATCATGCAAGGCGATGACTGTGCCAGATGTGGAAGTTGGCCGAGACCGTGCACGTTGGTTCCGGCCACCTGCTGTGCCGGAAGGGCGACTCCGCAGAGAAACGTCGAAGCATGTCGCCTTGGAGAGAGAATTGTTGCTCGCATCAACGTCTGGCGATGGCGCGAATTGGTGTGTCCGTCTTGGACCGCCGGTGCTGGTCCAGTGGGACTGCCACGCGATCCATTCCCTGTCGCCGTGGCATCCGCCGTCACCCTGAGCGTGCCATCACCGAGGCCGCGACACCGCCCGTCCGGAGCAAGGTCTGGCGTGCGCGAATCAGAGTCGGCGCTTGGCTGCTCCCCATCTGGAGTCCGGTCTGCCTTCCGTCGATGCTCCCCGTCCGGAGTCCCAACAGGTTCACTGGAGGCAGCCGAGATTCCCTGAAGCTGCACTTCTGGAGTCGGAACATGCAGGAATGCACCGACCAGTGGAGAGGCTCGAGCCATCGAGGGTGGAAGCGGTGCGCCGCCACCGCAGTCGTCAGTGGTCCCACCGTGATCGTCGAGTGCCTCGGTACGCACTAGGCGAGGTCTGTCACCTTGCACCTTTTGCATGGGAAGTGGGATGCTGTCGTCACTCGTCTCACATCCCGTGGATAGATCCTCATTAGCAGCTTGCTGTTCACTAGGGTTGGGTAAATTGTCAGAGTTTTCATCTGGTGGTGCACACCATGTCGGTGGACTGTCATTGTCTTGCCGTTGTCCTTCATTTGGGCTTTTCTTCTTTGGAATTTTAAATCTTCCCCCAGACATTGCAGAACCTTGTTTATTACCCCCAAATTCTCCCATATGTATGGTCTCGAATATAGGATCCAATGTTTCTATCGACATTGTGCTATTTTCCAAAGAACATTCCGTTTCACTTTTCTTCTCAGGTACCTCATATGTATCTTTGTCTAATGTACATGCCTTCATGGTCTCTGGGTCTGATTTTGCTGGGACTGGCATGGTCACAGTCTCTCTTTTACTGTTCTCAATTGCCCACATTATACTCCCCATACTTAACTGCTTAATCACTGGGGTTAGTGTGGTACAATGGATAATCGGGTCGACCTTATCTGCATCTTCACCATTAGTGGAAAGCACACTTGGTTCACTTGAAACTGCTGCGGGTTCTAAATTTGTTATCTGGCTACTCGATGTCGGTGTCCTCAGGATTCTTGCTCCAATGTTCTGCTCATTTATCAGTGGAGTGTGTATAGGTTCAATGCAATTAATGTTCCCCTCAAGGTTTGAAGAGTCATTACTGACTAACTGCTGGTCTCCGAAGTTGGGACTTTGCGGCGTTGTGTTGAAGGGAGACATTTGTCCCTGCTGTAGATATGATTCAGGTTGTGTTATTTCCATTACCTGAGGATCAATGTCTTGTCCATTTTTTCGATCCGTACTAAAACACTGGCAATTCTCAGTCTGCTCCTTGCAAGTTAAACATTCAATTAATTTCTTTAGCAAATCCTCAGCACCCTTCTGTGACCGTGCAGCATTATTAATCTCTGTTCGGCTATAATGATCCTGAAGGTCAGCGCATAAACCTTTTTTCTTCGGGCTTGGAAGAGGCGATTCCTTTGGCTTGTCTTCAGTTGGGCTGGAACAGTCTTCAGCGCTGTGCCCTTCATTGTAGCATGAGAGACCGTCATGGTCATGCTGCTGTGTAGTGGAGCATGGTAGGCTGTTATAGCCTTCTTGCTGTTCACGTGAGCATGGCAGACTTGCATCGTCTGCCGCTGGTTGGTCAGGAGAGGTTGCTAGACCCTCATGGTCTTGTTCCTGCAAGGACCGCACATTGGAGTCTTGCGTTGCTTCTATCGTGGAGGCTGTCCACGAGCTCTCTGTGGAGGCTTGTGACACTGGAGTCACTTCTTGTTCGTGCAAGGACTGCGCTCTGGAGTCTTGCGTTTCTGCAATTGTGGAGTCTGTCCACGAGCTCTGTGTGGAGGCTTGTGACTCTGGAGTCACTTCTTGTTCATGCAAGGACTGCGCTCTGGAGCCTTGCATTGCTTCTATCGTGGAGGCTGTCCACGAGCTCTCTGTGGAGACTTGTGACACTGGAGTCACTTCTGGTTCATGCGAGGACTGCGCTCTGGAGTCTTGCATGTCTTCTTTCATAGAGTCGGGAACGTTGAGCGGGACGTGGACCACGCTCTGTGTGGCAGCAGGGCGCTCTCCGTGTGCTTGCACCACTCCCTGTCTGTTAATGTCAGGCTGCAGCATCATCCGGTACTGATAAGTTGGGACGTCATATCTGCTGGATTGAAGATCCTCAAATCCGAAAAATGAATCCGCATCTGCATCGGATTCAATGTGGGGGCCGCCAATGTGCAACACGAAAGGTTCGTCCGAGTCATAGTCGTATAGGACCACGGAGCTATCATTGGGCTCGCGAGGTCCGGAAACACTGTAAAGATCGTCATCGAAGTATTCGAGGTCGGAATCATCGGCTTGTGCGTAGGTAACTGCTTGTCGGAGGGTTCTTCGGAGGTCAAATTCATCTCCTGGGTCAATTTGCGGCAATGTGCTGTCATTCCAGGTGAGGGAAGGTTGTTTTACAGCTTTAACAGATTTTTGTTTTTTTGATTTGGGACGTTTCCCTTTTAAATTGGATTTGGGATGTTTCCCCTTTAAATTGGTGCGGTCTGGGGCCTCTGACATCCTGACGCTCGGTATGTAGCACGTAGGAAGCGACTGCGCATGCTCAGATCGCTGTTCCTTTACCGATGGCCGTTTTCTTGACTGCGCATGCGCAGCATCTCGCGCATGCGTAAACGAAACTTCCGGTTCTGCGCACTGCTCGCGCAACTGTGCGAGCGTGATACCTTTAGCAAGATGGCCACCGACCTCGACCCAGCCCTCTCTCAGGCCCGGGATTTCGGCCTCTGGGAATTCGGGCACCGGGATCCCGGCTACGAGGTGAGTACTGCAGCTTTTCTTACCTTTACTTGCCGATTGGATTGCGTTTTCTTCACAGTACTTGGAGAATTTGTCCAGGACTGCCTGGTAATTGTACCTTTGCTGCCTCCTGAAGAACCTGAACCTTGTGAATATTTCTCTTGCCCTTGCACCGGCGATGGTGAGGAGAAATTCAATTTTTTCGCTATCATCCAGGTCTTGGAGTTCAGCTGCCACCAGGGACAATTCGAACACTTGCCGGAATCGCCGCCAGTTTTCGCGGAGATCGCCGTGGCACTGGAGCGGCTGCGGAACCGGGAGCTCTATCATTTTGCCTGGGCACTGCTGGTTGTCTCTGTACACTGAGGTATGCCGGCAGGTATCGATCCACTCCTGTACCATGTGGTGTTGGGTTCTCTGGTGCACAGATGAGCCAACACAGTTGTATGTGGTACAACTCTATTTTATTTTAACTCTTATATACAGTTCGTTCTGGATACTCTGCACGTGATGTCTCCCTGAGTGTGTCGTGTAGCAGGTCTGTCCTGGTCCTCGTCTCCAGCTAATACTGACCACCGGGTGTCGTGTTTGTGCTTTTATATCTTTCTGTGATTGGTTGTGGTGTTGTGTGTTCTGATTTGTCTGTTGGTGTGTCTATCATGATGTGTGTGTTTGAATATCATGACACCTTTAACATTTTGTGTGACGCCTGATCAAATGCCTTTTGGAAATCCAGGTATGCACATCTACTGGTTCCCCTTTAGCTTCCCTACTCGTTACATCCTCAAAAGGACTCTAATAGGTTTGTCAAAAGTTTGTAAAACCATGTTGTCTTCATCTGATCATACGATGATTTTCTAAGTGTATTGTTGAGACTTCTTTAGCAATAGATTCCATCACTTTCCTGATAACTGATGACAAGTTAACTGGCCTGTGGTTCCCTGTCATCTGTCTCCCTCCTTTCTTAAAAAGCAGTGTCACATTTGCTGACCTCCAAACTGCCGGGACCATTCCAGAACCTCGGGAATTTTGGAAAATCATAATCAGAACATCCACTATCTCAGCAGCGATCTCTTTTGAGGCGCTGGGTTGTAAATTAGCTGGTCCTGAGTCTTTGTCAGATATTAGTCCCTTAAGTTCCTCCAGTGCCTTCTCCCCGCTGATATTAATTTCCTTAATCTTTTTGGCCACTTAGGTTACCATCTATTTCTGGTGTCAAACTTGTTCCTTCTCCTGCGAAGACAGACACAAAATATTTGTTCAATGCCCCCGCCATTTACTCATTCCCAATAATATTTTCTCCTCTCTCTACTTCTAAGGGACCAGTGTTTGCTTTCGTTGCGTTCTTCCTATTTATATACTTGTAAAAGATCTTACAATCTGTTTTTGTATTTCTGGCTGGTTTACTCTCATAGGGCGTCATTCTCTGACCCCCCGCTGGGTTGGAGAATCGCCGGGGGCTGCCGTGAATCCCGCCCCCGCCGGTTGCCGAAGTCTCCGGCACCGGATATTCGGCAGGGGCGGGAATCGGGCCGTGCCGGTTGGCGGGCCCCCCCGCTCGATTCTCCAGCCCGGATGGGCCAAAGTCCCGCCGATAAATTGCCTGTCCCGCCGGCGTGGATTAAACCACCTTTTGAACGGCGGGACAAGGCGGCGTGGGCGGTCTCCGGGGTCCTGGGGGGGGACGCGGGGCGATCTGGCCCCGGGGGGTGCCCCCACGGTGGCCTGTCCCGCGATCGGGGCCCACCGATCCGCGGGCGGGCCTGTGCCGTGGGGGCACTCTTTTTCTTCCGCCTCCGCTACGGTCTCCACCATGGCGGAGGCGGAAGAGACTCCCTCCACTGCGCATGCGCGGGAAACTGTCAGCGGCCGCTGACGCTCCCGCGCATGCGCCGCCCGGGGATGTCATTTCCGCGCCAGCTGGCGGGGCAACAAAGGCCATTTCCGCCAGCTGGCGGGGTGGAAGTTCCTCCGGCGTCGGCCTAGCCCCTCAATGTTGGGGCTCGGCCCCCAAAGATGCGGAGCATTCCGTACCTTTGGGGCGGCGCGATGCCCGTCTGATTGGCGCCGTTTTGGGCGCCAGTCGGCGGACATCACGCCGTTTCGGGAGAATTTCGCCCCCTGTCTATTTTTCCCTTTTTATCAACTTTTTGGTGGCCCTCTGGTGATTTATAAAACATTCCCAATCCTCGGACCTCCTGCTATTTTTCATAATATTTAAAGCCTCTTCTTAATACTCTCAACATCCTGAGTGAGCTGCGGATAGGTCCTCCTTGCTGACTTATTGTATTTCAATGGAATGTATTTTTATGGAATATTTTGAAATTTAAAAAAAATGTTTCCCACTTTTCATTTGCCTCCATAGTCTATTTACTCAGTTAACCATAGCCAGTTTTCCCCTCAGATCTATGTAATTGGCTTTGTTAAAGCTTACGATTCTTATTTGCGATTGGAGTTCGTCACTTTCATATTTAACATGGAATTGAATGTATTATGATCACTATTTCCCAGCAAGTCTTAATGTTATGAGATTATGACTTAAACTTGCCTCATTACACAATACTAGATCTAAAATAACTTTATCCTTCATTGATTCCATAATGTATTGCTCCAAGAAACTACCATGAAAATGTATAATCTCATCTTTGAGGCCAATTTTTCCAATTTGATTGGTCTAATCTTTATGGCGATAAAGATCCCCACCATTATTATGTTGTCCTTTGTTGTATGCTCCAACAATTTCTTGTTTAATGCTCTGTCCAACAGCACCATCCTCCCCCTGTGTGCGTGGGTTTTCTCCGGGTGCTCCGGTTTCCTCCCACAGTCCAAAGATGTGCAGGTTAGGTGGATTGACCATGCTAAATTGCCCTTAGTATCCAAAATTGCCCTTAGTGTTGGGTGAGGTTACTGAGTTATGGGGATAGGGTGGAGGTGTGGACCTTGGGTAGGGTGCTCTTTCCAAGAGCCGGTGCAGGCTCGATGGGCCGAATGGCCTCCTTCTGCACTGTAAATTCTGTAAATTCTATGAAATAATTACTATAATGGTGTCAATAAACTGGCGTTATAAATTATTCATCCGGTATTAAAATCAAATCTAATCAAATATGAACTATTCCCAACAGCATTTCCTGACTCTTGCTTTTCCTAATTTCCACCCAGACTAATTCTACTTCACAATATATCCTGAGCCAAGATCCTTTCTCACTAATGTCCTTATGACATCCTGTCCTACCAGTGTTACCTTTCCTCTTTTGCCATTCTGTATGTCTTTCTGAAGTTTTCTGTACCCTGAAATATTTATTTCCCAACCATGGTCACCATGTAACCACGTGTTTCTGTAAAAGCAATTAGATCTCAACCACTTTTCTCTATTTGTGCAACTATTTTTTTGCCAATTCTGTCTCATTCAGATAAAGAACTTTGCATTTCAATTTTTTAGCACTATTCCCTTACTCGCTGATGCACAGTTGCTGTTAAACTCTCTGTTTCTTGCTCTCCCGCTGTATTTATCTTTACCCACACCGCAATACTCTTCTGTTGCCTTAACCTTTCTCTTTGAATTTCTATATTTCCCTTCACACTCACACTCCCATCCACCCCTGCTAGTTTAAATAACCTGTTCACTGCCCTACTTAAATGATTGGCCAGGTCTCTGGTGCCAGCACAGTTTAACTGGAGCCCGACAAAGTATCTGAGTACTGATGCCAGTGCCCATGAACCAAAACCTCTTCGTCCCACATCATGATCTGATTCTCTAAGCTGCTTGGCCCTGTGCCAACTAGTGCGTGGCTCAGAGAACCATCCGGAGATGATTACCTTTTATGTTCTGCATTTAGTTTGGACCCTAATTCTTCAAACTTCTCAGCAAAACATCATTCCTACGTCTACCTATGTTGTTGGTTCTATGTGGACCACGATGACTGGATTCTCCCCTTCCCATGTCAAGTTCGCCTCCAGTTGTGAGGAGATGTCATTAACTCTGGCACCCGGCAGACAACAGAACCTTTGGAGCTCCTGGTCATGGCTATCGAGAATAGTACCTCTCCCCCTGACTATCCCTCATCGCTGTCACATTCCTTTATCAGTACGCCCACTTGAGTGGCATCATGCACCACGGTTCCGTGGTCAGTTTGTTCATTCACTCTGCCGTCCTTCTCCTCATCCACAAGAGTTTTAAAAAAAATTTAGAGTACCCAATTATTATTTATGTTTTGACATATCCTGTTTGTGCTGTAGGATAAAATTCAACTCCCAATTTCTTGCATAAATAATCTGAACTGCTAGCTTTGAATTGACGGACTTTCACTTCAAGGTGAGATTTAACAGCGGTGGTAATTCTGACAAATATGGGCAAGTACCAGGATAAACACACAAAAGGAATCTCTCGTAAATCACCGGTGTGGATGTAAGCTGCGTTTGATACTCTCCAGATACCGGAGTTATTTCCCAACCATAACAACTGATGTTACTAAAAATGTAAACACCGGGGTGACATACGGACTCTTGCGTATGGCAATAATTTTAATGTAACTCTTTTTCCAAATCCTTCTCTCATTTTTCTGCGCCTTCTTTTGTTATCTTAAGGCAATCATTTCAGAACAGAAGAACATTAGGAGCGATGAGCAGGAGTCGACAATGCAGCCCCTCGAACCTGCTCTGTTATTCATTACAATCGTGGCTGATCTCATCTCGGCCCCATCTCCACCTTCCTGCCCGCTCCCCAGAACCCTTCATCACGCTACTAATTAAATACTTATCTGTCTCCTCCTTAAATGTGTTTAGTGTTCCGGCATCCACTGCCGAATTTCACAGATTCATGACCCTTTGAGTGAAGTAATTGCTTCTCATTTCTGTTTCTGCCACCCCTTAGCCCCAAACCATGGCCTTTGTACCAGGGTATGGTTGGACTACAATGCAACATCCCCGAGTGACAATTCTCAAAGTGCGGGGGCAGACTATCAGGTGTGTAGTTAAACAAAGGCGGCACGCCAGCACAGTGGTTAGCACCGTTGCCCCACGGTGCCAGGGTCCCAGGTTCGATTCCTGGCTTGGGTCACTGTCCGTGCGGAGTCTGCACGTCCTCCCCGTGTCTGCGTGGGTTTACTCCGGGTGCTCCAGTTTCCTCCCACAGTCCAAAGATGTGCAGGAGAGGTGGATTGGCCACGATAAATTGCCCTTAGCGTCCAAAAGGTTGGGTGGGGTTCTGGGGTGACAGAGATAGGGCAGAGAGTGGGCCTATTTCGGTGTTCTTTCAGAGGGTCGGTGTAGGCACGATGGGCCGAATGGCCTCCTTCTGCACTGTGGGGATTCTATGATTACGGTGAAGCTAGAAAATCAAGATTTGTATTTATGCAGTGACTTCCACAAACCCAGGGCATCGCCAGCGCTGTACAGTCAATTAAGTACTTTTGATGTGTGATCATAATTGTAGGAATTGCGACAATTTGTGCACAGCAAGTTTCCACAAACAGCACATCGATGAACCACCAGATCGTCTGCTTTAGTGATGTTGGTTGCGGGATAAATATAGACAGAGACTCTGGGACGAGCTCCCTTGCCCTTCTTCAAAATAGTGGCTCTTGGACCTTTACCAGTCCGGTCAGCAAAGGTTTCTCCGCCCTCCCAGCCATTTGGTTCTTGGTGACGGAAGGCAGCACGCTGACTTAACGGGACTCTCTGCACCCTCCGCTGTCGATGGGATTTCCCATTGAAGCCGCCCCACACCACTGGGAAACCCACAGGCGAGGGCGCACTGCCGGTGGAATCTGCCAATCTCAGCCTACGGGGTAACACACCCACAGTACTGCGCTGGGATTCTGAGCCTTCGTTTTGTACTCAGGTCATGGATCCGGACTTGAACTGTCTACCTCCTGACTCACAGGCGGGAGTGCTACCCGCTGAGCCATAGCTAACAACATAATGCTGCTTTAAATGCGCACCTGTTTGAGCTGTTGCAGTGATTCACTGCCGAGACACACGGATATTGCTATCGCACGCTGTCAGACTTTAGTTCCAGTGTCATGCATTTCTCACACTTTCTCTCCTCATCCTCTGACACTACACGTAAGCAATGACGCAGGTGACCTATGATTCTCCCAGCATCTCACTGCAGGCTTTACACTTGTTACAGATGCAGTATGATCTTTATTTTAAAAAAGTTGTTATTTTCCGATGGCTACCACCTGAAATTTACAGTTTCCAATCAGTAGGATTTCCTGACCCAATCACAATTAAATCCTGATTTGCTCCAACCATCACTAACCGTAATTAGATTTTGTGACATTAATGTGCACAGCTCCTCCTGAGCAGCAGATTCGTACCTTGTCATTATTTAAGATAGAATTCTGCCCTCATGGAACAGCACATCATCAATTATAAAATCTTACAGCACAGAAGGAGGCCATTCGGTCCAGTGTCGGCTCTTTGTCCAATTAGCCAAATGTCCTCTGCTCCTCCCCCAATCCTTCGAGTCTTTATCCAATTCCCTTTTGAAAGTTATGATTGAACCTGCCCCCACTGTCTTTCAGAGCATAACAACCCTCGGTAAAACTACATTTCCTCATGGAACCCCGACTTCGACCACTTAGCATAAATCCTCTGGTTCTGCCAATGACAACGGAGTTTCCTGTTGGATCACTGCCAGGAAAGCCACGGCAGCACAGGAAGATCCCACGGGTGTGACCGGCTGGATAATTCCGGCCAATGTTTGCTGGAGAGAGAAGCAGCTAATGTTTCATCTCCATGACATTTGATCACAATTGCAAAAGTTAGAGATTTAACCGGTGTTTAAACACGTAACGAGGAAGGGGGAGGAGGAATCGCAGAATTGTTATGGTGCAGAAGGAGGCCATTCGGCCCATAGTGTCTGCACTGGCATTCGAAACGAGCATCATGACTCGGGGCTGTACCCCTGCGCATTGATTCCAATCAAATAATCATCCAACGCCCTTGTGAATGTCTCGATTGAACCTGCCTCCGGGCAGCGCATTCCAGACCCCAACCACTCACTGTGCAGGAAAGCTTCCTCTCACATTACATTTGCTTCTTTTGCAAATCACTTTCAAATCTGCGCCCTGCCCGTTCCTGAACCAAAGGGAGTGCCTGCTGCCATGGACTGGAGACTCGGTGAAGAAAAGTGGACGAACCCAAGGGTCCACCTTCTGGGTCAACCCAGGCATCCTTCAACTGCTTTCTCCCCCTTCCTGGTGGATTATGCTCTCTTCCATTTTTCGCTCTCTTGCCTTGACAGCACCAGCTGAGAGCAGGCACTTTACTGAGTGGGAAATCGCGAGAACGCCTTCACCTTATTTTGACTTTGACGCTCGAAAACCTCTGAAAAAAATCCCAAGCAATCCTCAGTCTTCATCATCTTTCCACTGTTGCCACGGCGACGGCACCGCTGGGTCCTCTCTGGCCACGCATTTCCCGCTGCACAATTTGCACACCGTTCCGGTCTATCTGTTTAAACAATGAGTACAAAGGAGTACATTGAAAAATTAGTCAACGCGGCAAACTCCAGCACAGTTGGGAATCCACCTTGGCTCCTAATTGACTGTTTTATAATAAAGAACGAGTCTGTTACAATGCAGGACGTTGATTGTCCCCAGCTGTCGCATTGAGGAGTGCTGGAGTTTTCCCTTTCAGAATTCACTCTATTAAGTATAATGATCTCCAGACGTGTCCATTTTCATCCGACTCTCTCTATGTTGCTAAAGGCTACCTTGATGTTCAAGACGTCCTGTATTAGATCCCACTTTCCATTCACTCAACTAAAATACACTGGCCTCTGGCGTAATTCAGCATTGCACCTAGTTTCCTGGTCCACCTGCTTTAACTTGCGTTCACCTCGGACTCACTCTGCAAGAGTTGGCAACAGTGTTGACTCTCCTCAGCTGAAACTAAAATAAAATCAACAAATTTCCTTCGATATATTGATAGTGCGAGACGAGTTGCATTACTGAAGCACCCTGTGTGTTGAGTCTGCACGAAGAGATAAGCATATTTAGGGTCAGAATTTGATGAAAGTTTAATGGGGTCGAACAGAACTCACTGTTATTAATGGGCAAATCATCCAGTAACCCGCGGTGATGAAGAGATTCCCCCTGAGTTGTGAATCTCCACAAGTTACTGGACAATTTGCTCCACCATTAGCCTTGTGACAAGGACAGCTCGTCCTCAGCCTCCCCATGCGTTTCAGGAAATTAGTGCATTTGCACATTAATTGCCCATTAAACTCACCGTGGAAAGCTAGGTCTGGTATTTAATGGCGTAAGGAACCCGTTCATCAGTGTAATAATTGTTAATGAGTGCAATGAGCCACTCTGGCCAAGAAAAGCAACAATTAAACATTGTGGATCCTCATTCCAACAGGTTGCGAATTGTTGTTGAAGATTTTAAAAATATCAAATTTTAAATACTTGAATTTTTTCATTGTTTTTCTTTCTGACTTTTTCCCCCTCTCTTTCTTAATCTGGGGATGGACTCTCCTCTGCTCGATGCCGGCTGTGAGAGTCATGATCGGGTAAAGCAGAAATCAGAATTCGTGCCCGGCACCGATTCCAACGCAATGCTCCGGCCCTCCACTGGCAGCGACAGTGAGGTTCATGTCCCGCCCTGGCAGCCCTATGCAAATCAGTCATTTGCATGGATTTGAATGTGATTAGCGGGTTGGACCTCACCCCTCCGCGATGCTCAACTTCTCTCAGGTGGGAATCACGCGGGTGTGAGTTAGTGCAACTTACAACCCCTGGCTGTTCACACTACTGGGGCGGGATTCTCCGACCCCCCGCCGGGTCGGAGAATCGCCGGGGGGTAGCGTGAATCCCGCCCCCGCCAGCCGCCGAATTCTCTGGCACCGGAAATTCGGCGGGGGCGGGAATAGCGCTGGTCAGCCGGCTCCCCCCCCCCCCCCCCCGGCGGTTCTCTGGCCCACGATGGGCCGAAGTCCCGCTGCTGTCATGCCAGTCCTGCCGGCGTGAATCAAACCACCTACCTTACCGGCGGGACTGGCGGCGCGGGCGGGCTCCGGGGTCCTGGCAGCGATCTGGCCCCGGGGGGTGCCCACACAGTGGCCTGGCCCACGATCGGGGCCCACTGATCCGCGGGCGGGCCTGTGCCATGGGGGAACTCTTTTCCCTCTGCCTCGGCCACAGTCATCACCATGGCCGATGCGGAAGAGACCCCCCCCTGCGCATGCGCGGGGATGACGTCAGCAGCAGCTGACGCTCCCGCGCATGCACGGACTTCCGCTGCCTGTCGCAGTCCTTTCGGCCCCGGCTGGCGTGGCACCAAAGGCCTTCCATGCCGGTCAGTGGTGCGCCAACCACTCCGGCGCATGCCTAGCCCCTCACGGTGAGGGCTTGGCCCCTAAACATGTGGAGAAATCTGCACCTTTGGCGCGGCCCGACGCCGGAGTGGTTCACGCCACTCCATCCTGCCAGGACCCCCCGCCCCACCGAGTAGGCCGAGAACCCCGGCCCTGATCACTCACTGTATCCTGTAAATGCACAGGGCGCCTCTGATCATGTGGGAGACCCTATTAGGTACTATACAAGCACTGAGTGTATTTCAATCACTCAAGTGTGTGATTTCACTGCACTTACCTCTCTTTGATGTGGCCAATGTTTACGAACATTGGGGTTTCACCACTTGGATATTAATCGAACAAAGCTGCAGATGGTTTTTACGAGCTGTCAATCACAGACCATTATTCTAAAGCTATGAATGGTTTGCAGCTAATGAATCACTGGGAACCAGACACAGGAATGGCCGCTCTCTTTCCAGGAATGAGCATGTGGATCTGCAAGGTCAGTATTACAGCAATAATGCTTCCCACTGACTCTGTCTGGACTCCTCTCGAGCTTCTAGACAATGGTTTCTTTTCTGTGGAGGGGGCGAGTCTGAGAGTGTCGGGTGGGGGGGGGGTGGGTGGTCTGTGGAAGGGGTCCGTTAGGGGTCCGGGTGCTCCGGTTTCCTCCCACAGTCCAAAGATGTGGAGGTTAGGTGGATTGGCCATGATAAATTGCCCTTAGTGTCCAAAATTGCCCTTAGTGTTGGGTGGGGTTACTGGGTTATGGGGATAGGGTGGCGGTGTTGACCTTGGGTAGGGTGCTCTTTCCAAGAGCCAGTGCAGACTCGATGGGCCGAATGGCCTCCTTCTGCACTGTAGATTCTATGAAAACCTATGTTAGGCAGGTCCCTGTGGGGGGTCCCCCTATTATAGAGGTTGCTGTGGGAGGTCCCCCTATTACAGGGGTCCCAGGGGAGTCCCCCCATTACAGGCGTCCCGGGGGGCGGGGGGGGGGGGGGGATAGGTCTGTCATCCCCGTACTTAGGGACTTAGGGGTAGGGGGCACACAGGCAATCTAGGAGTTGGAGGGGCTGCTGTGTGGTGAGGGGTGGTCAGGGGCGATTTGCAGTGGGGGGGGGGGGGGGGGGCAGCCGCACCAGTGACATCCTTCCTTTGAATTTTTAAAATCAACCATTTTCTCTGCAGCATCCTTCACTTGTTAACTGTTGAAATATAAATAACTCAATTGATGGATGATCAGTCATTCAGCATTGCCTTCAGAGTGATGTGAGTAACGTGAGAAACTGTACCTGGGAAAAACTTTTCCCAAACTGTAAATGGACTGGCAAAAACCTAAGTTCATCCCGGTGTTACGAATTCCAGCGACATCTCGCTCATTTCTCGAGAATCCATCCAATTGAATGAAAGTCAGGATGGCACGGGGCTCTTGACCAGCTTTCACGCGAATTAGCGGAATTGGGCAGTCAGGCACAGTTTACATTTTGTGTCTGCAATTTGCATTTTATTTGCAAAACCGTTCTTACCCATCAGCCCTCCACCCGATGCCTGTCGGCCTCTTAAAGGAGCAAAATGAATCAAACCCAGCCAAGCAGCGATAAAAACAGAATATTCTGGAAACTCTCAGCAGATCTGACAACGACTGTGAAGGGGGAGAGAGAGATAGAGTTAACGCTTCCCGCCAATGTTTTTTTTTTAATGGCGGTTGATGACGTTGGACGGAATTCTCCAGGCTTTGCTGGTGGCGGGATTCTCTGCTCCCGCCGGCAGTTCCGCCGCCCTCCCCTCCCCAAGCAGGTTTCCCATGGAACAGTGGCTCCAATGGAAAATCCCATTGACATGCGGCAGGAAAACCAGACTCTCCGCCCCCATTGAACGGCGCGGCCAAATTCTCCACCCTCGCTAGTCGGGGCAGCGGGGCGGTCTCGCAACTCAGGATCCAGCCACCTAGTTGAAGGACATTTCAGAAACAGGGGCAGAAAATAGGCCACTCGGCCCATCGGGCCTATTCCTTCATTCCATAAGGTCATGGCTGACCGGATTGTGGCCTTCGCTCCACTTCCCTGCCCATTCCCCAGAACCCTCTGCTCCCTCGGTGGTCAGAAATCTGCCTAATTCGGCCTTGAATATGCTCATTGACACACTCCCCACCAGCCTCTGAGAGGAGAGATTCCTCCTCTTCTCTGTCTTAAATGGGAAACAACCTGGGTGGAATTCTCCATCCCGGGATGCCCGGAATGTGTTCCCGGATGGGGAGAGAGAATCGGGCATCGGGGGGAAATCCTGATCGGCGCCCGGCTCCGATCTGAACGCGATGCTCTGACTCCCCCCCTCCCCTCCCTCTCGGTGATCCCTTTTCGGGGGGGGGCGGAGGGGGTCTGTGAGTGGGGGTGGGGGGGGGGTCTATATGTGGGGGGGTTTGTGGAGGGGGCTCTTTTAGGCTGGGGTCCCTATGGGGGCTCTCCCTGTTACATTGGACACTGGGAGGGGGCCCTATAACAGGGGTCCCTGGGGTGGAGGGTGGGGGTGTCTTCCCCATACTTGGAGGTGGGGGGGGGGCACCCAGTCAATCCGAGGGTGGTGGGGCTCCTGTGGGGTGGGGGTTAAGGCCGAATTGCAGTGCGATTCCGCTACCGGTGAGGGGCTGGCACCGGTGACCCGTGGAACAGCCGCAGAACGCACGGAAAATGGTGCAGGAATCGGCGGGTCCGTGACGGACACACGCAGGTGACAAGCTTCAGCCCCGCTTAGACTGTACACCCCCACACTCACACTGATCGCGGACGGAAAGGTGGGACAGGCTGTACAGCTGATGGGTCGGCTGGGGGCCACAGGGCAGCCGGGGGGTAGGGGGGTTGGTGCCCCGAGGAGGGTCACCTATACGACCCAGAGCACCAGGTTCGAAACGGGCTGCCAGCAGCTTACGCAGCCGCATGGCTGCCTTGCCGGCTGCGGCAATGGTGCCCCGTGTCCGTCCACCACGACCCCACAGCCCACCTCCTGGCCACCCCCCCACTACTCCCCCCAGCCCTGGCTGAAGCCCCCCGGCCAGCAGCACGATTGTCGGCGATATATGGCGGTGCTGGACAAGGGCCGTACGCCCTCTCCCTCTCTCAGCAGCCACTCGCCAGGTTCACACGTGGACCGCGCCGCTGTGAACTCGGCCCACCGGGGGCAGACAATCGCGATGGGCCCACTAATCAGATGCAAACGGTGTTTAAACACCGTGCGGCAGGCGTCACCTTGACGCCAATTTCGAGGTGACGGAGAATCGTGATTTGCCATCAAATCGGCGCCTGCTGCGATTTTGCCGTTGGAAGCTATTCTCCGCCCAATCGCGTTTCCCAATTTCGGCGTCGGCCTACGGAGGATCCCGCCCATAGCCTCCCAAACGGAGAATCCCGCTCCGTATCTGTAAACTGTGCCCCCCTAGTTCAGATTCCCGCTGGCGGTGGAAACATCCTCTCAGCATCTCCCCTGACAACCCCCCCTCACAATCTACCGGTTTCAACAGGATCACTTCTCACTTCTACACGCCAAAGATTCTCGGACCAACCTTTCCTCATAAGAAAGACAAACTTCTTCATCATGGAAATCAGCCTAGTCAGCCTTCTCTGAACTTTTTCCAATGCAAGTATATCCCTCTTCCAGTCCCGACTGTGTCTTTACTTATCCTCTTACCTTGCACAATCATCACTTTTATGATTTTAATCAACACCTTCAGAGAAGGTCCACCTGGTTGATTGAATAGTGTTTGGCTGCATTTTGTGAAAGGGATATTTGTTTGGAATAGTTTATCAAAACTCTTCAGAACTTTATCAACGTCTATCAGGTCACCCCCTCAGGTTTTCCTTCACGAGAGACAGGAGCCCAATTCATTCTTTCCTGATTGTGATCGTCTCTCAATGCTGCCATTCAGGGAACCCCTCCAGTGCAGAAGGAGGCCATTTGTCCTATCCCGTCTGCACCAACCCTCCAAAAGAGCACCCCTCCGAGGCCCGCTTACCCCTTCCTATCCACCTCACCCCGCGCATTGATTGATTAATTGATTGATTGATTGAATTATTGTCACATGTACCGAAGTACAGTGAAAAGTATTTTTCTGCGGCCGAGGGAATGTACACAGTACGTACACAGTAGACACAAGAATAATCAACAGAGAACATTGACAAATGGTACATCGACAAACAGTGATTGGTTACAGTGCGGAACAAGGGCCAAACAAAGCAAATACATGAGCAAGAGCAGCATAGGGAGTCGTGAATAGTGTTCTTACAGGGAACAGATCAGTCTGAGGGGGAGTCGTTGAGGAGTCTGGTAGATGTGGGGAAGAAGCTGTTCCTATGTCTGGATGTGCGGGTCTTCAGACTTCTGTATCTTCTGCCTGATGGAAGGGTCTGGAAGAAGGCAAAGCCTGGGTGGGAGGGGTCTCTGATAATGATCATGGCCAATCCACCCAACCCGCACATCTTTGGATCGTGAGAGGAAACTGGGGCACTTGGAGGAAACCCACACAGACACGGGGAGAACGTGCAAACTCCACTCAGACAGTGACCCAAGGTTGGAATTGAACCTGGGTGCCTGGCGCTGTGAGGCAGCATTGCTAACCACTGTGCCACCATGGTCGACCTGGGTCCCTGGTGCTGTGAGGCAGTGGTGCTAACCACTGTGTCACCGTGCCACCATCCTTGTATCATCCTCGGAAATCTGTTTTTGTACCTTCTCCAAGGCCTCTTTATAATATGTGGCGATCAGAATTATAAGCAGCCCTCCAGTTATGGTCCAACCAAAGGTTTAGTTCACCTTCGATATAATGCAAGGAAACGTTAGTTTAAATGAATGTATGTGCCAAGTGGAATGATTATTCTGGAATTGAGGCCAGGCGTTGTACAAGCTACTGACTCATGGTGGAACAACCCATAAACCTCAAAATGACATTCGCAAGTTTTTCCATTTGCAGGTAAGACTTGGCCAGAGCAGAATTCCATCTGAATTGACTACACCTCGGGGTTTTTGGGCGACCACTGGCACCATTTTGTCTTCCTCTCAGGCATTTTCTCGAAGCTTCCGAATTTGGTTCATTTGGAAGTTGTGATGGTGAAGAGCACACTCCACTCACCCTTTCTCATTGATTCCCATCACAATTGTTGAATTTCAGACTTGAAAATCTGTGAACTAACCCTTATTTAGATGGAAACTTATGTTGGAACAGATGTTGATAAATATATTACCATATTATTAATTAAATAACAATTAAACTCGTGAGGCAAGATGACATGACATAATTAAAAATTTACATAAATGTGATTGTTCACGCTCCACATAATTGTAACCTATAGTGATTTCCAGTCAGGTGTTGTCTGATTCAAGCATTAAAAGGTGGTGTTCGATACTCGTGTACAACAACACCCTGCACTGTGCCTACAAGGCTGGCCAGAGGTAGGTTTTTAGGAGCATCTTACAGGAACAGAGAGAGAGAGGGGGAGAGGTTTAGGGAGGGAATTCCAGAGCTTGGGGCCCAGGCAGCTGAAGACCCGAGCGATAGAAATTGGAGATGTTCAAGAGGAATTAGCAGAGTGCAGAGATCCCGGAGGGTTTTTGGGGATGGAGGAAGATTGGAGGGATGGGGACATGGAGGAGTTTGAGTGCGAGTGGATCTTCCTCTGGCCATACCTCCACAATGACCAATTGCAGTTGTTTCATGTCTTTTGTGTCATGGGCCAGGGTTTGGAGAACCCCAAAGTGTATCATGGAGTTCACCTGACCCACTTTCATAGATTGTGGTATGGGGAGCACACGGCCCACTCTACAGGTGTGGTACAGCAGAACATAGAACATAGAACATAGAAAATACAGCACAGAACAGGCCCTTCGGCCCACGATGTTGTGCCGAACCTTTGTCCTAGATTAATCATAGATTATCATTGAATTTACAGTGCAGAAGGAGGCCAATTCGGCCCTTTGAGTCTGCACCGGCTCTTGGAAAGAGCACCCTACCCAAACTCAACACCTCCACCCAACACCAAGGGCAATTTGGACATTCAGGGCAATTTATCATTGGCCAATTCACCTAACCCGCACATCTTTGGACTGTGGGAGGAAACCGGAGCACCCGGAGGAAACCCACGCAGACACGGGGAGGACGTGCAGACTCCGCACAGACAGTGACCCAAGCCGGAATCGAACCTGGGACCCTGGAGCTGTGAAGCAATTGTGCTATCTACAATGCTACCGTGCTGCCCTTAAGAACAAATAAATCTACACTATATCATTTTACCGTAATCCATGTACCTATCCAATAGCTGCTTGAAGGTCCCTAATGTTTCCGACTCAACTACTTCCACAGGCAGTGCATTCCATGCCCCCACTACTCTCTGGGTAAAGAACCTACCTCTGATATCCCTCCTATATCTTCCACCTTTCACCTTAAATTTATGTCCCCTTGTAATGGTTTGTTCCACCCGGGGAAAAAGTCTCTGACTGTCTACTCTATCTATTCCCCTGATCATCTTATAAACCTCTATCAAGTCGCCCCTCATCCTTCTCCGCTCTAATGAGAAAAGGCCTAGCACCCTCAACCTTTCCTCGTAAGACCTACTCTCCATTCCAGGCAACATCCTGGTAAATCTTCTTTGCACCTTTTCCAGAGCTTCCACATCCTTCCTAAAATGAGAAATGGAAAAGTATTTTTTTAAAGCAAAACAATGTTTATTCTATGAACTCAAGTTAACCTTTTTAAAACATACAGTGAACATCTTAGCAGCCATTAATTCAAATACAACCCCCAAAGAATACAACACTAAATAATCCTTTAAGCTTTCCTTTTAACATCCATAAGACTTAAAACACCTTTTACCAGAAGCACATCAGGTTAAAGTCACTACTGTTATTAGTTTTAAATCACCAGGATCGATTTACAGTCTTTAGATTACAGAGAGAGAGACTAATACCCCTTCTGGCTGTGACTGCAGCTATCCAGCTCTGAAAACTAAACTAAAACACACCCTGCAGCAAACAGCCTAAAACAAAAGTAAAAAGCCAACAGACACCCTGCTCACCCACTCTCTGACATCACTACAGTAGTAAACACCCATTTCTTAAAGGTACTCTCACTACAGATAAGAAGGGTAGCAAAGATAATCCAGGGAACTACAGGCCGGTGAGCCTTACTTCAGTGGTAGGAAAATTACTGGAGAGAATTCTTCGAGACAGGATCTACTCCCATTTGGAAGCAAATGGACGTATTAGTGAGAGGCAGCATGGTTTTGTGAAGGGGAGGTCGTGTCTCACTAACTTGATAGAGTTTTTCGAGGAGGTCACAAAGATAATTGATGCAGGTAGGGCAGTGGATGTTGTTGAGATGGACTTCAGTAAGGCCTTTGACAAGGTCCCCATGGTAGACTAGTACAAAAGGTGAAGTCACACGGGATCAGGGTTGAGCTGGCAAGGTGGATACAGAACTGGCTAGGTCATAGAAGGCAGAGAGTAGCAATGGAAGGATGCTTTTCTAATTGGAGGGCTGTGACCAGTGGTGTTCCACAGGGATCAGTGCTGGGACCTTTGTTCTTTGTAGTATATATAAATGATTTGGAAGAAAATGTAACTGGTCTGATTAGTAAGTTTGCAGACGACACAAAGATTAGTGGAATTGCGGATAGCGATGAGGACTGTCAAAGGATACAGCAGGATTTAGATTGTTTGGAGACTTGGGCGGAGAGATGGCAGATGGAGTTTAATCCGGACAAATGTGAGGTAATGCATTTTGGAAGGTCTAATGCAGGTAGGGAATACACAGTGAATGGTAGACCCCTCAAGAGTATTGAAAGTCAGAGAGATCTAGGTGTACAGGTCCACAGGTCACTTAAAGGGGCAACACAGGTGGAGAAGGTAGTCAGGAAGGCATACGGCATGCTTGCCTTCATTGGCCGGGGCACTGAGTATAAGAATTGGCAAGTCATGTTGTAGCTGTATAGAACCTTAGTTAGGCCACACTTGGAGTATAGTGTTCAATTCTGGTCGCCACACTACCAGAAGGATGTGGAGGCTTTAGAGAGGGTGCAGAAGAGATTTACCAGAATGCTGCCTGGTATGGAGGGCATTAGCTATGAGGAGCGGTTGAATAAACTCGGTTTGTTCTCACTGGAATGACGGAGGTTGAGGGGCGGCCTGATAGAGGTCTACAAAATTATGAGGGGCATAGACAGAGTGGATAGTCAGAGGCTTTTCCCCAGGGTAGAGGGGTCAATTACTAGGGGGCATAGGTTTAAGGTGAGAGGGGCAAGGTTTAGAGTAGATGTACGAGGCAAGTTTTTTACACAGAGGGTAGTGGGTGCCTGGAACTCGCTACCGGAGGTGGTGGTGGAAGCAGGGACAATAGTGACATTTAAAGGGCATCTTGACAAATATATGAACAGGATGGGAATAGAGGGATACGGACCCAGGAAGTGTAGAAGATTGTAGTTTAGTCGGGCAGCATGGTTGGCACGGGCTTGGAGGGCCGAAGGGCCTGTTCCTGTGCGTTTCTTTGTTCTTTGTATAGATACTTATATACACCCCCATTTATAAACACCCATTTCTTAAAGGTACACTCACATGACATTTGTAATAATTGTAACAAATGCTTACCGAACTTGCGTAGCTTCTCATTTCATCTTGTCTTGTTTCAGTAATGGAGTCTTTCTACTTAGTCCTCCGACAAAGTTTTTTTATTTTCTTCTAACCAATAAGTTATAGGTTTTCAAGAAGTTTTACCATCAGTATGGCTGTTCATACAAGTCACAAGGGCTTAATTACTTTTTCTTAGAGAGTTCTTTGTATCATAGGATCACAGACTGATAGAACACAGGAAAGGGCCATTCAGCCAGTCATGTCTGTGCTGGCTCATTGAAAGAATTAACCATGGCGAATGCAGTCCCACTCCACAGCCCAATTCATTCTTTCCTGATTGTGATAGTCTCTCAATTCTGCCATGACCCTCCCAATTCTTTTCCCATAACCCCCCCCCAATGTTTTCTTCACAAATATTTATCCAAATCCCTTTTGAGATTTGCTATTGAATTTGCTTCCACCCTCTTTATCGACAGCACATTGCAGATGATAAAAGCTTGTATGTAACCTTTTCTCCTCGATTGCCGCTAGCTATTTTGCTGACCATTTCAAAAATATATACAGCACCTTTCACAACCACAAGTTGTTGCAAAGTACTTCACAGTCACGGAAGTACTTCTGAAGTGGAGCCACCAGAAATGCGGCAGCCAATTTGCACACAGAAAGCTCCTAATATTTCCTTGTCCGGAGGTTTTACTGTGATCATTTCCTAGTGGTGTAACACAAGACTGAAAATAAGTTATAGGTGAATAGCTCAGGACATTGCAAGTCGGAAACATGGCAATAACTTGGAATCTTTGATCCGGTGAGTTAAAGAGAAAAAGCTCTTGCCACTAATTAAATTCAAATTAGAAACTACGTGGGTTTTAAGAAAATTATGCAAAATAAATTCTAATTGTTCATTTCCATTGAGCGAATGAAAACATAAAATCTGACAGTGAAAAATGGCCCATTTTCTCGAGCGTATTTTGCATAAATACTTTATAATTACAGCTGCAAGTTCTATTTCATAAACAATTTTTAAATTACAATTTCACACCATTGGGTTTTGGCAATTACTGCAAATACTTTTGTGTGGAAATCGTGGATCATTTTAAAAATTAGAGCCAAAAATGTGTTACACTTTCCTCTTGCGTTCACTCTAACAGCTGTAATTGACATTGGTGTCAGGTTTTGCATCCTGGTGCGTTTTGTACGTATCGCAAAGTTAGGAATGCTTTCCAGGCAGCGGGGCCAGATTGTTACATTCTTGTTGAGTTTCAGCGTGGCAGCTTTCCCAGAGAGCACAACGCTTCCCAGTAGTTACTGAAACTATGCTGGGATTGGGAAGTTTGATTTGAAGTCATAGAATCATAGATTTACAGTGCAGAAGGAGGCCATTCGGCCCATCGAGCCTGCATCGGCCCTTGGAAAGAGCACCCTACCCAAGCCCACACCTCCATCCTATCCCCGTAACCCAGCAACCCCAACCAAGCTTTTTTTTTCGACACTAAGGGCAATTTATCACGGCCAATCCAACTAACCTGCTCATCTTTGGACTGTGGGAGGAAACCGGAGCACCCGGAGGAAACCCACGCAGACACGGGGAGAACGTGCAGACTCTGCACAGACAGTGACCCAAGCCGGAATCAAACCTGGGACCCTGGCGCTGTGAAGCAACTGTGCTAACCACTGTGCTGACGTGCTTCCTGTGACTGATCGACACGCGCTGCTTCTGTTGTGTGTCAGCGCAGCCTAATTGAAAATATGGAAACGGGGACCAAGGGGCTATTTTAAATCCTCTTTGCAATGGAAGTCAGACCCGTTTTCTCTTGCCAAACCACTTGTTAGAATAAAGAAAGACTGCAGTTATATAGCACCATTTCAAGACCTCCGTATGTCCCAAAGAACTTTATAGCCAATGAAGCATTCGGCGGAGTTCTACAGCTCCACCAACACCTTCTGACCGCTCTCCAAATGTTTCTGTACCGCCGCTGACTTTGCATAGTGAGCAATGGGACATTGTGAGCCGCATGTTTAACAGATCCAGGGTGGGGGGTCTACACGGGTGGCATGTGTGGACACCGCAGCCGCGACGCCGGTTTCACGATGTTTAAAAGCACAAGTGAACCGGGCCATCGGGAACTCGGCCCATCGGAGGCGGAGAATGGTGAAGGCCCCGGAGAATACCGGCTCAGGCCCGCTAATGATATGCAAACGGTGTTCACTGTATGTGCGTTCTGGAACGCATTAACGCCGCTGCTGAAGTGACGGAGAATTGCGATTTGGCGTCAAATCGGCACACGCCGCGATTTTTGCCATCGGAACCTATTCGCCGCCCAATCGCATTTCGGGATTTCGGTGTCAGCTAACGGAGAATCCGGCCCTGTTTACGTTGCAGTCACCTCGAGATCGCGAGCGGACCGATATCCGCCTTGTGCACCCCATTCCTTTCCACGTGGGTTTGACGGGGCATGACGCAAGATTGGAAGGCGTGAGGAGATTCCGGCGAGCAGCTGTTTTAATGAGCATTCGGAAGATGCTAATGAGTGCAAATGACGTTCCCGCCACCAGGCAGCAGGACAACCCAGCCGCCATTAACCCGCCATTGGGGGAATTGCAAACTCTTTTTACACCGGCGGTTTTCTGACTTTTTGGCTCCCACCAGATTCTCTGCTCTCGTCTGTCACCAACCCCGCCACGGGCAGGAAGGGAAAACCATCTTGACCTCCCATTCCATTGCCCTGTTTGCGTCTTGAGCTCTGGGATTCCCTCCCCAAACCTCGCTGCCTCCCTCTCCTCCTTTAAGACGCTCTTTAAAAGCTTCCCTTTGTAATCAAATGTTTGCCCACCTGCCCTAATCATCTTCTTTTATTTGAAGACGCCTTTGTAAAGTGCTTTGTGGCGATTTGCCACATGAAAGGTGAGCAATTTTATTGGTGAGCAAATAGCTACAAAGCCAATATTGCGTAGGGCACGGCAGACAAGATCTCGGTCTCGGGGTAAGCGATTCCGCTGCACTGCTGGCTATCCCCAGGCACAAGCGTTTGGAATCTTGGAGGATTAATCACGTTGTAGAAATAGTTCAGGAAATCCCTGCCCTGATACAAGGAGATTACTAACCATCCTTCACTCTCGGCTCCAGTCAGATTGTACATCAGCGTTAGCCGTGTAATTAAATTCTCCTCGTTCCCTCACTGAATCTTTTCTGAGAATAATCTCTTTAATTTCAGTGTTGGAGATGTAGTTGTTTTGTGCAATCCGTTCTGATTAAAAAGATACATTTAACATTTGAGCTATCTTGTGACATTCTCACAATTGGAATGGCTACGGTTAACCCTCGAGCATTTCTTTGCATTTTGCTCTGATGATTCTTGGACACAGAATTAAAATCGCCATATGCTGGATTCCACGCTGCTCCCGCCAGCGGGTTTGAAGGTGGGCAGACAGGTTAATCCAGCAGCTGGCCTACCACGGCCTACCTGCAACCCCCCCCCCCCCCCCCCCCCCCCCACCCGCCTTGATTCCCACTTAAGGACCTCATCCCACTGCTAACCGGCAGTGGGAGAGGCACTTGCCAAGCAGCCAGCACTGTAGGTCTCTCTGTATGGGCTAGTAGCAGGCAGGGTGGGGGGCCTCCTCCTTCATGGGCCTATTGGAGAGCACACCCTCCAAGGTGTTAATCCTCCCATATTCCCCTCACTCCTTGGCATCTCAACCCTCCACCACCAGCCTCCCCCCCCACCCCACCCCGGGCTGGGGTCTGCCACCTTGGTATCCAGGGAGACACCCAGGCACTTACAACATGATCCAGCACTGCTCGCCTCCTCGTCCCCAGTGTGGAACACCGGTAGTGGCCACCACCCCGGGGCACTACTGGTACTGGAGAGCTGGCAGCTCTCGGAACTGCGACATGCGCTTCCTGAGGAACGGAAATCCATCTCCAGTCTATGAATGGATAGTCAGGTAGCTGCTCATGGCGGGCTCCCTCCACTTTTAACTGGTGGTGATGCAGGGGCCAGGGTACCTCGATAACCCAACAAACCTGAGTTACCGCCTGAGATACCCAGCGGGTTACCCAGCCCCCTGTGAGTTCCCCAGCCCCCCTGTGAGTTCCCCAGCCCCCCCTGTGAGTTACTCAGCCCCCTGTGTGTTCCCCCAGCCCCCTGTGAGATCCCCAGCCCCCCTGTGAGTTCCCCAGCCCCCCTGTGAGTTCCCCAGCCCCCCTGTGAGTTCCACAGCCCCCTGTGAGTTACTCAGCCCCCCTGTGAGTTACTCAGCCCCCTGTGAGTTCCCCAGCCCCCCTGTGAGTTACTCAGCCCCCATGTGAGTTCCCCAGCCCCCTGTGAGTTCCCCAGCCCCCTGTGAGTTACTCAGCCCCCCTGTGAGTTCCCCAGTCCCACTGTGAGTTCCCCAGCCCCCCTGTTAGTTACTCAGCCCCCCTGTGAGTTACTCAGCCCCTGTGGGTTCCCCAGCCCCCTGTGAGTTCCCCAGCCCCCCTGTGAGTTCCCCAGCACTCCTGTTAGTTACTCAGCCCCCCTGTGAGTTACTCATCCCCCTGTGAGTTCCCCAGCCCCCCTGTGAGTTCCCCAGCCCCCTGTGAGTTCCCCAGCCCCCTTGTGAGTTACTCAGCCCCCTGTGAGTTCCCCAGCCCCCTGTGAGTTCCCCAGCCCCCCTGTGAGTTACTCAGCCCCCCTGTGAGTTCCCCAGCCCCCTGTGAGTTCCCCAGCCCCCTGTGAGTTCCCCAGCCCCCCTGTGAGTTACTCAGCCCCCCTGTGAGTTCCCCAGCCCCCTGTGAGTTCCCCAGCCCCCCTGTGAGTTCCCCAGCCCCCCTGTTAGTTACTCAGCCCCCTGTGAGTTACTCAGCCCCCTGTGGGTTCCCCAGCCCCCTGTGAGTTCCCCAGCCACCTGTGAGTTCCCCAGCCCCCCTGTGAGTTACTCAGCCCCCCTGTGAGTTCCCCAGCCCCCTGTGAGTTCCCCAGCCCCCTGTGAGTTACTCAGCCCTGTGAGTTCCCCAGCCCCCCTGGGAGTTACCCAGCCCCCTGAGCTTTGTTCTGCCTTGTTGCCAGTGAAGTTGTAACAGCTTTGCGCCGCCTTTTGCAACCCTGTACATTAATAAACCATGCAGCGCACGTTTTAATTTAACTTGCATGCTCCACTGATAATAAATTTAAAGAAATTGGGAATGTTCGGTTTATGCCGGTGATTGCATCATTGACTTGCGTGATTTAAGTATAAAGTTTATCCTCTCCGATGTTCTATAGTTTTGTTTTGTTTCATATTTCTTACCAGAGCGGAGGATGAAGTATGCAATGGGCTATATTTTTAAATGACGGTACATTAATTTACAAGAAAGACCTTGCAGAAAGTGCAGGGAAGATTTTTCAGAATGTGACTGGGGATGAAGGACTTCAGTTGACGCAGAGTCTGGTGGAGCCGGGATTTTCTCCTTCGAGCCGTGAAGGTTCAAAGGAAATTTAATAGAGTTGTTCCATGTTATGAAAGATTCTGACGGAGGAAATGAGGAGAAATTGTTTTGGTAGCCGGAGGGACATGGATTTAAGGTAGTTGGTGAATGAAGCAGAGTGGGCAGCGAAGTGTTGTGATCGGGAAGGTGCTGCCTGAACGGGCAGTGGAAGCAGATTCAACAGGGGGGTGGATTCTCCCGGAATGGGACTATGTCCCCACGCTGGCGTAGGAACGCTGGCATTCCCCTCCGGAGTTTCCTCAAAAAAAGATCAGCCAGCCAATTCACTCACCTTCAGGGGGCTGGCCGGGACCCGGAGTGATTCACTCACCTTCAGGGGGCTGGCCGGGACCCGGAGTGATTCACTCACCTTCAGGGGGCTGGCCGGGACCCGGAGTGATTCACTCACCTTCAGGGGGCTGGCAGGGACCCGGAGTGATTCACTCACCTTCAGGGGGCTGGCCGGGACCCGGAGTGATTCACTCACCTTCAGGGGGCTGGCCGGGACCCGGAGTGATTCACTCACCTTCAGGGGGCTGGCCGGGACCCGGAGTGATTCACTCACCTTCAGGGGGCTGGCCGGGACCCGGAGTGATTCACTCACCTTCAGGGGGCTGGCAGGGACCCGGAGTGAGTCACTCACCTTCAGGGGGCTGGCAGGGACCCGGAGTGATTCACTCACCTTCAGGGGGCTGGCCGGGACCCGGAGTGATTCACTCACCTTCAGGGGGCTGGCCGGGACCCGGAGTGATTCACTCACCTTCAGGGGGCTGGCAGGGACCCGGAGTGATTCACTCACCTTCAGGGGGCTGGCCGGGACCCGGAGTGATTCACTCACCTTCAGGGGGCTGGCCGGGACCCGGAGTGATTCACGCAGCTTTACCTGTGGATACGGATCCACGCACGGCGACGGCCTCCAGCAGCTGCGCTGAGCGCCATGGCGGACCCGGACCGCGGAGGCAGCTGGAAAATGTAGGCCCCCGCGATCAGCGGCGTGTCCGAAGATCTAACCCGGCCGATCTGTCCCCCAGCCGCCCATAAGGCGGTGTCCGATCCCCCCTCCCCCCCACCAGGGCGGTCCGTGGACTGAGTCCGCAGCCGCCACGCCAGCATCCCGACCGGCAATAGGTGGTTAGTTCCGCGCCGTCAGGAACTCGGCCGGTCGGGAGCGGAGGATCGCTGGGCGGGTCTCTGGCAATGGGCCCCTGGCAGCGCGGAGTACTCCGCGAACACGCCGATTCTCGGGTCCCGGAGAATCGCCGGACCGGGGCTGGATTTGGGCATGAAAGTTGATTCTCCGCCCCTGCAGAGAATCCAGCCCAGGGACTTTCAAAAGGGAACTGGATGAACACTTGAAAAGGTGTAAAAGGTGCAGAGATAATGGGAAAAGTTAGAGGGGAAGTGGGACTAATTGGGCAGAACGTTCAAAAAATCAGCAGACTTGCGGACTCAGCAAATGGTCTCCCATGTGCTGTGTTATTCTGCCACGTTTAATAGACTGCTTTGTGCTCACAGGTCTAACGTGCACCACATCCCATTAACCCATGGAAAAGTGAAGGTAAAGTCTCCATAGTCCCAGATGACCACAGGCTGCTTTCCCCTTTGAGGGGGAGAGCTGACTAGGTGGTGGTTTAACCTGAGGATCACCACACCTCAGGCGAGGGGCAAGGTTGAGAAGGCGGAGCCTTCATGAATAGCCTCAGCCGGTACGGGGATTGGACCCACACTGCTGGCCTCGCTCTGCATCACGATCCAGCTGTCTAGCCAAGAGACTGTGACCCCTGAGCCCACTGACTTACAACAAAGGGGAGGCAGTGACGCAATGTTGTTGCCACTGGACTAGTATTACAGAGACATGGGTACTGCTCTGGGAACCCGAGTTCGAATCCCACCAACGCAGTTGGTGAAATTTGAAATCAATAAAGAAAATCATTAAAAGGCTAATGATCACCATGAAACCATTGTCATAAAAACCCATTTGGTTCACTCATGTCCTTTTGGATGGCATGGTGATTAGCACTGCTGCCTCACAGTGCAAGGGACCGGTGTTCAATTCCAGCATCGGGTGACTGTGTGGAGTCTGCACCTCCTCCCCGTGTCTGCGTGGGTTTCCTGCGGGTGCTCCGGTTTCCTCCCACAGTCCAAAGATGTGCAGGTTAGGTGGATTGGCCACGCTAAATGCCCTTTAGTGCCCAGGGTTGCGCAGGTTAGGTAGGCTTACGGGGATATGGCGGGGGCAGTGGGCCTGGGTAGGGCGCTCTTTCAGAAGGTTGGTCCAGAATTGATGGGCTGAATGGCCTCTTTCTGATCTGTACGGATTCTATGGTTCTCTGAATCCCTGGTTAAGCAAAACCTTGATCTTGAAGCACTCATCCTTGTTTTTGATTCCCTCCAGGGCCTCACCTCTCCCTATCTTTGTAACCATCATCAGTCCGACTCCCCTCAGAGATCGCCACACTGCTCCAATCCTGCATCTTGGGCATTCCTGATTTTCATCGCTGTACCATCGGCGGCTGTGCCTCTGGCTGACTGGGCCCCAAGCTCTGGAATTCCCCTCCCTAAAACTCTCCAAGTCTTTGTCCTTCTTCAAGATGCTTCCTAAAGCCTACCTCTTAGGCCAAGCTTCTGTCGCCTGTCCCAATATCCCCTCATATGGCTCCAGGTCGAATTTTAAACACACACAGATGGAATGTTACGGTCACATCGTGGTGGTGGCTGGGCTGGAAAATAAGGGGAATCATTCAAAAATCCATCGTCTCCAGCGGGCCTGGACAACCCTGCCAGCCGGAGGGGCTGTAAGATTTCCCCCAGAGAGATTTACAGCACAGAAAGGGCCCATTCGGTTAATCATGTCCATTCGAGATGAGGAAAGAGCTGTCCAGACCAATCCCAAATTTAATTTTGATAATTGCACCTCTCAGTTAACGATGCTATATAAATGCACATGTTGTCGTTACACAGTAAATGTTGGGAATATATTTGACCAGGGGGTTTCTTTTTCGGGTCCAGGGAACTGGACCCAAAAAAGAGACACCTGATCGGCCGCGTGCCCGACCCTGACCGTCCGCCCCGAACATTGCCAGGCCACGTGTAAGGCCCCCACCCTGCCTTCCGATCGGCCCGCCCCCGACCAGGGAGGTGTCCGTGTCCGCCACGAGAGTATCCTGATCGGCAGGACCATGTTAGATCCACTGCGTCGGGACTCCAGCCGGTCGAGGGCGGAGAATGATGGAGTGGGCCTCCAGCAATGGCCGCAGGTAGGGGCTATGCTTCGCGGCGTTCCTCAGAGACGACTCTGCTTTTCGGGGTCCGGATAATCGGAGACCGGCGGCAATCCCAATTTTGTGCTCCGAAATGGATACTCCGCCCCGGCGCCGGCCACAATTTTGGCGTCGGGGTGCGGAAAATCCAGCCCCACACTCCCCCCACTCTCCGTGGGAGCGAGTCCCACATTCTCCCCACTCCCTGTGGGAGCGAGTCCCACATTCTCCCCCACTCCCTGTGGGAGCGAGTCCCACATTCTCCCCACTCCCCGTGGGAGCGAGTCCCACATTCTCCCCACTCCCTGTGGGAGCGAGTCCCACATTCTCGCTGCTCCCTGTGGGAGCGAGTTCCACATTCTCCCCACTCCCTGTGGGAGCGAGTCCCACATTCTCCCACCACTCCCTGTGGGAGCGAGTTCCACATTCTTCCCACTCCCTGTGGGAGTGAGTCCCCACATTCTCCCCACTCCCTGTGGGAGCGAGTTCCACATTCTTCCCACTCCCTGTGGGAGCGTATCCCACATTCTCCCCACTCCCTGTGGGAGCCGTATCCCACATTCTCCCCACTCCCGGTGGGAGCGAGTCCCACATTCTCCCCACTCCCTGTGGCAGTGAGTCCCACATTCTCGCTGCTCCCTGTGGGAGCGTATCCCACATTCTCCCCACTCCCTGTGGGAGTGAGTCCAACATTCTCCCCACACCCTGTGGGAGCGAGTCCCACATTCTCCCCACTCCCTGTGGGAGCGAGTCCCACATTCTCCCCACACCCTGTGGGAGCGAGTCCCACATTCTCCCCACTCCCTGTGGGAGCGAGTCCCACATTCTCCCCAACTCCCTGTGGGAGCGAGTTCCACATTCTCCCCACTCCTGTGGGAGCGAGTCCCACATTCTCCCCCACTCCCTGTGGGAGCGAGTCCCACATTCTCCCCACTCCCCGTGGGAGCGAGTCCCACATTCTCCCCACTCCCTGTGGGAGTGAGTCCCACATTCTCCCCACTCCCTGTGGGAGTGAGTCCCACATTCTCCCCACTCCCTGTGGGAGCGAGTTCCACATTCTTCCCACTCCCTGTGGGAGCGTATCCCCACATTCTCCCCACTCCCTGTGGGAGCGTATCCCACATTCTCCCCACTCCCGGTGGGAGCGAGTCCCACATTCTCCCCACTCCCTGTGGGAGCGAGTCCCACATTCTCCCCACACCCTGTGGGAGTGAGTCCCACATTCTCCCCACACCCTGTGGGAGCGAGTCCCACATTCTCCCCACTCCCTGTGGGAGCGAGTCCCACATTCTCCCCACACCCTGTGGGAGCGAGTCCCACATTCTCCCCACTCCCTGTGGGAGCGAGTCCCACATTCTCCCCACTCCCTGTGGGAGCGAGTTCCACATTCTCCCCCCACTCCCTGTGGGAGCGAGTCCCACATTCTCCCCACTCCCTGTGGGAGCGAGTCCCACATTCTCCCCACTCCCCGTGGGAGCGAGTCCCACATTCTCCCCACTCCCTGTGGGAGCGAGTCCCACATTCTCCCCACTCCCTGTGGGAGTGAGTCCCACATTCTCCCCACTCCCTGTGGGCAGCGAGTTCCACATTCTTCCCACTCCCTGTGGGAGCGTATCCCACATTCTCCCCACTCCCTGTGGGGAGCGTATCCCACATTCTCCCCACTCCCGGTGGGAGCGAGTCCCACATTCTCCCCACTCCCTGTGGGAGCGAGTCCCACATTCTCCCCCACACCCTGTGGGAGTGAGTCCCACATTCTCCCCACACCCTGTGGGAGCGAGTCCCACATTCTCCCCACTCCCTGTGGGAGCGAGTCCCACATTCCTCCCCACACCCTGTGGGAGCGAGTCCCACATTCTCCCCACTCCCTGTGGGAGCGAGTCCCACATTCTCTCCCCACTCCCTGTGGGAGCGAGTTCCACATTCTCCCCACTCCCTGTGGGAGCGAGTCCCACATTCTCCCCACTCCCTGTGGGAGTGAGTCCCACATTCTTCCCACTCCCTGTGGGAGCGTATCCCACATTCTCCCCACTCCCTGTGGGAGCGTATCCCACATTCTCCCCACTCCCTGTGGTCTCCCCACTCCCTGGGCGAAATTCTCCCCCAACGGCGCGATGTCCGTCGACTGGCGCCAAAGACGGCGCCAATCAGACGGGCATCGCGCCGGCCCAAAGGTGTGGAATGCATCTTTGGCGGCCTAGCCCCAACATTGAGGGGCTAGGCCGACGCCGGAGGGATTTCCGCCCCGCCAGCTGGCGCGGAACTGCGGCGCATGCATGGGAGCGTCAGCGGCCGCTGAAAGTTTCCCGCGCATGCGCAGTGGGGAGAGTCTCTTCCGCCTCCGCCATGGTGGAGGCCGTAGCGGAGGCGGAAGGGAAAGAGTGCCCCCACGGCACAGGCCCACCCGCGGATCGGTGGGCCCCGATTGCGGGCCAGGCCACCGTGGGGGCACCCCCCAGGGTCAGATCGCCCCCCCCCCCCCCCCCCCCACAGGACCCCGGAGCCCGCCCACGCCGCCTGGCCCCGCCGGTAAATACCAGGTTTGATTTACGCCGGCGGGACAGGCAATTTCTGGGCGGGACTTCGGCCCATCCGGGCCGGAGAATTGATCGGGGGGTCCCGCCAACCGGCGCGGCCCGATTCCCGCCCCCGCCCAATCTCCAGTACCGGAGACTTCGGCGGGGGCGGGGGCGGGATTCACGGCGGCCAACGGCCATTCTCCGACCCGGCGGGGGGTCGGAGAATGACGCCCCAGGTTTGGAGCGAGTCCCACATTCTCCCCACTCCCTGCGTGAGCAATGCCACAGCCTTACCACTCTCTGGGCAAAGAAGTTTTCCTGAATTCCCTTTTGGATTTACAAGTGACGACAATATCTTGACGGCCTCTAGACTGATCTGCTCCTCGAGTGGAAGCAACTTCTCCACGTCTGTTGTATCAAACCTCCTCATCATTTGAAAGAGGCCCATTCGGTCACCACTCACCCTCTCTTTTCTCGGGAAAAGGGTATGTTCAGTCTTTGCTGATAATTATAGCCGCTCGGGTCCATGTCCCCATGTTGTAGGTTATTTTTGAATTTCTCTCGTGCTTCTATTTCTGTTCCATGACCAAAACTGAGCACTTTCTCTCTCATTGTTAAAAGTCGAAGGAACACAAAATGAGTTGACTACCATTCCTTGCAATCCGATAACTGAGTAAATTGCTGCAGAACCACTAACTTGACGCATTTACCAGTGCGTTAAAATATAACGGTGAATGTAGTGATGAAATCTGTTGGGGAGCAATTAGATTCTAAAATTACAGCATGTAATTGAATGCTGGAAAGATTATGCTGTGATTTCAGATGCGATCTTCGAAGCTGACGACAGAATCCTTTCTCTTGGCATTTACTGAAGCAGTTCTGAGCCACTCACTCTCTCAACATATTCTCGCAACAGAGCAGCAGCGGCTCAAGAAGGCAGTTTGGGATGGGCATTAAATGCTGGCCGTCCCAGCGACGCCCACATCCCGTCAGTGAATTTTTTTTTAAACGCAGAACTGGCTCATCTCACTGTTACTGTGAATCAGTTCTGCTGATTCTGGGCGTCAGCAAAAACTTTCGCAAGCCTTGATTAATTTGGTTGTTCCACCCACGTCATCAAACTGCCTTCAGAATGAATGAAATGAAGGATGAGATCTTCTCTTTTGATTTAATATTTTCCTCTGGCTTCCCTTCCTCCATAAAAATTGAGATGAATTTTTAATTCCAGGGAGAAACTTTGAGCGTGTCAGCTTCTTCTTAACAGTTGTCACTTTTGAATGAAATAAATAAATCACCCAGCAACATTAATCAGTGTTTGCAGTATCCCCAGATGGTGACACATCCTAAAGTTGTGAGCGATCCACTGCGTGGAGTTTGAACGTTCTCCCCCGTGTCTGCGTGGGTTTCCTCCGGGTTCTCCGGTTTCCTCCCGCAGTCCAAAGATGTGCAGGTCAGACGGATTGGCCGCGCTAAATTGCCCCTTAGTGTCCAAAGGTCAGGTAGGGTTACGGGGTTGGGGTGGGAGAGTGAGCCTCGGTAGGGTGCTCTTTCAGAGAGCCGATGGGCCGAGTGGCCTTATTCTGCACTGTAGCGATTATATGATTCCATACCCTCAGCACTGAAACTTGGCACGATCCTGGTGAGATTCAGGTGCTTTAACTCGGTGCAGGTGAATGGGTTTTAATTCAGTTAAAAACTCGCCCTTTGGTCGAGGGAGGCGGAGCTGTCAGCACCCATCTACTTGTGTAAGGTGATGGGCAGCCAGCAAACCTGCTGGGGTGAGATAGCCTCATGTTGTGCACTTCTGCTGATTGCTGGAGAGGCCAGTCTGTGGGAGGCAGGTAGATTGATGCTTCTGTTAACCGCACTGTGGTGATGTGCATCAATGTAAATGCCTGTAGGCTAGCTAGACACTAGAGAGACATCACACACACACACACCCACTCAACCAATAGATCAGTTAGACAGGACACAACCAATGGACATTCACGATACACACAGAGGTGACACAACCACAGGAGGGCATTACACCAACCCATATATAAAGGACACCACTCACATGATCTGCCTCTTTCCAGTGGAGACAGTCAGTGAGTACAGACACAGGGTTGATTCAATATTACATCCACCACGTGGATTGCAGCAACTGGTTAGTCAGTCTGGGTAGCTATCGTAGGATTAGCAGTAGTTTCGAACCCGAGTAATAGAAGTGTAAATAGTTTAATAAACGTGTTGAAGTTATCTCCACGTCTGAACCTTCTTTTGTCAAGTGCCCCACAAGGAAGCCGCTTATGTTACACCTACAACATAACAAATCACACACATGCCCTGGAAGGTGCAAAAATAGATGCACTTTAACAGAACTTATCTTCAGAGGACGGTGTGGATACTGTCTGTAACATCAGAACAAAAACAAGTTATATTCAAATATCGCTGTTGCCGTAATAAAAATTTTCAAGGAGTTTTGCAGGAGCATTATAAACAGGCGTGTAACACTGAGTGCTGAGTTAGGTAAGGAGATATTAGGACAAGTGACCAAAAGCTTGTTCAGAGAGGTACGTTTTAAGGTTCGTCTTAGAGGCTGTAAGTTAGATAGTGAGGTGGAGCGGTTTAGCAAAGGAATACCACCTTTGGGCTTAGGTAATTGAAAGCACGGCTGCCAATGGTGGGCCGATTAAAATTGGGGGTACTGAATAAGCCAGAGTTAGAGGAGGATTGCGAGGTTAGAAGAGATTACAGAGCTAGAGAGGCGCTGGGAAGGACTTGGAGAGGTTTGAAAATGAGGATGACAACATTAAGATCAGGACACTCCTTGACTGGCAGACAATATAGGTCAGCGGGTACGAAGCGTGATAAGTGAATGGAAGTTCATGTGTGTTAGGCCATGGGCAGCAGAGGTTTGGATGACCTCAAGTTTGCAGAGGGTAGAAGGTGGGCGAGCACACAGGAGGGTATTGGGCAGTCAAGCTCGGAGGTAACAAAAGGCCCGGAAAAGGGTTTCAGTAGCAAATGAGCTGAGATGTGGGCAAAGTTGGGTGATGTAATCGAGGTGGAAATAAATAGTCTCAGTGATGGTGTGAATGTGTGCTCATTATAATGTTACTTTATTCACCTGACACTTATGAAATGAAATGAAAATTGCTTATTGTCACAAGTAGGCTTCAATGAAGTTACTGTGAAAAGCCCCTTGTCGCCACATTCCGGCGCCTGTTCGGGGAGGCTGGTACGGGAATTGAACCGTGCTGCTGGCCTGCCTTGGTCTGCTTTAAAAGCCAGCGATTTAGCCCTGTGCTAAACCAGCCCCGGTTTATGGACATGAATCAAGTGACAGCAGGAAAATTGTGGTCATGCTGTGAAATTGCCTCCCTAAAGGTCGTAACAGAATACAATGATTTGTTCCCTCATGATGCGCAAAAGCCTTTAATAATTTCTTTCTTGTAGATTTGTCTACATTCAAGGCAGATGGAAGTCTGAATAACCTGCCTTTCGGGATGAAATTTTGTTGAGTGCAAAATGAATGTGACTGAAAAGTTATCCCATGTACAGCATTCTTGAATTGATAAAAATTACTTAATTGTGCACTGCAGGTTTCGACTAATTGTAATCCCAACAGTTGAGTGCAAATCCGTAAGTGCCCATAAAATTATATTTATTTAGTTTTCAGTATTACAAAGAATTAGAGGGATTAATTACACGCAGAAAATCATATTTGTTACCGAGTTATTTTTAGACTATTTTAATTACTCTGTGCGAGTCTAAAATCTCCCATTGTTGACATTAATCCTGTATAACGCTCACTCTTTCCAATCATGGATCCAGTAATTAGGATCGCTGCCAACTCAATTTGTAAACTTTGTATGCATGTAGAAAAAGATTGAGAGTCTTGCAGCAACATTTAAATATCGCAGATAGATCATGTAATAAATTAGCTTTGCAGACGGCAAAATCTTTTGCTTATATTTAAAACATAATGAATGTGTCTTTAGACACATTTGAGATGTGATTATGTAGATGATGCTCATGATTGTCACACAATGAGTTTCATTCACTGAGGAGCAATGACGGACCTACAGCAAATCAAATAACATTCTTGGCAATTCGCATTTGCAATACCTGTCAGTGGTATAAGTCTGGCCATCCCGAGATTCAAGAAAAACTCAACTGGCCTGATCTGCAACTATCTCAATTCTGTCTCTCCAGAAAGGTTCTGAATTCTATCGCCCACAAAAGCCGCAAGCGAGAGGAAACGGCCGGCGGGATGTTCGAGCTGAGGATCCGGACTCTGTACGAGGAGAGAGCCCTGGAGCTCGCAGTGGAGGAGCAGAAGCAAGACCGGGCCTGCGCTGAGAGCGAGGTGGGCCTGCATGAGAAAAGCGAGGAGCCACTGCAACTCCTTCCAGACGACCAGTCTCAAATGAATTCAATATGGTCCAAACCTTCAACCAGGCCATGTACTAAAACCACGTCGCTTACCTTGCAGGAGATGAAGCGTCACACTATCACCCTCAGCATCCACCTTCACAGAGGCACCCACCTCAGTGGGCGAACGTAGCTTCTGGGTCACTATCTGGTGAGCACCACACAGCTTCTGATGCACATCAGATGGAGGCAGGAGCGTGGCAGGGATCGGACAGTCGGAGGTCCGCTGGATCCCAGGACTGAACTGTGCTCCAGCCAGGTGCTGTGCTTCTGGACAAGGATGTCCCAAAGCTCCGAGAGTGACATTCCTACAACTGCAAAGCGAATGGAGGAGTCCCAAAGTCTTCTGCCGAAGGAGATGTTGCCGGCAATGTGTGGCATTAAGACCAACACTGGAAAGGAACGTCTGCAGTTTACCAGGCTGATATCTGGAGAGACTAAATCGGTTAGGACTACATTCATTGGAGTTTAGAAGAGTGAGAGGGGATCTCATAGACTCATAGAATCCACAGTGCAGAAGGAGGCCACTCGGCCCATTGAGTCTGCACCGGCCCCCGGAAAGAGCACCCTACCCAAACCCACACCTCCACCCCATCCCCGCAACCCAGCAACCCCACCCAACCCTTTTGGGCACTGTGGGCAATTTATCATGGCCAATCCACCTAACCTGCACATCTTTGGACTGTGGGAGGAAACCGGAGCACCCGAAGGAAACCCACGCACACACGGGGAGAACGTGCAGACTCCACACAGACAGCGACCCAAGCCAGGAATCGAACCTGGGACCCTGGAGCTGTGAAGCAATTGTACTAACCACCATGCTACCGTGCTGCCCATGGAAAGTTACAAAATTCTAACAGGATTAGCCAGTGTAGATTCAGAAAGGATGTCCCCGATGTTTTTCAGGATTAAATCCAGGATTTCGATGTTTCAGGCGGGATAGAGGGGGATGTAAAAGGGGAGGCGGAGTTGCGCTACTGGTTCGGGAGAATATCACAGCTGTACTGCGGGAGGACACCTCAGAGGGCAGTGAGGCTATATGGGTAGAGATCAGGAATAAGAAGGGTGCAGTCACAATGTTGGGGGTTTACTACAGGCCTCCCAACAGCCAGCGGGAGATAGAAGAGCAGATAGGTAGACAGATTTTGGAAAAGAGTAAAAACAACAGGGTTGTGGTGATGGGAGACTTCAACTTCCCCAATATTGACTGGGACTCACTTAGTGCCAGGGGCTTAGACGGGGCGGAGTTTGTAAGGAGCATCCAGGAGGGCTTCTTAAAACAATATGTAGACAGTCCAACTAGGGAAGGGGCGGTACTGGACCTGGTATTGGGGAATGAGCCCGGCCAGGTAGTAGATGTTTCAGTAGGGGAGCATTTTGGTAACAGTGACCACAATTCAGTAAGTTTTAAAGTACTGGTGGACAAGGATAAGAGTGGTCCTAGGATGAATGTGCTAAATTGGGGGAAGGCTAATTATAACAATATTAGGCGGGAACTGAAGAACCTAGATTGGGGGCGGATGTTTGAGGGCAAATCAACATCTGACATATGGGAGGCTTTCAAGTGGCAGTTGAAAGGAATTCAGGACCGGCATGTTCCTGTGAGGAAGAAGGATAAATACGGCAATTTTCGGGAACCTTGGATGACGAGAGATATTGTAGGCCTCGTCAAAAAGAAAAAGGAGGCATTTGTCAGGGCTAAAAGGCTGGGAACAGACGAAGCCTGTGTGGAATATAAGGAAAGTAGGAAGGAACTTAAGCAAGGAGCCAGGAGGGCTAGAAGGGGTCACGAAAAGTCATTGGCAAATAGGGTTAAGGAAAATCCCAAGGCTTTTTACACGTACATAAAAAGCAAGAGGGTAGCCAGGGAAAGGGTTGGCCTACTGAAGGATAGGCAAGGGAATCTATGTGTGGAGCCAGAGGAAATGGGCGAGGTACTAAATGAATACTTTGCATCAGTATTCACCAAAGAGAAGAAATTGGTAGATGTTGAGTCTGGAGAAGGGTGTGTAGATAGCCTGGGTCACATTGAGATCCAAAAAGACGAGGTGTTGGGTGTCTTAAAAAATATTAAGGTAGATAAGTCCCCAGGGCCTGATGGGATCTACCCCAGAATACTGAAGGAGGCTGGAGAGGAAATTGCTGAGGCCTTGACAGAAATCTTTGGATCCTCGCTGTCTTCAGGGGATGTCCCGGAGGACTGGAGAATAGCCAATGTTGTTCCTCTGTTTAAGAAGGGTAGCAAGGATAATCCCGGGAACTACAGGCCGGTGAGCCTTACTTCAGCGGTAGGGAAATTACTGGAGAGAATTCTTCGAGACAGGATCTACTCCCATTTGGAAGCAAATGGACGTATTAGTGAGAGGCAGCACGGTTTTGTGAAGGGAAGGTCGTGTCTCACTAACTTGATAGAGTTTTTCGAGGAGGTCACTAAGATGATTGATGCAGGTAGGGCAGTGGATGTTGTCTATATGGACTTCAGTAAGGCCTTTGACAATGTCCCTCATGGTAGACTAGTACAAAAGGTGAAGTCACACGGGATCAGGGGTGAGCTGGCAAGGTGGATACAGAACTGGTTAGGCCATAGAAGGCAGAGAGTAGCAATGGAAGGATGCTTTTCTAATTGGAGGGCTGTGACCAGTGGTGTTCCACAGGGATCAGTGCTGGGACCTTTGCTCTTTGTAGTATATATAAATGATTTGGAGGAAAATGTAACTGGTCTGATTAGTAAGTTTGCAGACGACACAAAGGTTGGTGGAATTGCGGATAGCGATGAGGACTGTCGGAGGATACAGCAGGATTTAGATTGTTTGGAGACTTGGGCGGAGAGATGGCAGATGGAGTTTAATCCGGACAAATGTGAGGTAATGCATTTTGGAAGGTCTAATGCAGGTAGGGAATACACAGTGAATGGTAGAACCCTCAAGAGTATTGAAAGTCAAAGAGATCTAGGAGTACAGGTCCACAGGTCATTGAAAGGGGCAACACAGGTGGAGAAGGTAGTCAAGAAGGCATACGGCATGCTTGCCTTCATTGGCCGGGGCATTGAGTATAAGAATTGGCAAGTCATGTTGCAGCTGTATAGAACCTTAGTTAGGCCACACTTGGAGAAGAGTGTTCAATTCTGGTCGCCACACTACCAGAAGGATGTGGAGGCTTTGGAGAGGGTGCAGAAGAGATTTACCAGAATGTTGCCTGGTATGGAGGGCATTAGCTATGAGGAGCGGTTGAATAAACTCGGTTTGTTCTCACTGGAACGAAGGAGGTTGAGGGGAGACCTGATAGAGGTATACAAAATTATGAGGGGCATAGACAGAGTGGATAGTCAGAGGCTTTTCCCCAGGGTAGAGGGGTCAATTACTAGGGGGCATAGGTTTAAGGTGAGAGGGGCAAGGTTTAGAGTAGATGTACGAGGCAAGTTTTTTACGCAGAGGGTAGTGGGTGCCTGGAACTCGCTACCGGAGGAGGTGGTGGAAGCAGGGACGATAGTGACATTTAAGGGGCATCTTGACAAATACATGAATAGGATGGGAATAGAGGGATACGGACCCAGGAAGTGTAGAAGATTGTAGTTTAGACGGGCAGCATGGTCGGCACGGGCTTGGAGGGCCGAAGGGCCTGTTCCTGTGCTGTACATTTCTTTGTTCTTTGTTGTTCTTTGGTGGGGGAGTCCAGAACTAGGGGCCATAGTTTGAGGATAAGGGGTAAACCTTTTAGGACCGAGATGAGGAGACATTTCTTAACCCAGAGAGCGGTGAATCTGTGGAATTCACTCCCACAGAATAAACACCAAAACCTGTGTCATTTCAAGAAGGAACTAGATATAGCTCTTGGAGCTAAAGGGATCAAGGAATATGGGGGGAAGGCGATATCAGGGAATTGAACTTGATGATCGGCCATGATCATAATGAATGGCGGATCAGGCTCGAAGGGCCGAATGGACTTCTCCTGCATCTGTTTTCTATGTTTCTATGAAAGCCTGGGGCAGAACTTCAGATCCATGACTGCTGGTGCAGACAATGGCGGACCTCCAGGACTGGCAATGCCAGGTGATGTTGAGGCTTCTGGAACTCACTCCAGTTTCCCCTTGATCCCATGGTGTAATCCAGAGGCCTTAGGAGCACCTGGAGGGAGGAGGATTCGCTGGAGCACAGCCTGGCGCCTTAGACCTTTTGAGTGACCAACCAATCTGAATCCCCCTTCCTGAGACTGGCACCACTCAGGCGCACTGGGCAGAACCGGGTGCCGTGGCAACGCCACTGCTACCCGAAAGTAGGTCGGGCCCTTCAGGACCTGGCCCTCCAGTGGACACCCGCCAAGCGCATACCAGGAACCAGGGCATGGAAGGCACCTCTGACGTGTATCCTGGGAACACACCCAGATATATTGGGAGGGTTCGCAAGTGTGAGGAATTGCAGTGACTCAGCGTGGGCCTGGGTGAGGTTAGGCACAGGTAGTTCAGCGCCATTATCGCGTGTGCCCATGTTACTGAATTAAATCTTGTTCTTCGTCACCTTAACGCCTCACATTTTTTAACCCTCCGCCCAGTTGGATAGCATTTCTCCCATCGGGACACAGTTCTCCCCACTGGCCCTCACCGTCAGGCAGATGGTTAGACCCTCTCAGTGCGAATGTTTCATTTGCAGTGACGGGACACAGGCATGATTCAGTGAACCCTTGACCCTTGTCTCCAAACCCCATTGGGAGCGTAGGGACAAAGGAATGTACGCAGAATCTCACTCAGACATGACCGGGGAGTCAGCGTGCTGGCAGCAGACAGACAGGAGTCAGACATAAGCAAAGCTGAGGATCTCACAGACCATTCCTCACTGCGAGACGTCGTCATCCCCCCACATTGACCAGGCATAAGGCAATCAAGGGCCCCCCAGCCCTAGGACCCTGATTAGTAGGATCTTTGCCAACTTCATTCCCTGGGTATCAGAAGGGTCACGATGTTGTTTTCGGGGGAGGGGGGTGCGAGAGGGTGGTGTGGTGGTGTTGAGCTGTTGGACAATATGCTGGTTCTGCTCCGTGGAGCGGGGGGGGGCAATGAGGATGTCCCTCGCCCTCCTGCCTCCATTCTCCGCGTCCTCACCGGCCTCTTCCTCAACTCCCTCCAGAACGTGCTCCTCATCAGAGGATACATATCGCTCCTCCAGGTCTTCCTCATGAAGGTCATCGCGTCGCTGCAGAGAAAGAGCAGAGCAGACCACTACGATGCGGGAAACGCTCGGGGGGGCTGCACTGGAGGTCCTCACTGGACCTGCTGAGGCAGTGGAAGCGCATCTTCAGGAGACTGACGCACTACTCGATTACAAATCAGGTGGCGCTACGAGCCTCGTTGTACCGGGCGTCACCAACCAAGACCTCAGGAGATATCCCTTGTCCCCTACAAGCCATCCCTGCAGTCTGGGGTGACTCCTGAAAACTCCAGATATCTGCAATTGCCCGAGGAAGTAACTATCATGCATGTTCCCTGGAAAATATGCACACATGGGAATGAATGACGTCTGGGAGTCAGACACCAGCTGCACATCCACCCCCGTCCTGTTTATGAAGTGAACTTGCTGATCCCAAGGGGTGCGTGGGTGCAGTCAATCCCGCACCATTGGTGTCGCTCTGCATCACAAACCAGCCGTCCAGGCGACTGTACTAAACTAACCCCGAAGCAGAAATGGAATGACATTGTGACTCGGTTGTAACACTCATTGGAATTTAATCAACTGCACAAAATACCGCCACTTGCACCAGCAGCAGGTAAATCAGTGTTGGTGCCTTTGATGGTTTAAGGAGGAGGATTACTTGGCAGATAACTGCCACCATGGATGGATGAAACATTGAAAATAGGAGCAGGAGTCAGCCATTCGGCCCTTCGAGCCTGCTCCGCCATTCATTATGATCATGGTCGATAATAAAGTTCAATAAATACAGGTGCTGGCGAAGGTCTTAGCCACGAGGATTGAGGATTGTGTGCCGCAGATCATCCATGAAGACCAGACGGGGTTTGTGAAGGGGAGACAGTTGAATGTGAATGTGCGGAGGCTTTTGAACGTTATCATGATGCCGGCGAGGGAGGGGGAGGCGGAGATAGTGGTGGCGATGGACGCTGAGAAAGCCTTCGATAGGGTAGAGTGGGGGTACCTGTGGGAGGTGCTGAAGAGGTTCGGGTTTGGGGAGGGGTTTGTCAGGTGGGTTAGGCTGTTGTACGAGGTCCCGATGGCGAGTGTGGCCACAAATAGGAGGAGGTCCGAGTACTTTCGGTTGCACCGAGGGACGAGACAGGGGTGTCCCCTGTCCCCTCTGCTCTTCGCACTGGCGATTGAACCCCTGGCTATGGCACTGAGGGAGTCGAGGAACTGGAGGGGGTTGGTGCGTGGTGGGGAGGAGCATAGGGTGTCACTTTATGCGGACGACCTGCTGCTGTATGTGGCGGACCCGGTGGGAGGAATGCCAGAGGTAATGAGGATCCTTAGGGAATTCGGGGACTTTTCGGGGTACAAGCTCAACATGGGGAAGAGCGAGCTGTTCGTAGTTCAGCTCGGGGACCAGGAGAGGGGGATTGGCGAGCTCCCACTAAAAAAAAGTTCAATAAATGCCCTGATCTTACCTTCCCCCATATCCCTTGATCCCTTTAGCACCAAGAGCTATATCGAATTCCTCCTTGAAATTACATAATGTTTGGCCTCAACTACTTTCTGTGGTAGCGAATTCACAGATTCACCACTCTCTGGGTGAAGAAATTTCTCCTCACCTCAGTCCCTTATCCCCAACCAGGACCCCCCCCCAGTACTGGACTCCCCCCACCATCGGGAACATTCTTTCTGAATCTACCCTGTCTAATCCTGTTAGAATTTTAAAGATTCCCATTGTGGGGCAGCCCCATGCCGTCGGGAAAACCCCGGGCTGCCGTCAAAAGGGAGAATCTCGACGACGGAGAAGCCAGCCCTCTGTTCCTGAGAATAAGTGTGGACGTCAATCCGTGGATACTTACGACAGAAAAGCTGGTGCCGCAACTGGACCGCTTCCGTTATGGTGAAGGGGTTAGCACCGGGGCAGCACCGGGGCAGCACCGGGGCAGCACCGGGGCAGCACCGGGGCAGCACCGGGTTACCACCGGGTTAGCACCGCGGCAGCACCGGGGCAGCACCGGGGCAGCACCGGGGCAGCACCGGGGCAGCACCGGGTTAGCACCGGGGCAGCACCGGGGCAGCACCGGGGCAGCACCGGGGCAGCACCGGGGCAGCACCGGCGCCGCGAGAAACACAATCCATTCCAGTGGGAAACGGGGCCGGATTCGCCGGGTCTGTGATTGACACTCGGGAGGCTGACAAGCTGCAGCCGCCACACCCACATTACACTCCCCACACACCCCCATCCCAGCCGCACACACACATTACACTCCCCACACACATTCATCCCAGCCGCACACACACATTACACTCCCCACACACACTCATCCCAGCCCCACACACATTACACTCCCCACACACACTCATCCCAGCCGCACACACACATTACACCCCCCACACACACTCATCCCAGCCGCACACACACATTACACTCCCCACACACACTCATCCCAGCCGCACACACATTACACTCCCAACACACACTCATCCCAGCCGCACACACACATTACACTCCCCACACACACTCATCCCAGCCCCACACACATTACACCCCCCACACACACTCATCCCAGCCGCACACACATTACACTCCCAACACACACTCATCCCAGCCGCACACACACATTACACTCCCCACACTCACTCATCCCAGCCGCACACACACATTACACTCCCCACACACACTCATCCCAGCCGCACACACACATTACACTCCCCACACACACTCATCCGAGCCCCACACACATTACACTCCCCACACACACACATCCCAGCCGCACACACACATTACACTCCCCACACACACTCATCCCAGCCCCACACACATTACACTCCCCGCACACACTCATCCCAGCCCCACACACACATTACACTCCCCACACACACTCATCCGAGCCCCACACACACATTACACTCCCCACACACAGTCATCCGAGCCCCACACACATTACACTCCCCACACACACTCATCCCAGCCCCACACACATTACACTCCCCACACACACACATCCCAGCCGCACACACACATTACACTCCCCACACACACTCATCCCAGCCCCACACACACATTACACTCCCCGCACACACTCATCCCAGCCCCACACACACATTACACTCCCCACACACACTCATCCCAGCCCCACACACACATTACACTCCCCACACACACTCATCCGAGCCCCACACACATTACACTCTCCACACACACTCATCCCAGCCCCACACACACATTACACTCCCCACACACACTCATCCCAGCCCCACACACATTACACTCCCCACACACACTCATCCCAGCCCCACACACACATTACACTCCCCACACACACTCATCCCAGCCCCACACACATTACACTCCCCGCACACATTACACTCCCCACACACACTCATCCCAGCCGCACACACACATTACACTCCCCACACACACTCATCCCAGCCGCGCACACACATTACACTCCCCACACACACTCACCCCAGCCGCACACACACATTACACTCCCCACACACACTCACCCCAGCCGCACACACACATTACACTCCCCACACACACTCACCCCAGCCGCACACACACATTACACTCCCCACACACACTCATCCCAGCCGCACACACACATTACACTCCCCACACACACTCATCCCAGCCGCACACACACATTACACTCCCCACACACACTCATCCCAGCCGCGCACACACATTACACTCCCCGCACACACTCATCCCAGCCGCACACACACATTACACTCCCCACACACACTCATCCCAGCCGCACACACACATTACACTCCCCACACACACTCATCCCAGCCGCACACACACATTACACTCCCCACACACACTCATCCCAGCCGCACACACACATTACACTCCCCACACACACTCATCCCAGCCGCACACACACATTACACTCCCCACACACACTCATCCCAGCCGCACACACACATTACACTCCCCACACACACTCATCCCAGCCGCACACACACATTACACTCCCCACACACACTCATCCCAGCCACACACACACACATTACACTCCCCACACACACTCATCCCAGCCACACACACACACATTACACTCCCCACACACACTCATCCCAGCCGCACACACACATTACACTTCATACACACACTCATCCCAGCCGCACACACACATTACACTCCCCACACACACTCATCCCAGCCGCACACACACATTACACTCCCCACACACACTCATCCCAGCCGCACACACACACATCACACTCCCCACACACACTCATCCCAGCCGCACACACACACATTACACTCCATACACACACTCATCCCAGCCGCACACACACATTACACTCCCCACACACACTCATCCCAGCCGCACACACACACATTACACTCCCCACACACACTCATCCCAGCCGCACACACACACATTACACTCCATACACACACTCATCCCAGCCGCACACACACATTACATTCCCCACACACACTCATCCCAGTCCCACACACACATTACACTCCCCACACACACTCATCCCAGCCGCACACACACACATTACACTCCCCACACACACTCATCCCAGCCCCACACACATTACACTCCCCACACACACTCATCCCAGCCCCACACACATTACACTCCCCACACACACGCATCCCAGCCCCACACACATTACACTCCCCACACACACGCATCCCAGCCCCACACACATTACACTCCCCACACACACGCATCCCAGCCTCACACACACATTACACTCCCCACACACACTCACCCCAGCCGCACACACACATTACACTCCCCACACACACTCATCCCAGCCGCACACACACATTACACTCCCCACACACACTCACCCCAGCCGCACACACACATTACACTCCCCACACACACTCATCCCAGCCGCACACACACATTACATTCCCCACACACACTCATCCCAGCCGCGCACACACATTACACTCCCCACACACACTCACCCCAGCCGCACACACACATTACACTCCCCACACACACTCATCCCAGCCGCACACACACATTACACTCCCCACACACACTCATCCCAGCCGCACACACACATTACACTCCCCACACACACTCATCCCAGCCACACACACACACATTACACTCCCCACACACACTCATCCCAGCCACACACACACACATTACACTCCCCACACACACTCATCCCAGCCGCACACACACATTACACTTCATACACACACTCATCCCAGCCGCACACACACATTACACTCCCCACACACACTCATCCCAGCCGCACACACACATTACACTCCCCACACACACTCATCCCAGCCGCACACACACACATTACACTCCCCACACACACTCATCCCAGCCGCACACACACACATTACACTCCATACACACACTCATCCCAGCCGCACACACACATTACACTCCCCACACACACTCATCCCAGCCGCACACACACACATTACACTCCCCACACACACTCATCCCAGCCGCACACACACACATTACACTCCATACACACACTCATCCCAGCCGCACACACACATTACATTCCCCACACACACTCATCCCAGTCCCACACACACATTACACTCCCCACACACACTCATCCCAGCCGCACACACACACATTACACTCCCCACACACACTCATCCCAGCCGCACACACACATTACACTCCCCACACACACTCATCCCAGCCGCACACACACATTACACTCCATACACACACTCATCCCAGCCGCACACACACATTACACTTCATACACACACTCATCCCAGCCGCACACACACATTACACTCCCCACACACACTCATCCCAGTCCCACACACACATTACACTCCCCACACACACTCATCCCAGCCGCACACACACACATTACACTCCCCACACACACTCATCCCAGCCGCACACACACATTACACTCCCCACACACACTCATCCCAGCCGCACACACACATTACACTCCCCACACACACTCATCCCAGCCGCACACACACATTTCACTCCCCACACACACTCATCCCAGCCCCACACACATTACACTCCCTACACACACTCATCACAGCCGCACACACACATTACACTCCCCACACACACACATCCCAGCCACACACACACATTACACTCCCCACACACACTCATCCCAGCCACACACACACATGACACTCCCCACACACACTCATCCCAGCCGCACACCCACATTACACTCCCCACACACACTCATCCCAGCCGCACACACACATTACACTCCCCACACTCACTCATCCCAGCCGCACACACACATTACACTCCCCACACACACTCATCCCAGCCCCACACACATTACACTCCCCAAACACACTCATCCCAGCCGCACACACACATTACACTCCCCACACTCACTCATCCCAGCCGCACACACACATTACACTCCCCACACACACTCATCCCAGCCGCACACACATTACACTCCCCACACACACTCATCCCAGCCGCACACACACACATTACACTCCATACACACACTCATCCCAGCCGCACACACACATTACACTCCCCACACACACTCATCCCAGTCCCACACACACATTACACTCCCCACACACACTCATCCCAGCCGCACACACACACATTACACTCCCCACACACACTCATCCCAGCCGCACACACACATTACACTCCCCACACACACTCATCCCAGCCGCACACACACATTACACTCCATACACACACTCATCCCAGCCGCACACACACATTACACTCCATACACACACTCATCCCAGCCGCACACACACATTACACTCCCCACACACACTCATCCCAGTCCCACACACACATTACACTCCCCACACACACTCATCCCAGCCGCACACACACACATTACACTCCCCACACACACTCATCCCAGCCGCACACACACATTACACTCCCCACACACACTCATCCCAGCCGCACACACACATTACACTCCCCACACACACTCATCCCAGCCGCACACACACATTTCATTCCCCACACACAATCATCCCAGCCCCACACACATTACACTCCCTACACACACTCATCACAGCCGCAAACACACATTACACTCCCCACACACACACATCCCAGCCACACACACACATTACACTCCCCACACACACTCATCCCAGCCACACACACACATTACACTCCCCACACACACTCATCCCAGCCGCACACACACATTACACTCCCCACACACACTCATCCCAGCCACACACACACATTACACTCCCCACACACACTCATCCCAGCCACACACACACATTACACTCCCCACACACACTCATCCCAGCCCCACACACATTACACTCCCCACACACACTCATCCCAGCCGCACACACACATTACACTCCCCACACACACTCATCCCAGCCGCACACCCACATTACACTCCCCACACACACTCATCCCAGCCGCACACACACATTACACTCCCCACACTCACTCATCCCAGCCGCACACACACATAACACTCCCCACACACACTCATCCCAGCCCCACACACATTACACTCCCCAAACACACTCATCCCAGCCGCACACACACATTACACTCCCCACACTCACTCATCCCAGCCGCACACACACATTACACTCCCCACACACACTCATCCCAGCCCCACACACATTACACTCCCCACACACACTCATCCCAGCCGCACACACACATTACACTCCCCACACTCACTCATCCCAGCCGCACACACACATTACACTCCCCACACACACTCATCCCAGCCGCACACACACATTACACTCCCCACACTCACTCATCCCAGCCGCACACACACATTACACTCCCCACACACACTCATCCCAGCCGCACACACACATTACACTCCCCACACACACTCATCCCAGCCGCACACACGCATTACACTCCCCACACACACTCATCCCAGCCGCACACACATTACACTCCCCACGCACACTCACCCCAGCCGCACACACACATTACACTCCCCACACACACTCATCCCAGCTACACACACACATTACACTCCCCACACACACTCATCCCAGCCGCACACACACATTACACTCCCCACACACACTCATCCCAACTGCACACACACATTACACTCCCCACACACACTCATCCCAGCTGCACACACACATTACACTCCCCACACACACTCACCCCAGCCGCACACACACATTACACTCCCCACACACACTCACCCCAGCCGCACACACACATTACACTCCCCACACACACTCATCCCAGCCGCACACACACATTACACTCCCCACACACACTCATCCCAGCTGCACACACACATTACACTCCCCACACACACTCATCCCAGCTGCACACACACATTACACTCCCCACACACACTCATCCCAGCCGCACACACGCATTACACTCCCCACACACACTCAACCCAGCCACACACACACATTACACTCCCCACACACACTCACCCCAGCCGCACACACACATTACACTCCCCACACACACTCATCCCAGCCGCACACACACATTACACTCCCCACACACACTCATCCCAGCCCCACACACATTACACTCCCCACACACACTCATCCCAGCCCCACACACACATTACACTCCCCACACACACTCATCCCAGCCCCACACACATTACACTCCCCGCACACATTACACTCCCCACACACACTCATCCCAGCCGCACACACACATTACACTCCCCACACACACTCATCCCAGCCGCGCACACACATTACACTCCCCACACACACTCACCCCAGCCGCACACACACATTACACTCCCCACACACACTCACCCCAGCCGCACACACACATTACACTCTCCACACACATTCATCCCAGCCGCACACACACATTACACTCCCCACACACACTCATCCCAGTCCCACACACACATTACACTCCCCACACACACTCATCCCAGCCGCACACACACACATTACACTCCCCACACACACTCATCCCAGCCGCACACACACATTACACTCCCCACACACACTCATCCCAGCCGCACACACACATTACACTCCATACACACACTCATCCCAGCCGCACACACACATTACACTCCATACACACACTCATCCCAGCCGCACACACACATTACACTCCCCACACACACTCATCCCAGTCCCACACACACATTACACTCCCCACACACACTCATCCCAGCCGCACACACACACATTACACTCCCCACACACACTCATCCCAGCCGCACACACACATTACACTCCCCACACACACTCATCCCAGCCGCACACACACATTACACTCCCCACACACACTCATCCCAGCCGCACACACACATTTCATTCCCCACACACAATCATCCCAGCCCCACACACATTACACTCCCTACACACACTCATCACAGCCGCAAACACACATTACACTCCCCACACACACACATCCCAGCCACACACACACATTACACTCCCCACACACACTCATCCCAGCCACACACACACATTACACTCCCCACACACACTCATCCCAGCCGCACACACACATTACACTCCCCACACACACTCATCCCAGCCACACACACACATTACACTCCCCACACACACTCATCCCAGCCACACACACACATTACACTCCCCACACACACTCATCCCAGCCCCACACACATTACACTCCCCACACACACTCATCCCAGCCGCACACACACATTACACTCCCCACACACACTCATCCCAGCCGCACACCCACATTACACTCCCCACACACACTCATCCCAGCCGCACACACACATTACACTCCCCACACTCACTCATCCCAGCCGCACACACACATAACACTCCCCACACACACTCATCCCAGCCCCACACACATTACACTCCCCAAACACACTCATCCCAGCCGCACACACACATTACACTCCCCACACTCACTCATCCCAGCCGCACACACACATTACACTCCCCACACACACTCATCCCAGCCCCACACACATTACACTCCCCACACACACTCATCCCAGCCGCACACACACATTACACTCCCCACACTCACTCATCCCAGCCGCACACACACATTACACTCCCCACACACACTCATCCCAGCCGCACACACACATTACACTCCCCACACTCACTCATCCCAGCCGCACACACACATTACACTCCCCACACACACTCATCCCAGCCGCACACACACATTACACTCCCCACACACACTCATCCCAGCCGCACACACGCATTACACTCCCCACACACACTCATCCCAGCCGCACACACATTACACTCCCCACGCACACTCACCCCAGCCGCACACACACATTACACTCCCCACACACACTCATCCCAGCTACACACACACATTACACTCCCCACACACACTCATCCCAGCCGCACACACACATTACACTCCCCACACACACTCATCCCAACTGCACACACACATTACACTCCCCACACACACTCATCCCAGCTGCACACACACATTACACTCCCCACACACACTCACCCCAGCCGCACACACACATTACACTCCCCACACACACTCACCCCAGCCGCACACACACATTACACTCCCCACACACACTCATCCCAGCCGCACACACACATTACACTCCCCACACACACTCATCCCAGCTGCACACACACATTACACTCCCCACACACACTCATCCCAGCTGCACACACACATTACACTCCCCACACACACTCATCCCAGCCGCACACACGCATTACACTCCCCACACACACTCAACCCAGCCACACACACACATTACACTCCCCACACACACTCACCCCAGCCGCACACACACATTACACTCCCCACACACACTCATCCCAGCCGCACACACACATTACACTCCCCACACACACTCATCCCAGCCCCACACACATTACACTCCCCACACACACTCATCCCAGCCCCACACACACATTACACTCCCCACACACACTCATCCCAGCCCCACACACATTACACTCCCCGCACACATTACACTCCCCACACACACTCATCCCAGCCGCACACACACATTACACTCCCCACACACACTCATCCCAGCCGCGCACACACATTACACTCCCCACACACACTCACCCCAGCCGCACACACACATTACACTCCCCACACACACTCACCCCAGCCGCACACACACATTACACTCTCCACACACATTCATCCCAGCCGCACACACACATTACACTCCCCACACACACTCATCCCAGCCGCACACACACATTACACTCCCCACACACACTCATCCGAGCCCCACACACATTACACTCCCCACACACACACATCCCAGCCGCACACACACATTACACTCCCCACACACACTCATCCCAGCCCCACACACATTACACTCCCCGCACACACTCATCCCAGCCCCACACACACATTACACTCCCCACACACACTCATCCGAGCCCCACACACACATTACACTCCCCACACACACTCATCCGAGCCCCACACACATTACACTCCCCACACACACTCATCCCAGCCCCACACACATTACACTCCCCACACACACACATCCCAGCCGCACACACACATTACACTCCCCACACACACTCATCCCAGCCCCACACACACATTACACTCCCCGCACACACTCATCCCAGCCCCACACACACATTACACTCCCCACACACACTCATCCCAGCCCCACACACACATTACACTCCCCACACACACTCATCCGAGCCCCACACACATTACACTCCCCACACACACTCATCCCAGCCCCACACACACATTACACTCCCCACACACTCATCCCAGCCCCACACACATTACACTCCCCACACACACTCATCCCAGCCCCACACACACATTACACTCCCCACACACACTCATCCCAGCCCCACACACATTACACTCCCCGCACACATTACACTCCCCACACACACTCATCCCAGCCGCACACACACATTACACTCCCCACACACACTCATCCCAGCCGCGCACACACATTACACTCCCCACACACACTCACCCCAGCCGCACACACACATTACACTCCCCACACACACTCACCCCAGCCGCACACACACATTACACTCCCCACACACACTCACCCCAGCCGCACACACACATTACACTCCCCACACACACTCATCCCAGCCGCACACACACATTACACTCCCCACACACACTCATCCCAGCCGCACACACACATTACACTCCCCACACACACTCATCCCAGCCGCGCACACACATTTCACTCCCCGCACACACTCATCCCAGCCGCACACACACATTACACTCCCCACACACACTCATCCCAGCCGCACACACACATTACACTCCCCACACACACTCATCCCAGCCGCACACACACATTACACTCCCCACACACACTCATCCCAGCCGCACACACACATTACACTCCCCACACACACTCATCCCAGCCGCACACACACATTACACTCCCCACACACACTCATCCCAGCCGCACACACACATTACACTCCCCACACACACTCATCCCAGCCGCACACACACATTACACTCCCCACACACACTCATCCCAGCCACACACACACACATTACACTCCCCACACACACTCATCCCAGCCACACACACACACATTACACTCCCCACACACACTCATCCCAGCCGCACACACACATTACACTTCATACACACACTCATCCCAGCTGCACACACACATTACACTCCCCACACACACTCATCCCAGCCGCACACACACATTAAACTCCCCACACACACTCATCCCAGCCGCACACACACACATTACACTCCCCACACACACTCATCCCAGCCGCACACACACACATTACACTCCATACACACACTCATCCCAGCCGCACACACACATTACACTCCCCACACACACTCATCCCAGCCGCACACACACACATTACACTCCCCACACACACTCATCCCAGCCGCACACACACACATTACACTCCATACAGACACTCATCCCAGCCGCACACACACATTACATTCCCCACACACACTCATCCCAGTCCCACACACACATTACACTCCCCACACACACTCATCCCAGCCGCACACACACACATTACACTCCCCACACACACTCATCCCAGCCCCACACACATTACACTCCCCACACACACTCATCCCAGCCCCACACACATTACACTCCCCACACACACGCATCCCAGCCCCACACACATTACACTCCCCACACACACGCATCCCAGCCCCACACACATTACACTCCCCACACACACGCATCCCAGCCTCACACACACATTACACTCCCCACACACACTCACCCCAGCCGCACACACACATTACACTCCCCACACACACTCATCCCAGCCGCACACACACATTACACTCCCCACACACACTCACCCCAGCCGCACACACACATTACACTCCCCACACACACTCATCCCAGCCGCACACACACATTACACTCCCCACACACACTCATCCCAGCCGCGCACACACATTACACTCCCCACACACACTCACCCCAGCCGCACACACACATTACACTCCCCACACACACTCATCCCAGCCGCACACACACATTACACTCCCCACACACACTCATCCCAGCCGCGCACACACATTACACTCCCCACACACACTCACCCCAGCCGCACACACATATTACACTCCCCACACACACTCACCCCAGCCGCACACACACATTACACTCCCCACACACACTCACCCCAGCCGCACACACACATTACACTCCCCACACACACGCATCCCAGCCGCACACACACATTACACTCCCCACACACACTCATCCCAGCCGCACACACACATTACACTCCCCACACACACTCATCCCAGCCGCGCACACACATTACACTCCCCGCACACACTCATCCCAGCCGCACACACACATTACACTCCCCACACACACTCATCCCAGCCGCACACACACATTACACTCCCCACACACACTCATCCCAGCCGCACACACACATTACACTCCCCACACACACTCATCCCAGCCGCACACACACATTACACTCCCCACACACACTCATCCCAGCCGCACACACACATTACACTCCCCACACACACTCATCCCAGCTGCACACACACATTACACTCCCCACACACACTCATCCCAGCCGCACACACACATTACACTCCCCACACACACTCATCCCAGCCACACACACACACATTACACTCCCCACACACACTCATCCCAGCCACACACACACACATTACACTCCCCACACACACTCATCCCAGCCGCACACACACATTACACTTCATACACACACTCATCCCAGCCGCACACACACATTACACTCCCCACACACACTCATCCCAGCCGCACACACACATTACACTCCCCACACACACTCATCCCAGCCGCACACACACACATTACACTCCCCACACACACTCATCCCAGCCGCACACACACACATTACACTCCATACACACACTCATCCCAGCCGCACACACACATTACACTCCCCACACACACTCATCCCAGCCGCACACACACCCATTACACTCCCCACACACACTCATCCCAGCCGCACACACACACATTACACTCCATACACACACTCATCCCAGCCGCACACACACATTACATTCCCCACACACACTCATCCCAGTCCCACACACACATTACACTCTCCACACACACTCATCCCAGCCGCACACACACACATTACACTCCCCACACACACTCATCCCAGCCGCACACACACATTACACTCCCCACACACACTCATCCCAGCCGCACACACACATTACACTCCATACACACACTCATCCCAGCCGCACACACACATTACACTTCATACACACACTCATCCCAGCCGCACACACACATTACACTCCCCACACACACTCATCCCAGTCCCACACACACATTACACTCCCCACACACACTCATCCCAGCCGCACACACACACATTACACTCCCCACACACACTCATCCCAGCCGCACACACACATTACACTCCCCACACACACTCATCCCAGCCGCACACACACATTACACTCCCCACACACACTCATCCCAGCCGCACACACACATTTCACTCCCCACACACACTCATCCCAGCCCCACACACATTACACTCCCTACACACACTCATCACAGCCGCACACACACATTACACTCCCCACACACACACATCCCAGCCACACACACACATTACACTCCCCACACACACTCATCCCAGCCACACACACACATTACACTCCCCACACACACTCATCCCAGCCGCACACCCACATTACACTCCCCACACACACTCATCCCAGCCGCACACACACATTACACTCCCCACACTCACTCATCCCAGCCGCACACACACATTACACTCCCCACACACACTCATCCCAGCCCCACACACATTACACTCCCCAAACACACTCATCCCAGCCGCACACACACATTACACTCCCCACACTCACTCATCCCAGCCGCACACACACATTACACTCCCCACACACACTCATCCCAGCCGCACACACATTACACTCCCCACACACACTCATCCCAGCCGCACACACACACATTACACTCCATACACACACTCATCCCAGCCGCACACACACATTACACTCCCCACACACACTCATCCCAGTCCCACACACACATTACACTCCCCACACACACTCATCCCAGCCGCACACACACACATTACACTCCCCACACACACTCATCCCAGCCGCACACACACATTACACTCCCCACACACACTCATCCCAGCCGCACACACACATTACACTCCATACACACACTCATCCCAGCCGCACACACACATTACACTCCATACACACACTCATCCCAGCCGCACACACACATTACACTCCCCACACACACTCATCCCAGTCCCACACACACATTACACTCCCCACACACACTCATCCCAGCCGCACACACACACATTACACTCCCCACACACACTCATCCCAGCCGCACACACACATTACACTCCCCACACACACTCATCCCAGCCGCACACACACATTACACTCCCCACACACACTCATCCCAGCCGCACACACACATTTCATTCCCCACACACAATCATCCCAGCCCCACACACATTACACTCCCTACACACACTCATCACAGCCGCAAACACACATTACACTCCCCACACACACACATCCCAGCCACACACACACATTACACTCCCCACACACACTCATCCCAGCCACACACACACATTACACTCCCCACACACACTCATCCCAGCCGCACACACACATTACACTCCCCACACACACTCATCCCAGCCACACACACACATTACACTCCCCACACACACTCATCCCAGCCACACACACACATTACACTCCCCACACACACTCATCCCAGCCCCACACACATTACACTCCCCACACACACTCATCCCAGCCGCACACACACATTACACTCCCCACACACACTCATCCCAGCCGCACACCCACATTACACTCCCCACACACACTCATCCCAGCCGCACACACACATTACACTCCCCACACTCACTCATCCCAGCCGCACACACACATAACACTCCCCACACACACTCATCCCAGCCCCACACACATTACACTCCCCAAACACACTCATCCCAGCCGCACACACACATTACACTCCCCACACTCACTCATCCCAGCCGCACACACACATTACACTCCCCACACACACTCATCCCAGCCCCACACACATTACACTCCCCACACACACTCATCCCAGCCGCACACACACATTACACTCCCCACACTCACTCATCCCAGCCGCACACACACATTACACTCCCCACACACACTCATCCCAGCCGCACACACACATTACACTCCCCACACTCACTCATCCCAGCCGCACACACACATTACACTCCCCACACACACTCATCCCAGCCGCACACACACATTACACTCCCCACACACACTCATCCCAGCCGCACACACGCATTACACTCCCCACACACACTCATCCCAGCCGCACACACATTACACTCCCCACGCACACTCACCCCAGCCGCACACACACATTACACTCCCCACACACACTCATCCCAGCTACACACACACATTACACTCCCCACACACACTCATCCCAGCCGCACACACACATTACACTCCCCACACACACTCATCCCAACTGCACACACACATTACACTCCCCACACACACTCATCCCAGCTGCACACACACATTACACTCCCCACACACACTCACCCCAGCCGCACACACACATTACACTCCCCACACACACTCACCCCAGCCGCACACACACATTACACTCCCCACACACACTCATCCCAGCCGCACACACACATTACACTCCCCACACACACTCATCCCAGCTGCACACACACATTACACTCCCCACACACACTCATCCCAGCTGCACACACACATTACACTCCCCACACACACTCATCCCAGCCGCACACACGCATTACACTCCCCACACACACTCATCCCAGCCACACACACACATTACACTCCCCACACACACTCACCCCAGCCGCACACACACATTACACTCCCCACACACACTCATCCCAGCCGCACACACACATTACACTCCCCACACACACTCATCCCAGCCGCACACACACATTACACTCCCCGCTCACACTCATCCCAGCCCCACACACATTACACTCCCCACACACACTCATCCCAGCCGCACACACACATTACACTCCCCACACACACTCATCCCAGCCCCACACACATTACACTCCCCACACACACTCATCCCAGCCGCACACACACATTACGCTCCCCACACACACTCATCCCAGCCGCACACCCACATTACACTCCCCACATACACTCACCCCAGCCGCACACACACATTACACTCCCCACACACACTCATCCCAGCCACACACACACATTACACTCCCCACACACACTCATCCCAGCCGCACACACACATTACACTCCCCACACACACTCATCCCAGCCGCACACACACATTACATTCCCCACACACACTCATCCCAGCCGCACACACACATTACACTCCCCGCTCACACTCATCCCAGCCCCACACACATTACACTCCCCACACACACTCATCCGAGCCGCACACTCACATTACGCTCCCCACACACACTCATCCCAGCCGCACGCACACATTACACTCCCCGCACACACTCATCCCAGCCGCACACACACATTACACTCCCCGCTCACACTCATCCCAGCCCCACACACATTACACTCCCCACACACACTCATCCCAGCCGCACACACACATTTCACTCCCCACACACACTCATCCCAGCCGCACACACACATTACACTCCCCGCTCACACTCATCCCAGCCGCACAAACACTCACCCCAGCCGCACGCACACATTACACTCCCCACACACACTCATCCCAGCCGCACACACACATTACACTCCCCGCACACACTCATCCCAGCAGCACACATACATTACACTCCCCGCACACACTCATCCCAGCCGCACACACACATTACACTCCCCACACACACTCATCCCAGCCGCACACACACATTACACTCCCCACACACACTCATCCCAGCCGCACACACACATTTCACTCCCCACACACACTCATCCCAGCCCCACACACATTACACTCCCTACACACACTCATCACAGCCGCACACACACATTACACTCCCCACACACACACATCCCAGCCACACACACACATTACACTCCCCACACACACTCATCCCAGCCACACACACACATTACACTCCCCACACACACTCATCCCAGCCGCACACACACATTACACTCCCCACACACACTCATCCCAGCCACACACCCACATTACACTCCCCACACACACTCATCCCAGCCACACACACACATTACACTCCCCACACACACTCATCCCAGCCACACACACACATTACACTCCCCACACACACTCATCCCAGCCGCACACACACATTACACTCCCCACACACACTCATCCCAGCCACACACACACATTACACTCCCCACACACACTCATCCCAGCCCCACACACATTAAACTCCCCACACACACTCATCCCAGCCGCACACACACATTACACTCCCCACACACACTCATCCCAGCTGCACACCCACATTACACTCCCCACACACACTCATCCCAGCCGCACACACACATTACACTCCCCACACTCACTCATCCCAGCCGCACACACACATTACACTCCCCACACACACTCATCCCAGCCCCACACACATTACACTCCCCAAACACACTCATCCCAGCCGCACACACACATTACACTCCCCACACTCACTCATCCCAGCCGCACACACACATTACATTCCCCACACACACTCATCCCAGCCCCACACACATTACACTCCCCACACACACTCATCCCAGCCGCACACACACATTACACTCCCCACACTCACTCATCCCAGCCGCACACACACATTACACTCCCCACACACACTCATCCCAGCCGCACACACACATTACACTCCCCACACTCACTCATCCCAGCCGCACACACACATTACACTCCCCACACACACTCATCCCAGCTACACACACACATTACACTCCCCACACACACTCATCCCAGCCGCACACACACATTACACTCCCCACACACACTCACCACAGCCGCACACACACATTACACTCCCCACACACACTCATCCCAGCTGCACACACACATTACACTCCCCACACACACTCATCCCAGCCGCACACACACATTACACTCCCCTCACACACTCACCCCAGCCGCACACACACATTACACTCCCCACACACACTCATCCCAGCCGCACACACACATTACACTCCCCACACACACTCATCCCAGCTGCACACACACATTACACTCCCCACACACACTCATCCCAGCTGCACACACACATTACACTCCCCACACACACTCATCCCAGCCGCACACACGCATTACACTCCCCACACACACTCATCCCAGCCACACACACACATTACACTCCCCACACACACTCACCCCAGCCGCACACACACATTACACTCCCGACACACACTCATCCCAGCCGCACACACACATTACACTCCCCACACACACTCATCCCAGCCGCACACACACATTACACTCCCCACACACACTCATCCCAGCCGCACACACACATTACACTCCCCACACACACTCATCCCAGCCGCACACACACATTACATTCCCCACACACACTCATCCCAGCCGCACACACACATTACACTCCCCGCTCACACTCATCCCAGCCCCACACACATTACACTCCCCACACACACTCATCCCAGCCGCACACACACATTACACTCCCCACACACACTCATCCCAGCCCCACACACATTACACTCCCCACACACACTCATCCCAGCCGCACACACACATTACGCTCCCCACACACACTCATCCCAGCCGCACACCCACATTACACTCCCCACATACACTCACCCCAGCCGCACACACACATTACACTCCCCACACACACTCATCCCAGCCGCACACACACATTACACTCCCCACACACACTCATCCCAGCCGCACACACACATTACACTCCCCACACACACTCATCCCAGCCGCACACACACATTACATTCCCCACACACACTCATCCCAGCCACACACACACATTACACTCCCCGCTCACACTCATCCCAGCCCCACACACATTACCCTCCCCACACACACTCATCCCAGCCGCACACACACATTACGCTCCCCACACACACTCATCCCAGCCGCACACACACATTACACTCCCCGCACACACTCATCCCAGCCGCACACACACATTACACTCCCCGCTCACACTCATCCCAGCCCCACACACATTACACTCCCCACACACACTCATCCCAGCCGCACACACACATTTCACTCCCCACACACACTCATCCCAGCCGCACACACACATTACACTCCCCGCTCACACTCATCCCAGCCGCACAAACACATTACACTCCCCACACACACTCATTCCAGCCGCACACACACATTACACTCCCCACACACACTCATCCCAGCCGCACACACACTCACCCCAGCCGCACGCACACATTACACTCCCCACACACACTCATCCCAGCCGCACACACACATTACACTCCCCGCACACACTCATCCCAGCAGCACACATACATTACACTCCCCGCACACACTCATCCCAGCCGCACACACACATTACACTCCCCACACACACTCATCCCAGCCGCACACACACATTACACTCCCCACACACACTCATCCCAGCCGCACACACACATTACACTCCCCACACACACTTATCCCAGCCGCACACACACACTACACTCCCCACACACACTCATCCCAGCCGCACACCCACATTACACTCCCCACATACACTCACCCCAGCCGCACACACACATTACACTCCCCACACACACTCATCCCAGCCGCACACACACATTACACTCCCCACACACACTCATCCCAGCCGCACACACACATTACACTCCCCACACACACTCATCCCAGCCGCACACACACATTACATTCCCCACACACACTCATCCCAGCCACACACACACATTACACTCCCCGCTCACACTCATCCCAGCCCCACACACATTACCCTCCCCACACACACTCATCCCAGCCGCACACACACATTACGCTCCCCACACACACTCATCCCAGCCGCACACACACATTACACTCCCCGCACACACTCATCCCAGCCGCACACACACATTACACTCCCCGCTCACACTCATCCCAGCCCCACACACATTACACTCCCCACACACACTCATCCCCGCCGCACACACACATTTCACTCCCCACACACACTCATCCCAGCCGCACACACACATTACACTCCCCGCTCACACTCATCCCAGCCGCACAAACACATTACACTCCCCACACACACTCATTCCAGCCGCACACACACATTACACTCCCCACACACACTCATCCCAGCCGCACACACACATTACACTCCCCGCTCACACTCATCCCAGCCGCACAAACACATTACACTCCCCACACACACTCATTCCAGCCGCACACACACATTACACTCCCCACACACACTCATCCCAGCCGCAGCCGCACACACACTCACCCCAGCCGCACGCACACATTACACTCCCCACACACACTCATCCCAGCCGCACACACACATTACACTCCCCGCACACACTCATCCCAGCAGCACACATACATTACACTCCCCGCACACACTCATCCCAGCCGCACACACACATTACACTCCCCACACACACTCATCCCAGCCGCACACACACATTACACTCCCCACACACACTCATTCCAGCCGCACACACACATTACACTCCCCACACACACTTATCCCAGCCACACACACACACTACACTCCCCACACACACCTACCCCAGCCGCACGCACACATTACGCTCCCCACACACACTCATCCCAGCCGCACACACACATTACACTCCCCACACACACTCATCCCAGCAGCACACACACAGTACACTCCCCGCAAACTCTCATCCCAGCCGCACACACACATTACACTCCCCGCACACACTCATCCCAGCTGCACACACACATTACACTCCCCACACACACCCATCCCAGCTGCACACACACATTACACTCCCCACACACACCCATCCCAGCCGCACACACACATTACACTCCCCACACACACTCATCCCAGCCGCACACACACATTACACTCCCCGCACACACTCATCCCAGCAGCACACACACATTACACTCCCCACACACACTCATCCCAGCCGCACACACACATTACACTCCCCACACACACTCATCCCAGCTGCACACACACATTACACTCCCCACACACACCCATCCCAGCTGCACACACACATTACACTCCCGACACACACACCCATCCCAGCTGCACACACACATTACACTCCCCACCCACACTCATCCCAGCCGCACACACACATTACACTCCCCACACACACTCATCCCAGCCGCACACACACATTACAGGCCCCACACACACTCACCTCAGCCGCACACACACATTACACTCCCCACACACACTCATCCCAGCCACACACACACATTACACTCCCCACACACACTCACCCCAGCCGCACACACACATTACAGTCCCGACACACACTCACCCCAGCCGCACACACACATTACACTCCCCACACACACTCATCCCAGCCGCACACACACATTACACTCCCCACACACACTCATCCCAGCCGCACACACACATTACAGGCCCCACACACACTCACCTCAGCCGCACACACATTACACTCCCCACACACACTCATCCCAGCCGCACACACACATTGCATTCCCCACACACACTCAACCCAGCCGCACACACACATTACACTCCCCACACACACTCACCACAGCCGCACACACATTACACTCCCCACACAGACTCATCCCAGCCGCACACACACATTACACTCCCCACACACACTCATCCCAGCCGCACACACATTACACTCCCCACACAGACTCATCCCAGCCGCACACACACATTACACTCCCCACACACACTCATCCCAGCCGCCACACCCACATTACACTCCCCACACAGACTCATCCCAGCCGCACACACACATTACACTCCCCACACACACTCACCACAGCCGCACACACACATTACACTCCCCACACACACTCATCCCAGCCGCACACACACATTACATTCCCCACACACACTCATCCCAGCCGCACACACACATTACACTCCCCGCTCACACTCATCCCAGCCGCACACACACATTACACTCCCCACACACACTCATCCCAGCTGCACACACACATTACACTCCCCACACACACTCATCCCAGCTGCACACACACATTACACTCCCCACACACACTCATCCCAGCCGCGCACACACATTACACTCCCCACACACACTCACCCCAGCCGCACACACACATTACACTCCCCACACACACTCATCCCAGCCGCACACACACATTACACTCCCCACACACACTCATCCCAGCTGCACACACACATTACACTCCCCACACACACTCATCCCAGCTGCACACACACATTACACTCCCCACACACACTCATCCCAGCCGCACACACGCATTACACTCCCCACACACTCTCATCCCAGCCACACACACACATTACACTCCCCACACACACTCACCCCAGCCGCACACACACATTACACTCCCGACACACACTCATCCCAGCCGCACACACACATTACACTCCCCACACACACTCATCCCAGCCGCACACACACATTACACTCCCCACACACACTCATCCCAGCCGCACACACACATTACACTCCCCACACACACTCATCCCAGCCGCACACACACATTACATTCCCCACACACACTCATCCCAGCCGCACACACACATTACACTCCCCGCTCACACTCATCCCAGCCCCACACACATTACACTCCCCACACACACTCATCCCAGCCGCACACACACATTACACTCCCCACACACACTCACCCCAGCCCCACACACATTACACTCCCCACACACACTCATCCCAGCCGCACACACACATTACGCTCCCCACACACACTCATCCCAGCCGCACACCCACATTACACTCCCCACATACACTCACCCCAGCCGCACACACACATTACACTCCCCACACACACTCATCCCAGCCGCACACACACATTACACTCCCCACACACACTCATCCCAGCCGCACACACACATTACACTCCCCACACACACTCATCCCAGCCGCACACACACATTACATTCCCCACACACACTCATCCCAGCCGCACACACACATTACACTCCCCGCTCACACTCATCCCAGCCCCACACACATTACACTCCCCACACACACTCATCCGAGCCGCACACTCACATTACGCTCCCCACACACACTCATCCCAGCCGCACACACACATTACACTCCCCGCACACACTCATCCCAGCCGCACACACATTACACTCCCCGCTCACACTCATCCCAGCCCCACACACATTACACTCCCCACACACACTCATCCCAGCCGCACACACACATTTCACTCCCCACACACACTCATCCCAGCCGCACACACACATTACACTCCCCGCTCACACTCATCCCAGCCGCACAAACACATTACACTCCCCACACACACTCATTCCAGCCGCACACACACATTACACTCCCCACACACACTCATCCCAGCCGCACACACACATTACACTCTCCGCTCACACTCATCCCAGCCGCACAAACACATTACACTCCCCACACACACTCATTCCAGCCGCACACACACATTACACTCCCCACACACACTCATCCCAGCCGCACACACACTCACCCCAGCCGCACGCACACATTACACTCCCCACACACACTCATCCCAGCCGCACACACACATTACATTCCCCGCACACACTCATCCCAGCAGCACACATACATTACACTCCCCGCACACACTCATCCCAGCCACACACACACATTACACTCCCCACACACACTCATCCCAGCCGCACACACACATTACACTCCCCACACACACTCATCCCAGCCACACACACACATTACACTCCCCACACACACTCATCCCAGCCACACACACACATTACACTCCCCACACACACTCATCCCAGCCACACACACACATTACACTCCCCACACACACTCATCCCAGCCGCACACACACATTACACTCCCCACACACACTCATCCCAGCCACACACACACATTACACTCCCCACACACACTCATCCCAGCCCCACACACATTACACTCCCCACACACACTCATCCCAGCCGCACACACACATTACACTCCCCACACACACTCATCCCAGCCGCACACCCACATTACACTCCCCACACACACTCATCCCAGCCGCACACACACATTACACTCCCCACACTCACTCATCCCAGCCGCACACACACATTACACTCCCCACACACACTCATCCCAGCCCCACACACATTACACTCCCCAAACACACTCATCCCAGCCGCACACACACATTACACTCCCCACACTCACTCATCCCAGCCGCACACACACATTACACTCCCCACACACACTCATCCCAGCCCCACACACATTACACTCCCCACACACACTCATCCCAGCCGCACACACACATTACACTCCCCACACTCACTCATCCCAGCCGCACACACACATTACACTCCCCACACACACTCATCCCAGCCGCACACACACATTACACTCCCCACACTCACTCATCCCAGCCGCACACACACATTACACTCCCCACACACACTCATCCCAGCTACACACACACATTACACTCCCCACACACACTCATCCCAGCCGCACACACACATTACACTCCCCACACACACTCATCCCAGCTGCACACACACATTACACTCCCCACACACACTCATCCCAGCTGCACACACACATTACACTCCCCACACACACTCATCCCAGCCGCACACACACATTACACTCCCCACACACACTCACCCCAGCCGCACACACACATTACACTCCCCACACACACTCATCCCAGCCGCACACACACATTACACTCCCCACACACACTCATCCCAGCTGCACACACACATTACACTCCCCACACACACTCATCCCAGCTGCACACACACATTACACTCCCCACACACACTCATCCCAGCCGCACACACGCATTACACTCCCCACACACACTCATCCCAGCCACACACACACATTACACTCCCCACACACACTCACCCCAGCCGCACACACACATTACACTCCCGACACACACTCATCCCAGCCGCACACACACATTACACTCCCCACACACACTCATCCCAGCCGCACACACACATTACACTCCCCACACACACTCATCCCAGCCGCACACACACATTACACTCCCCACACACACTCATCCCAGCCGCACACACACATTACATTCCCCACACACACTCATCCCAGCCGCACACACACATTACACTCCCCGCTCACACTCATCCCAGCCCCACACACATTACACTCTCCACACACACTCATCCCAGCCGCACACACACATTACACTCCCCACACACACTCATCCCAGCCCCACACACATTACTCTCCCCACACACACTCATCCCAGCCGCACACACACATTACGCTCCCCACACACACTCATCCCAGCCGCACACCCACATTACACTCCCCACATACACTCACCCCAGCCGCACACACACATTACACTCCCCACACACACTCATCCCAGCCGCACACACACATTACACTCCCCACACACACTCATCCCAGCCGCACACACACATTACACTCCCCACACACACTCATCCCAGCCGCACACACACATTACATTCCCCACACACACTCATCCCAGCCGCACACCCACATTACACTCCCCGCTCACACTCATCCCAGCCCCACACACATTACACTCCCCACACACACTCATCCCAGCCGCACACACACATTATGCTCCCCACACACATTCATCCCAGCCACACACACACATTACACTCCCCGCACACACTCATCCCAGCCGCACACACACATTACACTCCCCGCTCACACTCATCCCAGCCCCACACACATTACACTCCCCACACACACTCATCCCAGCCGCACACACACATTTCACTCCCCACACACACTCATCCCAGCCGCACACACACATTACACTCCCCGCTCACACTCATCCCAGCCGCACAAACACATTACACTCCCCACACACACTCATTCCAGCCGCACACACACATTACACTCCCCACACACACTCATCCCAGCCGCACACACACATTACACTCCCCGCTCACACTCATCCCAGCCGCGCAAACACATTACACTCCCCACACACACTCATTCCAGCCGCACACACACATTACACTCCCCACACACACTCATCCCAGCCGCACACACACTCACCCCAGCCGCACGCACACATTACACTCCCCACACACACTCATCCCAGCCGCACACACACATTACACTCCCCGCACACACTCATCCCAGCAGCACACATACATTACACTCCCCGCACACACTCATCCCAGCCGCACACACACATTACACTCCCCACACACACTCATCCCAGCCGCACACACACATTACACTCCCCACACACACTCATCCCAGCCGCACACACACATTACACTCCCCACACACACTTATCCCGGCCGCACACACACACTACACTCCCCACACACACTTACCCCAGCCGCACGCACACATTACACTCCCCACACACACTCATCCCAGCCGCACACACACATTACACTCCCCGCACACACTCATCCCAGCTGCACACACACATTACACTCCCCACACACACCCATCCCAGCTGCACACACACATTACACTCCCCACACACACACCCATCCCAGCTGCACACACACATTACACTCCCCACCCACACTCATCCCAGCCGCACACACACATTACACTCCCCACCCACACTCATCCCAGCCGCACACACACATTACACTCCCCACACACACTCATCCCAGCCGCACACACACATTACACTCCCCACACACACTCATCCCAGCCGCACACACACATTACAGTCCCCACACACACTCACCCCAGCCGCACACACATTACACTCCCCACACACACTCACCCCAGCCGCACACACACATTACACTCCCCACACACACTCATCCCAGCCACAGACACGCATTACACTCCCCACACACACTCATCCCAGCCGCACACACACATTACACTCCCCACACACACTCATCCCAGCCGCACACACACATTACAGTCCCGACACACACTCACCCCAGCCGCACACACATTACACTCCCCACACACACTCATCCCAGCCGCACACACTCATTACACTCCCCACACACACTCATCCCAGCCGCGCACACGCATTACACTCCCCACACACACTCATCCCAGCCGCACACACACATTACACTCCCCACACACACTCATCCCGGCTGCACACACACATTACACTCCCCACACACACTCATCCCAGCCGCACACACATTACACTTCCCGCACACACACATTACACTCCCCACACACACTCATCCCAGCCACACACACACATTACACTCCCCACACACACCCACCCCAGCCGCACACACACATTACACTCCCCACACACACTCATCCCAGCCGCACACACACATTACACTCCCCACACACACTCATCCCAGCCGCACACACACATTACACTCCCCACACACACTCATCCCAGCCGCACATACGCATTACACTCCCCCACACACACTCATCCCAGCCACACACACATTACACTCCCCACACACACTCATCCCAGCCCCACACACATTACACTCCCCACACACACTCATCCCAGCCGCACACACACATTACACTCCGCACACACACTCATCCCAGCCGCACACACACATTACACTCCCCACACACACTCATCCCAGCCGCACACACACATTACACTCCCCACACACACTCATCCCTGCCGCACACACACATTACACTCCCCACACACACTCATCCCAGCCGCACACACACATTACAGTCCCGACACACACTCACCCCAGCCGCACACACATTACACTCCCCACACGCACTCATCCCAGCCGCACACACACATTACACTTTTCGCACACACACATTACACTCCCCACACACACTCATCCCAGCCACACACACACATTACACTCCCCACACACACCCACCCCAGCCGCACACACACATTACACTCCCCACACACACTCATCCCAGCCGCACACACACATTACACTCCCCACACACACTCATCCCAGCCACACACACATTACACTCCCCACACACACTCATCCCAGCCCCACACACATTACACTCCCCGCACACACTCATCCCAGCCGCACACACACATTACACTCCCCACACACACTCATCCCAGCCGCACACACACATTACACTCCCCACACACACTCATCCCAGCCGCACACACACATTACACTCCCCACACACACTCATCCCAGCCGCACACACACATTACGCTCCCCACACACACTCATCCCAGCCGCACACACACATTTCAGTCCCGACACACACTCACCCCAGCCGCACACACACATTACACTCCCCACACACACTCATCCCAGCCGCACACACACATTACACTCCCCACACACACTCATCCCAGCCGCACACACACATTACACTCCCCACACACACTCATCCCAGCCGCACACACACATTACACTCCCCACACACACTCATCCCAGCCGCACACACACATTACACTCCCCACACACACACATTCCAGCCGCACACACACATTACACTCCCCACACACACTCACCCCAGGCAACAGGGTGGCACTGGTTGTGCTGGAGCCGCCCACACAGCTGAATAATTGGCTGGGGCCAGAGGGCACCTGGGGAGGTTGCCCTGGCACTACGACCCCTGGCACTAAGCTCACAGTGGGCTTTTAGCAGTGTGTGCAGCCGCATGGCTGCTTTGCCGGCTGCAGCAATGGTGTTCAGTGCCCGTCCACCCTGACGCCACAGTCCATCTCCTGGCCACCCCCCACTACTCCCCTCGGCCCTGGCAGCAGCCCCCGGCTAGCGGCACAACAGTCAGCAAACTATGGTGAAGTTGGTCCACCTTCCGTCCCCCCTCTCTCTCCCTCAGCAGCCGCCACGCCGGTTTCAAAAGCACAAGTGAACCGCGTCCTCAGGAACTCGCCCCATCGGAGGCGGAGAATCACGGTGACCCTGGAGTATACCGGGTCGGGCCCTCGAATGATATGCAAACAGTGTCTACTGTATGTGCGTTCCGGAACGCTATGATGCCACTGTCGAGGTGCTGGTGCATTGCGATTTCGAGTCAAACCGGCGCCTCCCCCGATTTCGGCGTCGGCAGGGATCCTGCCGGGGTCTTTCAGTCATCTTGAAAGGATAGTGGAATCTGTTGCAACAGTAATTCTCATTAATTAAATAAATATTTGCAGGGTTATGGGGAAAGAGCAGGGGGAGTAGGACTAATTAGATAGCTCGAGCCAGTGGGTGGAATGGGATCCTCCTGTGCTGTAAGATTTTATTGTTCGGTGTGCCTGGTGCATTTTACTGTAGCCACTATATTTCATTTTTGGTGGATTTGCAAATATGCAAAAAAGGGTTAGGAAATACAAGAAAAATTATTCACCTGCTCCGGTTTTGGAAATTGAATCCTTCATTGTATCTTCATGTGCCACAATTTTTTTTTGTAGGTTTTTGAACATGCAGGCACATTGATAATGGTGCAGAAAGGACAATCAGACTAACAAAAGGAGGGTGAGGATGCTGGGTACATGTTGTCTATTACACCAGACAGTCTTTCAACTTTCACACTGCGATCTTCATTGAAACATGGTTTCACGGGAGCCTCTTTGTCAGAGCTGTCAGAAAGACAATGCTGAATGTAAAAGTTAACAGTAACTGCTCTCCTTTCCTCCATCACTCCGATGATGCTCTGCAGACTGCTGTGTGAGCAATAGCATCACTACAACCTGGATCTTGTAGATACAAGTTTCACAAATCAGAATCCTGTCATCGAGCGAATGCAACGTTCTGTGGGTAAATTTTGTCAAATACCCGACACATACAGCAGCTAACTACTGGCTTGAGTGGGTACAAAAGGAGCTGGCAATGTGCAGTTTCATTTATTATATATACTGTTTAAGAAAATCAAATCATACACCTTAATTCCTTGAGAACCGTTTGTGTGTCTGTAAATATCAATTGGGGATCCGGTGACACCACAATTCATACCTGTGAGGACAGAAGATTAATGGGGTGATTTAATTGAGGTATTTAAGATGGTTAAGAGAGAGTAGATAGAGAGAATTTTCTTTGCAAAATATATACTTCATTCATAAAATATCTGAAAGATCATTACAAACATTTCAAAATGGCCATCACAGAAAGTGCAATAAAATTCAAATGTTCCACATAGATCATGTTGCTGTTTGAAGTGCTTTAATACAATTACACACATTTCAAAATGCTCATTACATAAAGTCCAATGGGATTTAAGTTGTCCACCCAAATCAAGTTGCACTATTGAGATGTTTCAAATCAATTGTTTTTTAACTATGGAGAAAATAATGGGACTTAACATCGAGAAACTTACAGGTCAGTGTGAAAAGGAAGAGGTGGGGAAATTGTAAGTCCCTTAATCATAATTTTCCCAAAAGTTTGGATTAAGGAGTTGTGCCTTCGGATTGAAAAATTGCAAATGTTATTCCATTATTTAAAAGGGGAGGGGAGAGGAGCGGGGAACTGCAGGCCTGTCAGTTTATCATCTGTTGTGAGGAAATGATGGCTAATCAATGTGGAAATTGTAACGGATCAATGTGGAAAGTTAATTTGGGCAGCATCCAAAATTCCCATCCTGACTCGATTGGAGTGAAGTTGCTGTTTGCGTATGGTTTTGCTTAATATCAGTGTAAATGTTAACTTTTATTTGCTAAACATGGTAATGTTATACTTATGCCACAATGTCTTAAATTAATCTGCATCCAGTTACTGTGTGGAAGGGAAATGGTTAAAACAGATTTTTTTTTTTGAGTGGGTGAATGAATAAGGGAGATGGTTGGAGTGTTGATGTTTGAAAACACAAACTAGCGACAGCTTTACAATGAAATATTGCACTACAGGGTTGCAACAGGCAGCTTTGAAAGTGGACAGGTCCCAAAGAATGAAGACTAAGCCAATTCATAGTGACTGGAATCAGAACGTTGACCATCACATGACTGCAGGAAGCGGGTGATTGGCCTATCGGTACTTACTGATACAAATGGCACAGCGCCAATGTGTTAATTTTCCTTCCACCATGTAACAACGTTTATGTAAAGTCTGGGAAACGGTTACTCCTGGAACAGGTTGATGGGTGCCATGAACAATGATAGAGAGTGTCTGCACCTAGACTGGGAGTTACAGTCAGTCCTCCACAGAGGTACGCAGATTGGATTCTTGAAATGGAGAACATCACAACATCCTACTGGTATCTACAGCACAGAAACAGACCACTTAGTCCATCTGGTTGATGCCTGTGTGCATGAGCTTCCTCCCACATCTCATTCATCTCACCCCGTCACCATTTCCTCCTATGGTTTTCTCACTCATGTGTTTATCTAGTTTCCCCTTATACTCTTCACCTCAGCCACTCGCTGGGGGAGCGAGTTCCACATTCTTACCACTCTCTGAGTAAAGACGTTTCTCCTGAATTCCAGACCAGTGACTATTTTATACTGATGGCCCCCTAGTTCTGCTCTCCCACACCATAAGACCATAGGACACAGGAGCAGAATTAGGCCACTCGGCCCATCGAGTCTGCTCCGCCATTCAATCATGGCTGATATTTTCTCATCCCCATTCTCCTGCCTTCCCCCCATAACCCCTGATCCCCTTATTAATCAAGAACCTATCTATCTCTGTCTTAAAGACACTCAGTGATTTGGCCTCCTCAGCCTTCTGCGGCAAAGAGTTCCACAGATTCACCACTCTCTGGCTGAAGAAACTCCCCCTCATCTCTGTTTTAAAGGATCGTCCCTTTATTCTGAGATGGTGTCCTCTGCTTCTAGTCTCTCCTACAAGTGGAAACATCCTCTCCACGTCCACTCTATCCAGGCCTCGCAGTATCCTGTAAGTTTCAATAAGATTCCTCCTCATCCTGGAGGGTGAATTGTGACAAGGATGCAGAGATCCTACAGCAAGGTCTGGACAGGTTGGGCGAGTGGGCAAACCAATGGCAGATGCAGTATAATTTGGACAAGTGTGAGGTTATTCATTTTGGAAGCAAAAACAGGAAGGCAGATTACTACCTGAATGGTTGTAAATTGGGAGAGGGGAGTGTGCAGCGGGACCTGGGTGTCCTTGTGCACCATTCGCTGAAGGTAAGCATGCAGATGCAGCAGGCGGTAAAGAAGGCTAATGGTATGTTGGCCTCCATTGCGAGAGGTTTCGAGTATAGAAGCAGGGATGTGTTGCTGCAATTGTACAGGGCCTTGGTGAGGCCACACCTGGAGTATTGTGGGCAGTTTTGGTCTCCTTCTCTGAGGAAGGATGTTCTTGCTCTCGAGGGAGTGCAGCAAAGGTTTACCAGACTGATTCCAGGGATGGCGGGACTGTCATATGAGGAGAGATTGACTCGGTTGGGATTGTTCTCGCTGGAGTTCAGAAGAATGAGGGGGGATCTCATAGAGACGTATAAAATTCTAACAGGACTAGACAGGGTAGATGCAGTAAGATGTTACCAATGATGGGTGTGTCCAGAACCAGGGGTCACAGCCTGAGGATTCAGGGTAAACCATTTCAGACAAACATAAGGAAACACTTCTTCACACAAAGAGTGGTGAGCCTGTGGAATTCATTACCACAGGAAGCAGTTGATGCTAAAACATTGAATATATTCAAGAGGCGGCTGGATATAGCACTTGGGGAGAATGGGATCAAAGGCTATGGGGAGAAAGCAGGATTAGGCTATTGAGTTGGATGATCAGCCATAGATGACCAGCGTGATGAATGGCGGAGCAGGCTCGAAGGGCCAGAACACCTCCTCCTGCTCCAATCTTCTCTGTATCTATGTATCCTTCTAAATTCCAACGAGTACAGACCCAGAGTCCTCAACTGTTCCTCATATGACTAGCTCTTCATTCCAAGGATCATTCTTGTGAACCTCCTCTGGATCCTTTCCAAGGCCAGCACATCCTTCCTTAGATATGGGGCCCAAAACTGCTCACAGTACTCTAAATGGGGTCTGACCAGAGCCTTATACAGCCTCAGAAGTACATCCCTGCTCTTGTATTCTAGCCCTCTCTACATGAATGCAAACATTGCATTTGCCTTCCTAACTGCTGACTGAACCTGCACATTAACCTGAAGAGAATCGTGAATAAGGACTCCCAAGTCCCTTTGTGCTTCTGATTTGCTAAGCATCTTCCCATTTAGAAAATAGTCTATGTCTCCTTTCCTCCTTCCAAAGTGCATAACCTCACACTTTTCCACATTGTATTCCATCTGCCACTTCTTTGTCCACTCTCCAAGCCTGTCCAGGTCCTTCTGCAGCCCCCTTGCTTCCTCAATACTACCTGTCCCTCTACAGATCTTTGTATCATCTGCAAACTTAGCAACAGTGCCTTCAGTTCCTTCTTCCAGATCATTAATGTATATTGTGAAAAATTGTGGTCCCAATACTGACCCCTGAGGCACACCACTAGTCACCGGCTGCCATCCTGATAAAGACCCCTTTATCCCCACCCTCTGCCTTCTGCCAGTCAGCCAATCCTCTATCCAAGCCAGGATCTTACACTTAACACCATGGGCTCTTAACTTATTTAACAGTCTCCTATGTGGCACCTTGTCAAAGGCCTTCTGGAAATGTAAATAAATCATGTCCACTGGTTTGCTTTGTCTATCTTCCTTATTACTTCTTCAAAGAACTCTAACAGATTTGTCAGACATGACCTCCCTTTGACGAAGCCGTGCTGACTCAGTCCTATTTAACCATGCACTTCAAGTACTCTGCGATCTCATCTTTAATAATGGATTCTAAAATCTTACCAATGACTGAAGTCAGGCTGACCGGCCTATAATTTCCCGTCTTCTGCCTCCCTCCCTTCTTAAACAGGGGTGTTACATTAGCCACCTTCCAGTCCTCTGGGACCCTTCCTGCCTCCGGTGATTCCTGAAAGATCACCGCCAATGCCTCCACAATCTCCTCAGCTATATCTTTTAGGACCCTGGGGTGTAGTCCATCCGGTCCAGGTGACTTATCCACCTTCACACCTTTCAGTTTCCCCAGAACCTTCTCCTTAGTGATGGTCACTGCACTCACCTCTGTCCCCTGGTTCTCCTGGAGCTCTGGCATCCCACTGGTGTCTTCCACCGTGAAGAGTGATGCAAAGTAACTATTCAGTGCCTCTGCCATTTCTTTGTTTCCTATTATTACTTCTCCAGCCACATTTTCTGGTGGTCCAATGTCTATTTTTGGCTCTCTCTTACCTTTTATATATTGAAAAAACTCTTCCTATCTTCCTTTATATTACTGGCTAGCTTGCACTCGTACTTCATCTTCTCCCCCCTTATTGCTTTTTTAGTTGTCCTCTGCTCGCTTTTAAAGGCCTCCCAATCCTCTGGCTTCCCACTAATCCTTGCCACTTTGTCCTCATTTTTCTTTAGCTTTTATGCTGCCCTTGACTTCCCTTGTCAGCCATCGATGCCTTGTCCTCCCCTTCGCCTGTTTCCTCCTCCTTGGGAAGAATTTCTGTTGTGCCTCCCGAATAACCGCCAAAAACCCCTGCCATTGCTGTTCCACTGTCTTCCCTGCTAGGCTCCTTTTCCAATCAACTCTGGCCAGAGTTCATGACAACTTCATGTCTTTGTAGTTACCCTTATTTAATTGTAATACCGTTACATCTGATTGCAGCTTCTCCCTCTCAAACTGCAGGGTAAATTCTATCATAATGTGGTCACTGCTCCCCAAGGGTTCCTTCAGCTTAAGTTCCCTAATCAAGTCTGTCTCATTACACATCACCAAAGCCAGAATTGCCTGTTCCCTAGTAGGCTCTGTCACAAGCTGCTCCAAAAAAAATCTCTTAGACATTCCATAAATTCCTTTTCTTGGGATCCACTACCAACCTGATTTTCCCAGTCCACCTGCACATTGAAGTCCCCCATGATTATTGTAATATTGCCTTGTTACATGCCTTTTCTATCTCCTGATTTATTTTCTGCCCCACATCCTGACTACTGCTACGGGGCCTGTATATAACTCCCATCAGGGTCTTTTTACCTTTGCGATTCCTCAACTTTACAAGTCGAAATCTTCTCTACACCTATCCTATCGAATCCCTTTCATAGTTTTAAAGATTTCCATCAGGTCACCCCAAAACCTTCTCTTTTCTGGAGAAAAGAGACCCAGCCTGTTGAATCTGTCCTGGGAGTGATAACCCCTGCTATCATTCTTGTAAATCTTTCTTGCATCTGTTTTAGTGCCAATATATTATTTTACAACATGAACAGAACTCTACGCAGTGCTCCAAGTATGTCTCAACCAAGTTAACTTTGGCAATGGTAGCCCCTGAGGGTTAGCATCGTCATATTTCAAAGTTTGGCATTGGATGTATTACTGGTAAACACGCTCACCAAATAAAAGTTGCATTGATTTTTTTTTTAGCTTCATTTGTAGTTGTGTCTGCACTTAAATAATATTTAAAGATTATCTATCAGGAAGGTAATGGTTTCATCTGGGATAGTTTTGGAAGTTTGAAAGGGGTGGGGGAGAGGTGGGAAATGGATTCCAGCTGCTGCCAGTGAATAGTCCCTTTGCTCATTAAAGAGCTTTTAATAAGGACACGGAGAGTTCACACAGATTGAAATAAGAAAATAGTTTTATTTGCACAAACAATATGGACACTACCCGGGAGATCCCTACTGGGCTCCTTCTGACTGGCTGACCTTATATACATGGGTTAATTGAGATACCCCACCCCCAGCGGGGGAACTCATACTCTGCATTGAGCATTCCCATCCCATATGCTCTGTCCGGGATATTACTTGTTAAGGGGCCTGGCTGTTCAGCTTTGGAAATTTACAAATATTCTTTGGGCGAGCCCAGCCTTACGTATGTGGCTTGGGAGAATCTAGAACTAAGGGTCACTGTTTATAAATAAGAGATCGCCCATTCAAGACAGGGATGAGGAGAATTTTTTCTCTCTGAGTCATCAGTCTATAGAACTCTCTACCTCGAAAGGCAGTAGATACAGAGGGCGGGATTCTCCGTTGCCTGATTATCGCAATCGGCGATCGGGCGGGGAATCTCTTCCGACGCCCAAATCGGGAGCGGCACCGGTTTGAGGCAAGATTTTGAGTCTCCGCCCCCTCGGGACTGGCGTCATCGCGTCACGCGGCGCACGCCGTTGGAATGGCGAGGGCGCGTTATCGGAAGGCCCTCGCCCAATGCCTCCGCCGCTGATGGGCCGAGTTCCCCAACATGCGGTTGGCGTGTGGTCTGAGAGGTCGGGAACCCGGCGTGGCAGCCGCGGACTGTGTCCAGCGCCGCCACAGTCGGCCAGGAGTTGTGCCGCCGGCCGTGGGGGCTTCCGCGAGGGCTGGGGGGGGGGAGGGTGCTGGGGGGTGGCCAGGGATTGCCCGTGGGGCCATATTTGGCAGGTAGGATCCGCGCATGGGCCGGTGCCATGTTATATGGCGCGACCACTGCAGGGCGTCGCTGTGCGCATGCACGGCCATGGACCGGGTGATTCTTGGCGCGGGAGCCGGGAGTTTTACCCGGTGCCGCTGCTAGCCCCTCACCGGCCCCGGAATCGGTGAGGTTTGGGTGCCAATTCTAGTGTTGTAAAAAGCCACAGTTTCCACGCCGGAGTCGGCACTGAGCTGCAAAATCGGAGAATCCCGCCCGGAGTCTTTGAATAATCTTTGAGGCGGAGCGGGATAGATTCTTGATTAACAGTGGGGTGAAAGGTTATCGGGGGTGAAAGGTCATCGGGGGTGAAAGGTTATCGGGGGTGAAAGGTCATCGGGGGTGAAAGGTCATCGGGGGTGAAAGGTCATCGGGGGTGAAAGGTTATCGGGGGTGAAAGGTTATCGGGGGTCGGCAGGAATGTGGCGTTGAGATTACAATCAGACCAGCCACAATCTTATTGAATAACAGAGCAGGCACGAGGGGCCGAGCGGCCCACTTTCTGCTCCTAATCTGCGTGTTCGTGCCCAGCTGTCGGGTTCGTCATGGGGAACCATGTCGTTTTTTCTGTGGTGGATTTGAAATGAAATCAGGGGGGGCCCAAGTAGCACCAGCGCGAGTGTCGAACCAAACCCGTCATCCACAGTCGCTGCTTTCAACTCCCTGGCTTTCCGAGGAGCTGCCCGCTCTAATCAGCAAAGCCACTGGGATCAGGCATTCCTCTGGCATTCCTCACCACTAATTGGACACTGTCAGAATATACACCAGTATATCATGGTGCAGACACACACTGATGGACACACAGTGGGACCAATCAACACACACACCGCAGCCAATCACCAGTGAGAGCACATGCACTATAAAGACAGGAGGCATCAGAGTTCCCGCGCATTCGCGTTGCAGCTAGCTAGGAGGACAGAGCTCACAGCCTGCAGCACAGACATTCACCATGTGCTGAGTGCATCGACTGGTTAGGACAAGGCAAAGGTCTTTAGTTAAAGCTAGCACCGTGTTAACCCACAGTCTGAGTATGTTTAACAGTTAATGATTCAATAAAATAGTGTTGCACTATTTCAAGTGTTGGTGACCTGTATGTGATCCGGACACCCAACACAACATGATACCAGGCGTTGAGGGATATTAGCACTTCTTAGACCTACCTGCAAGTGATCTGCCTTCCGCCAGCATTCCGTCATCCTGCAACATGGACAACATCAGCCCGCCGCCGCCGCTCCGCATCGCCGACAACCTCGGGGCCAACTGGAAGATTTTCAAACAGCGCTTCCAGCTCTTCCTCGAGGCCACAGACAGGGAGGGTGCCTCGGATACCAGGAAGATTGCTCTTCTCCTCTCCACGGCCGGGGGCCATGCCATCCACATTTTCAATTCTCTCACCTTTGCGGATGATGAAGATAAAACAAAGTTCAAGACGGTCCTCCTCAAGTTTGACATTCACTGCAGTGTAGAAGTGAATGAAAGTTTTGAGCGCTACGTGTTCCAACAGCGTTTGCAGGGTAAGGATGAACCTTTCCAAACCTTTCTTACGCACCTCCGCATCCTTGAGCAGTCTTGCAGCTACGGGCCCACCTCCGACTCCATGATACTCGACCAGATCGTTTTGGTGTTCAGTCAGACCCACTACGCCAGCAGCTCCTCAAGGTAAAGCAGCTCACGCTAGTGTTGATCTCCAAATTTCTTTCTCTGTCAGTCTGGCCTCAATAAAAGTTGAGACGGATTCGCACGTAAACAGAAGTTATTTATTTAGCTTGCAAGCTTAATCACCTTACAGAAATGAAAGAGACATCCAGCCTCTTACATCCCAGAAAACGACTGAACTAACAGACAAAGGGATCTCTGCAAAATCAGTTCAAATGGTATCAAGTTTCACATACTCGACGGACATAGGTCAGCCTATGTCCCTCCTGACCTGTTCGATCTATTCTGATTGGCTCACTTCCAATCCCTTTCTCTGGCCCCTATCAATGAAGCATCACCCTCATAGACACACCTCTTCCTGCTTTTTCCATGCGGTCTCAAATTCCTTTGTCCCTAACTGCAAAAATCAAAGTGGCTTATTTCTACATTACATTAACTAGTAACTCTAAAGTAACTATTTTATATCACATTCGTCATTCCCTCCTTTTATCATTCCATGATAACCGAACTATCCAATCTATAGCTACGGTTCCTCATCTAAAAAGATTCGTCGCTGCATTTCCAATTCCTGTCTTAGCCCCCCTTCATCTGCTTCACCCTCATGGATTTTAACAGTTAAATTTTTTTCTCGGTGATTGGGGCGGTGATCTGATCCAGTGCACCCAGCATTCTACCCATCACACATTTAAGGATGGCCAGGCCCACAAAGATGCAGCCGATAGCTACCACTCGATACATGGCCATATTTATCAACCAGTCCTTCCATCCTCCAAATCCCCAGTTACCCCAAGAGTCAGGATCCTGCATCCCGTCCAAGTGATCCCGTATGCGATCCATAAATTTAGTAATGTTAGCAGTCAAGTCCTGAATCCCCATAATACACTTGCCCTGTACTATGGCGCATACCCCACCCTCACGGGCCAGAAGATAGTCAAGAGCATACCGGTTGCGTAAGGACCTCCCAGTAGCCCAGTTTATCCAATTTTGAAATGCCCATTCGGGCCGCCCAGCAATGCAGAAAGCCCTATTCCCAACAGTGATATGAGAGACATTCGCCCAGCCACAAAGGAGCTGGAGGCCAGCGTTCAATGGAACGCAAGTGGTGCTATAACAAACGCATTGGCCAGACGCCTGGGTGATATGGCACCTCCTGTCCGTACAGGTGGGAAACAGACATGTTATATTTGTGTCCACCTCTACCAGCAAACAGCCATATCCTTCACTGCTGAAGCAATTCTCGTACGACCGGGAATCCCTATTGGGAGTGAAGTGGCTAGGTATGTACGCCCTCCACCGTCGCAGCCTATCGTACTGTGAATGGGAATTATCCCGAGGGAGGGGAAGGCAAATAGCCGGTGGTGCTGAATCCGGATCGTAAGGAAGAGTGACTTGCTCGGGCAATGGCTCGGAACGCTGACAATGAACCACCGTTTGGGGAGTGCCCCAAAGCGGTGAAACAGAAAATAACCTAGACACCGCTGCGGGGTTTGGGTAGCAGACAACCCGTCCCTGGCCATACAGACGGTGGTAAATCTGGTAGAAGAGATTCATACTACCCGGGTTTTCCTCAGTTTGGCCTTTAATTAACTTAAGTGCATCTCCCGGTAACTTACGTTCTAGCTGTACTTCCCTTCTCACACGCCCCGTCCTCTCTCTAGTCCCTTTCTCTTTCTCATGGTCTCTTCCTACACTCTTCTGACAGCCTGATGTTACCTTTATTGTACCACTTTTAACACATCCAAAATCAAATTTACATGTATTCCAAAAACAAGGCAATGTCCATATAATGTTCCCTTCCCATCGCCGGGGCCGGTGCAGCTGCTTCATGACTCCCGCATTCTCCTTAACTTTGATGACCTTCCATGAGTCTATACCATGTCCTCGTATATGGGGGCAGTGAAGAACATCACCTGTGCATAGGTGATGTATCCTTGTAGATTGGTTGGGGCTACACAGATACATAATATTCCCCTTTTCCATGTCCATCGCCAATAACACGCCAAGCGAAGTGAGGCCAAATATCAGACAGACGATGCGTAGCCACTCCATCATGCTCCACACCTGTAAAATAGCACTGGAGAAGGGAGGCAGGTTAGTATCCGACCTTTTACAGTAGTGGAGATGGGCTCAATTTACAGTGATGTAGGTGGACCCAAGCACTTCGCCCCTCCACTTTAACTGCTGTGGGGGTGGTAAGGAGAACTTGGAAGGGCCCGTCCCATCGCGGCTCCGACCCCTTCCTAGTCCAATTTTTGACCATTACATAACTACCGGGCTGGACTGAAAGTGAGCTAGGTACTGGGGCAATGGCTCGTGAGCCGCGCGGACTTGGCCATGGAGTTCCTTGAGCACTTGCGTAAGGGCTAGAACATAGGTGGTCATTTCCTCAGTCATCTGATGAAACTGAACCCGTCTGGGAACCTGCAGGCTCCAGGGAGTTCTAAGAGGCCTGCCATAGAGAATCTCGGCGGGAGAGAGCCGGGCCGGTCCCGCAGGTGTAACCCGCAGCTGGAAGAGGGCAACGGGGAGCAACTTAAGCCATGTCAGTCCCGTGTCTGCTCTTAATTTAGTCAATTTAGTTTTGAGGGTCTGATTGTGTCTTTCAACCACCCCGGCTGCCTGTGGTCTGTAAGCACAGTGTAACTGCTGGCGTATGCCCAACTGGGAGCAAAACTCCTTGTTAATTTGTCCAATAAAATGAGGCCCATTATCAGAACTTAACTGAGCTGGTATACCGTACCGGGGAATGATTTCCCTCATCAAGACTTTAACCACAGTAGCAGCTTTACTATAGATAGTCGGATACGCCTCAACCCATCTGCTGAACACATCCACAATGACCAAAACATATTTATAACATTGACACCTTTCCAACTCAATGTAATCCATTTGGAGCGTCTCAAAGGGACCACTGGGCAACGGGGTTTGCCCCTTCCCACAAGGGATACCTTTTCCGGTGTTATATTGCTGACAAATCAAACACCGATTACTGATACTTTGGGCCAACCCCTGCATTTTAGGGTGCCACCAAGTGTCCAGCAACAAATCACTAGTCCCTCGAGCCCCACAATGAGTTGCAAAGTGTACACATTCAATGACCCATAAAGCCAGTACATCAGACATACAAGTCTGATGTGCAGGCGTGGTCCATAAAGAGGAAACAGAATCATATGTACAACCTAACCGTTTCCACATTTGTTTATCACTCTCAGGAGCGTCCTCCTGTAACCTTATGACGTCTTGGATGGTTGGCATTGGCTTGTCAGAAGCAGACACATTCATAGTAGATCGTTTAGTCTGACTTAACATTTTAGGCACCATCACTTGCTGAATTTGTGCGGCTGTGCGCGCTGCACAATCTGCTCGTTCATTACCAACGTCAACTGGGGTTGTACCATTCGTGTGGGCAGCACATTTAATAACGGAAATCTGCGCTGGCAGAAGGAGGGCCTGCAGTAGGTCATTAACTAAACCCCGGTGGGATATTTGACCACACATAATCATGTCAGGTTGTTCTGACGAAATGTCACTCAAATCGCCCCTTATTGTGGTAGTTTCCTGAATCAAGGCTAAACAGTCGTGGCCAGGTGCGTCTTCATGGACAGGGGGACCACTAAGAAAACAGGCTGGATTGATAGTGGTACAGTATTTAAATGTCAGACGTGGATTGTTCAAAAGGTATATCTCATACCTATTCTGACGAGCTGCGGTAAGATGCTGACCATTCGCCCCATATCCCTGGCATGGTACTGGTCATGGACCTGACGTGTAATATGAGGGCTTACCGAAGCTGACTGTGGCCATAAATGTGGTGATATTGTAACAAAATCGGCTGTACCTTCTTTTCCCGTGACTGTGGCTGTAACCTTGACTGGCCATTCGGTCTCAAGTAATGGCCAGTATTTGTCCTCCAACTCCCTGTTTCGTCCAGTTCTGTCATAGGCCAGGGTAACATGATGCAGTGATAGTGGCTGTTCAATGTCTAACGTCCACCACTGGGGGGTGATAGAAATATAGCACTGTTGTCTCATCCTCCTCTTCGCTGATCCACCCACCCAAAGTCACTATATTGGAGCTCCTGCTGGTAAACTACCATTTCTGCCGCTTGTTGGGATCGCAGATCATCCTTTTTCATTACATACTCAGTCTTAACCTTTGTAACTGAGCCTCCTTCTTGGCCTACACCCTCCTTCCAGTAAAATCTGACTGCCCTTGCCATCTGGGAAGGGTCGTTCTCTGTCCAATTCATGTTATTACATTTCACAGCAGTAACCACAGAAGGTGGTAGGCAATGCATTAACATAGCACAGTATTGAGGGGAATTCTGACCATTTTGATACAGCAAATCGCCTGACTGCCCCCGGTAGATTTCATTAAAACGCCCCAGACATTCCTATGGCTCACCAATCTTCCCAGGTTTTAGGTCTAAGATAACAGAAAGATTTATGGGCCTTTGAAATGTGCTATTCAACGCATTCAAGATCTGTGTCCTTCTTTTCTCTATTTGCTCTCTTTTTTTTTAAAACTTAAAAATGTTTGAAAATTCAAATTGAATTACTGCAACTTGCAAGCTTAGCTCTGATCTCAACTCAGAACTAAATTTACAATTTGCTTAACACAAACTTGTATAACATTTACAACTTAATTATTTCTTTATCTTAACAATTTTTTCTTTTAACAAGTTTTTTTTTTCTGTTACATACACATAAGTATTAGCAAAATCAACTATCATAAGTATTAGCAAAATCAATTATCATCTTCAGATTGACACTTTTTAAAATGGTGTCCATGATCTTCTTTAAGTTTCTATTAATCTCCAGATAAAATGAGATAAACCTTATTTCAAGTAAGTAAAATTTAAGATTCTGGCAATTTCAATCAATTGCTTTCGAAAATAATAACTTTTATCAAAGAGGTGGAGAAACCCACTGGTTTCCTTTAATTAATTCAAAACGTAACTTTGCTGGTGTTCACTGACTCAAAGGAAAGGTATCCGATTACACTGCAGACTGTTATCTCAAGGCCTGAGTGAGAAGCACTGTCTGTTTTCAACTCCGCCTGCTGCTGTTAACCCTTTGAGAGACTTCTGCTTCAACCTCACAATCTCAACTAGACCTCGGAACTTTACAGTCCAAGGAGACAATTTTAGCTTAATCAACTATATATTTAAAACACTCACACATAGAGTTGAACCATCTTCAGATTTAAAAACAGTTATACTGGACTGAACCCCCATCTATTGACGTCCCATCAGCCCCTGAACCCATATAATAGACTGAACCTTTATTATTTAAAGTCCCATCAGCCTCTGAACCCTAATAATAGACTGAACCTTTATTATTTAAGTCACATCAGCCTCTGAACCCCGATAATAGACTGAACCTTTATTATTTAAAGTCACATCAGCCTCTGAACCCCGATAATAGACTGAACCTTTATTATTTAAAGTCACATCAGCCCAAAACCCTCACCCAAGCCGAAACAACAATATGAAATCCCATCAATTAAAGTGCTAATCCCCAGACTGACCTGTGATTTCGTCGAGGCGGTCTTTCTGTGCCAACCGCGAGTGACCAGACTAATCAGACGATAAGAAGAGGGGAACAATCAATGCTGGTCGTTTTCCATTTCTACATTGAGGGCCCTTTGTTCCCGTCCTCCTGTTCATAATCAGTCTAATTCTGATTTCGCAGTTGGAACAGGATCGCCCAGAGAAATCCCGGTTTTCGGCACCAAATGTTGATCTCCAAATTTCTTTCTCTGTCAGTCTGGCCTCAATAAAAGTTGAGACGGATTCGCACGTAAACAGAAGTTATTTATTTAGCTTGCAAGCTTAATCACCTTACAGAAATGTAAGAGACATCCAGCCTCTTTCATTCCAGAAAACGACTGAACTAACAGACAAAGGGATCTCTGCAAAATCAGTTCAAATGGTATCAAGTTTCACATACTCGACGGACATAGGTCAGCCTATGTCCCTCCTGACCTGTTCGATCTATTCTGATTGGCTCACTTCCAATCCCTTTCTCTGGCCCCTATCAATGAAGCATCACCCTCATAGACACACCTCTTCCTGCTTTTTCCATGCGGTCTCAAATTCCTTTGTCCCTAACTGCAAAAATCAAAGTGGCTTATTTCTACATTACATTAACTAGTAACTCTAAAGTAACTATTTTATATCACATTCGTCATTAGCGACCGCCATCGAGACCCGTGTCTTACACGAAAACGCCACGAGTCGGTATTCCCACATCCAAGCGGCTGAAACGGCGCGGCAAGGTCCCCACGAGGCGGAACGGGTCCAAGCGTTTGAGCAACTCCAGGGCCTCAGCCTGGATGAGGGCGGCCAATTTGCGCGCTTTTCGCGGACTCCCGCGCTTGTGCGCACCAAATGAGGGGACGGCGACATTGAGGAACGTAATGCGCAGGCGCGCACCACACACGACCGCACCGTGCATGCGCGGTGGCGCAGCGAACATGCTGACGCTACGACATGTGGCAACTGTGGCTCCGCCCATTTAAAACGGCTATGCCCTGCCAAATCTCGACAATGCCTCCGATGTGGCAGACTTGGCCACTATGCTGCCTTCTGCCGAGCAGCTCAGCCTGCCAATTCATATCGCTTCAGCCAACCTCGCAGGAATGTCCGGGCAATTCAACCCACGGTCACCGAGTCCGATGCGGACCTCCCACACAGCAGTGACACCGAGGACCCAAAGGCGCCTTTTCGAGTCGGTATCGTGACAAAAAACAGGGTGTCCCCGAAGCAAAGACACCAGCCGCTGTCGGTATACAGCATCGATCCAGACGATGAGTGGTGTGCCACCCTGACGGTCAACCGGTCCCAAATACGATTCCGCCTGGACACTGGTGCCTCCGCCAATCTCATTGTGCAGTCTGACCTCCAAAGCCTTCGTGTCAAACCAGCCATCCTCCCATCAGCCTGCCAGCTATTAGATTATAATGGCAATGCCATTGCTGCCAGCGGCTCGTGTCAGCTCGAAGTGACGCACAGGTCACGCAAAGCCATCCTTCCTTCCGAGATCGTGGGCTCCTCGAAAGCCTCCCTGCTTGGCGCGCAGGCATGCAAGCTGTTGAACCTAGTTCAGAGAGTTCACTCTCTCTCTCCTGATGACACGTCTGCCTTTCAGGACGCTGACTTCAGGGCGCAACTCAACACCATCATCGACCAGCACCACGATGTCTTCGAAGGCATGGGCACGCTCCCATATACTTACAAGATCCTACTCAAACAGAACGCCACGCCTGTGGTGCATGCACCTCGCAGGGTCCCAACACCCCTTAAGGACCGCCTCAAGCAGCAACTGCAGGACCTCCAGGACCAAGGAGTGATCTCCAGAGTTACGGAACCAACCGACTGGGTCAGTTCCATGGTGTGTGTAAAAAAGCCTTCCGGCGAATTGAGAATTTGCGTTGATCCCAAGGATCTGAATCGCAATATCATGAGGGAGCGTTATCCAATTCCCAAGCGCGAAGAGATCACATGCTAGACGGCTCGCGCCAAGCTCTTCACCAAACTCGACACCTCAAAAGGATTCTGGCAAATCCAGCTCGACAAATCCAGCAGGAAACTGTGTACATTCAATAACCCCTTTGGCAGATATTGTTACAACAGGATGCCGTTTGGGATCATATCTGCTTCAGAAGTGTTCCACAGGATCATGGAACAAATGATGGAAGGCATTGAAGGTGTTCGCGTCTATGTCGACGACATAATAATTTGGTCCATGCAGGAGCATGTCAGTCGCCTCCAGCGCGTGCTCAAACGTATACGTGAGCATAGCCTCCGCCTCAACAGGGACAAATGCTCTTTTGGTCAGACGGAACTCAAGTTCCTCGGGGACCACATCTCCCAGTTGGGTGTGCGGCCGGATGCGGACAAGGTAGCTGCTATCACAGCCATGAAAACGCCAGAGGACAAGAAGGCGGTCCTCCGATTTCTGGGCATGGTCAGCTTTTTAGGGAAGTTCATCCCTAACCTCGCCTTTCATACCACGGCTCTCAGGAACCTGGTCAGGAAGACGGCAGACTTCCAATGGCTCCCTGCCCACGAGCGCGAATGGAGAGAACTCAAAACAAAACTGACCATGGCCCCGGTCTTAGCTTTCTTTGATCCAGCAAAAGAGACCAAAATTTCGACCGATGCCAGCCAATCCGGCATTGGGGCAGTGCTCCTTCAACATGATGAGGCTTCATCATAGGCCCCCGTTGCATATGCATCACGTGCCATGACCCCCACGGAGCAGCGCTACGCGCAGATAGAAAAGGAGTGCCTGGGCCTTCTGACCGGTGTGGTTAAGTTTCACAATTATGTGTACGGACTTCCTCAATTCACCGTCGAGACCGACCATCGCCCGCTGGTCAATATAATACAGAAAGACTTGAACGACATGACGCCTCGCCTCCAGCGTATTCTTCTCAAACTCCGGCGATATGACTTCCAGCTGGTATACACCCCAGGCAAAGACCTAATCATTGCCGACGCTCTCTCCAGGGCAGTCAACACTCCATGTGACCCAGCGGGATTTGTCTGCCAGGTTGACACCCATGTGGCCTTCGTGGCCTCCAATCTACCTGCCACGGATGAACGCCTCGTCCAAATTCGCCGCGAGATGGCGGCTGACCCTTTGCTACAGCGTGTCATGCGCCACCTAACGGACGGGTGGCTCAAGGGCCAATGCCCTCAGTTCTATAACGTCAGAGATGATCTGGCGGTAGTAGACAGTGTTCTCCTGAAACTGGACCGCATTGTCAACCCGCATAGCATGCACCAGCTCGTCCTGGAACAGCTACACGAGGGTCATCTTGGCGTGGAAAAGTGCCGCCGACGGGCCCGAGAGGCAGTGTACTGGCCCGGCATTAATGAGGACATAGCCAACACAGTGCTCAACTGCCCCACTTGTCAGCGCTTCCAGCCGGCCCAACCACATGAGACCCTACAGCCCCATGAGTTGGTCACGTCCCCTTGGACCAAGGTGGGCATCGACCTGTTCCACGCGCTGGGCAGGGACTATGTCCTGATTGTGGACTTCTTTTCACATTACCTGGAGGTGATATGTTTGCACGGCATCACATCGTCTGCAGTCATCCGTGCCTGTAAGGACACCTTTGCTTGACACGCCATCCCACTCACGGTTATGTCGGACAATGGCCCCTGCTTCGCAAGCCAGGAATGGTCCAACTTTGCCAGGTGGTACAACTTTGTGCATGTGACATCCAGTCCCCTGTACTCCCAATCCAACGGCAAAGCAGAGAAGGGCGTCCACATAGTCAAACGGCTCCTCTGCAAGGCTGCCGATGCTGGGTCCGATTTCTACCTCGCCTTGCTGGCCTATCGCTCGGCCCCACTGTCCACTGTCTGTCGCCAGCCCAGCTGCTCATGGGTCGCACCCTGAGGATGACGGCGCCGTCCATTCATGTCCCGGACCTCGACCACATTCCGGTCCTTCAACGAATGCAACTGTCTCGTGCACAGCACAAGGCGGCTCATGACTCCCGTGCAGCTGATCTCCCTGCTCTGGCTCCAGATGACAACGTCCGCATCCATCTTCCGGATGGTGGCTGGTCTGCAACTGCTGTGGTTCTTCGGCAGGTGTTGTCCTTTGGCAGGTGGCCCCTCGCTCGTTCCTGGTTCATCTACCGGATGGCTCCATTCTGCGCCGCAATCGACATGCCCTTTGTCTCGTTTCACGCTCGCTACGTGATCCTCCACTATTACCTTGCTCCCCTGTTGACCCTGACCTGGACTGTGCAGAGATTCCGGTCACTCTGCATCCTCCTCACTCTGACGCAGTCCAGCCCGCTCCTCAGCTGGCGGCTCCCGACCCACCCGCGGTCAACCGGAATTTGTCGTCCACCTCAGAGACTTAATTTGTGAACTTTGTGAAACTTATGGACTTTCTGATTTGTTCTGTTCTTCCGTTTAATTGTTTACGTGGTTTGTATATAGTGTTCATCTCGTTATTCTTGTGACACACTGTTTTTCTGCACCAGGCACCTTCCCATGTAAATAGCTTAGTTTTCATATACATAGTCCTGTAAATATTTCGCGCACACATAGTCAGGGACATTCACCATACACTATTTATTGCCACACAGGTACACTTTTTATAAAAGGGGGATGTCATAATATACACCAGTATATCATGGTGCAGACACACACTGATGGACACACAGTGGGACCAATCAACACACACAACACCGCAGCCAATCACCAGTTAGAGCACACGCACTATAAAGACAGGGGGCATCAGAGTTCCCGCGCATTCGAGTTGCAGCTAGCTAGGAGCACAGAGCTCACAGCCTGTAACACAGACATTCACCATGTGCTGAGTGCATCGACTGGTTAGGACAAGGCAAAAGTCTTTAGTTAAAGCTAGTATCGTGTTAACCCACAGTCTGAGTATGTTTAACAGTTAATGATTCAATAAAATAGTGTTGCACTATTTCAAGTGTTGGTGACCTGTATGTGATCCAGAACACCCAACACATCAGATAGCATGTTCACCTCCTGGACAATTGGGCCATTTTAATTCTGAATTGGCACTGCAATAGCAGCAGATGCCATTTCCCTGGCCCTACACTCATCCCCAGAGCATCTCGACAACAAGGATCCCTACATCAGACACATATTTATTGACTAGAGCTCCACCTTCAATACCATAATCCCAGCCAAGCTCATATCAAAGCTCCAAAACCTAGGACTTGGCTCCCCACTCTGCAACTGGATCCTCGATTTTCTGACCAACAGACCACAATCAGTAAGCATGAACAACAACACCTCCTCCACAATAGTCCCCAATACCAGGGCCCCGCAAGGCTGCGTACTTAGCCCCCTACTCTACTCCCTGTACACACATGGCTGCGCAGCTAAATTTGGTTCAAACTCCAACTACAAGTTTGCTGACAATATGACAATAATGGGCCGGGTCTCAAATAACGACGAGTCAGAATACAGGAGGGAGATAGAGAACCTAGTGGAGTGGCTTAGCGACAACAATCTCTCCCTCAATGCCAGCAAAACTAAAGAGCTGGTCATTGACTTCAGGAAGCAAAGTACTGTACATATCCCTGTCAGCATCAATGGGGCCGAGGTGGAGATGGTTAGCAGTTTCAAATGCCTAGGGATGCACATCTCCAAAAATCTGTCCTGGTCCACCCACATCGACGCTACCACCAAGAAAGCACAACAGCGCCTATACTTCCTCAGGAAACTAAGGAAATTCGGCATGTCCACATTGACTCTTACCAACTTTTACAGGTGCACCATAGAAAGCATCCTATCTGGCTGCATCACAGCCTGGTATGGCAACTGCTCGGCCCAGGACCGCAAGAAACTTCAGAGAGTCGTGAACACAGCCCAGTCCATCACACAAACCTTCCTCTCATCCATTGACTCCATCTACACCTCCCGTTGCCTGGGGAAAGCGGGCAGCATAATCAAAGACCCCTCCCACCCGGCTTACTCACTCTTCCAACTTCTTCCATCGGGCAGGAGATACAGAAGTCTGAGAATACGCACGAACAGACTCAAAAACAGCTTCTTCCCCACTGTCACCAGACTCCCAAATGACCCTCTTATGGACTGACCTCATTAACACTACACCCTGTATGCTTCACCCGATGCCGGTGCTTATGTAGTTACATTGTGTACCTTGTGTTGCCCTATTATGTATTTTCTTTTATTCCCTTTTCTTTTCATGTACTTAATGATCTGTTGAGCTGCTCGCAGAAAAATACTTTTCACTGTACCTCGGTACACGTGACAATAAACAAATCCAAATCCAAATCCAATAGCGAGGCAGCAGGGGTGCAACGTTGGGACCCAGAATTCTTCTGGGTGCTGGTTTTCTGACCAGAGTGACTGAGGGCTAAGTAACAGTCGATTAAAGACAGTCACATGGATTTGTGGAGGGGAGGCCATATTTAAATAACGCGGCAGCCTTTTTTTTTTGCAGAGGTTATTAACGTGATGGATTAGGGAGTGCTTGTGGATGTTGTCCATACGAACGTGCAGAAGGCACTGGATAAGGTACCACACAAGCGATTGAATGAAAGTTAATGTTATGGCATGGATTGGTTAGTTGCGGGGAAGAGAGGAACCAGAGTGTGGATAAAGGGCCCATTCACTTTGTGACAAGATCAGGACTGAGGCCTCAGCTTTCCACCATATGGAGGAGTGACTTGGATGGGAATTGCATGTCCATATGTGGAGATGACACTACGTTAGCAGGCAAAGAAAGATGTGCAGAACAGAGCAGAAAGTTACAAAGGAATTTTGCTGGATGAAATGAGGGAATAAAATTCTGGGAGGCAGAGTTTCCGATGGGGAAGTGTGAAGGCATTCCATTGCACCTGAGAAAGTCAAATCAGAATATTTAATGATGAGAGTCTAAAGCCTGTTAGACGACAGGCCCGAAAGTTAGTCAATGCCTTTATCTCAGTCAAGGGGAAGTGATGTTTCTTCTGTAAAGAGGCCAAAGCCTGTCCACCATCTACAAGGCACAAGTCAGGAGTGTGATGGAATACTCTCCACTTGCCTGGTTGAGTGCAGCTCCAACAACACTCAAGAAGCTCGACACCATCCAGGACAAAGCAGCCCCGCTTGATTGCTATCCCAACCACCATCTTAGACATCCACTCACTCTCTCCACCACTGATTCCCAGTAGAAAGTGTGTACTATTAACAGAATGTGCCATAGTTACTCACCAAGGCTCCTTCGACAGCAGATTCCAAGCCCCTGACTTCCACCAGCCAGAAGGACAAGAGCAGCAGATACCAGGGAACACCGTCGCCTGCAAGTTGCCCACTAAGCCGCACAACATCCTGACTTGGGACTACATCCCCGTTGCTTCATTGTCGCTGGGGCAAAATTGAGGAGCTCCCAGCCTAACAGCACTAAGGATGTACCTGCACCAAGTGGACTTCAACAGTTCAAGAGGGCGGTTTCGTGATGCAGTCGGTCGCACCTTGCCTCTGAGCTGGAAACTCTGGGTTCGAGTGCCGACCATGCTTTGCTGCTCACAGAAGAAGTGTTCATGATGTGATTTCAATAGCTTGATAGCACAGTGGTTAGCACTGTCGCTTCACAGCTCCAGGTTCCCAGGTTCGATTCCCGGCTTGGGTCACAGTCTGCGCGGAGTCTGCACGTTCTCCCCGTGTCTGCGTGGGTTTCCTCCGGGTGCTCCGGTTTCCTCCCAGAAATCCCGAAAGACATGCAGCGTAGGTGAATTGTACATTCTGAATTCTCCCTCTGTGTACCCGAACAGGCGCCGGAATGTGGCGACTAGGGGCTTTTCACAGTAAATTCATTGCAGTGTTAATGTAAGCCTACTTGTGACAATAATAGATTATTAATCACCTTGTTAATCCTCCCAACATTTCCCCACTTTCCCCCAGAGGAGAAACAAATGTGTGTTGAAAATATCGCACAAACAAACCGAGCCGAAGGCTAAAAGCTTTGTTGAGAAGGTAGGTTTTAAGGAACAGTTTAAAGGAGGAAAGGGAGGTGGAGAGGTTTACAGAGGGCATTCCAGAACTCCGGGGCCCAGGGAGCTGAAGGCACGGCCGCCAGTGGTGAAGAGATCAAAATCAGAGATGCTCAAGAAACCAGAACTGAAGGAGTGCAGCGATTCTGAAGGGTTGTGGGACTGGAGGCGATGACAGCGACAGGGAAGAGCGAGGCCATGGAGGGGTTTGAAAACAAGGACGAGAATTTTAAAATTGAGGCCTTGCTTGATTGGAGCCTGTGTATGTCAGTGAGCACGGGGATGGTGAGCGAAGGCATTAGGTGTGAGTTCGGACAAGGGCAGTAGAGTTTTGGATGACCTCAAATTTACAGAGGGTAGGATTTGGGTGGAAGGCCGGGACTGGATTGGATTTGTTTATTGTCACGTGTACCGAGGTACAGTGAAAAGTATTTTTCTGCTAGCAGCTCAAACTGATCATTTAGTACATGAAAAGAAAAAAAAATACAAAATAGGGCAACTACATTCGGACAAGGGGTAATTTAATAGGAAATAACCTTTATTCACCTGGTAATTTTGTTTTTTGTGATGTTAAAGGGATAGACTAGATTAAGCAGATTTGCACATTAGCAGCAATGTAATTTATTACACAATTTATGGAATTAAAATTGTAATTAATGTAAATACGAAAATCATCACATAGCAGGCGCCAGCTGTGGCTCTGTGAGTCGAGACCTGAGCACAAATTGCAGGGTGAAATCTCCAGGGTCTGTCTGAGGTGCTGTCTTTCACACCAGCCCCTGTCTGTCACCTCTCTGGTGGATGTGAAGAACAGACGGGTTATCCCCGATGTCCTGGGGCCAATATCTATCCCTCAACTAACATCACTAAGAAGCAGATTATCTGCTCATAATCATGTTCTTGTTTGTGGACAAACTGGCTCTCGCATTTCCTGCATTAGGACAGTGACTGGTTGTATGGGCAGCACGGTACCACAGTGTTAGCACTGTTGCTTCACAGCCCCAGAGGCCTGGGTTCGATTCCCGGCTTTGGTAACCGTCTGTGCGGAGTCTGCACGTTCTCCCCGTGTCTGCGTGGGTCTCCTCCGGGTGCTCCGGTTTCCTCCCACAAGTCCCGAAAGACGGGCTTGTTAGGTGAATTGGACATTCTGAATTCTCCTTCTGTGTACCCGAACAGGCGCCAGAATGTGGCGACTAGGGGCTTTTCACAGTAACTTCATTGCAGCGTTAATGTAAACCTACTTGTGACAATAAAGATTATTATTAGGGGCTGGTTTAGCACAGGGCTAAATCGCTGGCTTTTAAAGCAGACCAAGGCAGGCCAGCAGCACGGTTCAGTTCCCGTAACAGCCTCCCCGAACAGGCGCCGGAATGTGGTGACTAGGGGCTTTTCACAGAAACTTCATTGAAGCCTACTTGTGACAATAAGCGATTTTCATTTTTTCATTTTAATTATAAAATGTGTTGGATATCGGTGATTTAGAAATGCAAATTTTAAAATTTTTTTTCTTCTTCTTCTGAATTGCTGAAGAAAAATCTACTCATCTGAAAGGAAAAGATAAACTAGTGCTTCAGGCCGAATATCTAATCAGAGGGAAATATTCTTCTCATCTCTTATCCCCATCCTGATCGTCGGCAAACTGCTTAGGCATTTCCAGCTTTTATTTTCTAGTTTTGAGTATTTGTAATTTCCCCCTCTTTATCTCACTTACTTGAATGCTCAGGTTTTGACAGTTGTGGCATCATTCCAGAAGGTTCTGCAGCTCTGTACCTTTCACAGAAGCGGCACTCGTCAGTGATCTGCTTATTGAGGATCCAGGTTGTTAATTGCCTCACGGTAGTTTGCATGAGGCACTATTGCCGAGTCCTGCTCACTCGATGCATTTTTGCATAATTCAATGTACATTTTTAAAGTTATTACACAATGTGTTCACTTTTAAATCATTGTAGTAGACTGTCACTCGATTACTTTTTAAAAAAGATTTTTATTAAGGTATTTGCAAACTTTTTATAACAATAACAAAAACAATAACATTAACACGGTAAAATAAACATTTCCCCACCCGACCCAATCCTCACACACCACAACCATCTGACACTTATCCGTCTGCCCCCCCCCCCCCCCCCCCCCCGGAATGCTGCTTCTGCCGACATTTTAATTTTCCCCGAGAAAGTCGACGAACGGCTGCCACCTCCGGGTGAACCCCAACATTGACCCTCTTTAGGCGAACTTTATTTTCTCGTCACTGAGAAACCCAGCCATGTCACTAACCCAGGTCTCTACACCCGGGGGCTTCGAGTCCCTCCACAGTAACAAGATCCGTCTCCGGGCTACCAGGGAGGCAAAGGCCAGGTCGTCGGCCTCTTTCACTCCCTGAACTCACGGATCTTCTGACACTCCAAAGGTCGCAACCTCTGGACTCGGCACCACCCGTGTTTCTAGCACCGTGGACATTGCCTTCGCAAACCTCTGCCAAAACCCCCTGAGCTTCGGGCATGCCCAGAACATGTGGACATGGGGCGAAATTCTCCCGAAACGGCGCGATGTCTGCCGACAGGCGCCCAAAACGGCGCCAATCAGACGGGCATCGCGCCGCCCCAAAGGTGCGGAATGCTCCGCGTCTTTGGGGGCCGAGCCCCAACATTGAGGGGCTAGGCCGACGCCGGAGGGATTTCCGCCCCGCCAGCTGGCGGAAACGGCCTTTGTTGCCCCGCCAGCTGGCGCGGAAATGACATCCCCGGGCGGCGCATGCGCGGGAGCGTCAGCGGCCGCTGACAGTTTCCCACGCATGCGCAGTGGAGAGAGTCTCTTCCGCCTCCGCCATGGTGGAGACCGTGGCGGAGGCGGAAGGTAAAGAGTGCCCCCACGGCACAGGCCCGCACGGTGGGCCCCGATCGCGGGCCAGGCCACCGTGGGGCACCCCCCGGGGCCAGATCGCCCCGCGCCCCCCCCCCCAGGACCCCGGAGCCCACCCACGCCGCCTTGTCCCGCCGTTCAAAAGGTGGTTTAATCCACGCCGGCGGGACAGGCAATTTATTGGCGGGACTTCGGCCCATCCGGGCCGGAGAATCGAGCGGGGGGGGCCGCCAACCGGCGCGGCCCGATTCCCGCCCCCGCCGAATATCTGGTACCGGAGACTTCGGCGACCGACGGGGGCGGGATTCACGGCAGCCATCGGCGATTCTCCAACCCGGCGGGGGGTCGGAGAATGACGCCCCTGGTTTGCTGGGGTTCCCTCGCACCTCACACATCTATCTTCTACCCCGAAAAACTTGCTCATCCGCACCGCCGTCATGTGTGCCCGGTGGACCACGTTAAATTGTATTAGGCTAAGCCTGGCACATGATGAGGAGGAATTGACCCTGCTTAGGGCGTCTGCCCATAGACCCGCCTCTAACTCGCCTCCTAGCTCGTCCTCGCACTTGCCCTTAAGCTCAATTACTTTTTTAAAATAAATTTAGAGTACCCAATTCATTTTTTCCAATTAAGGGGCAATTTGGCGTGGCCAATCCACCTACCCTGCACATCTGTGGGTTGTGGGGGCGAAACCCACGCAAACACGGGGAGAATGTGCCGGGATCGAACCTGGGACTTCGGCGCCATGAGGTAGCAATGCTAACCACTGAGCCACCGTGCTGCCCTGACTGTTACTCAATTACATTTTCCAATGATGGACCTGTGTAAGAATTTTGCATCATAATCGCTGATCTTCATTATCTGACTTAATGGCGCATCAAATATTGCTTTTGCGAAAAATGGACTTCTGAATCTCTTCATTAATTTGTAGTCATTACTCAAACATTTTGTGATTAAAGAAGAAATGTTGTAATTGTACTTGGGGCATTGGTCAAAGTACAGAATTCAATTCGTTATGTCACTTAAATCAATGTAAAGTGGAATAAAGACCATTGGCTGCACTCACCAGTTCAATCAGAGTCTGAAATAGGCTCGTGTCCTGGTCAATCAGTTACATGACGTTTTGGGCAAGCCCCCATCTGTGTTCAGTTTTGGGCTCCTCTGGGTAGGGGATATTGGCCTTGAAGGGGTTGAGTACAACTGACCAACATGACACTGGGCCAAAAAGGGTTACATTGGACGCATAAACTAAGCTTGCACTTTCTCCCACAGTCCAAAGACATGCAGGTTAGGTGGATTGGCCACACTAAATTGCCCCTTGGTGTCCAGGGAGGTGCAGGTTAAGTAAGGGGTTATTGGGATAAGGGACAGGGAAGTGGGATTGGGTGGAGTTCTCTGCAAGGGGGGGGCTGGGTGGGTGGGGGGTGCAGACTCGATGGGTCGAATGGCCTCCTTCTGCACTGTAGGGATTCTATGATTCTCTGAACTGTGGCGTTTAAGATGATTGAAGGAATTGATTGGGTCAATAGGGAGGAACTATTCCCTCTGGTGGGGGGAGGGAGTGCAGGAGAAGGTGGGGGATTCGAACCAGGGTGATGTCAGGAAACACTTCCTCACACAAAGTGGGAGTGGAGATCTGGAACTCACTCCCCCCCCCTCAAAAGGCTGCTGAGGCTGGGAGTCAATTGATGATGTTGAAACTGATATCAATTGATTTTTAATACAGGCAGAAAATGCTGGAAATACTCAGCAGATCTGGCAGCATCTGTGGTGGGAGAAACAGAGTGAATCAGCTCTGTGGCTTTTCATCAGAACTGTAGACTGTTGTTGGTTAAGGGGATTAAGGGTTAGGGAATCAAGGCAGGTAGATAGAGTTAAGATACGGATCAACCATGATCTAATCTGGTGATAGGCAACCTCGGCTGGTGAGTGGGGGGCATGAGTGACCCTCCTTCACCTCAATGGGCTGCAAGATTCGAATTGGGCTCGTTCATTAACCATGACCCCATGAATAAGATTAAATACATTTAATACATGCTGAATATTTCATAATATTTCATACGGGCGGCACGGTAGCACAGTGGTTAGCACTGTTGCTTCACAGCGCCAGGGTCCCGGGTTCGATTCCCGGCTTGGGTCACTGTCTGTGTGGAGTCTGCACATTCTGCCCGTGTCTGTGTGGGTTTCCTCCGGGTGCTCCGGTTTCCTCCCACAAGTCCCGCAAAGACGTGCTGTTAGGTGAATTGGACGTTCTGAATTCTCCCTGTGTACCCGAACAGGCGCCGGAATGTGGCGACTGGGGGCTTTTCACAGTAACTTCGTTAGTGTAAATGTAAGCCTACTTGTGACAATAAAGATGATTATCTGTATTATTATAATGAGTTATAGAAAATGCTTAATCATTTATATATTTATTGAAATATCATCAACTTCATGTGGTAAAAACAAAATAAATGTTTACCCTTTGGACACAGCGGAGCGCACGGCTCTCGCAGTCAATGTTGTGAGCAATTAGCACGCACCTCACTTAACTCGCCCTCGCTTTACCTGTGAGTCACTTCAGTCACACCGTGAGGGAAAAGACTATGTGGATGAAAATCACCGGAATGTGGCCACCTTGCGCGTGGGGAATGGTCAATAAAATGTCTCATGGGGGCCACACCCAAAACCCAGGTGGGCCTCATGTGGCCCCCTGATCTAATTGAATGATAGAAGAGGCTCAATGACCTGAATGTCCCAAAGCATGTTAGGACAGTGAAGATGTACCTGAATGAATATGTTGGGCCAATCTTTGTTTTTTAAAAATTATTTCGGGGGTGTGGGTGTCGCTGATTAGGCCAGTATTTATTGCCCATCCCTAATTGTCCTTCAGAACGTGGTGGTGAACTGCCTTCTTGAACCGCTGCAGTCCCTGAGGTAAGTACACCCACAGTGCTGTTAGAGAGGGAGTTCCAGGATTTTGCCCCAGCGACAGCGAATGTCTTGTAATTGATATTATTTTGAGAGAACAAGTGAGTTTTAAATGTTTCTCTTTACTTTAGTGGAGGTGTGAAATGTGTTTCTTTTTAAGCAGAGGAAGAAATTTCAGAGAAACACATTAATCATTTATACGCGAATATCTCAGGTCAGATCTCCAAGGCCATGCAGCTCGATGCTGACTATTTATAAACTATCAGAAACGTTTTGTGAACTTTTCGTTTGAAATGACTCTTGTCACCCGGGGAAAGTTTATGACCCTTTGTTTCTCTGATGCTCCATCTAGGTCACGGCAAATGCAATTGTGGGAAATGTATCTGTGACCCTGGCTGGTCTGGGAACGCTTGTCATTATCCCAAGACTTGCAACATCCCCAGGAAGAAAGGCAATGAAATGTGCCGCAGTTCAGAGGGTCTGATATGTTCTAATGCAGGTGAGAACTTTTCATTAGTCAATAATTTATTCAAACTTTAAATGTGCTTTCACTGACCTGAAATACGCAAAAAAAATGAGATGCCATTAAAATTGATACCTCCAAAGAAGCTGTGGTTCCACCTCCTTTGCAATTACAAAAATGTATGTCTTCAGGCACGAGTAGTTATTTTAATGAATCTGTTTCAAGCAGCTATATTAAAAACTGCTAAGAATTTATTGTGTCACATTGCTTCCACTTCCTGTCACACTTACTGTCACATCACACACAGCAAATCCCCTTGCTCACCATAAGTAACCCACAGGCAAATATACAAGTCGTGCTTCAGCTGCTGTACACAGTTCCTGAAAGTGTCTCCTTTGCTTCCCGTCATTCCATCCCTGTCACTTCCCCCATCACTCTTCATTGATCATATCCGTCTTGTTATACAGTAATGACAAGGGGAGTCCGGTGAGTTCACAGGGAGACGTTTATTCAGCTTTACAGCGGTACACACACAGGGCCCGGTTACACATTACGGGGTCCTTACTCCTTTCTCTCGGCCAGTGCAGAGGACAAGGTATTATACAAATGCTGGTTTAATTCCTGGTCCAATAAGGACAAGGGAACAATCACCCCCAGCTGGATGAACCTCATGCATGTCACATGCAGGTTACTACATGTTCTAAAACAGCTTGCTCACTGATTCATTGTAACTGCTAGGTTAGCCTAGCACCACTATCACATAAAATAAAACAGAAACTGTTAACCCAGGTGAATAATAACAACAACTTATATTTATATGGTACCTTTAACATAATGAAACGTCCCAAAATGCTTTAGAGGAGCGTTATAAAGCAAGATTTGACACTGCCACCTAAGGAGATATAAGAACATAAGAACTAGGAGCAGGAGTGGGCCATCTGGCCCCTCGAACCTGCTCCGCCATTCAATGAGATCATGGCTGATCTTTTTGTGGACTCAGCTTCACTTACCCGCCCGCTTACCGTAACCTTTTATTCCTTTGCTGTTCAAAAATCTATCTATCTAAAAGCATTCAACAAGGTAGCCTCAACTGCTTCACTGGGCCGGGAATTCCACAGATTCGCAATCCTTTGGGTGAAGAAGTTCCTCAGTCCTAAATCTGCTCCCCCTTATTTTGAGGCTATGCCCCCTAGTTCGAGTTTCACCCACCAGTGGGAACAACCGCCCTGCTTTTATCTTATCTATTTGCTTCATAATTCTATATGTTTCTACAAGATTCCCTCTCATTCTTAAATTCCAATGAGTATAGTCCCAGTCTACTCAGTCTCGCTTCATAAGCCAATCGTCTCAACTCTGGAATCAACCTAGTGAATCTCCTCTGCACCCCCTCCAGTGCCAGTACCTCCTTTCTCAGGTAAGGAGACCAAAACTGTACACAGTACTCCAGGTGTGGCCCCGTCAGCACCCTATACAGCTGCAACATAACCTCCCTGTTTTTAAACTCCATCCCTCTAGCAATGAAGGACCACATTCCATTTGCCTTCTTAATTACCTGCTGCGCCTGCAAAATCAACTTTTTGCGATTCATGCAAAAGGACACCCAGGTCCCTCTGCACAACAGCATGCTGCAATTTTTTACCATTTAAATAATAGTCCATTTTGCTGTTATTCTGATCAAAATGGTGACCTCACATTTATCAACATTGAACTCCATCTGCCAGACCCTTGCCCACTCACTTAAACTATCTATATCCCTCTGCAGACTTTCAGTGTCCTCTGTACACTTGGGTCTACCACTCATCTTTGTGCCATCTGTAAACTTGGACACATTGCCCTTGGTCCCCAACTCCAAATCATCTATGTAAATTGTAAATATTTGCGATCCCAACACTGATCCCTGAGGCACACCACTAACCACTGATTGCCAACCAGAAAACATCCAGTTATCCCCACTCTTTGCTTTCTGTTAGTTAACCAATCCTCTATCCACGCTAATACATTACCCGTAACGCCATGCACCCTTATCTAATACAACAGCCTTTTGTGCGGCACCTTTTCGAATGCCTTCTGGAAATCCAGATACACCACATCCACCGCTTCCCCATTGTCCACCGTGCTCGTAATGTCCTCAAAGAATGTCTCACTATTTCTTCCTTGATGATAGATTCAAGCATTTTCCCCACTACAGAACCAGCCTGTAGTTACCCACCTTTTGACTACTTTCTTTTTTAAACATTTGCTGTTTTCCAATCTGCCGGAACCGCCCCAGAGCCCAGCGAATTTTGATAAATTACCACGAGCGCATTTGCTATTTACCTCGCCACCTCTTTTAATACCCTGGGATGCATTCCATCAGGGCCAGGAGACTTGTCCCAGGAGACAAGCCCCATTAGCTTGCCCAACACTACCTCCTCAGTAATAATGATCGTTTTGAGATCCTCACCTGCCATAGCCTCCTTGCCATCAATTATTGGCATGTTATTTGTGTCTTCCACTGTGAAGACCAGCACAAAATACCTGTTCAATGCCTCGGCCATTTCCTCATTTCCCATTATTAAATCCTCTAAAGGACCAATGTTGACCTCAGCCACTCTTTTTCGTTTTATATATTTGTAGAAACTTTTGCTATATTCAGAAAGATGGACTAATGCTTAGTAAGGGAGGCAGGTTTTTCGAATGTCTTTAAGGAAAAAAAAGAAGTCGAGAGGGACGGAGAAGTTTAGGGAGGGAAATGCAGATCTTAGGGCTCAGGAATGGCCACCAATGTAGGAATAACTAACGCCGGGCATGGTCCTGCAGCCAGAATTGGGTGAGAGCAGAGATTCAGGAGGGTTGTGGGGCTGGAGGAGGCGAGAGAGGGAGCGAGACCAGGGAGGGTGTATTAACCCTCATGAGATCCACGGGGACACCACAATTGATCACCCCGTGGAACCCGTGGAATATGACTTGCCCGCTAGTGGGCGGAGGCTGATCAGCAGTGGCGTGCAACGGGTAAGTTGGCTGCCTCCCTGATTGATGGTGAGTTGCGGCTGCAAATGCCAGTCTGTGTTTGACATCTGACCGTGGCCGTGTATGTTGCCTGGGGGATGACTGAGGAAGGGAGGAAGAGTTAGCGGGGAAGAGTGGAGCAGAGGAGATAGTGCAAGCTGTCCTTTAAATATGGCACCCGGACCTTCCACCCAAAAAGGTAACGGCAGGGATGGTGCCTTCCTGCTCCCCCCCGCCCCCCCCCCCCCCCCCCGCCCCCCCGGCACGGTCTGACACTGCATAATTAATTAGCTGAAAAGCGCAAGTTCGTGCATAGTCTGCCACCCCATTCCGTAGCGGAATTCAAAACCACTTCCATGCTTGCTCCCGAGCTTAGACTCCGGAATGGAAGATTCCAGCCAATTAATCAAATGTTACGATATTTAAAAGTTGAGTTATTATTTCCCATTCATATTGCAGCCTGGAGATTTGGAAATGTTTCAGTAACCTTGTTCTACATCATCAGCGCAAAATGATTCATTCTAACAGATCAAACAATTGTAAAAATTATTATTCATTTGACATGAGCTAATAATCACCACTAGCTAAAGAGCATCTGTGTAAGCAAACTGTTAATGTTAATTAACATTAGCTTGCTCGCTGAACCATGACTATCGCTAGCGAGCAACACAAAGCAAAAATCATAAAATCCCTACAGTGCAGAAGGAGGCCATTCAGCCCATCGATTCTGCACCGACCCTCCGAAAGAGCGCCACACCCAGGCCCACACTCCCGCCGTAACCCTGTAACCCCATCTAACCTTTTGGCCACTAAGGGGCAATTTATCGTAGCCAATCCACCTAACCTGCACATCTTTGGACTGTGGGAGGAAACACACCCAGACACGGGGGAGAACGTACAAACTCCAGACAGACAGTCACCCAAGGTCAGAATCGAACTGGGGTCCCTGGCGCTGTGAGGCAGCAGTGCTAACCACTGTGCCACTGCTTGTTCAATAATGTTATTTAATCTTTCCTGTCTGAAGACCACATACTCATGTTTGACTCCACCAGGGAGTCTGGATATGCAAAGTTAATCACTGTTGGCCCCAATAATCAAATTAAATCCTCAGTGCGAACAAAGTTCCTGAAATTCCTCTTTCCTGCAACTTTGTGCAACTTGGCCAAATTTAGCAAAGTTTCAGACTTGAGCACAAACTGGCATTAGGAGCCAAGTGATGATTCAATAGTCTTTCACACGGATTTGAGTATTCTTATTATTTCAAAATAGAACTCAATGACAGGCGAGAGAAAACAATTCAATTATTGCTTATTAAAGATCCCATTAGTAGCAGCGTAATAAAAATCCAAAATTAATATAGTTACTCCAAGTTGAGTTGTTCTCCTTTGCATTGAGAAGGTTAAGGGGAGATTCAATTGAGATGTTGAAAAGCACGAATGGTTTTGATAAGGTGTTGGGCGGAAAAACTAATGGGAGGCGGTGGCATTGTGGCATTGTGGCATTGTCACTGGGCTAGTAATCCAGAGAACCAGGATGGTGCTCTGCGGACCCGAGTCCAAATCCCACCACGGCAGGTGGTGGAATTCAAATTCAATAAAACATCTGGAGGACAAAAACCCTCCTTTTTCTTTCGAGAAGGAAACGTGCCTTTCTAACCACTGTGCCACCCCCTACTTGCAGTGTGATATGTCGATAAGGTGAGGTGAACCTTCTGAGGAGTACAAACACCAGTATAGACTGCTGGGGCTGAATGGCCAGTTTATGAGTTCCAGACACTTGTATGTCATTCCGTGCCTTGTTGCCAAATCATGGTTAATTCTCATTTGTTCAAACCTTTTCAGTTGATAGTGCATCCACAGCAAGGTTGATAATTGTTTTGACATTTATATCTGTGCTGTGACTTGTTAATTGCTTAGAGAGATATTAAACGGATTATTATTGTGGGTGCATTCTGATTCTCTGCTTCTTTTATAGTTCCACAAATGAAATTGCAACCTTAGGATTTACATCTTTCAAAGCTGAGGGTTTCTACAGTTATAATAGATGGGATTTCTCCCATTTTTCATCTGAAGGATAACGTCAGAATCACCGTGACAGCCCACTTTAATGAATAGTAAACAACTTCCTCTCAACGAAATAATCTGCAAGAGCACTCAGTACCAGGATACAATTTTCTATTGGGTGACAGCCCATGGTATTCAGTATTTACTACATATTAATGCATTAGGAAATAGTATTGCTACATCTGTTCAGGGAAATCACAGAAGAGAATAATAGGACACATAAAGAGGTTTTCCCGCTCTGCAGGCGCTTTGAAGGAGCTATCAAATTAGTCCCACATTCCCTCCTCTTTCCCCCATCCCCGCAGTCTTTTTCAATGCTTTTTTCGGCAGTGATCCATTCCCCCTTTTGAAAGTTGCTCTCTCATTGGGCTGGACGGCTAGAGAAAGGGAGACCTCTGCAGTCCATGGCTCAAACACAAAAAGGGAATTTATCCAATAACCGGCAAGATCGAACCACATTATTTTATTTTTAAAAAAAAAAAAAATTTAGAGTACCCAATTAATTGTTTCCAATTAAGGGGCAATTTTAACGTGGCCAATCCTCCTAGCCTGCACATCTTTTGGGTTGTGGGGGCGAAACCCAGAACAACATTATTTTCAACCTCTCACTAACTCTTTTCAATGGCATAGTCTATTATAACATGGATAAAACAATTTGAAGGAAAGCTCCAGTGTTCACAGAAATGTGAGTTCCTTAGAAATAACGACATTAATGAAACCTCCAAATGGCTTCACCCAAAGTTCCAGAAATTTACTTCATATGAAATCCGAGTGGCCAAGTCTTTGTTGGACCTATGTTGAAAAGACAGGATGACAATACATTAATTAATTAAGAGCCTATGGTGCCATGAATCTCAGATTTTTAAGGATTATGGTCTGTATGAGGAAGAGAGGTGGATGAAAAAGCTTCCACGGTTTTAAGATTTTACAGAATTTCACAGAATTTCCAGATCAGAAACAGACCATTTGGCCCAACATGCTCCTCATGTACCTCCTCCAACCTGACTTCAACTCATCATCAATATATCCTCTTATCCTTCCTCCCTCATGTGTTTTTCCGGTTTTTAAAAACTAAATGCTATTAGCCTCAACCATCTCCGAGGTAACAAGCTGCACATTCTCACCGCTCTCTGGGTAAGTTTCTCCTGAACTCGCTGTTGGATTTATAAGTAATAGTTTGAAAGTAAGAGTTAAAGAGCAAGGAACAAACCAATGGATCTTTATTACAACATCGCGAGGATGCAGAGAGCAGGTTGTGCAAGTAGAATTGTAAATATATATTATGAATTGTGAATCACGTTTTGTTTATTTATCTATTTTATGATGCAATAGGCAATGACTGCACAATGTTCAGCATCATTCGCGACTCCTCAGATAATGAAGCAGTCCATGTCCAAATGCAGCAAGACCTGGACAATATCCAGGCTCGGGGCTGACAAGTGTAAAGTAATATTTGCGTCACAATGTTTGCCAGTGACAAGTGTAAAGTAATATTTGCCAGGCAATGACAGTCTCCTACAAGAGAGGATCTAACCATCATCCTTTGACATTCAATGGCATTACCATCACTGAATCCCCCCATTATCAACATCCTGGGGGTTACCATTGACCAGAAACTGAACTGGACTAGCCGCATAAATACTGTGGCTAACAGAGTAGATCAGAGACTAGGAATCCTGTGGCAAGTAATTCACCTCCTGACTCTTCAAAGTCTGCCGCCCAATTTACAAGGCACAAGTCAGGAGTGTAATGGAGTACCCTCCACTTGCCTGGGTGAGTGCAGCTCCAACAACACTCAAGAAGCTCGACACCATCCAGGACAAAGCAGCCCCGCTTGATTGGCACCACTTTCACAAACATTCACTCCCTCCACCACCGACGAACAGTGGCAGCCGAGTGTACCATCTACAAGATGCACTGCAGAAACTCACCAAGGCTCCTTCAACATGCACCTTCCAAACCCACAACCATTACATCTAGAAGGACAAGAGCAGCAGATACCTGGGAACCCCACCACCTGGAGGTTCTCCTGCAAGCCACTCACTGTCTTGACTTGGAAATATATTGGCCATTTCTTCACTGTCACTGGGGCAACACCCTGGATCTCCCTCCCTAACAGTCCACTTCATGGACTGCAGCAGTTCAAGAAAGTGGCGCGCCACTAGCTTGGACAGCGCGGTGGCACATTGGATGGCACTGCTGCCTCACGGTGCCAGGGACTCGGGTTCGATTCTGACCTTGGGTGACCGTCGGTGTGGAGTTGTATGTTCTCCTTGTGTCTGTGTGGGTTTCCTCTGGTTTCCTCCCTCAGTCCAAAGAATTGATTTGATTTGATTTGATTTATTATTGTCACATGTATCAGTATACAGTGAAAAGTATTATTTCTTGCCTGCTGTACAAACAATGCAGACCGTACATAGGGAAGGAAGGAGAGACTGCAGAATATAATGTTACAGTTATAGCAAGCTGTAGAGAAAAGATCAACTCAACACGAGGTAGGTCCATTCAAAAGTCTGATGGCAGTCGGGAAGAAGCTGTTCTTGAGTCGGTTGGTACGTGACCTCAAACTTTTGTATCTTTTTCCGGACGCAAGATGTACAGATTAGATGGATTGGCCATGATAAAGTTCCCCTCAGGGTCCAGGGCTTACGTGGGGTTATGGGGATAGGGCAGGGGAGTGGGCCTAGGTAGGGTCGGTGCAACTCGATGGGCCAAATGGCCTCCTTCTGCACCGTAGGGATTCTATGATTGCATTCTCAAGAGGAAGTAGGAATGGGCAACAAATGCCAGCGTTGCCCACAACCCATGAATGAATAAAACAAACAGAATCCATGCAAGCAACGTTAACAATTGTCAAATACTAAGTGATTCTTTGTTTTAACATTTTCTAGGCACGTGTCACTGTGGGAGGTGCACATGCAACAATCGTGGGAATGACAAACTGGTTTACGGAAAGTTTTGTGAGTGTAACGATGAAGATTGCATTGACGATGAAACCAGCGAGATCTGCGGAGGTACACAATGATGTATTTCCTGTTGACAGTATCTGCAATCCACATACTTACGAAAACTAAATTAGCATCTCTGGTGATGCGATTTGTTCAAACTTTCACGTGACAATTTATTAAACTGGTCCCACGCTTCCTGTAGTTAGGAGTTTTTTGGAAAGATTCAGAAATGCTGAAAGAGATTGAGCTTACCGAAGGTAAATTCATTGCCTTATTTTGTGGCAAAGAAGAAATTGTTTAAAAATTGTGTTCCCCTACAAAGCACCACCAAACTACATCCTGATGAGTTGGGAAGTTAGTACCTGTGGAAATGGATTATTCTTTCTATTCAGTTCCCAAACAACTGAAGGAATTTTCTTCAAAGTTGTCTTGTTTAGAAGATTGGGGCAGCACAGTAGCACCAGTGGATAGCAGTGTGGCTTCACAGAGCCAGGGTCCCAGGTTCAATTCCCCGCTAGGTCACTGTCTGTCCGGAGTCTGCTCGTTCTCCCCGTGTCTGCGTGGGTTTCCTCCGGGTGATCCGGTTTCCTCCCACAGTCCAAAGACGTGCAGGTTAGGTGGACTGGCCATGATAAATTGCCCTTAGTGACCAAAAGGTTTAGGAGGGGTTATTGGGTTACGGGGATAGGGTGGAAGTGAGGGCTTAAGTGGGTCGGTGCAGACTCGATGGGCCGAATGGCCTCCTTCTGCATTGTATGTTCTATTATGTGATTAAGATGAAATTGTTGTGAATGTTTTCCAGTTTTCATCTCTTGCCAATGATTTAATTTTTACTCAGTTAATAATATCTTAAATTGAAGCAAAATTCAACAAGACTGAATATATTTCCCCACATTCTGTACCCTCTCCATTAAAGGGTACCTACAAATACCTCCACGGCATTACCTGCCTTCGCCCCTATCCTAAGCCCATCAATAGCTGAACCCTTGTTCTCGGTCAACCTCCGAAGATAACTCCACTGCTCTCCTGACAGGTGTCTCATCTGTCACGCTCCATAAACCCCAGCTGATCCCAGATTCTGCTGCAGTTTTCTATCCCGAAACTCTTGCCCATCATTCCTGCTCTTACTGAGTTCGAACTGAAGTGCAACTGTGATGTTATTGCTCCAACTGTCAGCTGGGTGTCGGCCGTGGGCCAGTGGCTAACACTCTCACCTCCGAAGCAGTAGGTCATTGAAACTCGGCTCCAGAGAATGGGACCAGAAACTCCGGACTGACACTCCCAGTGCTGAATGAGTGCTGCAGTGTCGGAGGTGCGATGTTTCAGGTGAGATGTAAAACTAAGGCCCCCTCTGCCCTCTCAGGATATAAAAGACCCCATGGCATGTTTTTGAAGGAGAGCAGGGCAGTTCGTTCTGAGGTCCTGAACAATGTTAATCTCTCAATCAACGGCACTGAAACATTGGTCATTACGCCCATTGCTGTCTGTGGGAGCTTGCTGTGTGCAAATTGGCGGCTGCCAATACTCCACAGGAACAGGCCCTTCGGCCCTCCAAGTCTGTACTGGTCATGATACCAATCTTTGCCAAAACCCTCAGTACTTCCTTGTGCCGTATCCCTCTGTACCCATCCTATCCATGTATTTGTCAAGGTGCCTTTTGAACACCGTTAATGTATCTGCTTCCACAACCTCCCCTGGCAACGCGTTCCAGGCACTCACCACCCTCTGTGTAAAAAATCTGCCTAGCACATCTCCTCTAAACTTTGCCCCACGGACCTTAAACCTATGCCCCCTGGTGACTGACCCCTCCACCCTAGGGAAGAGTGCCTGCCCATCCACTCTATCCATGCCCCTCATAATCTTGTAGACCTCTATCAGGTCACCCCTCAACCTCCATCTTTCTAATGAAAACAGTCTGAGTCTATTCAGCCTCTCCACATAGCTAACAGTCTCCAGACCGGGCAACATCCTGGTAAACTTCCTCTGCACCCTCTCCAAAGCCTCCACATCCTTCTGGTAGTGTGGCGACCAGAATTGTGCGCAACATTCCAAGTGCGGCCTTACCAAGGTTCTAAACAACTGCAGCGTGACTTGCCAGGTTTTATACTCGATGCCCCGTCCAATGAAGGCAAGCATTCCGTATGCTTTCTTGACTACCTTGTCCACTTGTGTTGCTACCTTCAAAGATCTGTGGACCTGCACACCCAGATCTCTCTGACTTTCTATATTCCTAAGAGTTTCACCATTTACGATATATTTCCCCTCTATGTTAGACCTACCATTCCAACAGTGACTACATTCACAAAAGTGCTCAATTGGCTGTAATGTACTTTGGGTTCATTCTGAGATTTTGAAAGGCACTCGCGAAATGAAATATCTCTCTTTTTCTCACTGAGCTATCGGCTCCCGGTCCCTCCACAGGTAAAATGTAAAATTCTCATCCTTATGTTTAAATCCTTACATGCTTTTCTCTGCAGCCTTTTACAGCTCTCTGACTCACCTCTAATGGATGTAACTGCAGCCCCTGCGTGCTCACTGTTTCCGTCATCCGTTGATGGACAGTCAACCCTCGGCTTTGTAGACCACAAACTCTGAGATTAATATCTGCATCCCAGCGCCACCACCCCCACCCCAACCCCATCTTTGATCAAGCTTTGGGTCCCCCTCCATGCCCTCCATGACCGCCAAGGATTCATTAAAGGAAATCTGTTGAATTTATTTCATTAATCTGATGGTTGACTGTCCTCATTGTGCGTCCCTGACCAGACCAGACAGTGGCTCAGATACTGGGCCAAAACCCCAATATTTTATTTTAATTTAACACTGAGGGAAAGGATGACTCGCTCCAGGAGCAATTACACAAAGAAATAGGAATATGGGGTGCGATTCACGGCTCCCGCGACTAAGTGCCCACGCCGTCGTGAATGCCGTCGAGGTTCACGACGGCGCGAAACGGCCCCGATCTCGACCGATTCAGGGCCCGAAAATGGGCTAGGATTGGGGCCGCGAGAAACACGGGGGGCGTGTCGCGAAAGCAGCGTCATCAGCACGCGCCGGGCATTGGCGCCGCATAAAAGCGGCGCCGCATCATCCACCGCCTAACTGGCGTCACCCCCGCATGCGTGGTTGTCGTCCTCCCCGAGGCCGCCCCGCAAGAAGACGTCGGATGGATCTTGCGGAGCGCGGAGGAAAGGAGGTCCTCCTTCAGAGAGGCCGGCCCGACGATCGGTGGGCACCGATCGTGGGCCAGACCCCTTTTGAGTGCAACCCCGGTGAAAGGACCCCCCTCGCCCCCCCCACAGGCCGCCCCCCCAGCGTTCCCGCGCTGTTCCCGCTGGCAGCGACCAGGTGTGGATGGCGCCGGCGGGAAGCCGTCGTTTTGTACAGGCCGCTCGGCCCATCCGGGCCGGAGAATAGCGGGTGTAGCGGCGAATCCCCATTTTGGGTGTCCCGGGCGATTCTCCGGCCTGAGCCACACAGAACTCAATGGGGCCGTTCTCGCCGCTTGGGTGAATCGCGGGAGGGCGTCGGACTGGCGTCGCGGGGAAAAATGGCGCGCCAGGCGATTCTCCAAACCGGCGCGGGAGCGGAGAATCGCGCCCATGGTTTATTAAAACAAACTTTATTACTAACACAATGTGAAAATATCTTTCACATCACACAAGAAAATAACTTACAATTACCCCTTAAACAATGCTGCTCAATGCAATGAATACATTACCTGTAACTGGTGTCTCTATTCTCACTTGAACAATAAGAGAAAAAAGAACATCTCCATAAGGCCATAAGACATAGGGGCAGAATTAGGCCACTCGGTCCATCGATTCTGCTCCGCCATTCAATTATGACTGATATTTTCTCATCCCCATTCTCCTGTCTTCTCCCCATAACCCCCGATCCCCTTAATAATCAAGAACCTATCTATCTCTGTCTTAAAGACACTCAGTGATTTGGCCTCCACAGCCTTCTGCGGCAAAGAGTTCCACAGATTCACCACCCTCTGGCTGAAGAAATTCCTCCTCATCTTTGTTTTAAACGATTGTCCCTTTAGTCTGAGATGGTGTCCTCTGCTTCTAGTTTTTCCCACAAGTGGAAACATCCTCTCCACGTCCACTCTATCCAGGCCTTGCAGTATCTTGTAAATTTCAATAAGATCCCCCCTCATCTGTCTAAACTCTAACGAGTACAGACCCAGAGTCCTCAAACGTTCCTCATACGACAAGTTCTTCATTCCAGGGATCATTCTTGTGAACCTCCTCTGGACCTTTTCCAAGGCCAACACATCCTTCCATAGATACGGGGCCCAAAACAGCTCACAATACTCCAAATGGGGTCTGACCAGAGCCTTATACAGCCTCAGATCGCTTGACAATGCTTTAAAGATAAGACCTGACACCTGTCAGACCCATGCAGAAACTCTGGCTGTATGTCTTCAGAAGATGCTTCTCAGCTTGTTTCAGCTCCCCCTTGTCCTCAGACAAGTCTGCACTGCCTCAAAGACTGTTCATTTATTTCAACTGAAACTGCAGTGAGAAGAAAAACTGCTTCACCTCTGGACACAGCTTCATTCAGATCAGAACTCCACTGACCTGCTTCCTGCAAAATGCCTGATGCCTTAGCTCCACCCAGCAACGGAATCATCTTACCGAGCTGAAATGTAATTACCTCCACCAGGGAATTCCCTTAATCAAAACAAAATTCCATTATTCCAAGCTTTTTATGATGGTTTAGTTGCATTTCTGGCTTCCAAAACCTTTGTTGTCTTTCAACATAGGATTCTTCTTGAAACGCGACTGCAGCAGTCAAACACACGCTAACACAGCTTTTAACCCTTACTGCACCAAATGCCTGTAACATAATACATCTGAAATTCATAAATTCGTCACAAGGTTCCCTAATGGAAAACCACAGAGAGGAACCCTACAAAGTACCAAGTACCCCCCCCCCCCCACCCCCCGCAACCCCCACCCCCTAATATATCCTTTAAGCCAGTGATTTGGGGGCTTTGTTTCCTTCTCGTGAAACATTTCAGGGCATCTTTCAGCAAAGGAGCTATGCAAATGCAAGATGATTTTGTTGCGCGATTTACTGAAGCCCTCCAAAGGAGCTATGTAAATGCAAGATGATTTTGTTGCGCGATTTACTGAAGCCCTCCATTGTGCAGGATACATTTTTCAAAACTCCCTTTGCGTTGTCGGGGTCCCCGAGGAAATGCTCAAAAGTCCTGCTGAATTATTGAAACTCCTTTTGGTGCAATGTTGGTGGAACCAGCCTTTAGTTAACGTTTTCCCCTTCTGATCAGGTTAGCAATCCATTTCACCTGCCATCTGAACGGGTCACTTTCCTTAGGACAGTTTTCCGGCCATTTTAAGGCTGAAGTTGGATTTATCTTTAATAAAATCGTTTTTAACCTTTTCTGCCGAATAGTCAGATTGCGTTTGGGAAATTCTTTGACATTAGAAACCCCACGTGTTTGCGCGATAATTGGGAACTATTCTGCATGTCTAGGAGAACACCCGTCTTCAAGTCCGTCAGATTACTTTGAAATTAATCGCAAAGAGTAATTGCTGAGGAATCAACCTGTGAATTAAAAGTTTCAGTTAAGTATTGTCGAAATGTTCTAGCCTCTAATTTTGTTGCTTCAACTAATACTTATTGTGGTTTAAGGGCACGGAAAGTGTTACTGTGGCAACTGCTACTGTATGCCTGGTTGGCATGGCGATAAATGTGAATTCCAGTGTGACATTACCCCGTGGGAGAGCAGGAGGAAATGCATGTCATCAGACAGCAAGATCTGCAGCAACCGAGGTGCGTCTTTCTAAACAGTTTCTGGTAGAGTTTGGAATTTAGAGCACATTACGTAACCCACGTCTACTCTTATTTCCCGGTATAATGAGAGCATGAGAAATCAGCGATTACCCACTGCCCCTGCTAAGGACTCTCAACAAAGAACAAGCAAAGAAAAGTACAGCACAGGAACAGGCCCTTCGGCCCTCCAAGCCCGTGCCGACCATGCTGCCTGACTAAACTACAATCTTCTACACTTCCTGGGTCCGTATCCCTCTATTCCCATCCTATTCATGTATTTGTCAAGATGCCCCTTAAATGTCACTATCGTCCCTGCTTCCACTACCTCCTCCGGTAGCGAGTTCCAGGCACCCACTACCCTCTGCGTAAAAAACTTGCCTCGTACATCTACTCTAAACGTCGCCTCTTGCACGTTAAACCTATGCCTCCTAGTAATTGACCCCTCTACCCTGGGGAAAAGCCTCTGACCATCCACTCTGTCTATGCCCCTCATTAGGTACTCTCAATACAGTAAAATAATATTTCGAAACCTGGCAGAGCTTTTATTTTCTCATCCACTCCTTCTTTAAAAATTGAAGATGCTCCCGGGTGGGCTGAATGCAAAGAACGAGAAAGAAAGAGAGAGCGGGAGGGAGGCGGAGGGAGGGAGGGCATCTCTTCAGGGGTTGTCCTACTTGGCTACCCCAGAACGGAAGTGAAAGTTGAGAATGTTCCTGTGCTGGCCGCTATCCAGGAAACCATCACACGGTGCGTCTGAAATCCGGGACTCGGGGTTTCTCCACCTCCAAAGTGCATAGTCATGTCATAATGCAAGGAAAACTGTCTGCTCTGGTCTGAGGAGGTTTGTGTTAATTTTAGGCAGGTTTAAAGCTTGTGTGAAATCACCTCATTGAGCCAGTGTTCACACATATTACATCCCGGCATTGCTCAGCTGGAGTTTAAACTGCACCCTTGATGGCCAATTTTACTTTGATGAAAGCAAATCAAGCGCCCAAAGTGCCTTTCTTGCTTGATACACCTGCTGGGCCAGCGAGAACATTCTTCTTTATTAGTTAAGGAAGGCACCACCTGGGGTGAACATGTCATTGTGAACATCTGCTTCTTCCACTCGTAGCTCCTATGATTAAAAATAAACTGCTTGACCAGGAATATTGGACCGGTTACGTGAATCAAAAGAATTCTTAAAACACTGGGTGCAGCGGTTGGCGGTGTGATGAAGATCGGGTGCGATGGAGTAGGGGGTGGGTGGGGAGGGCTCCGCGCCGTTTGGTGAAGCTGAATCCAAGGCAGAGAGCTTCTCCTCATCGAGAGAGTGGATTGACTTTCAGTCAGTCTCACAGCTCTCCTCTGTCACAACCCAGTGTCCCAGCTATCCCCTATCGATGTGCGCTCAAAGACAGCTGACAACCAGTTGTGAAGAGTCAGACAGAACCAACTCCTTTTCGCTGCCTGGCCTTCTGAGTTTTTCCAGAGCTTTCCGCTTTCAATTATAATTAATTAATACCCATTATTTTCCTTAACGGTAATAATGTCATTGACCTGACGTTAACAATAAACACCAGCTGAGGATCTGTTCTCTGGGGAAGAGAAGGCTGAGGGGGTGACACGATAGGGGTCTTCGGAATTCTGACCGTGATAGGGTGGACGTAATGCGGATGTTTCCACTTGTGGGGAAGGCCAAACTAGGGGTCATATAAATGTAAGAGGGTCACTAATAAATCCAACAGGGAATTCAGGGAAACCGTCTTTCCCTATTGGATGAATTTAATAACATAGATACAGGGGACAGCCGGTAGGCGATGAGCAAGATAAGAATACAAGGAGAGGATGAGATGAAAGGGGGATGGGCAGAGGCCAACATCAACCAGTTGGTCTGACTGACCTGTTTCTCAGAGAATCATAGAGTTTTACAGCACAGAAAGAGACCCTTCGGCTACATTCTGTCCATGCCAGCCGTCAAACACCTATCTGTTCTAATCCCAGCATTTGGTCCATAGCCTTGTCTGCTGTGGTGTTTCAGTTGCTCATCTAAATACTTCTTAAATGTTGTGAGGGTTCCCGCCTCTACCACCCTTTCAGGCAGCGGGTTCCAGATTCCCCCCATCCTCAGGGTGAAAATGTTCTTCCTCAAATCCCCCTTAACCCTCCTGTCCCTTACTTTAAACCTACGCTCCTGGTTATTGACCCCCTCCACGAAGGAGAAAACTCCCTCCTCTCCACCCTATCCATGCCCCTCATAATTTTGCACACCTCAATCAGCCCCCCCCCCTCCCTCCCCCCCCCCCCAACTTCTCAGCCCTCTAGTTACTGCTCATGTTTCTGCGCCGCATGTCCTATCCCACATAATTTCCAATTACGTATTGATTTTTATTTTGAATTTTCCTGCCAATTCTTGAACTACAAATAACCCGAGTGTTTTAAATCAGCGCTTGGAGATGCTAAATGTTTCAGAGCAAAGGGAGAGATCAGGAGAATGGAAGTTCCTTTCGTGTGGAGCTGGCACAGGGTCCATGAGCTGAAATTACCTGTCTAATCTCGGTCTAATTTTGATGGTTCGGTAATTGCAGGGATTGTGAGCATCGTGGTGATTTTGGGGAGAAGGATGAAAGTTCCTTCAGTAACCCACCATCAGGTACTGATCAGAGGGGATGCGTACGACCCACTCCATCATTTGTTGCTTTGCTGACTTTGATCTTGTAGAAAGGTCAGTAGCAAAGTCAATTTCATACCTTTGGCCATGACCTCGGGATATAATTTCCATGTCGGATTTCAATCCTCTTCTTGCGTCACTGGGACATTGTCCAGTGAGGCCGAACTTTTATTCCGATTGCACTGTGAAAATAAATGACAAACTCTCATGTCATCGAGTCGTTCCAGCACGGAAAGAGGCCATCTGCCCATCGGGTCCATGCCAGCCCTCTGTAGGACAATCTAATGCTTTTAGATAAGGCCAGGCTTGTTGGGAAGTGGGAAGCGGGGGGTGGGGGTGGGGTTTCAGGCTGATCGGGGTGTCTCTTCCTGGGACTGGCCAAGGTGGCCATTAACAGATTCAGACAGCGGGCCATGGAGGGGGTGGTTTTGCCTGACTGCCTGCCCCCATTCCATGGCTATGCTCGTCCTGGGTGGTCCTAGAGGAGGCATGCGCTGGTATACTTGAGGCCTTTCTCGAGTGGGCCCTGCAGAGGTAGTGCATCATTAACCCCAAGAACCACATTTCTACTTAATTTGCTAAGTTTTCATTAAAGTTTTAAAAATAAATTACAGGGAGCAACTAAGGGGCTGTTAATTGGTTAATTTGCTGTTAGTTTATTTGTTTAATTAATATGAAAGCAAGTGAAAAGAAGGGTTGCCTCTTGCTTGTGCCCAGTGAGCAGTGTGTGTTTCAGTAAATATAAACTGGCTGTTGTATAAAGACAACGGCACGGTAGCACAGTGGTTAGCACGGCTGCCTCACAGCTCCAGGGACCCGGGTTTGATTCCGACCTCGGGTGACTGTGTGGAGTTTGCACTTTCTCTCCGAGTCTGCGTGGGCATTGCAGAGAGCAGAGAGCTGAGCGCAGAGAGCAGAGAGCTGAGAGCAGAGAGCAGAGAGCTGAGCGCAGAGAGCAGAGAGCTGAGCGCAGAGAGCAGAGAGCTGAGCGCAGAGAGCAGAGAGCTGAGCGCAGAGAGCTGAGAGCTGAGCGCAGAGAGCAGAGAGCTGAGCGCAGAGAGCTGAGCGCAGAGAGCAGAGAGCTGAGAGCAGAGAGCAGAGAGCTGAGCGCAGAGAGCAGAGAGCTGAGCGCAGAGAGCAGAGAGCTGAGCGCAGAGAGCAGAGAGCTGAGCGCAAAGAGCAGAGAGCTGAACGCAGAGAGCAGAGAGCTGAGCGCAGAGAGCTGAGCGCAGAGAGCAGAGAGCTGAGAGCAGAGAGCAGAGAGTAGAGAGTAGTGCGCAGAGAGTAGAGAGCAGAGAGTAGAGAGCAGAGAGTAGAGAGCAGAGAGTAGAGAGTAGAGAGCAGAGAGCAGAGAGCAGAGAGTAGAGAGCAGAGAGCAGAGAGCAGAGAGCAGAGAGCAGAGAGCAGAGAGCAGAGAGTAGAGAGCAGAGAGTAGAGAGCAGAGAGTAGAGAGCAGAGAGTAGAGAGCAGAGAGTAGAGAGTAGAGAGCAGAGAGCAGAGAGCAGAGAGCAGAGAGCAGAGGGCAGAGAGCAGAGAGCAGAGAACTGAGCGCAGAGAGTAGAGAGTAGAGAGCTGAGCGCAGAGAGCAGAGAGCTGAGCGCAGAGAGCAGAGAGCAGAGAGCTGAGTGCAGAGAGCAGAGAGCAGAGAGCAGAGAGCAGAGAGCAGAGAGCAGAGAGCAGAGAGTAGAGAGCTGAGTGCAGAGAGCAGAGAGCAGAGAGCAGAGAGCAGAGAGCAGAGAGCAGAGAGCAGAGGGCAGAGAGCTGAGGGCAGAGAGCAGAGAACTGAGCGCAGAGAGCAGAGAGCAGAGAGCAGAGAGCAGAGAGTAGAGAGCAGAGAGCAGAGAGCAGAGAGCAGAGAGCAGAGAGTAGAGAGCAGAGAGTAGAGAGTAGAGAGCAGAGGGCAGAGGGCAGAGGGCAGAGGGCAGAGGGCAGAGGGCAGAGGGCAGAGGGCAGAGGGCAGAGAGCTGAGGGCAGAGAGCAGAGAGCAGAGAACTGAGCGCAGAGAGCAGAGAGTAGAGAGTAGAGAGCTGAGCGCAGAGAGCAGAGAGCAGAGAGCAGAGGGCAGAGAGCAGAGAGCAGAGAGCTGAGCGCAGAGAGCAGAGAGCTGAGCGCAGAGAGTAGAGAGCTGAGCGCAGAGAGCTGGGAGCAAAGAGCTGAGCGCAGAGAGTAGAGAGCTGAGCGCTGAGCGCAGAGAGCAGAGAGCAGAGAGCAGAGAGCAGAGAGCAGAGAGCCGAGAGCAGAGGGCAGAGAGCAGAGAGCAGAGAGCAGAGGGCAGAGAGTAGAGAGCTGAGCGCAGAGAGCTGAGCGCAGAGAGCAGAGAGCTGAGCGCTGAGCGCAGAGAGCAGAGAGCAGAGAGCAGAGAGTAGAGGGCAGAGAGCAGAGAGCAGAGAGCAGAGGGCAGAGAGTAGAGAGCTGAGCGCTGAGCGCAGAGAGCTGAGCGCTGAGCGCAGAGAGCAGAGAGCCGAGAGCAGAGGGCAGAGAGCTGGGAGCAGAGAGCTGAGCGCTGAGCGCAGAGAGCTGAGCGCTGAGCGCAGAGAGCAGAGAGCCGAGAGCAGAGGGCAGAGAGCAGAGAGCAGAGAGCAGAGAGCAGAGGGCAGAGAGTAGAGAGCAGAGAGCTGAGAGCAGAGAGCAGAGAGCAGAGGGCAGAGAGAAAATGATGGAAGCTGTCACTGACGGCGCTGTCAAGTGGCGTTTATTCAGCAATAACTTCCTCACTAATGCTCGATTTGGGTTCTGCCAGGGTCACTCAGCTCCTGACCTCATTACAGCCTTGGTTCAAACATAGACAAAAGAGCTGAATGCCAGAGGTGAGGTGAGAGTGACTGCCCTTGACCTCAAGGCAGCGTTTGACTGAGTGTGGCATCAAGGAGCCCGAGCTAAACTGGAGTTCATTTCTAATGCCGAGACTCAACTTGGGTAAAAATAGAAATAACACTGATAATAATTAAAGAAACAAAACCATTCAAGGGTCCACAATGAAAACGCCAGTAAACAGGACCAAGGTTATACCTGGAAATTCCATCGGTTAGGGATCTCTTTGGGATGAGATGCTTTTGCTGACGGTTATTATCAGAACAAGTGTGGCACTTTACCCAGACGCTGTGATGGGAGGATGAAAAGGAAGTGTACCCGTAATGACTGCATAATAAATATAATTTATACCAGATGAGCATGGATTACATAGCATGGCCGTGTTGGATGACAGCACAATACCACCCTTCTCAAATCCTGCTGTGATTTCTCTTCAGGGAACTGTATCTGTGGTGAGTGTACATGCTATGACCTGGATCCAAGTGGTGAATATGGTGACATCCACGGAGAAACATGTGAATGCGATGAGCGAGATTGCCACGCTGTATATGACAGATATTCCGACAGTTTCTGTTCAGGTAAACAAACTCTGCCACAGGCCGATTGGAGGCTGACTTTTACTTTTTAATAAGTTGCCAATTAAATGTCCAGATTTACCCATTTCCCCTCTGATATTTTGCCGGAGTTATTTGCAGCTACATTGGATCAGAGTTTGTTTTTACTTTTAGCCTCTCCCACCTCCATCTTCCTGAGCTTTGCAACATCATCCTTCTTTTATTCATTTAATCGCTCCTGCCTTCCAAGACTCTCCATTTAGGTGGGGGGCAGGGGTAGGTGGGAGCAGCCTTTCACTTGCATCTCTTCCAATCTGGTCCACTGCATTCGCTGCTCCCAATGTGGTCTCCTCTATATCGGAGAGACCAAACGCAGACTGGGTGATCGCTTTGCTGAGCATCTTCGGTCTGTGCGCATTCAGTACCCTGACCTTCCATTTTAACACAAGACCCTGCTCCCAGGCCCACATGTCTGTTCTTGGCCTGCTGCAATGTTCCAGTGAAGCTCAACGCAAACTGGAGGAACAACATCTCATCTTCCGGTTAGGCACGCGACAGCCTTCCAGCCTGAACATCGAATTCAACAACTTCAGATAATCAGCTCTACCCCACCTCGACCCATTTGTTTCCATTTCATTTTAACTGTCCTTTACCATTTCTTTCTTTCTTAATATACATTTAATTTCCCCCTCCCCCTCAATCTTATCCACCTTTCCTTCACCTTTCTCCTCTTTGCTTCCCCCCTCCCCTCCCCCCACATCTACAGTTCACCCTCTGATTTTAGTTTCCCTGCTGTTTGACCTTTCACATCTTGTGTTCTCTCTGGGGACTGCCATTAGCGCTCTTTCCCCTGGGTTTCTGTGGCCATTAGCACCCGGTTTCCCTGGGTTTCTGGGCTATGACTCATCTTTCATTCTCACTCCACAGTATAAATATTCCCCACTTTCTCTGTCTGTTAGCTTTGACAAAGAGTCATCGGACTCGAAACGTTGGCTCTTTTCTCTTCCTACAGATGCTGCCAGACCTGCTGAGATTTTCCAGCATTTTCTCTTTCCTCCCCATTTGTTCCTTCCCCCCTCCCTCCCCCTTTATTCCAGCCTTTGGACTTGCTTAAAACCAACAACATCTCCAAGACATTCCAGATGGAACCAAAAGGCAGCGATCAGGGACGCTAATTCTGTTGCTCTTTCCACAGATGTTGCCAGCCCAGTCCAGCCCAGAGTGTTTCCAACATTTTCTGTTTTGACCTCGCAATGTCTTTAAATCCTGTTTCTAACACAGTCTGATTTCTCTCCTATCCCGCCATCCCTGGTCACCTGGTAGCCACAGTTGAGGTGTGCTTCAGAAAAGAGGCAGCGGGGGCAGATATTACCCCGCCCCACACACACACACACACACACACACACACACCACCAGCCGTCTGTACACCCCATGAGAGTTTCAGATACAGAATACAGGAACTGCACGAGGCCATTCAGCCTCTCAAGACTGTTACAGCGCCGCTCAATCAGGTCTTACCTCCACCTACCGACCTTGGTCATTAACACCGAGGATGATCAAAAGGCCGGAATTGGAGGGGAGCAGAGATTGTGGGCCTGGAGGAGATTACAGAGATAGGGAGGGAGTGAGGCCATTGAGAAATTTGCAAACAAAGTGAAGGACCTGCATTCATATAGCGCTTTCCACATCCACCAGACATCTCAAAGTACTTTGTAGGCAATGAAGTATTTTGGAAGTTTAGTCACTGTAGCAATGTCGGAAACCTTGCCGCCAATATGCACAGCAAGCTCCCACAAAGCAGGAGGTGAGAAGGGCCAGGTGATCTGCTTTTCGTGATGTTGATGGAGGGATTAAAAATTGGTCAGGGCCCCAGGAAGAACCCGCCCTTCCCCCTTCCCTCCCCCGTCACCTCCCCCGCCGTTCTTTCCCTCCAACAGGGGTTGAGAAGAGGAGTTGGGTGGTCAGCAGTTCAGTGGGAATCGAGTCGAGGTACAGGGGTTTGTGCAAAGCTGAAATCCTCAGTCAGGCCGTTGTCCTGGGCATTCAGCCATTCTTCCTGCCTCCCCTGCTCTTCACCAGTTAGAAATCTAAATCAATCCAAAACCCAAGGTCACGAAGGAGAACCCAGAGCCACTAATTGACATTGTAAAATTATTCTGTTTTGTTACCTTAAATCAAGGATTTCAGAGCTGGACTGTTTCAAAAATCAGTGAAAATGTGCAGAGAGGGTCACAGAAAGAGACCAGAAAGTGTGGCATTTAGAATATCTGGAACATTCTTAATCCTGACATTCCTGAGCCTGTTGGAATGAATACGCGCTTTGATCCTGACTGAGGCAATGAGCTGATCATACTGTGAGAGATCTGAATCACAGGGAGACTCCAAGGAGGGGGCAAGTATTTCCCTGTTGCTGTTCCTGCGAAACCTGGCAGGGAATTCGACGTCCGTGGTTTCTGACAGTTTTTGTCGGAGCTGGTAGTCGGGAATGATGAGAGGAAGGAAGATAGTGTTCAGGAAAGGATGGATGTAAAATATCTTCCTGTTTCCGCCTCCGCAGCATTGCCCCCTTTGGCCCTTGTGTCAGTTCGTCGTGTTGCTGAAGCACTCAGATATAAATTTTGCAAAGAATCACACTGAATTTACAGCACAGAAAAAGGCCATTCGGCCCACCTGCTCCTTGCTGGTGTTTCTGCTCCACACTATCCTCCTCCCACCCCCTCTCCATCTCAGCCTATCAGACATCCTGCTATTCCTCTCTCGCTCCACCTTCCCCCTTAAATCTATTGATACTATTCAGCTCAACTACTCCTCGTGGGAGCGAGTTCCACATTCTCACCACTGTTTGGATGAAGATGAACCCTGCGAGGATTTACTCGTGACTATCTCATATTCATGACTCTTACTTTTGATCTCCCCCACAAATAGAAATATCTCAAACCCAATGGGCGCGATCGGACGGGAGTGCAACAGGGCCTGTGGATCCCGAGAGAGGCCTAACGCGAGCTTCCCAACAGCATTTAAGCCTCAGGGGATATGCCCAAGTCCTGTGGGGTGTCACAATCGGAATCCCGCCCAAAGGCGGCATGACCAAATGGCACGCACCGAAGTAGGGTTTGAACCTACTTTGGCAAGCTTGCCCGAGGGGGGCCATGCCCATGAAAGGAGGGTGGAGGGGAGTTTGAAGGGTGGGGGGGTGCAGGGCAGGTAAGTAGGGGTGTCTGGGGGTGGCGGATGGGGGTCCTGGAGGTGTAGGGTAGTGCCCATGTGTGTGGGAGATGACATTGCCCATGGTTGGGGAGAATAGGGGACCCACAAGCTCACTTTGAGATTGGGACACCCTTTCAAAATGGCGGCCCGATCTCTGAGTTCAGCTCCCCAGTGATAAAGCAAATTCTGAGGGTGCGATTCTCCCAAAAGAGAACAAAGTCCCCGAGCGAACGCGTTTAGCCGCGTATTTCCCGTCGCTCGCAATGTCGAGAAACACATGACTATTCACTGTGGCTCGTGCTGAATACGGGGCCTGAACTCGGAAGGCCCAGCCGGAGCCGCACATAGCCCCGCTTTGTACAGCGGCGAGTTCTGGTGAGTATTGTGAGGCCCCCAAAACAATCCCCGACCTCCACCCCAGCCCAAACACAATATGGGAGGGTCACCGGCCTGCACCCTTCCCCATTACCCATGCAGGGCACCCCCGCTCCAATCACACCGCGCATAAAATGCCAGCTTGTCAGTGCCCACAGCGGCTGACACCTTGGCAGTGTTAGGCTGGCACCCATGTGGTCCTGCCAGGGTGCCCAGGTGGCACCAGCAGTGCCGGGGCACCACCCTGCCCAAAGGGCATGCAGCTGGGAGCCTCCGATCTCCTGGGAGACCCCCACGAGTGCGGTTCCGTCTAGTCCCTGTTTGTAGGGACCAGTTTTTTTTTCTCAAAAAATATACTTTATTCATAAAATCTATCATTAACATTACAGAACATTTCGAATTGTCTTGACTGTACATTTCCATCAGAGTTACACATTGCCTTGACTTTCTTCCATTCAATTTTGATAGCCTTACACACATATCACTCTTTACGTTACAATTCCTTCTTAAACATTTACATTGTCATGTTTCTTTTATACATTGGAGTGTTAATGGCCCAGACTGAGGGGGGTTTACACTGTTACCCACCCCTCAGTGTACATTTGCTGGTAAGACCTTACACAGTGGTCTTTCCCCATTGCGCCTCGGCGGCAGCTGCCCCAAGCTCGAGTGCGTCCCACAGCACGTAGTCCTGGACCTTGGAATGTGCCAGTCTGCAACACTCGGTCGAGGACAGCTCTTTGCACTGGAAGTTTGTGGGGCCCAGTGCTGAATGGTGCTCGCCTGAGGTCCCTGAGGCAGACGGATTGAATCCCAGAGCCTCAGGTACCTCGGGAACCTGCACATTAGAGTAAGGTTTACTGCCTCGCTCTAATATGCAGATTTGCCAAAAACTGATCCCGCCCATTGTGGACGGGATTCACATCGCAACGTCTCGCAAGACTGCGTTGAATCTCGCGAGGTGTTGTGAGCCGGATGGATCCCGGGAACGGGGTCTCCCGGTTTCACTGACCACGCTGCGCCGCGGCGAGATGCTTTTCCAGCGCAAGGCGGCCAGAAGATCACGCCCTTTCTCAAACCTTCTCATAATTTTAAAGTAAATGGCCACACCTGATGTCATTCAGAGCTTTTATTTTCCAGAGAGAAGATTGCCTGCCAGTTCAACCCTTGAAAGTTGAGGCACCTCTCTTCATTATTCAGGGAGAGAAGGGATATTCAGACGATGTATTCTGTAAAAAAAAATGTGCGCACTTTCCTGATTTCACTTTTCCCATTTCAATTTAATTTCATTGTCCGTTTGGAAATTCATTTTGGGCACATTGCTCCTTCATTAAAAAATGACATGTCAGTGAACACTAACAATAAAAGAACAAAAATTACCCTGTCACAAAGATATAATTTTAATTAAAATGTGCCTTAAAAACTATTCAAATAGATCTGCCTCTAATTTAAATGTGCAATCTTCCCTTCTGTTGATTGCTAATTGATTGCTGGGTTATCCCAGCATAGGAAGTTGCAAATAGATAAGATAGATGAAAACATTTTTGATAAACTGACGTATATCCAAACAATAAGTATTGACTTTGCTAGCTTGACGATATCTATTTCCGTAATACTGCACAAGTAGCTGAACCTGGTGCTTGACTGCAACATCAACAACAACCTGCATTTATGTAGTACCCCTTTAATGCACTATACCATCCCAAGGTGATTCAAGGAACATCTGAATGGGAACTAGGGGATGTGCGAGAGGCCAGAATGTATCCGGGAGATGATGAAGAATATTGGTTTTGATGGTGTAAAATTAACTCGAATACCTGACTTTTGGATTTAACTTTAAGGTGTTGGACAGTGCAACTGTGGCAGATGTGACTGTAAGGAAGGATGGTCGGGCAGAATGTGTGAGCATCCAGATTCCTGCCCCATGTCAGCTGAGGCAAGCCTGCGGAAATGTCAAGGGAATTCTAATTTGCCCTGCTCGGGAAGAGGTAGGCCCAATCTTGGTCTCTGCATCTACAATGAGGTTCGCCTCAGCTGCTTTTATATTAACTAAAGTGTACAAGATGCTTGTTGCTCAGTTCAATTTCCTCTGATGGTTCTCCAAGTGCTCTGTCATCGTGGCGGAAAACAGAGTTTGCTATTTGCGAAATGAGGTATCGGAGGAAATGTCACCTTTGTGGCATGGAGTGTGGCTCCTTCACCCAAGCCGAGATGTGACAGGCCACGGGCAAGGGATTAACATCTAGCTGAACCCACTCCCAGAACGGAAGCAATACTGGACAGCGGGAAAAAAGAAAAATACTTTGATTTGTTCAGCAGTTTTCCCAACTGCAGCATTCCCTTTCCTGCCAAAGACGTCCTTTTAGAAATGTCATCCCTATTGTAATTTTTTTTAAAATTCCAATTAAGGGGTAATTTAGCGTGCCCAATCCACCTTAGCCTGCACATCTTTGGGTTTTGGGAGTGACTCCCACGCAGACTCCACACGGACAGTGACCCGGGGCCGATATTGAATCCGGGTCCTTGGCGCCGTGAGGCAGCAGTGCTAACCACCGTACCACCCCGTCATCACGGCTGTAACGTAGGAAATGCGACAGCCAAGTTGTGCACAGCAAGTCCCCATAACAATAGTCAAATAAGCGACCATCTCAGCCTTTTTAACTATGGTGAATGTATTCACCTGAATATGAACTGTCTGTATAGTACTGTGACCTATGACCGGGAAATGATAATACGATCTACTTCCAGGTATTGTACTGGAACCCCGGTGGGCTCCGCCTCTGGCTCAGCCCTCCCCGGGGCGATATATAGACTGGCCACCTTTGGGTGGCACTCATTTGTACAGCAGACGCTGGCAGGCAAGTTCCTGGATAATAAAGCCTTATGTTCACTCGTTCTCACAGTCTCGCAGTGAATTGATGGTATATCATTAACAATTAGATTTTTATATTAATGAGATGTGGACGTCCCTAATGGTCTTTGGGAAGTTGGTGGTGAACCACCTTCTTGAATGGTTACACTCCCAGTGGCAGATGTTCTCTCAGTCTGTTGGGAAGGGAGTGCCAGGATTTTGACCCAGTGACAGTGAAGCGATGGACAGATCAGCATGTTGGTTGAGGGATTAATATTACAATGGGAAGAACTCATTTGCTCTTCTTCAATTAGTCTCAATGGATCTTTTACGCCCACCGAGGGCAGACAGGACTTTGTTTCAACATCACATCCAAAAGATGTTTGACACTGCGGCATTCCCTCAGTAATGCTCTGGGAGTGCCGGCCCAGATTACGTGCTTACGTTGCTGGTTTGGGGATTGAACACCCAACCTTCCTAATCATCAGGCAGAGTGTGGCATCCACTGGGTTACAGTAAAATTATTATTTTGTGGGATGTGGGCATTGCTGGCCAGCATTGGCATTGGTTACCCATCCTTAATTGCCCCTTGAGAAATTGGTGGTGAGCTGTCTTCATGAACCGCTGCAGTCCCGGTGGTGTAGGTACACCCACAGTGCTGTTGGGGAGGTATTGGGGATAAGATGGGTGAGTTTGGTAAGTGAGCTTTACTCTCATTTCTTTATATCATTTTTGAGAATCTTCGCACATTCAAGTTTTCTTCCATGGCTTATTGTAAATTTGCATTTTGTTTTTGCTGAATGGCTACAACGTTGTGACCCTGGTCCTGGGGTTCACTGAATTATTGAGCGCAATGTAAGCATGCCAGGGGGGTGGCCGCTTGCTATTGATTTATGCCGATTTACATTCAGTTACATGTCAATCTCCTCGAACTGTTAAGGTGCTCCCGGGGTCAGTTTGACAAAGGCCTCCATCTGCCCATTTACACAACTCTGCACATGTGCTGCCCTGGAACCTTCTGACTCACATTTGGGTCCTCCCTTTGCGGCTGTGTTTTCGACCGTCTGCTGCCTACCTTGTCGGTTTCTGCCCCCTTCCCTCCCTCCCCTCCCTTTCACCCCCCCCCCCCCCTTCCCATTCTGCAGCTGTGGGTGGTGCTGCCGATCGTCAGCTGAGCAGGATTCTTCGGCGGACGATTAGGGAGGCAAAGGCTAATGCGTCGGCCCCCCTCCCCATGAAGAACTCTGGCTGTTCTGAGACCCTGAAGACTGCCACTTTTGGGCACGGCTCCCACAACCTTGGACATTGACTCAAAAAAGGCTGACCAGAACCAGACATGTGGGTGTGGTTGGCCGGGCCCTGGCACCATTCATATTTGTCCTCCACCTCCGGGAAGAACCTGCTCATTCGGGTTCTGGTCAGGTTAGCTGTGTGCATCACCTTTAGCGCATGAGGCTTAGCCTTGCGCAGGAGGAGGTGGAGTTGACTCTTTTTAGCGTTTCGCTCCAGAGTCCCCACCCTGATTTTATCCCTAGTTCTTCCACCCATTTCCTCCCTGTCATGTCCAGCCACCTCTAACAGCGACCCATACAGGTCCCCGCAATCCCTCCTCCCTAAGTCGCCCACGTCCAACGGCTCCTCTACCAGTGAGTGTCCCGGTGTCCGTGGATATGTCGCCGTTTCCGTACGGAGGAGATTTTTGATCTGTAAATTTCGTAGGTCATTCCCTTTGGGCAGTTGACACCTCTCTGTCAGTTCTTCGAGCGTCGCTAGCCTATCATCCGTGTAAAGGTCACTAACTGCCAATGTCCCCCCGTTCTGTGTCCACCTTTTAAAGGTGTCGTCCATTGTGGCTGGCGCAAACCCGTGATTGCTGCAGACCCCTCCCTTACCCCCTCCCCTCACTCTTCCTGCCCAGTGGTAGTAGTGTAGGTTGGGAAGGTCAGGCCTCCCATGATACATTTTCTTTGCAGAACTCTTCGGGGGACCTTTGGATTGTCTCTCCACCCCCCACCCCCCACCCCCACACACAAACACCATGGCCATTTTGTCTACTGTCATAAAAAAGGGCCTGTCTGTCGGTTGTCTGTCTGTGCGGAGTCTGCACGCTCTCCCCGTGTCTGCGTGGGTTTCCTCCGGGGGCTCCGGTTTCCTCCCTCAGTCCAAAGATGTGCAGGTTAGGTGGATTGGCCTTGATTAATTGTCCCTAGGTAGGGTTGCGGGGATAGGGTGGGGGATTGGACCTGAGTAGGGTGCTCTTACAGAGGGTCGGTGCAGACTCGATGGGCCGAATGGCCTCCTTCTGCACTGTCGGGATTCTACGATTCTAAGATTTCCACTCTGGCCCTTCTGCAGGTTACTCTAAACCTGTGTCCCCCTGGTTCGCGGCTCCCCTGCCCATGGAAGCAATTTCTAATGATGTACTCTTAACAAAACCCTCCATAAGTTTGGACGCATCTATTAAATCTCCCCTTAATCTTCTCTGGTGTCAGGAGAAGGATCGCAGCGTCTCCAGTCTGCTTCGGTGCTGAAGTCCCTCACCCCTGCTAAAACTCCTCCGCACATCCCTCGCAGTGCGAGTAATAAATGTGTCTTTGCTATACTATTTGCCCGTCATTTGTGATCCTGCATTTCCCACAGTCTCAGCACCGAAGCGATTATAAGCTGTGCTGGTTTCCATGGTGATATCTCTCTGCTGGCTGCAGTGTAGTTGCAGATATGCACTTTAATACTGTGTCATTAAAGCTGCTGAATTATAACATTTTCCGTGTCTGTGACTGGCAGAGCCGGAGCAACTGCTTCAGCGTTGAAAAAAAAAAGTGACAGCCTCACCCCCCCCCTTGGGAATCAAAATTAGTTCAGACACCAGTCAACTGAAGCAGTATCCAACTGCACTGCCTTTAGAATGTTCCAGTGATGCATATTAATAAAGGAATTAACGGGTGATCTAATCGAGGTGTTACAGATGATTAAAAGAGTTGATGGTGTCGACAGAGAGAAACTATTTGCTCTGGTGGGGGTGGAGTCCAGAACGGGGAGCAGGAGGGGGGCGGGGGGGGGGGGACGGGGGGGGACAGAGCCAGGCCATTTGGGGTAGAAAGGATGCTAAGGCTGGGGGGGTCAATTGAAAATTTCAAAACTGAGACTGATAAATTTTTATTGGGTAAAGGGGATTAAGGATTATGGAACCAACATGGTAGCACAGTGGTTAGCACTGCTGCTTCACAGTGTCAGGGACCCGGGTTTTGATTCCCGGCTTGGGTCACTGTCTGTGCGGAGTCTGCACGTTCTCCCCGTGTCTGCGTGGGTTTCCTCCGGGTGCTCCGGTTTCCTCCCACAAGTCCTGAAAGACGTGCTGTTAGGTGAATTGGACATTCTGAATTCTCCCTCTGTGACCCGAACAGGCGCCGGAGTGTGGCGACTAGGGGCTTTTCACAGTAACTTCATTGCCGTGTTAATGTGAGCCTGTTTGTGACAATAATAAAGATTATTATTATTAAATGGAGTTAAAACGCAGAGCAAACGTGGTCTCATTGAATGTCGAACAGGCTTGCGGCATGCAATGGCAAGGGAAAACGAGTAAAACCTCTTCGAACTAGCCTTGCATGCCTTGCAGACGTCCAAACGTACGAGCAAGGAGCAGGAGTTCGGCCATTGAGGCCCTCTAGCCAGCTCCGTCAGTCAATAAGATCATGGATGATATGACAATAAGTTCAAGTCTGCGACCCACCTAACGCCCCGATAACCTTTCACCCCATCGATTATCATGAATCTATTCGCCTCGGCCTTAAAGACGTTCAAAGATTCTGCATCCACCACCTTTTCAGGAAGAGAGTTCCAGAGACGCACACCCTCAGAGAGAAAAAATTGTGCCTCATCTCTGTTTTATAGGCGCGACCCCTTATTTTTAAACAGTGGCCCCTAGTTCTCGGCTCTCCAACGGGAGGAAACATCCTCTCCACATCCACCCTCAGGAGCTGCTTCAATCAGGTCGCCTCTCACTCTTCTAAACTCCAGTGGATAGAGGCACAGCCTGTCCAACCTTTACTCATCAGACAACCCACCCATTCCTGGTATTAGTCTGGTAAACCTTCTCTGAACTGCTTCCAACATCCTTCCTTCGAGATCAATACTGCACACAGTGCTCCAGACATGGTTTCACGAGTGCGCTGAACAACAGAAGCATAACCTCTATACTTTTTATTTCATTCCCCTCGCAATAAATGATAACATTCTATTTGCTTTCCTAATTACTGTCTGTGCAGAGTCTGCACATCCTCCCCGTGTCTGCGTGGGTTTCCTCCGGGTGCTCCGGTTTCCTCCCACAGTCCAAAGATGTGCAGGTTAGGTGGATTGGCCGTGATAAATTGCCCTTAGTGTCCAAAGATGGGCAGGTTAGGGGAGATTACGAAGATAGGGCAGGGAGTGGGCCTCAGTCGGGTGCTCTTTCGGAGGGTCGGTGCAGACTCGATAGGCCGAATGGCCGGGCCCGGTGGGGGCGGGGGGGGGGGGGGGGGGGCACGGTGGCGGCGCACAGAGATCCTCTGTGCACAAATGGGGCTACGTGTAACCTCGGCTACGTGTCCCCCGCTAAGGCCCCCTATCTAAGGCAGGTGCCGTTTTATAGCATTGTGTTTCTCCGCGCTGGGAGTGTCGGGAAACACACGGCGAAACGCGCTCGCTACGGGACTTTGGTTCCACAATAGAATTTTCTCCAGCACTGGGGAGCTGAACTCCGAGATCGGACCACCATTTTGAAAGGGTGCCCCAATGTCTAAGGGAGCTTGTGGGTCCTCCCCACCCATCGGCAATGTCACGCCCAACTGAGGATACCCCGCTATGGGGTCCCTGGAGATCCCCTCTCTTCAGGCCACCCCGCACCCCTTACAGGCCCTCCACCAGGATCCCCCCCCCCACAAACCTCCTAGAGGCCCCTACTTAACTGCCATGCAACCCCCACCCTTCAAACCGCCCCCCTTTACCCTCGGCCCTGATGCTTGACAGTGGCCCTGGAGATGGGGTGGGGGAGATTTATCGAATGGGACCAGGGATGAGAGACTGGAGTGTCGTAAGATGTTGTGTGTAGTTTGATAGGTCTCATGAAGGGGTCCTAAGTCTTGTATTGTCTAACAGCAAATGTTTAATAAATACTTTTAAATACGCACATATGGATGCTACAAGATCAAAGCCAGGAGCTGTCTCCATGCTTGCCTCCACACACGTCTCTGTCCAGTACAAGATTATCCTCTAGACTAGGTAATGTCTTCCTTTACATCGCACCGTAGGTGGTGCTTTAACCAGTCCCATCTTAATCCTTTTAAGCCAGGCTTGTTTATACCACATTGAGAAGGTGGGATTGAGAAGCCTCAGGACAGAGACAGTTAAGAGGAGATTTAATTGAGGTGTTCAAAATCATGAAGGGTTTTGTTGGAGTAAATTTGGAAATTGTTTCCAGTGGCAGAAGAGTCATTAACCAGAGGGACACAGATTGAAGAGGATTGGTCAAATAACCCGAGGGGAGACGTCTGGAGATTTCTTTTGATGATCTGGAGGCTGCTTCCGATGGGTCTTTGGGGACAGATTTAATAGTAAAATGGAATTTGAAGAACGCTTGAAAAAAAATCTAACGTGAAATGGGGCTGTGGGGAAAGAGCAGAGAAGTGGGACCTATTGATAGATCTTTCAAAGAGCTAGCACGGGTGCAGTGGGCTGAAAGGCCTCCTCCTGTGCTGGAAGATTCTGTTTCTAATTGTGCTGTGCACCATCTTGGATAAAGCATTGGAAAACCTGCCTGAACATTGGAACAAACAGTTGCCAGGCGGATGATTCAATATTCCGGAAGTTGCTGGAGTCTCGAATGAATTTACTTCCATCACTGCCAAAAGACGTTTATGGAGTACAGAAGAGTTTGCTGAAGTTATGTGTTAAACTGTTGTGCTCAGCTGTTAATGGATGGAGGTGCCGTTAACTCTGTGATTGCTGGGCCAATTATCACAGGCACGTATTAAACAGGCAAATGGAAACACACACACTCGCGAGATCAGTGAACACACACTCACACCCCCGAGTTCAGGATCACACACTCACACGCCCGAGCTCAGTTAACACACACTCACACTCGCGAGCTCAGTGAACACACACTCACACTCCCGAGTTCAGTGAACACACACTCACACTCCCGAGATCAGTGAACACACACTCACACTCCCGAGTTCAGTGAACACACACTCACACTCCCGAGATCAGTGAATACACACTCCCGAGGTCAGTGAACACACACTCACACTCCCGAGTTCAGTGAACACACACTCACACTCCCGGGTTCGGTGAACACACACTCACACTCCCGGGTTCAGTGAAGACGCACTCACACTCCCGAGTTCGGTGAACACACACTCACACTCCCGAGTTCAGTGAACACACACTCACACTCGCGAGCTCAGTGAACACACACTCACACTCCCAAGTTCAGTGAACACACACTCGCACTCCAGAATTCAGTGAATACACACTCGCACTCCAGAATTCAGTGAACACACACTCACACTCCCGTGCTCAGTGAACACACACTCACACTCCCGGGTTCGGTGAACACACACTCACACTCCCGAGTTCAGTGAACACACACTCACACTCCCGGGTTCGGTGAACACACACTCACACTCCCGGGTTCAGTGAAGACGCACTCACACTCCCGAGTTCGGTGAACACACACTCACACTCCCGAGTTCAGTGAACACACACTCACACTCCCGGGTTCAGTGAACACACACTCACACTCGCGAGCTCAGTGAACACACACTCACACCCCCGAGATCAGGGAACACACACTCACACTCCCAAGATCAGTGAACACACACTCACACTCCTGAGTTCAGTGAACACACACTCACACTCCCGAGGTCAGTGAACACACACTCACACTCCCGAGATCAGTTAACACACACTCACACTCCCGAGTTCAGTGAACACACACTCACACTCCCGAGTTCAGGGAACACACACTCACACTCCCGAGATCAGTGAACACACACTCACACTCCCGAGTTCAGGATCACACACACTCACACTCCAGAATTCAGTGAACACACACTCGCACTCCAGAATTCAGTGAACACACACTCACACTCCCAAGTTCTGTGAACACACACTCACACTCCCGAGTTCAGTGAACACACACTCACACTCCCGGGTTCAGTGAACACACACTCACACTCCCGAGTTCAGGATCACACACTCACACGCCCGAGCTCAGTTAACACAAACTCACACTCCCGAGTTCAGTGAACACACACTCGCACTCCAGAATTCAGTGAACATACACTCACACTCCCGAGCTCAGTGAACACACACTCACATTCCCAAGTTCAGTGAACACACACTCACACTCCCGAGTTCAGTGAACACACACTCACACTCCCGTGTTCAGTGAAGATGCACTCACACTCCCGAGTTTGGTGAACACACACTCACACTCCCGAGTTCAGTGAACACACACTCACACTGCCGGGTTCGGTGAACACACACTCACACTCTCAAGTTCGGTGAACACACACTCACACTCCAGAATTCAGTGAACACACACTCACACTCCGGAATTCAGTGAACACACATTCTCACTCCCGGGTTCAGTGAACACACAATCACACTCCCGAGTTCAGTGAACACACACTCGCACACCAGAATTCAGTGAATACACACTCGCACTCCAGAATTCAGTGAACACACACTCACACTCCCGAGCTCAGTGAACACACACTCACACTCCCGAGTTCAGTGAACACACACTCACACTACCGAGTTCGGTGAATACACACTCGCACTCCAGAATTCAGTGAACACACACTCACACTCCCGAGTTCGGTGAACACACACTCACACTCCCGAGTTCAGTGAACACACACTCGCACTCCAGAATTCAGTGAATACACACTCGCACTCCAGAATTCAGTGAACACACACTCACACTCCCGTGCTCAGTGAACACACACTCACACTCCCGGGTTCGGCGAACACACACTCACACTCCCGTGTTCAGTGAACACACACTCACACTCCCGGGTTCGGTGAACACACACTCACACTCCCGGGTTCAGTGAAGACGCACTCACACACCCGAGTTCGGTGAACACACACTCACACTCCCGAGTTCAGTGAACACACACTCACACTCCCGGGTTCGGTGAACACACACTCACACTCCCGGGTTCAGTGAAGACACACTCACACTCCCGAGTTCGGTGAACACACATTCACACTCCCGAGTTCAGTGAACACACACTCACACTCCCGGGTTCGGTGAACACACACTCACACTCCCGAGTTCCGTGAACACACACTCACACTCCCGGGTTCGGTGAACACACAATCACACTCCCGAGTTCAGTGAACACACACTCACACTCCCGGGTTCGGTGAACACACACTCACACCCCCGAGTTCAGGATCACACACACTCACACTCCAGAATTCAGTAAACACGCACTCACACTGCAGAATTCAGTGAACACACACTCACACTCTCGAGTTCAGTGAACACACACTCCCACTCCCGAGTTCAGTGAACACGCACTCACACTCCCGAGTTCAGTGAACACACACTCGCACTCCAGAATTCAGTGAACACACACTCACACTCTCGAGTTCAATGAACACACACTCACACTCCCGAGTTCAGTGAACACACACTCACACTCCCGGGTTTGGTGAACACACACTCACACTCCCGGGTTTGGTGAACACACACTCACACTCCCAAATTCGGTGAACACACACTCACACTCCCGAGTTCAGTGAACACACACTCACACTCCCGAGTTCAATGAACGCACACTCACACTCCCGAGTTCAGTGAACACACACTCACACTCCTGAGTTCAATATCACACACACTCACACTCCCGAGTTCAGTGAACACACACTCACACTCCCAGGTTCGGTGAACACACACTCACACTCTCAAGTTCGGTGAACACACACTCGCACTCCAGAATTCAGTGAACACACACTCGCACTCCAGAATTCAGTGAACACACACTCACACTCCAGAATGCAATGAACACACACTCACACTCCCGAGTTCAGGATCACACACACTCACACTCTCGAGTTCAGTGAACACACACTCACACTCCGGAATTCAGTGAACACACACTCACACTCCCGAGCTCAGTGAACACACACTCACACTCCCGAGTTCAGTGAACACACACTCGCACTCCCGGGTTCGGTGAACACACACTCACACTCCCGAGTTCAGTGAACACACACTCACACTCCCGAGTTCAGTGAAAACACACTCACACTCCCGGGTTCGGTGAACACACACTCACACTCCCGAGTTCAGTGAACACACACTCACACTCCCGGGTTCGGTGAACACACACTCACACTCCCGAGTTCAGTGAACACACACTCACACTCCCGGGTTCGGTGAACACACACTCACACTCCCGAGTTCAGTGAACACACACACACACTCCCGAGTTCAGGATCACACACACTCACACTCCCGAGTTCAGTGAACACACACTCACACTCCCGAGTTCAGTGAACACACACTCACACTCCCGAGTTCAGTGAAAACACACTCACACTCCCGGGTTCGGTGAACACACACTCACGCTCCCGGGTTCGGTGAACACACACTCACACTCCCGAGTTCAGTGAACACACACTCACACTCCCGAGTTCAGGATCACACACACTCACACTCCAGAATTCAGTGAACACACACTCACACTCCCGAGTTCAGGATCACACACACTCACACTCCCGAGTTCAGTGAACACACACTCACACTCCCGAGTTCAGGATCACACACACTCACACTCCCGAGTTCAGTGAAAACACACTCACACTGTCGAGTTCAGTGAACACACACTCACACTCCGGAATTCAGTGAACACACACTCGCACTCCCGAGTTCAGTGAACACACACTCACACTCCCGAGTTCAGTGAACACACACTCACACTTCTGAGTTCAGGATCACACACACTCACACTCCCGAGTTCAGTGAACACACACTCACACTCCCGAGTTCAGTGAACACACACACTCACACTCTCGAGTTCAGTGAACACACACTCACACTCCGGAATTCAGTGAACACACACTCACACTCCGGAATTCAGTGAACACACACTCACACTCCTGAGTTCAGGATCACACACACTCACACTCTCGAGTTCAGTGAACACACACTCACACTCCAGAATTCAGTGAACACACACACTCACACTCCCGAGCCAGCCAGGGCACAATGAAATCAGTGAGAAGCTGGGTGAAATCTTCACTCAGTACAGTTCAGTGAACATTACTGCGAAGTGTTACATTCATGCGAGCCTTTCTGTCTCTATAGTATCATTCATTATCAGTATTTAGCTTCATACTCCACAAGTTTGAATCCTTAGGGCCCAGATGCAGTGCAGTCTGCAAAATGCCCTATTTAGCTTCAACTTGAACTCTTTCCTTCAAGAATTATTCATTTCTGCTCAATTATAGGACAGTGCTCTGATATAAAACAATGTCTACTTTCAGCTTCAAGTCCTCGAGTCATACGCAATCCTTTCTGACCAAAACATTCCCTTTTCTTTGCCGCCTGCGTCAGTAATTGAGGGACGAGCCCTGGGCTCAATCTCTGCCGGATGATTATTAATCTTTTACTGGCTGGGCAGTTGGAAATAATTGGGGCTCATCACCTAACTGTTAATTAGATATTAGTCAGAACTTTTGAGGGTGAGCATCGCGATGCGGGACACAAGTGTGAAATGTGAAGTATAGAAAAAGATCCTGACAGTTGCTATAGGGAACAAAAGACAATGCAAAATGAATCAAGGTAGAATCAGAATGGAACAAAGTCAGAGGAAATGGGGAAATGAAGAATTCACTTGAATTTCAGAGTCTGTGCAATGTTGTGTACGTTTGTCCCATCGTCCCAACGATGATTAAATTGAGGAGATTGCATTGAGCAGTAACGCCATTCGCAATAGACCAAGTTCTGACTGTACCCTTGAGCTCGTGCTTGCAAAACGCAGAACATAATGCCAAAGTTTTGACGTGATTTTGCACTTGGACAGCACATGCTGAACAACCCGGAGTGCGCTATGAAATTCATTAACAACCAATTCAAAGGGCAGCACAGTGGCACAGTGGTTAGCACTGCTGCCTCACGGCGCCGAGGTCCCAGGTTCAATCCTGGCTCTGGGTCACTGTCCGTGTGGAGTTTGCACATTCTCCCCGTGTCTGTGTGGGTTTCGCCCCCACAACCCAAAAGATGTGCAGGCTAGGTGGATTGGCCACGCTAAATTGCCCCTTAATTGGAAAAAATGAATTGGGCACTCTGAATTTATTTTTAAAAAACAACCAATTTCAGGTTATCATTCAGATTCAGAGCGTGGCTCACTTTTACTCGAAGCTACCTATATCCATACACTGGGACCTGCCCTCTGCAGGCAACAGGATCGTGTCCAGGCATCGTGCCATTTTAAAAATTAAACAAATGCTTGGCAGACAGTCGTTCTGGTCAACCAATCAAGAGACGACCTGCCAACCAATCAGCACCCTTGACTCATGCAATATAAATTGTTGCACCCTTTGAAATTTGCCTTTCTTGCATCTATCCTGATGAATGCAATGTTAAAGTATCATTGAATTTACAGTGCAGAAGGAGACTATTCAGCCCATCGAGTCTGCACCGGCCCTTGGGAAGAGCACCCTACCCAAGGTCCACAGCTCCACCCTATCCCCGTAATCCAGTAACCCTACCCAACCCTGTTGGACACGAAGGGGCAATTTGGCACGGCCGATCCACCTAACCTGCACATCCTTGGACGGTGAGAGGAAACCGGAGCACCCGGAGGAACCCCACACACACGCGGGGAAAACGTGCAGACTCCGCACAGACAGCGACCCAAGCCGGGAATCGAACCTGGGTGCCTGGTGCTGTGAAGCAATAGTGCTAACCACTGTGCTACTGTGGCGGCCTTAAGTGACAATTAGAATCAATTCTATTCAATTCTTATGATCAGGTGCTATTTACTTGTTGAGGTATGCTTTTTAAAAATTCGTTCATGGGGTGTGGGTTTGGTGGGCTAGGCTGGCATTTACTCCCCCTCCCTAATTCCCCTTGAGGGGGCAGTTAAGCTTCAAGCGCATTGCTGTAGGTCTGGAGTCACATGCAGACCAGACCGGGTGAGGCTGGCAGTTTCCCTTCCCCAAAGCCCATTCATGAACCATGTGGATTTTTAGACAATCGACAATAGTTTTGTGGTCAACGTCAGACCTTTAAGTCCAGATTTCTTATTTTTCAAAAATGGAATTCAAATTTCACCATCTGTCCAGGCAGGATTTGTTCCTGGGTCCCCCGTTACCCCAGATCTCGGGATGACTAGTTCTGTGACAATGCCTTTCACTGGCGATATTGGGGGGGGGGGGGGTTGGTGGCGGGACATGGTTGTGTGGACAGACACTCTAGATGGGCTTGGCAGGGTCAGGAAGCTCAGGCAAGGGTGGAGTCTGGGAGGGGTTGATCCCAGACTCCCGTCAAGTTCCGATCCTTAATTTCAGGTGAGGGACGTGGTGGGCGTGGTCCTGTCCTGGGGCAGGGACGGCCTGACTCCCAGAGGAGGCCAGTGGGGTTTCTATTGGGGGGGGGGTTAGCGGGAGGGGAGTTTGAGGAACCTGTAGGAGGCCACCCATTGCTCTTCCCGACCCACAAGCAAAGCTTCTCCCTCTCCTCACCCTGTTGCAGCAGCCAGGTTTCCTAAATCTCAGATATTCGAACCTGCAAAGTGATTTGTGAAGGACCTGAACCGAGTGAACGAGGAGGAACCATTCCCATTGTCGGAAAGGTCGTGAACTGAAGCATATTGATTTAAAATAATTGGCAAATCTAACAGAGGTGACATGAGGAAAAATCGTATTGAAGCAGCCAGTAGTTAGAGTCTGCAATGCACTGTCTGAGAGTGTGGTGGAGTCAGATTCACACAGCGAGTGGTTAGGGTCTGGAATGCACTGTCTGAGAGTGTGGTGGAGGCAGGTTCACACAGCGAGTGGTTAGGGTCTGGAATGCACTGTCTGAGAGTGTGGTGGAGGCCGATTCACACAGCGAGTGGTTAGGATCTGGAATGCACTGTCTGAGAGTGTGGTGGAGGCAGATTCACACTGCGAGTGGTTAGGGTCTGGAATGCACTGTCTGAGAGTGTGGTGGAGGCAGGTTCACACAGCGAGTGGTTAGGGTCTGGAATGCACTGTCTGAGAGTGTGGTGGAGGCAGGTTCACACAGCAAGTGGTTAGGATCTGGAATGCACTGTCTGAGAGTGTGGTGGAGGCAGATTCACACAGCGAGTGGTTAGGGTCTGGAATGCACTGTGTGAGAGTGTTGTGGAGGCAGAGTCACAGAGCGAGGGTTAGGATCTGGAATGCACTGTCTGAGAGTGTGGTGGAGGCAGATTCAGACTGAGTGGTTAGGATCTGGAATGCACTGTCTGAGAGTGTGGTGGAGGCAGGTTTTCACAGCGAGTGGTTAGGGTCTGGAATGCACTGTCTGAGAGTGTGGTGGAGGCAGATTCACACAGCGAGTGGTTAGGATCTGGAATGCACTGTCTGAGAGTGTGGTGGAGGCAGATTCACACAGCGAGTGGTTAGGATCTGGAATGCACTGTCTGAGAGTGTGGTGGAGGCAGGTTCTCACAGCGAGTGGTTAGGATCAGGAATGCACTGTCTGAGAGTGTGGTGGAGGCAGATTCACACAGCGAGTGGTTAGGGTCTGGAATGCACTGTCTGAGAGTGTGGTGGAGGCAGAGTCACAGAGCGAGGGTTAGGGTCTGGAATGCACTGTCTGAGAGTGTGGTGGAGGCAGATTCGCACAGCGAGTGGTTAGGGTCTGGAATGCACTGTCTGAGAGTGTGGTGGAGGCAGATTCACACAGTGAGTGGTTAGGGTCTGGAATGCACTGTCTGAGAGTGTGGTGGAGGGGGGCAGATTCACACAGCGAGTGGTTAGGATCTGGAATGCACTGTCTGAGAGTGCGGTGGAGGCAGGTTCACACAGCGAGTTGTTAGGGTCTGGAATGCACTGTCGGAGAAGGAGGTGGAGGCAGATTCACACAGCGAGCGGTTAGGGTCTGGAATGCACTGTCTGAGAGTGTGGTGGAGGCAGGTTCACACAGCGAGTTGTTAGGGTCTGGAATGCACTGTCGGAGAAGGAGGTGGAGGCAGATTCACACAGCGAGTGGTTAGGGTCTGGAATGCACTGTCTGAGAGTGTGGTGGAGGGGGGCAGATTCACACAGCGAGTGGTTAGGGTCTGGAATGCACTGTCTGAGAGTGTGGTGGAGGCAGATTCGCACAGCGAGTGGTTAGGGTCTGGAATGCACTGTCTGAGAGTGTGGTGGAGGCAGATTCACACAGTGAGTGGTTAGGGTCTGGAATGCACTGTCTGAGAGTGTGGTGGAGGGGGGCAGATTCACACAGCGAGTGGTTAGGATCTGAAATGCACTGTCTGAGAGTGCGGTGGAGGCAGATTCACACAGCGAGCTGTTAGGGTCTGGAATGCACTGTCTGAGAGTGTGGTGGAGGCAGATTCACACAGCGAGCGGTTAGGGTCTGGAATGCACTGTCGGAGAAGGAGGTGGAGGCAGATTCACACAGCGAGCGGTTAGGGTCTGGAATGCACTGTCTGAGAGTGTGGTGGAGGCAGGTTCAATCATGGCTTGCAAAAGGGATTTGGATGAGCACCTGAATTTGTTGCAAAGGGCAGAGGGGGGGTGGGACTAGCTAAATTGCCCTTTCAAAGGGCCAGCACCGACATAACAGGCAGAATGGCCTCCTCTGTGCTGTAACCATTCTATGATTCTACATTCCGAGCTGGGTTTTCCAGCCTCAATAACATATTTAAAATGCCAACCCACCTCCTGAATTCGGATTGGTTGGCCCACCTTGCAGCCCCCCCAGTTACCCCAGGAAATGGATTGTTCGGATTCAGCTTCCTGACTGCAGTTTCTTCGGCAATTAACACCCCCTTACCCCAGCCCGCTGACACTCAAGCCCACCCTCTGAGGGGAGAGATGACGGCCTCAAGGTAATGTCACACAGCTAGTAACCCCGGGACAAGGCAATGCTCCGGGGACACGGGTTCAAATCCCACCCCGGCAACTGGTGGAATTTAAATTCAATCAATACACTAGGAATAAAGAAATTAGTCTCGGTAATGGTCATCGATTGTTGTAAAAACCCATGTGAGGCACTAATGACCATTAGGGAGAGAAATCTGCCGTCCTTACCCGGCCTGGCCTACATCTGACTCCAGACCCACAGCAATGCGGTTAACCCTTGAAATGGCCGAGCGAGCCACTCAGTTCAAGGGCAATTCGGGATGGGCAACAAATGTTGGTGCAGTCCAGTGATGCCCGCATTGCCCAGAGAAACCCTCACCCAGGTGAAAACCTGGATTCAGATCTTATCGAGGTGCTTCAGATGTGAATGTTTCTCTGCGGTGTGTGGGGTCCTGAACTGAACAGCAGCAGGAGCTCTGGGAATTCTTCAGCATTGCCCAGGGGAGAGGGGCAAAGTTCCACAGTCAAAGACAAGAGAAAGAGACAGAAAATCATCCCCCAGCGTCCTTCACAATGATGTCCACACGCCGATTTATAGATAACAAAGTATTTTCTTCACACAGTCACCGCTGTAAAATAGGCAGCGGACCACTCAATTTGCGCAGATGAAGCACTCACAGACAGCAATCTCACCTGTTAATCTCTATTTAATGCTGTTGATTAAAGGCAAAATATTGACCAGGACACCCTTCCCGACTCGTGCTCTTCATTGTGGCCTTGGGACCTTTTATGTTCAGCTGGGAGAACACACTGGGCCTCGTTGAATATCTCATCCATAAGACGACATCCACAACTGTGCCATAATCCCTCAGTATGACCCTCTGACAGTGCGGCACTCCATCAGTACTGACCCTCTGACAGTGCGGCACTCCCTCAGTACTGACCCTCTGACAGTGCGGCACTCCCTCAGTACTGACCCTCTGACAGTGCGGCACTCCCTCAGTACTGGCCCTCTGACAGTGCAGTACTCCCTCAGTACTGACCCTCTGACAGTGCGGCACTCCCTCAGTACTGGCCCTCTGACAGTGCAGCACTCCCTCAGTACTGACCCTCTGACAGTGCAGCACTCCCTCAGTACTGACCCTCTGACAGTGCGGCACTCCCTCAGTACTGACCCTCTGACAGTGCGGCACTCCCTCAGTACTGGCCCTCTGACAGTGCAGTGCTCCCTCAGTACTGACCCTCTGACAGTGCAGCACTCCCTCAGTACTGACCCTCTGACAGTGCAGCGCTCCCTCAGTACTGACCCTCTGACAGTGCGACACTCCCTCAGTACTGACCCTCTGACAGTGCGGCACTCCCTCAGTACTGACCCTCTGACAGTGCGGCACTCCCTCAGTACTGGCCCTCTGACAGTGCAGTACTCCCTCTGTACTGACCCTCTGACAGTGCAGCACTCCCTCAGAACTGACCCTCTGACAGTGTGGCACTCCCTCAGCACTGACCCTCTGACAGTGCAACACTCCCTCAGTACTGACCCTCTGACAGTGCAGCACTCCCTCAGCACTGACCCTCTGACAGTGCGGCACTCCCTCAGTACTGACCCTCTGACAGTTCGGCTCTCCCTCAGTACTGACCCTCTGACAGTGCAGCACTCCCTCAGCACTGACCCTCTGACAGTGCGGCACTCCCTCAGTACTGACCTTCTGACAGTTCGGCTCTCCCTCAGCACTGACCCTCTGACAGTGCAGCACTCCCTCAGCACTGACCCTCTGACAGTGCAGCAGTCCCTCAGCACTGACCCTCTGACAGTGCAGCAGTCCCTCAGCACTGACCCTCTGACAGTGTGGCACTCCCTCAGTACTGACCCTCTGACAGTGCGGCACTCACTCAGTACTGACCCTCTGACAGTGCGGCACTCCCTCAGTACTGACCTTCTGACAGTTCGGCTCTCCCTCAGCACTGACCCTCTGACAGTGCAGCACTCCCTCACCACTGACCCTCTGACAGTGCAGCAGTCCCTCAGCACTGACCCTCTGACAGTGCAGCAGTCCCTCAGCACTGACCCTCTGACAGTGCGGCACTCCCTCAGTACTGACCCTCTGACAGTGCAGCACTCCCTCAGCACTGACCCTCTGACAGTGCGGCACTCCCTCAGCACTGACCCTCTGACAGTGCGGCACTCCCTCAGTACTGACCCTCTGACAGTGCAGCACTCCCTCAGCACTGACCCTCTGACAGTGCGGCACTCCCTCAGCACTGACCCTCTGACAGTGCGGCACTCCCTCAGTACTGACCCTCTGACAGTGCAGCACTCCCTCAGTACTGACCCTCTGACAGTGCGGCACTCCCTCAGTACTGACCCTCTGACAGTGCGGCACTCCCTCAGTACTGACCCTCTGACAGTGCGGCACTCCCTCAGTACTGACCCTCTGACAGTGCGGCACTCCCTCAGTACTGACCCTCTGACAGTGCGGCACTCCCTCAGCACTGACCCTCTGACAGTGCGGCACTCCCTCAGTACTGACCCTCTGACAGTGCGGCACTCCCTCAGCACTGACCCTCTGACAGTGCGGCACTCCCTCAGCACTGACCCTCTGACAGTGCGGCACTCCCTCAGCACTGACCCTCTGACACTGCGGCACTCCCTCAGTACTGACGCTCTGACAGTGCGGCACTCCCTCAGTACTGACCCTCTGACAGTGCGGCACTCCCTCAGTACTGACGCTCTGACAGTGCGGCACTCCCTCAGTACTGACCCTCTGACAGTGCGGCTCTCCCTCAGTACTGACCCTCTAACAGTGCGGCGCTCCCTCAGTACTGACCCTCTGACACTGCAACACTCCCTCAGTACTGACCCTCTGACAGTGCGGCACTCCCTCAGTACTGACCCTCTGACAGTGCGGCACTCCCTCAGCACTGACCCTCTGACTGTGCGGCACTCCCTCAGTACTGACCCTCTGACAGTGCGGCACTCCCTCAGTACTGACCCTCTGACAGTGCGGCACTCCCTCAGCACTGACCCTCTGACAGTGCGGCACTCCCTCAGCACTGACCCTCTGACAGTGCGGCACTCCCTCAGTACTGACGCTCTGACAGTGCGGCACTCCCTCAGTACTGACCCTCTGACAGTGCGGCACTCCCTCAGTACTGACGCTCTGACAGTGCGGCACTCCCTCAGTACTGACCCTCTGACAGTGCGGCTCTCCCTCAGTACTGACCCTCTAACAGTGCGGCGCTCCCTCAGCACTGACCCTCTGACAGTGCGGCTCTCCCTCAGTACTGACCCTCTGACAGTGCAGCACTCCCTCAGGACTGCATTTGGAGTGTCAGCTTTGGACTTTCATATTGGAGTTCACGAAAACAAGTGGCAACTGAGATTCAAATAATGGATACACAATGGGCGGGATTCTCCGTCCCGCCGCTCCCGTTTTCCGGAGTGTGGTGCCCCCTGCCGGCAGCGGGATTCTCTGTCCCGCCAGCCGGCCATTGGGATTTCCCATTGTGGGCAGCCCTACGCCATCGGGAAATTCCCGGGCGTGGATGCGCTGCCGACGCAACGGAGAATCCCGACGGCCAAGAATCCAGCCCCATGTTTGCATAAATGCTGAACTTGTTCATTATGCTTGTTAATGGTATAAAAAAAATAATGTGCGTGTGACTTTGTCTTTTATGTGCGTGTGCGTGTGTGCACGTGTGCATGTATCCACATGCATTTGTGTGTGTGTGTGTGTATGTGTGTGTATGTGTGCGTGTGTGCACGTGTGCATGTATCCACACGCATTTGTGTGTGTGTGTGTGTATGTGTGCGTGTGCACATGCATGTGCATGCGTTTGCACATGTGCATACATACATGTGTGCATGTGTGCGCTGTATGTGTGTGTGCACGTGTGCATGCGGGTGTCCGTGCGGGTTGGTGGTGGTGACCGTGTATTATCCAGTTACTGCAAGGAAGAGGAAGAATCTGTGGGTGTGAACAAAAGGGGATGTTATTGTCTGAATAAAGTGTATAAAGTATCACAGAGAGTTCTGCTGGTGACTAATCCCTGACCAGTGAGGCATATTTAAAATCGAAATGTAATTGGAGTATTCGGTGACCCATGTTGACTCTCCAAAGTATCTGGTTTGTACGCAGGTGGTCAGGATGATAGCCCAATCATATTTAAATTCTAACAGGGGTTTCCATGATTAGTGATCAGATTTTGGGGGTTTGGGTGTTGAACTCTGCGGTGTGCTGTGTGAGAAAGCAGCCAGGGTGCTTGCAGTATGTACAGAGAGGCTGCCACAATTGGTTACCGGAATCGGCGACGTTAAGCACTGTTTGCAGAATGTAAAATTGTAAATGCAACTATTGGTACGCACTTCGGTAATTACCGGATTTCACTGAAGTGATTGTGGGCGGGAGTCCCGTTCTCTCCCCCCGACACCCACCCCCCCCCCCACCCCCACCCCACCCCCACTACCCCAACTTTACCATTGCTGAATCCCCCACAATAATCAACATCCTGGGGGTCACCATTAACCGCAAACTGAATTGGACTAGCCACATTAATACTGTGGCCACCAGGGCCAGTCAGAGGCTGGGAATCCTGAGGCGCGTAACTCACTTCCTGACTCGCCAATGCCTGTCCACCATCTACAAAGCTCAACTCAGGAGTGTGATGGTGTGGTAATGTGCCCTTTTAAGGGGTGAGTTCCTGGAGGTTCATGCGATCCATAGCGCAAATGGGGCTGGAGTGCACGAATCCTGGGGCTGAGCACGGGTTTTACAGTTCGGAGTGGTGGGGTATGATCACCTTTATTTCACTCTCTGTAAACAGTTATTTGCCTTAATAAACCGTTTATTCGTTAATCTATTTGGTGGTCGCCAGTCTTTCAAGATACTCCATTTGGCAACGAGGAACAACCAAAGTGCCTTCTTGCTGCTACAGAAATCGAGAGACAGGACAGAATGAGGGAGCCTTTCCTCTGAAGCAAACTCATTCAGCAGTCTGTGAGCGTCAAAATGTCCGTTTGGGGGAAACATTGATCCATTCAACCCTAACACGGAGCAGCGACATGTCAATCTCCGGTACTATTTCTTCAATGCCAATGAAATGCAGGGGGGAGGGGGCAAGGGAAGAGAAGCAACGAGTTATCCTAGTGACAGCCGACAGGCCCCTGACCTATAACCTGATAAGGAGTCCGACTTCTCCAGATGTTCCCGACTCCAAAACTTTTGAGGAGCTTGTGTAATTAGTCAAAGGACATTATCATCTGAAGCTCTCGGTGATAATGCAAGGATACAAATTTACTTTGATGACGAGAGCCCCAGGGGAGATGATCGTGGTGTTTGTTGCACACCTGAAGTAAATGGCTGTGCAGCGAGTTCGGGACTACACTCAATGACAGGTTGAGAGACAGGCTAGTCTGTGGTGTTAATGACATGGCCATACAAAAGAAATAGTTAGCAGGGGCAGAGATTACCTTAAAGAAGGCATTAGAGGTCATCCAGGCTATAGAAAGTGCCAAAAGGGTGTGGGGGAGGGTGCGATGGAACTGCAGAGTATGCAAGCAGGCGAGGTCCACCAGGTTTGGAGGGACGCCGCTGGCTGTCATGGCACCAGGGCTGAAGGCACAGAAAGTAATGAGCAAACAAAGAACAAAGAACAAAGAAATGTACAGCACAGGAACAGGCCCTTCGGCCCTCCAAGCCCGTGCCGACCATACTGCCCGACTAAACTACAATCTTCTACACTTCCTGGGTCCGTATCCTTCTATTCCCATCCTATTCATATATTTGTCAAGATGCCCCTTAAATGTCCCTATCGTCCCTGCCTCCACTACCTCCTCCGGTAGTGAGTTCCAGGCACCCACTACCCTCTGCGTAAAAAACTTGCCTCGTACATCTACTCTAAACTTTGCCCCTCTCACCTTAAACCTATGCCCCCTAGTAATTGACCCCTCTACCCTGGGGAAAAGCCTCTGACTATCCACTCTGTCTATGCCCCTCATAATTTTGTATACCTCTATCAGGTCGCCCCTCAACCTCCTTCGTTCCAGTGAGAACAAACCGAGTTTATTCAATCGCTCCTCATAGCTTATGCCCTCCATACCAGGCAACATTCTGGTAAATCTCTTCTGCACCCTCTCTAAAGCCTCCACATCCTTCTGGTAGTGTGGCGACCAGAATTGAACACTATACTCCAAGTGTGGCCTAACTAAGGTTCTATACAGCTGCAACATGACTTGCCAATTCTTATACTCAATGCCCCGGCCAATGAAGGCAAGCATGCCGTATGCCTTCTTGACTACCTTCTCCACCTGTGTAGCCCCTTTCAGTGATCTGTGGACCTGTACTCCTAGATCTCTTTGACTTTCAATACTCTTGAGGGTTCTACCATTCACTGTATATTCCCTACCTGCATTAGCCCTTCCAAAATGCATTACCTCACATTTGTCCAGGTTAAACTCCATCTGCCATCTCTCCGCCCAAGTCTCCAGACAATCTAAATCCTGCTGTATCCTCAGACAGTCCTCATCGCTATCCGCAATTCCACCAACCTTTGTGTCGTCTGCAAAGGGACTCGGAGCAAAACAGAGTGCAAAGAAATGGAAATTGGTCCACGGACCAGGAGCAATGAAGAATGTTCCCAGTGTGGGGATGATTGCCGCCTGGAGAGATGTAAATTCAGGACATTTTCATGTCTTGCCTGTAGTAGGAGGGGCACATCAGGAGGAAGTGCAAGGCTAGGCAGAGCCTACAGAGGCCCAACAAAACAAAACTCAGACTCCAGTATATAGTTTTGAGAGTAACCCAGAAATGGATCTAAAGTATACAGTTTAAACAACATTAAGGTGGGTACGACAGCCCAATTAATATTTTAATAGTCAATGGTCAGTTATTTAGAATGGAGGTGGACGCAGGGGCCTCTGCTGCAGTTGTAGGTGAACAACCATATCGTTATGTACAAGGGCGGTGGGGTAGGTCCAGTCCCTAGGCTAGGCTAGCCATGTATAATGCGTAAGTGTTAAGGATCCTGGGAACAGCCACAATGCCCATAAGCTACCAGAACCAGTCATCTCACTGCCTCTGATAATAGTGGGAGGCTAAGGGTTAAGTTTGATGGGTCAAAATTGGCTTTGCCAAATTAAATTAAATTGGCTAGAAATCTTCAAAATTAATGAAGGAGAATTTCATGCTGCCGGACAAAAATACCAGAAGGTTTTCAAAGATAGATGCGGGCAGGTTGTTTCCACTGGCGGGTGAAAGCAGAACTAGGGGGCATAGCCTCAAAATAAGGGGAAGTAGATTTAGGACTGAGTTTAGGAGGAACTTCTTCACCCAAAGGGTTGTGAATCTATGGAATTCCTTGCCCAGTGAAGCAGTAGAGGCTCCTTCATTACATGTTTTTAAGATAAAGATAGATAGTTTTTTGAAGAATAAAGGGATTAAGGGTTATGGTGTTCAGGCTGGAAAGTGGAGCTGAGTCCACAAAAGATCAGCCATGATCTCATTGAATGGTGGAGCAGGCTCGAGGGGCCAGATGGCCGACTCCTGCTCCTAGTTCTTATGTTCTTATGTGTTAAGTAAGATATGGTGCTGAAAGCAAAGATTTACCTGAATCCTGAGGCTATGTCCAATCTTTCAGAGCCCAATCCTTCCCCTCTGCCTTACATGAGAAGGTTAAGTCTGAACTCAAGCAGTTGGAAGAAGTAGTCATCATCAAGACTGTACAGCTTTCAGAGTGGGCAGCTCCCGTCGTGCCAGTGGTTAAGTCAGATGGAACCATTAAGATATGTGGGGCTACAAATTAACCATTAATCAGGTGGCAAAATTGGACTGACACCCAATACCAAGAATTAAAGACGTATATGCTAAATTAATAGGAGGTTTAACTTACACTAAACTTGATATGAGCCATGAGTACCAGCAATTAGAATTAGACTAGAGAATTTGTTACCGTAAATACCAACAAAGGCTTGTACCCGGCTACCCTTCAGAGTCTCATCGGTAGGTGCGATTTTCCAGCGCACGATGGAAAGCTTACTACAGGACGTACTCAAGGTGGTTGTCTATCTAGAGGATGTACTGATATCAGGAGCATCCGAAGAGGAGCACCTAGCAAATCTCAAAGAAGTTTTTTAAAGATTTAACAAAACCGGAGTAAGGCTGAAAGGAGAAAGTGTGCGTTCCTGGTTCATGAAGAGCTCACTGCAGTTTAGTGTAGACGGCCAAGGCTGAACCCAGTGGAGAAGATAAAAGCGTTTAAGGAAACACCAGCTGCTAAAAATACGGCAGAATTGAAATCCTTTTTAGGAATGATGAATTATTACGGCAGATTTATTCCGAATCTTTCATGTGACATCCGGCTGTCGACAGTTGGTAGTAAGGCGTAAACAAGGACAGTCGCACATCGTCTGTATAGCATTCTGTGTGTTATCCTTCCATGTGTTAACTAACAAATCATCATTCTAAGTAAGTCATCAGCAGTTCTATATGAATCATTGCAAGGAAAAGACAACAGCACACAACACTGCGGTTAACAAAGAGTAGAAAGACATCTCCAACAGACATGTTCTGTAACCAACACCATTATAGCATGTATCTCCTTCTTCACTGTAGATTTCTACAATTCCACATTTCTATATGCATGACCCTAATTTTGGTTTCCTATCACTTAAGTAGGTTTATACTTTATCCATTGCAGACTTGAAGAATATTCATTGTGCAGCCAATGTCCTGTTTTTTCTGTTGAGTTAATTTGGGTCCAATCCCATCTGAAAACTATCCACTCCCTTATCTTTGACTCTCCATTATCCTTTGCTATTTTTAATTGAACTTAATTACCTGGTGTTTACTATTCCCCTAATGTTCTCTTTTAATCAGTTGTAGCTCATAAACCTCTGTTTAATTGTCCCATTTATGCTGCTTGTGAACTGCTACATCCTCATCTTGCATATTAAATATGTTTCAAAGGGTTCACTTGTGCCTGAGCTGAACTTTTAGGTAAGGGTGTTAGAGGTCACAGATGGAGTTAAGACACAAATGACTGAAGAGGATTTTGTGTGTTTAACTAACCGGTTTTAACTATCATAAGGTTTTGTTGGATGTGGAAAAGGACAAGGACCAATCCAGATTAAAAATAATTTATTGAAGGAGGGGCCCGTTTCAATGGAGCGGGAATTGATCTGGCCCAGACAGATTTCGATCAAAGATTGGCTCGCAGAGTTACAATAGAATAATGAACTGCCTTTTAGGAGGAGATTGTTCAGGTGCAGTCCCGGCATATCTTCCACAAAGCAGAAAGGCAGAGAAACCATAGCTTTCTGGGTGACGAAAGAGATTAGAGAGTAAGATGAAGCAGAAAAATGTGTCAGGTGGACAATGCATTTGAAAATCGGGCTGATTGTAAAAAATTCAGCAGGGAAGTGGGAAAACAACTAAGATCATCAAGGAGTAAGCATGAGGAAAGATTGGCAGTCGACATAAAAGGTAGGTAAACCGTAAAAAGGATGGTAAGAGCAGTAGTGGGGCTGATTAAAGACCAAAAAGAGGATTCATGCATGGAGCGAAAGAGAAAATGCTGGAAAATCTCAGCAGGTCTGGCAGCATCTGTAGGGAGAGAAAAGAGCTAACGTTTTGAGTCCAGATGACCCTTTGTCAAAGCTAACAGACAGAGAAAGTGGGGAATATTTATACTGTGGAGTGAGAATGAAAGATGAGTCATAGCCACACAAACCCAGGGAAACCGGGAGCTAATGGCCACAGAAACCAAGGGGGAAGAGTGCTAATGGCAGTGCCTTTGTTAGCTTTGACAAAGAGTCATCGGACTCAAAACGTTTGCTCTTTTCTCTCCCTACAGATGCTGCCAGACCCGCTGAGATTTTTCTGCATTTTCTCTTTCGTTTCAGATTCCAGCATCCGCAGTACTTTGCTTTTATTCATGCATTGGAGGCAGGGATGCTGAGATATTAAATAAATATTTTGCATTTGTTGTTACCAAAGGACAATATTCTGCAAAAGTCATGATGTACGAGAGGGTAGTTGAGATGTGTTAAAAATTGATAAAGAGGAAGCTTTGGGAAGGTTGAGTGTATTTAAAGGTGAAAAGTAATCAGGGCCGGACGAGATGCATGCAAAGGTACAAAGAGAAGTAGGCTAGAAATTGGAGGGGGACTGATCCTCCAACACCCTTAGATAAAACCTAACGGTAACTTCCTGTTTTCCACTTTTTTTTTCAAAGTGGCGTCAGAGGGAAGCTGTGATCTGATTGGTTGATAGCAAATCTGCCCCAAATTTTTAAAAAACACAGCTAAACTCGCAAACTTACATTAAACTAATTAATTAATTAGAGATGGCTGGTCAGGTGATGTGCTTGAGCTGCTTGATGTGGGAGCTGGCAGATCCCATTGCGAGCTGCAGCGACCACATCTGCAGTAAGTGTTGGCTGCTCGAAGATCTCCGGCTCAGAGTTGATGAGCTGGAGTCTGAGCTTCAAACACTGAGGCACATCCGGGAGGGGGAGACTTACCTGGACACTGCGTTTCAGGAGGCAGTCACACCTGTCAGAGCAAGTAGTTTAAATCCTGCCAGTGGTCAGGGACAGCAGGGTGTGACTGCAAGTCAGGCAGGTAAAGGGAACCAGCAGTCAGGAACTCAGGAGCCTCAGTCCTTGACCCTGTCCAACAGGTACGAGGCACTTGCTTCTTGTGTGGATGGCGAACAGGGCTGCAGGAAGGATGAGTCAGCTGACCAAGGCACCATGGTTCAGCAGGCCATTCAAGGGGAGGGAGTAAATAGGCAAGTTGTAGTTGTAGGGGATTCTATTATCAGGGGGATAGATAGTATCCTTTGTGAACAGGATAAAGAGTCCCGCATGGTACTTTGCCTGCCCGGTGCTAGGGAGCGGGACATCTCTGACCGGCTTGAAAGGATACTGGAGAGGGAGGGGGAGGATCCAGTTGTTGTGGTCCATGTCGGTACCAACAACATAGGCAAGTCTCGGAAAGAGGACCTGTTTAGAGATTATAAAGAGCTAGGATTCAAATTAAAAAACAGGTCCTCAAGGGTCATAATCTCTGGATTACTGCCCGAGCCACGTGCAAATTGGCATAGGGAGGCAAGAATAAGGGAAGTTAACACGTGGCTGAAAGAGTGGTGTGGGAATGAGGGGTTCCTTTTCATGGGACACTGGCATCAGTTTTGGGACAGGGGGGACCTATACCGTTGGGATGGTCTCCACCTGAACCGAGCTGGGACCAGTGTTCTGGCGAAAAGAGTAAATAGGATGGTCAATAGGACTTTAAACTAGAGATTGGGGGGGGAAGGGAAAGTCAGGGAACCAAGAGGTGAAGTAATCAGTGGGAAGCGTAGCTGCTTAGGAATACAAAAAAGCACGAAAAGACAGAACTCAGGAGAGGTTACGATAGTCCCCATCTCACAAAATATGACAGTGTATGGAAAGGCTCAGGAAACCAAGGTCCACCACACTAAGAAAACAAAAAGGGACGGTCAATAGAGAATTAAAGGTGCTATATTTAAATGCGCGCAGTGTACGGAACAAGGTAGATGAGCTTGTGGCCCAGATTGTGACTGGCAGGGATGATGTGGTAGGCATCACAGAGACGTGGTTGCAGGGGGTTTAGGACTGGCATTTAAACATCCAGGGATTCACAATCTATCAAAAAGACAGAGAGGTGGGCAGAGGGGGTGAGGTTAACTTGTTAATTAGGAATGAAATTAAATCAATAGCACTAAACGACATAGGGTCAGATGATGTGGAGTCTGTGTGGGTAGAGTTGAGGAACCACAAAGGCAAAAAACCATAATGGGAGTTATGTACAGGCCTCCTAACAGTGGTCAGGACCGGGGGCACAAAATGCACCACGAAATAGAAAGGGCATGTCAGAAAGGCAAGGTCACAGTGATCATGGGGGACTTCAATATGCAGGTGGACTGGGTAAATAATGTTGCCAGTGGACCCAAGGAAAGGGAATTCATTGAATGTTCACAGGAGGGCTTTTTGGAACAGCTTGTGCTGGAGCCCACGAGGGAACAGGCCATTCTGGACTTAGTGTTATGTAATGAGCCAGACTTGATAAAAGATCTTAAAGTAAGGGAACACTTAGGAGGCAGTGATCATAATATGGCAGAATTCAGTCTGCAATTTGAAAGAAAGAAGGTAGAATCAGATGTAAAGGTGTTACAGTTAAATAAAGGTAACTACAGGGGCATGAGGGAGGAACTGATGAAAATCGACTGGGAGCAGAGCCTAGTGGGAAAGACAGTAGAACAGCAATGGCAGGAGTTTCTGGGAGTAATTGAGGACACAGTACAGAGGTTCATCCCAAAGAAAAGAAAGGTTATCAGAGGGGGGATTAGGCAGCCATGGCTGACAAAGGAAGTCAGGGAATGCATCAAAGCAAAAGAGAAAGCCTATCATGTGGCAAAGAGTAGTGGGAAGTCAGAAGATTGGGAAGGCTACAAAAACAAACAGAGGATAACAAAGAGAGAAATAAGGAAAGAGAGGATCAAATATGAAGGTAGGCTAGCCAGTAACATTAGGAATAATAGTAAAAGTTTCTTTAAATACATTAAAAACAAACGGGAGGCAAAAGTAGACATTGGGCCGCTCCAAAGTAACGCTGGTAATCTAGTGATGGGAGACAAGGAAATAGCTGAGGGACTAAATAAATACTTTGCGTCAGTCTTCACAGTAGACGACATGAGTAATATCCCAACAATTCAGGAGAGTCAGGGGGCAGAGTTGAATATGGTAGCCATCACAAAGGAGAAAGTGCTAGAGAAACTAAGAGGTCTAAAAATTGATAAATCTCTGGGCCCAGATGGGCTACATCCTAGAGTTCTAAAGGAGATAGCTGAAGAAATAGTGGAGGCGTTAGTTATGATCTTTCAAAAGTCACTGGAGTCAGGGAAAGTCCCAGAGGATTGGAAAATCGCTGTTATAACCCCCCTGTTCAAGAAGGGAACAAGAAAAAAGATGGAAAATTATAGGCCAATTAGCCTAACCTCAGTTGTTGGCAAGATTCTAGAATCCATCATTAAGGATGAGATTTCTGAATTCTTGGAAGTGCAGGGTCGGATTAGGACAAGTCAGCATGGATTTAGTAAGGGGAGGTCGTGCCTGACAAACCTGTTAGAGTTCTTTGAAGAGATAACAAATAGGTTAGACCAAGGAGAGCCAATGGATGTTATCAATCTTGACTTCCAAAAGGCCTTTGATAAGGTGCCTCACAGGAGACTGCTGAGTAAAATAAGGGCCCATGGTATTCGAGGCAAGGTACTAACATGGATTGATGATTGGCTGTCAGGCAGAAGGCAGAGAGTTGGGATAAAAGGTTATTTTTCAGATTGGCAACCGGTGACGAGTGGTGTCCCGCAGGGTTCAGTGTTGGGGCCACAGCTGTTCTCTTTATATATTAGCGATCTAGATGACGGGACTGAGGGCATTCTGGCTAAGTTTGCCGATGATACAAAGATAGGTGGAGGGGCAGGTAGTATTGAGGAGGTGGGGAGGCTGCAGAAAGATTTAGACAGTTTAGGAGAGTGGTCCAAGAAATGGCTGATGAAATTCAACGTGGGCAAGTGCGAGGTCTTGCACTTTGGAAAAAAGAATAGAGGCATGGACTATTTTCTAAACGGTGACAAAATTCATAATGCTGAAGTGCAAAGGGACTTGGGAGTCCTAGTCCAGGATTCTCTAAAGGTAAACTTGCAGGTTGAGTACGTAATTAAGAAAGCAAATGCAATGTTGTCATTTATCTCAAGAGGCTTGGAATATAAAAGCAGGGATGTACTTCTGAACCTTTATAAAGCACTAGTTAGGCCCTATTTAGAATACTGTGAGCAATTTTGGGCCCCACACCTCAGGAAGGACATACTGGCACTGGAGCGGGTCCAGCGGAGATTCACACGGATGATCCCAGGAATGGTAGGCCTAACATACAATGAACGTCTGAGGATCCTGGGATTATATTCATTGGAGCTTAGGAGGTTGAGGGGAGATCTAATAGAAACTTACAAGACAATGAATGGCTTAGATAGGGTGGACGTAGGGAAGTTGTTTCCATTAGCAGGGGAGACTAGGACCCGGGGGCACAGCCTTAGAATAAAAGGGAGTCACTTTAGAACAGAGATGAGGAGAAATTTCTTCAGCCAGAGAGTGGTGGGTCTGTGGAATTCATTGCCACAGGGGGCGGTGGAGGCCGGGACGTTGAGTGTCTTTAAGACAGAAGTTGATAAATTCTTGATTTCTCGAGGAATTAAGGGCTATGGAGAGAGAGCGGGTAAATGGAGTTGAAATCAGCCATGATTGAATGGTGGAGTGGACTCGATGAGCCGAATGGCCTTACTTCCGCTCCTATGTCTTATGTTAAACGGGGCAGGGGACGAAAAGGCAGCAATCCACCCAGAAGTCCATTGACTATAGCGGGACTGGAAAGGCATGCCAGCAGGAGGGTCTGTAAAATTCTGTCCGGAATGATGCAATACATACAGATGAGATTTGGTGAAGGAAAGTATGAAGGGATACGGAGTAAAATGTATATTTCTAAAGGGGATGCAGGATTAGGGAGACTTGGTGGCACAGGCGTTGAAAAATTAATTGTTGTTGTGTATGGGATCCCAGATTTTATAAATTGAGAGGCAGCAGCCGGATTTTAAGGGGTGCCATAGTCCCTGGTCGATGGGAAGGGGGAGATCGAGGGGAGGAACACTGCCCCGCTGGAACAGTCAATCGACCGTCAATAGGCTGGATGCAGGAAGTCCAGCCTCAGAGAGCTGCTGGCCAGTTGGATGGCCTCAGCAGCGCTAGGCCGGAGTGGTGGTCACTGCTGGAATTACAGGGAGTTCCTGATGGGGATTGTTGCTGGAGGTGGAGGGCTTTTGAGGCAACCCCGAGCGAGGCGGGTTAGGAGCCAGGTCTGAGAGGGGGCAAAGAGGGGAGGCTGTCTCTGATGGACACGGGAAAACTGCAGAGAAGGTCCTGCCCCCTTGCCCAACACCACTGCATAGATAAAGCTGCCAGGCTAAGCACATGACTTGGGCCTCCCCCTGTTCTGGGAAGAATAGGGAAGGGGTGGGATAAGGCTCGTAACTGGTGGGCTTCCGGTTGCACAATGTAGGGAAGAGCAAGTGGTGTTTCTCCGATGATCCTTTTTACAAGTTCGTTCTTAACGTGCCATTATATTGTTATTTGCCGCTTCAAAGGTTAATTTAAACACTGAAGGAGCAAGTTATTTTTAAATTTGCCCAAGAATTTAAAACATACAGGCTGGAAAATGTTAAGTGATAAAGATACCCCTGCAGCGATGGCTACAACTAAGATGGCGGCCTGCCCCGCCCCCCCCTCCCCCGCCCCCCCCCCCTCCCCCACCCCCCGCCCCCTACCCCCCCCTTTGGCTCTGGAGCTGGAAAATACATTGGAATGATCACTGGGTCCGATTCGATATGGTTGGGAAGCGGAGCTTGGGCTCAACCTGATGAACGATTGTGGGAGGAGGCCCCGTTTTAGGGTCAACTCCACATCCTCCTGTCTCGGTTAAGCTTGATTCAGTTTGAAGTTCTGCACAGCATTCACTTTACCAAGGCCAGAATTAGTAAGTTTTTCTCCAACACAAGCAACAATGTGTGAGGTTCTCACTACCCCCTGTCGACCACACCCACGTGTTCCGGTCATGCCCGAAGCTGGCCTGGTTTTTGGTCATCCTTCTTTGACACTATTTCCAAAGTTCTAGATATTGATCTACAGCCTTGTAATTTCATAGCCAAATTTGGAGTCTCACCTGGACTGCTCAGTTTCACTAAGATTGAGGCAGACGCCATCGCATTTGCTTCATTAATAGTCCGCAGGTGGGTTTTATTAGCCTGGAAGCTCTCCAGGACACCCAATGCTTCATCCTGGTTGGGAGGAGTGAGATCTCCCAGCCGCATTGTGGCTGAAAAGCAGTGTGGCGCGGCCGGTTGATGCCAGGAGATCCCTCTTCCGGGATCTATCCTGCTCGCCACACCTCACGAGATCTAATGTGATCTCGTGAGACGTCCCGATGTGAATCATGCCCGTTGTGGGCGGGATCACTTTCTGGCAAATCTGCATATTAGAGTGAGACAGTTACCTCCACTCTATTATGCATTCCTGAGCTCTAACCAAGGCGTGGAATCTAACCCCCTCGACATTGGAGATCTCAGGCGAGCACCATTCGGTGCTGGTCTCCATAAATGGGGAGCAGAGGGAAAAGCACTCATGAGGGCCTCCCAGGGGATTGGAGGCCCCCAGGCGCTTGCTCTTTGGTCAGAATGCAGCCTGACACTGCTCATGCCAACCTGCCACCCTGGCACTGCCATCCAGCACTCTTGCCCTGCCAACCTGGCACCCTGGCACTGCCAATGCGCCCAGGTGGTGCTGGCAGGAGCACTGCCTGGCTGCCAGGCTAGCACTGCCAAGGTGGCAAGCTGGAATTTGTCACACAACAGGAATCAGGCCTGAGGATACCCTGTTGGGGGTGGGGGTAAAGGACTCCCTTTTGGTGCATTAGGTGTTGCGGGAGGTGGGGGGTGGGTTTGGGGATCGCGTCTGGCGAACGCAGCCCCTCAATGCAGAGAATGGGACTCAGTGAGGCCTCGGCCACGTGTTCACCGCTGAGGCTCCCGATCGACCTGAATGGCTGATCGATAGCGTGCTGTTTCCCAGCATTCCGAGCACCGGGAAACGCCCGGCTAATCGCGTTGCTATGGGACCCTGTTCCCATTCGGGTAGATAACGCCCTTAATGTCTTTTCTGTATTTGGAGAAGATTAAGTATGCCATAAGAGGATCCACTGAGAATGTATTTTTAAAAATTGGAATCATTTGTTTCTTTCTTTAAAGAGTTAATTACGGTTGACTGTTAATTTCATTGCTTTTCTAGTTTGTTTTTGTGTATCTGCTGATTGGGGGGCGGAGTTGCATTATCATACTGTATTTGTACTTCGTTCACCTGCTCCTTTTCTCTTTTAGAAAATCAATAAAAAGAATTTACAAATAAAAAGGCTCTTAAATGGTCATTAATTGGCCACTTAATGGCCTCAATGAGTCCACGGGCGGGCAGGCCACCCAATATCTCACTGACATTCCGTACATGGTGGGAAGGCCACACACTAGATTTGTCAGGTTCCTCGTCTCCACCTTCATAGCCATCAATGGGGGGGCATAAAACCCAGTCCATAGAATACTGATGCAAGGAAGTTATGGTGAATCTTTATAAAATATCGGTTCTACTCGGCACACTACCAGAAGGATGTGGAGGCTTTGGAGAGGGTCCGGAGGAGGTTTACCAGGATGTTGCCTGGTCTGGAGGGTGTTAGCTATGTGGAGAGGCTGAATAGACTCGGACTGTTTCCATTAGAAAGACGGAGGTTGAGGGGTGACCTGATAGAGGTCTACAAGATTATGAGGGGCATGGATAGAGAGGATGGGCAAGCACTCTTTCCCAGGGTGGAGGGCTCAGTCACCAGGGGGCAGAGGTTTAAGGTCCCTGGGGCAAAGTTCAGAGGAGATGTGCGAGGCAGGTTTTTTACACAGAGGCTGGTGAGTGCCTGGAACGCGTTGCCAGGGGAGGCTGTGGAAGCAGATACATTAACGGTGTTCAAAAGGCATCTTGACAAACACATGGATAGGACGGGTATAGAGGGATACGGCACAAGGAGGTGCTGAGGGTTTTGGCCAAGGTTAGTATCATGACCAGTACAGGCTTGGAGGGCCAAAGGGCCTGTTCCTGTGCTGTATTGTTCTTTGTGCTTTGTACTCAAACTGAGGTATTATGTACAATTCTGAGCAACATTCCATTGGAAAGAAGACTTTGGAGAGGATGCTGAATAGATTGATAAGACTAGTTCGAGGGATGAGAGACTTCAGTAACAGAGTGGAGGCGTTGGGGGCATTTTCCTTGGAGAGAGAAGGGTGAGAGGAGATTTGATAAAGATGTTCAAAACCATGAGGGGGCTGGACAGAGCAGAGAGGGAGAAACTGTTCTCTTTGGTGCAACTGTCGGGACCCAGGGCACACGGATTTAAGGTGATTGCCAAAAAAATGGCTCCGTAGCAACATAGGAACAGGAATAGGCCATTCAGCCCCTCGAGCCTGTCCCACCAATAATATCATAGCTGATCTGTGACCTAAGTCCATATACCTGACTTTGGCCCAAATCCCTTAATATCCTTGCTTAACAAAAACCTCAGATTTAAAATTAACAACTGTTGTAACTTCCAAACCTCTACCACCCTTTAAGTGAAGAAATGCTTCATAACATGAATGGTCTAGCCCTACTTTTTAGCCTATGCCCCCTAGTTTTTGAATCTCCAACCAGTGGAAATAGTTTATCTTTATCTACCCTGTCTTTCCCTGTTTATACCTTGAAGACTTTGATCAGATCACCCTTTAGCCTTCTAAATGAGGAGAAACATTTTTCACCCAGCAAGTGTCACTGTCTGAGAGTGTGGTGGAGGCAGGTTCACACAGCGAGTGGGTAGGGTCTGGAATGCACTGTCTGAGAGTGTGGTGGAGGCAGGTTCACACAGTGAGCGGTTAGGGTCTGGAATGCACTGTCTGAGACTGTGGTGGAGGCAGGTTCACACAGCGAGTGGTTAGGGTTTGGAATGCACTGTCTAAGAGTGCGGTGGAGCCAGATTCACAAGCGAGGGTTAGGGTCTGGAATGCACTGTCTGAGAGTGTGGTGGAGGCAGGTTCACACAGAGAGTGGTTAGGGTCTGGAATGCACTGTCTGAGAGTGTGGTGGAGGCAGATTCACACTGCGAGTGGTTAGGGTCTGGAATGCACTGTCTGAGAGTGTGGTGGAGGCAGATTTAGACAGCGAGTGGTTAGGGTCTGGAATGCACTGTCTGAGAGTGTGGTGGAGACAGGGCCACCAAGCGAGTGGTTAGGGTCTGGAATGCACTGTCTGAGAGTGTGGTGGAGGCAGGTTCACACAGCGAGTGGTTAGGGTCTGGAATGCACTGTCTGAGAGTGTGATGGAGGGGGGCAGGTTCACACAGCGAGTGGTTAGGATCTGGAATGCACTGTCTGAGAGTGTGGTGGAGGCAGGTTCACACAGTGAGCGGTTAGGGTCTGGAATGCACTGTCTGAGAGTGTGGTGGAGGCAGGTTCACACAGCGAGTGGTTAGGGTTTGGAATGCACTGTCTAAGAGTGCGGTGGAGCCAGATTCACAAGCGAGGGTTAGGGTCTGGAATGCACTGTCTGAGAGTGTGGTGGAGGCAGGTTCACACAGAGAGTGGTTAGGGTCTGGAATGCACTGTCTGAGAGTGTGGTGGAGGCAGATTCACACTGCGAGTGGTTAGGGTCTGGAATGCACTGTCTGAGAGTGTGGTGGAGGCAGATTTACACAGCGAGTGGTTAGGGTCTGGAATGCACTGTCTGAGAGTGTGGTGGAGACAGGGTCACCAAGCGAGTGGTTAGGGTCTGGAATGCACTGTCTGAGAGTGTGGTGGAGGCAGGTTCACACAGCGAGTGGTTAGGGTCTGGAATGCACTGTCTGAGAGTGTGATGGAGGGGGGCAGGTTCACACAGCGAGTGGTTAGGATCTGGAATGCACTGTCTGAGAGTGTGGTGGAGGCAGGTTCACACAGTGAGCGGTTAGGGTCTGGAATGCACTGTCTGAGAGTGTGGTGGAGGCAGGTTCACACAGCGAGTGGTTAGGGTTTGGAATGCACTGTCTAAGAGTGCGGTGGAGCCAGATTCACAAGCGAGGGTTAGGGTCTGGAATGCACTGTCTGAGAGTGTGGTGGAGGCAGGTTCACACAGAGAGTGGTTAGGGTCTGGAATGCACTGTCTGAGAGTGTGGTGGAGGCAGATTCACACTGCGAGTGGTTAGGGTCTGGAATGCATTGTCTGAGAGTGTGGTGGAGGCAGATTTACACAGCGAGTGGTTAGGGTCTGGAATGCACTGTCTGAGAGTGTGGTGGAGACAGGGTCACCAAGCGAGTGGTTAGGGTCTGGAATGCACTGTCTGAGAGTGTGGTGGAGGCAGGTTCACACAGCGAGTGGTTAGGGTCTGGAATGCACTGTCTGAGAGTGTGATGGAGGGAGGCAGGTTCACACAGCGAGTGGTTAGGGTCTGGAATGCACTCCCTGAGAGTGTGGTGGAGGCAGATTCACACAGTGAGTGGTTAGGATCTGGAATGCACTGTCTGAGAGTGTGGTGGAGGCAGGTTCACACAGAGAGTGGTTAGGGTCTGGAATGCACTGTCTGAGAGTGTGGTGGAGGCAAATTCACACAGCGAGTGGTTAGGGTCTGGAATGCACTGTCTGAGAGTGTGGTGGAGGCAGATTCACACAGCGAGTGGTTAGGATCTGCAATGCACTGTCTGAGAGTGTGGTGGAGGCAGATACACACAGTGAGGGTTAGGGTCTGGAATGCACTGGCTGAGAGTGTGGTGGAGGCAGGTTCACACAGTGAGCGGTTAGGGTCTGGAATGCACTGTCTGAGAGTGTGGTGGAGGCAGGTTCACACAGCGAGTGGTTAGGGTCTGGAATGCACTGTCTAAGAGTGCGGTGGAGGCAGATTCACAAGCGAGGGTTAGGGTCTGGAATACACTGTCTGAGAGTGTGGTGGAGGCAGATTCACAAGCGAGGGTTAGGGTCTGGAATACACTGTCTGACAGTGTGGTGGAGGCAGATTCACACAGCGAGTGGTTAGGGTCTGGAATGCACTGTCTGAGAGTGTGGTGGAGGCAGGGTCACACAGCGAGTGGTTAGGATCTGGAATGCACTGTCTGAGAGTGTGGTGGAGGCAGATTTACACAGCGAGTCGTTAGGGTCTGGAATGCACTGTCTGAGAGTGTGGTGGAGGCAGATTCACACAGTGAGGGTTAGGGTCTGGAATGCACTGTCTGAGAGTGTGGTGGAGGCAGATTCACACAGCGAGTGGTTAGGATCTGGAATGCACTGTCTGAGAGTGTGGTGGAGGCAGATACACCAAGTGAGGGTTAGGGTCTGGAATACACTGTCTGAGAGTGTGGTGGAGGCAGATTCACACAGCGAGTGGTTAGTGTCTGGAATGCACTGTCTGAGAGTGTGGTGGAGGCAGATTCACACAGCGAGTGGTTAGTGTCTGGAATGCACTGTCTGAGAGTGTGGTGGAGGCAGATTCACACAGCGAGTGGTTAGTGTCTGGAATGCACTGTCTGAGAGTGTGGTGGAGACAGATTCACACAGTGAGCGGTTAGTGTCTGGAATGCACTGCCTGAGAGTGTGGTGGAGGCAGATTCACACAGCGAGGGGTTAGGGTCTGGAATGCACTTTCTGAGAGTGTGGTGGAGGCAAATTCACACAGCGAGTGGTTAGGGTCTGGAATGCACTGTCTGAGAGTGTGGTGGAGGCAGATTCACACAGCGAGTGGTTAGGATCTGCAAAGCACTGTCTGAGAGTGTGGTGGAGGCAGATTCACACAGTGAGGGTTAGGGTCTGGAACGCACTGTCTGAGAGTGTGGTGGAGGCAGATTCACACAGTGAGGGTTAGGGTCTGGAATGCACTGTCTGAGAGTGTGGTGGAGGCAAATTCACACAGCGAGTGGTTAGGGTCTGGAATGCACTGTCTGAGAGTGTGGTGGAGGCAGATTCACACAGCGAGTGGTTAGGATCTGCAATGCACTGTCTGAGAGTGTGGTGGAGGGGGGGCAGGTTCACACAGCGAGTGGTTAGGGTCTGGAATGCACTGTCTGAGAGTGTGGTGGAGGCAGATTCACACAGTGAGGGTTAGGATCTGGAATGCACTGTCTGAGAGTGTGGTGGAGGCAAATTCACACAGCGAGTGGTTAGGGTCTGGAATGCACTGTCTGTGAGTGTGGTGGAGGCAGATTCGCACAGCGAGTGGTTAGGATCTGGAATACACTGTCTGTGAGTGTGGTGGAGGCAGATTCACACAGCGAGTGGTTAGGGTCTGGAATGCACTGTGTGAGAGTGTGGTGGAGGCAGATTCACACAGTGAGGGTTAGGGTCTGGAATGCACTGTCTGAGAGTGTGGTGGAGGCAGGTTCACACAGCGAGTGGTTAGGGTCTGGAATGCACTGTCTGAGAGTGTGGTGGAGGCAGATTCACACAGCGAGTGGTTAGGATCTGGAATGCACTGTCTGAGAGTGTGGTGGAGGCAGGTTCACACAGTGAGTGGTTAGGGTCTGGAATGCACTGTCTGAGAGTGTGGTGGAGGCAGATTCACACAGCGAGTGGTTAGGGTCTGGAATGCACTGTCTGAGAGTGTGGTGGAGGCAGATTCACACAGCGAGTGATTAAGGTATGGAATGCACTGTCTGAGGGTGTGGTGGAGGCAGATTCACACAGCGAGTGGGTAGGGTATGGAATGCACTGTCTGAGGGTGTGGTGGAGGCAGATTCACACAGCGAGCGGTTAGGATCTGGAATGCACTGTCTGAGAGTGTGGTGGAGGCAGATTCACACAGCGAGTGGTTAGAGTCTGGAATGCACTGTCTGTGAGTGTGGTGGAGGCAGATTCCACTGTGAGTGATTAGGGTCGGGAATGCACTGTCTGAGGGTGTGGTGGAGGCAGGTTCCCACAGCGAGTGGTTAGGGTCTGGAATGCACTGTGTGAGAGTGTGGTGGAGGCAGGTTCACACAGCGAGTGGTTATGGTCTGGAATGCACTGTGTGAGAGTGTGGTGGAGGCAGGTTCACACAACGAGTGGTTAGGGTCTGGAATGCACTGCCTGAGAGTGTGGTGGAGGCAGGTTCACACAGCGAGTGGTTAGGGTCTGGAATGCACTGTCTGAGGGTGTGGTGGAGGCAGGTTCCCACAGCGAGTGGTTAGGGTCTGGAATGCACTGTGTGAGAGTGTGGTGGAGGCAGGTTCACACAGCGAGTGGTTATGGTCTGGAATGCACTGTGTGAGAGTGTGGTGGAGGCAGGTTCACACAGCGAGTGGTTAGGGTCTGGAATGCACTGCCTGAGAGTGTGGTGGAGGCAGGTTCACGCTGCGATGGTTAGGGTCTGGAATGCACTGTCTGAGAGTGTGGTGGAGGCAGGTTCACGCTGCGAGGGTTAGGGTCTGGAATGCACTGTCTGTGAGTGTGGTGGAGGCAGATTCACACAGCGAGTGGTTAGGGTCTGGAATGCACTGTCTGAGAGTGTGGTGGAGGCAGATTCACACAGCGAGTGGTTAAGGTATGGAATGCACTGTCTGAGGGTGTGGTGGAGGCAGATTCGCACAGTGAGGGTTAGGGTCAGGAATGCACTGTCTGAGAGTGTGGTGGAGGCAGATTCACACAGTGAGTGGTTAGGGTCTGGAATGCACTGTCTGTGAGTGTGGTGGAGGCAGATTCACACAGCGAGTGGTTAGGTTCTGGAATGCACTGTCTGAGAGTGTGGTGGAGGCAGATTCACACAGCGAGTGGTTAAGGTATGGAATGCACTGTCTGAGGGTGTGGTGGAGGCAAATTCGCACAGTGCGGGTTAGGGTCAGGAATGCACTGTCTGAGAGTGTGGTGGAGGCAGGTTCACGCTGCGAGGGTTAGGGTCTGGAATGCACTGTCTGTGAGTGTGGTGGAGGCAGATCCACACAGCGAGGGGTTAGGGTCTGGAATGCACTGTCTGTGAGTGTGGTGGAGGCAGATCCACACAGCGAGTGGTTAGGGTCTGGAATGCACTGTCTGAGAGTGTGGTGGAGGCAGATTCGCACAGTGAGGGTTAGGGTCAGGAATGCACTGTCTGAGAGTGTGGTGGAGGCAGATTCACACAGCGAGTGGTTAGGGTCTGGAATGCACTGTCTGAGAGTGTGGTGGAGGCAGATTCACACAGCGAGTGGTTAGTGTCTGGAATGCACTGTCTGAGAGTGTGGTGGAGGCAGATTCACACAGCGAGTGGTTAGTGTCTGGAATGCACTGTCTGAGAGTGTGGTGGAGACAGATTCACACAGTGAGCGGTTAGTGTCTGGAATGCACTGCCTGAGAGTGTGGTGGAGGCAGATTCACACAGCGAGGGGTTAGGGTCTGGAATGCACTTTCTGAGAGTGTGGTGGAGGCAAATTCACACAGCGAGTGGTTAGGGTCTGGAATGCACTGTCTGAGAGTGTGGTGGAGGCAGATTCACACAGCGAGTGGTTAGGATCTGCAAAGCACTGTCTGAGAGTGTGGTGGAGGCAGATTCACACAGTGAGGGTTAGGGTCTGGAACGCACTGTCTGAGAGTGTGGTGGAGGCAGATTCACACAGTGAGGGTTAGGGTCTGGAATGCACTGTCTGAGAGTGTGGTGGAGGCAAATTCACACAGCGAGTGGTTAGGGTCTGGAATGCACTGTCTGAGAGTGTGGTGGAGGCAGATTCACACAGCGAGTGGTTAGGATCTGCAATGCACTGTCTGAGAGTGTGGTGGAGGGGGGGCAGGTTCACACAGCGAGTGGTTAGGGTCTGGAATGCACTGTCTGAGAGTGTGGTGGAGGCAGATTCACACAGTGAGGGTTAGGATCTGGAATGCACTGTCTGAGAGTGTGGTGGAGGCAAATTCACACAGCGAGTGGTTAGGGTCTGGAATGCACTGTCTGTGAGTGTGGTGGAGGCAGATTTGCACAGCGAGTGGTTAGGATCTGGAATACACTGTCTGTGAGTGTGGTGGAGGCAGATTCACACAGCGAGTGGTTAGGGTCTGGAATGCACTGTGTGAGAGTGTGGTGGAGGCAGATTCACACAGTGAGGGTTAGGGTCTGGAATGCACTGTCTGAGAGTGTGGTGGAGGCAGGTTCACACAGCGAGTGGTTAGGGTCTGGAATGCACTGTCTGAGAGTGTGGTGGAGGCAGATTCACACAGCGAGTGGTTAGGATCTGGAATGCACTGTCTGAGAGTGTGGTGGAGGCAGGTTCACACAGTGAGTGGTTAGGGTCTGGAATGCACTGTCTGAGAGTGTGGTGGAGGCAGATTCACACAGCGAGTGGTTAGGGTCTGGAATGCACTGTCTGAGAGTGTGGTGGAGGCAGATTCACACAGCGAGTGATTAAGGTATGGAATGCACTGTCTGAGGGTGTGGTGGAGGCAGATTCACACAGCGAGTGGGTAGGGTATGGAATGCACTGTCTGAGGGTGTGGTGGAGGCAGATTCACACAGCGAGCGGTTAGGATCTGGAATGCACTGTCTGAGAGTGTGGTGGAGGCAGATTCACACAGCGAGTGGTTAGAGTCTGGAATGCACTGTCTGTGAGTGTGGTGGAGGCAGATTCCACTGTGAGTGATTAGGGTCGGGAATGCACTGTCTGAGGGTGTGGTGGAGGCAGGTTCCCACAGCGAGTGGTTAGGGTCTGGAATGCACTGTGTGAGAGTGTGGTGGAGGCAGGTTCACACAGCGAGTGGTTATGGTCTGGAATGCACTGTGTGAGAGTGTGGTGGAGGCAGGTTCACACAGCGAGTGGTTAGGGTCTGGAATGCACTGCCTGAGAGTGTGGTGGAGGCAGGTTCACACAGCGAGTGGTTAGGGTCTGGAATGCACTGTCTGAGGGTGTGGTGGAGGCAGGTTCCCACAGCGAGTGGTTAGGGTCTGGAATGCACTGTGTGAGAGTGTGGTGGAGGCAGGTTCACACAGCGAGTGGTTATGGTCTGGAATGCACTGTGTGAGAGTGTGGTGGAGGCAGGTTCACACAGCGAGTGGTTAGGGTCTGGAATGCACTGCCTGAGAGTGTGGTGGAGGCAGGTTCACGCTGCGAGGGTTAGGGTCTGGAATGCACTGTCTGAGAGTGTGGTGGAGGCAGGTTCACGCTGCGAGGGTTAGGGTCTGGAATGCACTGTCTGTGAGTGTGGTGGAGGCAGATTCACACAGCGAGTGGTTAGGGTCTGGAATGCACTGTCTGAGAGTGTGGTGGAGGCAGATTCACACAGCGAGTGGTTAAGGTATGGAATGCACTGTCTGAGGGTGTGGTGGAGGCAGATTCGCACAGTGAGGGTTAGGGTCAGGAATGCACTGTCTGAGAGTGTGGTGGAGGCAGATTCACACAGTGAGTGGTTAGGGTCTGGAATGCACTGTCTGTGAGTGTGGTGGAGGCAGATTCACACAGCGAGTGGTTAGGTTCTGGAATGCACTGTCTGAGAGTGTGGTGGAGGCAGATTCACACAGCGAGTGGTTAAGGTATGGAATGCACTGTCTGAGGGTGTGGTGGAGGCAAATTCGCACAGTGCGGGTTAGGGTCAGGAATGCACTGTCTGAGAGTGTGGTGGAGGCAGGTTCACGCTGCGAGGGTTAGGGTCTGGAATGCACTGTCTGTGAGTGTGGTGGAGGCAGATCCACACAGCGAGGGGTTAGGGTCTGGAATGCACTGTCTGTGAGTGTGGTGGAGGCAGATCCACACAGCGAGTGGTTAGGGTCTGGAATGCACTGTCTGAGAGTGTGGTGGAGGCAGATTCGCACAGTGAGGGTTAGGGTCAGGAATGCACTGTCTGAGAGTGTGGTGGAGGCAGATTCACACAGCGAGTGGTTAGGGTCTGGAATGCACTGTCTGAGAGTGTGGTGGAGGCAGATTCACACAGCGAGTGGTTAAGGTATGGAATGCACTGTCTGAGGGTGTGGTGGAGGCAGATTCGCACAGTGAGGGTTAGGGTCAGGAATGCACTGTCTGAGAGTGTGGTGGAGGCAGGTTCACGCTGCGAGGGTTAGGGTCTGGAATGCACTGTCTGTGAGTGTGGTGGAGGCAGATCCACACAGCGAGGGGTTAGGGTCTGGAATGCACTGTCTGTGAGTGTGGTGGAGGCAGATCCACACAGCGAGTGGTTAGGGTCTGGAATGCACTGCCTGAGAGTGTGGTGGAGGCAGATTCAGTCGAGGCATTCAAAAAGGAATTGGATAATTTTAAGTTCCTCAGATATAGGAGCAGAATTAGGCCATTTGGCCCATCGAGTCTGCTCCACCATTCGATCTCGTCCTGGCCTCAACTCCACCTTCCAACCCATTCCCCATAAATCTTCAACCCATTACCAATTTAAAATCTGTCTAACTCCTCCTTAAATTTACTCCCTGTCCCAGCATCCACCGCGCTCTGGGGTGGCGAATTCCACAGATTCACAACCCTTTGAGAGATGTAATTTATCCTCATCTCTGTTTTAAATTTGCTACCTCTTACCCTAAAACTATGACCTCTGGTTCTAGAAAGCCCCACAAGAGGAAGCATCCGCTCCACGTCGACTTTATCCGTACTTTTATCATCTTGTACACCTCAATTTGATCTCGCCTCATTCTTCTAAACTCTAGAGAGTATCGGCCTAAACTGTTGAATCTCTCTTCATACGACAAACCCTCACCTCTGGAATCAATCTCGTGAACCTCCTCTGAACTGCCTCCGATGCCACTCCATCTTTCCTCAAATAAGAGGGTCAAATCTGTGCCCAATACTCTCGCTGATTTGCTCTTGCAGAATGATAGTACAGACACAACACGCTGAATAGGCTCCTTCTGTTCTGCAATCATTCGATGGGTCTATAGGCTGAATAGGCCGGTTCTCTTTTCTCCGTGAAAGCGTTTGCTGGGAGGCCTCCCTAATCGATATCTTCAAAATTATTAATCATAGATAGATCATAGAATTTACAGTGCAGAAGGAGGCCATTTGGCCCATCGACTCTGCACCGGCTCTTAGAAAGAGCACCCTACCCAAGCCCACACCTCCACCCTATCCCCATTACCCAGTAACCCCACCTATCCCCATTATCTAGTAACCCCACCCAATACTAAGGGCAATTTTGGACACTAAGGACAATTTAGCATGGCTAATCCACCTAACCCACACATCTTTGGACTGTGGGAGGAAACCGGAGCACCCAGAGGAAACCCACGCACACACGGGGAGGATGTGCAGACTCCACACAGACAGTGACCCAAGCCAGGAACCGAACCTGGGACCCTGGAGCTGTGGAGCAATTGTGCTATCCACAATGCTACCGTGCTGCCCAAATGTGTTCGATAAGGATGAAGGGAGAGGAGACGTTGCCACTTATGGGGGGAAATCAAAGCGAGAAGCAGTCAACATAAAACAGCCACTAATAAATCCAATAGGGGATTCAAGAGAAACCTCTTTGCCCAGAGAGTGGTCGGAATGTGGAACTCGCCCCCACTGGGCGTGGTTGAGGGGAATACATTTAATGAGAGGTAGTAAACACATGAGGGGGGGAGGAATAGAAGGAAATGCTGATGGGGCGAGGTGAAAAGGAGGTGGGAGGAGATCCGTGTGGAACATACACACCAGCACGGAGCAGCTGGGTCGAATGGCCTGTTTCTGTGCCAGGGATTCAATGGGAACCTATCTTTGAGATGTCATTGCCTGATTTCCCGATTCAGTTGTGTAACCTGCCCAGATTCTGCTCCGTATGCACTTTAATTCCTGCGGATCTTATGCATTGGCACATCTAAGCTTTAATCCTGCACTCTGAGCTGAATGAGTAAAGATTGTAATTTTGTTTTCACCTTCCTCAACTCGCAGCGCTGCTGTTTTACAGAGACAAGCCACAAAACAGTAAAACAAAAAGAAAGATATAATTCAAGGGGGTAAATAATATACTGCTTGGCTGCTCAAGGCTTTGAGAGCTGGGACAGCCCTACTGAACGTTTAATCTTGAAAGCGGCAGAGGTCAGAAAGCAGTGGATGGTTCACCTCAACTAACACCCCATCCACTGGCTACAATATCCTACCAGCACTTCAAATCCCAGCAAGTGAATAAAACATTCGTTGCAGCCGAAATACAGAAAAATAACAGCTGCACAAGGGCTGGAACTTTATAAACAATCCCGAGTAGGCTTTTCCCTGTTGTATAACCTCAGGCAAGGGGCAATTTAAAGAAAGACACACATTTCTATAACCCCTTTCATCGCCCCCAATGTCCCAAAGTGCCTCACAGCCAATGTTACTCCTGGAGTGTGGGAAACACAGTAGCCAGCTCCCACTCAATGATCTCCCATAAACAGCAACGCGATCAAGACCAGATAATCTGCTGGCGCTGGTTGTGAGATAATTAGCCGGGACACTGGGGAGGAATTTGCCTGCTCTTCTGCGTGGGTTAGCACTTGTTGCTTCACAGCGCCAGGGTCCCAGGTTCGATTCCCGGCTTGGGTCACTGTCTGTACGGTGTCTGCACGTTCTCCCCCGTGTCTGCGTGGGTTTCCTCCTGGCGCTCCGGTTTCCTCCCGAAACACGTGCTTGTTAGGTGAATTGGACATTCTGAATTCGCCCTCTGTGTACCCGGAGTGTAGCGACTCGGGGCTTTTCACAGTAACTTCATTGCAGTGTTAATGTAAGCCTACTTGTGACAATAAAGATTATTATTATTAGAAATCGTGCTGATGGAATGTTGAACGTCCTTGCCTGAGAGGGTGACCAGGACCTGGGGTTTGAAGCCTGGTCTGAAAGGGGGCACCTCTGAAAGGGCAGCACCTGCTCAGTACTGCACTGGCATTTTCAGCTCCAGCCTCTGGAGTGGTACCCGAGAGAAAATGACCAGCCACCTCTCGGTTTGAAACACGTTGATGATGGCGACACTTGGTGCATTGTGGCTGACACGTTCTTGATTTATGGATGCGGTGATTGTGACGAATAAGGAAAAACGTCATTAAAACCTGCGGGAGCTTCTTCTGGCCTCCGCTCGTGGAATCATCTCGCACAGAAGGAGGACGTTCGGCCTGGTGTTTCTGTGCTGCTTCCTCGAGAGAGGCATTAGTCCCCATCCCCTTGCTCTTTCAGAGTAGCTATACAGTAATATTGAGCAGTCAGGGCCCATGTTCTCAGAATTTGGGCCTAAATCTTTAGGACGGTGGGGGCTCAAATGAGCAAGAATTGGCAGCAGGCGGGACATCCGCCCCCTCACTCGGTGCTGCGGGGGGGGGGCACCGAATGAAGCACTGCACCAGGAGGCATGAGAACAAGTCCAGGAAGCTGAGGAAATGTAAATGACTTGGGTTCCAAGAAAGGGAGGGTAAGGAAGGCCTGGGGGATTGTGCAGACGGTGAGGGAGTGGGCAATCGGGGTTCCAGGGTGAGGTCAGGTGGGGGAGGGACGTCCGAGGGTCACTGGGCCTTCCTGGGGTGGGTGACTCCAGTCAGAAGGGGTCTTCTAATGGAGTCGCTACCAATCTCCCGCCCCCCCCCACCCCCTCTCACCCCACCCCCAACATTCCCACCCCGGAGCTAACTTGGGCTATTTCCGGCCTTTTCCCACGGATCTTCAATTGGCCCAACAGCCTACAAGTGGAGGCTGGGCAGGAGGTGGCCCTCAGTTGGCCATTAATTGGCTTCACTTGGAGGAAGAGCAGGTTTCCTGTCTGAAGCCTCGCGTATCCCAGTGTCAAATCACTGCGACGTCAGGGCGGGTGGGCAATTCCACGCTCCCCCTCGCCCACGTAAAAGCCCACCGCACGTGGCGGGGGAGAGGGTGTGGTGTAAAATCAGGCAATGGAGTAATAGGTGTATTGGTGCAGTAAACTGCAGGAGCTCCTCATTTGGAGAGGCCCTGATATTAATTGGCGTGGCTCTAACGAGGCAGAAAATGAGCACCTGCTGTGAATTACTGACTGGGATAAATAGAAACGAGAAGCAGGTGGTGTGTCAGTACTGGGCTTGATGTCACCGTATCTACGCAGCCCAGTGAAGGGAATGTTCTTGACGGTGGATTTAAATCTCTTCAAGTTTAAAATCAGGACACTCAAATATGGCAGCGATGAATTTCTGCTTTCTCGTCGTTCGAATATTTTTTTATTTATTATCTCTCCTTTGGTGCTCCTCCCCTGCACCTCTCTCTGCTGTGCCGATGCTTCACACCATGCCTGGCACAGGTAGATGACCTGCTCTGCCAACTCAGCTCAGTAACCATCTGTGAGAAAATATCTGATGGCAGCGGAGGGAGATTATCTCTTGTCTTACCTCTTGTGTTTGAAGACCTTGGGCAAAAACGTAGAACTTGCATCCACGCTGTGGCTCTCGTGAAGTTGTTGCTCAAGTTGTTCCGAAGCACTCTACTGTCCGCGGAGTACGTTTTGAAGTGTTGTCACTATTGTAATGTAGGAAGTCTGGCAGCCAATTGACGCACAGGAAGCCCCCACAAATAACAGTGTGACAATAACCCGATCATCTGCTCAAGGACTGTTGGTTGACCAATAAATATTAGCCAGGACACTAGGGAGAGCCCTCCTCCCCCCGCTCTTCTTTGAAGTAGTACAGTGGGACCGTTAACACTCAATTGAAAGGCAGGTAGCTTAACATCCCCTCTAAGCAGCAGCAACTCCAACAATGCTGCACTCCCTCAGTACTGCACTGGGCGAGTCAACTTCTGACCTTCGTCTACCTCCAGCTTCTCAAGTGGGGCCTAAACCCACACCCTTCTGACCCCGAGGCAAGGGGCCCGCGAGCCATGGCCAACGCCTTTGTGTGGTGATTTATCATGAAATTACACCAGAACTTGCATCTGCTTTGACAATATTTGGATCTCCTCTCCTAATCAAGAATAGTTTCAAAGAACAAGTCAGGAGAAACCCAGAGCGACACAGATTGAAGAGAATTGGCGAAAGAACCAGAGCGGGAGAGAAGGAAACATTTTTGCGCAGCGAGTTGTTGCACTCTGGAATGCGCAGTCTGATAGGGCGATAGAAGCGGATTCGATAGTAGAATTGGATAAATATTTAAATTGAAGGAAAACGTACGGGACCGTGGGGAGACAGTGGAGGGATGGGACTAATTGGACAACCCTTTCAAAGAGCTGGCACAGTCACCACAGGCTAATTGGTCTCCTTCTGTGCAATGTCATTCCATGGCACCATGGTGAGTACTCGCACTCGGTCAAGCACTGGAATAGTCCTGGTCACTTCTGTAAGATTGAGGAAGCCCATACCTTCATTGGAACGGACTAATTGGAAAGGTTTCAATGAGCTAGCATAGGCATGTTGGACCAAGTGGCCCCCTTCTGTGCAACATCACTCTCTGATTCTATGGCTGCAATTGGTATGTTAGCAATAGAGAGAGAAAGATCAGACCCAACGTAGCAACTATTTCAAATTTTTTAATGCAGTTACGTTTTTGTACAGATTTCCTCTATTTTGCAGGTTAGAAATTAATTAACCGCTTGTTTTATGTCAGGCTTTGCATGAACACTCACTTCATGTTGGACCTGTGCTGCCTGACATATTGGGAAAGATTGTGGGCTTGAATCAGACACTAATTCCTTTGCTTCTGCAATTAGGGAGAACAAGGCTTGTTTGAACCCTGCGTGCTGCAGTCAGTAGTTTCAATGCCTCACAACGAAAGCATTGATTTGTAATGTTCTTGGGCGAGAAACAGTCAAGGTGGTCAGCCAGAGACATTTGGAAGTTGAACTGCGCAAACTGTTCAACGGGTATCCTTTATAATCTCTTCCGAGCAGACTCCCTCTGCTGGTACACTTGTGCATGCTAGCCTCAAGCAATTTTCAATGCACGACAAAATCCTTCAAGAATCAGCGGGAAATTGCTATTGGAGAGATCATTCTTTTTCTTAGCCTATGGTACAACCGCAAGGAGCAGGAAATTTGGGAGCCAAATATTGTGCACTTAATTAATCCAGCGGTCATGACACCAACCACAGCTTACCTCTCCCTGTCCCCCTGCTCCCTCCTGATTCCATCCTACCCAACCTGCAGACACCATTTACCACTTCAACTGCCTCAAAGACGAGACAATCTTGCTACTCTGGGTGCAAAGGTTGTTGAAGGTGTTAATTTGTCACAGATTTAACCCATCATGTTAATAATTCTCCAAAGTCATTTTTCCAGTCAGCAAAGTACCTTAAAGATTCAACTGAAGGAGCAATTGATATATTTCAAAGAATGTATTATTTGAAAGAGAGCAAGTGGAGATAATTTGCTGTTAAAGTCCGCCCACAGTCCCCTGAAAACAATGGGAAAGATATCTCATGCGTTGGAGAAGCGCATGATTCTCAGTATTGGCTCCAATAAAAATTGCTGTCCAATATTTACTATCTCTGAAAATTAAGGCGGAAAATACATGCTCAGGCGATTTATCATCTTCTATTAATGTGACATTGGACTTCCAATTCTACCCATAAAATCCATCCAAGGAACAGAAGGAGAAGGCCATTCAGTCCCTGGAGCTGTCCTAGCATTCAATCAGCTTGTGTCCAATCCGTACCTTAACCCCGTCTGTCCACCTTGGTTGCGTAAACCCTTTATCCCCTCAATTAACAAAAATCTATCAAACTTAATTTTGAAATTGTCAAGTGACCCCCAAGTGTCAACAGCTTTTTTGGGGATAGAGAGTTCCAGATTTCCACTCCCCCTTTGTGGGAGGAAGTGCTCCCTGACATCCGCCCTGAATGGCCTGGTGCCCGGGTGCAGTGCCAAGGTGCCAGGCTGGCAGTGCTAATGTGTCCAGATGCCAGTAGGAGTGCCAAGGTATCGTCTTGCCCAATGCCCGCCCATCCAGGGGTCTCCAATGCCCTGGGAGGCCTCCCCAAATGCTATTACAACTGGTCCACGTTTGTGTGAACCAGTACTAAACAGGTGCCCAGGCAAAGTTTCCCAGTTGAATCCTGGGCCCCAGGAGGATTCTGGCAAATGCAGATTGAAATGTGTCTAATGGCTCATTTAAACATGCTGATCTGGATCTCACTCAGCGAGAGCGAGATCCAGATCGTGTCATCTCGCGAGAGTCCGTTAAATCTCATGAGACGTTTCGAACGTTGCGAATCTCGTGGGAGGCCTCTTGCGAGAATCGAAGGCCTCGCCCCGACACGAAGCCTTACTCTCCCAAACGGAGAACCCTGCCCAGTATCTGACGTCGAGCCAGGTAAGGAAATATCAGGACAGGTAAGGAAAAGCTCGGTCAAAGAGGTAGATATCAAGGAGAATCTTAAAGGAGGGGAGAGGGATGGAGAAGTGCAGAGGTTTAGGGAGGAGAGTCCGCAGCTGAGGGTCTAAGCAACCAACAGGCAAGCGACTAAAATCGGGGATGCCGAAGGAGCCAGAATGAGAGGAGAGCGGAGATCACGGAGGATTGCGAGACTGGAGGAAATTACAGAGATAGGAAGGGCAGAGTCATGGAGAGATCTGAAAACAAGGGTGAGGATTTTACATCAAAGATGAAGATAGTTAAGACCTAATGTAGTAATTTCCAAAATATAAACCAAAAGATTTTTGAAAATATTACAGGAATTGCAATAGTCTTTGCAAAGGATTGGTGAGCCAAAGACTGAGCTCCCTAAAGCTACAGCTGACAACATCCCAATCTCCACAGTACAGTCAGAGCAAGCTTTGAACATTGGCCCAGCAATTCCAAGGTTAAGGAAAGACACTGGCAGATAAATCAACTACTGGAATTGTTGGCCTAGGTATCATTTACGGACTAGAGGAGATAGCAAAGTGGCAACAATGAAATAATTCTTCCCCCTTGCCTTGTGCTTCATCACCTCTACTCTCACCCCCCCCTCCCGCACCCCCCCCCCCTCACCACCCCCCCCCCCCCCAAAACCAGGAAGTTTCTCTCTAGCGACCCTGTCAAATCCGTTAATTATCTTTAACCTCTTGATCACTCCTTAATCTTCGACATTCGAAGGAGTACAAACATAGATCTGTCCTCGCAATTCAACCTTCTACCCCAATATCATGCTGTTGAATCCAAAACCAATTAATTGCAACTCAATTATTGGTACTGGCTAACCAAATATTATTTTTGTAAATGTGTGAAGAATTGATCAGTGTTCGATGATTGATTGATTGAAAGATTTGTCACATGTACCGAAGTACAGTGAAAAGTATTTTTCTGCGGCCAAGGGAAGGCACACAGTACGTACAAAGTAGACAAAAAGAATTATCGACAGAGAACATTGACAAATGGGACATCAAGTAGTGATTGGTTACAGTGCGGAACAAGGGGCTAAGCAAAGCAAATACATGTACAAGAGCAGCATAGGGCATTGTGAATATTAAAACCAGATCAACATGTTCAGTACGACCAAGCTTTTGTTGGCCATCATTAAGCCGGTGCCCAATTGTTCTGTGTTTGATGACGTGAGTCTGTTTACTATTAATGCTCACTGTGCTTGATCGGTTACGCTTGGTTGTGAACTTAGAGAAAAGTAAACAAAGTACTCTAGCACAGTGGTTAGCACTGTTGCTTCACTGTGCCTGGGTTCGATTCCCGGCTTGGGTCACTGTCTATGCGGAGTCTGCACGTTTTCCCCGTGTCTGCGTGGGTTTCTTCCGGGCGCTCCGGTTTCCTCCCACAAGTCCCGAAAGACGTACTTGTTAGGTAATTTGGACATTCTGAATTCTCCCTCAGTGTACCCGAACAGGCGCCGGAATGTGGCGACTCGGGGATTTTCACAGTAACGTCATTGCAGTGTTAATGTAAACCTACTTGTGACAATAACAAAGATTATTATTATTATTATTATTAATAAAGCTTGAGAAGGAGCTGGAAACCAGAGCTGGATGTATGGGCTGGATAGTTTAAAGCACTGTAAATAAAACTTGTTACACACATCGAAACTAGTGTCATCTTTGCATAGCTCTGGGATATTAAATATGCAACAATTACATTATGTTAGTGTTGATCAGGTTATTTTTCCCAGTCTAATGGAAAAATCTGGGTCACCAAATATGTGTGCGAGATCGAACGCAGGTCATCTCTAATCATGAATGAATTGAGCTTCTAAGATCAGCTCACTTAAGTGTAATTTATATTGAGATGAAAGAAGTTTAAGTGGAGCATGAACTGCACTAACCCTGAATAGAAATTGAAGAATATTTTCAAGGATATGTTTGATCTCTCTCTGCAGATATTTTAAATGTATTCAACTTGGGACATTGGGCTGGTTTCTCCGTTTCAGCGGCTAAGTGCTGACGGACGCGCAGCATGTGTGGTCTTTTACGACCGAAAAACCGGCGTAAAACCCTCACTGATTCTGGCACCGGTGAGGGGCTAGCACCAGTGCCAATCCAAACTCCCGCCTCCCATGGTGAAAATGGCCGGGTCCCGGGCATTCACACGGCTGACGACCTGCAGCGGTCGTGCCGTACCACATGGCGCCGCCGTGCGCGGCCCCGACCCCCGCCCGCGACCCCACAGGCCACCTCCTGGCCATTCCCCACCAGTCCCCCCCAGCCCTCGTAGAAGGACACCCCCCCCCCCCCCCCCCCAGCCAGCGGCACGCATCCCGGCTGAGTGTGGCGGCGCTGGACACAGTCCGCAGCTGGCACGCTGTGTCCGCGAACACTGGGACCACACGTGTCCCGTGCCGTTGAGAACGTGGCCCATCGAGGGCGGAGCCGTGGGGTGGGCCGGCCAATGAGGTGCCAGCGGCATTTCGACTGCGGCGCCATTTCGGAGGAGGCGGGGCATGGCTGGCCAGCAGCAAACCGGCGGCGGCCCCGATTCCAGTGCTCGGAGCTCATTCTCCGCCCGATCACCGGACACGATTTTGTCGCCGGGCGACAGAGAATCCCACCCATTGTCTCCAAGGCCGGTAGCACCTCCACTTTTAAATTCTTTTTCCTCCTTTGATATCACAGAATCCCTACAGTGCAGAAGGCGGCCACTCGGCCCATCAAGTCTGCAACGACCCTCTGAAAGACCCCTCCACCCGGGCCCACGCCCCCACCCTATTCCCGTAACCCCACCTAACCTGCACATCCCTGGACCATGGGAGGAAACCGGAGCACCCGGAGGAAACCCACGCAGGCACGGGGAGAAGGTGCAGACTCCGCACAGACAGTGACCCGAGGCCGGGAATCGAACCCAGGTCCCTGGAGCTGTAAGGCAGCAGTGCTAACCACTGTGCATCCGTGAAATGCTTGTCAAAGCATTCCACTTTGACCAGGGCTCTGGCCACCTGCCTCAATATCTCCTTGTGTGTCAGATTTACTCTGACAATGGTTCTATGAAGTGCCTTGTGATGTTTTACTTTACATTAAAGACACTATATAAATGCAAGTTGTTATTTGTCGCAATTAGTCGCAATAAATTTCACACTCGGGTCTCATGTCCCCCATTGTGAACCAACAGTCAGGCTATCGGAGGATCATCGAGGAAAAGGTGTCTGTAATAATAACGTACAGCAGATAATGCCGTGTGTGTGGCCATGTAGCAGAGGGGTGCATTCACTGACATGAATGAAAATTGCATTTCATGGAAAGGCATTTAATCAGGAGCAAGATTAGTCCAGGTTTAGGCTGAACATCTTCCATCATTTTCAGAAACAAAGCGACTTATTGCAAAACACAGCTGTTTGTGTCATCCCAGGCTGATTTGACGAGCCGCCCAATCGCGACACGAGCTTCAACTGAGTTAATGGCCCTCAGACCAGGGGAATCAGCACCACATTTTCTATTGTTGTTCTGGCGAAAGAGTGCCGCACTGTCAGAGGGTCAGTACTGAGGGAGTGCTGCACTGTCAGAGGGTCAGTACTGAGGGAATGCTGCACTGTCAGAGGGTCAGTACTGAGGGAGGGCAGCACTGTCAGAGGGTCAGTTCTGAGAGAGTGCTGCACTGTCAGAGGGTCAGTACTGAGGGAGTGCCGCACTGTCAGAGGGTCAGTACTGAGGGAGTGCTGCACTGTCAGAGGGTCAGTACTGAGGGAGTGCCGCACTGTCAGAGGGTCAGTACTGAGGGAATGCTGCACTGTCAGAGGGTCAGTACTGAGGGAGGGCAGCACTGTCAGAGGGTCAGTACTGAGAGAGTGCTGCACTGTCAGAGGGTCAGTACTGAGGAAGTGCTGCACTGTCAGAGGGTCAGTACTGAGGGAGTGCCGCACTGTCAGAGGGTCAGTACTGAGGGAGTGCTGCACTGTCAGAGGGTCAGTACTGAGGGAATGCTGCACTGTCAGAGGGTCAGTACTGAGGGAGTGCTGCACTGTCAGAGGGTCAGTACTGAGGGAGTGCCGCACTGTCAGAGGGTCAGTACTGAGGGAGTGCTGCATTGTCAGAGGGTCAGTACTGAGGGACTGCCGCACTGTCAGAGGGTCAGTACTGAGGGAGTGCTGCACTGTCAGAGGGTCAGTACTGAGGGAGTGCCACACTGTCAGAGGGTCAGTACTGAGGGAGTGCCACACTGTCAGAGGGTCAGTACTGAGGGAGTGCCACACTGTCAGAGGGTCAGTACTGAGGGAGAGCCGCACTGTCAGAGGGTCAGTACTGAGGGAGTGCCGCACTGTCAGAGGGTCAGTACTGAGGGAGTGCTGCACTGTCAGAGGGTCAGTACTGAGGGAGTGCCACACTGTCAGAGGGTCAGTACTGAGGGAGTGCCGCACTGTCAGAGGGTCAGTACTGAGGGAGTGCCGCACTGTCAGAGGGTCAGTACTGAGGGAGTGCCGCACTGTCAGAGGGTCAGTACTGAGGGAGTGCCACACTGTCAGAGGGTCAGTACTGAGGGAGAGCCGCACTGTCAGAGGGTCAGTACTGAGGGAGTGCCGCACTGTAAGAGGTTCAGTACTGAGGGAGTGCTGCACTGTCAGAGGGTCAGTACTGAGGGAGTGCTGCACTGTCACAGGGTCAGTGCTGAGGGAGTGCTGCACTGTCAGAGGGTCAGTACTGAGGGAGTGCTGCACTGTTTGAGGGTCAGTACTGAGGGAGTGCCGCACTGTCACAGGGTCAGTACTGAGGGAGTGCTGCACTGTCACAGGGTCAGTGCTGAGGGAGTGCTGCACTGTCAGAGGGTCAGTACTGAGGGAGTGCCGCACTGTCAGAGGGTCAGTACTGAGGGAGTGCTGCACTGTTAGAGGGTCAGTACTGAGGGAGTGCTGCACTGTCAGAGGGTCAGTACTGAGGGAGTGATGCACTGTCACACGATCAGTGCTGAGGGAGTGCTTCACTGTCAGAGGGTCAGTACTGAGGGAGTGCTGCACTGTCAGAGGGTCAGTACTGAGGGAGTGCTGCACTGTCACATGGTCAGTGCTGAGGGAGTGCTTCACTGTCAGAGGGTCAGTGCTGAGGGTGTGCTGCACTGTCAGAGGGTCAGTACTGAGGGAGTGCTGCACTATCAGAGGGTCAGTACTGAGGGAGTGCTGCACTGTCAGAGGATCAGTACTGAGGGAGTGCTGCACTGTCAGAGGATCAGTACTGAGGGAGTGCTGCACTGTCAGAGGGTCAGTACTGAGGGAGTGATGCACTGTCACACGATCAGTGCTGAGGGAGTGCTTCACTGTCAGAGGGTCAGTACTGAGGGAGTGCTGCACTGTCAGAGGGTCAGTACTGAGGGAGTGCTGCACTGTCACATGGTCAGTGCTGAGGGAGTGCTTCACTGTCAGAGGGTCAGTGCTGAGGGTGTGCTGCACTGTCAGAGGGTCAGTACTGAGGGAGTGCTGCACTATCAGAGGGTCAGTACTGAGGGAGTGCTGCACTGTCAGAGGATCAGTACTGAGGGAGTGCTGCACTGTCAGAGGATCAGTATTGAAGGAGTGCTGCACTGTCAGAGGGTCAGTACTGAGGCAGTGCTGCACTGTCAGAGGGTCAGTACTAAGGGAGTGCTGCAGTGTCAGAGGGTCGGTACTGAGGGAGTGCTGCACTGTCAAAGGGTCAGTACTGAGGGAGTGCTGCAATGTCAGAGGGTCAGTACTGAGGGAGTGCTGCACTGTCAGAGGGTCAGCACTGAGGGAGTGCTGCAGTGTCAGAGGGTCAGTATTGAGGGAGCGCCGCACTGTCAGAGGGTCAGTACTGAGGAAGAGCTGCACTGTCAGAGGGTCAGTACTGAGGGAGTGCCGCACTGTCAGAGGGTCAGTACTGAGGGAGTGTCGCACTGTCAGAGGGTCAGTACTGAGGGAGCGCTGCACTGTCACAGGGTCAGTGCTGAGGGAGTGCTGCACTGTCAGAGGGTCAGTACTGAGGGAGTGCTGCACTGTTTGAGGGTCAGTACTGAGGGAGTGCTGCACTGTCAGAGGGTCAGTACTGAGGGAGTGCTGCACTTTCAGAGGGTCAGTACTGAGGGAGTGCTGCACTGTCAGAGGGTCAGTACTGAGGGAGTGATGCACTGTCACACGATCAGTGCTGAGGGAGTGCTTCACTGTCAGAGGGTCAGTACTGAGGGAGTGCTGCACTGTCAGAGGGTCAGTACTGAGGGAGTGCTGCACTGTCACAGGGTCAGTGCTGAGGGAGTGCTGCACTGTCAGAGGGTCAGTACTGAGGGAGTGCTGCACTGTTTGAGGGTCAGTACTGATAGAGTGCCGCACTGTCACAGGGTCAGTACTGAGGGAGTGCTGCACTGTCACAGGGTCAGTGCTGAGGGAGTGCTGCACTGTCAGAGGGTCAGTACTGAGGGAGTGCTGCACTGTCAGAGTGTCAGTACTGAGGGAGCGCTGCACTGTCAGAGGGTCAGTACAGAGGGAGTGCTGCACTGTCAGAGGGTCAGTACTGAGGGAGTGCCGCACTGTCAGAGGGTCAGTACTGAGGGAGTGCCGCACGGTCAGAGGGTCAGTACTGACGGAGTGCCGCACTGTCAGAGGGTCAGTACTGAGGGAGTGCTGCACTGTCAGAGGGTCAGTACTGAGGGAGTGCTGCACTGTCACAGGGTCAGTGCTGAGGGAGTGCTGCACTGTCAGAGGGTCAGTACTGAGGGAGTGCTGCACTGTCAGAGGGTCAGTACTGAGGGAGTGCTGCACTGTCAGAGGGTCAGTGCTGATGGAGTGCTGCACTGTCACACGGTCAGTGCTGAGGGAGTGCTTCACTGTCAGAGGGTCAGTGCTGAGGGAGTGCTACACTGTCAGAGGGTCAGTACTGAGGGAGTGCTGCACTGTCAGAGGATCAGTACTGAGGGAGTGCTGCACTGTCAGAGGATCAGTAGTGAAGGAGTGCTGCACTGTCAGAGGGTCAGTACTGAGGCAGTGCTGCACTGTCAGAGGGTCAGTACTAAGGGAGTGCTGCAGTGTCAGAGGGTCAGTACTGAGGGAGTGCTGCACTGTCAAAGGTTCAGTACTGAGGGAGTGCTGCAGTGTCAGAGGGTCAGTACTGAGGGAGTGCTGCACTGTCAGAGGGTCAGCACTGAGGGAGTGCTGCAGTGTCAGAGGGTCAGTACTGAGGGAGTGCCGCATGTCAGAGGGTCAGTGGTGAGGGAGTGCCGCACTGTCAGAGGGTCAGCACTGAGGGAGTGCCGCACTGTCAGAGGGTCAGTACTGAGGGAGTGCCGCACTGTCAGAGGGTCAGCACTGAGGGAGTGCTGCACTGTCAGAGGGTCAGTACTGAGGGAGTGCTGCACTGTCAGAGGGTCAGTACTGAGGGAGTGCCGCACTGTCAGAGGGTCAGTACTGAGGGAGAGCTGCACTGTCAGAGGGTCAGTACTGAGGGAGTGCCGCACTGTCAGAGGGTCAGTACTGAGGGAGAGCTGCACTGTCAGAGGGTCAGTACTGAGGGAGAGCTGCACTGTCAGAGGGTCAGTACTGAGGGAGTGCCGCACTGTCAGAGGGTCAGTACTGAGGGAGAGCTGCACTGTCAGAGGGTCAGTACTGAGGGAGTGCCGCACTGTCAGAGGGTCAGTACTGAGGGAGAGCTGCACTGTCAGAGGGTCAGTACTGTGGGAGAGCTGCACTGTCAGAGGGTCAGTACTGAGGGATTGCTGCACTGTCAGAGGGTCAGTACTGAGGGAGTGCTGCAGTGTCAGAGGGTCAGTACAGAGGGAGTGCTGCACTGTCAGAGGGTCAGTACTGAGGGAGTGCCGCACTGTGAGAGGGTCAGTACTGAGGGAGTGCTGCACTGTCAGAGGGTCAGTACTGAGGGAGTGCTGCACTGTCAGAGGGTCAGTACTGAGGGACTGCCGCACTGTCAGAGGGTCAGTACTGAGGGAGTGCTGCACTGTCAGAGGGTCAGTACTGAGGGACTGCCGCACTGTCAATACACATACGACTATACACACAGGACTGTGTGGCAACATTTAACTCCAATTCGATCTATAGGTTTGCGGATGATACGACTGTGGTGGGCCGTATCTCAAACAACGACGAATCAGACTACAGGAGAGAGATAGATCACTTGGTTGCATGGTGTACCGAAAACAACCTCTCTCTAAATGTCGGAAAGACCAAGGAACTGATCATCGACTTCAGGAAGCGTAGTGCGACACGCATTCCTGTCTGCATCAGTGGCTCTGAAATAGAGATGGTCGGTAGCTTTAAGTTCCTGGGGGTCACCATCACCAACAGTCTGTCCTAGTCCACTCACGTTGATGCAACAGTCAAGAAATTTGGCATGTCTGCATCGACTCTCACAAACCTCTACAGATGTGCCATAGAGAGCATCCTATCCGGCTGCATCACAGCCTGGTATGGCAACTGCTCGGTCCAAGATCGCAAGAAACTGCAGAGTGTGGTGAACTCAGCCCAATGCATCACACAAACTTGCCATCCCCATATTGATTCTGTCTACACCTCCCGCTGCCTCAGGAAGGCAGACAGCATTATCAGAGACCCCTCCCACCCAGGCATTGGCATCTTCCAGACTCTTCCATCAGGCAGAAGGTACAGACGTCTGAAGACCCGCACATCCAGACATAGGAACAGCTTCTTCCCCACAGCTACTATTCTCCTCAACGACTCCCCCTCAGACTGATCTGTTCCCAGTATGAACACTATTCACGATGCCCTATGCTGCTCTTGCTCATGTATTTGCTTTGTTTGGCCCCTTGTTCCGCACTGTAACGAATTACTATTTGTCGATGTACTTTGTTAATTATTCTTTTTGTCTACTGTGTACGTACTGTGTACGTTCCCTTGGCCGCAGTAAAATGCTTTACACTGTACTTCGGTACATATGACAATCAATCAATCAATCAATCAATGAAGATGCTGGCCAGAATTCTCTGACCGTTGTGATTCACTTTTCCTGCCGGGAGCGCACCCCCACCCGTGGGTTTCTCGGTGATGTGGGGTGGTTACAATGTGAAGTCCCATTGACAAGCAGCAGGAACAGAAAATCCGCTGCCAATGAATAGTGCGGTGCCAAGAAACACGCAGCTGGGAAACCGGAGAATCAATCCCACTGCCTTTCACGTCAGATGTCAAACTGAGACCCATGTCTCCAGTCTTGAGTGGGGATAGAATCTCTCTTGGGAACTACTGGGAGCTCTCCTCCAACTATACCTTCACCAATTTGATATTGGTAAATATTTGTTGCGCTAAAACGCGGGAAATAAATTGACATGGAAGCATACAGCAAAGAATTCCAATCTGTGGAATAGCCAACACTAAAACAACAGGACATTCTGCCCCACTGCTCTGTGCTGATGTCTCCTCCCAACCCATCTGCCGTATTTCCGTGGTCCAGCCCACCTTTGCCTTCCTCTTTCTCCCACGTACTCGTCTAGTTTCCTTGCCTTTTTGCGTCAACCACTCCCGATGGAAGCGAGTTCCACATTCTCGCCACTCCCCGATTAAAGAGGTTTCTCCACATTTCCGAATGGCTTTATTGGATCACTATCTTATATTTATCGACCCTAATTTTGGACTCGATCACAAGTGGAAAGTTCCTCCCCCTGTTCAGCTGATTCATACTGTCAAGTAAATGCCTCATTCTTTTCAATCTCCCCCAGTAGTTGTAATCGGCGGGATATACGGGCATCTTTGTAAGTCCTTTCTTCATTTCCCCCAGTGCTTCTGTGCGCTATTAGCAGTATGGAGACCAGAACTGTGTGGAGCCCTCGAAGAGGAGGCCATACTGCCCTCACTGGCATTCAGTTCCAGCTGAAACATATTGCTGCTTTAAATGAGAGGTCTGCCTTTTGGTAATCGAGGTTTTGACAGCTCTGTCTGAAGCACATTCAAATTTCCAAGTGACGTGTGTCAAACGATAGCCTGATGATTAATAGTCTCTTCAATGGGGTGGAATGACGCATCAGCGAATAACTGACTCTCCTCCACCCATCGCCAAGTCAAGCTCAGGCCCCTGCCCCGTCTGGGATGCTGATGTTCACCGTGTCGTCACAATGAAACCATGTGATTATTTTCTTATTGAGCAGATGATAATTAGGCACCTGGGTGAAGGCTTAAGTGTCTGTCAAACTACATCTGTTATAATATAGACACGAACCATGGCCTCTGATCAAAGTGAGTGAGAGTATGTTTGTAGAGAGTGACAGCCTGTTTCAGGTAATGAATACAGTTAACATTCGAGTGATTAAAGTTTCCCAAAGCTGTTGGCATTTTTCAGTAAATTAATCTCCAAATCAAATTTCCCTATGGATTTCTGTCTCGCCTCTATTGCGAGGTATGTCATTAAAATTGGTTCACAATCAACTCCGTGAAGATGATGAAACCAGCGAAATACATGAAGCAGCTGAGACAAGTGGGGGGTTCAATTACCTCGGAGCACTTCCTTAACTCTTTGGAGAACTGCAGTTGTGGGCCTGTGTGAACCAGAAACTAACCGGTCTTGGGAGGGTTGAAGGAACTCTGTGCAACACTGAACGAGGCCATTCGATCCATTGTTCCTCTGCCTCCTCCTTGAGATCTCCAGTTACTATGGCGATATATTAAACTATGGTGGGAAAAACCCAAATTGTCAATTGACACCTGGTTCCTCAGATGAGATGAATATTTTTTTTTGGGGGGGGCGATCTACCCGACTGGGGACAGAGTCCCGTAGCGCGGCCCCCTCCCCCACCCCACACACATACCCGCTCAGACCACACCCAGACCCGATGACTGCCATGCAATATATGCCAGCTTGGCAGTGCCGGCCTGGCACCCTGGCACTGCCCCTGCCCAGCTGGCACTGCCGGGGGCCCAGGTGACATCATCAGCGCCAGGGTGCCACCGTGCTCACAGGGCATGCACCTGGGAGCCACCAATACCCTCGGAGATCCCCAAGAGGACCATTCCATCCGGTTCCCGTTTGTGGAGACCAGGACTTAATGCCGGTCACCTGATGTCTCTGAGGTGAGGGAGTTCGAACCCTCGCTCTGGTTAGATCGCGGGGGCGCATATTAACGTGTGACTAGCTGTCTCGCTCTAACATCCACAATGGCCGGGATTCTCATTCCAAAGTATCGCAAAATTGCGTTAGATCTTGCGGGCCGCGGCGAGCCGGGTAGATCACGGACGTGGGAACTCCCAGCATCTATTGGTCGGGTTGTGCCGTGCCCCGCTGCTTTTCAGGAGCAACGCAACTGGTAGATGCATCTTTTTCGTTACTCCTTGATTCGATGTAGGCGTCGATGCCTGAGCCAGTATTTGTTGCTCATTCCTAAATGACCTTGAGCTGAATGGCTTGCTCGACTATTTCCAAGGGCAGTGGAGAGTCAACCACATTGGTCTGGATTCACAGGTAGTCCAGACCAGGTAAGGGCTGCAGATTTCCTTCGCTAAAAGGTGTTGGTGAACCAGATGCCTTTTGATGACTGGGTTGGCTTTTCAACTCCTGATTTTATTTCTTGAATTTAAGTTCTGCCACCAATGACCTTGGCGGGATTTGAATCCGTGTCTCCAGAGCATTGGTATTACCACCACACCATCATCACTCCATCAATGGACTGTCATCCATTGTTTTAGAAATAATAACATCCACTTCATGACAAAATGTGGAGTTTGACCATTTGTTGCCTTCTCCGAGAATCTGAAAAGGTTTTTGTGTGTGTCATATCAGGTTGTTTGATTCAGTCAGTGTGTGTTGAGCACAATAGGATCAGAAACTTAAAAGAATTAAGGGAGGTGAAAGCTTTTTCTTTTTGGAAGCAGATAAGCCGGTGAGCATGGATTATCTTTGCTCGCTAATTTGAAAAGGTCGCACGTTGTTTAATGTTGTGGATGGGATGCCAATGAAGCAGGGCTGCTTTGTCCTGGATGGTGTCGAACGTCTTGAGTATTGTTGGAGTTGCCCTCGTCCAAGTGGGGAGTTTCCCATCTCACTCCTGACCTGTGTCTTGCAGTCAGGGAGTCAGGAGATGAGTTCCTCACCACAGAATTCCCAGACCTGTTCTTGTGGCCACAGTATTTATATGGCTCCGTTTCTGGGATGTTGACAGTGGGGGATTCAGTGGATGGTGATGCCATCGCATGTTAAGGGGCAATGGTTAGATTCCCCCTTGTTGGAAATCGTCATTGCCTGGCACTTGTGTGGTGCAAATAGTCAGAAGCTTTTTCCCAGGGTGGAACAGTCAATTACTAGGGAGCATAGGTTTCAGGTGCAAGGGGCAAAGTTTAGAGGAGATATACGGGGGAAGTTTTTGCACAGAGGGTAGTGGGTGCCTGGAACTCGCTGCCGGAGGAGGTGGTGGAAGCAGGGACGATAGTGATGTTTAGGAGGCACCTTGACAAATACATGAATAGGATGGGAATAGAGGGATACGGACCCAGGAAGTGTAGAAGATTTTAGTTTAGACGGGCAGCATGGTCGGCACAGGCTTGGAGGGCTGAAGGGCCTGTTCCTGTGCTGTACTTTTCTTTGTTCTTTGAATGTTGGATTGATGCAGGGATTAGCTGTGATCGTAGTGAATGCGAGCAGGCTTGAGGGGCCTTGAATTGGCGCCTTCAGTTTCTATTCCTTGTGTTGTAATGCATTGAGATAGTCGAATGAGGTAAGATAGAGATATAGAAGCAGGAGGAAGCCATTCAAGCCTGCCCCACCATTCATTACAATCATAGCTGTTCATCAAGTACGATACACAAAGATCAATAACCAAACTAAATCAGCCTTATGCCTTGGAGCTATCTACTTCTGCACTTCACACACAGATGTCACAACGTCAGTTCTTTCACAAAGCAGCGGAAATTGCAGAGACCTTTCTCAGATAATCTCACAGCACAGCGGGAGGCCATTCAGCACATCATTCCAGTGCTGGCCCCCCCCCCCCCCCCCCCCCCATCCCCTCCACCCTTCCCTTGCTCTTTCCCCACAAACCTTCCATTCCATTTCCTTCAAGGATTGATCCAATTCACTTTTGAAAGTTACTCCTGAAACTGCTCGCGCCACCTTTTCAAGACGGGCGTTCCAGATCGGAACAGTGGGAAATAAATCCTCCTCTCGTCCCCTCTGGCTTTTTTAGCCAGTCACCTTAAACCTGTGTCTTCTGGTTGCTGCCAATGGGAACGCCTTCTCCTTATCAACTCTAACTTCCTAATTTTGAATACCTCTATTAAATCCTCCCTAGTATTGTGATAAGTGAGCTGACTGCCGTCATTACAGGATCAATGCACAAGAGAAATCACAAGATTTATAAATGTGTCTCAGGCCCTCTGCAAGTTTTTGTTGGTATTAAGGGCTGGAATCGAGAGAGACAGACTTTACTTTCAACATCAAAGGCAATACATCAAGCATTTCATCTTTCAAGTGTTTTATTATGTCAGGGTGCAAGGACAGTTGCAAGGTCACAGCATAGCTCATTGCTCCATCACTGCTTCCTTGACTGATTGAAACAATTCAACACATTTCCATTCCCAGTAAACACCTGCTACATCATTTTATGTATGACAATTGTGAGACCTTCAAAGTAAATACAAGCTGTTCCGTCTTTAAAGGAATCCACCTGTAACCCCGATTCTCCTCGCTGCGCTGTTGGAGGTCATGCCTTTAGCTGCCTGGGCCTGACGTTCCGGGACTTTCTGAGAGAGTCATAGAGTTTGACAGCACAGAACGAGGCCCTTCGGCCCATTGCGCCTGCGCCTGAGATCGAGCAGCTATCTATTCTAATCCCATTTTCATAGACTTTACAGTGCAGAAGGAGGCCATTCAGCCCATCGAGTCTGCACCAGCCCTTGGAAAGAGCACCCTACTCAAGCCCCATGCCTCCACCCTATCCCCTTTATCCCCCTAACCTCACCTCACCTTTTTTGGACACTAAGGGCAATTTATCATGGCCAATCCACCTAACCTGCACATCTTTGGACTGTGGGAGGAAACCGGAGCACCCGGAGGAAACCCACGCACACACGGGGAGAACGTGCAGACTCCGCACAGACAGTGACCCAAGCCGGGAATCGAACCTGGGACCCTGGCGCTGCGAAGCAACTGCGCTAACCACTATGCTACCATGCTAGCACTTGGTCCATAGCCTTGTATGCTGTGCCGTTTCAAGTATTCATCTAAATGCTTCTTAAACAAGATGGTTCCCGCCTCTACCACCCTCTCAGACAGCGAGTTCCCGATCCCCACCCACTCAGACAGCGAGTTCCAGATTCCCACCCTCTCAGACAGCGAGTTCCCGATTCCCACCCTCTCAGACAGCGAGTTCCCGATTCCCACCCTCTCAGACAGCGAGTTCCCGATCCCCACCCTCTCAGACAGCGAGTTCCCGATTCCCACCCTCTCAGACAGCGAGTTCCCGATCCCCACCCTCTCAGACAGCGAGTTCCCGATTCCCACCCTCTCAGACAGCGAGTTCCCGATTCCTACCCTCTCAGACAGCGAGTTCCCGATCCCCACCCTCTCAGACAGCAAGTTCCCGATTCCTACCCTCTCAGACAGCGAGTTCCCGATCCCCACCCTCTCAGACAGCGAGTTCCCGATTCCCATCTCCCTCTGGGTGAAAGGTTTTTCCTCATATCCTCCCTAAGTCTCCTGTCCCTGACCTTAAATCTATGCCCCCTGGTCATTAATAGGTAATGAATGTGCAAATGCAGTAATATTTTGACACTCACCGGAGGTTGAAGACAAATTGCTGTTTTCATTAGAAGGGGAGACGGTGTCGAAGTGGTCTGGCTGTTGGGCGAGTAATCCAGAGACCCAGACCCATGCTCCGCGGACCAGGGTGCGAATCCCACCATGAATTTGAATTCAATTTTTTTTAAACCTGGAATTGAAAGTCGAAAGGTGACCATGAAGCCATTGTCAATCGTCGCAAAAACCTATCTGGTTCACCAGTGTCCTTTAGGGAAGGAAATCTATCGTCCTTACATGGTCTGGTTTACATGTGACTCCAGACCCACAGCAATGTGGTTAACTCTTAGGGGCTGTTTAGCACAGGGCTAAATCGCTGGCTTTGAAAGCAGACCAAGGCAGGCCAACAGCATGGTTCAATTCCCGTTACAGCCTCCCCAAACAGGCGCCGGAATGTGGCGACTAGGGGCTTTTCACAGTAACGTCATTGAAGCCTACTTGTGACAATAAGCGATTTTTATTTTCAAAAGGCAGAGGGGAGGAAATTGGGCAGTTAGTTGTGGCGATTCACAACAAATGGAGGAACAAATGCAGGTTCAGTCGGCAGTTAAGAAGGCAAATGCAATGTTAGCATTCATGTCGAGAGGGCTAGAATACAAGACCAGGAATGTACTTCTGAAGCTGTATAAGGCTCTGGTCAGACCCCATTTGGAGTATTGTGAGCAGTTTTGGGCCCCGTATCTAAGGAAGGATGTGCTGGCCTTGGAAAGGGTCCAGAGGACGTTCACAAGAATGATCCCTGGAATGAAGAGCTTGTCATATGAGGAGCGGTTGAGGACTCTGGGTCTGTACTCGTTGGAGTTTAGAGGATTGAGGGGGGACCTTATTAAAACTTACAGGATACTGCGAAACCTGGATAGAGTGTACATGGAGAGGACATTTTCACTTGTTGGAAAAACTAGAACCAGAGGACACAATCTCAGACTAAAGGGACGATCCTTTAAAACTGAGATGAGGAGGAATTTCTTCAGCCAGAGAGTGGTGAATCTGTGGAACTCTTTGCCGCAGAAGGCTGTGGAGGCTGTTGCTCTTATTAGCCTTAGTTTTATTAGCTCTAATTCTGTCACCTTTGCTCATGAGTCGCCAGGTATCTTTCTGATACCGCCACGTGGTTCAAGTCCAAGTAATGATTAATAATGCAGCACACTGCTTAGTAAAAGTTAAGCAAACAATCATTTATTATATACAGCAATAAATACTTATACAATAATCCTACTTCTAGACTACTACCTACCACTAAAGGCCAATACTTAACTTTGGAAATGGCCCACCAGGTCAGGGAAACGAATGGTCTATCGAATTGGGTCTGGCCTGCGGGATTCAAAAAGGCTGGTACGGGTCGATAGTCTGGAGCACCTATCTGGTAGCGATCGCTGGAGTAAGACTTACTTGTTTCTTTTGTCGAAGGGTCTCGAAGGTTGCGAGCAGGAGAAGAAGGGTCGATCTGAACTTGGCCCCAATTATTATAGTCCCTAGGGGCTTCCCGCCTCTCGGGGCGGACCTTGACCCTGGTTCCAAGTGATTGGACTTGGTCCCAATCACTGGGTTCGATATGCTCCAATAATGGGGTGATTCCTTGATCGGGGGGTGGTCGTCCACCTTTCTTTGTCTCAGCCCCTGCTGGCGCCGAAATGTCTAGATTGGCTTTGTGTTGCTAATGTGTAGCAATTGTTCCCGGGGATGGCTGCTTAGTATGCAGATGGCTGGGTTGTTGTGATGTTGATGACTGCAGGTATCGGTCTGGGCCGACTTCCCCAGAGCCGAATACACTGTTTTGCCTGCAGCTGTCCGTTTGAGTCCTGTTGGCTGATTTTCCCATCAGCCTCTTTCGTTCGCCATTTGGAGTGTCTTTAAGATAGAGATAGATAGGTTCTTGATTAATAAGGGGATCCGGGGTTATGGGGAGAAGGCAGGAAAATGGGGATATCAGCCATGATTGAATGGCGGAGCAGAATCGATGGGCCGAGTGGTCTAATTCTGCTCCTATGTCTTATGGTCTTATCTCCTCATCGCCACACATTTCTGAACGATTTATATATCGATAAAGCTGAGGGCCATTAAACAGCAAAATCTGGACCAATGCTACTGAATAAGTGCTTTTACTAATCATTGCCTTCATGGTGATTAACTGCTGATTTACCCTCTTATTCAGGCAAGTGCCAGTGTGGTCAGTGTTCCTGCTTCCCACCGGGAGATAGACGTGTCTACGGAAAATCCTGTGAATGCGATGACCGCCAGTGTGAGAACAGCGAAGGAATTACCTGTGGTGGTGAGTGGTTTTACTTTTGTTCTGTAATGCATTCAGAGAATTGGACGTCGCCTCTAAGTGCAGAAATCGTCTTTATTCACTGAACTTTCACTAAGTCCCCCTCTACCTCGGGAATTGATGGACTGCACCCAGAAAGTCCGTCCCTTCCGGATTGAATGGTCGTCTGCTGTGACTGTAGAGGCTGATTCATGAGTGGCATTCTCTTCCGCGGCTGGCCCGGGGTCAACTAATGTTTTTTTTCCTTCTCTTTTCCGCCATCTGGTCATTTATTTTGTCCTCTGCTTTTTCCGCACCCGTCCTAACTGCTCGTCTCCAGCCACTGTGGTCAGCAGCAGGAATTTCCCATCAATCAACTCTGATGCCAATCAGCTTGAAGTCTCATTAGTATGAGACATATGTGCCTTAATCATTTCCAGTGATTCTGCCGAGGATACGTCTGAAACAACTACGTCTTAATTCGTTTTGGGGCGGGGAGGGCTGACCATTGCGAGCAGGAACACTCTGGCCGGGATTTCCGGCCTGGCACCGGGTTGGAGAATCCTCGGGGGGGGGGCACGAGGATCGCACCCCGCCGCCGGCATCCCGATTCTCCCCCAGCCGATTCCCGGGCACCCGCGGGATACCCGCCGTGCCGGTTGGCATGACGATTCTCCGGGCCCCGATGGGCCGTGTGGCTGACAATTTTGGCCAGGTCCCACCGGCGTGGGTTACTCAGGAATGTGAGTCTCCGGGGGCCGTCCTGGGGGTGGGGCGGGGTGCGGGGGGATCCGACCCCGGGGGGGGGGGCACAGTGGCCTAGCCCGCGATCGGGGCCTACCGATCGGCAGGCGGGCTGGTTCCGTGGGCGCCTTCTTTCCTCCGCGCTGGGCCCCTGTCCTGTAGGTCTCCGCCATATTGCCCGGGGGCCGGCACGGAGAAGGGTACCCCCGCGCATGCGCGGAATCACACCGGCCATAGCGCGCATGCGTGAATTCACGCCGGCCGTCCCACGCCGGCTGGAGCTGCGGGGACCACTCCGGAGCTGACCTAGCCCCCTCGGGAGGGGAGCTTCCCCATTATTGGGGACCGTTGATGCCGGAGTCGTTGGCACCGGTTTTCACGCCGGCGTGGGGACAAAGCCCCATTACTGGAGAATCCCGCCCAGTATCTTATTCATCTATTATCTATTACCCACCCTGAACTCCCTCAGTGTGGTGCTTCAGTGGATAGAGCTCGCACTTCAGAGTCACAAGGTTCCAGTTTCAAGTCCTATTCCAGGACTCCAGCACAACAGCCCAGGCTGACACTTCAGTACAGTACCGAGGGGGTGCTGCACGGTGGGAGGTACATCCCTCAGGCGAGATGTTAAACTGAGGCCACTGTTTGCATGCTTGGGTATCTGCAAGAGATCTCATGGCACTGTTTTGAATAAAAGCAGGGGCATTCTCTCGGGTGCCCTGGCCAATATTAACCTTTCTTCAACACCACAAAGAAACATATACTCTGGTCGTTATCATTGGGGAGGGCGTGGTATTTATACTGGACAAGAAATCCAGAGATCCAAGTGAAAGCTCTGGTGAGCTGGGTTTGAATCCTGCCATGGTAGAATCCAGATGGTAAAATTGGAATTCAATACTAATCTGGAATTAAAGGTTCACCAAGGTCCTTTAGGGAAGGAAATCTGCCGTCCTTACCCGGCCTGGCCTACATGTGACTCCAGACCCACAGCAATGTGGTTGATTCTTAAATGCCCCTCTAATGGCCCAGCGAGTCACTCATAGAATCATAGATTCACTACAGTGCAGAAGGAGGCCATTCGGCCCATCGAGCCTGCACCCACCCTCTCAAAGAGCGCCCTCCCTAGGCCCTCTCCCCCATAATCCCACCTAACCTTTGGACACTAAAGGGCAATTTAGCATTGGCCAGTCCACCTAACCTGCACATTGTGGGCGGAACGCTGAGCACCGGAGGAATCCCACGCAGACACGGGGAGAGCGTGCAAACTCCACACAGACAATCAACCGAAGTCGGAATCGAACCTGGGTCCTCGGCGGACCGCAGTGCTAACCACTGCGCCAATGTGCCGCCACTCAGTTCAAGAGCAATCAAAGTTGGGCAATACACTCTAGTCCAGCCACTGCTGCCCACATCCATTGCACGAATATTTTTGAGTATCCATTGTTTTTTTCCAATTCAGGGGCAACTTATCATGGCCAATCCACCTACCCTGCGCACCTTTAGGTTGTTGAATGAATGTTTTAAAGAATTGCGAATTGTGGCATCTTGCTGCGTACAAATTGGCTGTATTTCTGACATTTCATCAGTCATGACACTTCAAAATTACTTTGTTGGCTGTAAAGCGCTTCGACATGTATGGTGGGCATGAAAGGTGCTGTCCAAATCTTGTCTCCATTTACCCTGGAGAAGGTGGTGGTGAGCTGCCTTCGTGAGCCGCTGCAGTCCAGGTGGTGTAGGTACACCCACAGTGCTGTTAGGGAGGGGGTTCTCCGGGACTTTGGCCCTGCGACAGTGATTTAGCCATGGTAGTGTGTGACCTGGAGGGGAACTTGGAATTGTTAATCTTCTGAAAGGACACTGATTGTTTGGTCTTTATCTGGAATAACATTTCACCAGCTCCAGAAAGCTGAGAGTTGGGAACAATGACACCGATCGATAAAAAAGTGACACAGCAAACTAACTTCATTCATCTCATTGGCATAACTCAAGGCAGCTGAAGGTTGTAGACTGTGTTCCGGTGAAATGCACAGCAATTTGATGCATCAAATCTCCAAACAAACCATGATTCAAAAGGAAGGGGAGATCAAACGCTTTGTGTGGTTGTTAATGCGTAACATTCGAGTGGGAAGAAGCACAGACCAATCACAAGGCAATAATTTATAGTTAAGCTGACAACAACCCCATGCTGGTTTTATCAGTTGGGTCTGTAAACCTGGCAGTCCGGAGACCATTCCTCACGTTGCAATTCAAAATCCGTAATTACATCCATGTTTCTACATGAAATTCTCACACATTCTAAGAACATATCCCCCACAGGAGATGTCCCAGCAACACTGCTGAGATAGGAAATGCTCAAGATTATCCATGTCATTAAGTTAGTGTTAGTTCTTTTGCAGATCGATATCACTGATTTTTATGGGCGGGATCTAACGGAAAGGTTTCTAGATGTGGTCGGGAGCGGGAAATGCGTGTGTTTTCCCAAGGGCAACCCGGCAAGGCCATCCCTGGTGTCGAACGTTAATTGGGGCGCGTAATGATGCCCCACGGTCAGGCCAGAAAAGACTGTCCCGCTCATTCGCCAGGACTGCACTCGGCAATTCCCCGCTAGTGAGGGGGGGCAGCTCTCAAACTGAACCCAGACAGCTCGCAGCCACCGTGCAGACCAGACCCATGTTTCGGAATCGCCGCCCTGGCACGGTGGAGACCAGACGGGAAACCCTGCCCTCTCCGAGGGGGTGGAGGGTCAGCCACAGGTCAGCTCACGCTACTTGGGAGGCAGTGGCAGCGGCCGTCAGTGCAGGGAGTGTAGCCAGGAGGACCAGTGCCGTAAGAAGCTACATGACCTCCATCAGGCTGCACGGGTGAGTTGACATCGGCCCACGGCACCGGTCCCTGCTGCCAACCCCGGACCCACCCCGCTCCTTCCCCCCCTCCCCCCCGCCCCGCAACCCCCAACCCCACTCTGCACCACGCCCCCACCCCACTCCCCCAGCACAATACTGCGCCCGTGTCCCAGCACACCCTGGCACCCTCCGACACACCCCACCCAGGACTATGCCTGACCCCCGCCATAGCACCCCTCTCCCCCTTCCCGCCCATGATGATTAAAGTATGCGGCTCACGATGCCCTCTCTTTGTCCGCGCGGGAGAAGTTGGCCCAACAACAGGCGACAGAGGGACATTGGAGAGGCACTGCAGAGCGATGGCCCGGTCGAGCCCTATATCTGCAATGCATTAATGCAGCAAACATTCCACGGCACTCCATAGGAGCATGATCGAACAACATTTTAAACCAAGCCACGTAAGGGCGACGCGGTAGCACAGTGGTTAGCACTGCTGCCTCACAGCTCCAGGGTTCAGGGTTTAATTCCGGCCTTGGGTCATTGTCTGTGCGGAGTCTGCACGTTCTCCCCGTGTGTGCATGGGTTACCTCCGGGTGCTCCGGTTTCCTCCCACAGTCCAAAGATGTGCAGGTTAGGTGGAGTGGCCGTGCTAAATTGGTCCTTAGTGTCCAAAAGGTTAGGTGGGGTTACTGGGTTAAGAGGATGGGGAGGGTGGGGGGGGGGGTCTGACCCTAGGTAGGGAACCCTTTCAGAGGGTCGATGCAGACTCAATGGGCCAAATGGCCTCCTTCTGCACTGTCGGGATTCTATGATTCTGAGATGGGCAGTTAAGTAAAAGTTTGGTCAAAGAGGATAGGGTTTAAGGAATGTCATAAATAAGGAGAAAGAGATACAGAGAAGATAGGAGCAGGAGGAGGCCTTTTGGCCCTTCGAGCCTGCTCCACCATTCATCACCAACATGGCTGATCATCCAACTCAATAGCCTAATCCTGCTTTCTCCCCATAGCCTTTGATTCTCCACTAGTGCTATATCCAGCCACCTCTTGACATAGAACATACAGTGCAGAAGGAGGCCATTCGGCCCATTGAGTCTGCATCGACCCACTTCCACCCTATCCCCGTAACCCAATAACCCCTCCTAAACCGTTTGGTCACTAAGGGCAATTTAGCATGGCCAATCCACCTAACCTGCATGTCTTTGAACTGTGGGAGGAAACCGGAGCACCCGGAGGAAACCCACGCAGACACGGGGAGAACGTGCAGACTCCGCACAGACAGTGACCCAGCGGGGAATCAAACCTGGGACCCTGGAACTGTGAAGCCATAGCGCAATCCACTTGTGCTACCGTGCTGCCCATGAATATATTCAATGTTTTAGCATCAACTACTTCCTGTGGTAATGAATTCCACAGGTTCACCACTCTTTCTGTGAAGAAATGTCTCCTTATCTCTGTCCGAAATGGTTTACCCTGAATCCTCAGGCTGCGACCCCTGGTTCTGGACACACCCATCATTGGTAACATCTTCCCTGCATCTACCTTGTCTAGTCCTGTTAGAATTTTATAAGTCTCTTTGAGATCCCCCCTCATTCTTCTGAACTCCAGCGAGAACAATCCCAACCTCGTCAATCTTTCCTCATATGACAGTCCCGCCATCCCTGGAATCAGTCTGGTAAACCTTCGGTGCACTCCTTCGAGAGCAAGAACATCCTTCCTCAGGGAGCGAGAGAGAGAGAACTCCAGAGCCTTCAACGGAGGGGCGATGAAAATGGAGGATGCACAAGGGGCCAGGATTTGTGGGCAGCATGGTAGCACAAGTGGCTAGCACTGTGGCTTCACAGCGCCAGGGTCCCAGGTTCGATTGCCGGCTTGGGTCACTGTCTGTGCGGAGTCTGCACGTTCTCCCCGTGTCTGCGTGGGTTTCCTCCGGGTGCTCCGGTTTCCTCCCACAGTCCAAAGATGTGCAGGTTAGGTAGATTGGCCATGATAAATTGCCCTTAGTGACTTCCGGTGGCGTTTGCTAGCGGGTCGGCCACATCGAGTGGAGCTCCCCCTGGTGGCCACTATTTGCAGCGCTTTCGGGGGTTTCCCCGATTCTTCGCCTCCCCCCCCCCGATTATTGTCGGCCTTTGGGGCCGTCCCGGGCATCAAGCAGGGCCGGTTTGAAAACCGGCGAGGAACCCCGCGCGGGTGTCTGGCGGCTGGTGCTGAGGCGTCGGACCCAGCACACGCGGAGGTCGGAGCAGCGGGAGCGGAACCAAACGGAGGTGGAGGCGGCAGGCCCGAAGCCAGGGCGCGATGTAGGCGAGATGTCCCACAGCGGGTGCCTCCCGCCTAGAATGTGGCAAGAAGACTGAAGTCCGGTCCCAGGGAAATTCTGGAGGAATACAAAAAAGGAAGAGAAAGAAGTTTTAAAGAAACTTGGTGAAAGTTTTTTTTTTCCTTTTTTTGAAGGAAGAAATTTTTGCTTTTCCATAGTAAAAAAAAAAAATTGAAGAAGGAAAGAAGGGTGAAAAAAAAGGAAAAATAATTAGTCGTTAAAGGATCTGAAAAGCAGCATCGAGGTAGGGAGGAAACGCGGATTCGCCGTTGAATGAGGGGACCAGCAAAAGCGCTGACAAGATGGTGGATGTCGGACCGCATGATGGGGCCGCACTGCTTACGGTGGAGAAGATGATGTGAAGATGCCGGCGTTGGACTGGGGTGAGCACAGTACGAAGTCTTACAACACCAGGTTAAAGTCCAACAGGTTTGTTTCGATGTCACTAGCTTTCGGAGCGCTGCTCCTTCCTCAGGTGAATGAAGAGGTATGTTCCAGAAACATATATATAGACAGATTCAAAGATGCCAGACAATGCTTGGAATGTGAGCATTAGCAGGTGATTAAATCTTTACAGATCCAGAGATGGGGTAACCCCAGGTTAAAGAGGTGTGAATTGGGTCAAGCCAGGACAGTTGGTAGGATTTCGCAGGCCAGATGGTGGGGGATGAATGTAATGCGACATGAATCCCAGGTCCCAGTTGAGGCCGCACTCATGTGTGCGGAACTTGGCTATAAGTTTCTGCTCGGAGATTCTGCGTTGTCGCGCGTCCTGAAGGCCGCCTTGGAGAACGGTTACCCGGAGATCAGAGGCTGAATGCCCTTGACTGCTGAAGTGTTCCCTGACTGGAAGGGAACATTCCTGCCTGGTGATTGTCGCACGATGTCCGTTCATTCGTTGTCGCAGCACCTTCAGGACCCGTGACAACGCAGAATCACCGAGCAGAAGCTTATAGCCAAGTTCCGCACACATGAGTGCGGCCTCAACCGGGTCCAGGGATTCATGTCGCATTACATTCATCCCCCACCATCTGGCCTGCAAAATCCTACCAACTGTCCTGGCTTGACACAATTCACACTCTTTAACCTGGGGTTACCCCATCTCTGGATCTGTAAAGATTTAATCACCTGCTAATGCTTGCATTCCAAGCATTGTCTGGCATCTTTGAATCTGTCTATATATATGTTTCTGGAACATACCTCTTCATTCACCTGAGGAAGGAGCAGTGCTCCGAAAGCTAGTGACATCGAAACAAACCTGTTGGACTTTAACCTGGTGTTGTAAGACTTCTTACAGTGGAGAAGATGACCGAGGTGATGACGGTGGAGTTGGAAAAGCAGGTTGCCAGGCACATGGAGGCTTTGAGGAAGGAGATGGCGGTCGCATTGAAGTCATTGGTGGAGGAGGCAATCACCCCGGTGAGGGTAGCTGTGGCAAAGGCATCAGCCGAGGTGAGAGAGCTGGGCTAGAAGATGAAGGAAGTGGAGGAGGCCGTGTCGCAGCACAGCGACCAGCTCACCTCGATGGGTGATGAGCTGCGGAGGGTGGTGGAGGTTAACAGAGGACTCCGAGCAAAGCTCAAGGACTTGGAGAACCGCTCGAGGCGGCACAATCTGAGCATTGTGGGCTTGCCCGAAGGGACAGACTGCCCAAGGCCAACGCAGTACTTCGCCAAGAAGTTGGCGGAGCTGATGGGGGAGGGTGAGAACCCCACCCTGTACGAGCTAGACCAAGCTCATCGGTCATTAAGGCCGAAGCCCAAAGTGAACAAGCCGCCAAGGGCAGTAATTATCTGCTTCCATAAGTGCTGCATGAAGGAGAAGGTGTTAAACTGGGCAAAGCAGAAACACGAGGTGCAGTGGGATGGGCTGGAGTTCGGATCTACCAGGACTTGACGGTGGAGTTGGCAAAAAGACGAGCGGCGTTCGGGCGAGTGAAAGCTGCACTGTACAAAAAGGGGGTGCGATTTGGTGTGGTGTACCCGGCGAAGCTGAGGGGGACGTATGGTGCCAAAGTCTTTTATTTCGAGACAGCGGAGGCGGCTGAGGCGTTCGTGAGGGCAGAAGGCTTGGGACAGACGTGAGGAGCGGAGCTGGAACAGAGACTGTGGACTGGGATTGGGGAGCTGGAAAATGTATAAATGCTATAACTTTCTTTTTACTGACGTGTATTGTAATTTACTTCTCTTCACATTGTTACAGAGTTCAAGTTATTGGTTGGGTTGTTTGGCATTCTGTGTTGCGACGGTTATATCTTATTTTAGTGAATTGTATGGGTTGGATTGTTTTTGATGTTTCTTTCTCTGGGACTGGGTGGGAGGGGACGGTATACCTTGGCGGTGGGAGCCACCCGCGCTAGCTAACTAAAGTCGGCTAGTGAACGGAGGTGTGGTGAGAGGAGGGCTGCGGACATTGGAGCCTCATTAACAGGTTTCGATGGGCCTACGAGGCGAGCGAGGGGGGGGGAAGGGATTGATGCCGGGAGATGTTTTGTCGAGAGGAAATGTAGGGGGGGGTTTTGGGAGGGGGGGAAGGGGTTCGATGTTAACAATGGACAGGGGCGGGTCAGGCTCTTGGGGCAGGGCCCAGTGGTGTGATGATGGTGGATAAGAAGGGTGGGGGGTGTGAGAGACCCCCAGTTAGGATAGTCACGTGGAACGTCAGGGGGTTAGGAGGTCCGGTCAAAAGGTCAAGGGTGCTTGCGCATCTTAAAAGTTTGAAAGCCGATGTAGCAATGCTGCAGGAGACTCACTTGAGGGTGAAGGACCAGGTGAGACTTAAAAAGGGCTGGGTTAGCCAAGTGTTTCACTCCGGATTTGATGGAAGGGCTCGAGGGGTAGCGGTGCTGGTCAGCAAAAGGGTACGCTTCCAGATGGAGAAGGTGGTGGCAGATCAGGGGGGCAGATATGTGATTGTGGCAGGGACGCTGGAGGGGAGGTTAGTGGCGCTGTTAAGTGTGTACGGTCCCAATTGGGACGATGTGGGATTCGCAAAGAAGGTGTTTGGGGCCATCCCCGACTTGGACACACACAAACTGAGAGTGGGTCGGGACTGGAACTTGGTGCAGGAGCCAAGGTTGGACAGGTCACGGCCACGCTCGTTGGTCGCATCGGGGGGGGGGGGGGGGGGGAGGGGGGGGGGGGGCGAAGGCACTGGCTGGACTAATGGTGGAGATGGAGGGGTGGACCCTTGGATGTTGCTGCACCCGAGGGAACGGGAGTATTCGTTTTTCTCAGCGGTCCATAAGGTATACTCGCGGATCAACCTTTTCGTGGTGGGGATGGCTTTGCTGGCTGGGGTTAAGGGTCGGAATGCTGGGCAACTGCAGTGTCAGATCATGCTCTGCATTGGGTGGATATGGTACTGGAGAAGGGGGTAGCGCAGAGTTCGGGGTGGAAATTAGATGTGGGACTTTTGGGGGACCAAGTATTCTGTGACAAAATTGAAAAGGTAATTAAGGAATATGTAGGTTTCAACTGTATAGGTGGGGTGTCGAAGGCAGTTGTTTGGGAGGCTCTAAAGGCGGTGGGAGCGGGGAGGTGATTTATTTTAAGGCCAGGGTGGACAAAGAGGAGAGGTTGGAGTGGCAGAGGGTAATAGATGAGGTGTTGGAGGTAGATAGGAGTTACGCAGAAGATGGGGACCCAGCGAAATGGAAAAGAGGAAGGAACTACAGGCGAGCTTCGACCGACTGTCTACCAGGAAGGTGGTGCGCCAACTGAGACGAGCAAGGGGTGCAGTTTACGAACATGGAGATGTTCGTAAACTGTTAGCAGGTCAGCTCCGGAGGGAGGCAGCGGTAAGGGAAATTGTTCAGGTGAGGGAAGTTGGTGGTGGCTCCGGATCTGATTAACAAGATTTTTGAGGAGTTTTATGAGAGGTTGTACAGGTCAGTGCCACCTGGGGGAGACCGTGAGATGCAGGAATTTCTCGATGGGTTGGAGTACCCGAGGCTAGGGGAGGGGGACAGGGCTACAATAGAGGGAGCGATAGTGGAGCAGGAGATAAAGGATGCGATTGGGAGGATGCAGTCGGGGAAGGTGGCGGGGCCGGATGGGGTTCCGGTGGAATATTATAAAAGATTAAAGGACAAGCTGGCACCCCTGATGGTGGGGATGTTTGAGGAGGCGATAGGGAAGAGGGTGTTGCCGCAAACCTTGGGGCAGGCATCGATTTCCCTGTTGCTAAAAAAAGATAAGGATCCGACGGAGTGTGGGTCGTATCGGCCCATATCACTTCTGAATGTGGACGTAAAAGTGTTGGCGAAGGTACTGGCAGGTAGGCTGGAGGTGTGCCTCCCGAAGGTGATAGGGGAGGATCAGACGGGGTTCATGAGAGGGAGGCTGCTCTTTTCAAACGTTAGAAGGGTATTGAACGTGGTTATGGCACCAGCAGATGGGAAGGAAACGGAGGTGGTTTTGCCATTGGACGCTGAGAAGGCGTTTGACCGGGTAGAATGGGGGTACTTGAAGGCAGTTCTGGAGCGGTTTGGGATTGGACCAAGATTTGTGAACTGGGTAAAGCTACTATGTAAGGAGCCGAGGGCGAGTGTCCGCATAAACAACATCAGCTCGAGATACTTTTCTCTCCACTGTGGGACGAGACAGGGATGTCCTATATCCCCCCTGCTGTTTGCACTCGCGATTGAGCCGTTGGCCATCGTATTAAGAAGTTCGGGGGTATGGAAAGGAATAGTGCGGGGGGGGGGGGAGGGGGGGGAGGTAGAGCTTAGGGTGTCCTTATATGCCGATGACTTGCTGTTATACGTGTCGGAACCGAGTGTGTCGATAGGGGGAATTATTGGAGCTGCTTCGAGTGTTTGGGTCTTTCTCGGGGTACAAACTAAATTTAGACAAGAGTGAGTATTTTGTGGTGTCTCGGCCGGGGGTGGGGGCAGGGGTGGGGGGGCTGCCATTCTATAGGGCAGGGACTCACTTTAGGTACCTGGGGGTGCAGGTTGCCCGGGAGTGGGGGGGGGCTCCGCAGGTACACCATTTCTAGTTTGGTGGGGAGAGTGAAAGCTGATCTGGCAAGGTGGGATGGCCTTCCTCTGTCACTGGCGGGTCGGGTACAGGCGGTTAAAATGAACATGTTGCAGCGATTTCTGTTTATTTTTCAATGCCTGCCGATTTTCCTGCCAAAGGCTTTTTTCAGCGAGATTGAGGGAAGGATTACTTCGTTCATATGGGGAGGGACGGTGGCCAGAGTTAGAAAGGTGCTGCTAACAGAGGGGAAGGCAGGCAGGGGGTTTGGAACGTCCGAACCTGATGTATTATTACTGGGCGGCGAATGTGGAGAAGGTGCGGAGCTGGGTCAGAGGGGTTGATTCCCAGTGGGTCAGAATGGAGGAGAGTTTGTGCAGGGGGTCAGGGTTGAAAGCACTAGCAACAGCGCCGCTCCCGATAGCTCCGGGGAAATACTCAGGGAGTCCAGTAATAATCGCTTCATTGAGAATTTGGAGGCAGTTTCGCCAACACTTCGGGTTGGGGGCAGCGTCAAGGGAAATGCCGATTCGGGGAAACCACAGATTTGAGCCAGGGAGGTGGGAATGGGAGGAGAAGGGGTTTAAGGCACTAAAAGGTTTGTTTCTTAGGGGTCGGTTTGCAGGATTGAAAGAGCTGGAAGCGAAGTATGGGCTGGATCAGGGAAAATATTTTAGATGCAGGTTCGAGATTTTGCCAGAAAGGAGATACTGAGCTTCTCGCTGGAGCCGCCTCCACATTGCTGGAGGTGCTGACGACAGGGGGACTGGAGAAGGGGGTAGTGTCAGCGGTTTACAGAGTTATTTTGGAAGAGGAGAAGGCACCACTGGAAGGGATCAAAGTGGGAGAAAGAGTTGGGAGAGGATATGGAGGAGGGGGTCTGGTGTGAGGTGCTCTGGAGAGTGAATGCCGTGTGCGCGAGGTTGGGACTGATACAGCTGAAGGTGGTATGCAGAGCACACCTCACGAGGGCGAGGATGAGCCGATTCTTTGAGGGAGTAGAAGATGTGTGTGAATGTTGCGGGGTGGCCCCCGCTAATCAGGTTCATATGTTTTGGTCCTGTCCAAAGCTAGAGGATTACTGGAAGGAGGTTTTTAGGGTAATTTCTAAAGTGGTGCACGTGAAACTGGATCCGGGCCCCCGGGAGGCCATATTCAGGGTGTCGGACCAGCCAGGGTTGGAAACGGGTGCGGAGGCAGATGTTGTAGCCTTCGCCTCGTTGATCGCCCGAAGGCGGATCCTGATGGGTTGGAGAGCAACCTCTCCACCCTGTGCCCTGGCGTGGCGGGGGGACCTGTTGGAATTCTTGACTCTTGAGAAGGTTAAGTTTGAACTGAGGGGAAGGATAGAGGGGTTCTACAATTCATGGGCATTATTCATCATGCACTTTCAAGAACTGGAAAACATCAAATATTAGTTGGGGCGGGTGGGTGCGAGGGTTGGGGGGAGGAGGGCTGTGTGTGTTAATGGCGACTATGGGTGATCCCTAATTCCTTTTGGTCATTTGTTTGTGTGAACATGCGGGCTAATGTTTGGGGTTTGGTGGGAAGATGGGATTGTTGTTATTGATATGGGGATTGACATATTTGTTACTGAGTATTGTTTATTGTTGGGCCGAATGGCCTCCTTCTGCACTGTATGTTCTATATTCTATGTTGTGTATTGGAGAGAGACACAGAGCATGCTAGACTGGGAACCAATGTTGGCCGGGGACGCGAGGGCTGATGGGTGAACAGGACTTGCTATAAGTTGTGATACTGGAAGCAGAAATTTAAACAACAGTTAACAGAGGGTGCAACATTGGAGTTGACAATATCCTGTAGAAATAATAATCTTGCAACACTGACATTAAATGCAAGGTTACAACTGTTAGGCACCTGAAGCAAGATGAACTAATTAACTGACATTTAAAAAAATAACGACAGAGATTATCAACCGGGACAAGATTGAGGTGAACTCGAGCAGGCCTACTTCGATACTGGCAGAATTCATTGGGACCGATGGAAGCAGCTCAGGAATTTTGGCAGGATTAGAGATGTTTAAAGATTAGTCCAACAAGAGAGAATAGGTCATTTGGTGCTGGTAAATAAGGATATTTTTTAACACAGTGGCAAACTATTTTACAATTGTTTGTAAAGTATTTATTGTATTTTTTGCTGATTTTAATTATTTTTCAATGACTTTACGAAACAACTTAGCACATTAAAAGTGAATATAGCGTTTTCTGATCAATTACCGAACTTCAAATCAAACCTCTGTTAAGGAAAAGGAATCTCTCTCCCGTGAAAAGAATTTAATTGATGGCTCAACAGATCTAATTGCAGCTCAGACTAAAGTTCTGGACATCACTGTAAACTGATACATTTGAGTTTGTATCAATATTCTGCCTATGTTTCCCTGGTCGTTGTGTACATTGCACTGGGATAATTGGACAAGTCCAAACATTTTGAGCTGCTGTGACCTGCAATCAATAGCAAGGGCCAGTTAACACAATGTGACTGAATTTATTCAAGCTTCTTACAGACTTTGATTAAACAGTATGCAAGGGTCCCAGATGGACACAACCACTGATTATAAATGAGCATTATGATCCATAAGTCAATAAAGGAAACAATTTGAAGGACTGCAAGGCAATTGGAAATTTCTCAAATGTTACTCCAAGGTTCCGGCTTTAATGGATGCTTGTTGGCTTGGGGTAAGTTTTGACAGCTACAGCTGAATTTACAAATTGAAAGTGCAGCCTATTTTTAACATGTGGTCATTCTGTGCTCACCCACTCAACAGGCAATGGCATCTGTTCATGTGGTAGATGTATCTGCAACGATGATTGGTTTGGGAAATACTGTCACCATCCGAGGATTTGCAGCATGTCAGAGGGCAGGAGCAGGAGACATTGCGAGTCATTCAATGGGATAATGTGCTCTGGCAAGGGTGAGAACCTTTCTTTTAACTCTTGAGAATATTGTCTACCTTTGATGTTTTTAATGTAGAACCATAATGCAGAGAAGGAGGCCATTTGGCCCATCGGGCCTGTACTGAACAAAGAACAAAGAACAATACACCACAGGAACAGGCCCTTCGGCCCCCAAACCTGTACCGGTCATGATACCAACCTTTGTCAAAACCCTCAGCACTTCCTTGAGCCGTATCCCTCTATACCCGTCCTATCCATGTGTTTGTCGCGATGCCTTTTGAATGCCGTTAATGTATCTGTTTCCACAACCTCCCCTGGCAACATGTTCCAGGCACTCACCACCCTCTGTGTAAAAAACCTGCTCGCGCATCTCCTCTAAACTTTGCCCCACGGACCTTAAACCTATGCCCCCTGGTGACTGACCCCTCCACCCTGGGAAAGAGTGCCTGCCCATCCACTCTATCCATGCCCCTCATAATCTTGTAGACCTCTATCAGGTCACCCCTCAACCTCCGTCTTTCTAATGAAATAATAAATACTACTGGTCTGTGGTTTTTCCTGTTGGCACCCTTCCATCTATGAGAGATGATGGGTACAGAGGATGCAGTCCGTTTAGCTGGGGATCTTCATTTGGCTGTGGAGACTAGTCCTTAAGAAGCAGGTTCAACCACAAACTCCACACATCAACCTGCCATGTGACATTGTCAGTCGTTTTCAGCACTGGCACCCATCGCCAAGCCATTGTAGACACTAGTCACCATGGTGGCCCACGCTAGCCCACAGGAGCTGGCATCACTTCCCTCTTTCACCAGCTAGTGACGTCCAGGTGCGACAGTTGATGTCTAGGGCCTTCATGTCACACGTGCAAGCATTCTTGAAATGTAGCCTTGGGCACCCCACTGGTTACCTGTGTCTGGCAACCTCACCATACAGAAGGTGTATGCGACCATCTTACATCCTGTCGACATGCCTGCCTTACCAAATCACCCTTTGTTTGGCTAATGCCAACTCACTTGGCATTGAGGGGCCTGCCACATTCATGGAGGTGTCCCAACGTACCCCTAATGCACCACAGGCAATAAAGACGGAAATTATTGAGCGGCACCTCCTGGTGGCTATGAGTGGTGGATGTATCATAGCCAAACATCAGGGTGCTGAAAACACAGGCTTCATAAGCCATCAGCTTGTTCCTGAGGATTGGCTTGGTTTTGTCCCATGTTGCATGCTTCCCCTAGCTCTGCCGTAGAGCTATCACCTCATCCAATTCTGCTTTTCTTTGCCCATAACCCTGCAATCATCTTTTTCAAGTACTTAACCAAATTCCCTTCTGAAAGATTGTGAGTGAAATGCTTCCGCCGCCCTTTCAGGCACTGCGCTCCAGATCACAACAACTCACTGTGTGAAAGAATTTCTCATCTCACCTCTGGTTCTTTTGCAAATTATTTTATATCTGCATCCTTTATGGTTTAGCACAGTGGGCTAAACAGCTGGCTTGTAATGCAGAACAAGGCCAGCAGCGCAGGTCCAATTCCCGTACCGGCCTCCCCGAATAGGCGCCATAATGTGGCGACGAGGGGCTTTTCACAGTAACTTCATTGAAGCCTACTTGTGACAATAAGCGATTATTATTATTATTATTTATTGGGCCTCCTTGCCAATCCTTATTTACTCCGTCAGAAGCCTCTGTCAGCCGCATATCTGGACAGTGTACTGCAGCACTCTGTGGCAAGCAATGTGAGCCGGACATGAATTCTCAGTGGCTGTTGGTCTTTATCTGCTGTTTATAACATTTAACTGAGTGTTGCTGGGGTTCTTTTCACCAATTTGACGTCACAAATCTCTTCCAGGTTCCTGCCATTGTGGGAAGTGTATGTGTGGTTCTCCGCAACAATGGTACATCTCGGGTGAATTCTGTGAATGCGATGATCGAGACTGTGATAAGCACGAAGGGGTCATTTGCACCGGTAATTACTGCTTCTTGTGTCGCCAATCCTCAACATTGTGCATCTCATTGCAAAATTGTAGAGCGCTCTGGGTCGGTCGAAACTTCACGAGCTTTGAGCTGTTCTCCCAACCTAAGGAACAATTGCAGAAATTCAGAGAGTTTAAAGAGCCGAGGTCTTAGATTAATTAGGCAGAAGCTACATGGTGATTCTCCAGTGACTGGTCATCTGATTTTAAACTCTTTCTGTTTCAGGGATTACCAAATTAATTTTCAGGGTGAGGTTTAGATCTAAGAGTTTCAGAGAGTATTAAAAAAAACAGACCTCATTTTGATATCAGAAGAGTAAAACTGGAACAAAACATTACCAAATGGATTGGTATTTTTGTTACCACCATCAGGGCAGTTGAATCATAAAAGGTTCATTTGCTCACTATTATGAGATAGATGTTCCTCTGATCCAAGCATAATTTTGATTGATTGAATTATGCTGCACAGAACGAGGCCATATGGCCCATTTTGACCGTTCTGGCCCTTTGAAAGAGCCGTCCAATTAAACCCTTGGTCTTTCCCCACAGCCCTGAACATTCTCCTTCTTTTCAAGTATTTATTCCCTTTTGAAAAATTGTGGGTGCGTCTGCCGCCATCACCCTTTTAGGCAACACCTTCCAGATCTCAACAACTCACTGGGTGAAACAATCGTCTCCTTGTCACCTGGTTCTTTCACCTTAAATCTACATCTGCTGGTTAATCTGGCACTCCTTGCAGTGGTTCAGGTATAAATATTCTTGATAAACCAATGATATGTTTTCAAAGTTTGAGAGGTATTCCTGCGAAAAAAGCCAAAAGAATCATATTGCATTGAAATTACTGCAGAGGAACAGGCCCTTCATCCCTATGTTCCACACAAACTTTCTCCTACCCCTACTTCATTTCATCCTATCAGATATCCTCCTATCCCTCTCTCCCTCGTGTGTTTATCCGGCTTCCCCTTAAATGTACCAATGCTATTCACCTCAACCCCTCCCTGTGGGAGTGAGTCCCACATTCTCCCCACTCCCTGTGGGAGTGAGCTCCACATTCTCCCCACTCCCTGTGGGAGCGAGTCCCACATTCTCCCCACTCCCTGTGGGAGCGAGTCCCACATTCTCCCCACTCCCTGTGGGAGCGAGTCCCACATTCTCCCCACTCCCTGTGGGAGCAAGTTCCACATTCTCCCCACTCCCTGTGGGAGTGAGTTCCACATTTTCTCCACTCCCTGTGGGAGCGAGTTCCACATTCCCCCACTCCCTGTGGGAGCGAGTTCCACATTCCCCCACTCCCTGTGGGAGCGAGTCCCACATTCTCCCCACTCCCTGTGGGAGCGAGTTCCACATCCTCCCCACTCCCTGTGAGAGTGAGTCCCCTTTCTCCCCACTCCCCGTGGGAGCAGGTTCCACATTCTCCCCACACCCTGTGGGAGCGAGTCCCACATTCTCCCCACTCCCTGTGGGAGCGAGTCCCACATTCTCCCCACTCCCCGTGGGAGCAGGTTCCACATTCTCCCCACTCCCTGTGGGAGCGAGTCCCACATTCTCCCCACTCCCTGTGGGAGCAAGTTCCACATTCTCCCCACTCCCTGTGGGAGCGAGTCCCACATTCTCCCCACTCCCTGTGGGAGCGAGTTCCACATTTTCTCCACTCCCTGTGGGAGCGAGTCCCACATTCTGCCCACTCCCTGTGGGAGCGAGTCCCACATTCTGCCCACTCCCTGTGGGAGCAAGTTCCACATTCCCCCACTCCGTGTGGGAGCGAGTTCCACATCCTCCCCACTCCCTGTGAGAGTGAGTCCCACATTCCCCCACTCCCTGTGGGAGCGAGTTCCACATTCCCCCACTCCCCGTGGGAGCGAGTTCCACATTCCCCCCACTCCCTGTGGGAGCGAGTCCCACATTCTCCCCACTCCCTGTGGGAGCGAGTTCCACATTTTCTCCACTCCCTGTGGGAGCGAGTCCCACATTCTGCCCACTCCCTGTGGGAGCGAGTTCCACATTCCCCCACTCCCTGTGGGAGCGAGTCCCACATTCTGCCCACTCCCTGTGGGAGTGAGTCCCACATTCTGCCCACTCCCTGTGGGAGCGAGTTCCACATTCCCCCACTCCCTGTGGGAGCGAGTTCCACATCCTCCCCACTCCCTGTGAGAGTGAGTTCCACATCCTCCCCACTCCCTGTGAGAGCGAGTCCCACATTCTCCCCACTCCCTGTGGGAGCGAGTTCCACATTCCCCCACTCCCTGTGGGAGCGAGTCCCACATTCTCCCCACTCCCTGTGGGAGCGAGTCCCACATTCTCCCCACTCCCTGTGGGAGCGAGTTCCACATTTTCTCCACTCCCTGTGGGAGCGAGTCCCACATTCTGCCCACTCCCTGTGGGAGCGAGTTCCACATTCCCCCACTCCCTGTGGGAGCGAGTTCCACATTCCCCCACTCCCTGTGGGAGCGAGCTCCACATTCTCCCCACTCCCTGTGGGAGCGAGCCCCACATTCTCCCCACTCCCTGTGGGAGCGAGCTCCACATTCTCCCCACTCCCTGTGGGAGCGAGTTCCACATTCTCCCCACTCCCTGTGGGAGCGAGTTCCACATTCTCCCCACTCCCTGTGGGAGCGAGCTCCACATTCTCGCCACTCCCTGTGGGAGCGAGTCCCACATTCTCCCCACTCCCTGTGGGAGCGAGTCCCACATTCTCCCCACTCCCTGTGGGAGCGAGTTCCACATTTTCTCCACTCCCTGTGGGAGCGAGTCCCACATTCTGCCCACTCCCTGTGGGAGCGAGTCCCACATTCTGCCCACTCCCTGTGGGAGCAAGTTCCACATTCCCCCACTCCGTGTGGGAGCGAGTTCCACATCCTCCCCACTCCCTGTGAGAGTGAGTCCCACATTCCCCCACTCCCTGTGGGAGCGAGTTCCACATTCCCCCACTCCCCGTGGGAGCGAGTTCCACATTCCCCCCACTCCCTGTGGGAGCGAGTCCCACATTCTCCCCACTCCCTGTGGGAGCGAGTTCCACATTTTCTCCACTCCCTGTGGGAGCGAGTCCCACATTCTGCCCACTCCCTGTGGGAGCGAGTTCCACATTCCCCCACTCCCTGTGGGAGCGAGTCCCACATTCTGCCCACTCCCTGTGGGAGTGAGTCCCACATTCTGCCCACTCCCTGTGGGAGCGAGTTCCACATTCCCCCACTCCCTGTGGGAGCGAGTTCCACATCCTCCCCACTCCCTGTGAGAGTGAGTTCCACATCCTCCCCACTCCCTGTGAGAGCGAGTCCCACATTCTCCCCACTCCCTGTGGGAGCGAGTTCCACATTCCCCCACTCCCTGTGGGAGCGAGTCCCACATTCTCCCCACTCCCTGTGGGAGCGAGTCCCACATTCTCCCCACTCCCTGTGGGAGCGAGTTCCACATTTTCTCCACTCCCTGTGGGAGCGAGTTCCACATTCCCCCCACTCCCTGTGGGAGCGAGTCCCACATTCTCCCCACTCCCTGTGGGAGCGAGTTCCACATTCCCCCACTCCCTGTGGGAGCGAGTTCCACATTCCCCCACTCCCTGTGGGAGCGAGTTCCACATTCTCCCCACTCCCCGTGGGAGCGAGTTCCACATTCCCCCACTCCCTGTGGGAGCGAGTTCCACATTCCCCCACTCCCTGTGGGAGCGAGTTCCACATTCCCCCACTCCCTGTGGGAGCGAGTCCCACATTCTCCCCACTCCCTGTGGGAGCGAGTCCCACATTCTCTCACTCCCTGTGGGAGCGAGTCCCACATTCTGCCCACTCCCTGTGGGAGCGAGTTCCACATTCCCCCACTCCCTGTGGGAGCGAGTCCCACATTCTCTCACTCCCTGTGGGAGCGAGTTCCACATTCTGCCCACTCCCTGTGGGAGCGAGTCCCACATTCTCCCCACTGCCTGTGGGAGCGAGAACCACATTCTCCCCACTCCCTGTGGGAGCGAGTTCCACATTCTGCCCACTCCCTGTGGGAGCGAGTCCCACATTCTCCCCACTCCCTGTGGGAGCGAGAACCACATTCTCCCCACTCCCTGTGGGAGCGAGTTCCACATTCCCCCACTCCCTGTGGGAGCGAGTCCCACATTCTCCCCACTCCCTGTGGGAGCGAATCCCACATTCTGCCCACTCCCTGTGGGAGCGAGTTCCACATTCCCCCACTCCCTGTGGGAGCGAGTTCCACATTCTCCTCACTCCCTGTGGGAGCGAGTGCCACATTCTCCCCACTCCCTGTGGGAGCGAGTCCCACATTCTCCCCACTCCCTGTGGGAGCGAATCCCACATTCTGCCCACTCCCTGTGGGAGCGAGTTCCACATTCCCCCACTCCCTGTGGGAGCGAGTCCCACATTCTCCCCACTCCCTGTGGGAGCGAGTCCCACATTCTCCCCACTCCCTGTGGGAGCGAATCCCACATTCTCCCCACTCCCTGTGGGAGCGAATCCCACATTCTGCCCACTCCCTGTGGGAGCGAGTCCCACATTCTCCCCACTCCCTGTGGGAGCGAGTCCCACATTCTCCCCACTCCCTGAGTAAAGCCGTTTCTCCTGAATTCCGGTTTGGATTTATTAGTAACTATTTTATACTGATGGCCTCTTTTGATTTCCTCCAAAGTTGAAATATGTTCTCCGTGTCGACCCAATCAAAGCCCTTGGTAATTTTAAAGACCTCATCCCTCAGTCTGCTTTTTTCTAGAATGGAAAGCAACAACCTGTTTTAATCTCTTGACCCCGAGGAGCGAGTCCTCGAGTTTTGGATACCGTCCTGATTCTTTAATCCCGGTTGATCATTCCTGTTCCTTGTGCAATAAATCATATCCTCGTTACAACATGGAGACCGGAACTGTGCGCGGGGCTCCAAGTGTGGACTGCTTGCCTCTTTCTTATGTGGTCCCTGGATCCATTCTCTCCGCGCAACACATGGTATGACATGTGGGTGTTTTAGGATCATGTGAGTTAAAGTTCACCCAACCTGTTTACTTGGGGAACATAGAACATAGAACATACAGTGTAGATGGAGGCCATTCGGCCCATCATGTCTGCACCGACCCACTTAAACCCTCACTTCCACCCAATCCCCCTAACCCAATAACCCCATCTAACCTTTTTGATCACTAAGGCCAATTTAGTATGGCCAATCCACCTAACCCGCACATCTTTGGACTGTGGGAGGAAACCGGAGCACCCGGAGGAAACCCACGCAGACACGGGGAGAACATGCAGACTCCGCACAGACAGTGACCCAGCGGGGAATCGAACCGGCGACCCTGGCGCTGTGACCTTAATCTTATTGAAAAAAAAGTCTATATAATGTAACTGTCCAGACAAAAATGGGGGGGGGGGGGAATTCCATGATTTAATGCTGCCAGTGGGGGTAGTATACATCGCAGCGGGTCACAGCTCTGAAAATAAGGGGCTTTGAATTTCTTATTTATTTTTAAGTTATTTTCACAATGCTTCCATAAGTGTTTCTGATAAATGATTCTTCTCCCTGGAAGCACTTCTTTGTGGAACCAGCCACTCGACAATCGTCTTCAGCAGCCTTGTTCGCTGAAAGGTCATAGCGGCGAAGGGCAATCTGGTCCTGCAATGGTTGGAGATTGATTTATTACAGCTGAAGAGATTGTTATTTGTGTGAGACGGCCGGTGTGTATTAACCGGGGATTCACTTGTACACAGACTGGAACTACAGTTGTTGGGTTTAGGGAGTGAATGCTTCGAATGTGTAATTCAATAAATAAACATAAAGGTGTGTGAATATTGGGTACCATTCTATCCTCCGCCAATTGGCTTCCTGCATTAGAACAAACATATCCTTCTCTCCTGGCAAGAGTACAGAGCTGCTGGAGTATGTGTAGCATACTAGACAAACAGGGAGAAAAGAAATGATATCTTTGCTGATAGAAGAGATGTGCTGTCAAACCTTTTCATTTTGCACGCATCAGGACAGATACACAAGAATACCAATTGTGTAGGGAACGACAATTTATACTGCCTAAGAACAGAGTGCTGATTGGTTGACTGATTGGTTGACTGATTGGTAGAGCTGTTGCCATGGAGAAAATAGCTTGGCAGTTACTGTATTCCGGTTCCACCATTGAGCACCATGTTGTGTTTTGGATTCGTTTGTAGTATCTAATGATGAGATTTGGGGATTTGTAAGTCTAATCATTTATTGTTAATTTTGAACTATTTACAGATCACAGATATTGTCATGAGTGGTGCCATCTCCATGCAGGCTGCATCCAGAGTATTCTCTCTGAGTCACTTACCATGTGACTCTACACACCATGCCGTGCGTGGTTCTATTCTCCAGTCCCACACTAACCCTGGCCTTGACAAGCACCTTACAATGGAATGCAGGCACGTAAAACAACATACCCCTTCCTTCTGAATAGAAGACTTCCCTCCCTCCCAACAGGGCAAAACAATTTGCAATGTTTACTTGTTACCCTTCTCCCCCACTTCACGTCTCTGACTTTATAGATTCGGATAGTTTTAAGTCTTTATAGTTCAGAATTACAGGAAAATATCAGAAGAGTTTGCACTGACACATGAAAGACACCTGACCTGTCTACCTAATCCCATTTGTCAGCACTTAGCCCATAGCCCCGAATGTTCTGATGGCCAAGGGCTCATCCAGGTCATCTTTAAAGGATGTGAGGCAACCCGCCTCTCCCACCCTCCCTGGCCGCGCGTTCCAGACCCTCACCACCCTCTGGGTAAAAAAGGTTTTCCTCAAATCCCCCCTAAACCTCCTGCCCCTCATAATCATAGAATTTACAGAGCAGAAGGAGGCCATTCAGCCCATCGAGTCTGCACCAGCTCTTGGAAAGAGCACCCTACCCAAGGTCAACACCGCCACCCTATCCCCATAACCCAGTAACCCCACCCAACACTAAGGGCAATTTTGGACACTAAGGGCAATTTATCATGGCCAATTCACCTAACCCGCACATCTTTGGACTGTGGGAGGAAACCGGAGCACCCGGAGGAAACCCACGCACACACGGAGAGGATGTGCAGACTCCGCACAGACAGTGACCCAAGCCGGAATCGAACCTGGGACCCTGGAGCTGTGAAGCAATTGTGCTATCCACAAGGCTACCGTGCTGCCTGTAATCTTGTACATCTCAATCAGGTCGCCCCTCAATCTTGGCCCATCGGCGTGTGGCAAAATGGTGGATGTACTCTGTGTTTCTGATACATGGTGATGTCTATTCGATTGTGTTTTTGCATTCCTTCAAGGAGCGTTTCTCCTTGTTGGCAACTGGCCTGAAATTTTCAGACATTGGGTTTGACCCCTTCATTCCGAAAGGAACGTGCACTCTGTTCATTCCCAGAGTGGATTTAAATTCCCATGGTGTCCGCCATGTTCTTGCTGGACGTACACAAATGGAACCTTCACAACCTCTTGTTTCACAGTCGCCGCTGAACATTGATTTCTGTTTTATTTTCAACCCATTTTGCAGGCTTTTAAACCTTATCATTCAGCTCAGCTTTTTCTTCTTTGAGTTTCTTGTGCTTTGGGGTGGAATTTACAGTTCCCAATCTTATTTCTGTCTTTTCTTTCTCTGCCTGCGGCAGAAGTTGGCCCTTGTTTTCATTCAGCCGATCCCTCAGCTCCTCGGTGTTCTTGTCTGGCTTTCGGCTTCCGCCTGGGGCATTGAACGTTGCTGCGTCGTCTCTGCCAACTGGTTCCGCAGTTTGTTCAGAGTGACGTTCAATTCATTTTGCTTCTCTTCGTAATTTTCCAGTGGAATAAACTTTGACCTAAGGGACCCCTGTGTCGTGTGTAGGTCTTTCAACAAGTTTTCCTTTTCTTTATGAAGCTCGCTTGCTTCATCCTGAGCTTTCCTGTAATTCAGTCGAGTCACCTCGGGTTTCTTCTGCTGTGCTTCCATTCTGCTGTTTAAGAGAGTCTTCATTTCTTCATGCTGCTGAATGGTCACACATTCCTTTTGCATTTGATCTTGAAGGACAGTCAACTGTTTGTTCAACTGTTTATTTACTTGTTGATCACTTTGGTTCCCTGTACATCTTTTTGATGCCATTGATAGTTCCAATGCAGCTTTTTCTGAAGTAATATTCAACGTCCTTTTTTGCACGTCAAGTTTTCCCATGGCTGCATGTTGACTCTTGGAGGAATCTTTCAGGGTCGCAGCTTTGCTGCGTGCCTTCTCTTCTTGCTGTTTTGCCTGGCTGTACATCTGGTCGCATTTTTCTAATGCGTGGTTCGATTTGCCAACTGTGGAATTGAGGGTCGCTACTTCCTCCGGGGATCTTTGTGTTATCTCTGGAACTTTGCTTGTTCAGACCTCAAACAGCTTGGATCACTGAGGCTTCAGTATATTGTTCATTTTCAAAGGCATATACTCATCTTGAAGTGAAACGAAATGAAATGAAAACGAAATGAAATGAAATGAAAATTGCTTATTGTCACAAGTAGGCTTCAAATGAAGTTACTGTGAAAAGCCCCTAGTCGCCACATTCCGGCGCCTGTTCGGGGAGGCTGGTACGGGAATCTAGCACTTTAATTCTTCCAGTTCTGCTTTGGTGTGAACACTGTCCTGTTGAACAGCATCATTTACCTTTTGCACAGTTTGCGTCTTTTCAGTTACCTCGGATAACTTTCCTTCATTCACAGCCATCTGCTCACCCCACACTTCTATCCGCTGTTACAGTTTGGGTACTGTGTCAGAAGTTTCAAAACCAAGCCTTCCAGCTGCTTCGAGCCATAGAGTTTTGCAGCACAAACAGAGGCCTTTCTGCCCATCGTGTCCATACCGGCAAACAAGCACCTATCTATTCTAATCCCATTTTCCAGCACTTGGCCCATCACCTTGTGTGCTGTGGCATTTCAAGTGCTCATTTAAATATTTCTTAAATGAAGTGAGGGTTTCCACCTCTACCACCCTTTATGGGCAGTGAGTTCCAGATTCGCACCACCCCTTGGGTGAAAGGGTTTTCCCCCAAATCCCATCTAAATCTCCCACCCCTTACCTTAAATCTATGTCCCCTGGTTATTGACCCCACCCCCCACACTAAGGGGAAAAGTTCCTTTCTTTTAGTTTTTCTTTAATTTAGATTACCCAATTTATTTTTTCCAATTAAGGGGAATTTAACGTGGCCAATCCACCTACCCTGCACATCTTTGGGTTGTGGGGGTGAAACCCACGCAAACACGGGGAAAATGTGCAAACTCCACAAGGACAGTGACCCAGAGCCGGGATCGAACCTGGGACCTCGGCGCCGTGAGGCAGCAGTGCTATCTACTGCATCGCCGCGCTGCCCTGAAAAGTTCCTTTCTGTCTATGTCCGTCATAATTTTGTACACCTCTATCATGTCCCTCTTCAGCATTCTCTGCTCTAAGGAGAACAACCCCTAACCAGCCTCTTTCATAGCTGTATGCCCCAGACCAGGCTCTTGCATTTCATTGCACTGACCGGGTTGGCAACCATCTTGTAGTTTACTTGAATATTGTCTCCCTCTCGCTGGGATCTCCTGTTGACTTGGTGCTTTACTGGGAATTGCCCTCTGTTTGCGATCTCTTGTTGACTTGGTGCTTTACTGGGAATTGCCCTCTGTTTGCGATCTCTTGTTGACTTGGTGCTTTATTGGGAGTTGCCCTCTGTTTGCGATTTCCTGTTGACTTAGTGCTTTATTGGGAGTTGCCCTCTGTTTGCGATCTCGTGTTGACTTGGTGCTTTATTGGGAGTTGCCCTCTGTTTGCGATCTCGTGTTGACTTGGTGCTTTATTGGGAGTTGCCCTCTGTTTGCGATCTCCTGTTGACTTAGTGCTTTATTGGGAGTTGCCCCCTGTTTGCGATCTCTTGTTGACTTAGTGCTTTATTGGGAGTTGCCCCCTGTTTGCGATCTCTTGTTGACTTGGTGCTTTATTGGGAGTTGCCCCCTGTTTGCGATCTCTTGTTGACTTAGTGCTTTATTGGGAGTTGCCCCCTGTTTGCGATCTCTTGTTGACTTAGTGCTTTATTGGGAGTTGCCCCCTGTTTGCGATCTCTTGTTGACTTGGTGCTTTATTGGGAGTTGCCCTCTGTTTGCGATCTCGTGTTGACTTGGTGCTTTATTGGGAGTTGCCCTCTGTTTGCGATCTCGTGTTGACTTGGTGCTTTATTGGGAGTTGCCCCCTGTTTGCGATCTCTTGTTGACTTGGTGCTTTATTGGGAGTTGCCCTCTCTCTGGGATTTTTCCTGTGCTTTTCTGATTTTGGCAGGATCCCCAGTTATCAGTGGCCTTGTTTTTCTGTAAACCCTCCAAACTGCCAAAACTCTACTCTTGTCCACAAAAGAAACATGTCAGCAATCTCCCCCTTCCTGCTCCACAGGACCACCTTTCTATTTGAACGTTGCACACTCTGGGAGAATCGGCAGGCTCGTGCTCCAGCTGGGCCCGTTTCTTCCTTCGAAACCCAAAGCTCCAGCCCGCCTTTCCGCTCGTGCTGCTTGCTACATAGAGGACTCCTTCTCTTGTGTTGAACTCAGCTGCTCAGCGGGCCTTTTCCCGTTTTTCTCAATGTGCTCTGCGTCACTCAGGGTCTTACTTCTTTCTTTGTAGTTTTGCCCGCCCATCTTTGTGATCTGACCAGGTTTTCCTCGAATCTGTGTCACCCAGGGGTCAACAATGGATTTCCACTCTGCTGGATTCCTGAACTTATTAGTCTATAGCGAAGTCTCTTCAATTTTTTACGTAATTTTTCTTCTTCGGCACATGTCTCTGGTATGGCTTCCGCTGCTTTTAGTCTTGCATATCTCGGGGTTGTGTTCTAGCTCCATTGTTTAAAATGCCACTTTTCATATTTCCATGGATCACCAGGTTGTACTGTAATGTCTCTGTTGATGAGGGCAGCACGGTAGCATAGTGGTTAGCACGGTTGCTTCAGAGCTCCAGGGTCCCAGGTTTCCTCCGGGTGCTCCGGTTTCCTCCCACAGTCCAAAGATGTGCGGGTTAGGTGGATTGGCCGTGATAAATTGCCCTTAGTGTCCAAAAACTGTTAAATGAGGGTTACTGGGTTACGGGGATCGGGTAGATACGTGGGCTTCAGTAGGGTGCTCTTTGTAAGGTCCGGTGCAGACTCGATGGGCCGAATGGCCTCCTTCTGCACTGTAGATTCTATGATTCTATGATGTGATAGGCGGGATTCTCCGGCTCCCCCAGCTGCATGTTACTCGGCAGCACGCCATTCGCTGGCAGCGGGATTCGCTGTTCCCACCACTTGTCAATGGGATTTCCCATCGGAGCCGCCCCACACCGCCGGGAAACTGGGAGTGCGTTGCCGGCGGGAAAAAATAACCACAATGGCCAGAGAATTCCGGCCGATATCTTTTCGAAGCGACCATCACTGCCAACCATGTTGCGTTATGATGCCACTACTGAGCACCATGTTGTGTTCTGGGTTTATCTGTGGTGCCTCAATGATGAGGCCTTGAGCCTTGCATGTATAGACATGAACTGTTTATTGTTAATCTTTAACTATTTACAGATCCCAGGTATTGCCATACATGGTGCAGTCTCCCTGCAAGATGCTTCCAGAGTGTTTTCTCTGAGTTACTGACCATGTGACTCCATACATCATACCGTGGGCAGTGCAATTCTCCAGTTGCATGTTAACCTTTCCTCTGCTGAGCACCTTTACATTACAATGGGATGGAAGCAGATAATACAACAGCAGCTAACAGTTCCTGGGTGCATTCTCCATGATATTGCCTCAAGCACAGGAGTCCACTTGCCAACCAATCAGCACTCGCTTTTCATGCATGCACACACTCTCTGACACAAACCACACAGACACACACACCATACACACTCTTTCACACAGATACATACACACACTCTCTCTCGCTCACACGCTTAAACACTCTCTCTCACACACGCACACTCTCTCTCAAACACACCACACAGACACACACACTCTCTCACACACACACACTCTCTCTCACACATACACGCACACAGAGACACACACACACCACACAGACACATACACTCTCTCTCTCACACACACACACACACTCTCTCACACACACACACTCTCACACACACACACCACACAGACACACACACTCTCTCACACACACACCACACAGACACACACACACTCTCTCACACACACATACACACTCTCTCTCACACATACACACACCACATAGCCACACACACTCTCACACACATACACACACACACAGACACACACACTCTCTCTCACATACACAGACCACACAGCCACACACACTCTCTCTCACACACATACACACACCACACAGACACACGCACTCTCTCTCTCACATACACACACCACACAGCCACACACACTCTCTCTCACACACATACACACACACAGACACACACACACTCTCTCTCTCACATACACACACACACAGACACACACACTCTCTCTCTCATACACACACACAGACAAATACACACACATTCCTTTCACTGTACCTGTTTCCTTTGCTTGCATGTCTCTCTCTCCAAACCATTCATTATCACCCCACTCTCACCAATCACATTTTCTCTCTCTCTCTGCAGGGACATGCCTGCCATGCTGTTGATTACAGCTCCCACCTCCACTGTGCAGCAGCTTTCACCATGTCCCACCTTCCCCAGCAGCATCCAATTCTCTTTTTTAAAAACACATCCATTTTTCTCCTGTAAATCCGTTCTGCTATCGTCAATGGTTTAATTTTAACATCCTGACGAGCAGATTGAAGGAGATTGGCACAAACGTGGATGGAAAAATAAAAACTTGATCGGAGAGATAGGTTTTAAGGAATGTTTACAAGGGTGCGAGAGGTAAAGAAGGGGAAATGTTTAGGTCAGGCTGTAAGAAATGTAGGCATTGCCTCTGGCTCTATGTAGAGTTTGGCCTTCATCCCCTTTATGCGCTCCAGGTCTCCCTGATTAACGTCCTGGGGCTTGTACAGAAGTTCCCGGAAACTGTGTCTGTGATACTGAATATCTCCAGCCAATTAAACCTGATTTTCTTCAGCCAATCTCATGAGACTTTGTCTCTGTCCTTTTACTATGATTAATGGCAGTTGGGCGGACTGGCGTTGGTGCGATACTGGTATTGATCTCATGTCCATTATCTTCAGGACCTCCCCACCATAGGTGGCGAAATAATAATAATAAATAATAATCACTTATTGTCACAAGTGGGCTTCAATGTGAAAAGCCCCTGGTCGCCACATTCCGGCGCTTGTTCAGGGAGGCCGGTAGGGGAATTGAACCCGCGCTGCTGGCATTGTTCTGCATTACAAGCCAGCTGTTTAGCCCACTGTGCTAAACCAACCCCAGTGAAGTGGCTGATGTACTGCTGAGTCTTCTCCCTACAGATACTTAAATGTTTTCTCCCCTCTCGCTGTGTTGATATGCATAAGGCAGGTTTGTACATAATGTTATGCACGACCTCAGACCACTAGCTGGCAGTGTAAACCCATCACGTGACCCTGTGATCGGGGAGTTGGGAGTTGGTCGTGCTGGGAGATAGACATATTTGCAGTAGTTACACAATAGTTGTTCATTGTTAGTTGTTTGTTAGTTAGTTTATCCTCGTTATCTTACCACGCAGTTGTTCCACAATAAATTATTTGAAACTACATGTTCTGTAGTTCCTCATTCACTTCGGCCTGTCTACAGAACATGACACCCACCATGACAGCAGCACCTGTATCGACTTCCATATTTAATGACGGCTGTTAACAACAAGCACAATCTTGGTTTGTGACTGTGACGGTCACTTCCTTTTCTCAGGCTCTGCTGCACTCTCACTCCGGGTACTTCAAGTGGCTGCCATTTCCCGCCATAACCGATTTCCCTCACTTTGCATGCCTCGCAGTTCAAAAGTGCAGCGCTTTCAGCTGCTTGAGCCAACTCAACCATTTTGTCAGAGGATATTCTGGGGTCTGCCAGCAACTTCTTCTGAATGTTTAAGTTATTGATACCGCAGACCAAGCGGTCACATAACATATCACTAAGAGACGGACCGAAGTTGCAATGTTCCGACATCGTTGAAGCCTGCATACAAAAGCGGGTACGGGGCGCGATTTACTGGCTGCGTGACGTTGGAATCAGCACCCCGATCTCTTGCTGCACTGGGGAGCTCCACTCATCTGAGCTCCTCAGTGCATGAAATGACACTAAATCCCGCCTCGGGGGCTGAAATAGCAGGCAAGTGCCCTTAGGTTGCAGGGTCGCTCCCACAACTCCAAGCGCTGGGGACAACCTCACTAATCCTGCCCAGAACGGACTCTGATTTTTTTTTGATCAAATTGCACCCAATGTTTCTCCAGGACCCCTAATGGCTGAGTGGAATTTATAGCACTGCGTTACAATGCAGGGCCGAGGACTGTAGCGGTCTCTCACTAGTTGCACAAATTGATCGAAAGACTTAGAGCTTCCGGAGACGTTTGGATTCTCACGAGGTTATATGTCTGTGGTCCGCAAACTGAATAATATAACGTTTTGCTTGTCTTCTGCTGTCATTTCATTGACAGCGTAAAAGTATCAAAGCCTCTCCACATATTGGCCCCAACTCCCAACCTCCGGGTCAAATGGGTTAATTTTCCCAAATAGTGGCATATTCGACTGTAGTTGACTCCTTACCTTCTTCAGGACACCGAGAGGCCCTTCCAAACATTGACGACTTTCCTTTCGACTGGATTGATTTTATCTCATCGCCAATGTTGCGCGGGGTAATACGACAATCAGCCTTAAATCACAACGGTGACTTATTAACAAAGGGAGAACTTTATATTACAGATCAATACAACTCCAACTCAGGATTAACTCCCTCGACTCCTGGACTTACTCCGATAAACCACAGTCCCCGGGTTCCGCGCCTTGGCACCCGATAGGCTCAGGTTCGCGTGCTCCGTCCCCATAGGCTCCGGGCAGGTCACATGGCCTGCAAAGAATCACCCCTTAAAGGGGCCACGCCACCACAGCCTCAGATCAGGATGAAATTCGGAAGTTCCCGATAGTGAATTATGTCAGAGTGCCTGTAGCTTACCTGATTTATTCTCCTCAGGTCCAATTTCAAGTTTAATTTGGAAGTCAGGCCTCTCGATTCTGGTGAATGGTACCTGTATTGCGAGGCAGGGGCTAAGGAATTTACAATACCCTATTTCTCCCCACCCTCATGCTGGCTGAAGCACAAAACCTTAGCCCTGGAAAGCTATGGGGCGCAATTTACCTGCAAGATTTCTATCTCCGATTTTGGGCATGTTTAGCGGGAGTTTCTCGACAGCTGCAGTGTTGATTAACAACTCGCTATTCAACGGCACTCTGCCTTTTTGTTGCCACGGGGAGTTTCTCTCCTCCCAGGCCGCACTCAAACGGATTTCCAATCTGGGCGCCATTTTGTTTGGCTGCTCCGATCTCCCGCCCCTCCCCCCCCCCCACACCCCCTGTTCAGCCATCTCCCCCGGGTGGTACTGCCAAGGTGTCCGAGTGGCACTGCCAGTGTGCCAGGCTGGCAGTGCCAATGTTCCGGGTGTCAGGGAATCACCTTGTCCTGCTCCCCACCACCTGGGGGACTTCAATGGCCAGGGAGACCCGTGCCCGCCTCCCCCCCCATGTGCCATTATGCCCGGTCAATGTTTGCATGGACAGTACTAAACGGCACCCAGCCGAGGCCTCCCAGGCGCGGCCATTCAGTCCTGGATGCCATACGACTCATTTAAATATGGGTCACGCCCGGTGGGGGCGAGATCCAGATCGCAACGTCCCGCGAGATTCAGCGGCCTCGGGCACGACGAGGCCGATGAATTGCGCCCATTTCGATTTTTAATCAGTTGTTAATCTGCTCCATTTAACCAGTTAATATGGTGGTGTACACGGGAAATAGGAGCAGGAGGGGACCATTCAGCCCATCGAGCCTGCTCCGACATTCAATATGAATTTGGGGTTTCAACTAAACTTTCCCGCCCACTTCCAATCCCCTGAGAAACCAAAAATCTGTCTATGCCCTGGGGCCTTAAATATGTTCAACGATGGAGCAACTCCAACTCTCTGGGGTGGAGAATGCCAAAGATTCACAACACTCTGAGTGAAGAAATGTCCCCATCGCAGTCCTAAACGATCGGCCCCCTTATCCTGAGACTGATCCACCGGGTGTTCGATTCCCCGACCAGTGGAAACAACCTTTCAGTGTCCACCCAGTCAAACCCCTTCAACGCTCCGAGGGTTACAATGAGATCACCTCTCATTCTCCTAAACTCCAGAGCAAAGGCCCAATTTACTCAGCCTTTCATCACAGGAGAACCCCCCCTCATCTCAGGGACTAATTTAGTGAACCTTGGTTGTACTGCCTCCAATCTGGGATAGGTGCCATTGATATCCGCTGAAGCAGGATCCTCGGCCCCCGCCAGCATGGCAACACACAGCTGGGAGAATGTGACAGCTGCATTTTTCATTCCGAACAGCACGATGGTGAATTTGGTGAGGGTCCAGTTAAGTGGAGAGGCTGTTCTCTGTGTAATATTGACAGCACAGAAGTAGTCCATTTGACCAATTTAGACCACAGAGGTGTTCATGATGGTGCGTCACGTGTCTCTTCTCTTCCAACGTCATTTCACCCTATCAGATATCCTTCTATTCTTTTCTCCTTCATTAGTTTATCCAGCTTCTCCTTAAACGTATCGATACTAGTCACTCCCCTCAACCGCTCCCTGTGGGAGCAAGTTCCACATTCTCAGGGTAGAGTTTTCTTTTGAATTCCCTATTGGATTGATTAGTAACTATCTGATATTCATAGAATCCCTACAATGTGAGAGCCCATTCAGCCCATCAAGCCTGCCTTGGAAAGACCACCCTACCCAGGCCCAATCTCCTGCCTTATCCCTTTCCCCATAACCCCACCTAACCTTTGGACACTAAGGGGCAATTTAGCATGGCCAATCCACCTGACCTACACAACTTTGGACTGTGGGAGGAAACCGGAGCACCCGGAGGAAACCCACACACACACGGGGAGAACGTGCAGACTCCACACAGACAGTGACCCAAACCGGAAATCGAACCTGGGAACCTGGAGCTGTGAGGCAGAAGTGCTAACCACTGTGCCACCCGTAAACTATTGAAAGCTCCTAGTTCCTGTCTGTGCCACCAGTGGAAACATCTTCTTTACACTTATAGTGTCAAACCCCTTCAGAATTTTAAAGACCTCTGTCGGGTCTTCAGATTCTGTGGTCCTGGACAGCTGACTTGGAGAAGTGGGGGGTGGTGACAGAATGGGGAGGCCGGCCTCTCAGGAAAACAGGAGATGTCTCCCCTCACATTCCTACCGCCGAGGGAGCCTCACGGGGAGGCAGGATAGTCTATTGGCGACCCCCCCGCAGGTTAATGCAGGCAGCCAATTACAGGGCTGACTCAGGGGAAATAGCGCCCCCCCAGTCTGGCTTCTGGCTAGTGCCTGCTCAACATTAGTTCCAAAGTCAGCGTGCGAAAGCCGGTGGGGAAATCCTGCCCCTCTGGTTCAGAACTTCCTTTCGGTTACAGCTTCCCCAGGAGTTCCGGGGGGGAGAAAATACTCTCTAATAATGCTTGTTGTTAATTAAAACAGAAAAAAATCAAATCAAATCCTGCAGTATCATGATGCTCTGAGAATTGATGTCCACACCCTTGGATTTTTTTCTTTCTCTCGGGCTGTTGTTTGGAAGTTTGTAATATTGTCGTGTAGATAAGCAATGGGAACTTTTACTTATTGAGCACTTGTACCCCAAAATTTACAGATAAACGTCTGAGAGACAGGATCATCTGGCCAGCCTCGATTGAGCATTTTTGAGTGGATAATTACATCAGACATTATTATTTCTCAAATCATGGGCGGGATTCTCCCAGGTCCGCGCCGGACCGGAGAATCCCCGTGAACGGGCCACGCCGCCCCGACGCCAGCACGCGATTCTCCGCAGCAAGGAGAATCGGCACCACTGGTGCCGGCGTGGTTGGCACGGTGCCGGCGTGTTTGGCACGTTGCCGGTCGCGGGCCGCTCAACGTGGCCGGCCGGCCGGTTCTCCGGCCCGGATGAGCCGAGCGGCTGTAGGAAAAGAGCCGAGTCCCGCATGCGCCGTTCTAACCTGCTCTGAGCCAGCGGGACTTCGGCGTGTGAGGCTCGGGTGGCGGCCTGTGGGGGAGAAGGGGGGGGTCCGACCACAGGGGGGGCCTTCGATGTGGCCTGGCCCACGATCGGGGCCCACCGATCGGCGGGCTGGCCTCTCTGGCTGGGGGGGGCCTCCTTTCCTACGCGCCGGCCCCTGTAGTCCTGCGCCATGTTGCGTCGGGGCCGGCGCGTTGAAGGAGGCCACTGGGCATGTCCTCGTTGGCGCCGGCGCAACTGCACATGCGCGGATCCCGTGGCGCCCAGTTCGCGAACCGCTCCAGCGCCATGTAGGGGCCAGAATTAGATGTGGGAGCGGCCCGTTCACGCTGTCGTAAAACGCAACGGCGTTTACGTCACTGTGGACACTCGACTACGGGGTTGGAGAATCCCGCCAATATCTGAAACAAAAAAATCTTAATTTCAATGGCAAAGGCTTCCTCTAGTGAACATTGTGATGATATGGACAAGGCAAGTTTGTACATAATAGTATGCACGACCTCCGACCACCAGGTGGCATTGTAAACCCATCACGTGACCCTGTGGTCTGGGAGTTGGGAGTAGGTCGTGCTGGGAGATAGACGTCTTTGCAGTAGTTCCACGATAGTTAATTAGTGTTCGTAGTTTATTATTTTATTTATCCTAGTTATCTTACCACGCAGTTGTTCTACAATAAATAATTTAAACTAAATGTTTTGTAGTTCAACATTCACTTCGACCAGTTTGCAGAACATGACAAACAAATGTTAACCTGCACCGCACTTTGAGTTTGGAAGTGGTCCTCGGTGTAACATTTGCGATAAAGTTTCACAATGTCGGTCGAAAAATGCCCTTCAACTTATTCATAAAGCATCTGTGCTCATTAGTTTAATGAGATGTTAATGAGGGCAGTAGCCACAGATTTGCACTGAGGCACAATGTCTTAATCCCAGTTTAGCACGAAGGGAGACACGGGAACATTCGCCCTCCGGCCTGTTCTGTCATTCAATTCATCATGGCCGATCTGTTTGTTTACTCCATTTTTATTCCGTAACCTTTAATGCTCTTACCCAACAAAAAATCTATCACCCTCAGTTTTGAAACTTTCAATTGAGCCCCCCCCAGCTTCAGCAGCTTCCTGGGGAGGGCGAGCTGCAGATTTCCAATCGAGGTTGTGTGAGGACGTGGTTCCTGACATCGCACCTGAACGGCCTAGCTGTAATTTCAAGGTTCCACCCCCTTGTCCTGGGATTCCGCCTCAGCCACGAGCAACGCCGTGCCCCTCACAACGCAGGAACTACTTTCTCTCTAGCGACCCTATCAAATCCTTTAATCATCTTCAACAATTCACTTGAGCATCCCTTAATCTTCTATAAATGAGAGAGTACAAGCCAAGAATGAGCAATGGGATCCCCCTGTGGCCTAGTCGTAGAGGCCACTGAACTGGACAACCACAGTTTAGAGGCTCCAATCTCACCATGGTAAATGGTTGAATTTGAAATTTGAAATAAACCTAATTTGTCCGAGCTGTGCTGTATTTGGAAGTTGACCCTTTAAGCACCAGTATTATCGTAGTGAATCTGCCCTGCGCCCTGTCCGAGGGCCAATATAACCTTCCTGGAGATGGGCAGAAACGTAGAGTGTATCGGTGGTGTGGAGGTTATCAAGATATACTCGTACTCGAACGGTCCCTGGCTCGCGACCGAGCAGTCATTTAGTGAGGCAAAAATCAACACTCCGCTCCAACTGGAATCAACCGGAGCACAAAATCAGCCCCTGTGGATTCCAGCCCTTTTAGAGGTAAAGGCCAACATTCCACGACCTTGGAAAGCTATTCTTCCCCTGCCCCTTTCAGGAGGTATTGTGACAACCGGGGGCTGGGTTGTCCCGTTCCCACATGGAGATGGGGCGGAGTTGGGAGGCAAAAAGAAAGTCATTGCCGGCTGCTGCCCCCGTCCCCAAACTCTGCCCAACTTCCTGAGGGTGTGGGGAGAGAGTGAGAGGCGGGTGGGAAAGTGGGCACTACCTGGGAATGTTGAGGTCATTAGGGAGCTCGTTAAGAGGGTCGCGTTCTGACTTCCTGAGATTTTCATGGGTGTGGGGGGGCCGTTGGGAGCTTGGGGAACCTGACTAGCTGCTGGTTGGCCGGGATAGGAGTGGCAATGCTGAAAACATTCTATTTGATGGACACAAGTTCTGAGCAGCTGTGAAATTTTAATAACCAACATTTTCCTGCCCTATCTCACCTCCTCGCTCTCCATTTACCCTGGGCACTCTGAAGATGACAATGCTCTCATTTTGTTAAGCCCCCTCACATTAAAGCGGCAGCCATAACAGCTACTGATTTGGGTCAGAATGTGGCCCACCTACCTGGTGTCTCACCTTTGATCCCAGCTCCTACCCCTAGCCACTGGGTCCACCCTTCTCTGAAGTCATCACGACCTAACCCTGTGAAAATATGATGTGGAGATGCCGGCGTTGGACTGGGGTGAGCACAGTAAGAAGTTTTACAACACCAGGCTAAAGCCCAACAGGTTTGTTTCGATGTCACTAGCTTTCGGAGCGCTGCTCCTTCCTCAGGTGAATGAGGAAGGAGCAGCGCTCCGAAAGCTTGTGACATCGAAACAAACCTGTTGGACTTTAACCTGGTGTTGTAAAACTTCTTCCTGTGAAAATATGGTCGACCTGCAGGCTGGTAGCAGAGGCGAGAGTCCAGCCCGACCTTTCCATCATGGTGTTGTCAGACTGGATTTGACTGTCCTAGTCACCCACTCGGTGTTGGGTAATTCCGACCCCTGATGAGGCTGTCATTTGCTGCCTTACTCAAACCAACAGCACTTCCACTCATGTCGAGGAGAATCCAGGCATCTCGCGGTGCGGCCTCAACCAGGACCTGGGATTCATGTCGCATTACATTCATCCCCCACCATCTGGCCTGCAAAATCCTACTGTCCTGGCTTGACACAATTCACACCTCTTTAACCTGGGGTTACCCCATCTCTGGATCTGTAAAGATTTAATCACCTGCTAATGCTCGTATTCCAAGCATTGTCTGGCATCTTTGAATCTGTCTATATATATGTTTCTGGAACATACCTCTTCATTCACCTGAGGAAGGAGCAGTGCTCCGAAAGCTAGTGATTTGAAACAAAACCTGTTGGACTTTAATCTGGTGTTGTAAGACTTCTTACTGTGCGCACCCCAGTCCAATGCCGGCATCTCCACATCCTGGATAAGAGTGTAATGCACCAATTGATTTCATAGCTGCTTTCAGTTGATGATGTTGGACCCTCCAGACACCTGACGGCACATGGATACGGCAGCGGTACACCTGTCTCCAGCCCTCCAAAGGATAGGCTCATGGCCAGGCTCACAACAGTGGGAAATCAACTGACCACGGACATCCTGGGTCAGCCCAAGGCCAGTTGGACGTACAGAAGGGTAGGAGTCACGGCTCAGTGACCAACACGCTTGCCTCCACATCCGGAGGTTGTGGGTTCAAATCCCACTGCAGGGATGTAATCCCGGTTGACGCTCATAGGTAATACTGAAGAAGTTCTGTACTGTCATAGGAACATCAGAGGAGGCCATTCAGCCCTCGAGTCTGCTCCGCCATTCGATTAGATCACAGCTGATCATCTACCTCAGCACCAATCTCTCCACTTTCCCCATATCACTTGATGGCTTTAGTGTCTAGAAATCTACCAGACCGGGTCTTGAACATACTCAATGACTGATTGCCCACTGCCCTCTGGGGCAGAGAATTCCAAATGTTCACAACCTTCTGAGTGAAGGAATTCCTCCTCATCGCTAAGCCTAAATGGCTTTCCCCCAATTCTGAGACTGTGCCCCAAAATCTCCTGTCCTGCCCCTGACAATTTCATGGAATGTCCCATTGACCTCACACAAGAATTCCCAGGCCCTCGGGTGGATAGGACTGGTAATTACCACACAATGTGCCCCTAATCCTACACCCCCAGCAGGGGGAACATCCTTCCTGCATCTACCCTGTCTAGTCGCTGAAGAATGCTGCAAGTTTCAATGGCGTCACCACACTGGTGTTGTTAATACTCAGGATGGATTCTGGACATAGTGAACACAAAGACCACAAAACTAAGTTAAACTAACAAAGTTACACTTTATTACACTGCACTACTTATTATACAGTTCGAACACTATTCCTAAAGCGAGCAATACTATAAACTATAATTACAATCTGCTCTATACTAACACCTATCTCACACACACTGGCCGGGACTCTCTGAGCCTCCGGCGCGGGGGCGGAGAATAGGGGGCGCGATTCTCCACTCCCACGCCGGTTGGGAGAATCGCCTGGGGCGCCAAAATTTCCCGGGATGCCGGTCTGACACTCTCCCGCGATTCTCCCAAGCGGCGGGAAGGGCCCAAAATGGCGATTCTCCGGCACCCCCGCTATTCTCAGGCCCGGATGGGCCGAGCGGCCAGGCCAAAACGGCGGGTTCCCCCCCGGCGCCATCCACACCTGGTCACTGCAGTCGTGAGCAGTGCGTGTACGCTGGGGGGGGCGGCCTGCGAGGGGGCGAGGGGGGATGCTGCACCGGGGGGATACCTCAAATGTGGGATGGCCCGCGATTGGTGCCCACCGATCGTCGGGCCGTCCTCTCTGAAGGAGGACCTCCTTCCTTCCGCGGCCCCGCAAGATCCGTCAGACATCTTCTTGCAGGGCGGACTTAGAGAGGACGGCAACCACGCATGCGCGCATGACGCCCGTTATGCGGCGCCGGCCGCGTCATCTATGCGGCGCCGCTTTTACGCGGGCGACAAGGCCTGGCGCGTGTAGATGATGCGACCCCGATCCTGGCCCATTGTCAGGGCCTGAATCGGTCGGGATCGGGGCCGTTTCGCGCCGTCGTGAACCTCGACGGCGTTCACGACGGCGCGGCCACTTTGTCGCGGGAGTGGAGAATCCCGCCCAGGGTGTCGGACCTGCGACGCTTTCCCGCGATTCTCCGGGAACCGGAGAATTGCCGGCAGTCGCACGTGCGCGGTTGGCGCGGTGCCGGTCGGGGGCCGTTGAAAGAGGCCCCGCGGCGATTCTCCGCGGATGACCGGCCGAGTTCCCGCTGCTGTGGGTCACGTGTGGTTCCACCTGGCAGGAGCTCGGAGTTGCGGCGGCGGTGGCCGTCCTGGTGGGGGATGGGGGATCCGTCGCCGGCGGGGGGGCGGGGGGGGAGGCCTCCACGACGGGCAGGCCCACAATCGGGGGCCATCGATCGGCGGGTGCGCGCACGATCTGGGGGGTGGGGGCAACTTCTTCAAGGCCAGCCCGCTGCGTGGGTCCGCCGTGCGCATGGGCGGACCCGCGACCAGAAGTGCCGGGCCCTGGATCGGCAGCCGGAGCTGCGTGGACCAATCCGGGGCCTTGCTGGCTCCTTAAAAACAGAGAATCATCCCGGACTTTCTAGAAACAAACCTGAGTAATTCGCGGGCTTGGGGACATAGCCCCATTATTGGAGAACCCCGCCCACTATCTGTACTTGTTCCCTGCTCCCCTCCTACTCTCTCTAACCTTCTCCCGGTTCTCTGCTCCCCTCCTACTCTCGCTAACCTTCTCCCGCCTTCTCCCAGAAGTCTGAGAGGCATTCCTTTTTATAGGTCTGCTCCCCAACTCCATCTGGTGGGAGGATAAAATATTACATTAACCCTTAATGTGCTAGACATTACACATAATGTCACACACTCTCGGGAAAAAGGCCCAGTCTCCTCAGCTTTTCTTAATGCCGAGTGCCCCTAGATTTCGGCTGCCTGCACATGTCCTTCTTTGCATTTCATCAGGGGGACCTTTAACCCTTTGAGCCTCTTCTGCCCTGTGAGAACATGGCTGACTTGTGGCCTAAGACCCCAAAACTGTCTTTGCCCCACATCCCTCAATACTCAAATTGCGGGGGGAGATCGTGGTGTAGCGATAACGCTGCTGGATCAGAAACACAGACTAATCCTCTGGGGACACGGGTTCAAGCCCAACCACGACAGCTGGTGGAAGTTAAACTCAATTCACAAATATTGGGATATAAATCGAAGGCGCGATTCAGCTAGATGTGAACAAAGTCCCACAGCGAGTGCGTTCAGCTGCTATTTTCCCGGCGCTCGCAGCGCTGAGAAACACAACGCTATAAAACAGCACCCCGGTTAGATAGGGGCCTTAGCGGGGACCACGCAGCCGAAGCCACACATTGCCCTGTTTTGTTCACCGAGGAGCTCCGCCCCCTGAACTCGCTGTGTAGCGAGAGATCGGTGCCATTTTTAAATGGTGTCCCGAAATCTGGAGCCCCCAAAGTGACCCCCAAACCCCCCCCCCCCCAAACCCTAACGCAATAGAGAAGATTCCCCCGGCCCCCAACACCCACACAGGGCACCCCTGGCCAATCGCCACAGTGCAAGAAAATGTCAGCATGGCACCTTGGCAGTGCCAATCTGGCACCCTGGCAGTGCTCCTGCCAGCTGGGTGCCACCCTGCCCAAAGGGCATGCATCTGGAGGCCTCCGATCCCCTGGGAGACCCCTACGAGTCGGGCTCCCTTTTGTGGGGATCAGCGCTGAACAGTGCCCAAGGTCTCCGAGGCGAAAGGGATGGATCCCATGTGGCTCGGGAATCTACACATTCCCGAGGTACCTGAGGCATGGACTTAGGTGGGGCGCTCTTTCCAGGGGTCGGTGGGGCGTCGGTGGGCCAAACGGCCTCCTTCTGCAATGTAAGTTCTATAATCTATGATTTATTAAAGTGAGACTACTGTCTCAGCGTAATACACAGATTTGCTGAAAGGTGATCCCGCCCATTACATTGTGACGTCTCGGGAGATCGCGTTAGATCTCGTGAGGAGTTGCAAGCTGGGTAAATCTTGGGAGCGGGGTCTCCTGGCTTCTATCAGTTATGCTGCAATGTGGCGAGCAGCCTTTCCCTCCAGCCGTGCAGTGCTCCCTCAGTGCTGCCCCTCCAACCGTGCAGTGCTCCCTCAGTGCTGCACCTCCAAGTGTGCTGTGCTCCCTCAGTGCTGCACCTCCAACAGTGCAGTGCTCCCTCAGTACTGACCCTCCAACAGTGCAGTGCTCCCTCAGTGCTGCCCCTCCAACCGTGCAGTGCTCCCTCAGTGCTGCACCTCCAAGTGTGCTGTGCTCCCTCAGTGCTGCCCCTCCAACCGTGCAGTGCTCCCTCAGTACTGACCCTCCAACAGTGCAGTGCTCCCTCAGTGCTGCCCCTCCAACCGTGCAGTGCTCCCTCAGTGCTGCACCTCCAAGTGTGCTGTGCTCCCTCAGTGCTGCCCCTCCAACCGTGCAGTGCTCCCTCAGTACTGACCCTCCAACAGTGCAGCACTCCCTCAGTGCTGACCCTCCAACAGTGCTGTGCTCCCTCAGTACTGACCCTCCAACCGTGCTGTGCTCCCTCAGTACTGACCCTCCAACCGTGCTGTGCTCCCTCAGCACTGGCCCTCCAACAGTGCAGTGCTCCCTCAGTACTGGCCCTCCAACAGTGCAGTGCTCCCTCAGTGCTGCACCTCCAACAGTGCAGTGCTCCCTCAGTGCTGCACCTCCAAGTGTGCTGTGCTCCCTCAGTACTGACCCTCCAACCGTGCAGTGCTCCCTCAGTACTGGCCCTCCAACAGTGCAGTGCTCCCTCAGTGCTGCACCTCCAACCGTGCAGTGCTCCCTCAGTGCTGCACCTCCAAGTGTGCTGTGCTCCCTCAGTGCTGCACCTCCAAGTGTGCTGTGCTCCCTCAGTGCTGCACCTCCAAGTGTGCAGAGCTCCCTCAGTACTGACCCTCCAACCGTGCTGTGCTCCCTCAGTACTGACCCTCTGACAGTGCGGCACTCCCTCAGTACTGACCCTCTGACAGTGCAGCACTCCCTCAGTACTGACCCTCTGACAGTGCGGCACTCCCTCAGTACTGACCCTCTGACAGTGCGGCACTCCCTCAGTACTGACCCTCTGACAGTGCGGCACTCCCTCAGTACTGACCCTCTGACAGTGCGGCACTCCCTCAGTACTGACCCTCTGACAGTGCAGCAGTCCCTCAGTACTGACCCTCTGACAGTGCAGCACTCCCTCAGTACTGACCCTCTGACAGTGCAGCACCCCCTCAGTACTGCCCCTCCAACAGTGAAGATGCTCCTTCAGTACTGGCCCACTAATATTGGGGGGGGGGGGGGGGGGGGTGTTGGTAAACCCCACCCGCTTTGTGGGAGCTTGCTGTGTCCAAATTGGCTGCTCCATTTCTGACAATAGTGGTTAGAATTCAACTGTATTTTATTGGCTGTGTAGTGCTTTTGGACCACCCAAGGTTGTGCTATGGAATTGAAACTCTTTCTTTCTGAGTGGGGGGATTCTATGGAGCAATGGAGGGTTTAGGCAGCGGTTCACAGGAGATCCAGAAAATGTAAATGCATCGTAAAAAGAATGCAAGTCACTTGCACACAAATTTTCTCGATCCAGCAACTTTGCGGATGTATATTCCAGGATTATTCAGTCCCAAAATCAGCTGGAAGCTGCCTAAAATATATTTCAAAATGCTGCCACGGGTGGATGGAACCATTTTGTGTGGCAAGGGTTGTAATTGGACGCTCTATCCCAAGCTGTTTTCCAAACGGAGGCATTGCACCATTTTCTGCGATCGCTGTTCATTCACAAACTCTCGGACCTTGACCAAAACAATAGTTGGTTTCCAAAATGTCATCCTTCTCTGCAATTACACTTCTTATCATAGAATTATCATAGAATTTATCATAGAATTTACAGTGCAGAATGCTCGGGTATTCAGTGGTGAGACATTCCGAGAATCCTTCGTGATTAAGAGGGAATGCAAATTACTTTCTAACAAAAAATGGAAAGTAGGGAGGGTAAAATGCTGGGTCCAATGATGTGGAATTCGAATGCTGCACTTCTGTAGTAAATGTATTTGTAGAGCCATGTCAGAATGAGGAGATGTTTGACATTCCAATTGGTCAAAGAAAGATTTACTTCGGTTTTAATGATTCCACAATCCAATGTACCACAAAGCAGAAGGATCTCCGGAAGAGCAAACAGACATTTTTTAAAAAGCAAATCATGGATGTGAGCATTTATTGCCCATCCCTAATTGCCCTTCAGAAGGTGGTGGGTGAGCTGCCTTCTTGAACCGCTGCAGTCCCCGCGGTGTAGGTACACCCACAGTGCTGTTATGGCGGGAGTTCCAGGATTTTGCCCCAGCGACAGCGGAGGAACGGCTGATATATTTCCAAGTCAGGGTGGTGAGTGACTTGGAGGGGAACCTCCAGGTGGTGGGGTTCCCAGGTATCTGCTGTTCTTGTCCTTCTAGGTGCTAGAGGTCAATAGTGAATTAATGAATTCAGCTTCCCTGGTGTTTCTGCAATTTCTAGTTTCCTACATTTGCTACAGAGTACCTTTAAATGCCCTCCAGTCACAGTTACAATTATATTTTAAATGGATGAATATCCAGATCACTTTAAAATGGTACGAATATATTTCAGATTAATGATATTACTGAAGGGAATAAAATTGGAGGTCGGAATTTAAAAAGCAAATAAATCCTGAAAAGTACAATGGGCCACTCACAGAATCCTAGATTGGTTACGGTCCAGATGGAGGCCATTTGGGTCAGTGTATCTGTGCCCACTTTCTGTAAGAGCTACTCAGTTAGTCCCACCCTTCTGCCTTTCTCCTGTAGCCCTGCAAATTTCTATCTACAGATCATGATCCAATTTTCTTTTGAAAGCCATGACTGAATGTGTCCCCACCTCGTACACTCTCAGGCGGCACATAACCACTCGCTGCCCGAAAGGTTTCCTTTCACTGTTCTGCTACTTCTTTTGCCAATCGCCGTAAATCTGTGTCCACTGGTTCTTGCCCCTTGAGCCAATGGGAACAGTGTCTCTCTATCTGCTCCATCCAGACCCCTCAAGATTTTGAACACCTCTATCAATCACCTCGCCCCTTCTCCAACCATTCCTGTCATGATATGCACTCATGCACATAATAAGATACAGACAGGCAGTGACAGACACCCAGTACAGCCAATCAACACACAGGACAGAACACAACCAATCACCAGGCAGAACACTAGAGGGGGGTTTCCCACTATGAAACACACGAGGCATCAACACTCCGCCTCTTTCCACTGGTGACAACTGTAGTGACAGTCAGGGTGTATATATCAGTTAGCACCTTCTACACGTGGCTCAGAGTTAGTCTGGTCTAGTTAGTTATAGTTAGCACACTTAGATTAGTAGAGTGTCAACCCACAGCCAGCTGTGTGCACTGCTCCAGAAGTTCAATAAAACGCATTGAACTAACGTCTAAATTTGGTCTCTACTTTACAGTACAACTGCATCCAGTTGCAGTCCAGGGTGAATAACACTACAATTCCCAACTTCTCTAATCTATCCACGTGCCTGGAACAATTCTGCTGAATCTTTCCTGCACCCTCTCAAATGCCTCCACGTCCTTCGCAAAGAGCAGTGCCCAGAATTGGGCACAACATTGCAGCTCAGACTGAACCAATTGGGTTGGACTTTACAGCCCCACTTGCTGGCAGGATCATCCAGTCCCTTCCAAGTCAACGGGGGATTTGAATGGGAAATCCCGCTGTGGTGGGACTGGAAGGTCTCAGTGAGAGTTTAGGAAAGGTTCACAACAACCTCCTTGTATCTGTAATCTATGCCCCTATTTATAAATCCCAGGATGCTCTAGGCCTTTTAACCACTTTCTCAAGCTAACCTGCCCTCGCACCTTTATCAATGAAGTACAAATACCCCCCAGGTACCTCTGATCCCAAACACCTGCTGGGGGTTTTACCCTTTATCTTCTATTGTCTCTCATCATTCTTTGGACCAAAATGTATCACTTCACACTTGTCGGCATTAAGTTCTATCTGCCTTTTGTGTCCACCCATTCCACCAGTCTTTCCATGTCCTCTAAAGGATTTTGGGCGGGATTCTCCGTCCCGCCGCACCCGCTTTCTGGTGCGGTGCCTCCCCCAGCACCCCCCCCGCCCCCCCCCCCCCCCCCCCCCCCCCCGCCCCGGGCCGGCAGCGGGATTTGCCGTCCCGGCAGCCGGCCAATGGGCACCCCCATGCCGTTGGGAAATCCGCGGGCGTGAGTGCGAAACGGAGGATCCGCCGAAGGAGAATCCAATCCTTTAGCTCTCCTCTTCGCAGTTCACAGTACGTCCAAGAATTGTATCATCTACAACCCTTGAACTTGTGCTCTGGACACCCAGATCCTTAGCGGGAAAAGCAGTGGTCCCGGCATCGACCCCTCGGGAACCTCACTTGTCCACCTTCCTCCAGTGAGAAAAACAACTGCTCACCGCTATTTTCTATTCTGTGTCACACAGATAACCTTGCATCAGTATTGTCCCATTTGTTTCATGGGCATTAGTTTTGCTGTTGTGCTGGTGGCTTAATTGCAGCATTCAAATGGGAATAGGAGTGTTATTTGAAGAGGAAGAAGGTGCAGGGTTATGGGGCGAAGGCAGGAAAAAGGCAATCAGTGAATTGCTCATTCAGAGACTCAGTGCAGACACAGTGATCTGGACAGGCTCCTCCTGCGCTGTAACAATTCTGTGATTCAGTGTGCAGCTTCACCAAAGGTCTTTTGGATGTCCAGCCATATTACCTTCATCAACCCTCTCTGCAGCCTCAACAAAAAGCTCAAGCTGGTTAGTTAATAATAATCGCTTATTGTCACAAGTAGGCTTCAATGAAGTTACTGTGAAAAGCCCCCAGTCGCCACATTCCGGCGCCTGTTTGGGGAGGCTGGTACGGGAATTGAACCTGCACTGTTGCTTTGATCTGCATTACAAGACAGCTGTTTAGCCCACTGTGCTAAACCAGTCCCTGGTTTAGTTAAATATGATTTTGCCTTAGAAAATCGGTGCTGGCTTTCCTTAACTAATCAACACTTTTCTCTAAATGACTGGCTTGTTGTTTCTCAAAGTCTTCCCAACAACGAGGTTAAACAGACAGGCTGCTAGTCGCTGAGCTCACCTTAATACCCTTTGATCAAGGGAGTAACATTGGCAATTCTCTAGTCCTCTCGCACCACCCCTGTACAGGGGATTGGAGAATGATAGTCAGAGCCTCTGCAATTCCTGCCCTTGCTTCTGTCAGTATTCTCAGATGTATTTCATCTGCATCCTGGGGCGTCATTCTCCGACCCCCCGCCGGGTGGGAGAATGGCCGTTGGCCGCCGTGAATCCCGCCCCCGCCGAAGTCTCCGCTCCCGGAGATTGGGCTGGGGCGGGAATCGGGCCGCGCCGGTTGGCGGGACCCCCCGCTGGATTCTCCGGCCCGGATGGGCCGAAGTCCCGCCCAGGAATTGCCTGTCCCGCCGTCGTAAATCAAACCTGGTATTTACCGGCGGGACCAGGCGGCGTGGGCGGGCTCTGGGGTCCTGGGCGGGGGCACGGGGCGATCTGGCCCCGGGGGGTGCCCCCACGGTGGCCTGGCCCGCGATCGGGGCCCACCGATCCGCGGGCGGGCCTGTGCCGTGGGGGCACTCTTTCCCTTCCGCCTCCGCTACGGCCTCCACCATGGCGGAGGCGGAAGAGACTCTCCCCACTGCGCATGCGCTGGGAAACTGACAGCGGCCGCTGACGCTCCCGCGCATGCGCCGCATTTCCGCGCCAGCTGGCGGGGAAACAAAGGCCATTTCCGCCAGCCAGCCTCAATGTTGGGGCTAGGCCCCCAAAGATGTGGAGCCTTCCGCACCTTTGGGCCGGCGCGATGCCCGTCTGATTGGCGCCGGCTTTGGCGCCAGTCGGCGGACATCCCGCCCTTGGGGGAGAATTTCGCCCCTGGTGTCTTATCAATTTTATGCACAGGAAGCCTTTCCATAGCCTCCTCCTCATCAATTCTCAGCCCCCCAATCTCTCAGCTACCTCGTTTTTCACTATGACTTCAGTCAGTAATTGAAGTACTAACTTGAGAAGCTTTCTGGTACGATTCTTCCCAGAACTGTCCGTCAGTGATCAAACTGCTTAACGTATCCAGCATTTTCTAATTTTAGTTAACATTCTTAGAATCATAGGATCCCTACAGTGCAGAAGGAATCCATTTGTCCCAGCGAGTCTACACCAGCTCTCTGAAAGAGCAGCGTACCCAGGCCCCAGCCCCAGCCCCATCCCCGTAACCCAAATGTTTGGACACGAAGGGCGGGATTCTCCGGGAATCGGCGGGGCGGGCAGAAGCGGCGCAGTGGAGTGGCGGGTACCACTCCGGCGTCGGGCCGCCCAAAGATGCAGAATCCTCCGCACCTTCAGGGGCTAGGCCGGCGCCGGAGTGGTTTGCGCCCCGCTGGCCGTCGTGGAAGGCCTTTGGCACCGCGCCTGCCGGGGCTGACGGGACTCCACCGGCCGGTGCGGGTCCGCGCATGCGCGGGAGTGCCACCGGCTGCTGACGTCATCCCCGCGCATGCGCAGGGGAGGGGACCAGCTCCGCGTCATCCATCGCGGAGGCCTACACGCCCGGCGAGGAGGAATAGAGTGCCCCCACGGCACAGGCCCGCCCGCGGTTCGGTGGGCCCCGATCGCAAGCCAGGCCACCGTGGGGCCACCCCCCGGGGCCAGATCGCCCCGCGCCCCCCCCCCCCCCCACCGAGGACCCCGGAACCCGCTCGCGCCGCCAGGTCCCGCCGGTCAAGGAACAACTCCAATTTACGCCGGCGGGACCTGCGTAGAACGGGCGGGACTTCGGCCCATCGCGGGCCGGAGAATCGCCGGGGGGGAGCCCGCCGAGCGGCGCGGCGGGATCCCCGCCCCCGCCAAATCTCCGGCGCCGGAGAATTCGGCAGCCGGTGGGGGCGGGATTCACGCCGCCTCCCGGTGATTCTCCGGCCCGGTGGGGGGGTTGGAGAATCCCACCCCAGGGGGCAACTTAACATGGCCAATCCACCTAACCTGCACATCTTTGGACTGTGGGAGGAAACCGGAGCACCCGGAGGAAACCCACGCAGACACGGGGAGAACGTGCAGACTCCACACAGTCACCCAAGGCCGGAATTGAACCCGGGTCCCTAGTGCTGTGATGCAGCAGTGCTAACCACTGTGTCTCTCATTCTTCATATTAATGTACAATAATTAATCATTAGGGAGTTGTAGATTTCTTAAAATGTTAAATTGTCATCTGGAGCTCAGTAATGAAGGAAAAATAAATACTGTCTGAATAATATGATGCAAAGGCTATGATTCTGTCCCTCGATTCGAGGATGTTGTCTATTCAGGGTCATGAGTTGAACATACATAGAACATACAGTGCAGAAGGAGGCCAATCGGCCCATCGAGTCTGCACCGACCCACTTAAGCCCTCATTTCCACCCTTTCCCCATAACCCAATAACCCCTCTTAACCTTTTTGGTCACTAAGGACAATTTATCACGGCCAGTCCACCTAACCTGCACATCTTTGGACTGGGGGAGGAAACTAGACAGTGACCCAAGCTGGGAATCGAACCTGGGACCCCGATGCTGTGAAGCCATAGTGCTAACCACTGTGCTACCGTGCTGCCCAAGTGCACTCATCTCCTCAATTGTGACCTGTCCCACCGACATCTGAGAACCCCTGACCCAAGGCCTTTCTGCCACTGGATCTTCGTGTGATTAAACAGGCTGATTCCCGACTCACAGATCATAGAATTTACAGTGCAGAAGGAGGCCATTCGGCCCTTCGAGTCTGCACCGGCCCTTGGGAAGATCTTGGGCTTGTGGGGCGGGCGTCACATGAGGTGGTGGGACCTGGAATGCAGGATGTGCTTCCTGTTCTTTCCTTCTCTGCCGATGCTCGGCCTCATCCCCAAGACGTGGCTCAAAACGTGATTGGCACCATTCTGAATGATTGGTAGCAAGCCTCCTCCCGGTCATTACGGTCCATACTGCCAGAGTTCAAGAAGAGCTTCAGAGTGTCTTTGAAGCATTTTCTCTCTCCTCCTCTGGAACACCGGCCACTTGAGAGTTGAGAGAACAGATGGTTAAGAGACAATGAAAGATCGAACCTGCAGCTATTAGAATCAGCGTTCCGTATTCCTGTGTTGTAATTGTAAAACCTCTGCTCTTTTAACGCAGGGAACGGTGTCTGTAATTGTGGAATCTGTGACTGCTTTGACGAATGGATTGGGAACGCCTGCGAAATCTGGATCGGATTGGAAAGCTACTGAAGGTTTCACTGTACCAGGAAGGATTCCTGAATGTAGTTTTGCGTTCTCCTGCATGGCTAAGGATATTACCAGACGCAGAAACGGACTGCACTCACAAATAAACATTTTCACTTGCTACCGTATCCATGCTAGTTTTGCTCCTTGGCTTGCACCTCAGGCTTACTTAATCGCCAACGTACCAATATAAATGGCAAAGTGACAAACACACAGGGGTTATTAGCATGGGTGTCCAGCAGCCATGCCACTGTGATGCCTTTTGTTGAGGCTAGCTTCGATAACTAATAATCTACAGATATACCAGCACACTGATTTCCTTGTATGCCAAGCAAATGCTTAGGAATTGAGATTACAACTGTATTCTTTTGGCTGTTCGCAAGTGTGTAGCTCATTATGAAGAGATACTGTTGGCAGTAAATCTGCAAATGACCAATCGTTGTGACGGGTTTGGAAATGACTGTTGCAATAAATATCGACTGGCACAGACACTGCCTATTCTGACAGTCATTCAATAAGTGATTTCAGCAACTTTTACAGCTTCCTCGTGTCGCTTATTCTTAACCGTGCTTTTACAAAGACGTACGTATAGTTTGAATAAAAATGCCATTTTTAAGCAATCTGTCTGACTCTTCACTCTGTATAAGTTCAGTGTTTTAAATCATTTCTCCATTAGAAAAATAATGAAAACAAATCATAAAAATGATAAATGCCACAGGACGGCATGGTGGCATGGCGGTTAGCACTGCTGCCTCACAGCGTCAGGGACTGGGTCGGCACGGTGGCACAGTGGTTAGCACTGCTGCCTCACAGCACCAGGGACCCAGGTTCAATTCCTGCCTCGGGTGTCTGTGCGGAGTCTGCACCTTCTCCCTGTGTCTGCGTGGGTTTCCTCCGGGTGCTCCGGTAACCTCCCACACTCCAGAGATGTGCAACTTAGGTAGAGCTATCGGCTTATGGGGATTGGGCAGGGTAGTGGGCCTAGGTAGGGTGCTCTTTCAGAGGGTCGGTGCAGACTTGATGGGCCGAGTGGCCTCCTTCAGCACCGTAAGAATTTTATGGTTCTATGGAATTCAGGAGAAACTTATTTATTGTTGAGAATGTGGATCTCACTCCCACAGGGAGTGGTTGAGATGAATGGTAGAGATTATTTTTCTTCTTTTATGGGATGTGGGCATTGCTGGATGGGCCAGCATTTATTGCCCATCCCTAATTGCAACTAAGAGGCTTGCTCAGCCATTTCAGAGGGGCAGCTGTGAGTCGACTACATTGCTGTGGGTCTGGAGTCACATGTAGGCCAGACCGGGTAAGGACGGCAGATTTCCTTCCCTAAAGGACATTTGTGAAGCAGATGGGTTTTTACAACAATCGATGATAGTTTCATGGTCGCCATTACTGAGACTAGTTTTATATATTTCAGATTGAATTAATTAATTGGTTTCAAACTCCAGCAATTGCCATGGTGGGATTTGAACCTCTGCCCTCAGCATTAAACCTGGGGCTCTGGATTACTAATCACCACAACACCATTATCCCCCAATGATACATTTAAGGGGAAGCTGGATAAACACAAGAGGGAGAAATGGACAGAAGGATATGTTGTTTATTATTGGGTGGAGTTGAAGAGGAGTTGGAGGAGACTTGTGCACAGCGTGTACACCAGCATGGACTAGATGGGCCGAATGGCCTGTTTCTGTGCTGTGCGTTTTGCTCATGTTCATTCAGTGCTAGCACATCAAGAGTGGGATTCCTGCTGTAAACATGTCCTGTAGGCTAAAATAGCTCTGTTGTCGGAAAATGCACCCAGGTGCTATAGGATTGCCAACTCTGTTTGGGCATACCCCTGGATATTTGATCACATGATAACCTCTAACCACGCCCCTGCTCACTCCCGCCATTGGTTGATAGACATGTCCATCCTTCCGTTCTTGTGTGTCCCGGCTTTCTCCACTGATCAGATAGTGAATAGAGCCCTCGTCAGCCAATCGGTTGATCCTTTGCTCACACCCAAACAGTTTTCATTCCCTCATCTTCAATATTTTTGGAACAAGAAATTTAAAAAAAATCTTCAAGGCTATAGAAAATAGGAGCAAGAGCAAGCCCTTTGCCCCCCCCCCCATCTTCAAGGCTATAGAAAATAGGAGCAAGAGCAAGCCCTTTGCCCCCCCTCCCCTCCCCCCCAGCCTGCTCTGCCAGTCAGCTCAGGGGCTGCAGCGGTTTAAGAAGACAGCTCACCACTACCTTCTGAAGGGCAACTAGGGATGGGTTGCCGTTCATAACTCAAACTCAGCCTTGAATACATTCGATGACCTACAGCCTCCGCTGCTCCTGGGCAAGGGAATTCCAGACTAACTGCCCCCTGAAAGAAGTAATTCCTCCTCATCTCTATCTTAAATGGGAAAGCTCTTATTCTGAAACTTGTAGCCCTGGTTCTAGATTTCCCCACGAGGGGAAAATGCCCTCCCACCATCTACCCTGTCAAGCCCCCTCAGAATCTTACCTGTCTCAATAAGAGCACCTCCCATTTGTTTCAACCCCTCCTTCTGAAAGAAAATGACACAAATAGGCAACTAATTCTGAGTTCCTGACAAAAGTTCATCGACCCGAAACATTAACTCTGTTTCCATCTCCCACAGATGCTGCCAGGCCTGATGAGCATTTCCAACATTTCCTGTGTCTTTTTCACAGTTTAATTTGTTGATTTATTTGCCCTTACAAGTTTTCTCCCAAGGTTTTGTCGGCAGCTATGTTCAGGGAAGTTAATCTCCCACTCCTGGAGACACCAGGGCAGCTGGGAGGACCATGAAGGATGGTGGAGGCCCTACCATGTCAGCTTCCGGACAGGTCAAGGAATTTCCAGGCCTCATCTCCAAGGGAAATCACTGAGTCATCGCTTCGGCACACCTGCTGTCATGTCAGGTTTTTGCTCTATTCTATTCCCCCCCCCCCCACGCCCCCCCCCCCCCCCCCCCCCCGCCACATGCACACAAGTGAAAAACAACCTGCATCACAGGTCATCTACGACCTGTAAACGATGCTGTCCTGTCTCACCTGCTGAAATCTTTTCATTCAGAGGGACGGAGATCTTTGGAATTCTCTATCCTCGTTAACCGGCTGCTCAGTAATCGTTGAGTGTGGCTGATGGATGTTTGGATTTTAAAGGAATCAAGGGATATGGAGGTACTGCAGGAATGAGGAGCTATGATAGAAGATCAGCCATGATCTTTGTCGTGATATTCAGGTAAACATCATGGTGCAAACATACATACATACTGATGGACAGATCAACGGACCAATCAATACACACACAACACCACAGCCAATCACAGGCAAGAGCATACACACTATAAAACGGGGAACACGACACTTCCTGTTCATTCCAGCAGGAGACAGCTCAGGGCACAGAGCTCACAGCAAGCCACTCAGACATCCACCATGTGCTGAGTGCCTCTCCAAGATAGTGTTAGGGATAGGTCCACAGATTCAAGGGTAATGAACGAACCACATTAACCAGTTTACCATTGTAAATATTGTTAGTAATAAAACTGAGCTGTACCATCCGCGACCGTGTTGGTTCGTCTGTGTAGCAGAGCACCCAACACGACATAGTACCAGGATTGGAACCCGGTAACTGAGACCTACCTACGAATCCTCAGGAATCCGCCATCCTGCGCCATGGACACCATCAGCACGCTGCAGCCGTTACAAATTGCTGGAAACTTCGGCGTCAATTGGAAGCTGTTCAAACAGCGCTTCCAGTTCTTCCTGGAAGCCACCGAAAGGGAGAGCACTTCGGACACCAGACAAATCGCCCTCCTCCTCTCCATGGCAGGGCAACACGCCATCCATGTCTACAACTCCCTGGTGTTCGCGGAAGGTGAGGACAAGACCAAGTACAAGACCGTCCTTCCCAAACTTGAGCAACACTTCAGCGTCGAGGTAAATGAGAGTTTCGAGAGGCATCTCTTCCAGCAGCGCCAGCAGGGTAAGGATGAGCCCTTTCAATCCTTCCTTACACACCTCTGTATCCTCACGCAGTCCTGTGGTTACCACACCACCTCCGATTCAATGATTCGGGACTAGATTGTTTTTGGGGTCACCTCGGGCGCCCTACGCCAGCAGCTCTTAAAAATAAAGGGCATCACCCTAGCCTCCACAATCGAAGCCTGTGTCCTTCATGAAAACGCGACCAGCCGCTACTCCCAGTTTCAAGCGCCCGAATCGGCGCGGCAGGGGTCCTACGAGGCCGAACGGGTCCAGGCGATCGAGTTCCTCCCAGCCTGCGGCCCAGACAAGGGCGGCCATTTTGCGCGCTTTCCGCGGCCTCCCACGTTTGTGCGCGCCAAAAAAGACGTCGACGCAGAGGGACGAACTGCGCATGTGCGGTGGCGCAACGAACGCCATGACGTCACGATGTGCGGCAACTGCGGAGCCGCACATTTAAAGCGGCAATGTCCGGCAAGAAACCGACAATGCCTCCGCTGTGGCAAGATGGGCCACTACGCTGCCTGCTGTCGAGCAGCTCAATCTGCCAATGCTCCCCAATTCAGACAACCTCGCAGGGACGTGCGGACCATTCAGCCTCCTTACAGTCATGCCCAGACGACATCCAAACCAGTGACACAGACGACCGGGACGCCTTCCGTGTTGCGGTCATTGATGGGAACCGGATGTCTCCAGGCAGGACCCACCAGCCGATGCCAGTGAACAGTGTCAATCCGGGCGATGAATGGTGTGCCACCCTAACGGTCAACCGATCACCGATAACATTCCGTCTGGACACTGGTGCCTCCGCCAACCTAATAGCATGGTCAGCCTTCTATGCCTTGAAGGTCAGACAACCAATTCGGCCATCCCGTTGTAAGATGGTCGACTACAATGGAAACGTTATCCCGGCCATGGGATTCTGCCAGCTCCAGGCGACCCACAACACATACACGGCCACACTGTCCTTCGAAATAGTCGGATCATCAAAGGACTCCCTGCTAGGCGCACAGACATGCAAGGTTCTCCACCTCGTTCAGCGGGTCCACCCTCTGTCTCCAGAAGGCACATCAGACTTCCCGGATGCAGAATTCAGGGCACAGCTCCAATCGCTCCTCGCCCACAACCAGGAGGCATTCGAGGGCATGGGCACGCTCCCTATACCTACAGAATACGACTCAAACCGGACGCTACCCCGGTCATTCACGCACCTCGCAGGGTCCCAGCGCCACTCAAAGACCGCCTCAAGCAGCAGCTGCAAGATCTCCAGGACCAAGGGGTGCTCTCCCGGGTCACGGAGCCCACGCCGTGGGTCAGCTCCATGGTGTGTGTTAAGAATCCCTCTGGCGAGCTCCGGATCTGCATCGACCTGAAAGACCTGAACAACAACATAATGAGGGAACACTACCCCATACCCAAACGGGAAGAGATCACGAGCGAAATGGCCCGGGCTAAAATCTTTACAAAGCTGGATGCCTCAAGGGTTTTTGGCAGATCCAACTGGACCCGTCCAGCAGGAAGCTGTGTACCTTCAACACCCCTTTCGGCAGGTTCTGCTATAACAGAATGCCGTTTGGCATCATCTCGGCATCCGAGGTCTTTCACAGGATCATGGAACAGATGATGGAGGGCATCGAAGGGGTGCGCGTCTACGTTGACGATGTCATCATCTGGTCCACCACACCACAGGAGCACAGCAATCGTCTCCAGCGCGTCTTTGCGCGGATACGGGAAAATGGCCTGCGCCTCAACTGAGCCAAGTGTTCTTTCGGCCAAACCTAGCTGAAGTTTCTGGGGAACCGCATATCCCGGTCAGGGGTCCGTCCGGATGCAGACAAAGTGAGCGCCATTACAGCCATGCCGCAGCCGGCAGACAAGAAAGCAGTGCTACGCTTCCTAGGCATGGTCAACGTCCTGGGGAAGTTCATTCCCAACCTTGCCTCCCACATGACGGCTCTTCGCCACCTAGTGAAGAAGTCCACGGAGTTCCAGTGGCTGCCCGCACACCAGAAGGAATGGGAGGAGCTCAAAATTAAGCTCATCACAGCCCCGGTATTGGCGTTTTGCGACACATCTCGTGACACTAAAATTTCGACTGATGCCAGCCAGTCCAGCATTGGGGCGGTACTCCTACAGCGGGATGACACTGCGTCATGGGCCCCGGTCGCCTATGCCTCGCGGGCCATGACCCCCACAGAACAGCACTACGCGCAGATCGAAAAGGAGTGCCTGGGTTTGCTAACCGGAATAGACAAGTTCCATGACTACATGTATGGTCTTCCCCAGTTTACCGTTGAGACTGACCATCGCCCCCTGGTCAGCATCATACATAAGGACCTGAACGAGATGACCCCTCGCCTCCAGCGCATCCTACTCAAAATCAGGAGGTACGACTTCCAACTTGTCTACACCCTGGGAAAGGACCTTATCATCGCGGATGCCCTATCTAGAGCAGTGAGCACACCGCCCGACTCGGAGGGGTTCGTCTGTCAGGTCGAAGCGCAGTTGGCCTTCACATTGGCAAATCTGCCAGCTGACGACTCCAGTCTGGCCCGTATTCGCCGGGAAACTGCAGCTGACCCCCTTCTACAACGTGTGATGCGCCACATGACGGGTGGGTGGCTCAGAGGGCAGTGCCCGCAGTTCTACAATGTCCGAGACGACTTGGCCGTCATTGATGGTGTCCTCCTAAAGCTGGACCGTATTGTGATTCCGCACAGCATGCACAAGCTGGTCCTCGACCAACTACACGAAGGCCATCTGGGGGTCGAGAAGTGCAGACGGAGGGCCCGAGAGGCGGTATACTGGCCGGGTATCAGTGATGACATTGCCAATATGGTGCTCAACTGCCCCACCTGCCAAAGGTTTCAACCGGCGCAGCCTCCTGAGACGCTTCAGCCCCATGAGCTGGTGACGCCCCCCTGGGCGAAGGTGGGTGTGGATCTTTTTCACGCGCTCGGCAGGGACTATGTAATCGTCATAGATTACTTTTCAAACTATCCAGAGGTCATACGCTTGCACGATTTGACATCGTCCGCTGTCATAAGGGCCTGCAAAGACACCTCGCTCGCCACGGCATTCCGATTACTGTCATGTCGGACAATGGGCCCTGTTTTGCCAGCCAGGAATGGTCTTCCTTTGCTGCTTTGTATGGTTCACACACGTGACGTCCAGCCCTCTGCACCCCCAGTCCAATGGAAAGGCGGAGAAGGGCGTTCACATCGTCAAGCGGCTCCTCTGCAAGGCTGCTGCTGCCAGATCGGATTTCTGCTTAGCCCTGCTAGCCTATCGCTCGGCCCCACTAGCCACTGGCCTCTCACCAGCCCAGCTGTTGATGGGTCGTGCCCTCAGGACAATTGTGCCATCCATTCTGGTCCCCACAACCAACCATGCTCCAGTACTGCACAGGATGCAACAGCAGCGCGTTCGCCAGAAGGTGGCACATGACACACGGGCAACTGATCTTCCCGCCCTGGCGCCTGGAGACGACGTCCGCATCCATCTACCAGAAGGTGGCTGGTCAGCACCTGCCGAAGTTCTCCGATGCGTGGCTCCCCGCCCGTTCCTGGTTCGCATGCCTGATGGCTCCATTCGCAGGCGCAATCGCCAGGCTCTTCGTCTGCTACGGGAACTTACACCGGTGCAACGCCCTCCTGTTGTTCCTGATGTCGACTTCATGGAGCTTCCTGCCACCATGCCCCTTCCGTCGTCACCCGTGGCCAGGCCTATTCCTCAGCTGGTGAATACTGACCCACCCTTGAGGCGGTCAACCCGAATTTGTCGCCCTACTAGGCTGGGCTTATGAGCCTGTTTGAACATTGAACTCACTGATGTATCATATCACTGTGTTAATATGTTTCTCTTTTTCCTTGTCGTTACAGGAGTTTGTTTTGACGTTTAACATTTCCACGTGTTTTGTTTATGGTACAACCTCGTTGCTATGTCGCACCTGACATCGCCCCATGTATATAGTTTAGCCCCATGTACATGCTGTAGATATTGCACACACACACACATTCAGCTGCACTCAGTACACATCTCTATTTATAACCACATAGGCACATGTTCTTGTAAAAAAGGGGGATGTCATGATATTCAGGTAAACATCATGGTGCATACATACATACATACTGATGGACAGATCAACAGACCAATCAATACACACACAACACCACAGCCAATCACAGGCAAGAGCATACACACTATAAAACGGGGAACACGACACTTCCTGCTCATTCCAGCAGGAGACAGCTCAGGGCACAGAGCTCCAGCAAGCCACTCAGACATCCACCATGTGCTGAGTGCCACTCCAAGATAGTGTTAGGGATAGGTCCACAGATTCAAGGTCAATGAACGAACCTCAGTAACCAGTTTACCATTGTAAATATTGTTAGCAATAAAACTGAGTTGTACCTTCCGCAACCGTGTTGGTTCGCCTGTGTAGCAGAGCACCCAACACGACAATCTTATTGAATGGTGGAGCATGGTAGCTCAGTGATTAGCACTGTTGCTTCACAGCTCCAGGGTCCCAGGTTCGATTCCCGGCTTGGGTCACTGTCTGTGAGGAGTCTGCACATTCTCCCCGTGTCTGCGTGGGTTTGCTCCGGGTGCTCCGGTTTCCTCCCACAAGTCCCGAAAGACGTGCTTGTTAGGTGAATTGGACATTCCGAATTCTCCCTCTGTGTACCCGAACAGGCGCCGGGATGTGGCGACTAGGGGCTTTTCACAGTAACTTCATTGCAGTGTTAATGCAAGCCGACTTGTGACACTAATAAAGATTTTTAAAAAGAAGGCTCAAGGGGCTGAATGGCCTCCTCCTGCTGCCCACATTCTCATGTGGTTTGTATGTTTTCTCGTTATGTATTCCCAAAGCGTCACTTTCAATCTATTTGCTCATGGGATGGTGGCAGAACTGCTGAGGATACATTTATTGCCCATCCCTAATTAGTTTGATCAGGTGGCTTTCAAAGTGAACAAAGTGATGGTTTATACCTGAGTGACCTTTTAGACGGACTCAGAATCACACACGCCATATCAATTACTGACCGGTGCATGCATCATAGATCATTAAGCTTAACATTCCATGGATAAATATTTTCACCCAGCCAAACACCAAACGCCAGTCTCCCTGTGTAGATGTGTCCTTATCTGAGACTGTATCAAGCCACAAGCCTGTGCGATTCCGCCAACCCCATTGCGCAGAGGCACCTAACATTAACCATGTTTCAACTGTGATTTCTGGAGCCTATTTGAGAGTATGCAGACAGAGCCCCAGTGCCAAAATAATTCGAGATTTACAATCCAGCGGAGTACAAATCACAAGTCCAATTCTGGGGTCATAACCCAGGTAACCGAGTGGGAAAAGGTTTATAATCATTTTCGTTTAGACTATTTTCTAAACGGTGACAAAATTCATAATGCTGAAGTGCAAAGGGACTTGGGAGTCCTAGTCCAGGACTCTCTAAAGGTAAACTTGCAGGTTGAGTCCGTAATTAAGAAAGCAAATGCAATGTTGTCATTTATCTCAAGAGGCTTGGAATATAAAAGCAGGGATGTACTTCTGAAGCTTTATAAAGCACTAGTTAGGCCCCATTTAGAATACTGTGAGCAATTTTGGGCCCCACACCTCAGGAAGGACATACTGGCACTGGAGCGGGTCCAGCGGAGATTCATACGGATGATCCCAGGAATGGTAGGCCTAACATACGATGAACGTCTGAGGATCCTGGGATTATATTCATTGGAGTTTAGGAGGTTGAGCGGAGATCTAATAGAAACTTACAAGATAATGAATGGCTTAGATAGGGTGGATGTAGGGAAGTTGTTTCCATTAGCAGGGGAGACTAGGACCCGGGGGCACAGCCTTAGAATAAAAGGGAGTCACTTTAGAACAGAGATGAGGAGAAATTTCTTCAGCCAGAGAGTGGTGGGTCTGTGGAATTCATTGCCACAGAGGGCGGTGGAGGCCAGGACGTTGAGTGTCTTTAAGACAGAAGTTGATAAATTCTTGATTTCTCGAGGAATTAAGGGCTATGGAGAGAGAGCGGGTAAATGGAGTTGAAATCAGCCATGATTGAATGGTGGAGTGGACTCGATGGGCCGAATGGCCTTACTTCCGCTCCTATGTCTTATGGTCTTATTCTGACCTCACTCAGTTATGACCTGAGGCTCAACATTCAGGGATAGGAAGTGAATGGTCTGGATATTGGAGCTAAAATGTGCCTGTTTGTTGCCCCATTCTCATCTTGGAACAGGGCCAGAACTAACTCGTCACACTTCATTGGTGCAAAGTTTATGGGCTATGGGTGCACTGTATCTTCATAGAAATATTTTATTCAATATGCTGTATTTGTGTACAACAAATGATAATAAACATTTAAACTGTACAATGCAGACAAACTTTTTTGCATATATGTATGTAAATTTAGTAATACATACCAACGGTTCCGGGTACATACAACCTACTACATGCAGTTCTGTTTCATCAATGCCGCCTTCTTCCCATGCAACAGATGAGACAACAGACAAAATAGGAACCCAAAGCACAAGGAATTAATATTCCCTCCCCTGCAGTACTTTAAAATAAAACAGGATCAGAATTAACTTGTCAAGGACAATCATTCCTTTGGATGAAAAAGAAAACAACCCTCACGGACAATGCATGAGCGACATAATAAAGAAAAAAACAAGAGGGGTTAACAACCATTGACATTAACAAAAATAAATTCAGCCAAAGTTTAATTAGTCAAATGGTATGCAAGGGGCAAACCATACAGGGTTCACTGTCGAAAACTGCGTGTTGTATGTGGTCTCTGGGAACACCAGGCCCCATGAAGCTAAAATCAAAATTACTCTTACAAATAGTTTCATTTTAATCACAGCATTTAATTAGCTCAGTACAGAGACTCCGCGCTGGACGGCTGATGTGCTTAAATCTTCTTTTCTGCTCCTTTTTTTAAAAAAGAAATCAACGTAAATGTTTCATTGGACAAACAATGAATTAGAAATTGCTAAAAGTTATCAGATGTAACACATTAGCAGCGTAGCAGCAGCAGAGCGATATTTCCTACTCGGTAAGAATCTGCAGAAATAGTTTGTAAAATAACTCAGAAATATTAGAAAGAAGAAATACTTTTCGAACAGATTCAAAGCCCGTTCAGAACTGTGAAACCTGCAGCTTGACAAACAATCCCTTGTAACGCAGAAACACTTTGACCATCTATAATTACAGAGAAACCTTATGAGAACACGATAAGATTGCACAATCTGGCTGAAAATAAAATGGTTAAAACATACTGAATAGTACCAGACTACAGAATGGCTTTCAATTAGTACAATCCTTGAGAATTCACATTTATAAAGTCCTACTCATCAGTTTCCTAAATGAGTTTTCCTTCACTTATATAACGACACAACTCACAGTGCAGCAAAGTCATTACTTTCTGATTTTAAATTAAACTCAGTATTCACATTTCTCTCCTTTTTGTAGTATTTGCATTCTCCGTTACACTGAATCTTGTTATATTTATAATAAGCGGCCATGAATCTCACGACTCTTGATCTTTGTTCTGAGGCAGTGGTGTTCGTAAACATGTTCAAAAGTAATTTTCATCCAACGAATGACAGTTTAGCTAGGTGTACGGGACTTGCACTTCACCTCATGTTGGTGATACTGTCATTTTATGTTTTTCTTTTCTCAAAGGTTTCGCTTTGCTTTGTAAGGATAGTTATTCCTGAATTAATTACACCTTTTGTTTTGCCATTTTACTTTAGCTAGATGCCCTCTCGAGTCCCATGTTTGGGATCTATAACATCTCAACATTCTATTCAATAATATCAGAATAAAGCACTTCTTACTTGGTAGAATTACAGTAGAAAGTATGCTGAAGAAACCTATTTTTAACGTGTGTTAAAATTACTATGGGGAAGAGTTAAAATCTCGATGTTGTATTCGTTTTCGCTTAACGACCAATGTTTCAGCACTTTCAAGATTGCTTAGATAGATTCCTGTCTCAATCGCTTCACAGAGGAATATGGGAAGTTCTAATTAGAACAATTTGAGTCTTTTTCAGCCAACTAATTTTCTCTTTCCTGGTTAGCTTATTTTGGTAGAATAAGGTTCAATATGAAACAAATCAAACTTGAAAATAAGGTGGAGTTTTTTCACATTGACTTGTGATGAGAGAAAATGCTCTCTGAAGCACTCAAAAATAACTCGATAATTCTGACAAATCAATTATTGGAAGATTAATATGACTCACGATAATCACCTCCTCTTCCATTAGGGTGCCTGGTTTTGGTATGTACTTAAAAACAAGGCAAATCACCTTTAGTCCAGCAGATGCCGGCGACTGATGGCCTACTGCATGCTTGGCTAGAGGTACGCTGGCACATTGACCATAATGAGCCGAATTACATGCTGAGTTTAAAGAAGAGAACAAAAAACAAATGCTTGCAAACCTCCCTCACAACCACTGAAATCCTTTTTTAATATCCTTCACGGTGATAACGGAAGGATCTCCTTTAAGCCTTACCTCTTGTCGCTGTGGTGAGGGCACACACCGGTAGCTTTGCCTACGCTTCCTAAACTAGACAGGATCAGGTGACAGTCCAATGACGTCCTTTCAGCATCTGCGTTAACTCAGGCAAGGAGCAGACTTTCTCCCAATGAGCCACCTAGAGCACAGCCCCAGGTGATGAAAGTGGAACTCTAAATTTCCCAGGATGCTGGTGGCAGGGAGGGATGGAAGGGTCAGCTCTTGTGCACGGGCTACCCAGATTTCTTAGAGCCCAGACACAATTTGGGAGCAGTGATTCCTGCTCACTGGACAAGGCATATGGCACCTACCAACATGTGTGCGTGGCACAAGAAGGGGATTGTGAAGGAGCTTGGTGCTAATCAGAGCACCTTTGACTGATTCTGATTGACTCAGTTCCCGTTACATTTCCACCCATCTAAAGGGCAATTCATCAGTCTCTGGGAAATCGTTTCATTCACATGTCTAGTCAATGGGCTGAGACATTAATCCCACAGTTGATGCACATTGTCATAATAGTATCTGTCAACGCTCCCCGTATCCCTGATTATTGTCAGTCCAACACTGGAGGCAACCCAGCATTGGCGTTTTACCTTTCCCACCGTCTACTTTTTCTCAATAGCAAAAAACACACAACAGTCCCTGCAAAAGAAAAAGAGGTTAGGACAGTGCATAGAGCAGCCATGTTAGAAAACGAGAGAGGGACTTAGTCCTGAATGAGCAGAGATATACAGCGATGGTCTGGGATCCCCACTGCTGTCTGCTGTGTTACAAATCGGCAGGTCTGAAACACATGACCTTGTCCGGCACTCGAAACAGAGAGACTCTTTCAGGTGTGTGTTTAGCAGGCTATGTACCAAATGCAGTTGTGAAATACGTCATTCTCATGGAGTGTCACAGTTAAGAGGAAATTGATAAAAGGCATTCCATTATCTTGGTGGGACATCCATGGTCAGAGTTCAGCTGGTTCTCCAGATGTCTTCTTGTTGTGGAAAGAGCTACACATTGAGATTTATCCACTTGCAATGAGATAGACCAAAGAGCACATTGAACAAGGGTTCACTTGCTTCACCTGATCCACAGACATTTTAGAAGGAGATTGTCTGCCAGGGATAAATCACACAAGAGTGTAATGGTTTAGGAATTTACGTCCTTCCCAAGATCTGGCTGGCTATGTTGACTTGTTCTTTTTCACTTGCTTCCCTCCATTCATTATTGCAGAGGTACTTGTGCTTTTACTGGGAGTGGCTGCGTTTTTCGGTACGGTCTCACCAATATCGTGCAGCGATGGCTCTCGGTACATGGCAACTGCAAGTAACAGGAAAAAATGCATGCGTGAAACAGTCTCCTTGGTTTTTGACAAGCTGCATTTCCAATGTTCACAACTAATTTGACACTGCCACAGCCGTTCAATGATTAAGTAGACCCTGACTCGGAGGGGTTGGCTAAATTGGAGATCGAACCTGGAGAGTCGAGATCTGTTTTCTGTTTTCAGATCTTATTAATATATTTCAATGAGCAGGTTTGCCAATTACTTTTTCGGCCCTCCTTAAAATGCAGATCTCACTGCTTTCGCATAATTAAAGAGCAGAGGACATGCCTCCCTCCTTGAAAAGCTAGAGAAGGTCATTCTCCTCTGTAATTAACGAGCTCTCCTATTAAACCCCAGTCTCAGCAATGGCACATTCCAATTTTTAACCTTTCAGTCCGTTTCAGATGTGGGGAGGGGTGTGGGATATGGAGTTGATCAGGAGGTGCGTGGGGTGAGATGGGAGGTGAGAGATGGGACAGAGTGGAGGGAAAGGTGGGAGCGAAGGCGAGGAAGAAGGTGAGTGTGGGACTGCGGAGGCTGTCGGTGACGAGGGAGGGGAGGCTGGTGGTTTGTTCTTTTACAGAGACAATTATTGAGTCGGCGAACGAAAGAGCATCCAATTCAAGACTGGTCATATTTATTATTGTATAACAATATGTGGGTTGGAAACTAATGCTAACAAACTGGAACTAACACAAACACAACTAAACACGACAAATTCTCCTTCAGACTCCCCCTAGGTTACAGAGTCACATGTTATTACTTGCCTGACACCTAGTGGTCAGAGGCTCAACATATTTATATACACGCTTGCTTATGCATGTCACCACAGCTAGGACTGGAGGTGGTAGGTTGAGGTGGCAGCACGGGGAGGTGAATAGATAGGGAGCGGGGTGGTGAGGACATGGCCTGGGCAGTGGAAGAGAGACAAGGAGGGGGTGAGGGCCAGTGCAAAGTGTAAACACTGCCAAAAACATTCAGTTTGGAGTATAAACCCAGAATTGGAGACATCTTTGAAAAAGAAAAAGCATTGTAGGGTTGTGGAGAAAGAGCAGGGTGTGTGGGACTCATTGGAATGTTATTTCGAAGAGCTGACACAGGCACGTTGGATTGAATGGCCTCCTTCTGGGTCGTATCATTCCATGGACTCGCCACCTATGAGCTGCCCTTCTCAAAATGTCCAGAATTTGGCAACAAGACAATGGACAGGACAGGAAGTTCAGGAAGTTGAATGATCTGCACACCGCACTGACACTAGGATTGGTCACCGTCCAGGATTGATCTTGGATCTGCAGGTATTGAAGACTAATCTCTCCTGAGATGAAGGGATTGTCTTATGAGGAAAGGTTGAGCAGCTTAGGCCTAGAATCGTTGGGAGTTTAGAAGATTGAGAGGTGATCTTATTGAAACAAATAAGATCCTGAGGGGATTTTACAGGGTGGATGCTGAGGGGATATTTCCCCTTGTGGGGGGAATCTAGAAATATGGAGCACAGTTTCCAAATAAGGGTTCCCACTATGAAGACAGGGAAGAGGATCTTCTTCTCTCCAAGAATCATTAGTCTTTGGGATTCTCTTCCCCAGAGTGGAGCAGAGGCTGTGTCACTGAGTATAGCCAAGGCCCAGTTAGATAGAGTTTTGATCAACTAAAGGGGGTCAAGGGTTATGGGAAGACAGGTAGGAAAGTGCAGTTAAGTCACAATCAAGTAACCATGATCGTATAATAATAATCATCTTTATTGTCACAAGTAGGGTTACATTAACACTGCAATGAAGTTACTGTGAAAATCCCCTTGTCGCCACACTCTGGCGCCTGTTCGGGTACACAGAGGGAAAATTCAGAATGTCCAATTCATCAAACAGAATATGGAACTGGTTTGAAGGGTCGAATGGCCTGCTCTTGCTTCTATTTCTTATGCTATTGTGAGCCAGGACACTGCTGGGGGTGAAAGCTCACAGGGGCATTTAAAGCAAATACGTTTCCTTCAATTTTTTTTGTTTTAACAGTTTTATAAATATTTGAATTGGGAAAGAAAAGAATGTTTAGCTGGTCGTCCATCAGGTAACAGAGAGGATGTTAGCTTTCCAATCGGCCATGTGAAGGTGGGGGATCATGACACTGGAACAACCAATGGGAGGGGTGTGAGAGAGACGAGAGAGGGAGAAGAGAGGGAGGAAAGAGAGAGAGAGGGCGAAAGAGAGAGAGAGGGCAAGATAGAGAGAGAGGGAGGAGAGATGGAGGAGACAGAGAGCGAGAGGGAGGAGAGGGAGAGGGAGACAGAGAAGAGAGAGGGAGGAGAGAGAGAGAGAGAGAGAGAGGGAGAAGAGAGAGAGAGGGAGAAGAGAGAGAGAGAGACAGAGAAGAGAGAGGGAGGAGAGAGGGAGGAGAGAGGGGGGGAGAAGAGAGAGAGGGGGAGAAGAGAGAGAGAGACAGAGGAGGGAGAGGGAGGAGAGAGGGAGGAGAGAGAGAGAGAGGGAGAGGAGAGAGAGAGGAAGGGAGGAGGGAGGGAGGAGAGAGAGAGAAGAGAGAGGGCCAGAGGGCTAGAGGGTGAGAAGGTGAGAGGGTGTGATGACAAGAGAAAGGGCAAGAGAGGGAGAGAGAGAGACAGAGAGGAGAGAGGGAGACAGGGAGAGAGGGAAAGTGGGAGATGGAGAAGAGAGAGAGAGAGGGAGAAGAGAGAGGGAAAGGGGGCGAGAAGGTGAGTGGGAGAGAGGGAGAGAGGACAAGAGAAAGGCAAGAGAGGGAGAGAGAGATAGAGAGAGAGAGGGATGGCAGTTTGATTGAGGAGGAAACCTCTAGTGATTAGAACTGCCAATCTCAGAATGGTACACCCCCCACACCCCCCCTAGTAAATGCCGGGGTTAGTGGGGTTCAACATGGTCTTATGGGTGTGTGAGTGAAGCACAGACAGTCCTCCCTCAGCACACTCCTGAGTCTTCCAAAGAGTTTGACCTGTGCCACGGAGGGAAGCTGCAATATAACACAAAATCCTCGTTCAACGTTTGGTTCAAAAAGAATGGTTTGACTCAGATTGCACACCTCAGCGATGCTGTCATTAAGCCTAAACTGGCTTGAGGCCCAGGTGAGGGGTGGCCAGCTCTGATCGGACAAATCCCTGGAGGTTTCATCACATGACCGTCAACATCTAAATGTCCAGCTTGCACCGTTGGTTATCCATCCTTACGGTACCCAGCCTACCCCAGCCAATCAGAAAACGAACGGGCTCCATTAAATGTGATTGTCAAGCAAACAACCATTTTCCCATTGCCGATATCTTTATGGCTAATTAACAAAAGTGTGGCAAGAAAATGGAAAGAAAAGGCAATTGATTTTTAATACCCCAAGGTATTTTATTCTGGATTACTTTGAGCAGTGACCTGGAGACTAATGTTTCATCTCGGGAGATTCTCGGACAATCCTAGGTCGGGCTTTGCTTTCCTGGATCTGGGAAGTTGGTGCCTAAGGGGACATTGGTTCAAATCCTACACCTGGAGGAAAAGGGGGTGGGTTGGGTGAAAACAGAGGGTTGGGCTGGTATCCCATGGGAGTGTTTCTGTGGGGCGTTCCTTCTCCTCCCGGTCGGTAAAAGATTAAAATTGATTTGGTCTGTTTTCCTAAGCGGCCTTTTCAAGGACCCCTGGTCAGGTCAGTACAAGGGGTCGGAGCACACATGAGGTATTTGTGCCTTAAAATCACAATAGGTTCCTATGTAATGAGCTGCACAACAAAAAGTGACCCCCCCCCCCCACTTGAAACAAGGCAGGCTGTCCATCCACTTGCCTAAAGGACCTTGACTGAGGTGGTGGTCACACAATGCTAGTCACTTTCAACATCAAACGTCTCAAATTAGACAATTTATCCAGTGTGCAACTAATCCTCGAAATGAGAGTTTCGCCACAGGTCCATTAACGACCTCTCAAAGGTAAAATGATTCTTTGGGGGCGATTCTCCAAAATGGAGACCAAGTGTTTGCGCCGTCGCCGGGCCCGGGTACGACCGATTCAGTCCCCCACAGGGGGCCAGCACGGCGCTGGAGCGGTTCACGCCGCTCCAACCTCCCTTCCCCGCCGCGCCAACCTGCGCATGCGCGCGGGACTTCTTCAGCGCGCCGGCCCCGACTCAACATGGCGTCGGTGGTCAGGGGCCGGCCGCGCAGGGAAGTAGGCCCGGGGGGGGAGGGAGAGGCCGGCCCGCTGATCGGTGGGCCCCGATCGCGGACCAGACCCCATCGGAGGCCCACCCCGGTGAAGGAGCGCTTTTCCCCGCCTCACAGGCCGCCCCCCCCCCCGACCCTTCACGCGGAGTTCCCGCCGGCAGCGACCAGGGGTGAACGGCGCCGGCGGGACTCTGCCGTTTCCGCGCGGCCGCTCGGCCCATCCGGGCCGGAGAATCGGCGGCCCCTCCTATTCCAGCGGCCCGCGGCCAGCGCCGCCTCAAACACGCCGGCGCAAATGGCGGCGATTCTCCGCACCTCGGAGAATCGCGCGCCGGCGTCGGGGCGTCGTGGAGCGGTTGCGGCCATTCTCCGGCCCGGCGTGGGGCTCAGAGAATCGCCCCCTGTATCGCAACCAGACTGAAGCTCTTGCTGAGAGGTGGGAAGGATGGGCGCGATTCTCCGACCCCCGGCCGGGTTGGGGAGAATCCCGGCCGATGTCTCTAATAACCGGAGAGCACAGCTTCTGATTTCACCAGTCAGATTAAAGAAAGTGGTTTTCAGAGGAAATCTGCTTAGTGACGGGGAATGCTAGCTGTTATCCATGAGCACTCTAAAGCAATAGTCATTGGGTCATATAGAATCTGAGTATTGCTGAAGGCAGACATTTTGTCAAAGCTTTCACAAGAATACCAATGTCAGGGGAAACAACTGTCTGAGAAGAGGGTGCTGATTGGCTGACAAGTGGACTCTGATTGGTAGAGGCATTGCCGTGGAGAATGCATCAGTGGACGGTGGCTGACCATTAACTGCCAAGCATTGTTTGAAATTTAAACCAGGCAGCTTGACTCTGATTGGTCAAGGCATTGCCCTGTGGAATGAACCAACAAATGACTATTTATTTTGTTTCAGCTAAACATTCAGCCCATCGAGTCTGCACCAGCTCTTTTGGGGAGCAATCCCAGTAATCCCACGCCCCTCCTCTTTCCCCATACCCTCTTTGTCCAATTTCCTTTTGAAATTACCGTTGAATCGGTTTCCATGTTCCTATCAGACAGTGCATTCTATATCCTAACCAATCATTGTGCCAAAAAGGTTTTCATTCTTTCATTCTTTTGTCAATCATCACAAATCTCTGGTTATTGATCGTTCATCCATTGAACATAGCATCTTTCTTGATTTACTCTATCTGAATTACAAATAAAGAAACACTTAGAACTCATTATCAACCTTGATATATGAGGCCCCATTTTGCTTAGGTTTCACCAGCAAAACCAATATTTTGGAGTAGATTCTGACCTAAACCCCAGTAGCACAAGTGGCTAGCACTGTGGCTTCACAGCACCAGGGTCCCAGGTTCGATTCCCCGCTGGGTCACTGTCTGTGCGGAGTCTGCACGTTCTCCCCGTGTCTGCGTGGGGTTTTCTCCGGGTGCTCCGGTTTCCTCCCACTGTCCAAAGACGTGCAAGTTAGGTGGATTGGCCATGCTAAATTGCTCTTAGTAACCAAAAAGGTCAGGAGGGGTTATTGGGTTACAGGGACAGGGTGGAAGTGAGGGCTTAAGTGGGTCGGTGCAGACTCGATGGGCCGAATGGCCTCCTTCTGCACTGTATGTTTCATGTTCTGGTAAAGGAATATTTTGTATTTGTTACAGGGTAGTTGCTGAAGACATCCTTGCTTCGAAAAGGATTATACACCTACCATGGCTACAGCACAAGATAGTAAAGGTTAAATATTACAATCAGCACAGCAAAGAGGTTATTGAAAGTGGTATTTATGAGGAATCCAATTAGTAATCAACAACTTGAGAATTTATTTGTCACTTTTGCAGGAAAGCATCCCAAGGTGCCTGACTGGAGAGTTATGAAATAAAATTTGAGACTGAGCCACATGAGGCGATAGGAGGGCGTATGGTCAAAAGCTTGGTCAACCAGGTAGTTTCTTTGGGAGTATTCGAAAGGTGGAGAGAGAGAAGCGGAGCAGTTTAGGGAGAGAATTCCAGAGCCGGATCCCAAGCAGCTGGTGGCATGGTTGCCAATGATGGAGCGATGGAAACGGGGATGCACAAGAGGCCAGGTAGGTAGGAGGGAAAAGGCAGGGAGGAACAAGGCCATGACGGGATTTGAAGACAATTTTAAAATCGAGGCATTGCCGGAGCGGGAGCTATCATAGGTCAATAAGTAAAAGTTGCCATAGTCCCCGAGGACAATAGGCAGCTTTCCCTTTTTGTTAAGGAGGGCTGACTGGGGGGGGGGGGGGTGATTTAACCCGAGGGTCACTACATCTCAGGTGAGAGGCAGGGATGAGAAGATGGGGCCTTCACGGGTAACCTCAGCTGGCACGAGAATTGAACCTGTACTGTTGGTGTCGCTCCGCATGACAAGCCCGTCGTCCAGCGAACTGAGCTAATCGACCCAATCCTGCACCTTGACTGAACTATCAGTCAAGAGGAAATGGGACTGAGTGAACAAAGGCAGTGATTGATGAAAGATGAAAGTTCACCGAGGTGAAACTCAACTCGGTTTCTCTCTCCACAGATGCTGCCAGACCTGCTGAGTGTTTCCAACCTTGTCTCTTTTTATTTCAGATGTCCAACGTCTGAGTATTTTGCTTTTGTGCCGATTCCTAAACTAAATGAGCTTCTGCTACAACACTGAGCGATTGAAAGGGATTCCAGTCGGACGATATTTTTAGTCCTATTAGTCGAGGCCACATTGGTGAGATATTCACGGTTATGCTTTAGTCGTTGAGAGGTTTTAGCCTCAGGTGCTGACTCCTGAAGGGACAGACAGCAGGGATGTTACATCAGCTGTCCTTTCAGGAGTCAGCGCCTGAGGCTAAAACCTCTCAACGACTAAAGCATAACCGTGAATATCTCACCAATGTGGCCTCGACTAATAGGACTAAAAATATCGTCCGACTGGAATCCCTTTCAATCGCTCAGTGTTGCAGCAGAAGCTCATTTAGTTTAGGAATCGGCACAAAAGCAAAATACTCAGACGTTGGACATCTGAAACAAAAAGAGACAATGTTGGAAACACTCAGCAGGTCTGGCAGCATCTGTGGAGAGAGAACCCGAGTTGAGTTTCACCTCGGTGAACTTTCATCAATCCCCATAAACTGTCTGCCGTCGATTCATTTGGTTGGTTTTATTGTCTGCCGAGTGGCTCCTTAATTAAATCAAATAGTAATTTGTTTGCTCATTACCAAAGATGTTTTTTAAATTGGTTCCTTCTTTTATTGTGGCACAGTGAGTACCCCCCCCCCCCACACACACACACACACACATCCCCCCCCGCCCCCCCCCCACCGCCTTGAGCTGGATGCTCTGGGCTTGCATCCCACCCCGGGACTTCTTGACCAAGGAAAATGCATCTATAACGTGGCCAAACAGTTTGAGTTATTAACCTGCAAAATCCTTTCAATGCATGCTAATTGCAAGTGGTGGAAGCCGGACTAATGGAAAGACCGTCGGAGGCTCGACCATCACTATCCATTGCTTCAGGCTACAACATGCTTGTAGAAATGTGTGTCGCCACGGCAACTTGGGCTCTCTGAGTGAACTGTATAACACACCACCAACTACTTGTATTGTTGGGAGTGCTACAAACACAATTCACAACAAAAGGGTGGCGGAATGACACAAACATCAAACCAGTCCTTCCCAGATAACTCATGGGCTTCGTAACCAAGTGTCCTACCATTATCTTACAGTCTGCAATGAAAAATGAATGAATTTGGCAAGAGAGATCCAATAATTGAGATACCAGCTGAGCACAATAACTGATGATGTGCGAGCGATTTACCTTCCAATGGTTTGGGCAGGAAATGAGATGCCGGTTTCGTTTTCTTCACGCGATTTCCCTTCATGATTTGGCCATCCTTGTTGAAACCCAGGTACCAAGCTCTACCAGATTCCTGCTGTCTGTAGAGCATTGATGAATAGATCACATAGTAGTTTTCATATACGGATTCCTTGAACTTGCATTCGGGTGTAAAAAGTTCCTGTGGAGCAACAACATCAGTGGTTTTAACCAAGTCTTTGAGTTGGGCAGCAATCCACCATCTTCAAAAAAGACATTCTTATCTTAGAAGCATAAAATGGTTGCAAATCAGAAGGAGGCCATGCGGCCTGTCATGTCTGTGTTAGCTCTCTACGAGATCAACTCAGCTAGTCCCACATCCCCACCTTCTCTCTGGCACCCTGTAATCTTCTTTTCTGCAGGTCTTTATCCATTCCCTTTTGATAATCTCTATTGAACCTGCCTCCACCACACTCTTAGGCAGCGCATTCCAGATCCTAACCACATACTGCATGTCATGATATTCAGATAAACATATCATGGTGCAAACACACATACACACTGATGGACAGATCAACGGACCAATCAACACACACGCAACATCACAGCCAATCACCAGTGAGAGCACACGCACTATAAAACGGGGAACACCACAGTTCCCGCGCATTCCAGCAGGAGACAGCTCAGGGCACAGAGCTCACAGCGTGCCACTCAGACATACACCATGTGCTGAGTGAGATAGTGTTAGGGCTGGGTCCACAGGTTAACGGGTAAAGTACGAACCACAGTCATAAGTTTACAGATGTTGTTATCAAGAGTAATAAAACAGAGCTGTACCATCTACAACCGTGTTGGTTCGTTTGTATAGCAGAACACCCAACACGACACTGCATAAAGAACATTTTTTCTTCCTGTTTGATTCTTCTGGCAATCACTGTCAATCTTTGTTCTCTGGTTCTTGCCAAAGGGTACAGTTTCTCCCTACCTACCATGACCGGATCCCTCATGGTTTCGAATAACTTATCCAATATCCTCTCTACCTTCTCATCTCTAAGGGGCCAATCTGAGCTATCCAGGTCACCAAAGTAAGTCATCACTGGAATCATTCTTGTAAATTTTTATATACGTTCTTCCCAAAGCCTTCTCATCGCTCCTCAAGTGCGTGTCCAGAATTGGACACAATACTCCAGTTGAAGCCAAACCTGTGTTTCATAAAAGTTCACCATAACTTGCTTTCTTTTGTACTCCATTCCTTAAAGCCCAGATGCCTTCATCTCACATCCTCCGCTTTGCTGCTACTGGCAAAGTTCAGTGGCTGCCAAACTTCTGTTTTTCGATCTTGTCAGCAAAGCATTCCTTCTCCTCCTCACCGAGTTGCGATAAACTCAACACAGTTTTTTTTACTGATCTCATTCTTCCCCAGGACATCGCCAACGTGAGATTTCTCACCTTCCCTTGCTCTAGCAAGTGTCATGTTTTTTTGAAAATCAAGTTTGTTGCCACTTCAGCACCCAATGGAACTGTGTCTCAGTGGGCGGCGCTCCCACCCTGAGTCACAAGGCTTGCTGCACTACAGAGTCTTTGAGCATAACGTGTAGGTTCGTACTGTGAAAGACCTTTCGTAGCCTCAGGGCATCCCCAGGAATAAAACCAAAGCGATACGTTTGAAGTGTAGTCACTGTTGCAATGTAGGAAACATGGCATCCAATTCGCACACAGCAAACGCCCACATGCAGCACGGTCATCATGCTTAGATAGTTAGTTTTAGTGATGAGTTAATGATGTTAGTTAAGTGATGAATACTGGCCAGGACACCGGGGTTAACTACTCTGCCATTCTTCGAAATAGCACCGGGGGATCTTTACGCCCAGCTGGGAGAGCTGCCGGGGCCTCATTTAACATCAGGCAGTGTGGCACCCTCTCAGTACTGCACTGGGAGTGTCAGCGTAGATTTTTGTGTTCAAGTCTCCAGAGTGGGTCTTAAATCTATGGGTGTCATTCTGAGTGCTACTAACTGATAGACTGTTACAAAGTGGTTTGAAATGTCCTGCTACAGAAATGCAAGCCTTACATTCTCTGAAGTTGAGTATACAGAAGCAGTCTATTCAACCCATTGCGTTGATGTTGCTAGGGCAAATAGGTATTGCATTTTATTCCTTTGTACAACATCCACAGCAAAAGTTTTAACCTCCTTGTTTTAAATGAGTTCACACTGACATTAAGACAGAAAAATGTAACAGAAACAGATTTAACATTCATTCACTAATGTCACCAATAATAAATGCCAAGAATTATAACAGTGACACCTTGGTCCACAATAATTGTCATTGGAAACCCATTTAATTTCCCTTCTCACCATTGTTCTCCCCATGTGCATTGATTTATCTGCCCAGCCCCCCCCCCCCCCCCCCCCCCCAGCAGCATAACGTGAGCAGCTCATCCACAATTTGCATTGAAAGATAGTAGCTTTATCTTCTAATTGCAGTTTGTGCTCAGAACACCTTTTGCATACTTATTAAGAACCCTCGCCACAATGGGCAACCTCATTGGTTTCATTCTGCGTTTGTTGAACAGCTGACCTGAGGGTCTTTGACTAAACACTCGACTAAAATCTGAGCGCTGTGCAGAAGAATGTTCTCAAATGATGAGGTGTCGGTAAAACTCTATTATACAAAAGCTTTGCCCCGGACGGCAATGTTTTATTTGGCATTCACGCTATCTGTAACAGACAAGGATCCGTTGTGCGGAATCGCTGCCAATCATCACGTCCATTTTTCTCATTATGAAAATTGAATGCAGTACCCGCCTGGCAGAGAGCATAATTTAGATTACCCGCTTAACGTACACCTTCATCCAACCTGGGAGCCGAACAAAACATTTGTTATTAAACTCTGATGATCTCGATTAACTTATAACAAGTGAGGTGTGGAATAAATTAATCAGCGCGCTTACTCCATGGATTTGATTATTGTCATGTGTACCGAGGTACAGTGAAAGGTATTTTTCTGCCTCAAAGGTAATTTCCTGGTGACGGTACTAAGATTCGCCTGCATTGGCGGAATCCTCTGTTCTCAAGTCTAAGTTCAGCGGCAGGTACGGAAGCGGCAGTGATTCCTGTTGAGGGGTGCACCAAGGGAAGATTCCTTTTAGTTTGATTTATATAATGTTATACATTCTGTTGTTTATTTCTCATCCTTATTTATCTTTTCTCATTCACTCAGAGGATGTGGGCGTCGCTGGCTACGGCAGCATTTGTTGCCCATCCCATAATTGCTCTTCAGAAGGTGGTGGTGGGCTGCCTTCTTCAATCACTGCAGTCCATCATAGTGCCTTGATACAACGGGGTGGCTTGCTAGGCCATTTCCGAGGGCAGTCAAGATCCAACCACATTGCTGTGGGCCGGGAGTCACGAACAAGCCTGAGCTATTAGCCGGACACGCAAGATCACATGGCCTATTTCGAAGAAGAGAAAGGGAGATGGGGTAAGGATGGAAGGTTTCCTTCCCTGACTAATGGCCTTCAGGGAAGGAAATCTGCTGTCCTTACCCGGTCTGGCCTACATGTGACTCCAGACCCACACGACGATAGGGTTGACTCTTAACTGCCCCTCTAAAATGGCCAAGCAAGCCACTCAGTTCAAGGGAAATTAGGGATGGGCAGCAAATGCTGGCCCAACCAACGCGCCCACATCCAAGATCGAATAAAAGGGCATTAGTAAACCAGATAGGTTTGCGTAGCGGCAGATAGGGAGGGAGCGAGGCCATGGAGGGATTTGAAAACAAGGGTGAGAATTTGAAAGTGAAGGCGTTGCTCAACAGGGAATCAAAGTAGGTCAACAATTTGAGTTCCCTGCGTTCCTCCAATTCTGGCCTCTTGGGCGTTTTCTACTTTGAGACACTCAAAAGAACAAAGAACAAAGAACTGTACAGCACAGGAACAGGCCCTTCGGCCCTCCAAGCCCGTGCCGACCATGCTGCCCGACTAAACTACAATCTTCTACACTTCCTGGGTCCGTAACCCTCTATTCCCATCCTATTCATGTATTTGTCAAGATGCCCCTTAAATGTCACTATCGTCCCTGCTTCCACCACCTCCTCCGGTAGCGGGTTCCAGGAACCCACTACCCTCTGTGTAAAAAACTTGCCTCGTACATCTACTCTAAACCTTGCCCCTCGCACCTTAAACCTATGCCCCCTAGTAATTGACCCCTCTACCCCGGGGAAAAGCCTCTGACTATCCACTCTGTTTATGCCCCTCATAATTTGGTAGACCTCTATCAGGTCGCCCTCGCTAAAACCTCCCTCGTTAAGGAAGCTATGGGTCACCTGTCCTGATATTTCTTTGTGGGGCTCAATGTTGGATTTTGGCTGTCAACATTCCTGTAAAGCACCGCGGGGTGTTTGCAACAACAACTTGCATTCATACAGCGCCTTTAATGGAGCAAAAGATCCCAATGTGCTTCACAGGAATGTTTATCAGATTATAGTTGGCACTGAGCCCCCATAAGGAGACATCAGGACAGGTGATCAAAGCCCTGGTGAAAAGGTACAATTCGAATACTGAGGGTCTTCTGGAATCCTTATTTCAAACTAATAAATTGGCAGTGACATTTGGAGTTTCCAAAAGGAAGCCAGCATCCAACAGGGAATAAGAGAGAAACTGAGAAAAACAACAGCTTCATGGCAAGAATGGAGAATGTGCCAATAATGGGCCAGAATAGGAATTAATGGAATAATTGATTAGTCACATACTAATGAGAGAGGAATGCACCAACAACAGATGTGAAGATATTGGGTATCTCACAGATTAAATTTAGGTGTGTTACAGTTTGATAAAGTAAAGAACAAAGTCCTTTTCACAGTAAATGTGACCACCTATACAGGAGGGTTTGATATTATAGAATTCTTCGGTAAATAAGAAAGACTTGGAATTTCTGTAGTGGTCTTTCAAAAACCCAAGACACCACGGAACGCTTTACAGCTACTGCTGCGGTGTAGTTCCAGCTGTAACATGGGAAAGAGAGGAGACAAGTGTGCACAGCAAGCTGCCATGAACAACAATGCAGTAATGTCCAGATAATCTGGTCTTTTTTTACTGATGGTGCTGGAGGGCTAGATGCTGGGCAGGAGGCCAAGGGAAACAACCGTCACCTTTCTCGTCTTTCAAAATAGTGCCGGGTGAGCTTGTGTGTCCACCTGAGAATGGTCTTGGCTTGACATCCCAAATGGCAGCCAGCGCCGCCAACAACCTCAGTACTGGCCTGGAGTATGTTTCCAAGTCTCCGGAGAGGGACTTGCATCGACTGAATCAGAGAGGAGTGTGTTGTCAGTGAGCCATGACTGACACCTGAAGATATCATTTGATTAGCAGATCATCAGTGTTACTTAATGCCAACAGCGTGCTGACTATGCCTTCCTGAATAATAATTCCGTTTCTGCATATCTGGTCCCTCTAACTCCTTCAATCCTGTATGTGACTAGACTTAACGCTGCTGTCTTGCTAACTATGTAGTTTATAAATCGCGTATAAACTGTGATAACCCAGATAACGGTGGCTGTTCAATCAACCAGACTTTCAAATGATGGGCCGGGGAGGTTTAAACTATGAGAACAGGCAATTTCTTTGATCAAAGATTAGGTAATCGAAACGCTTTCTTTCATCCAGAGCATGGTGTGTTTAAAATGCAAATAAAGTCAGTGAGGTGTCAGACTCAGTAATTCTCTGTAAATTATAGTGCTGTATTTTAAGAGGATCCACTTTACGTGCCTGCGGTAGCAAGCAAAATTGTGTTTTCGCCTCAGGGAGTAGGAAGGGAGTCTGTGTTATTGCTACGGGCACAATTCACTGTTAAAATGATTAATATTTAATTTAATCAAAGTTGCAGGTCGAAGTGTGAATCCAGAGACCTGAGGACACACCCCAGGGCACTACAGAGGGAGTCCTGCACTGCCACAGAGTCAGAGAGTTTTACAGCACAGAAAGAGGCCCTTCAGCCCATCGGCTCCGTGCCGGCCACCAAGGCCCTATCTATTCTAATCCCATTTTCCAGCACTTGGTCTGTCTCCCTGTATGCAATGATGGGGACGCCGTCTTTCTGATCAGACAAACTGAGGATCCCATCTGACCTAAGATTCTCCCTGGGTCAACAGGGCAGGGGAGATCCCGCTTGGGCTATAGCTATCCCTCAGCCAACATTATTAAAAATAGTCACGCGGGAGTGCAAATCTTGAATCTTGTTGAAAAGAGAGACATGGTCCTAGAATCACAGAATCCCGACAATGCAGAAGGAGGCCATTCGGCCCATCAAATCTGCACCGACCCTTTGAAAGACCACCCTACCCAGGTCCAATCCCATGCCCTAGTCCTGCAACTCCAGCCTAAGGGGCAATTTAGCATGGCCAATCCACCTAACCTGCACATCTTTGGACTGTGGGAGGAAACCGGAACACCCGGAGGAAACCCACGCAGACACGTTGGAACGTGCAAACTCCACACAGTCATTCGAGGCCAGAATCAAACCCAGGTCCCTGGCGCGGTGAGGCAGCGGTGCTAACCACTGTGCCGCCATGCCACTTTTCATCGAGTACCCAGCTGGTGAAACACAGGATTGTCAAATTTCAAGCATTCACAACAATTTACCCTGTAGGATGCTGATTGGTTGAGGCATTGCGATAGAAAAAGCAATGGCGGACAACAGGCTCCATAATTACCCGGGTAATTCAAAAAAGGTGCAAGGTTTGAACATATTCTTTTGGTTTGCAGAGTTTGGTTCACTGAGTATGAATGTATGTTTCTTCTAGCAAGTGTAAATGAGCCTCGTAAAAGAATCGGCTGGTTGCCTTCAAGTGGTTGCTTGTGTAACTATTGGTGCACTCAGGATTGTTCAGCAAGTGCTGCCCAATCACAGAATCACATCTAACAGCAGACGTTTTGTCTTGGGTTTTGCAAGTGCGGACTGGTTGAGGATGATCTGTCCTCTGTCTGTTCGGCAATCTGCCAATCTTGTGGCTGTCCCGACGAGTGCAAAGTGAGAAGTTTTGGAAATACCAGTATACAGATTATTCTTAAACTTGTGTTCTGAAGTGATTGTCCCATTCCCCCTGTGGCAGAATGAACAGTTCTTAAACAAAGCTTTGCAAGACATATATCTGTGAATCACAAAACTGAAAGACATATGGTACATTGATTGACATTGTTGCTTTGGGTAATCAAGGTTCCACTCTATTCCAACACAAGAATTATATCAGATCAGCCATTGAATGGTGGAGCAGACTTGATGGGCCGAATGGCCTACATCAGCTCTTACATCCTCTGGTGCAGAAACATCCACAGTGCTGGTAGGGAGTGGCGGCACGGTGGTGCAGTGGTTAGCACTGCTGCCTCACGGCACCGAGGACCCGGGTTCGATCCCGGCCCCGGGTCACTGTCCGTGTGGAGTTTGCACATTCTCCCCGTGTCTGTGTCCCTACAACCCAAAGATGCGCAGGGTAGATGGATTGGCCACGCTAGATTGCCACTTATTGGTAAAAAAAGAACTGGTTACACTAATTTTTTTTTAAAAAAGTGCTGAAATGGAGGATGTTGCAGGATGTTGACCCAGTGACAGCAAAGGAACGGGAATATCGTTCCAAGTCAAGATGGTGAATGCCTTTTCTTTGTTAACGGGATGTGGGTGTTACTGGCTCGGACAGCATTCAATGCCCATTTTTAATTGCCTTTGGAGAAATTGGTGTTCCGTGCTTTTTCTGCCCTTGTCCTTCTAGATGGCAGAGGTCACGGGTTTGGATGGTGCTGTTGAAGGAACCTTGCTGAGTTCCTGCAGTGCACCTTGTAGATGGTACACACGGCTGCCACTGCGCGTCAGTGGTGGAGGGAGTGACTGTTTAAGGTGGTGTAAGGGGATGCTTTCAAATTTCCAATTTTGAAGAGTACAGGGTTCCATAAAAGGAACAGAAGGCAGGATTACAATACCGTCTGTCTCTCCCAGTCGCCAGTCTTAGGCTTTGTTTTCCCCCTGAGGCATTTGATGCCATTCTTAACTCCTTCGGCACATGTGCATTGTGAGCATGCCACAGAGGACAAGCATCTAACTGTGTACATACACCACTTGCCTGTTAATGGAGCAAGAATCTTGCTAATAAAAGAGGCAACATTTGGCGACAGGTGTTGGAAAGAGTCATAAGTTGAGTCGATGGTGCATTGCATCTCTGGAATGTCAATATCTCAAAAACGTCCGTCTGGTTTACTCAGCTGCCCCAATCATTAACATCAGTAATCTCAGACCAGGAATAAACAGAACAAAATCCTGTTGAAGTGAAGTCACTGGTGTAATGTTGGAAATACAGCAGCCAGGCAGCACGTTGGCGCAGTGGTAGCACTGCAGTCTCACGGCGCCGAGGTCCCAGGTTCGATCCCGGCTCTGGGTCACTGTCCGTGTGGAGTTTGCACATTCTCCCCGTGTCTGCGTGGGTCTCACCCTTACAACCCAAAGATGTGCTGGGTAGGTGGATTGAACATGCTAAATTGCCCCTTAATTGGAAAAATGAATTGGGTACTCTAAATTTATTTTTTTTAAAAAGGAAATGCAGCAGCCAGTTTGTGCACAGCAAGCTCCCACAAGCAGCGTTAAAATATTGAGCCAATCACCTGTTTTCCAATGACCCATCGCCCGCACCTCTGCCAACACACCACACCTTCCCTCCCAAAACCATGACAGGGTCCTCTAGACTTCACTTTTCACCTTAACAACCTCCACATCGAGAGGATCATCCTCCGCTGCTTCCTCCAATGCCCACAAGTATGACCCCCAACCCTCCAGTCGTTTGCCATTTCAGCTCAGCACCCTGCCCTCTTGCCCACAGGTCTGCCTAGCCCTGCTGCAATGTCCCGGTGAAGCCCAACACAAGCTGGAAGTACAAGGCCTCATGCTCCGATTAGGCACGTTACTGCCTCCTGGGCTCAACATTGAGTTCAACAACTTGAGACAGTAAACTTCCCCCTCCAACTTTACTCCCCGCCCCCCACCACCACCCCCCCCCCCCCCCCCCCACCCCACCACCACACCCACTTCTCTTTTTGTAATTTGTTCTTCAGCTCCCTGGCCTGCCCCAAGACAATCCCCCCCCCCGCCCCCCACCCCCCTGGCCACATGGTGCTTACTGCTCAGTTGCTCCCATGAACACATTCTGCCATCTCACGTATTGCCACCATTACCACTCCCCCTTTGGCTTACGTCCATGGCGAATCTGTCAATATCTGCTTTGTTCCGAACCTATCTCTGGTCTTCTATCCTGACCCAGCTCCACCGCCCCTATTCCATCGATACAATTCCGTACATTTCTACCTCGCTTCATTCCTGTAGAAGGGTCATTTAGACCTGAATCGTTAACTCTGTTTCTCTCTCCACAGACGCTGCCAGACCTGCTGAGTTTATCCAGCATTTTCTGTTTTCTTTTCAGATTCCCAGCATCTGCAGTAGACGCCACAGGATCCTTACAGTGCAGAAGGAGGCCATTTGGCCCAGTGAGTTTTCACTGACTCTCTGAAAGAGCATCCTACCTAAGCCCACTCCACCGCCCTACCCTGTATCCCTATCTTTGGACACTGGGGAGCACTTTAGCAGGGCCAATCCATCTAACCGGCACATCTTTGGACTGTGGGAGGAAACCGGAGCACCCAGAGGAAACCCATGCAGACACGGGGAGAAAGTGCAAACTCCACACAGTCACCCAAGGCCAGAATCAAACCTGGGCCCCTGGCGCGGTGGGGCAGCAGTGCTAACCACTGTGCCATCATGTCGCCCTTTTTTGCTTTTATTCTGGTGTTGTTGGTTGAGGAATAAATAGTTCTAAATTCTCCCACAAGGAAATATCCTCTCCACATACACACTGTCAGGACCCCTCAGGATCTTACATTTTTTAATCAAGTCACCTCTTACGCTTTCAAACTCCAGCGGATACAAGTCCAGCCTCTCCAAACTCTCCTCGTACATCAATCGCTTCAGTCCTGTAGAAGGGTCATTTAGACCTGAAACGTTAACTCTGTTTCTCTCTCCACAGACGCTGCCAGACCTGCAGAGTTTATCCAGCAGGTTAGATGGTTAGGTGGGTTAGATGGCTTTTGTTTCGGTGCAACATCGTGGGCGGAAGGGCCTGTACTGCGCTGTATCGTTCTATGGTCTATGTTCTATGTAATCCGCCTATTCCTGGTATTAATCTGGATACTTCCAATGTATTTGCATCTTTCCTTAAATAAGGAGACCAGTACCATACTCCAGATGTGGTCCCACCAATGGTGTGTATAACTGAAGCAAAATCTCCCTCCTTTTGTATTTCATTCCCCTTGCAATAAAGCCTTTTGGGTTTTCTTGTCCCCTTTCAGCGACGTAGCATCGTTTTCAACTGGCGAAAATGAGTATGAGGTGTGAATGGAGATTTGCACGAATGAGCATTCATATAACTTAGGAAAGTTCATAAGATATAGGAGCAGATTTAGGCCATTCGGCCCATCGAGTCTGCTCCGCCATTCTATCATGGCTGATATGTTCCCCATCTGCTACCTACAATGTTACAGACCAAGAGCTGGATTGTGAAATCAGCCAGAGCATCTCCTCCCTAGAACACATGACCTAGGAGCGGGAGTTGGCAATTTAGCCTCCCGAGCCGAACACCCTCATGATGGCTGGTCCCATCCTGGCCTCAACTCCACCGTCCTGCCCGCTCTCCGTAACCCTGCAACCCATTACCAATTAAAAATCTGTCTAACTCCTCCTTAAATTTACTCACTGTCCCAGCATCCACCGCACTGTGGGGGAGCGAATTCCACAGATTCACAACCCTTTGGGAGAAGTAGATTCTCCTCCAATCTGTTTTAAATTTTCTACCTCTTATTCTAAGATTCTGACCTCTCATTCTAGAATGCCGCACAAGAGGAAGCATCTGCTCCATGTCTACTGTATTCATACGTTTCAGCATCTTGTACACCTCAATTAGGTCTCCGCTCATTCTTCTAAACTCTCGAGAGTACAGGCCTAAATTGTGCAATCTCTTATCATACGACAAGCCCCTCATCTCTGGAATCAATCTAGTGAACCTCTTCTGAACTGCCTGCAATGCCGCTACATCTTTCCTCCAATAAGGGGACATGACCTGTCAATAGCTCATTTAAACAGGACATGACAAAATGGACAATGTGGACTGCGACTATTGCAGGGAGGAAGTGGTGCATGTCTGAAATGCATATTGGAAAATGACATTTCCTTAGCCTCCTGTTCACGGTCCCTTCCTAATGCCCCTTCCTGCTGTGCATCAGGGGAAGACACAGTGGAATTTTTACCCTTATTTTCAAGCACAAAATTACCAACTGCTAACATTTATAATGCCTGCAGGTGAAACGCACTCACATACATAATAGAGTCTAACAACACAGGAGGCCATCGTTTCTGTACTGTCCCTTAGAAAAGTGTTATTCAATGAATCCCACTTGCCCCTACTCTTTCTGCCAGGAGCCCAACACATATCCAAACAATTTTATGAAAATTACCATCAGATTCAACTTGGGTATATTTCTCATACATGTTTATGTCAACTTGAGGGGAAATGACAATAACAACTGTATTGCAACAGTACCTCTCATATTTCAACATTAAAGTGGTAAGGGATGTAAGTGCGATACTGTGTAGTCCACTGATATTGCGACTGCAGCTTTAAAAAAAAAAAATTACATTTTAGTTGTTTTCTCTCCTTCGTCCCTCCAGTGAAATGTATCATTTCCTGGCTGTGAAGCACTCTGCGGAGTGCCAGAGCAGCATTGCTAACAGACAGCCAGCCGGGAGGTGTATGAGAGAAACCCAGGGTGATTCATCCTCCTATTTTCACTCCTTTCTGTTGAGGAAGTAACTTAATTTTCCTGTGAGCTTCCACTAGAGGCTCCTGGCTGTGATTTGCAAGCACGTAGGATAGGAAAATCCTAAAGGCATTCTCAACTGCGGTAAATGTCATCATTGCATTAACTTCCAGACGCTGCAATCTTCTTGTGACCTTCAGGCAGGGAGGCTCTTCCGACAGAATTCCGAAGCATCGGTGGAATTTTACCCTTCTCCTCAGTTATGCACAGATGACAATTTGGTTTTTTTTCGCTGTCTGCATTCTTCCATTCATACTCCACCGACAAAGATCATTTTACACACCCCATCACCTATTGTGTGTCGGGGTTTGGACCTGCTAAGTCAAATTCTGCTTTGTTTCAAGGGGTCGTTTAAAGGCGATATTCCGAGGATCACAGCCTTTGATTCTGTTTGTTGCTTTAGTGAAAGATTAAATCCAATTGTCCAAATCATGACTAAAAGTGACATTGCGAATATTACTCTAGGCATGTTCCCCAATCAAAGAACTGCATTACCTGTTCATACTGTGCAACGCAAGTGCCTTTCTGCCTTCAGCACTTTGAAGCTTTCATTTTTGGTCAGAATGTTTAACCAATTTGACGTGGATGCTGCGTTTGGACATTGTGCCTCCCACCCCTGGGTAATGGTGTCAGCCTTAGCGCCGGTGGTAGGAATTTGAGGCGGTGGCTTGTGAAAGGGGGGGGGGGAGTTTCCCAGAGTGTCCTGGAGCAAATATTTATCCCCCAACCAACATCAGCAAAGCCGTTGGTCTGGTCATTTTCTTGTTGCAGTTTGTGGGAGCTTGCTATGCGCAAATCGGCTGTTGTGGCTGCTGCACTGCAAAAGTGGTCACACTGGAAAAGCATTCCATTGGCTGCAAAGCACTTTCAGGTGAATGAAGCTTTCAAAGGTCTGCTCTTTTATTTCCATCAGAGAGGAGTTCAGTCATGACGAGAGGCTGGATTAGGGGGGGTTGTTTTATAGGAGGGATGTGATTGCACTGGCGAGGGTGCAGAGGTGATTCACCAGGATGCTGCCTGGGTTGGAGTGTCGGAGCTATGAGGGAAGATTGGATAGGCTGGGGCTGTGTTCCTTGGAGCAGCGAAGGTTGAGAAGGGACCAGTTAGAGGTGTATAAGACAATGAGGGGCATAAAGCAACAAACAGAAAAAGATAGATGCCTTTCTAAAGAATAAAGGGATTCGGGGATATGGTGTAAGGGCCGGAGAGTGGAGCTGAGTCCACAAAGATCAGCCATGATCTCATTAAATGGCGGAGCAGGCTCTAGGGGCCAGATGGCCTACTCCTGCTCCTAGTTCTTATGTTCTGATAGAAAGGGTGAATAGGAAAGCAGTTTTGCCAATAGTAGAGCGGTCAATAACCAAGGGACATAGATTTAAGGTAAGAGATAGAAGGCTAGAAGGGGAGTTGAGGCGAAACCTATTCACCCACAAGGTGGTGGGAGCTGGAAGTTACTGACTGAAAGAGTGGCTGGGTCAGAAACTCTCGGAACATTTAAGAAGTATTTAGATATTTAGGGATTTAGATAGAGGTGGCACAGTGGGTTAGCACTGCTGCCTCACAGCGCCAGGGACCGGGTTCAATTCCGGCTTTGGGTGACTGTGTGGAGTCTGCACTTTCTCCCCGTGTCTCCGTGGGTTTCCTCCCACAATCCAAAGATGTGCAGGTGAGGTGGATCGGCGGTGTTAAATTTCCCCTTAGTGCCCAAAGATGTGTAGGTTCGGTAGGGTTGCTGGGATAGGGCAGGGCCGTGGGCCTCGTTAGGGCGTTCTTTCAGAGGGTCGGTGCAGACCCGATGGGCTGAATGGCCTCCTTCTGCATTGTAAAAGTTCCATGATTCTATATTCATTTGCACTACCATTACCTCCAGGGCTATGGGTCAAGTACTGGAAAATTGGATTAGAGTAGTCAGATCTTTGTTTAGCGACATGGAAACGATGGGCAGAATGGCCTCCTTCTGTCCTGTCAATCTCTATAATCTTCTCAACTCCAAACAGTATGGATTAGAGAGAGAGAATAGGCTCCTCCTGTTGCCAAGTATTTAACTCTCCCATTCTATTTATGTCTGCTCTTTGATCACATCAAGGTTGATGCACTCTGCCTGCCCAAAGGGGCAATCACAGAAATACCCAGGCAACATAAAGGGGGCAGAAACCCAGTTTTGTGTCTGACAGTCCCTTTCTTCCTGCCCTTCAGGTTAAAGTATCTGAGTTACCGGATAAGCTCAGAGAGCTGGGACTCGATTTAGGATTGACCAGACTGAGGTGAATGTAATGAAGGGAATGGATTGCATTCTGGTGGATAGATTGTTCCAGTTAAATAGGTTAGCGGGGGACTAGAGCCACAGTTTTCAAATTGCCAAGGCCCCGTCCAGGTTAGATGTCAGGCGCTGGGTTCTTTCTCCATGTACTGTGTATCTCTGGAACAGGCTGCCATTCGTGAGGCGGATGCTGTTTCACTGAATTCTTTTAAGTGAGAGCTGCACTTGATTCTGCCTGAGGCAGAGATCATCTCTTACAAAATGTTTTTAAGTGCTTGAATGGAGAATAGGTTGGGGAAAGAGAAGAATGCCCCACATCCTTCCCTCTTTGCCATAGGAGTGCTCGAGGCAGATATTCTATATCTAAATAAGGGAAGCTGGATAAACATAAAAGGGAGAATGGAACAGAAGGATATGCTGATAGGGTGAGATTATCGACCCCTACAGTGCAGGAGGAGGCCATTCAGCCCATCGAGTCTGCACCAGCCCTCGGAAAGAACACTCTACTCAGGCCCACTTCCCACCCCCCCCTGTGCCCGTAACCCCACCTAATTATTGTTCACTAAGGGGCAAATTTAACATGGCCAATCCATCTAATCTGCACATCTTTGGACTTGTGGGAGGAAACCGGAGCACCCGGAGGAAACCCACGCAGACACGGGGAGAACGTGCAGACTCCGCACAGACAGTCACCCGAGGCTGGAATCGAACCCCACCCTGCCGCCCCACAGGATGTAGTACACAGCCTATGCTGTAATTAAGATGGAAATTGGATTCGGTTCTTGACTGGTTTCTCGCCTGCCCTAGAGGTCACATGGTGTAAAGGTGGGGCACAGAATCTGTGTTCTGATACACAAGGTGTCACGATTATGTGGGAGACGTGAACCAGGCTTATTAACACATGAATTTGTTTTTGCTCTGAAACAGCAGCCGTATCAAACGCTTGGCAGTGGAGAGTGAAATATGCGTTGCACCCCAACCCATTAATCTTCTGGACACCTGGTTAATGGAAATCAGAGTTTCTTCTCCACCGCAGCTTGCTCACTGTGTATTACAATATTCCGATGTGCAGTTATTAGCGAATGAGAAGGAATCACTGGTACAAGGCAACACAAAGAGACTTGTGCGTGTTTCCACTTCCCAGTATCCTTGCTGGACTGGATTGAAGCATCGGATGCTTCACGCAACCTGTTTTTGTTGGCAAGAGAAAGAGTGCTAGCCAATAGTTACAAAGCAGCAGCTGCCTCAAGCATCAAAACATCATCAGACTAAAGAAACCCAGGAGAGGGTTTTCAAGTTTAATTTACTCAGCTGTTTCAGTTTTATACTGAAGGCCTCAAAAGGGAGCCAGCGTTTAAAAGGTGCTTATGTTAAAATTGAGCACGAAAGACATGTTCACTTTCAGATCTGTAGCCCAATAATTTGTCATAATGTGCCTCGACAGAACTAGGGCAGCAATTTAAACCTTTATTGACTTGCTGCAAGTCTGAGGAAGCGGGGATGGTCCTGGGAAAGCATCCGGGTAACAATGGTGACGTTCCAAAGGCCGAGAATTAAATCCCTTACAAATCTCAACAGCAGAAAAAATATATATAAACCCACAGCACTTGGAAAATGTGCGCGGTCACAAATCATAGACGGACGGAATGTTTACGGTGCAGAAAGAGGCCACTTGGCCCATCATCTCTGTACCAGCCCACAAACAAGTCACCCAGCCTAATCCAACTTTCCAGTGTTTGGAACGTGGCCCTGTCGGTTACGGCACTTGAGGAGTATATCCAGACACCTTTTCAATGGATTCTTGCCTCCACTCCCCTTTCAGACTCAAATCGATTCCAATGATTTGCCCACAACCGACGTTAGATTGACTGGCCTGTAATTATTCGATCTATCCCCAACTCCATTTTCAAATAAAGGTTCAACGTTAGCAGACCTGCAGTCCTCCGGCACCATACCTACGCCCAGTGAGGATTGGAAAATGATGGTCAAACACTCTGTTATTTTCTCTCTGTCTTTTTTAACAGCCTGGGGTGCATTTTACAATCCGGCCCTGGTGATTTATCCACTTTCAAGGATGATAGTCGCTTCAATACTTCCTCTCTCCGTGGGCATCATTCTTCGCGCCCCGGGCCGGGCCGGAGAATCTCCGCAGCCGCACCGCCCCGACGCCGGTGCGCGATTCTCCGAGGTGCGCAGAATTGCCGCCATTTGCACCGGCGTGTTTGACGTGGCGCCGGTCGCGGGCCTCTGTACGCGGCAGGGCCGCCGATTCTCCGGCACGGATGGGCCGAGCGGCCGCCCGGAAAAAGCAGAGTCCTGCCGGCGCCGTCCACACCTTGTCGCTGCCGGAAGGGAACTCCGCGCGAAGGGTCGGGGGGGGGGGGGGGCCTGTGGGAGGGGGAGGGTGGCACCGTCCCCGGGGGGGGGGGGGGGGGGGGGCCTCCGATGGGGTCTGGCCCGTAATCGGGGCCGACTGATCGGCGGGCCGGCCTCTCCCCCACCCCTGGACCGACGTCAGGGCCGGCGCGCTGAAGAAGTCCCCCGCGCGTGCGCGAGTTGGAGGGGAGGCTGGAGCGGCGTGAACCGCTCCAGTGCCGTGCTGGCCCCGTTTGGGGGCCAGAATCGGTCGTACCCGCGCCCGTTTCGCGCTGTCGTGAAACGCGATGGCGTTCATGACAGCGCGAACACACTGTCTCCATTTCGGAGAATCACGCCCCTTATGTTTACACATTCTGGGTGGGATTCTGTGATCCTGAGGCTAAGTGTTGAGGCCGTCGGAAACACCGTCACGTTTCTCGACGGCGTCAACATGGCCCCAGGATCAGCAATTCTGACCCCTACAGGGGGCCAGCAGGGCACTGGAGCGACCCACGCCACTCCAGCTGCTGATCCCGGCGTCAACTGGGCGCCGCGGGATCCGTGCATGCGCAGAGGCACCGGCGCCAACGTGCGCTTGCCAGTGGCTCCCTTCACCGCGCCGGCCCCGACGCAACATGGGGCAGGGCTACAGGAGCCGGAGCGGAAGATAGGAGGCCCCCAGCCCGAGAGGCCGGCCCGTCGATCGGTGGGCCCCGATCGCGGGCCAGGCCACATTGGAGGCCTCCCCCAGGGTCGGGCCCCCCCCCCCCCCCCCCCCACAGGCCGCCCGCCGACCCTTCCACGCCGAGTTCCCGCCGGCCGAGAGCAGGTGTGGAAGGCGCCGACGGGATTCGTTTTTTTTACGATGGCCACTTGGCCCGCTCGGTGAGCCGGCCGCGTAGAGCGGCCCCAGACCGGCGCCGCGTCAACCACACCGGCGCCAACGCCGCCGATTCTCCGAAGGATCTCGTGCCAGCGGGGAGCGATTCGCGCCGGTCCCGGGGATTCTCCGGCCCAGCCCCAGGCTGAGAGAATCCCGCCTCCTATACTTCACACTCCTTTTTAAAAAATATATATTTTATTGCAAACATCCTCATAAAACATCCACAAAACACCAACAAAACAGAGTACATACACTTGGTTCAATTTCCCCTTTTAATCCCCAACCACAAACAAATCCTCAAACAGGGATAGAAGCAGCCTCCACCGCACTACACACCCCTCCTCCGATCCCCTGGGGGGAAACTTCATTCTCTCCAACCTGAGGACCCCGTATAGGTCCCCCCCCCACGCCATGACCCCCGGTGGCGCTGCCGACCTCCTCTTTAAGAGAATCCATTACCGGGCAGTCAGAGAGGTGAAGGTCATGACGTCGGCCCCCTTCCCCTCCTGTACCCCAGCACCTCCTACACACCAAAACCGCCACCGTAGAGTCCGGCTGCACCCCCACAATCCCCGACAGACTCTCGAACACCGCCCCTCAGAAACTCTCCAATTCTGTACACCCCCAGAACATGTGGGAATGGTCCGCCGGCCCCTCCCAAACACATCCGCCACTCCCGGGAAGAACCCACTCAGCCGGGCCCGAGTCATATGGGCCCTCTGCTCCCACCTTGAACTGTATGAGGCTCATCCTTGCGCAGGAGGAGGTTGAGTTGAACTGACGCGTTGCTTCACTCCAAACTCACTACCCCATCTCCTCCTTCCATCTCCGCTTGATCCCCTTCACGAAGGCTACTCTCTTCTCTCCCAACCACCCATATATACCAAATCCTTCTGTCTCCCACACACCTGGGAGCAACATCTTCTCCACCAGGATGTACTCCTGCACCTGGGGAAAAAAGGGCAGTTCCTTCCGCGCAAAATCCCGCACCTGCCAATACCTAAACTCACCCCCCTCGGTAACTCAAACTTCTCCCACATCTCCTCCAACTCCGCAAACCTACCCTGCACAAACAGGTCTCTAACCAGCACTATCCCTTCCTCCCGCCATTTTCTATACATCCCATCCACCTCCCACACCCCCCCCCACCAACAAACCTATGGTTCCGACAGACCAGGGCCAACTCTGGCATGTGCCCTAATTTAAAGTACCTCCTCAGCTGGTTCCATATTCTAATTGATGATCACTCCTCCTCCTTAACGATATTGTCGCATTGTGCCAGTCTTTTGTGAAGACTGATGAAAAGTATTAATTAAGAACCACATCAACATCTTCCGTCTCTACACATAGGTTAACTTTTTGGTCTTTTGTGGGGTCCTACTCTTTCTTTAGTTATCCTCTGAATTTTACTGCATTGATAAAACATCTTTGGCTTCTCCTTGATTTTACTTGCCAATATTCTTTCCTGCCCGCTCTTTGCTTTACTATTTTCCTTACTTCGCCCCTCCTCTTCCTAATACTCCTCTTGGCTTTCTGTAGCATTGAGCTCACGGCGTCTGACATAAGCTGATATTATCTTACTCTGTGAGCTCCTTGACCTACAAGGAGCTGTAGATTTGGCTGTCCCACCCTTTTTGCTTTGTGGGAACATGTTTACTCTGAACCCCTTGAATCTCACCTTTAGATTCCCCCCCACACAGCTCTGACAGATTTACCTTCAAACAGCTGTTTCCAGAGCTCTTTCGCTAAATCTCTTCTTGGCACAGTAAAATCGGGATTGCCCCAGTGTAGAACTCAAACTCCTCTTCTATCTTTGTCCTTTTCCATAATTATGCTAAAACTAAATGAATTATGATCACTATCACCAGAATGCTCCCCCACTGTCACTCCTACCACTTGCCCAGCTTCATTTGCTAAAAGTAAATCCAGAACCGTGTCCTCTCTGCTTGGATTTGATACTTACTGGCCATAAAGGTTCTCCTGAATGCACCTTGAAAATTCTGCTCCCTCGTTTACTTTCACAGTAAAACCATCCCAAGTTAATATTGAGGCGGTCATGAAAATCCCTGACTTGTACTGCCTTGGGGCTGGTTTAGCACATTGGGCTAAATAGCTGGCTTTTAAAGCCGACCAAGGCAAGCCAGCAGCATGGTTCAATTCCCGTACCAGCCTCCCCGAACAGGCGCCGGAATGTGGCGACTAGGGGCTTTTCACAGTAGCTTCATTTGAAGCCTACTTGTGACAATAAGCGTGATTTTCGTTTTTTAAATTGATTTTGCACTTATCAAAGATTTTCCCACATATTTTCTCTTCTCCCTCTCTCTGACTATTTGGGGATCCACAGTACACTCCCAGTTGTATGATTGGCCCTTGTTGTTCCTTAGCTCATTTGATGATCCTTCTTACCACATCATCTCTCCTCCCACCTGTAATTGTTCCTTTGACCATAATCAACACCACCCCCCGCCTTTTTTATCCCCCTCTCTACTTCATCTGACAACTCTGCAACCAGGAACATTGCGCGGCCATTCCTGTCCCTTCGTAAGCTATGTTTCTGGAATGGCTGTGATATCACACTGTCAGACTTGTGTCTGTGCCCTCACCTCACCTGCGATGTCCGCTACGCTCCTTGCATTGAAGCAGACCCCCTTTGAGTGCCGCCAAACTCTCCTTTAAAAACTTCTAACCTTTGTTTCCTCTGCCTTAAAGATGCACTCACCAATTTTCTGTCTTCCATTTTCATTTCCGATTTTATCCCAACTGAATCGACCATCAGGTCCCCATAAGACAGTCGTATGAGGTAGAAAATAGTCATCAAGAAATCCAATTGGGAATTCAGATGAACTTTCTTTATTCGGAGAGTGGTGAGACTGCGGAACGCGTTCCCACAGGGAGTGGTTGAGGTGAGCAGTATCGATACGTTTAAGGGGAAGCTGGATAAACACATCAGGGAGAGAAGGATAGGAGGGTATAGAAGGGGAAGATTAGTTTTTTCACCCAGAGGGTTGTGGGGGTCTGGAACTCATTGTCTGAAAGGGCAGTGAGGGCAGGAACCCCCAACTCATTGACAAGGGGCGGGATTCCCTCAGCTCGGGTCCGGACTGGAGAATCCCCGCCATGCCGCACCGATGCCGGCACGCGATTCTCTGCGGAGCGCAGAATTGGCGCCATTGGCCCTGGCATGGTTGGCGCGGTGCCGGTCGGGGGCCGATCTACGCGGCCCCCCCCGCTGATTCGTCGTGAAAAACCCCAGTCCCGCCGCTGCCGTCCACACCTGCTCTCAGCCGGCGGGAACTCGGCGTGGAAGGGTCGGGGGGCGGCCTGTGTGGGGGGAGGGTGGGTCTGACCCCGGAGGCTGGCCTCCGATCGGGGCCCACCGATCGGCAGGCCGGCCTCTCTGGCTGGGGGCCTCCTTTCTTTCGCGCCAGCCCCTGTAGCCCTACGCCATGTTGCGTCGGGTCCAACGTGTTGAAGGGAGCTACTGTGCATGCGCACGTTGGCACCAGTGCCACTGCGCATGTGTGTTGCCCCTAGTGTTGGGTGGGGTTACTGGGTTATGAGGATAGGTTGGAGAGGTGGGCTTGGCTAGGGTGCTCCTTCCAAGAGCCGGTGCAGACACAATGGGCCGAATGGCCTCCTTCTGCACTGTAAATGCTATGATAGATTGACAGTGCAGAAACAGGCCAATCAGCCCGACTGTACCGTACCGGTAGTTATGCTCCAGATGAGCGCCCCTCCCAACTCTATTAATCTCACCCTATCACCATATTTTTTATTTCTTTCTCCCTCACGTGTTTACCTAGATTCCCCTTAAATGTATCAACACCATTCACCTCAACCACTCACTGGAGGAGTGAGTCCCACATTCTCCCCACTCCCCGTGGGAGTGAGTCCCACATTCTCCCCACTCCCCATGGGAGCGAGTCCCACATTCCCCCCATTCCCCATGGGAGTGAGTCCCACATTCTCCCCATTCCCCCTGGGAGCGAGTCCCACATTCTCCCCACTCTCTGTGGGAGCGAGTCCCACATTCTCCCCACTCTCTGTGGGAGCAAGTCCCACATTCTCCCCACTCTCTGTGGGAGCAAGTCCCACATTCTCCCCGCTCCCTGTGGGAGCGAGTCCCACATTCCCCCCATTCCCCATGGGAGAGAGTCCCACATTCTCCCCACTCCCCGTGGGAGTGAGTCCCACATTCTCCCCACTCCCCGTGGGAGCGAGTCCCACATTCTCCCCACACCCCGTGGGAGTGAGTCCCACATTCCCCCCATTCCCCATGGGAGTGAGTCCCACATTCTCCCCACTCCCCGTGGGAGCGAGTCCCACATTCTCCCCACTCCCCGTGGGAGCGAGTCTCACATTCTCCCCACTCCCCGTGGGAGTGAGTCCCACATTCCCCCCATTCCCCATGGGAGTGAGTCCCACATTCTCCCCACTCCCCGTGGGAGTGAGTCCCACATTCTCCCCACTCCCCGTGGGAGCGAGTCCCACATTCTCCCCACTCTCTGTGGGAGCGAGTCCCACATTCTCCCCACACTCTGTGGGAGCAAGTCCCACATTCTCCCCACTCCCTGTGGGAGCGAGTCTCACATTCTCCCCACTCCCGGTGAGAGCGAGTCCCACATTCTCCCCATTCTCTGTGGGAGCGAGTCCCACATTCTCCCCACTCTCTGTGGGAGCAAGTCCCACATTCTCCCCACTCCCTGTTGGAGCGAGTCCCACATTCTCCCCACTCCCTGAAGGAGCGAGTGCCACATTCTCCCCACTCCCTGTGGGAGCGAGTCCCACATTGTCCCCACTCCCTGTTGGAGCGAGTCCCACATTCTCCCCACTCCCTGAAGGAGCGAGTGCCACATTCTCCCCACTCACTGTGGGAGCGAGTCCCACATTCTCCCCACTCCCTGTGGGAGTGAGCCCCACATTCTCCCCACTCCCTGTGGGAGTGAGTCCCACATTCTCCCCCACTCCCTGTGGGAGCGAGTCCCACATTCTCCCCACTCCCTGTGGGAGCGAGTCCCACATTCTCCCCACTCCCCGTGGGAGTGAGTCCCACATTCTCCCCACTCCCTGTGGGAGCGAGTCCCACATTCTCCCCACTCCCTGTGGGAGCTAGACCCACATTCTCCCCACTCCCTGTGGGAGCGAGTCCCACATTATCCCCACTCCCTGTGGGAGCGAGTCCCACATTCTCCCCACTCCCTGTGGGAGCGAGTCCCACATTCTCCCCACTCCCCGTGGGAGTGAGTCCCACATTCTCCCCACTCCCTGTGGGAGCGAGTCCCACATTCTCCCCACTTCCTGTGGGAGCGAGTCCCACATTCTCCCCACTCCCTGTGGGAGTGAGTCCCACATTCTCCCCACTCCCTGTGGGAGCGAGTCCCACATTCTCCCCACTCCCCGTGGGAGTGAGTCCCACATTCTCCCCACTCCCTGTGGGAGCGAGTCACACATTCTCCCCACTCCCTGTGGGAGCGAGTCCCACATTCTCCCCACTCCCTGTGGGAGCGAGTCCCACATTCTCCCCCACTCCCTGTGGGAGCGAGTCCCACATTCTCCCCACTCCCTGTGGGAGCGAGTCACACATTCTCCCCACTCCCCGTGGGAGCGAGTGCCACATTCTCCCCACTCCCTGTGGGGAGCGAGTCCCACATTCTCCCCACTCCCTGTGGGAGCGAGTCCCACATTCTCCCCACTCCCTGTGGGAGCGAGTCCCACATTCTCCCCACTCCCTGTGGGAGCGAGTCCCACATTCTCCCCACTCCCTGTGGGAGCGAGTCCCACATTCTCCCCCACTCCCTGTGGGAGCGAGCCCCACATTCTCCCCACATGGCGCGATCCATGGCCGGGATTCTCCCCTACCTGGCGGGGCGGGGGGTCCCCGGCGGGAGGGAGTGGCGTGAACCACTCCGCACCTTTAGGGGCGAAGCCCTCACCTTGAGGGGCTAGGCCCGCGCCGGAGTGGTTGGTGCCCCGCTGGCCGGCGGGAAAGGCCTTTGGCGCCACGCCAGTCGGGGCCAAAGGGGAAATCCCTGCATGTGCGGAAGCATCAGCGGCTACTGACGTCATCCCCGCGCATGCTCAAGGGGTGGGTCACTTCCACATCGGCCATCGCGGAGGCTATGGCTGAGGCGGAAGGAAAAGAGCGCCACCACGGCACAGGCCCGCCTGCGGATCGGTGGGCCCCGATCGTGGGCCAAGCCACCTTAGGGGCACCCCCCGGGGCCAGATCGCCCTGTGCCCCCCCCCCCCCCCCCCCCCAGGGCCCTGGAGCCCGCCCGCGCCGCTAGTCCCGCCGGTAAGGTAGGTGGGTGCCGGAGAATTCGGCGGCCAGCGGGGGCGGGATTCACGCCGCCTCCCGCCGATTCTCCGACCCGGTGGGAGGTCGGAGAATCCCTCCCCATATCTGGAGAATGGGCGGCCCGGCTTCGGAGCGGCGTGGTGGGATTCCCGCGCACCCCCGGTGATTCTCCGACCCGTCGTGGGCTCGGAGAATCCCGGCCGAGGTCTCTGGATTGAAACCTGGACTTGTCTCAAAGGCAAGAGTACGACTCTCAGTGTTATCATTGCTTTGATAACCAATCCTTCAAATAGCTATGGTTTAAGAACTGACAGGTATTCCTGTTGGAGATTCGTGGCAGTTTGTTTACACGATTGTAATACAAACTCCCAGGATCTAAATCAATTAGATTTTCAGTTGACAAATACAGATTCTTTTCATTTCTTTGCACGAAGCAGTCGCTAATGATGGTTCTGAGTTACGTGCGTGATTGCCATTGCCCCTCCATTGTGGAAGCTGTGTAATCATTGGCCAAAGCTTGTATTGATTTGTTCTTTTGGGATTGAGGAGACCAGAGCATGAAATTATTAGACTAGAAGAGCACAGCATCTGCAATTTGACTAGTGAAACATAAGCACCATAAAACCACATTTGTTTCACATGAAGATAAAGTACTTACTGCTTCAAGGTAGCTGCCTGACCAGGTCACTAAAAACAAATGAAGAATGTCAACTGTACCTTCCTAGGAACCAAGGCAGTGATCGGCTAAATCCTGCTCGAACAGTAGCCATGTGTTAACAATGAAAGCTGCCATTAATACCTAAATTATCCACTGGACTCAATAGATCAAGAGGGTGAAGGTAAGTTGCGGATCTCCAGCTTGATATATCTCACTGATTGACATATGTAATTCCACTGTTTGCTTCACACAAACTCCATTTCTCTCTCAACCTCCCGGTATTTTTAAGAGATTCCTGGATTTGTAACTTAATTACCCATTAAACTCACTGCAGAAAGTTGGGAGTGGAAATGGGGTCATCTAACATTCCTGCAGGTCGTAAACTTGGCTTAAAGATTAAAAATAAAATCAAAGTATAAATTCTGTCCCCCTTTTAATCCAATCTTTCTTACCCTTTTCTTTCTCTTTCTGTCCGATTTCCCCATTTTCCTTATTCATCGTCCCGCTGTTTAATCCCTAAACAGGAGGCCAAACCACTGAGTCTCTTTAAGACAGAGATAGATCGGTTCTTGATCAATAAAGGGATTAGGGGTTATGGGCAGAAGGCAGGAGAATGGGGATGAGAAAAATATCAGCCATGATTGAATGGCGGAGCAGACTCGATGGGCCGAGTGGCCTAATTCTACTTCTATACCTTATGGTCTTAAGGTCTAAACCTGATTAGTTAAGGTGATGGATTGTTGACGCCAACAATCAGTGAGGTCACAGACACTGCACTGGTATCAGCGTCCGCTCCCAGCGGGTCACAGCGTAAAACATTGACCGGAATTTTCCAGCCAACGGGGTTCACTGTTCCCGCTGGCAGCGCACCCCTGTCTGCAGGTTTCCCGGCGGGAATCCCATTGACAAGCGGCGGGAGCCGAGAATCCCGTCACCAGCAGATGGCCCGCCGTCAAGAACCTCACGGCTGGGGGGCCGGGGAACGGCGGCCAATATTTAGCTGAAGGGAAAATGTCTAACTAATGGGGTACATTGTGAGATGCCCCTTTCCAGCAAGATTTGGTCAAATGTTTTACATGTTCATCTTAAGTGAAGAGTAGTTTTGCTAGCCCATGTTTCCAATCTGTAGCTACGGCTGAATGAAAATGGATAGGGAAGAAATGATTCAGAGTCTGCATTCCACTCAGTAATTACCCCCACAAAAAAGACAATCTTAAATACCCCCACCAAAAAGACCGCCCTAAATATCCCCTACCAAAAAGACAGCCCTAAATACTCCCACAAAAAAGACAGCCCTAAATACCCCTACCGAAAAGACAATCCTAAATATCCCAATGTAAAAAACATCCCTAAATACCTCTACCAAAAAGACAACCCTAAATACCCCCACCAAAAAGACAACCCTAAATACCTTGATCAAAAAGACAGCCCTAAATATCTCCACCAAAGTTTCCCGCGCATGCGCAGTGGGGAGAGTCTCTTCCGCCTCCGCCATGGTGGAGACCGTTGCGGAGGCGGAAGGGAAAGAGTGCCCCCACGGCACAGGCCCGCCCGCGGATCGGTGGGCCCCGATCGCGGGCCAGGCCACCATGGGGGCACCCCCCGGGGTCAGATCGCCCCGCGCCCCCCCCAGGACCCCGGAGCCCGCCCACGCCGCCTTGTCCCGCCGGTAAATAGCTACTTTAATTTACGCCGGCGGGACAGGCAATTTATCGGCGGGACTTCAGCCCATCCGGGCCGGAGAATCGAGCGGGGGGGCCCGCCAACCGGCGCGGCCCGATTCCCGCCCCCGCCGAATATCCAGTACCGGAGACTTCGGCAACCGGCGGGGGCGGGATTCACGGCAGCCAACGGCCATTCTCCGACCCGCTGGGGGGTCAGAGAATGACGCCCAATGTGTCGAATGGCGTTCTGAATTGAAAGATTTTATGAAAGTAAGGGTCTGTTCTAACTTTCCAAAGATGTGCAGGTTAGGTGGATTGACCATTCTAAATTGCCCTTAGTGACCAAAAAAAAAGGTTAGGCGAGGATAGGGTGGAGGTGTGGACTTAGGTAGGGTGCTATTTCCAAGGGCCGGTGCAGACCCGATGGGCCGAATGCACTGTAGATTCTATGATAAACTTCCCTAGTTCTGTGGTTCCCACGTTCCGGCTTGCCTGCCCCATATTGTCCGCATTCCCTGAAACCCACAAGAGACGGAGCAGAGATCCTGGCTACACAATGACCTTTTGGCTGTTGTTTCCCAAAGTTCTTTTGTCGGTGTCACTAGGTCATGAGGTACACGTGGGGGAATGGGCTGATTGCGCAGCATGGGCAGAGATTGGATGGACTGACTTCTCGAACAAGCGTGCCATTTTTCAGGTTTCTCACAAGACAACCAGGTGGATGCATTGGCTTCACAGCGATATCAAACCACTCACAGGCAGGCTCTCAATTTCCATTTGACCAGTTTAACCTCGCTCTACAGGTATTGATATGGGCACTGTGCAGATAGCCTCGCAACACTGAACCCCTCCCCCTCAGCTGACGAAAAATCGAAAGGATCAATAATTGTTTAGAGTCTCTAAGGTATCATCCGTGGCTCATCATTGACACTGTGCGGAAAGAACATCATCCACATTAAACTTGACTGGCTAGTGATCGCCAATAACTTTAGGGTCAAAGACTGATAATCAGTGAGCAATCTGTGCGAAAACCTTTACAAATCACTGGTCAGGCCTCAGTATTATTCAATTCGAGTCAGCGACACGTTAGGAAGGATATCAAGACCTTGGAGAGGGTGTGGAAGGGATTAAGTAGAAAGTCCCCAGGGCTGAGGGACTTTAGTTGATGTGGAGAGACTGGAGAAGTTGGATTGTTGTACATTGAGCAGAGAAGGTTAAGGAAAGATTTAATTGAGGCGTTCAAAATTCTAAGAAGTTTTAATTGAGTAAATTGTTTCCACTACTAACCGTAACCGGGGAAACAGAAATTCATTGTGTGTAGAGGGAGAGACAAGGAGGGGTTCTACACACAATGAATTGTGATCTGGAAGGTGCTGCCCTGAGAAGGTGGAGGAAGCAGTCTCAATACTAAAGGAAATGGGATAAATACTAGAAAGGGAACAATTTACAGGACAAGAGAAGGGGGAGTGGGACTAAGGCAATAGCTTTATCAAAGAGCTGGCATGGACGCAATGGGCCAAACCACCTCCTTCTGTGCTGTAAGATTCTCTGATTCCAAGCTGTATGAGATTTCATTATTTGGCATTTTGGTTTGTTTTTTAGCAATGATTTATTGCACCCAAATCCACTTTTATTCCCCCCCAGGATGTCCTCTTACTCTCTTCTCACCAAGAGTGCTTGGATGATGATAATATGAGAACTTGCTCTCAGGAACACGGTCTCCTGAGCACGTGTCAGCTGGCAGTTCTATTTGTCAGTTCCTCACCTCACACTGGTCACCTCAAATCATTAAATGGCCACACTTGGCAATGTTACCAGTTCTGATTTTACCGGTGTCCATTCCACAAAGCCTCTGTAAGAGCGAAGCTGGCAGGGTTAGATACCACCGTCAGCAAAACCATGGCTGACATTTCAAAACCCTCGGTCTCCCGTCGCGTGACTTCCGTTGGCCGGTTGGCCTTCGGGGGGCGGGTGTCAAGTAGGAGAAGAAGGAGTAGAAGTGAATGCTGAGATCTACGACCTCGAAGAAGATCCACGGTTAGAAAATCACTTTGGGTAGCATTCAATTAACTGCCTCAAGCACACGTCACTCGATTGCCGTCAATGGAATTCTAGAACAGATGAGGACGATGCCAGTGTTTATTTAGGTACTGCCCGTAATGTGCTCCCTCCCCAGTAAATATCTGCCCTCCTCACCATCCCCCATGTTTTCTGTATCACCCGACAGCAGTTTTATATGACAGGCCAATGCGATACCTTTATACCAGACCAATCAAGAACTAAACCTCGAGGCTACATCACAGAAACAGCCCATTCGGCCCAACTGGTCATTACTGGTGTTTCTGCTCCACACAACCTCCTCCTGCCTGATTGCATCTCACTTCATCAGCAAACTGCTCTATTCTCCTTTCTCCTTCATTTAACCAGCTTCCCTTGAATACATCGATACAATTCAACATTGTTTGAGCCAACGGTTCTTGGTGAACAGACGGGATATAACTATTAATAATCCCGATGGGAACTGTCAATGTTTTAAATAAAACATTCCTTTCAGAATTCACAATACTATGCAGTTAAATTGAATCAACAGCTCACTAATTGGGTGATTCAGTTGCAAGTCACGTGGAGTTGGTGGGGGGCGGTGGGGAGGGGGGCGGTGAGAGACATTCTAAACTTCATTGCTCAGGGAGTGTTGCACTGTCAGAGGGTCAGTACTGAGGGAGTGCTGCACTGTCAGAGGGTCAGTACTGAGGGAGTGCCGCACTGTCAGAGGGTCAGTACTGAGGGAGTGCTGCACTGTCAGAGAGTCAGTACTGAGGGAGAGCTGCACTGTCAGAGAGTCAGTACTGAGGGAGAGCTGCACTGTCAGAGGTTCAGTACTGAGGGAGCGTTGCACTGTCAGAGGGTCAGTACTGAGGGAGTGCTGCACTGTCAGAGGGTCAGTACTGAGGGAGTGCTGCACTGTCAGAGGGTCAGTACTGAGGGAGAGCTGCACTGTCAGAGGTTCAGTACTGAGGGAGCGCCACACTGTCAGAGGGTCAGTACTGAGGGAGCGCTGCACTTTCAGAGTGTCAGTACTGAGGGAGTGTTGCACTGTCAGAGGGTCAGTACGGAGGGAGTGCCGCACTGTCAGAGGGTCAGTACTGAGGGAGCGCCGCACTGTCAGAGGGTCAGTACTGAGGGAGTGCTGCACTGTCAGAGGGTCAGTACTGAGGGAGTGCTGCACTGTCAGGGGGTCAGTACTGAGGGAGTGCTGCACTGTCATAGGGTCAGTACTGAGGGAGTGCTGCACTGTCAGAGGGTCAGTACTGAGGGAGTGCTGCACTGTCATAGGGTCAGTACTGAGGGAGTGCTGCACTGTCAGAGGGTCAGTACTGAGGGAGTGCCGCACTGTCAGAGGGTCAGTACTGAGGGAGTGCTGCACTGTCAGAGGGTCAGTACTGAGGGAGTGCTGCACTGTCAGAGGGTCAGTACTGAGGGAGTGCTGCACTGTCAGAGGGTCAGTACTGAGGGAGTGCTGTACTGTCAGAGGGTCAGTACTGAGGGAGTGCTGCACTGTCAGAGGGTCAGTACTGAGGGAGCGCTGCACTGTCAGAGGGTCAGTACTGAGGGAGTGCTGCACTGTCAGAGGGTCAGTACTGAGGGAGTGCTGCACTGTCAGAGAGTCAGTACTGAGGGAGTGCTGCACTGTCAGAGGGTCAGTACTGAGGAAGTGCTGCACTGTGAGGGTCAGTACTGAGGGAGTGCTGCACTGTCACAGGGTCAGTATTGAGGGAGTGCCGCACTGTCAGAGGGTCAGTACTGAGGGAGTGCTGCACTGTCAGAGGGTCAGTACTGAGGGAGTGCCGCACTGTCAGAGGGTCAGTATTGAGGGAGCGCTGCACTGTCAGAGGGTCAGTACTGAGGGAGCGCTGCACTGTCAGAGGGTCAGTACTGAGGGAGTGCTGCACTGTCTGAGGATCTGTACTGAGGGAGTGCTGCACTGTCAGAGGGTCAGTACTGAGGGTGCGCCGCACTGTCAGAGGGTCAGTACTGAGGGAGTGTTGCACTACAGAGGGCCAGTACTAAGGGAGTGCTGCACTGTCAGAGGGTCAGTACTGAGGGAGCACCGCACTGTCAGAGGGTCAGTACTGAGGGAGTGTTGCACTATCAGAGGGTCAGTAATGAGGGAGTGCTGCACTGTCAGAGGGTCAGTACTGAGGGAGCGCCGCACTGTCAGAGGATCAGTACTGAGGGAGTGCCGCACTGTCAGAGGTTCAGTATTGAGGGAGTGCTGCACTGTCAGAGGGTACTGAGGGAGCACTGCACTATCAGAGGGTCAGTACTAAGGGAGTGCTGCACTGTCAGAGGTGTTGGGCGCGATCTAACCAAAATAAAACAGAATGCCGGTCTGGGTGGGATTTGCAGGGTCGTTCCTGGCGCTATCTATTGGCACTCTGTCTTGTTTTGTATCCCGTTGGGGAATTCCTTGCCGAGGTCACACTTAGCTGAATTTCCAGCACCGAGGAACGCTCACGAACCCCAACACCCCAACCCGTCTTGGGCCCCCCACACCCCACTACATATGGAAATGGCACTCCCGGGTCCGATCCCGGGCATGGGCACAATGGCAGCTTGGCACTGCCAGACTGGCACCCTGCTAGTGTCCCTAAACCTCACCTGGGCACCCTGGCAGTGCCAGGCAGGTGTATCCAGATTCCAACGTCTCGCAAGGTGTAAGAGCCGCTGGGAAGCCCAAGGGAGGCCTCTCCCGGCGTCTGCTGCCACGTCTTGCCCCGTTTGGGCGCAATGTGGCTGGTACATCTTGCCCATTATATTTTGCGCAAGATTTTAAACTAAGGCCCCATCTACCCTCTCAGGTAGATGGAAGATGCCATGGCCACTATTTTGAAGAAGAGCAGGGGAGTTCTCTGTATAGAACCATAGAATACCTACAGTGTAGAAGGAGGCCATTCAGCCCATCGAGTCTGCACCAACATTCTGAAAGAACACCCTTCCAGGTCCACTCCCCTGCCCTATCCCTGTAAATCACCTAACTTACACATCTTTGGACACTGAAGGGAAATTTAGCATGGGCAACTCATTAAAGCTGCATATTTTTGGACTGTGGGAGGAACCTGGAGCACCCGGAGGAAACCCATGCAGCCACGGGGAGAACGTGCAGACTCCGCACAGACAGTGACCCAAAGCCAGAATTGAACCCTGGTCCCTGGCGCTGTGAGGCAGCAGTGCTAACCACTGTGCCACCGTGCAGCTCACCCGTGTCTTGGGGCCAATATTTATTCCTCAACCAACATCACCAAAAAGCGATTATCTGGTAATTATCTTATTTCTACCTGTGGGAGCTTGCTGTGCTCAGATTGGTTCTACATACAGGGGCTGGTTTAGCACACTGGGCTAAATCGCTGGCTTTGAAAGCAGACCGAGGCAGGCCAGCAGCACGGTTCAATTCCCTTACCAGCCTCCCCGAACAGGCGCCGGAATGTGGCGACTAGGGGCTTTTCACAGTAACTTCATTTGAAGCCTACTTGTGACAATAAGTGATTTTCATTTTTCTTTCAAAACAAGAGCGACTATACTTCAAAAGTATCTAATTTGCTGGAGGCTTCTTTGCCCTCAGAATCCAGCCAGCCACTCACTCAAAGAGCCTTTTTATTTAAATCGAGGTGTTGCTGGACTAGGAGCCATTGTGAAGTTGCCGATTAGCCGTGACCACATCGAATGGTGGAAGTAGCTTTGACGGGGCTGATTTGACCCCTGCTGTTTCTATGCTTCTCCCTTGTATATTTTTCAACAATTAGTAAAGGAATGACCTGGAGCTGAATTATTAATTCCTGGGGGCGCTGGGATAATCCTGGATATTGGGCATTTAGTAATTGGTTTGTACAGAGGAGTGACCCGTCCGCGTTCAGGTGAAACCTCACCAAGTTCAGCTCTTTCTGTCTGCGATAAGCCACGTAGGAGCCAGCAACAGTGCAAGTTGAACACTTCAACATTAATACTTCAGAACAGCAAGTCCTTGCTCCCACGGATGTCTGAAAGGGACACTTGGGAATAGCCCCAAACTGAGTAACATTAATGAGCACAGACGGAGTTACTTTGGAAAGGAGAGCTCGAGGAGGAAAAGTATTCTTGGCCTCCGCAACAAGCCCACGGGGAGCATTTAACTGCTGCAAGAAAATGGCTGAACTTTTCACAGCAGGCACTAGCACCATATCGGGTACAAGCTAGGATGGTTTTGCCTCAAAGCGGTAACAAAATGACTGGAATAAATTAAAGTTATCCACCATGAAAAGCAAGAACAGCAACTTGAGATACAGGGAGAAGACAAATGACGAAACAGATCTAAGGTTGAATAGCACTCGTGGATTCCACCAACCAAACAATTCACTCCAGTCCAGATATCTTAATTATGGGATATTATCTAGCTTGAATTCACACGGAGGGTTCCCTCTGGTATCTGCTACATGCCAAGAGGTCGCAGCGTGAAGCAACGTTCCTCTATCACAGAAGGTCGTTATGTTTTGCTTCTGAAGAAGGGTCCCATTGTCCTGAAATATTTGGTATATTGTTCCGAAATATTCGGAACCCCTTGAAATGAAATGAAATGAAAATCGCTTATTGTCACAAGTAGGCTTCAAATGAAGTTACTGTGAAAAGCCCCTAGTCGCCACATTCCGGCGCCTGTTCGGGGAGGCTGGTACGGGGATTGAACCCGTGCTGCTGGCCTGCCTTGGTCTGCTTTAAAAGCCAGCAATTTAGCCCTGTGCTAAACCAGCCCCAGATTTGTGGTGTGTTTTGCGACAGCATTGTCATTGGCTGGTGGCGGGTTTTTCTGGTCCTGCCGCTGAAACCGGGGGTGGTGGGGTGGGGGGGTGGGAGGGGGGGGGGTGGTGGCTTCCTGCTGGTCACACCCACCGCAGCGTGGGGGGGGGGGATATGGGGAGTGAGGGGGGGGCGGGCACTGGGGGTGGTTCAACCTGGGTGGGACCAGCCAGAAAATCCCACCCCTTAACTCCGTTCTCTCTCCACAGACCCCGCCAGATCTGCAGAGGTTTTCAGCACTTTCTGTTCTTATTTCAGATTTCCAGCAACTGCAAGATTTTATTATTATTTCACCCATCGCCCCCTGCGCTCGCTGATCTGTACTGACTCCCGGTTAGCAGTGGCTCAGTTTTAAAGTAACCCTCCTCCTGTTTTCAAAACACACTGTGGCCTCCTCCCTCGCTACCTCTGTAGCAGCACGGTAGCACGAGTGGATAGCACTGTGGCTTCACACCGCCAGCGTCCCAGGTTCGATTCCCCGCTGGGTCACTGTCTGTGCGGAGTCTGCACGTCCTCCCCGTGTCTGTATGGGTTTCCTCCGGGTGCTCCGGTTTCCTCCCACAGTCCAAAGATGTGCAGGTTAGGTGGATTGGCCACGATAAATTGCCCATAGTGACCAAACAAAAGGTTAGGAGGGGTTATTGGGTTACGGGGATAGGGTGGAAGTGAGAGCTTAAGTGGATCGGTGCAGACTTGATGGGCCGAATGGCCTCCTTCTGCACTGTATGTTCTATGTCTATGTAGTCTCCTCCAACTCTGCAACCTTCCCAGACCTTGATACTCCTCTGATTGAGGTAGGGCCCTGCTGATTTTCTTTGTTCTTCAGTTGTACAGATGTCCTGTCTGAGCTTCTTCACTTCCTTCCACTCTTTTAAGGCGCTCCTTCAAGGATACCTCTTTGACCATGCTTCGGGTAACTGCTGCTACTATGTGACACGTATCCCACTTTTCAATATCAACCTCCTGTTGTCCGACCCATCATAAAGAGGCTCATTGTGCACGCTACCTTTCCAAAGTAAAAATTTAGCTTGTTGTCTGGACATCGAATGTATAGCGCAACAACAGCCCAATTGGGGCAATTGCAAAATGCTGGTGATTGTATACACTGCACAAAACTTCTTCCATCCCCCTTAATCTCACATTATCAGCAGAACAACCGAAGCCAGGCCCCCCCCCCCCCCCCCCCCACCCCCGGATGAAATGAAAAAAAAAAAAAATGAAAATCGCTTATTGTCACAAGTAGGCTTCAAATACAGTTACTGTGAAAAGCTCCTAGTCGCCACATTCCGGCACCTGTTCGGGGAGGCCGGTACGGGAATTGAACCCGCGCTGCTGGCCTTGTTCTGCTTTACAAGCCAGCCGTTTAGCCCACTGAGCTAAACCAGCCCCGGGACGATGATGGAAGAGATGGAGGGTGAGATGGAGCAGAGAGGGCGGTACGACAAATGTCAGGTTGATGATACAAGTGGGAACCAAGTTGAATATAAAGCGTTTGAAAGGGGAGGGGGGGGGGGGGCGTTGAAATGATAAATAACAGAGATAAAGAGGGGTATGAGAAAAGATCAGCAGCTGACATAAATGGAAATACAGAAGTCTTATTTAAGCATATAAATAGTATACAGGCATGGCTGGATCAGCTAGATTCCTTCTGTGCTGCACCCTTTCCACAGCCGCATTCTATGGGCTGGATTTTGCACTCTGGAGGGTTTGAAGGTGGGAGGGCCATGGGGTGGCTGCCCTGCCCAACGCCCATCCACCTACCCCATCCCCACTGCAAAAATACCTTTAAATGGGGAACTGATTCCCATTTACGGGCCTCATCCTGCCAATGCCAAGTGGCCGGCCTGGCAGATTTCCTGCAGGGGCTGGTGGTGGGCGGTGGGGGGAGATGCAGTCCTTCCTTAACAGGCCCTCTCGACCCACTGGAAGGGAGCCCTCCTCACACTGGTCTCTCAAACCCCAGCTCCCCCACATCCACACCCACCTCACTCTCAACATCCCCCCCCCCCCCCCCACTCACCAGAGTCTTCCAACGTGGGACCCGCGAGACCCCCAAACACAGACCCAAACCCTGATCCAACGCCGCAAACCTCTGGCAGCTGTTCCAAAATCCTGGAGAGCTGTTGGCCAGTCTGAGGCGGGACTTCCTCTTCCTGAAGGGTGGAAGTTCAGCCTCCAGCCTAATAACAGTCAAAGGAGGTGGCTGTGGGGACGTTGGTGTTCCTCTTGGCAACCTCTCCCCTGACTTTGTAGCCAGGCTGCGGTGGGAAGGGGAAGACCCAGGCACCTTGTACATTTCAGCGCTATCAGTTACCTTGATGCACGGGGCACGTCAATTGTTGATCTTCTGAGATGGAGACCACACTGACTCTCTGACTAAACAACATCACCAACATGTTGAGCTTGACCTGTGCAAGTGCATCAATGGCGAGGGTTAGGAAAGGAACCGCCCTAATTGCACTGATCCCCTTTTACTTCCTGTTTAACAGAATGATCTCGGTTTCCCACACATCTCGTAACTCTCAAAGCAGCAAGGAGGACATTGTGACAACACTCAAGCATTAACTCTCCCATTTGTTTTGGGAACTTAGAACTGGAATTCCACCTTTGCTCCCAACCTTTCCCAATCCTCACAAAGGTGTTTGCCTTTTAAAAAACTAATAATCTTTATTAGTGTCACAAGTAGGCTTACATTAACACTGCAATGAAGTTACTGTGGAAATCCCCTCGTCGCCACATTCCGGCGCTTGTTCGGGTACACAGAGGGAGAATTCAGAATGTCCAATTCACCGAACAAGCACGTCTTTCGGGACTTGTGGGAGGAAACCGGAGCACCCGGAGGAAACCCACGCAGACACGGGGAGAACGTGCAGACTCCGCACAGACAGTGACCCAAGCCGGGAATCGAACCTGGGACACTGGAGCTGTGAAGCAACAGTGCTAACCACTGTGCTACTGTGCCGCCCAAGATCACTTTGAAGACCACTTATAGATTACTCGCTCTATAATTTCCTCAATGGCCTGATGTCTGCATTTCCCACAGTTTCAGTAGCATCATTACCATGTGGATACGTTCCCCGTTGGTATTCCACCCAGTGCTGCGTTTGTCTCTCTCATTGACGATATTCCCATGGTGGAATTTGTATGGTGCAAACGCTCTTGACTTAAGAACGAGCAGGCAGGCCGTTAGCCCTTCATTTCCAAAGAATTATTTTCCGTCAAAGAATGACCCTGTCTAATTGAACACATTTCCTCGCTGCCGATTCCAATGTGGTGTTTGGCCGCTTTTACATCAGCCCATCCCTCAGGAGAGGGGTTCACTCTGTTGGTGGAGATATGTTGCATGTTTCACACTGATAACCGGGTCTTTGTCCCCAGGGGTGCTGTAAACCAGCCTCCATCCCGGAGAGTCTCTTTCCTCCAACCATCAGTTAAAACATTGGCATTGATAACTTTGCTGTCTAGAAACCCACAGTCAATTGTACAAGCCTTTTATACTTTTGATATTAATATGTGGGCGATAACTTTGCTTGGTACAATGGGATTACCTGAGTGGAAAGTTTATCGTGCAGTGTATAAATAAAACTGCACTGTGGAAGCGGTGACTATGACGAGAGTCCTGCAATGCTTTCTACAGATGATAATTAAGACTAGTTGGTGCCTTTGCCCAGGTCAGGGCCACCACCGTGAAACTTGTTCAGTCAGTGGAGGGGGCATTGAGTGGATGTTGGTAAGTGAACCCTGATGGCTGAGGAGCTTCCAGCAACCTTGCCACGATTTTAAACTTGTCTTTGTTATTAAATCCTTCCATGACTGTCCCTCTCCTATCTCTATAACATCGGTAGCATGGTGGTTAGCACAATTGCTTCACAGCTCCAGGGTCCCAGGTTCGATTCCCGGCTTGGGTCACTGTCTGTGCGGAGTCTGCACATCCTCCCCGTGTGTGCGTGGGTTTCCTCCGGGTGCTCCGGTTTCCTCCCACAGTCCAAAGATGTGCAGGGTAGGTGGATTGGCCATGATAAATTGTCCTTAGTGTCCAAAATTGCCCTTAGTGTTGGGTGGGGTTACTGGGTTATGGGGATCGGGTGGAGGTGTGGGCTTGGGTAGGGGGCTCTTTCAAAGAGCCGGTGCAGACTCGAAGGGCCGAATGGCCTCCTTCTGCACTGTAAATTCTATGATCCCCCAGTCCTATACAATTACCCCCTCCCCGCAGGTTCTGTGAGCCGCCTCCAGTTCTGACCCCCCCGATTTTGGCGGAGGCACCTTCAGCCTCCTGGGTCGCTGGCTCCAGAATTTCTATCCTAACCCTCGCTGCTTCTAAAGCTCTCTCTTTCCTACTTCAAGATGCTGTTTAAAATTTACTCCGATCAATTGCTGTCCTAATATCTATTTTATGTGGTTTGGTGATGAATTCTATTGGATAAATGTTCCTGTAAAAATAGCTTAGGACATTTTACTACATGGAAGGTGCTATATAAATAAAGTTGTTGTTGTCTTTACCCATTATTATTCATCTACCTTATACCATGGTGTCCAATAATATAAAGTGGTCATATTTGATGACCTGACCTGTCTCTAGGGTTAATGTTCCCGAGCACAGAGAATCAGTTTGATGCAATATCTCACCGACGACACTGCCAAATTGCGGCGAGGTTTCCTATCCTCAGAAGGGGAGGAAAGTGCTGTGACATTTATCCTGGTAATGTTAGCATTGTCCCAGCGGTAGAGATTTCTCAATATATGTGGCAGCAGTGTGCATCATCCACAGGATGCATAACGGTAACTCACCAAGGTTCCTTCAACAGCACATTCCAAACCATGACCTCTGCCTCCTAGAAGGACAAAGGCAGCAGACACATGGGAAAACCAGCCCCGGCTAATTCCCCTCCCGCACTCCCCCCCCCCCCACCCGCACCCCCCCCCTCCCTCCCCCACCCCCACCACCCCCCACCCCCCCGCCCCTCACTTCACTGTCGCCGGGTCACAAATCCCTTCCTAACAGCACTGTAGGTGTACCTACGCCACATGGACTGCAGCGGCACGAGAGAGCGGCTCACCTCCGCCTTCTCAAGGGGCAATTAGAGATGGGCATTAAACGCTGATGTTGCCCACAATGCTCACAGCCTGAGAATGAAGACAAAAATCAGCCTCGAGTTGCCACAATGAGGGTGTAACTGGGGAAATGGGCTCGGAAGGTGCTGAAAGTTGGATTTTCCCGAGTTGAAGTTCCTCCTCAAAAGCATTTGCAGAAACTCAAATGTAAAGTCCCTGTGAATCAGCGGAAAATCGATCAGGATCGATTGTTGTTGGGAACAGGGCCATTGGGGTCTCCTGGTGGCTGAATTTAACTGAAAATATGTTCCAAACAATTGCTGCAATTTTGGAAACTGGTCAGTCCATTGTTTCAGTTAACTGCTGATCACAAGTCATATTCACAAGGTCAGATTAATGGACTGAATGTGAGTTCAGTGAAACTGAATTTGAATTCATTTAAAGTGATTAGGGTGGCAGGGTGGCACAGTGGTTAGCACTGCTGCCTCACAGTGCCAGGAACCGGGGTTCAATTCCGGCCTCGGGTCACTGTCTGTGCGGAGTCTGCACTTTCTCCCCGTGTCTGCGTGGGCTTCCTCCGGGTGCTCCGGTTTCCTCCCACAGTCCAGAAAGATGCGCTGGTTAGGTGGATTGTCCATGCCAAATTGCCCCTGAGTGTCCAAAATGGTTTGGTGGGGTTACTGGGTTACAGGGATAGGGAGGAGGTGTGGACTTAAGAAGGGTGTTTCTTCCAAGGCCCGGTGCAGATTCGATGGGCTGAATGGCCTCCTTCTGCACTGTAAATTCTATGATTCTATGATGGTGGCATCAGCAGGAACAATAGGCCCGATCCAGACCTCAACTAACCACTGGTCACTGCAACAGACAGGTCACTAATTAATGGGACCACAATTGTCCGCAATTACACAGCAACACTGGGAGCAGGAACAGGCCATTCGGAATTCTGGCTATAATGTGACAAACACCCCCGAACCAGCACAATTGTCCAAATTCGCTGTGCTAACCTAGGGCATGGCCAGTCTTCTCGGCAGGAAGGGCATCAGTCAAACTGACCTTGGAACCAAAATAAATGTTGACAGACGCTCCAGTGGAAGCAGTTATAGATGTAACTCACTTAGCTTTTACATTTTTTTGAGCAATTTGACATTTAATGGTGTCAACATCTCTGAATCTCCCACTATCAACACACTGGGGGTTACCATTGACCAGAAATTGAACTTATAAATACTGTGGTTACAGGAGCAGGTCAGAGGCGAGGAATCCTGTGGTGAATTAGTCACCTCCTGACCCCCAAATTCTGTCCACCATCTACAAGGCACAAGGCAATATTGTGATGGAATACTCTCCACTTGCCTGGATGAGCGCAGCTCCAACAACACTCAAGAAGCTCGACACCAGCCAGGACAAAGCAGCCCCGCTTGATTGCTCCCCTTCCACCAACATTCACTCCCTCCACCACCGACGAACAGTAACAGCCGTGTGTACCATCTACAAGATGCACTGCAGCAACGCACCAAGGTTCTTTAGGCAGCACCTTCCAAACCCACGACCACTACCATCTAGAAGGACAAGAGCAGCAGATACCTGGAAACATCACCACCTGGAGGTTCCCCTCCCAGTCACTCACCGCCCAGACTTGGAAATATATCGGCCGTTCCTTCACTGTCGCTGGGGCAAAATCCTGGAACTCCCTCCCTAACAGCACTGTGGGTGTACCTACACCACATGCACTGCAACAGTTTAAGAAGGCAGCTCACCACCACCTTCTCAAGAGCAATTAGGGATGGACAATAAATGTTGGCCTAACCAGCGGAGCCCTCATCCCTTTTCTTTATAATTTAGAGTACCCAATTTATTTTCCAATTAAGGGGCAATTTAGCGTACCCAATCCACCTGCCCTGCACGTCATTGGGTTGTGGGGGTGAAACCCACGCAGACACGGGGAGAATGTGCAAACTCCGCATGGACAGTGACCCGGGGCCAGGATCGAACCTGGGACCACGGCACTGTGAGGCAGCAGTGCTAACCACTGTGCCACCCATGCCCACATCCCTTAAATGAATTTTTAAAAAATTGATTCTGTTCAGAATGCACGAATATGTAGGTTGAAAACAAGCTGAGGCTCTAGGCCAAAGCAACCGCTGTTATTGGAATGAGACTGCAACCATGAGAACAGTGTGTTGTATTTGCTAAACCCACATCATGTCCACAATGGTTCTATTGACTTTTACCAAGAGAGAAGAAACTGGAAGACATCTTGTGTAAAGACCTTGGCCGGGATGCTCCCCTACCCGGCGGGGCGGGGGGTCCCGGCAGGATGGAGTGGCGGGAACCACTCCGGCGTCAGGCCGCCCCAAAGGTGTGGATTTCTCCGCACCTTTAGGGGCCAAGCCCTCACCTTTAGGGGTTAGGCCCGTGCCGGAGTGGTTGCCGTCCCGCTGGCTGGCGTGGAAGGCCTTTGGCGCCACGCCAGCCGGGGCCGAAGGGACTCTGCCGGCCGGTTGAAGTCCACGCATGCGCGGGAGCGTCAGTGGCTGACGTCATCCCCGCGCATGCACAGGGGCGGATCACCTACGCGTCGGCCATCGCGGAGACCTACACGGCTGACACATAGTACAAAGAACAAAGAACAAAGAAATGTACAGCACAGGAACAGGCCCTTCGGCCCTCCAAGCCCGTGCCGACCATGCTGCCCGACTAAACTACAATCTTCTACACTTCCTGGGTCCGTATCCCTCTATTCCCATCCTATTCATGTATTTGTCAAGTTGCCCCTTAAATGTCACTATCGTCCCTGCTTCCACCACCTCCTCCGGCAGCGAGTTCCAGGCACCCACTACCCTCTGCGTAAAAAACTTGCCTCGTACATCTCCTCTAAACCTTGCCCCTCTCACCTTAAACCTATGCCCCCTAGTAATTGACCCCTCTACCCTGGGGAAAAGCCTCTGACTATCCACTCTGTCTATGCCCCTCATAATTTTGTAGACCTCTATCAGGTCTCCCCTCAACCTCCTTCGTTCCAGTGAGAACAAACCGAGTTTATTCAACCGCTCCTCATAGCTAATGCCCTCCATACCAGGCAACATCCTGGTAAATCTCTTCTGCACCCTCTCTAAAGCCTCCACATCCTTCTGGTAGTGTGGCGACCAGAATTGAACACTATACTCCAAGTGTGGCCTAACTAAGGTTCTATACAGCTGCAACACGACTTGCCAATTCTTTTACTCAATGCCCCGGCCAATGAAGGCAAGCATGCCGTATGCCTTCTTGACTACCTTCTCCACCTGTGTTGCCCCTTTCAATGACCTGTGGACCTGCACTCCTAGATCTCTTTGACTTTCAATACTCTTGAGGGTTCTACCATTCACTGTATATTCCCTACCTGCATTAGACCTTCCAAAATGCATTACCTCACATTTGTCCAGATTAAACTCCATCTGCCATCTCTCCGCCCAAGTCTCCAAACAATCTAAATCCTGCTGTATCCTCTGACAGTCCTCATCGCTATCCGCAATTCCACCAACCTTTGTGTCGTCTGCAAACTTACTAATCAGACCAGTTACATTTTCCTCCAAATCATTTATATATACTACAAAGAGCAAAGGTCCCAGCACTGATCCCTGTGGAACACCACTGGTCACAGCCCTCCAATTAGAAAAGCATCCTTCCATTGCTACTCTCTGCCTTCTATGACCTAGCCAGTTCTGTATCCACCTTGCCAGCTAACCCCTGATCCCGTGTGACTTCACCTTTTGTACTAGTCTACCATGAGGGACCTTGTCAAAGGCCTTACTGAAGTCCATATAGACAACATCCACTGCCCTACCTGCATCAATCATCTTAGTGACCACCTCGAAAAACTCTATCAAGTTAGTGAGACACGACCTCCCCTTCACAAAACCATGCTGCCTCTCACTAATACGTCCATTTGCTTCCAAATGGGAGTAGATCCTGTCTCGAAGAGTTCTCTCCAGTAATTTCCCTACCACTGAAGTAAGGCTCACCGGCCTGTAGTTCCCTTGATTATCCTTGCTACCCTTCTTAAACAGAGGAACAACATTGGCTATTCTCCAGTCCTCCGGGACATCCCCTGAAGACAGTGAGGATCCAAAGATTTCTGTCAAGGCCTCAGCAATTTCCTCTCCAGCCTCCTTCAGTATTCTGGGGTAGATCCCGTCAGGCCCTGGGGACTTATCTACCTTAATATTTTTTAATACACCCAACACCTAGTCTTTTTGGATCTCAATGTGACCCAGGCTATCTACACACCCTTCTCCAGACTCAACATCCACCAATTCCTTCTCTTTGGTGAATACTGATGCAAAGTATTCATTTAGTACCTCGCCCATTTCCTCTGGCTCCACACATAGATTCCCTTGCCTATCCTTCAGTGGGCCAACCCTTTCCCTGGCTACCCTCTTGCTTTTTATGTACGTGTAAAAAGCCTTGGGATTTTCCTTAACCCTATTTGCCAATGACTTTTCGTGACCCCTTCTAGCCCTCCCGACTCCTTGCTTAAGTTCCTTCCTACTTTCCTTATATTCCACACAGGCTGCGTCTGTTCCCAGCCTTTTAGCCCTGACAAATGCCTCCTTTTTCTTTTTGACGAGGCCTACAATATCTCTCGTTATCCAAGGTTCCCGAAAATTGCCAGATTTATCCTTCTTCCTCACAGGAACATGCCGGTCCTGAATTCCTTTCAACTGACACTTGAATGCCTCCCACATGTCAGATGTTGATTTGCCCTCAAACATCCGCCCCCAATCTAGGTTCTTCAGTTCCCGCCTAATATTGTTATAATTAGCCTTCCCCCAATTTAGCACATTCATCCTAGGACCACTCTTATCCTTGTCCACCAGTACTTTAAAACTTACTGAATTGTGGTCACTGTTACCGACATGCTCCCCTACTGAAACATCTACCACCTGGCCGGGCTCATTCCCCAATACCAGGTCCAGTACCGCCCCTTCCCTAGTTGGACTGTCTACATATTGTTTTAAGAAGCCCTCCTGGATGCTCCTTATAAACTCCGCCCCGTCTAAGCCCCTGGCACTAAGTGAGTCCCAGTCAATATTGGGGAAGTTGAAGTCTCCCATCACCACAACCCTGTTGTTTTTACTCTTTTCCAAAATCTGTCTACCTATCTGCTCCTCTATCTCCCGCTGGCTGTTGGGAGGCCTGTAGTAAACCCCCAACATTGTGACTGCACCCTTCTTATTCCTGATCTCTACCCATATAGCCTCACTGCCCTCTGAGGTGTCCTCCCGCAGTACAGCTGTGATATTCTCCCGAACCAGTAGCGCAACTCCGCCTCCCCTTTTACATCCCCCTCTATCCCGCCTGAAACATCTAAATCCTGGAACGTTTAGCTGCCAATCCTGCCCTTCCCTCAACCAGGTCTCTGTAATGGCAACAACATCATAGTTCCAAGTACTAATCCAAGCTCTAAGTTCATCTGCCTTACCCGTAATACTTCTTGCATTAAAACATATGCACTTCAGGCCACCAGACCCGCTGTGTTCAGCAACTTCTCCCTGTCTGCTCTGCCTCAGAGCCCCACTGTCCCTATTCCCTAGTTCTCCCTCAATGCTCTCACCTTCTGACCTATTGCTCCCGTGCCCACCATCCTGCCATACTAGTTTAAACCCTCCTGTGAGACACTAGCAAACCTCGCGGCCAGGATATTTATGCCACTCCGGTTTAGATGCAACCCGTCCTTCTTATATAGGTCACACCTGCCCCGGCAGAGCTCCCAGTGGTCCAGATAACGGAAACACTCCCTCCTACACCAGCTGTTTAGCCACGTGTTTAGCTGCTCTATCTTCCTATTTCTAGCCTCACTGGCACGTGGCACAGGGAGTAATCCCGAGATTACAACCCTGGAGGTCCTGTCTTTTAACTTTCTGCCTAGCTCCCTGAACTCCTGCTGCAGGACCTCATGCCCCTTCCTGCCTATGTCGTTAGTACCAATATGTACAACGACCTCTGCCTGTTTGCCCTCCCCCTTCAGGATGCCCTCTACCCGTTCGGAGGCATCCTGGACCCTGGCAGCAGGGAGGCAACATACCATCCTGGAGTCTCTTTCACATCCACAGAAGCGCCTATCTGTGCCCCTGACTATAGAGTCCCCTATTACTATTACTATTGCGTAAAAGAGTGTCCCCACGGCACAGACGCGCCTGCGGATCGGTGGGCCCCGATCGCGGGCCAGGCCACCGTGGGGGCACCCCCGGGGCCAGATCGCCCCGCGCCCCCCCCCCCCCCCCCCAGGACCCCGGAGCCCGCTTGCGCCGCCTGGTCCCGCCGGTAAGGGAGGTGGTTTAATTCACGCCGGCGGGATTAGGGAGCAAATCCCAGAGCTGACTCTGTGGCCGACACATGGCCACCAATGATGGACAAGGGGGCTGAAGAAAGTCAGGCACCAAAGACTTGAGTTACTTGATGGTTAGGCTAGTCAAAGCTGTTAACCTGTCGGCTATCTACGCAATTACTCCAAGTAATATCACCAATTTATGACTTCAGGTTCTGGTTAGTCAATTAATATCCAACATTCACTGGTGTCGATCTGTCAGGTATTGCTTCTAAAAAGTGATAGTGATGCCCCAGTCTATATTTGTCCCTCATTCAATTTGCTCTGTTGTTCATGGGAGCTTGCTGTGCACAAATTGGTGGCTGTCTCTCATACATTACAACACTTCAAAAATACTTCATTGTCAGTACAGCACCTTGGGACGTCTTCGGGGTCTTCAGAGGAGCCAGAAAAATGAAGATTTCTCTTGATTTTTCTTTTTTTAAAAATAATTTTTATTCGGGTTTTCTCAAAATATCAACAACAGAATGGAAAAGAAAACCAATAAAATTAAATCCTGAACAAATTAAAACAACCCCCGTGCCCCCCTCCCCCCTATACGTAAATAATAAATTAACACACCGAGTTTAACACAAAGCAAACATAGCAAATATATACAGCCCCTCAGATCCCCCAGGGCAAATAAACAACAATAAAGTTGACCCCCCCCCCCCCCCCCCCCCAAGTTGCTGCTGCCGTTGACCAATGTCTAGCGTTCTGCCAGGAAGTCTAAGAACGGTTGCCACCGCCTAAAGAACCCTTGTACCGACCCTCTCAAGGCGAATTTCACCCTCTCCAATTTAATAAACCCTGCCATATCACTGATCCAGGATTCCACGCTTGGGGGCCTCGCATCTTTCCACTGAAGGAGAATCCTTCGCCGGGCTACCAGGGACGCAAAGGCCAGAATTCCGGCCTCTTTCGCCTCCTGCACTCCCGGCTCCTCTGCCACCCCAAATATTGCGAGCCCCCAGCCCGGTTTGACCCTGGATCCTACCACCCTCGACACCGTCCTCGCTACGCCCAGAACATGTGGGTGTGATTTGCTGGGCTCCCTGACCACCTAACACACCTGTCCTCACCCCCAAAGAACCTGCTCATCCTTGTCCCGGTCATGTGTGCCCTGTGCAGCACCTTAAACTGTATGAGGCTGAGCCTCGCGCATGAAGAGGAAGAGTTCACGCTCCCTAGGGCATCTGCCCACATCCCCTCTTCAATCTCCTCTCCCAACTCCTCCTCCCACTTACCTTTCAACTCCGCCACCGAGGCCTCCTCCTCCTCCTCCTGCATCACCTGGTAAGTTTCCGAGATCTTCCCCACTCCCACCCACCCCCCCGAGAGCACCCTGTCCTGTACTGTGCGTGGCAGCAGCTGCGGGAATTCCACCACCTGCCGTCTGGCAAACGCCCTTACCTGTAAGTACCTGAAGGTGTTCCCCGGGGGGAGCCCTCCAGCTCACCCAGGTTTGCGAACTTCCCGTCCAAAAACAGATCCCCCAACCTTCTTAGCCCTGCCCTGTGCCACCTCGAAAACCCTCCATCTATTTTCCCTGGGACAAACCGGTGGTTCCCCCATATTGGGGTCCACACCGAGGCCCCAACTTCCCCCCTGTGCCGCCTCCACTGCCCCCAGATTTTGAGGGAAGCCGCCACCACTAGTCTCGTGGTATACCTCATTGGAGGGAACGGCAGCGGCGCCGTTGCCAGCGCCCCCAGACTCGTACCCACACAAGACGCCGTCTCCAGCCTCTTCCATGCAGCTCCCTCCCCCTCCATCACCCACTTACGCACCATCGTTGCATTGGCGGCCCAGTAGTACACACAGAGGTTGGGAAGCGCCAGCTCCCCCCCCATCCCTACTCCGCTCCAGGAACACCCTTCTCACCCTCGGAGTCCCTCGCGCCCACACAAACCCCGTTATGCTCCTGTTGACCCGCCCAAAAAAGGCCCCCGGGATAAAAAATGTGAGGCACTGGAACAGGAACATCTACATGGCATCTACATTTAACAGCGAAATCGGCCTGTAAGACCCACACTGCAGGGGATCCTTGTCCCGCTTCAGGATCAAGGAGATCAGTGCCCGGGACATCGTCGGGGGCAAAGCACCCCCCTCCCTTGCCTCATTGAAGGTCCTAACTAGCAACGGGCCCAACAGGTCCACAAATTTCTTGTAGAATTCGACCGGGAAACCGTCCGGCCCCGGTGCCTTCCCCGCCTGCATGCTCCCTATCCCTTTGGCCAGCTCCTCCAGCCCAATCGGGGCCCCCAATCCCGCTACCAGTCCCTCTTCCACCTTCGGAAAACTCACTTGGTCCAGAAAGCGGCCCATCCCTCCCTCCTCCCGTGGGGGCTCGGACCAATACAATTCCTCACAAAAATCCCTGAAGACCCCATTGATGTCAACCCCACTCCGTACCACACTCCCTCCCCTGTCTTTAACTCCCCCGATCTCCCTAGCTGCGTCCTGCTTCCGAAGCTGATGTGCCAGCATCCGGCTTGCCTTTTCCCCATACTCATAAATCGCCCCCTGGGCCTTCCTCCACTGCACCTCCACGTTCCTGGTGGTCAACAGGTCGAATTTGGCCTGGAGGCTACGCCTCTTCCTCAGCAGTCCCTCCTCAGGCACCTCCGCATACCTCCTGTCTACCCTCACCATCTCCCCCACCAGCCTCTCCCTCTCCCCCCCGCTCCTTGTGGGCCCTAATGGAGATCAGCTCTCCCCTAACTACCGCCTCCCATACCATCCCCACTCCGACCTCCCCGTTATCGTTGGTCTCCAGGTACCTCTCTATGCTTCCTCGGACCCGCTCACTCACCTCCTCGTCCGCCAACAACCCCACCTCCAAGCGCCACAGCGGGTGCTGGTCCCTCTCCTCCCCCAGCTCTAAGTCCACCCAATGCGGGGCGTGATCCGAAATGGCTATCGCCGAGTACTCGGTATCCTCTACTCTCGCCATCAGTGCCCTACTCAGAATATAAAAGTCAATCCGGGAATAAGCCATATGGACATGTGAGAAGAATGAAAATTCCCTAGCCCCCGGCCTTGCAAATCTCCAAGGGTCCACCCCTCCCATCTGGTCCATAAACCCCCTCAGCACCTTAGCCGCCGCCGGCTTCCTACCCGTCCTAGACCTGGATCGATCCAGTGCCGGATCCAACACCGTGTTAAAGTCTCCCCCATTATCAGGCCCCCCACTTCCAAGTCCGGGATCCGACCCAACATGCGCCGCATAAAACCCGCATCGTCCCAATTCGGGGCGTACACATTGACCAGTACCACCCTCTCTCCCTGCAGCTTACCACTTACCATTACGTACCTACCGCCATTGTCTGTCACAATGCCCGACGCCTCGAACGACACCCTCTTTCCCACCAAGATCGCAACCCCACCGATTTTTGGCATCCAACCCTGAGTGAAACACCTGACCTACCCACCCCTTCCTCAATCTTACCTGGTCTGCCACCTTCAGGTGTGTCTCCTGGAGCATGACCACATCCGCCTTCAACCCCTTCAGGTGCGCGAACACCCGGGCCCGCTTGACCGGCCCGTTACATTCCAGGTAATCAGCCCGATCGGGGGGGGCCACCCGCCCCCCTCCCCCGCCGACTAGCCATAACCCCTCCTCGGCCAGCCACGCACCCACACCCCACACCCGGCCCGTTCCCCACAGCGGCAGACTCCCGTCCCAACCCCCTCTACGGGCTCCAGCTCCCCCTTGACCATAGCAGCAGCAACCCGGTTTCCCCCCCCAGCTAGGATCCCTCCTAGCTGCTTTACTCCCCCCATTGCAGACGACACTAAAGTCGGTGGTGTTGTCGACAGTGTGGAAGGATGTAGCAGGTTACAGAGGGATATAGATAAGCTGCAGAGCTGGGCTGAGAGGTGGCAAATGGAGTTTAATGTAGAGAAGTGTGAGGTGATTCACTTTGGAAGGAATAACAGGAATGTGGAATATTTGGCTAATGGTAAAGTTCTTGGAAGTGTGGATGAGCAGAGGGATCTCGGTGTCCATTACATAGATCCCTGAAAGTTGCCACCCAGGTTGATAGGGTTGTGAAGAAGGCCTATGGAGTGTTGGCCTTTATTGGTAGAGGGATTGAGTTCCGGAGTCAGGAGGTCATGTTGCAGCTGTACAGAACTCTGGTTCGGCCGCATTTGGAGTATTGCGTACAGTTCTGGTCACCGCATTATAGGAAGGACGTGGCTTTGGAGCGGGTGCAGAGGAGATTTACCAGGATGTTGCCTGGTATGGAGGGAAAATCTTATGAGGAAAGGCTGATGGACTTGAGATTGTTTTCATTGGAGAGAAGAAGGTTAAGAGGAGACTTAATAGAGGCATACAAAATGATCGGGGTTGGATAGGGTGGACAGTGAGAGCCTTCTCCCGCGGATGGAAATGGCTGGCACGAGGGGACATAGCTTTAAACTGAGGGGTAATAGATATAGGACAGAGGTCAGAGGTAGGTTCTTTATGCAAAGAGTGGTGAGGCCGTGGAATGCCCTACCTGCAACAGTAGTGAACTCGCCAACATTGAGGGCATTTAAAAGTTTATTGGATAAGCATATGGATGATAATGGCATTGTGTAGGTTAGATGGCTTTTGTTTCGGTGCAACATCGTGGGCCAAAGGGCCTGTACTGCGCTGTATCGTTCTATGTTCTATGTTCTATTGCACTCCCGCAGGTCAGCTGACTCCTGCTGACCCCAGCTGCTCCCGCCTCTCCTTCGACTCCTCCCATGTGTGACACATCCTCCTCCTCCGTTACCCATCCACAGGCTCTCCGCCTCCCCCTTCCATCCCAAGCGCGGGAAACAACCCTCACTTCCCCGCCCCGGCCCCGCCCCCTCCAGCCTTCCGCGCGGGAAAAAGCCCGCGCTTTCCACCTGCCCGGCCCCGCCACCCCTGTCACCGTTCCTTTCACAGGCCCAGTCCCCTCACCCCCGACTCGGGCCCCATCCCCCCTACCGGCCATCCGCCCCTACTCCATTTACTTACCCCCCTCCAAGAGCCCCCCCGACAGACCCAACCAAAACAGTGCCCAACCCACCCTAACCACCCTCATCAAACCAAACAGAAATAAGGCCCCCCCTCAAAGTGTAACATCCCAACAACAATACCTGACCACCCATCCTGACTCTCAGTTTGTGTCCAGTTTCTCGGCCTGAACAAAGGCCCACGCCTCCTCCGGAGACTCAAAATAATGGTGCCGGTCCTTGTAGGTAACCCACAGTCACGCCGGCTGCAACATGCCAAACTTCACCCCCTTCCTGTGCAGCACCGCCTTCGCTCGATTGTACCCGGCCCTCCTCTTCGCCACCTCCGCACTCCAGTCCTGATATATCCGAACCTCCGTGTTGTCCCACCTGCTGCTCCTCTCCTTCTTGGCCCACCTGAGGACACACTCTCGATCGACGAACCGATGGAACCGCACCAGCACCGCCCGCGGAGGCTCGTTAGCCTTGGGCATCCTTGCCAGCACTCTATGGGCCCCTTCCAGCTCCAGGGGCCCCTGGAAGGACCCCTGTCCCATCAGTGAGTTCAACATGGTGACCACGTAGGCCCCCACGTCCGGCCCCTCCAGCCCCTCCGGGAAGCCCAGAATCCGCAAATTCTTCCGCCTCGACCGATTCGCCATCTCCTCGAACCGTTCCTGCCATTTCTTGTGGAGCGCCTCGTGTGCCTCCACCTTTACCGCCAGGCCTAAGATCTCGTCCTCGTTGTCGGAGATCTTTTGTTGGGCCTCGTGGATCGCCACCCGCTGGTCTGTCTGTGTCTCCAGCAGCTTATCAATAGAAGTCTTCATCGGCTCAAGCAGGTCCGCTTTAATCTCTCTGAAGCAGCGCTGGATAACCTCCTGTTGCTCCTGCGCCCACTGCCTCCACGCTGCCTGGTCTCCGCCCGCCGCCATTTTGCTCTTCTTCCCTCGCACCTTCTTCAGGTCCACCACCACCTTTTTTGTCGCCCCTAGTTGAAGCCATATACTGACGGGGAGCTGTTATAGACTCCTCCCCACACCGGGAAATGTCGAAAAAGTGCCGTTGGGGGCCCTGAAAAGAGCCCAAAAGTCTGTTTTTAGCGGGAGCTGCCGAATGTGCGACTTAGCTCCGCATAGCCGCAACCGGAAGTCTCTCTTGATTTTCCAAGGGGTATACAGCTCAAAAACAGACCATTCAACCCAAACAGTTGATGCTCCATGTTGTAGTTAAATCGCCACAACTTATCATCGATAAACATGTCACATTCACCAATCAGGGCACAAACCCTCATTCTCTACTGAAGCGTAGGAATCAGAAAAGCTTGGCTGACCCAGGTTCGTTGCGACTGTGCAAATACTGGATTGCATCGAATGCACCACCTAGAAAGAAGTCTTTCAGCCCCACATCAGTCTGGGCTAATGTTCACACAAGCACACCGGTCTCTTCCAGAGGGACAAGACATTCTCTTAGTTTCACCGTGTGGCTCAGGGGTTCTCGTCTGATTGTATTCGCAATGCTTCTCACTGCCGCAGAGAATTCAATCAAGAACTTAAAACAGCTGCTTAATTAAAATCGTCAGCTGCCACATCCAGACTGAAGTCCTGCCCCGCGGGGCTCCCATGTGCTAACTGAACCCCTGTGACCGACTGCTCTGCCTCTGTCAATCCCACCTCCTCTTCTTCGTTCATTTAGATTTTTCAACTGCAATCTCACTGCGAGAAAAACTTTCCCTCCCCAGTTGAGCAAGTTCCAAACTCTCCTGTGACCCTCCACTAGGGGGCTCCATTGTGGTTGGTGCAAACGTGAGAAACTTCCATTATGCATGTGCGTGATTAAAAGTGGAAAATTGGCGGGGAAAGGTTTCACAATTTACACTAATTATTATCAATAAAGCACTAATAACATAAGGTTATGAATCTGTCCTTTTAAACAACAACAACATCTTGCAGTTATATAGCATCTTTTACGTAGTAAAACATCCCATGCTGCTCCATGCACACATTAACATTGGACAACAGAATCTAACACCGAGTCACATAGAGAGATATTGGGGCACGTGACTGAAAGCGTGACCAAAGGCGTACGTTTCCACGAGTGTCTTAAAGCAGGAGGCAGAGGTTGAAGGAGGAAGTCTGAACATACGAATCAGGAACAGGAGGAGGCCCCTCGGCCCCTCGAGCCTGTTCCGCCTTTCAATAGGGTCGTGGCTGATCGGATTGTGACCTCAATTCCACGCTCCTGCCCACCCCCCGATAACCCACCACTTCCTTGATAATCAAAAATCCAGCTCCGCCTTAAAAAACATTCAAAGACTCTGCTTCCACTGCCTTCTGAGGAAGAGAGTTCCAGAGAGTCTCGACCTTCTGAGAGTTCCAGAGAGTCTCGACCCTCTGAGAGTTCCAGAGAGTCTCGACCCTCTGAGAGTTCCAGAGAGTCTCGACCCTCTGAGAGTTCCAGAGAGTCTCGACCCTCTGAGAGTTCCAGAGAGTCTCGACCCTCTGAGAGTTCCAGAGAGTCTCGACCCTCTGAGAGTTCCAGAGAGTCTCGACCCTCTGAGAGTTCCAGAGAGTCTCGACCCTCTGAGAGTTCCAGAGAGTCTCGACCCTCTGAGAGTTCCAGAGAGTCTCGACCCTCTGAGAGTTCCAGAGAGTCTCGACCCTCTGAGAGTTTCAGAGAGTCTCGACCCTCTGAGAGTTCCAGAGAGTCTCGACCCTCTGAGAGTTCCAGAGAGTCGCGACCCTCTGAGAGTTCCAGAGAGTCTCGACCCTCTGAGAGTTCCAGAGAGTCTCGACCCTCTGAGAGTTCCAGAGAATCTCGACCCTCTGAGAGTGCCAGAGAGTCTCGACCCTCTGAGAGTTCCAGAGAGTCTCGACCCTCTGAGAGTTCCAGAGAATCTCGACCCTCTGAGAGTTCCAGAGAGTTTCGACCCTCTGAGAGTTCCAGAGAGTCTCGACCCTCTGAGAGTTCCAGAGAGTCTCGGCCCTCTTAGTGTTCCAGAGAGTCTCAACCCTCTGAGAGTTCCAGAGAGTCTCGACCCTCTGAGAGTTCCAGAGAGTCTCGACCCTCTGAGAGTTCCAGAGAGTCTCGACCCTCTGAGAGTTCCAGAGAGTCTCGACCCTCTGAGAGTGCCAGAGAGTCTCAGCCCTCTGAGAGTTCCAGAGAGTCTCGACCCTCTGAGAGTTCCAGAGAGTCTCGACCCTCTGAGAGTTTCAGAGAGTCTCGACCCTCTGAGAGTTCCAGAGAGTCTCGACCCTCTGAGAGTTCCAGAGAGTCGCGACCCTCTGAGAGTTCCAGAGAGTCTCGACCCTCTGAGAGTTCCAGAGAGTCTCGACCCTCTGAGAGTTCCAGAGAATCTCGACCCTCTGAGAGTGCCAGAGAGTCTCGACCCTCTGAGAGTTCCAGAGAGTCTCGACCCTCTGAGAGTTCCAGAGAATCTCGACCCTCTGAGAGTTCCAGAGAGTTTCGACCCTCTGAGAGTTCCAGAGAGTCTCGACCCTCTGAGAGTTCCAGAGAGTCTCGGCCCTCTTAGTGTTCCAGAGAGTCTCAACCCTCTGAGAGTTCCAGAGAGTCTCGACCCTCTGAGAGTTCCAGAGAGTCTCGACCCTCTGAGAGTTCCAGAGAGTCTCGACCCTCTGAGAGTTCCAGAGAGTCTCGACCCTCTGAGAGTTCCAGAGAGTCTCGACCCTCTGAGAGTTCCAGAGAGTCTCGACCCTCTGAGAGTTCCAGAGAGTCTCGACCCTCTGAGAGTTCCAGAGAGTCTCGACCCTCTGAGAGTTCCAGAGCTTCGGGTAGAGGCGGCCAGAGACACGGCCAATGGTGGCAAAATGATCAAAATCAGAGATGCATAAGAGGCCGGAATAGGAGGAACGCAGAGATGTGGGACGGGAGGCAATGGCAGAGATCGAGGGGGCAGAGGCCATGGAGGGATTTGAACATCAGGATGACAGTTTTAAACTCGATGAGTTACTGGACCAGGAGGAAATAGGGCTCAGCAAGGGTCAAGGTGATGGACGAGAAGGACTTGCTGAGAGTTGATGTGCGGACGGGGTTTTGGATGAGCTGTGTGTTTGAAATAAATGGCTCATCTCCCTGAGAAAAGAGAGGACACAGATATTGCACAGACTCAGATGAATAGGTTTGTTACTAATGTTGCATCATGAAAATTCAATCAAACAGTCTGTCACTCCGATAGAATCTTTAAGAAATTGGAAGATAGATGGACACAATAAGTTATGTGGACCTGAATCCTTGTTACCGTTAACAGATCTTACTTTAAATGTTATTTTTAGCCACTTTCAGAATGCAATGTGATATTTTCACATAATGAATAATACTTGCCATTATCATTCAAATCTACCATATTGAACCTTAATTTGAAGGACCTTTATTAGGTCACCCCTCAACTTCCCCTCTTCCAGAGAGAGAAGTCCCAGCCTGCTCTGTCTCTCCTGATAGCTAACGATCTCTCAGTTCATCAGCATTCCTTTTTGCACTTTCCCCCTGTGCGTCACTTTCCGTCTTGTAACATGGAGACCAGAACCGAGCGTCGAGTGTGGCCCAACTGTTTATACAGCCAGTGTGGGGATGGAGAGACAGGCTGACACACTGTTAGCAAAACAGATATGAAGGATGATGTTTGTCAGATTTATATTCGATGAGACCAGAACTATGTTGCCATGCATGGGCAGAAATGAACAGCACTCGTTTTAAGTCGGCTGTTGAATTGACATGTTGGAGGGTGTTTCACTGTTGAAGAGAGACGGGTGCTGTTCTAATGGTATAATAAACATAACAATATGAGAATGAATTACTGTCCCGTTTGAAAGGAATTCTAAGGTTAGTGCTGGGGCATGCCTCATTTACATCACTGTCACCAACTTTAAATGTATCATTACACAAATCTTCAGGACATATAAAGTGGTTTTAAATGTTGAAAAGCCTTTGTTCATTTCTCAGTTACATCTAAGAAATGCCAGTGACAATGAAGGGTTCAGTATGGCGCTATTTCAACAATTAAAAAAAAAGAATTCAGAGTACCCAATTCTTTTTTTTCCAATTAAGGGGCAATTTAGCATGGCCAATCCACCTAACCGGCACATCTTTGGGTTGTGGGGGTGAGACCCACGCAGACACGGGGAGAAAGTGCAAACTCCACACGGACAGTGACCCAGGGCCGGGATTGAACCCGGGTCCACGGCACCATGAGGCAGCAGTGCTAACCACTGCGCCACCGTGCTGCCCATATGCTATTTCAACAATAGGATTGCAATATGAAGATACCATTCTTGTATTCTCTTGAGTTTCATTATCTATCATGTTCCAGTCATCCTACGCTAGCCACAAGGAATATACCAGTGATTGCGCTCAGCAAGGAGGGTTCAGATATGGTCGGTAATTACCACACAAACTGACAGAATGCATTATTGGAGGAAATGGCATGGAACAATTGCCTTAAGTAAAGGTGTCAGGTGTGGCTCAGTGGGTGGCATTCTCCCCCACTGTGGGGAGTCCCACTACACAGACGTAAGCGCAAACTTTAGTTTGCCACCCCCAGCGCTGACGACAATTTAACACTGAGTCACACAGATATTAGGCCAGGTGACCAGAAGCTTGGTCAAAGAATAGGTTTCAAGGAGTGTCTGCGAGGAGGGGAGAGAGGCGGAGAGGATTAGATATTTAGTTGGGAAATCCAAGGTTAGAGCCCAGGCGGCTGAGGACATGACTGCCCGGAGTGGTGTGGTTAAAATCAGGATGCTCAAGAGGCCAGAGCTGGTTTAGCACACTGGGCTAAATTGCTGGCTTTGAAAGCAGACCAAGGCAGGCCAGCAGCACGGTTCAATTCCCGTACCAGCCTCCCCGAACAGGCGCCGGAATGTGGCGTCTAGGGGCTTTTCACAGTAACTTCATTTGAAGCCTACTTGTGACAATTTTCATTTTTCATTTCAGGTGGAGCAGTGCCGGGATTTTGGAAGATTGTGAGGCAGGAGGAGGTCACGAAGATAAAGAGCTGGGGAGCGGGTGGGGGGGGGGGTGCAGGATGCGGCGAGGCCATGGACGAATTTGAAAACAATGTCGGGGTGAAGCTCCGGTCGCGTCGTACCCAGTGTCGGGAGAATTCCGGGAGAGCCCCGAAATAGGGGGCGGAATTCTCTAATAATGGGGCGATGCCCCCCACGCCCGTGAGAAAACGGGCGCGAATCACTCTGGACTTTCCTGGAGAAACTCGCCGCCAGTCTGAGCTCCCGCCGGGTGGAACCATGAGTGAACCACGCCGGCGGGAACTCGTCCTGTTCCCGGCGGAGAATCGCCGCGGGGGCCCCCCGGCTGGCGCCAGGCCGACTGCACGCACACGATTGGCGCCACTTCTCCATTCCCCGGAGAATCGAGGGGGCAGCATCGAACCCGATCGCGGGTCTGACGCCCATTCTCCGCCCCTGCACCAAGCGCGATTGCGGCACGGAGAATCCCGGCGAGGATTTGTGCCAGGCGCCAAGCAGTTTCCGATCTCTTGGCCCTTTCCAGCTGGTGTGATCAGGATGTTGCCCTGGGCAGGATAACAGTGCATTCACTTTACATAGAAACATACACGGAAAATAGAAGCAAGAGAAGGCCATTCGGCCCTTCAAGCCTGTTCCGCCATTCATTCAGATCATGCCTGGTAAACCTTCGCTGCACGCCCTCCATAGCAAGAACACCCTTCCTCAGATAAGGACACAATACTCCAGGTGTGGCCTCATCAACGCCCGATACAATTGCGGTAGAACACCCGTATTCCTATACTCAAATCCACTCATTAGTGAGATTAAAGTTGAATGCAGCGGCCTCCCAATGTCTTCTCACGGCCCCAGCAGGGGGTCGGGTGAGCGTAATTTCACTACAGGTCCCTAAAAATGGACACCAGGCACCATGGACTCCAAGGGGGTGCAAGGAGGTGGCACAGTGGTTAGCTCTGCTGCCTCATAGCGTCAGGGACCCGGGTTAAATTCCAGCCTTAGATGACTGTGTGGAGTTTGCACTTTCTCCCCGTGTCTGCGTGAGTTTCCTCCGGGTGCTCCGGTTTCCTCCCACAGTTCAAATATGTGCGGATTAGGTGGGGTTACGGGGATTGGGCGGGGTGAGTGGACCGAGGTAGAGTGCTCCACTTACCTCCAGGGAGCACAAGGGCACAGCAGCCACTAGCCGGATGTCACAGGGGGTTCCTTCAAGGGAGCTGGGGTTTGGGGACTCGGACTGGGCTGGAAGGGACAGGTTGGAGCTTCCTTTGGGGTGGGGGTCGCCTTGGGTCCGGAAAGCCTTGAATCCTGCTTCCTTTCAAGTTTAACACTCCATAACAGGGCAAATCACAGATGCACCCTGCCTGTCCTAAACCCCTCTCCCAGACCAGAACCATTCTGTAGCTTGCTCCTTGAAGAAGCATTTCACTCGCCGTGAAGTTTCAATGGGCTCTGTGGCTTCACTGTTGCAGTATGCCTGCTTTTATCCTTGTACTTGGTTGTTTACATTGAATTTCACAGCCAATTGAATTTTACAAGCCTCTTAATTGTCAGCTGAAGGCTATCTCAAAGGAGGGATTAGCTTTGTTCTTTTGGCACTTCAGCTCCGAAGTGCTTCCTCTTTTGAGCAGGTGTCCTGTCTGACCACATCTTTTATAGTGGGTTTCCTTATAATAATAATAGTCTTTATTGTCACAAGTAGACTTACATTAACACCGCAATGAAGTTACTGTGAAAAGCCCCTCGTCACCACATTCCGGCGTCTGTTCAGATGCACGGAGGGAGAATTCAGAATGTCCAATTCACCTAACTGCGCTAAGTCTTTCAGGACTTGTGGGGAGAAACCGGAGCACCCGGAGCAAACCCACGCAGACTCCGCACAGACAGTGACTCAAGCCACAAGCTGGGACCCTGGAGCTGTGAAGCAAAGGTGCTAACCACTATGCTCCTGTGCTGCCCACTTCTACTCTGAAGTGCCACCTGGAAAGAGCAGGTGCTCTGCCTGACCACATTCTTTTCATAGCGGTTTCTTTTTCAACCTCTCATACCTGAGCAGCGTGCCTGTACAGGACAAAAGCAAATAACTGCGGAGGCTGGAATCTGGAACAAAAACAGAAAATACTGGACAATCGCACAGCAAGTCTGACAGCAGCTGTGGAGCGAGAAGGAAGCTAGCCTGAATGACACTTTGTCAAAGTCTGTACTGGGGGTAGTTTTCCACCATAGAAGCAACTGGCACAACTCAGGCATTGAAGTAAAGTGTCAGGGTGCCAGGGAGCGTAACAGTTTGGCACTGCCAAGAGGCAGTTCCTGAAGGAAGGGTCTGAAGGGAACGGTGACTTTTGGAGACCCCATAGTGGAGTGTTTAGGGTTCGCCTCTCTCACTACCGGTGCAAAATAGCCCCCCCCCCCCCCCTCCGCCCACCCCTCCGAAAATATGACCAAGTGGAGGTGGATTGAGATCAGCGTTGTGGTGACTCACCCGATGGGAATCACACCGCATTTGTTTGTCATTTAAATGAGAGAATTGAGCCTAATAATGAGAATGATACGTTTTAGTGATGCTGGATTGGGTGGCAGTGGGTGGCAGAAGTAATGAGGTGAAAGGGACTTGGTGCGAATCAAGATGCTGACAGAGGCGTTTTGGATGAGCTGAATTTTGCAGAGGGTGCAAGGTGGGGCCTGGAAAGCGCAGGAATGGGCGAGCCTGGAGGTAACCACGGGACTGCCGACTGCTTCAGTAGCAGCTGAGTTGAAGAGGAGGATTGGGGATGGGTGGGCAATACTGCGGGGCTGGAAGTTGTTGGCCTCTGGGCTGGACAGGGTGTAGGGTTGGACGTTCAGCTTGGAAACAATGAGCAGACCAAGCTTGCCGACTGTGTGGATCCGCTTCAGGCACTGGCTGCTAAGGGCAATGGAATTCGTGGTCTAGGGAACAGAGTTTGTGATGGAAACCAAAGGTAGTCCACCCATATGTAATTTGTGGGAATTACTGCTCGATTCCGTGCCTAAATAGTAGCATCGTCTGTACCACAGCTCGCCTCAGTTATCCCAGTTAAATTAGAGCAGCTTAATAAAATATTCCAACCATCTCATCTAACCACAGTCAGGCTGAATGAGTGTTACGTTCAGGAGCCAGTGGATGCTGTCACAATAATTATAAGGTGGCACACAGAACACCCCCAATGCTATCTGACCGTATCTTAATCACAAGAATTACAAACCTAAAGGTACGAATTGTTTTTATTCAATGCAGAAATCTGGCTGGACTGCTGTCAGAATGGTCTTGGATTTTCAGAAATGCAACATTTGCCTTATTCGGATCAGTGGAGACCCGAACAAAATATGACTTGCATCAAAGAACCCGGCCCTCTGCAAATTGTTATTCAGAGGTCTGTTAAAATCTGGAGTTCCTTTATTCTCCCATCTTTAATACTAAGCAACAATAAAATAATCAAGCCACATTCTGAAAGCAGTGTCTGATAGATAGAGTTTGGAAGCCTTCGGAACAATGTCGTAAATCTCCCCTCTGGTTGCAGTGCAGTTAACTGGCGTATTCACGCCACAGCGAGCTTCAAGCTGATTCTCACAAACACCGTGCGTGGACATTCAATTAATCACCTTCAAGCCAACATTTTGGAGGATCGATCAATAACCTCTTCCCCCGCCGCCTCCGCATTCCACTGAACCCGCACTGGTTTTACATCTGGCCTGGCTCATCCCATCTCCTGGAGAATCCCCCCCCCCTCCCCCCCACCGAGGTCACACTGGCCTTCGAGGGGAACCCACACGGAGCCTCACTCGCACACCGCATAGCCCTGTTCTTCTCATTGCTGAGTATTGTGAGCAAAACCACACGGCTTAGGTTATTTGCCACCTCCACATTACTAGATAATTATCAACAGTCGTAAAGTGTTATCACTATTGCAATTTTTTAATATAAAAATAAGTCCATCGTTGTGAATTCAAGCAATAAAGGTTGCATTCCTGCATTTCAGTCTCCCGTAATTGCAATGCCTTCAAATCTTCCATCTTTTAAATTTACACTTCACTGAGCAGCGTAATAATTGCAAAGGCAAATTAAAATGATTGACTAAATGATGCAAAAACGTTATATCATCTGAATTCATGATTCTTTCCTCAAGAGTTGCCACTTCCAGTTTATTTTTACATTTTGCAACGTCTGGTTGTGTTCGGGGTACCTACGCTATGCGGTTATGTAACTGAGTTTATAATCCAGGGAACATTAGTTCAGAATTTCACTCCAAACACTTGAGCATATGAACCAGGTTGACCGTCCCAGTGCAGTACCGGGGGAGTGCCGCACTGCCTTTTGAATGAGATGTCAAAAGCGACATTCCTTCTTCCCTCTCAAGTGGATATAAAAAGGTCCCATGGGTGCTGTTGGTAGAAGAGCAGGGGAATTCCTCGCCCCCCCCCCCCAACCTGGTCTCGGCCAACGTTCAATCCCCCACCAACATCACTCAAATCAGATAACCTAGTCAATGTCCCATTGCTGCCTGTGGGATCCCCTGTGCACAAATTGGAGGCCACATTTCCTACATCACTTCACTGAAAATAATTCACTGACTGTTAAGAGTCTGGGGGCAATCTGAGGACGCGGAAGAAGCTTTGTAAACAAATAAGCCTTTCTTCAGGTTTTCTCTTCATGGCATTTTGAAAATTTGAATTCAGTTTGATAAATTTGGGCTACTTTCTGGACTGGGAAGGATATATTCCCACTGTTCACTCCCTGCCTGCCAGTCTCAACAAGGTGTTGGATCTTGTGACTCTTTTGTAAATCAAATTTATCTTTGAAGGTGGCAATCTTTACACATTTGGTGTCTTCTGTCAACGCTGCGCTTCTGGTGAAGGTTACTGACGTAGTTGGAGACCCTTCTTACTTATATTCTGTCAGAACACATTCTTATTTCGAACAAAGATGTGGATGGCCTGGAGGAAGGAATACAATAGGGGTATTACACGCCACTTGCCTGATGGTCATTATACCATCACTCTGTTGTGCTGTCATAATAACTTGGCTGTCCCATGCCAATGACACAAAGCTCACCGACTCTAGTTGGGACATATTCCTGGACGTTTCACCACATGACCTCCCACCTCCAGAGTCTCTGTCCCCATACCCCAACCAATGGCCACCTGACATGTCCAACTTCACGGCCCACACCGATAGGAAAGTCGGGAGACTCTTCATTACCCAATCAGATGATTCTTGACTGTTGGTCAAACAGCCTTTTCCCCGTGTTCAACGGTCGTATAACTCAAACAAAAGTGTTGACAGTTTTTTAAAGGTGTAAGTTTTATTAAAGCTCCTGAAGTTTCTCTCCCAGGTGGTTTGTCCTGAACCATGTCGTGAAGAATTATCTTTCATTCTTAGAGACTCCAGGACACTTCTGGAGGGTTGACAACCTTACAATGCACAGAGACCAGTTTTGATTATCAACACAACCAGAAAACCTCTTGACAAACCCTGAAATTTATCGGGACGGCGGATCAGCCGGAAAGTTTTGTCCCTAATCAATAAACCACTAAGGTGAGGTCTTAGTGAGAACAAGCTAAAAGTCAGTGATGGATGAAGAATATGTTGACAGAAACAGGTATATTTGGTCTTGCTTTCATGGAGCTCAGGTCTTAGCTGTCAGAAGGGTGGGATGAGGTGAGGATGGGATGAGGTGAGGATGGGATGAGGTGAGGCTGGGATGAGGTGAGGATGGAATGAGGTGAGGCTGGAATGAGGTGAGGATGGGATGAGGTGAGGATGGGATGAGGTGAGGCTGGGATGAGGTGAGGATGGGATGAGGTGAGGCTGGGATGAGGTGAGGATGGGATGAGGTGAGGGTGGGATGAGGTGAGGGTGGGATGAGGTGAGGCTGGGATGAGGTGAGGATGGGATGAGGTGAGGCTGGGATGAGGTGAGGATGGGATGAGGTGAAGATGGGATGAGGTGAGGATGGGATGAGGTGAGGCTGGGATGAGGTGAGGCTGGGATGAGGTGAGGATGAGATGAGGATGGGATGAGGTGATGCTGGGATGAGGTGAGGCTGGGATGAGGTGAGGGTGGGATGAGGTGAGGGTGGGATGAGGTGAGGGTGGGATGAGGTGAGGCTGGGATGAGGTGAGGATGGGATGAGGTGAGGCTGGGATGAGGTGAGGATGGGATGAGGTGAGGGTGGGATGAGGTGAGGATGGGATGAGGTGAGGATGGGATGAGGTGAGGATGGGATGAGGTGAGGCTGGGATGAGGTGAGGCTGGGATGAGGTGTCCACCAGATCAGCAGCTAAGTGTTGCAAAAACACACATCTGATGCCTGTGAGAGACAGTGGCATGGTAGTCATGTCGTGCAACCATAGAATCCCTACAGTGCAGGAGGAGGCTGCCTGCTGAGTCTGCACTACCCCTCCGAAAGAGAGCTCTACCCCACTCCCCCGCCCTAACCCTGCAACCCTACCTAACTGGCGCATCCATGGACACTAAGAGTCAATCTATCATGGTCAATCCACCGAACCTGCACATCTTTGGACTGTTGGTGGAAACCGGAGCACCCGGAGGAAACCCACGCAGACACGGGGAGGACGTGCAAACTCCGCACAGACAGTCACCCGGGGCTGGAATTGAACCCAGGTCCCTGGCGCTGTGAGGCAACAGTGCTAACCACTGTGCCGTCACTAAACAATTAATCCAGAAACACAGGTTATTCCTCTCGTGTTGCTGGTTCACATCCCCTATGTCAGCAGATAGAGTTAAAATTATTTTAATAAAAATAATCTGAAATTGTAAGCTCATCCATGGTGGCCATGATCTACGATTAATTGCTGTAAAAACCCATCTGGTTTATTAATGCCTCTTAAGAAAAGAAATCCTCCATCCTCACTGGATCCTTTCTCCAATTAAGGGGCAATTTAGCATGGCCAATCCACCTACCCTGCACATCTTTGGGTTGTGGGGGTGAGACCCACACAGGCACGGGGAGAATGTGGAAACCCCACACGGACAGTGACCCAGGGCCAGGATCGAACCTGGGACCTCAGCGCCGTGAGGCAGTAGTGCTAACCACTGAGCCACCGTGCTGCGCTCACCTGGCCTGACCTACAACTGACTCCAGATCGACTGCAACTTGGTTGGCTCTTTACTGCCCTGAAGTGGCCGAGTGAGGTATTACGTTCAAGGGTAATTAGTGATAAGTTACAAATCCTGGTCTTGCCAGAGACACCCACACCACATAACAGAATAAAAAGAACAATTGACGGGTGTGGCTTCTGTTGTCAAAATGATCAGGAAGTAAAAATTACGTTGATACATATAAAACGCTCTTGGAGAAAGAGAGGGAGTGGAGGGAGTAAAAGAGAAAAAGAGTGGTGGAGGAGGGAAAAAGAATCACACGGAATTCATAGCAAAGAAACAGGTGGTTTGGCACAACTGGTCCATGCTCGTAACTCTGTGCCACATTGGCCTCCTCCCTTTCTATTTTATTCCACCCGATCACCATATCCTTCTATTCCTTCCCTGACATGTATCTCTGTTATTCTGCCTCAATTACTCCCTGGCCATAATCTTACTTTCCCCCCAAGGCAGGTTCTGAGGCGGAGGCACCCTTAGGGTTGGGATTACTGGAATGTTAAAGCTCCGGATCCCCCTCCATCACCGGCCTGCCTATCCCCTGACACCGTGATCGCTCCCCTCCCGACCCCCCACCAGGGCATCCCCTACCCTCCTGCCCCCAGGTCCCAGGACTTAGTCCCAGGCACAGTGCCGCAGTACCGCCTCTGGCCACTGCAATGCTGTGCCTGGCCGGTGGAAGAATTGGCGGCCAATCTGATTGAAGTCCCATCCACTGCCAGTCAACGCTCATGTCAACGTTAAATGGCAGTTCGAGAGGCGGTGGCTGCGCGGTAGGCGTTGATTCTTGGGATGGCGAGTGCCAATATCTCGCCAGTCTTAAATGTCTACTCACTGTGGGAGTGAGTTCCACATTCTCACCGCTCTCTGGGAAATGAAGATTCTCCTGAATTGCACATTGGATTTATTGGTGACTATTCTATATGTATGGAGGCTTCTTGGCATGATGGGTAGTGTCCCGACCTCTGAACCAAGAACTCTGATTTGACTCCAAGGTGATGACCGAGATACGCTCATAACGCAGACAGGTTGATCATCAGTCTGCAGATCCGTCCAACGCACACCATTGGCAGTGATGGAGAAAAAATTGGTGCCCTGACCATCACTAATCCAGACTATAACAGCAGGTGGAAGCGGATGTTGTCACAGCAACTCCGACTCCCTGGGTGATCTGTAACACCACATCTGATAGTTATGACTCCTTGCTTGGGTCTACCCCCAAAACATGGGACGATCTTCTCGACCAGATCATTTCATAATTTCAACGACCTCAGCCAGGTCTTAGTGCTCCCTTTTCCAAAGCTCCACTTCACCAATGTATGACTGTACATCTCAGGAAGTGCAGTCAATGATGTTGATTCTGAAGATGTGGTACATCTGCACATAGACAAATAGACATGTGGATTGTGGCAATGCTTCCTTCCAATTCTCCTTCAATAACATTTATTGAATTGAATTGTTTCATCAATTGGACAAAAAATTAATATTAAATAGACAACTTACAATAACTAACAAAGGTGACAAAACTATTTCTGAATTCGAGCTTATTGAAGTGTATTTTAAAAAAAATTATTTACGGGTTTTGGGCGTCGCTGGTTAGGCCAGTATTTATTGTCCATCTCTAGTTGTCCTTCAGAAGATGGTGGTGAGTTACCTTCTTGAACCGCTGCAGTCCGAGGTGTAGGTACACCCACTGTGCTGTTAGGGAGGGAGTTCAAGGATTTTGACCCAGTGACAGTGAAGGAACGGGGATATATTTCCAAGTCAGGGTGGTGTGTGACTTGGAGGGGAACCTCCAGGTGGTGGGGTTCCCAGGTATCTGCTGCTTTTGTCCTTCTAGATGGTAGTGGTCATGGGTTTGGAAGGTGCTGCCTAAGGAACCTTGGTGAATTGCTGCAGTGCATCTTGTCGACGGTACACACGGCTGCCACTGTTCGTCAGTGGTGGAGGGTTTGAATGTTTGTGGAAGGGGAGCAATCAAGCGGGGCTGCTTTGTTCTGGATGGTGTTGAGCTACTGGAGTGTTGTTGGAGCTGCGCTCATCCAGGCAAGTGGAGAGTATTCCATCACACTCCTGACTTGTGCCTAGTAGATGGTGGACAGGCTTTGGGGGGGGTCAGGTGATGGGTTACACGCCGTAGGATTCTGAGCCTTTGACCTGCCCTGGTAGCCACAGTATTAATGTGGCTAGTCCAGTTCAACCCCCAGGACATTGATTGTGGGGGATTCAGCGGTAGTAATGCCATTGAATGTCAACGGTGGTTAGATCCTCTCTTGTAGGACATGAGAGCAACAAATTGTTCAGTAAAGAAAATTGTTTTTAAAATGTAATGTTTAAATTGAAGGAATCTGTGTGATTAAAGCAGCGCCTAACTGTATTAGATAAATGCTGATGAGTGTCGTAGCAAAAATGTTTATACATGAAAATGGAAAGCTTTAATATGACACTGAATACCTGACTGATCACAGTAAATTATACATTTGTAAACAAAACATTTTTCATCTCACTTAAGGCGTCAGCTGTGGTACAGTGGATAGCAACGCTTGTCTGTGATTCAGAAAGTTTAGAATGCAGTTCCCGGTCCAGAGACTTGAGGACAAGGTCCAGGCCGATGCTCTCACTGCGTTACCCAGGAGACGCAGTTACCCAGGAGTCGCAGTTATCCAGGAGTCGCAGTTACCCAGGAGTCGCAGTTATCCAGGAGTCGCAGTTACCCAGGAGTCGCAGTTACCCAGGAGTCGCAGTTATCCAGGAGTCGCAGTTATCCAGGAGTCGCAGTTGCCCAGGAGTCGCAGTTATCCAGGAGTCGCAGTTACCCAGGAGTCGCAGTTACCCAGGAGTCGCAGTTATCCAGGAGTCGCAGTTACCCAGGAGTCGCAGTTATCCAGGAGTCGCAGTTACCCAGTAGTCGCAGTTATTCAGGAGTCGCAGTTATCCAGGAGTCGCAGTTACCCAGAAGTCGCAGTTACCCAGGAGTCGCAGTTACCCAGGAGTAGCAGTTATCCAGGAGTCGCAGTTACCCAGGAGTCGCAGTTACCCAGGAGTCGCAGTTATCCAGGAGTCGCAGTTACCCAGGAGTCGCAGTTACCCAGGAGTCGCAGTTATCCAGGTGTCGCAGTTATCCAGGAGTCGCAGTTACCCAGGAGACGCAGTTACCCAGGAGTCGCAGTTACCCAGGAGTCGCAGTTACCCAGGAGTCGCAGTTATCCAGGAGTCGCAGTTATCCAGGAGTCCCAGTTACCCAGGAGTCGCAGTTATCCAGGAGTCGCAGTTATCCAGGAGTCGCAGTTACCCAGGAGTAGCAGTTATCCAGGAGTCGCAGTTATCCAGGAGTCGCAGTTACCCAGGAGTCGCAGTTACCCAGGAGTCGCAGTTACCCAGGAGTCGCAGTTATCCAGGAGTCGCAGTTACCCAGGAGTCGCAGTTATCCAGGAGTCGCAGTTATCCAGGAGTCGCAGTTATCCAGGAGTCGCAGAGTCGCAGTTATCCAGGAGTCGCAGTTATCCAGGAATCGCAGTTACCCAGGAGTCGCAGTTATCCAGGAGTCGCAGTTATCCAGGAGTCACAGTTATCCAGGAGTCGCAGTTACCCAGGAGTCGCAGTTACCCAGGAGTCGCAGTTATCCAGGAGCCGCAGTTATCCAAGAGTCGCAGTTATTCAGGAGTAGCAGTTATCCAAGAGTCGCAGTTATCCAAGAGTCGCAGTTATTCAGGAGTCGCAGTTATTCAGGAGTAGCAGTTATCCAGGAGCCGCAGTTACCCAGGAGTCGCAGTTGCAGTTATCCAGGAGTCGCAGTTATCCAGGAGTCGCAGTTGTAGTTACCCAGGAGTCGCAGTTATCCAGGAGTCGCAGTTGCAGTTATCTAGGAGTCGCAGTTACCCAGGAGTTGCAGTTACCCAGGAGTCGCAGTTATCCAGGAGTCGCAATGACCCAGGAGCCACAATTCCAGCTTATTGGACATTGCCAATCTTGAGCACTACCCTGTAGCTGGCTGTACCTTCAGCTGCCTGGACCCCAAGCTCTGAAATTCCTTCCTAAACCTCTCCGCCTCTCTATCTCTCCCTGATGGTTCTCCTTAAAACCTCTACGAACAAGCTTTTTGTGATCTGTCCTCACATCATCTTACGTGGCTTGGCATTATTTTTTGAGAACACTGTGAAGCACCTCGAGACATTTTACCCCGTTAGAGGTGCCGTGTAAATGCAGGATGTTGTGGAGATCATCGCCAGAGAGGCCACCCTAAGCAGATATTAAACAAAGGCTCCGCCTGTCCCCTCAGTTTGAACTAAAAGACCCCAGGGCCACTGTTTCGAAGGAGTGCAGGCCCTGATAACCTGGCCAATATTTATCCTTCAACCAACATCGCTAAAAGCAGGTTACCTGTGCCGTTATCCCATTGCTGTTTTGGGGATAACGCTGTGTGCCGATTGGCTGCTGCGCTGGCTATTATACAACAGTGACATCAGTTCAAAAAAGGACTTAATTGGCTGCAATGATCTTTGGGATGACCTGAGGATGTGACAGGTGCTACGGAAATACAAGTTCTTTCTATCTTCCTTCACCAGGAAATTGACGAGTCACCATTCCACTTATATATATTATGGGCAGGATTCTCCAATCCCGCGGCAGAGTGTCCACGCCATCGTCAACGCCGTCACGTTTTACGACGGTGTGAACGGGCCACTGACAGGAGTAATTCTGACCCCAACAGGGGGCCAGCACGGCGCTGGAGCGGTTCGCACCGCGGGATCCGCGCATGCGCAGTGGCACCGGCCCCAACGCCCGCATGCGCAGTGGCTCCCTTCAACGCGCCGGTCCCGACGCAACATGGCGCAAGGCTACAGGGGCCGGCGCGTGAGAAAGGAGGCCCCCCCCCCCCCCCCCCCCAGCTAGAGAGGCCGGCCTGCCGATCGGAGGCCTCCCCTGGGATCGGACCCCCCACCCCACAGGCCGCCACCCGACCCTGCATCGCCGCGGTGCCGCCGGCTCAGAGCAGGTTAGAACGGCGCTGGCGGGACTCGGGATTCTCCGGCCTGGCCCAGGGCTGGGAGAATCCCGCCCTTTGTCCCTATAAACAAAGCACATGATTAGGGGTGAAGCGTTTTGGGGTACATAGTACACCCCAGCCATCAGGAACCTTGAATGGCCTGTATTGTTTTTCATATGTCAATCCCTCTCCATTAATCCGGGCCTTCAGCCGAATCCGTGTGCCGTACACCAAACGTACAGGAAAATGAGAAACACGACAAATTGCCCTTATAAATAAACTTCCAGACAAATCTTTTACATGAATGGAGATGTCAAAACTTCAGTTAGAAAATAAAACCCAGAAAATTAGGACGAAATAGAGAATTCAAATAAACCATTGCATCGAAGAACTTCAGAAATAGGCACGGGGGCCGGACCATTCAGCCTCGGGGTCACTCAGCAAGAACCTGGCTGATCTGATTTAGAGTTAACTCTACTTTCTTGCCTCCTCTCAGCAGCAGCACCCCCCCCCCCCCCCCCCCACCGCCGCCCCCCCCCCCCAATAATCCTTGACTCCCTCGTCGATCAAAGATCTGACTAACTCAACCTTGTTCTGTCCACTGTTCTCTGGGGAAGTGAATCCCAAAGGTTAACGATCCTCTTGGGAGACAGAATTCCTGCTTTCCTCTGTCTTAAATGGGAGGCTCCTTATTTTTAAACTGTGCCCCCAGTTCTCGATTCCCCAACAAGGGTAATCTCAGCACACAGCCATTCAAACCCCCTCATAATCTTAAACTTTTCATCAATCAGGTCGTGGACAGACTCTTATAATAATAATCTTTATTATTGTCACAAGTAATTGTCACATTAACACTGCAATGAAGTTACTGTGAAAATCCCCTAGTCGCCACATTCCGGCGCCTGTTCGGGTACACAGAGGGGGAATTCAGAATGTCCAATTCACCTATAAACACGTCTTTCGGGACTTGTGGGAGGAAACCGGAGCACCCAGAGGAAACCCACGCAGACACGGGGAGAACGTGCCGACTCCGTACAGACAGTGACCCAGGCCGGGAATCGAACCTGGGACCCTCACGCTGTGAAACAACAGTGCTGACCATTGTGCTACCGTGCAGCCCCTCTCCGCCAGTGGGCTAGTAGTGGGGGGGGGGGGGGGAGCTGGACTGTGTGCAAGTGTATGTGTTTATGTGTGTGTGTGTGCATTACCCACCTCAACCCCTCTGCAATTTCAGGCTGAGTGGGTGCGGCCCAGGCCAACACCCTCCTCCCTTGACCCAGTTGAAAACCTTAAGGAGCCAAATATTGACCATTGAAAGGGCGTTTCCCGTCCAGCCTCAATTTTCAGGCTGGAGGGAGGATTTCTCGGGTATGGGGTAAGCCCGGAAATAAGCCTTAGGCAACAAGGAACCAATATTTGTCCCTCAACCAACATCACTAGAGCAGATTCTCTAGTCATTAACACATTGCAGTTTGTGAAGGCTTGCTGTGCGCAAATTAACCTCTGTATTTCCTACATGTAAATAGTGACTTCACTTTAACAAGTCCTGTTATGGCTAGAAACCGCTTTGAGACAGACATCTGATGATCATGAAAGGTGCTTGTGGCGGTATGTATTAGCGGTAGTACGGTACCCAGTGATGGCGAGAGGCTATTGGTGGACAGACACTGGGTCCTGATTGGATCTGCCGCCTGCTGGCTCCACCCAGTAAGGCGGAGTACAAGAACCCGGGTTCTCCCAGCAGCCGCATTCTGTAACCGAGCTGCTGGGGAACAAGTCTGCGTAATAAAGCCATCGATTGACTTCATCTCTTCTTGCCTCGTGAGTGATTGATTGTGCTACAGTGCTATATAAAAGCAAGTCTTTCTTTCTATCAATGCAGGGGTAAAAGCCTGGCGCAAGGTATTTAAACACGGGCACAGGTTCAAGATGACAACGTGGTGAAGGACTTTGGAAAGTGCAGGAGTGATGGAGATGGGGGCGGTAGAGGAGGTGGTGTTAGCAGTCAATGTTTTTCTCGATGTGGGGGGGGGGGGTGGCATATATTGATGACTGATTTGAAGGATAGGGGAACAATACCCGAGGAGAGGGAACGAGTCACTACATCAGTTAAACTGGGAACCAGGAAGGGAAGTTGGGTGGTCAGGAGTATAGTGGCAATGGGGTGGAGTGAAGGGGAGGCAGGTCAGAGAGGGGATGAGAGAATAGGAGAGAAAATTAGTTCTGGGTTCCAGCAGCAGGGTTGGGGCGGGAGGGGGTGCGAGCAGTTGGGGGGTCTCTGGGGAATTTTGTCTCTGGGCCTGGGGGAAGGTTGTTCCAAAGGCTTTTTTGTGTTCTGAATGTTTTCCATTTTCCTAAGGCATAAAACGTGTTAAAAACAAAAGGATAACAGGCAGGAGACAGAGGGATGGTGCAAAGTTGCTCTACTTCTCTGGAATATTTGTATGTACAATGTACAAGGTCTGTTTGAATTTGTAATTGCACAGTTTTGTACTGCAAAGGCATTACTCAATACGGCAGTTTGGATTGCTAAACAGGAGACTACAGCTTGAGTCATTCTTTCAGCTGGTGCTACATTTACTCTGAATCTACTCAATGAAGGCATCACTGATTGTCAATCATGGCTCAAACGTCTTGTCTATTCTACCTCCCTGCCCCTCCTTCTGTTGTTCAAAATACTGTTGCCAATTACCAGCCTATTTATGCAAAGGCACTGGTTTCATTGAAATCCATTTGTAAAATATGCTGCAAGATCTCACTTGGAAAATAGAAATGCCACATTTAATGAATTACCGTTCAGGTGTAACTGACAGAACCATTTCGACTGAAATCCCATTATGTTCATGGAGCTGGAAGTGTTGGGTGCTCTGAGATACAGACAAACCAACACGGTTGCGATTGGTACAACGCAGTTTTATTCCGTTAAACAATTTATATAGCAAACTTGGTACTCAGCACGTGGTGACTGTGTGAGTGTCTGGCTTTGAGGTCCTTGCCCTGTGCCGTATCCTGATGGACTGCCCAGGCAGTGTCGTGTTTCTTGTTTTGTACTGTGTATGCTCTTGTCTGTGATTGGCTGTCATGTTATGTGTGCTAATTGGTCCGTTGCTCTGTCCATCATTATGTATGTGTGTATGTGCTGTGATGTTCACTTGAATATCATGACATCCCCCCTTTTTTACAAGATTATGTGCCTACGTGGTTATAAATAGAGATGTGTACTGAGTGCAGCTAAATGTGTGTGTGTGTAATATTTACAGCATGTACATGGGGCTTAACTATATACAAGGGGCGATGTCGGGTGTGACATACTAACGAGGTTGTATCATAACAAAAAACCGTGGAAATGTGGAACGATAAAACGAATGCCTGTAACGAGAAGAACATAGACATGTTAAAACAGTGGTTGCATGAGTTCAACGTGTAAACAGTCTCATAAGTCCAGTCTAGTAGGTGGGCGACGAATTCGGGTTGACCGCCTCAAGGGTGGGTCTGGAACCACCGGCTGAGGTGCGGGCCTGGCCACGGGCAGCGACGGAAGGGGCATGGTAGCAGGCAGCTCCATGAAGTCGCTATCAGGAACCACAGGAGGACACGGCGTCAGTGTAGGGTCTCGTTGCGACCGTGGAAGTAGGCGAAGAGCCCGGCGATTGCGCCTACGCATGGATCCATCAGGCATGCGAACCAGGAACGAGCGGGGAGCCACGCGTCGGAGAACTTCGGCAGGTGCTGACCAGCCACCTTCTGGTAGGTGGATACGGACGTCGTCTCCAGGGGCCAGGGTGGGAAGATTAGTTGCCCGCGTGTCATATGACCTCTTCTGGCGACCATGCTGCAGTTGCATCCTATGCAGTACCGGAGCATGGTCTATTGTTGGTGCCAGGATGGAAGGCACAGTGGTCCTGAGGGTGCGACCCATCAGCAGCTGTGCTGGTGAGAGACCAGTGGCTAGTGGGGCCGAGCGATAGGCCAGCAGGGCGAGGTAGAGGTCCGACCCGGCAGCAGCAGCCTTGCAGAGGAGCCGCTTGGCAATGTGAACGCCCTTCTCCGCCTTTCCATTGGGCTGGGGATGCAGAGGGCTGGACGTCATGTGTGTGAAGCCATACGAGGCAGCAAACAATGACCATTCCTGGCTAGCGAAACAGGACCCATTGTCCGACAGTCATCGGAATGCCGTGGCGAGCAAAGGTGTCTTTGCAGGCCCTGATGACAGCAGATGACGTCAAATCGTGCAGGCGTATGACTTCTGGGTAGTTGGAGAAGTAGTCAACTATGATGACATAGTCCCTGCCGAGCGCGTGAAACAGTTCCACACCCACCTTCGCCCAGGGGGACGTCACCAGCTCTTGCGGCAGAAGAGTTTCAGGAGGTTGCGCCGGCTGAAACCTTTGGCAGGTTGTACAGTTGAGCACCATGTTGGCAATATCGTCACTGATGCCCGGCCAGTATACCACCTCTCGGGCCCTCCGTCTGCACTTCTAGACCCCCAAGTGGCCTTTGTGTAGTTGGTCGAGGACCAGCTTGCGCATGCTGTGCGGAATCACAATCCGGTCCAGCTTCAGAAGGACGCCATCAATGACGGCCAAGTCGTCTCGGACATTGTAGAACTGCGGGCACTGCCCTTTGAGCCACCCTCCCGTCATGTGGCGCATCACACGCTGTAGAAGGGGGTCGGCCGCAGTCTCTCGGCGAATACGAGCCAGACTGGAGTCGTCAGCCGGCAGATTTGCCGATGTGAAAGCCACCTGTGCCTCGACCCGACATATGAACCCCTCCGCATCTGGCGGCGTGCTCACTGCTCTGGATAGGGCATCCGCCACGATGAGTTCCTTCCCTGGGGTGTAGACCAGTTGGAAGTCGTACCTCCTGAGTTTAAGTAGGATGCGCTGGAGGCGAGGGGTCATCTCGTTCAGGTCCTTGTTTATTATGCTGACCAGAGGGCGATGGTCAGTTTTGACAGTGAACCGGGGAAGACCATATACATAATCATGGAACTTGCCTAAACCGGTTAGCAAGCCCAGGCATTCTTTTTTGATTTGCGCGTAGCGCTGCTCTGTGGGGGGTCATGGCCCGCGATGCATAGGCCACTAGGACCCAAGATGCCGTGTCATCCCGCTGCAGGAGCACTGCCCCAATGCCGGATTGGCTGGCATCAGTCGAGATTTTGGTGGCACGAGACATGTCAAAGAACGGCAATACCGGTGCAGTGGTGAGTTTGAGTTTGAGCTCCTCCCATTCCAGCTGGTGTGCGGGCAGCCACTGGAACTCTGTGGACTTTTTGACGAGGTGGCACAGAGCTGTCGTGTGGAAGGCAAGGTTGGGAATGAACTTCCCCAGGAAGCTGACCATGCCTAGGAAGCGTAGCACTGCTTTCTTGTCTGCCGGCTGTGGCATGGCTGTGATGGCGCTCACTTTGTCTGCACCCGGACGGACCCCTGACCGGGAGATATGGTCCCCCAGGAACTTCAACTCGGTCTGGCCAAAGGAACACTTGGCTCGGTTGAGGCGCAGGCCGTTTTCCCGTATGCGGGCAAAAACGCGTTGGAGACGATATATGTGCTCCTGCGGTGTGGTGGACCAGATGATTACGTCGTCCACATATACGCGCACCCCTTCGATGCCTTCCATCATCTGCTCCATGATCCTATGAAAGACTTCGGATGCCGAGATGATGCCAAATGGCATCCGGTTGTAGCAGAACCTGCCAAAAGGGGTGTTGAAGGTACATAGCTTTCGGCTGGAGGGATCGCGTTGGATCTGCCAAAACCCCTTAGAAGCATCCAGTTTCGTAAATATTTTCGCCTGGGCCATTTCACTGGTGATCTCCTCCCGTTTGGGTATGGGATAATGTTCCCTCATGATATTATTATTGAGGTCTTTGGGGTCAATACAGATGTGGAGCTCCTCGGAGGGCTTCTTGACACACACCATGGAGCTGACCCACGGCGTGGGCTCCGTGACCCTGGATAGGACCCCTTGGTCCTGGAGATCCTGCAGCTGCTGCTTGAGGCGGTCTTTAAGTGGCGCAGGAACCCTGCGAGGTGCGTGAATGACCGGGATGACGTCCGGTTTGAGGCGAATTCGGTAGGTGTATGGCAGTGTTCCCATGCCCTCTAATGCCTCCTGGTTGTGGGCGAGGAGCGATTGGAGCTGTGCGTTGAACTCTGCATCCTGGAAGTCAGATGTGCCGTCTGGAAGGAGAGAGTGGACTCGTTGCACGAGGTGGAGAGCCTTGCACGCCTGTGCGCCCAGCAGGGAGTCCTTCGATGAGCCGACTATCTCGAACGAGAGTGTGGCCGTGTGTGTGTTGTGTGTCACCTGGAGCTGGCAGGATCCCATAGCCGGGATAACGTTCCCGTTGTAGTCGACCATCCTGCACCGGGACGGCCGGATTGGTGGTCTGACCTTCATGGCGTAGACGGCGGACCATGCTATGAGGTTGGCGGAGGTGCCAGTGTCCAGGCGGAAAGTGATTGGCGATCGGTTGACCGTCGGGGTGGCACACTATTTATCACCCGGATTGATTGTGTTGACCCGGTTCCCATCAATGACCGCAACCCGGAAGGCGTCTTGGTCATCTGTGTCGTCGATTTGGATGTCGTAATGTGGAGGCTGAATGGTCCGCACGTTCCTGCGAGGTTGTCGGAGATGCGGAAGATCCACAGGTTGAGCCGCTCGACAGTAGGCAGCATAGTGGCCCACCTTGCCACGGCGTAGGCATTGTCGGGTTTTTGCGGGACATTGCCCTTTTAAATGTGCAGCTCCACAGTTGCCGCACGTCGTGACTTCATGGCGTTCGTTATGCCACTGCGCAGGCGCAGTTCGGTCTTGCGTCGAGCGCGCCTGCGCATCACGTCCCTCAGTGTTGCCGTAGGTTTTGGCGCGCACAAGCGTGGGAGGCCTCGAAAAGCGCGCGAAACAGCCGCCTTCGTCCGGGCCGCGGGCCGGGAGAAACTCGATCGCCTGGACCCGTTCGGCCTCGTGGGGCACCTGGCTCGCCGATCTGGTCGCGTAGGACCCCCTCCGCGCCGATTCGGTCGCCTGAAATTGGGCATAGCGGCTAGTCGCGTTCTCGTGCAGGACGCAGGCTTCAACTGCAGATGCTAAGGTCAGGCCTTTTAGTTTTAGAAGCTGCTGGCGTAGGCTGCCGGAGGCAACCCCATAAACGATCTGGTCCCGGATCATGGACTCTGAGGTGGTGTCGTAACCGCAGGACTGCGTATGTATGCGGAGATGCATCAGGAAGGACTGAAAGAGCTCATCCTTACCTTGCAGGCGCTGCTGGAAGACATACCTCTCAAAGCTCTCGTTGACCTCAACGTTGAAGTGTTGGTCGAGTTTGAGGAGGACCGTGTCATATTTAGATTTGTCCTCGCCTTCTGCGAACACCAGGGAGTTGTATACATGGATGGCGTGCTGACCTGCGGTGGTGAGGAGGATGGCGATCTTCCTTTTGTCCGAGGTGCCCTGTTTTTCGTTGGCTTCCATAAAGAGTTCGAAGCGCTGCTTGAACAGCGTCCAATTTATGCCAAGGTTCCCAGCGACTTGCAATGGCTGTGGTGTGTTGACGGTGTCCATGGCGCAAGATGGCAGATTTGTGGGTAGGTTTTGATTCACTTCTGGTACCATGAAGTGTTGGGTGCTCTGAGATACAGACGAACCAACACGGTTGCGATTGGTACAACGCAGTTTTATTCCTTTAAACTATTTGTATAACAAACTTGATACTCAGCACGTGGTGACTGTGTGAGTGTCTGGCTTTGAGGTCCTTGCCCTGTGCCGTCTCCTGATGGACTGCCCAGGAAGTGTCGTGTTTCTTGTTTTGTACTGTGTACGCTCTTGTCTGTGACTGGCTGTCATGTTGTGTGTGCTAATTGGTCCGTTGCTCTGTCTATCATTATGTATGTGTGTATGTGCTGTGATGTTCACTTGAATATCATGACAGAGCTGACTCATAAAAGTGGCCGATATTATAAGCAGAACAGGAACACATTCACAAAACCGAGTTACTCGGATCTTATCCCCATGGGTTTGTCATTACAAAATTCCTTTCTTTGGTACTGGCCAGGATGTGAGTAACAATGGAAGTGAAGGAGATTCAGTGCCAATTAAGTAACATCAAAATTGCAGAGGTGTGGGTGAAAATGGCAAAGCTGTCTCTTCGTGTGGCTTATGTCTCTGTTATTTTCAGTGACCGATGCTATGGGAACTCAAAAGTTTCTTCCAGGAAATCTCTCTAGTTAGGTATCAATTTCTCCCATTCTCCAACAGCAATAGCCACCATTGCAGCAACAACTAGCATTTATATAGCACCTTCAACATGGTAAACTGCCCCACGGTGACACTTTTCCATGCAGTGTATATTGATGCAGCACAGAAGAAGGCCATTCAGCCCATTAGACCTATGCTAGCTCTTGGAAAGAGCTGTCCAGTAGTCGCACTCCCCACTGCTGGTTCCCCATATAGCCCAGCGATTGTTGATTCCCAGTATTTGCCCAGTTTCCTTTTGTAAGTTATTATTGAATCCACTTCCACTGCCCGTCCAGGCAGCGCCTTCCAGATCATAACAACTCACTGGTTGTATAAGGTGTTTGAATGGGGGATGCACAGCCGAGGCCACACTTTACTCTGTTTTGTACAGTGGGAGCTCCGCTCGCCGGAACCCCCCAGTGTTGCGAGAGATTGGCCATTTTTAAATGTATTCCAGATATCCGAGTCCCTCGGAACAATCCCCAACCTACCCCCAAGCCCGAACGCACAATGCTAGGGTCCGCGGCCCCTAACAACACCCATGCCAAGCACCCCAGCCCGATCGCGCACATGGAAAAAATGCTAGCTTGGCACCTTAGCAGTGTGAAATTGGCCCCCTGGCATTGCCACCTGGGCACCTTGGCAGTGCCAATCTGGCTCCCAGGTGGTCCTGCCAGGGTGCACAGGCGGCACCAGCAGTGCCAGGGCACCACCCTGCCCAAAAGGCATGCAGCTGGGCCCTCCGATCCACTGAGAGACCCCCACAAGTGCAGTTCCGTCTGGTCCTCGTTTGTGGGGGCCAGCGTTGAACGGGGTTCGCCCGAGGTCGCCGAGGTGAAGGGGGTGAATCCCAAAGCCTCAGGAACCTCGGGAATCTGCACATTAGAGTGAGACTTACTGCCTCGCTCTAATATGCAGATTTGCCAAAATTGCAACATTTCTCAAGATCCCGTTGGATCTCATGCAGTGTTGCGAGCGGAGTAGATCCCGGGAGCGGGGTCTCCCAGGTTTCACCGGCCGCACTGCGCCGTGGCCTGCTTTCCTGGCACAGCCTGGCCGTTGGATCGCACCCACCGTGTAAAAGAAAGGTTTCCGCCTTCTCCCTTTTGGCTCTTTTGCCAAGGATCACACATCTGTGTCCTCTAGTTACCGACCTGCCTGCAGTGATAACTTAATTCCCCAATCATAACTCTTTTGTGCGATTTTCTTTTTCTGCGGTAATGAATTCGAGTTTTGTAAGATGCCTCATAACGAACACGGTGGTTAGCTAAGTGAAAACCTCCCAGACTCCCTACAGTGCAGAAGGAGGCCATTCGGCCCTTTGAGTTGCACTAGCCCTCTGAAAGAGCACCCCACCCATGCCCAATCCACTGCCCTATCATCGTAATCCCGTCACCCCACCGAAACCTTTGACCCTGAAGGGGCAATTTAGCGCGGCCAATCCACCTAACTTGTGCATCTTTGGACTGTGGGAGGAAACCCACGCAGACACGGGGAGAAAGTGCGCACTCCACACGGACAGTCACCCGAGGCCGGAATTGAACCCAGGTCCCTGGAGCTGAGAGGCAGCGGTGCTAACCACTGTGCCACCGTGCCGCCCGGCTCCCTGGCTCTGTGGGGCAAAAGTGTGCCTCACCTGATAGACTGCTTAATTGGAGCTTTGGTTGGGAAAACTTGGATCCTCAGTGATTGGCCAGCCCGTCATTTCAATGGTGTGAATGATACGACTCTTGGTGACCATTTAATAACCAGTGGACTCAGGCAGCCTGTTCCCGCTACGAGTGTCTGACCAGGGTATACTTGACTTGTGGTTTTTGGGTTGTAGCTGTGAATGATTAATTTGGATTGAGCCCTTGTCACTAACCCAGAATGTTGATTTCTTAATGCCAGGTAATAAAGAAAAGCTTTATTTATGTTGTGCTTTTGATGACCACTGGACATCTTAAAGCACTTTACAGCCAATAAAGTACACCCTAAAAGAACACCCTTCTTAAGCCCACACCTCCATCCTATCCCTGTAACCCAGTAGCCCCATCTAACCTTTGAGGCACTAAGGGCAATTTAGCATGGCCAATCCACCTGACCTGCACATCTTTGGATTGTGGGAGGAAACCGGAGCATCCGGAGGAAACCCACGCAGACACGGGGAGAACGTGCAGACTCCACACAGACAGTCACCCGAGGCCAGAATTGAACCTGGGTCCTTGGAGCTGTGAGGCAGCAGTGCTAACCACTGTGCTACCGTGTGTCATTTTTGTAACGTAGTAAATATGGCAGCCAATTTGCGCACAGCAAGCTCTCACAAACTGCAGTGTGATAATGACCAGGTCATCTGTTGTTCACATGGTAAATTGGGTTGGCCCACATATAACTCCAGACCCACAGCAATGTAGTTAACTCTTAACTGCCCTCAAAGGATAATTAGGGATGGACAACACATGCTGGGATTGCCAGCGATGCCCTCATCCAATGGAAGAATTAAAAAACGTTTGGCTACAATTACTCTCTTCTGGGGAAGCCCAGACTCTGAGGCTAATGAGGAGGATGAGCCCCAAGATATGCTGCCAAAACTGATTGGGTGCATTCGGTTAGTACATTGGTTAGCACTGTTGCTTCACAGCTCCAGGGTTCCAGGTTCGATTCCCGGCTTGGGTCACTGTCTGTGCGGAGTCTGCACGTTCTCCCCGTGTCTGCGTGGGTTTCCTCCGGGTGCTCTGGTTTCCTCCCACAAGTCCCGAAAGACGTGCTTGTTAGTTGAATTGGACATTCTGAATTCTCCCTCTGTGTACCCGAACAGGCTCCGGAGTGTGGTGACTAGGGGCTTTTCACAGTAACTTCATTGCAGTGTTAATGTAAGCCTACTTGTGACAATAAAGATTATTATTATTCCTGGAGGTTTCATCATGTGACCTCCAGCCGCCCCACCCCCATACCTCCTGCCATTGGTTACCTGGTGTGTCCATCCTCACACTACCCCACCTGGCAGATGGAATATAATGTTGACAAATGTGAGGTTATCCATTTTGGTAGGAATAACAGCATAAGGGATTATTATTTAAATGATAAAATATTAAAACATGCTGCTGTGCATGACCTGGGTGCGCTAGTGCATGAGTCACAAAAAGTTGGTTTTCAGGTGCAACAGGTGATTAAGAAGGCAAATGGAGTTATGTCCTTCATTGCTAAAGGGATGGAGTTTAAGACTAGGGAGATTATGCTGCAATTGTATAAGGTGTTAGTGAGGCCACATCTGGAGTATTGTGTTCAGTTTTGGTCTCCTTACCTGAGAAAGGACGTACTGGCACTGGAGGGTGTGCAGAGGAGATTCACTAGGTTAATCCCAGAGCTGAAGGGGTTGGATTACGAGGAGAGGTTGAGTAGACTGGGGCTGTACTCGTTGGAATGCAGAAGGATGCGGGGGGATCATATAGAAACATATAAAATTATGAAGGGAATAGATAGGATAGATGCGGGCAGGTTGTTTCCACTGGCGGGTGAAAGCAGAACTAGGGGGCATAGCCTCAAAATAAGGGGAAGTAGATTTAGGACTGAGTTTAGGAGGAACTTCTTCACCCAAAGGGTTGTGAATCTATGGAATTCCCTGCCCAGTGAAGCAGTAGAGGCTCCTTCATTAAATGTTTTTAAGATAAAGATAGATAGTTTTTTGAAGAATAAAGGGATTAAGGGTTATGGTGTCCGGGCCAGAAAGTGGAGCTGAGTCCACAAAAGATCAGCCATGATCTCATTGAATGGCGGAGCAGGCTCGAGGGGCCAGATGGCCGACTCCTGCTCCGAGTTCTTTTGTTCTTATGTTCTTCCCCACAGCCAATTAGGAATCAAATCAAATCTTCAGATCTGAATGGATTATTCTTGACCTCCAATTATAGTCCTTTCTTTTCCTCCTGTCTGACATTGCTGAAACAAAAGTGTCCCAAGGAAACTTTTAAAAAAGGCAACTTATTTTTTGAATGCCCCTATCCTTGATTTTACTCCTGGGCTTTGTTTGCTGTTATGTCGAGGAGATTTGTTGTCAATCCCTGGAAAGTCCAGGGAAAGTCTTCTGCTTTGAGTCTGTTACATGGGCAGAATGAGGTTGAAAATACTTAACTCAAACATCTTTGAGGAGCAAAAGAAAGGGGAAAATTAGCAGTAAAAATAAAGAAAGAAGCGACACCTCAGGCCCCTGTATATTTTCTAAATAAGCTCTTCTTCAATCAATAACATATTCTCTCCGTGCTCCTCCGTCACTTAATAATATATGTTTTCCTGTCAAAAAGCTCCAGGTGAATAAACTTGACAAATGGTCTCCATTATTCACAAAGTGGCAAAAAATATTTTCAAAATAGTCAAACATCCCCAGGAATGACAGGCCATTAAAGGGAGTTCAAAAATAGCTACAGTGCAAATTTTCAAAACCTTAATTGATAGATTTTTGTTGTGTTGGCATATTGAGGAATCAAGGTGTGCCAGATAGGTGTTGAGGTGCAAATCTACCATGATCTACTTGGATGGCGGAATAGGCTTGAGGGACTGAATGGCCTCTTCCTGTTCCTATTGGCTGTTTCTCAGTGCGAGTGACTTCCAAGGATAACTGTTTCATCAGGTACTTGCCATTTATCAACGAACGGAGACTTCAAGAACAATTGAAAAAGCCACGTGGCAGTCAGTTAGCCTTTCTGAGCGAATGTCACTGGCAAATATAAGTACATTCTTTTAGAAAGGCGTACAACAGGTTGTGAGATACCATTTACAACGTAACTGGGCACATGCCAAGATTGTTTCAGTACAAAACCCCATCGATCACAAACCACCGGTTTGATATAAAACCCTAACCCTAAACCAAGGAGAAGTTGCGTTATGGGGCACATCGATTCCCGCTCCTATTTCGGATGTAGTTACAAGGCCATGCTCATAGGGTGAGAGGAAGTAGGGTGGGAAGAAGAATGGACCAGTTGGGCCGAATGGCCTGTTTCTGTGGTGCAGCTACCATGAGATGGGGAGGGGGAGGGGAGAATTTCCCGCTTCCGGCAGGTGGGAGCAGGGATATCCCTCGAGGGGCTCAAAATGTGATTTATGCAAGTGAGATTCCTCATTGCGATTGTCCCTGCAACCCGGCAATGATGTAACGGAAATCCCGACATTCAACATCAATATCACCTTTACAATAGGGTCGCAGCCTTCCCCCACACCTCCCCCCCCCCCCCCCAACATGCATGCTGGGCAACCACGGCCTGATCACCCACATGCATAAAATGCCAGCTTAGCACCTTGGCAGTGCCAACCTGGCAGTGCCCCTGCCACCCAGGCAGTTCCAGGCTGGCACCCAGGTGGCACTGCCAGGATGCACAGGCAGCACCCATAGTGCGAGGGCACCACCCAGCCCAAAGGGCATGCAGCTGGGGGCATCCAATCCCCTTGGAGACCTCTACAAGTGCCGCTCTGTCTGGTCTCCGTTTGTGTGGACCAGTTTTTTACTTTATTTTAATTTTTATTCAAAAAAATATACTTTATTCATAAAATCTATCATAAACATTACAGAACATTTTGAATTGTCTTGACTGTACATTTCCATCAGAGTTACACATTCCCTTGACTTTCTTCCATTCAGTTTTGATAACATTACACACATATCGCTCTTTATGTTACAATTCCTTCTTAAACATTTAAATTGTCATGTTTCTTTCATACATTGGAGTGTTAATGGCCCAGACCGAGGGGGGTTTACACTGTTCCCCGCCCCTCGGTGTACATTTGCTGGTAAGACCTTACACAGTGGTCTTTCCCCATTGCGCCTTGGCGGCAGCTGCCCCAAGCTTGAGTGCGTCCCTCAGCACGTAGTTCTGGACCTTGGAATGTGCCAGTCTGGAACACTCGGTCGAGGACAATTCTCTGCACTGGAAGATCAGCAAGTTTCGGGCAGACCACAGAGCGTCTTTCACCGAGTTGATGACCTTCCAGCAGCAGTTGATGTTTGTCTCGGTGTGTGTTCCTGGAAACAGTCTGTAGAGCACAGAGTCCTGTGTCACAGAGCTGCTCGGGATGAACCTTGACAAATATCACTGCATCTCTCTCCAGACCTTCTTTGCAAAGGCACATTCCACAAGGAGGTGGGTGACCGTCTCATTTCCCCCACAGCCACGCGAGGGCAGCGTGCAACGGCGCTGAGCCTTCGGGTGTACATGAAGAATCTGACAGGGAGGGCCCTTCTCACCACCAGCCAAGCTAGGTCTTGGTGCTTGTTTGTAAGTTCTGGTGATGAGGCGTTCTGCCAGATGACTCTGACAGTCTGCTCAGGGAACCATCCAACGTCCTCCACAGTCTCCTTTTCCCTGAGGGCCTCGAGGACATTACGTGCTGACCACTGCTTCATTGCCTTGTGGTCAAAGGTGTTTTTCTTCAAAAACCTTTCCACGAAGGACAGGTGGTATGGCACGGTCCAACTACTTGGAGCATTCCATCGCAATGAGGCCAGGCCCATCCTTCGTAACACCGGGGACAGGTAGAACCTCAGTATGTAGTGACACTTGGTGTTTGCATACCGGAGGTCCACGCACAGCTTGATGCAGCTGGACACAAAGGTGGCCAACAGGATGAGGGAGGCATTGGGTACGTTCCGCCCTCCCTTCTCCAGAGGTTTGTACATGGTGTCCCTTCGGACACGGTCCCTTCTCCAGAGGTTTGTACATGGTGTCCCTTCGGACACGGTCCATCTTGGATCTCCAGATAAATTTGAAGATGGCCCGGGTGACTGCTGCGGCGTAGGGTCGGGTTATGGGCCAGACCTTTGCCACGTGCAGTAGCACCGAGAGTACCTCACACCTGATGACCAGGGTTTTGCCCGCAATGGAGAGGGAGCGTTGCTCCCACCAGCCCAGTTTCTGACTTGCCTTTGCTAAGCGCTCCTCCCAGTTTTTGGTGCACGCCCCAGCAGCTCCGAACCATATCCCCAGCACCTTCAGGTAATCTGACCTGACAGTGAAGGGGACAAAGGACCGGTCGGCCCAGTTCCCAAAGAACATGGCCTCGCTCTTGCCGCGGTTTACCTTGGCTCCCGAGGCCAGTTCAAACTGGTCGCAGGTGGTCAAGAGCCTGCGTACAGACGCAGGATCCGAGCAGAAGACGGCGACGTCGTCCATGTACAGGGAGGCCTTGACTTGCACACCTCCGCTGCCTGGGATCGTCACTCCTCTTATACCCGGATCCTTACTGATGGACTCGGCAAAAGGTTCTATGCAGCACACAAACAGGGCCGAGGAGAGCGGGCAGCCCTGCCTGACTCCAGATTTGATCTGGAGCTTTTCTGATTCCCACCCCTTGATTGAGACTGCGCTATAGATGTTTGTGTGGAGCAGTTTGATCCAATTGCGAATTCCCTCCACAAACCCCATTTTGGAGAGCACATCCATCATGTAGGTGTGCGATATTCTGTCAAAAGCCTTCTCCTGGTCAAGGCTGATGAGGCAGGTGTCCACCCTCCTGTCCTGCACGTAGGCGATCGTATCCCTGAGTAGCGCGAGGCTATCAGAGATCTTCCTGCCGGGCACAGCACAGGCTGGCACCCAGGTGGCACTGCCAGGATGCACAGGCAGCACCCATAATGCCAGGGCACCAACCTGCCCAAAGGGCATGCAGCTGGGGGCATCCAATCCCATTGGAGACCTTTACAAGTGCCGCTCTGTCTGGTCTCCGTTTGTGTGGACCAGTGCTGAACAGCGCTCGCCCAAGGTCTCTGAGGCGAAGGGATGGAATCCCAAAGCACCACATACCTCGGGAATCTGCACATTACAGTGAGGCTTACTGCCTCGCTCTAATATGCAGATTTGCCAAAAAGTGATCCCGCCCATTGTGGACGGGATTCACATCGCAACGTCTCACGAGATCCCGCTGTGAGCCGGGTAGATCCTGGGAATGGGAGCTCCCAGCGGCCACGCTGTGCCGTGGCGAGCTGCTTTTCAGGCGCAGTGGTCGTTGGATTGTGCCCACCATTTATTGTTAAAAATAAATACTTTTTAAAAGACACTCCTTGATATATTTAAGGGTGGAAACCTGGTAAAAGTCGGCCAACACACTGGAAATACTACCAAAAAAAAAGCATTTTAAAATCATAGGGTCATCTGTGATTAACCCGATTTCAAATTACTGTAAATGACTTTTAAAAAAAGATATCCAAAGTTATTTTCTGGTTAGATTCGGGAATACACATCGGCTCCTTGGTAAATTGAAAGGACAATTTCATTCAAAATCTTTCCAAACATTCCTATTGCTGTTCCAAAGTTCCAGCTTTATTTAGAAGTGGTGTTTCATTCATGGTCAATTTGGTGGATGGGACTGGCTACTATTTTGTTTAACACGGATGCAAATGATGGCGGAAGCAAAAGCTATGATGGACCCTTGGAAATGTGTGATCTTTTGCCCCGGTTACTGCAGTGCCGGGCTCGATTTGCCAGAGAGACTGAGCGGAACCTCATGGCCAATGCCAGAGAGTTTCTGCGAGGTGGTTGACTCATTCAGAATTCAGTTGACGGTTATAGAGTCGACTTGAGTTTCATTTACACGTTTTACAACTTCAGTGAAATCCTTGGGCTGGATTATTAGTTTCGAATTTTCTGAGAAGCGTTCATTCTGTTTTCATGTAATAACTCCCAATTATCCACTTTCCCACCAGTCAGTCACCAGGACAGATCAAACCAGAGCAATTACCTTCAATTACTGACAGACTGCAGCCATTAAATGCTCATCTTTGGCTGTTTTCAATGCATTTCAATGTTTCTTTCCATACAAAAAAAAACTGGAAAGAAAGCCTGCTGTTCAATTTCACTTAGGAAACCTAATTTGAACAAACATGTACAATTAGAGAATTTTACAGCACAGAAAATGAAATGAAAATGAAATGAAACGAAAATCCCTTATTGTCACAAGTAGGCTTCAATGAAGTTACTGTGAAAAGCCCCTAGACGCCACATTCCGGCGCCTGTTCGGGGAGGCTGTTACGGGAATTGAACCGTGCTGCTGGCCTGCCTTGGTCTGCTTTCAAAGCCAGCGATCTAGCCCTGTGCTAAACAGCCCCAGCCATTCAGTCCATCTGGTCCATGTTGGTGTTTATGGCCCACGTGAACCCACTCCTATCTTACTGTCATGTGAGAGTACCTTTTAAGGAATGGGGGTTTATTGATTAGCGGTACTGGGTGTACCTTTAAGAAATGGGTGTTTATTAGAGAGCTGCAGTGATGTCAGAGAGTGGGTGGAGCTGGGCTGTCTGTCTGCTTTACTTTCGTTTTTGAGCAGGCTGCTATAGAGTGAGTTTTTAGTTTTGTTTTCAGAGAGAAGAGCTGCAGTGAAAGCCAGCAGATGTGCATGGATCTGTCTGCAAACCAAAGACTGTCTCCAAATCAATTGGGTGATTTCAAAGAGCTGACTGCTCTCAATAGTGAATTTAAACCTGATCTTTGTGTTAAAAAGGGTCCTTTGTCTTCCGGATGTTGTTTGGGAATTTATTAAGGGTTATCTGTAGAGTACTGTATGATTTGGGCATTTATTGGTGTTGATAGTTGTTAAGATGTTTACTGTGGGTTTATAAAGTGTTAACTGGTTTCATAAATAAACATTGCTTAAATTTAAAAGTACTGTAGAGTTCTGTTTGCATCACACCTGTAAAGTGGGCTGTGTGCTCCCCATACCACAATCTATTAAAAGTTGTGGGTCAGGTGAATTCCATGATACACTTTGGGGTTCTCTAAACCCTGGCCCATAACATTACTACATTACTTCATCTCACCCTATCAGTGTATCCTTCTATTCCTTTCTCCCCATTGATGCATCTATCCGGCTTCCCTTAAATGTATCGATGTTATTCACCTCAACCATTCTGTGATAGTGAGTTTCACATTCCCATCACTACCTGGGAAAGAAGCTTCTACTGAATCCCCGATTGGAATTATGAGTGAATATCATAGAGCCACAGAATCTCTGCAGTGCATAAAGAGACCATTCGGCCTATCGAGACTGTGCCAACCCTTTGGAAGAGCACCCCACCCAGGCTCACCCCCCCCGTCCCATCACCATAACTCCTTATCTTAACCTACACATCCCTGGGCACTAAGGGCAATTTAGCATGGCCTATCCACCTAACCTGCACATCTTTGGGCTGTGGGAGGAAACCGGAGCACCCGGAGGAAACCCACGCAGCCACGGGGAGAATGTACAGACTCCGCACAGACAGTCACCCGAGGCCGGAATTGAACCCGGGTCCCTGGCGCCGTGAGGCAGCAGTGCTAACCACTGTGCCACCGTGCCGTTATTTCTAACCGCTCATTCTGGCTTCCCCCTACAGGTGGATCAGCTTCCGTCGAATTAGACTATCAAACCCCTTCTCAATTTTATAGATCTCTAACAGGTCCCTCTTTAGTCTTCTCTATTTTGGAGAAAAGATCCCCCGCCTATTCGGTCTTTCCTGATAGTTGGATCTGTTCTGGTATCATCTTTGCAATGCCTTTGGTGCACTTTTCCCAGTGCCTCGGAATCATATCTGGAATATGTAACTTCGGGCTGTGTCTGAGTGGCCACATAACTTGAACCTATTAACAACGCCTTCTGATTAAAACTAAACTTCACTATTATGGGAACAGAAATCCCAAAATATTAAACTGACAAAATTGACAGTCTGCTTGCCTAAGTGCTGCCTATGAAGAACGCAGGGATTTCAGATGTATTGTATTATCGGTATTTGGTGCAGTAAGGGTTAAAAACCTGGGTTAGTGTGTGCGACTGCTGCTGTCATGTTTAAAAAAATCCTGGTTTGATCGGCAGCTAGGCTTTTTGGGTGTCCGAGGTGCAATTAAAGCATCGTAAAAGTTTGGGTAAATGTGAACCAGTGGCAACGGCACCTGGGGGGGGTTGTCTCTTAGGTCATTGGAGACCCTGGTACTTGGGGACAGATTAGGGTGCCACCCTGGCACTCCCTCTGGCACATGGGCACCTTGGCACTTTCAGCCTGGCACCGCCAGCTTGGAACTGCTAGGGTACCTGGGTGGCATTTTCAGGGTGCCAGGAGCACTGCTGGTGCACCAGACTGGCAGTGCCAGAGTACCCAGGGGTGTCAAGTTGGCACTGCGAGGGACCGGGCCCCGAAGGGGCCTTTCCAGGTAGAAGGGAGGGTGAGGTTCCTGGGGGCCTTCCCAGGTTGGGGGGGGGGGGTGAAGATTAGGAAAGCCTTCCAAAATGGTGCCCCAATCTGCGAGGAGCCATGCCTGCTGGTGAGCTGCAGGCGCTGAAAAACACCCCGTTAAACGCACCAGTCAGCTGACTTTAACTCACGTGCGTTGAATCGCGGCTATTGGTTCAGTTCAATGAGATGATGGGAGGAGCCAGGAGTTGAAGCAGTCAGGTGTTGGGGCTTTCAGAGTTCTGGGAGGGCTCAGGTCTCTTGGGGCAGCACGGTAGCCTTGTGGATAGCACAATTGCTTCACAGCTCCAGGGTCCCAGGTTCGATTCCGGCTTGGGTCACTGTCTGTGCGGAGTCTGCACATCCTCCCAGTGTCTGCGTGGGTTTCCTCCGGGTGCTCCGGTTTCCTCCCACAGTCCAAAGATGTGCAGGTTAGGTGGATTGGCCATGATAAATTGCCCTTAGTGTCCAAAATTGCCCTTAGTGTTGAGTGGGGTCACTGGGTTATGGGGATAGGGTGGCGGTGTTGACCTTGGGTAGGGTGCTCTTTCCAAGAGCCGGTGCAGACTCGATGGGCCGAATGGCCTCCTTCTGCACTGTAATTTCTATGTAAATCTATAAATCTTCCTTTAAAGCAATCTCAAAAGCTCTCATTTCCTCAAAGTATTCAAGCATCTCGGTACAGCAAGTATTCCTGAGTGCTAACTGTATTTAAAAGTGGGTTGAGAGCTGAGATGGTATTGTTGTTTGAATTTGGGAATAAAGATAGCAGTTAAGGGTTATTGTATTCACTATATTGATTAGCATTAAGGGGTAGTTGTAAGATGTTTTCTTGTGTGATGTTAAAGATCAGGAGCAAAATTCTCCTCCCCGCCCCGCCACATTTCTGCCCCGACCCGCCGGCGGGAGTCTCCGTTACACCGGCCGGTCAATGGGGTTTCCCATTGTGGGGCTGCCCCACGCCGTCGGGAAACCCCCGGGCGCCGGCAAAACGGAGACTCCCGCTGGCGGAGAATGACGGCCAATGTGTCAGTAATAAAGTTTGTTTTAATTTACCGTATCCCTATTTCTCTGTGAAATGATGCGTAAATGCTCCAGTAATGAAGAGGGGTCCCTGTGAGTGGTGCATCGTCACAGGTTACTGGGACGATTTTCTCCGCTCCATCGTTGAAAACAGCAGCTGATCCTTGATTTCCCTGTTAGTTTCAAGGAATTGCAGCATCTCTACATCAGTCACCCATTAAACCCAACCACAGAAAGTTAGGGCTGGTACTTAACATGGTAAGGACACTTTTAATGATGAGATTTTATGCCCTCCAATCTCACCCAATCTCTTCAGCCCAGAGACTTGCTGCGGGATTCTACGTCGATGGGATTCTCCTCCCCGCCAACCGTGCACTCGCACCCATACCCGCACGTTTCCTGACGGCGTGAGGTGGCCCGCAATGGGAAAACCCAATGGCTGGCTGCGGGAACGGAGAATCGCACTGCTGGCGAGAGCGCAGGGCTCAGGAAATTCCGCCCAATTCTCATTCCTGTCACTAGTGATTTGCAGTTAGAGATTTTGAAATTTTGAATGTTCACATTTTTTTCACCTTTAGTTCCTCGTGCCTTTTTATTCAGTCTTTGTTTCCCTCCCTTTATTTCTCTTTCAGTCCCTGATTTGACTCTCATTCACCCAATCTCCTTCTCTATCATTCCTCTGTTTCTTTCCCAAACCTGAAAACCGATTGGTTGAGGAGATAGTCCAATGGTCCTATTACTCACTGATGCCCCGGATGTCCCGTTGCCCAGGCTACACGGGAGAGGTGGGGGGGTGGAATCCTGAGCTGAAGGGTAAGGGTAAATGTCTAACCAAAGTGTACATGGTGAGATGCCTGTCTCCAGCAAGATCTGAACCAATGAGATTGAAGGCGGGGGAGGGCTGTAAATTATGTTAATTTATCAGTATTTTATGGTCATCATATTTTCATGATGTTATCATGGTTAATCCTCATTCCAACTTCACTAGAACAACCATGTCACCTAAAAGATCAGTTAAATAAAATGTACAGTACAGAAATAGGTCCTTGGGTTCAAATGGTCCATGCCTCTGTTTATGCTCCAATCGAGTCTCCTCTCACCCCTTTTCATCTTGGCCTAAGAACAAAGAACAACACAGCACAGCAACAGGCCCTTCGGCCCTCCAAGCCTGCGCCGATCACGTGTCCTATCTAGACCAACCGCCTGTAATCCTTCCATACCCCGTCTGTTCATGTGCCTCTCCAGAAAAGTCTTAAAGGTCGCTAACGTGTCTGCCTCAACCACCTCACGTGGCCGTGCATCCCAGGCCACCACCACCCTCTGTGTAAAAAACCTCCCCCGCACATCCCCACTGAACCTATCCTTCCCGCCCTTTACATCCCTCATACAACTATGTGGCTTCCACTTTGATGCATCAATGCTACTTACCTCAACCCCACCCTGTGGTCGTGCCTTCCACTTTCCAACCACCCATGTCTCCTGAATTCTCTCTCGAATTTATCAGTGACTGTCTGATATTTATCCGCTTCAAGTTTTGGTCTCCCTCCCCCCCCCCCCCACCAATCTCCGCCCCCACATACACACAAGTGGAAACATCTTCTTCACGTCCATCCTATCAAACCCCTTCATAATCATAAAAGCCTCAATCAGTTCCATATCTCAACCTTTTCCATTCACAGAAAAGGCCTTTCCTGATAAATATATCCTCTCAGTTCTGGTCTCATTCTTTCTGTCTGACATATCGTATTTTTTAATACGGGGAGTAGGGCCATGGATCTTGCCGAATCTGTCTCGCCATTTTGGAGAAATGTTAAAAAGGTACAGAACCGTAAGCACTGGCGCTGAAGGTGCAAGTCGCTGCCGGTAAACCCAAGAGGAATATAAGTGACTGCGTTAGAACATACAGTGTAGAAGGAGGCCATTCGGCCCATTGAGTCTGCACCGACCCACTTAAGCCCTCACTTCCACCCTATCACCGTAACCCAATAACCCCTCCTAACCTTTTTTTCGTCACCAAGGGCAATTGATCATGGCCAATCCACCTAACCTGCACGTCTTTGGACTGTGGGAGGAAACCGGAGCACCCGGAGGAAACCCACGCAGACACGGGGAGAACGTGCCGACTCCGCACAGACAGTGACCCAGTGGGGAATCGAACCTGGGACCCTGGCGCTGTGAAGCCACAGTGCTAGCCACTTGTGCTACCATGCTGCACCAGAATGCATATGAGTAACAATTTATACAGCACTTACGTACAATACCTTCAATCATCAGGTACTCAGAGAGGGAATAATTTTTGTACTATGTGGTTCAATATTGCTAACACTGCGAGTGAACAAGGCTCATTTTCTTACCTCGTTCTAATTCTAATGCCTGTACTAATTTGCGCTATGTTATTACATTCTGGGCATTTGGCCAGCTAATGAATCCCTGGTAAAATACCAAAGGCCTAAGGGGTCAAACACATGGATCATTTCCAATCACTTGCGACCTGCTGCCCAACAATGTTTCTTTGATTATCACTCAGCACAGTTCAAGCTAAGTACTTTCGTGCTGTGTCTTCTGAGCTTTCCGCTACTTAGCACAGATTGGAAATTGTGTGGGTAACCATGGATACGATAAACTTAGGGACGTGGGGGAGGAGTGAAAGGACAAGAAAGCAAACATGAGGAAAAATAAAGGGAAAAGGTTGGGAATCTGACAGGAGGATGCAAGAGACTGAAGAGGAGAAGTCCGATCACCAATTAAAATAATGAAACAATCTACCAACATCGCTTTAACTAATTTAACTAACATCCAGCAGTAGCAGCATCTCTTTTCGAAAGTACTTTGAAGCGCTTTGGAACGCCGTGAGGCAATGGAAATGCTTTCGAAATACAAATGCTGCTTATTTTCAATGCAGGGATTTTTAATTATTAATGATAATAATAATCTTTATTATTGTCACAAGTAGGCTTACATTAACACTGCAATGAAGTTACTGTGAAAAGCCCCTAGTCGCCACATTCCGGCGCCTGTTCGGGTACACAGAGGGAGAATTCAGAATGTCCAATCCACCTAACAAGCACGTCTTTCGGGACTTGTGGGAGGAAACCGGAGCACCCGGAGGAAACCCACGCAGACACGGGGAGAACGTGCAGACTCCGCACAGACAGTGGCCCAAGCCGGGATTCGAACCCGGGACCCTGGCGCTGTGAAGCCTTGGTTTCTCTGTTTGTCACCAGCCCCTGCCAACCCCCCTTTCTTCCAAAGCCCACCTTAAAATGACTCTGCCCTCGAGTCCCTCCTCCCGGTCTTGTTTTTCCCTGGTGTAAAAGAGTTCCAAGTGAAGCATTTCTGTGAACAGAGAGATACAGGAACAGCAGAAGCCGGGGGTGTTTGTAGACAAACCTTTGCAGGTGTCTGGCCAAGTGGGGAAGGCTGCTAAAAACACATATGGGATCCTTGGCATTTATTAATAGAGGTATTGAGTTACAAAAGCAAGAGAGGGAGTTATGCTATAAAACACTGCTTAGTCTGCATCTGGAGTGTGTCAGGTTCTGGGCTCCACACTTGGGGAAAATGTCAAGGCCTTGGAGAGGGTGTGGAGGATTCTCGCAAGGGAGTGGTACCAACAGGATACCTCTTCCAAAAGCCAACACGGTCAAGGTGAGATGAATGGCCTCCCCCTGTGCTGTGAGAGTCTAGGAGCGCGATTTTCCCGCCTCATTGAGCTCTCGCTCAAGCGTAATGAGGCTGGTGAGTAAAGGGAGAGGCCAAAAGCAAGATCTGCACCAGGCGCCAAAGAGGTTGCGATGCGATCGGCACGCCTTCCGTAGGCGAAATCGGGATCTCGCCATAGCGGGGCGAGAAACCAATTATCACCATTTAGGCCCCATTTCCATACAATTAACAGGAGCTACCCCATATCCACCAGTCTCCCGTCATTCAGCGGCCTCCCCAGCAAGTGCTCACACTGCCGCTGATACGTGCACCTTTTGAAAAACATGAACCTGGCGGAAGGAGGCGAGTAGCCATCTTTGCTCACCGGCAAAGAGACTGGGGGCGCTGGGCTTGCCACCTCAGTGCTCGTCGGGGGTGGGGGACCCTCAGTTGGAGGTGGGGGACCCTCCGCTGGGGTGGGCCACCATGGGGGGGGGGGGGGGCGGCGTTAGAGGGGCAACCGGGGGGCACTCGCTCACGGTACCAGCATGCCATCCCCTGGATCGTGTGTATCCATTCCGGGGGAAACTCCTCACTCTGCCCGATCGATCACCCATAACCCCCGCCATCTGCCGAGGACGCTGGCCGTGCAGCTGAAGGCAATTGCCAACAGGGAATCGGCAATCGTGGTTAAGTGAGCACTTCACACAATCCAAGTGGATTCCTGTAGGTGGGTGGGCCATGTAGAATGTGGAAGTTATTGCCCAGCATCCCAATCACACCTTGATGCCCGGACACTGTGGGAGGCAACACCACACACGCAGCAGCCGACACCCGAACCCCAGGGAATGGGGCACAGCTAGAGGGTGGGTGAGCGTCACGGGGAGGGGTCGGGGGGGGGGGGGAGAGGGGGTGGCAGGATGCCTGGAAAGATGCCATAGTGGTTAGCACAATTGCTTCGCAGCTCCAGGGTCCCAGGTTTGATTCCCGGCTTGGGTCACTGTCTGTGCGGAGTCTGCACATCCTCCCCGTGTGTGCGTGGGTTTCCTCCGGGTGCTCCGGTTTCCTCCCACAGTCCAAAGATGTGCAGGTTAGGTGGATTGGCCTCTCTAAATTGTCCCTTATGGTCCAAAATTGCCCTTAGTGTTGGGTGGGGTTGCTGGGTCATGCGGATAGGGTGGAGGTGTGGACTGGTGCAGGGTGCTCTTTCCAAGAGCTGGTGCAGACTTGATGGGCCGAATGGCCTCCTTCTGCACTGTAAATCTATGCTTCTATGATGATTCTATGGGCAAAGGTTAGGAGGTCATCCCACATTGCGGAAGAAAGTGACAGAAGCATCATAATAGTTGTATGAATGTTGTTTAATGTGCTGTACAAGACCCCACTCCCGGTGGGGCCTCGTCAGCGAGGTGGGACTTGGGAGAGCTGGTGGCCATCGTCGCCACTCCATGGAGCAGGTGCGGGTTGGCACTCAGCACCCCCTCCTCCCGATCAGCGCCCATAGGTCCCTGGGGTTCACCTTGGGACGGAAGGGCAGCTGGTTCGAGCCCCGGCTGCCCCTGCATCATCTGGCTCTGCCACCCTGGCTGTTCCCCATGGTCCGCACCATCGTGTCGATGCCCTCAGCGATGCCCCTCAGTGACTGGGCCGTGCTCTGCAGAGCCTCGGCACTGCCCACCTGTGTCTGGGACAAGCTCTGTAGCGCCTCTGCCATTCCCATCTGAGAGCGGAACGTGTCCCGCAGAACCTCATCAAGGTCAGCCTGGTACTGGGTGACATCCCCCAGCGAGTTGGACATTCTGCCGAGACCCTCGGCCATGGCCGTCACCGACTGCGCGATGCCTTGGACACCTCACTCATGGTGCCGATGCCGTGCACCAGGCTCCCCGCTGCGGTCACCACCCTGGCAGTGTTGGCCTCGGTGCCACTCATTGCCGGCGACATCTCCTGTGCCCCTAGCCTCTGGGACTCCTCCAATCAGCTATGGATCTGCTGGAGTGTCGCTGACATCTCTCCCCCTGAATATCCCAGCTGCTCCCTATTGTCTCCATCAGCTCCGGGTAACCGACTTCCAGAGGCTCAGCATCAGGCTGGGACCCAGCTGGGTCCTGGCATCTAGCAGCCCTCCCACTGCTGTCTTGTTTGGGGGGCTTCCTGCCTCCACCTGATGTACATCAGCAGCAGTGTGGTGCTCACCAGATTGTGCCCCAGAAGCCTGACCACTAACATGTCCCACCGAGGTGTGTGTCTCCGCGCTGGTGGGGGAGGGGGTGACAGCTATGCCACGGTGGCATCCTCGGAGCTCTCCTCCGAGGTGTTCTCCTCGGAGTCAGGAGAGGGGGCCGCCCGGGATGGGCCGGCGCTGTCGGCCGGAAGATCTGTGGGAGAATGGACATGTGATCGGTGGGAGGGATGGGTCAGTCAGTAACGTGATCGGTACTCATGTTTGACAGTTCTTCTGGGTGGAGCCCGGTGGCTCCTCCCCTCTGCGGTGTCCGCCAGCCTCCACGTGGGTGACTGCCCTGTCGTCGGCCACACCGGTCACCTCCAGGGCCCTCGCCTCGAAGGAGGTGAGGATTCTTATGTCCACCAACCCACCGCCAGTCTGGGCCCTCTCCTGCCGATTGTGGGAGAGCTTTTCCTGCGGAGACACAGAGAGGGCATCGTTAACCACATGTGTGGTTCACTGGTGGGAGAGGGAGTGTGAAGGCGGGGTTATGGGGAAGGGGGGAGGGAGGACAGGGGGTCACAGGGAAAGTTGGAGGTGGATGCTCCCTTGGAGGGGGGGTGGGGTAGAGGGCGTTGGTGTCTACTCACCTGTGCTGCCTGGTGTAGGTCGTTGACCATCTTCCTGCGCTGCTGGCCGGTCCTCGTGGTCATTGTGGTAGTCGGTATTAGAGGTATTACGGTACCCTGTAATGCTGTAAGACCATTGGTGTAGGAGTTACTGTTTTTATTGGTTAAGCCTGCCTGCTGGTTCCGCCCAGTAAGGCGGGGTATAAGAGCCCGTGTCTCCCTAGCTGCTGCATTCTGTACCTGCGCTGCTGGGGGAAACATCTAGTCCAATAAAGCCTTCAATTGTCTCCAATCTCGCTTCTGGAGTTATTGATCGAGCATCAGTCATACTGTTCAAACTAACGGCTGTCGCCACCTCGATCCAGGCAGCACTGGCTGCCCTGTGGCTCACCCTCGGGGAACAGGACATCCCTCCTAGCCTTCACTGCCTCCCCAGGTCAGCGTCCCCGAATCCTGGTGCCGGTCTCCTGGGCACCATTGTTGCGAGCTGGCTGGGGTTGGCCGAGCAAGTGCAGCTTAAGTGCTGCTCAGCCTTGTTAGCGGGGGACCGGTGAGCACGGTCTCGGCAAATCAGCTGGCGGGGCGTTATTTGCGGCGGGAAGCCTGTGAGGCCTCGTTAAGTGGACAAGTTCACGTTGAGTAGCGTTTCCGGCTTCGCTGGGCTGAGCACTGGGGTGCTCGTGGCAATTCCCCCTCGCTACCACACTTGGAAATGTTTCTGGAGAATCGCACCCGAGGATTCTATGCTTTGCACTCTCAGGTGTAATTGAAGGTAACTATCAATAGGTTATTGCTGTTTTCACAGACGTGCAAGTCTGATAGATGAGTTGTAATTAATGATCATTCTTTACACCAGTGACAATGTGTTGGCTGCTACATTAGACATACACAATAAAATCAATCCCAGCCACGCGGAGTGCAGCTTCGGATTTGACATTCATTCTCAGGGAATGTTTTTCACGGGTGGATTTGAGGTTTTGTCTTTTCCGGATTTACTTTAATCTGCTCCAACGCGCTGTAAAACGTACAATGGGAAATCCAGCTGGCGACCTGAATCATCGGCCCCGGGTTGAGGTCGAGAATGGCCGTACCTCGACCAACAAAAATAAAAACCTCCGAGTAGAAAGGCTGTCCAATTATAAATGACTTCAGTGAAAACACTATTTGAATCAATAGAAAATGCTGGCAATGAATTGCAGGTTAATCACCAACCGTGAAGCTAAGAATGTCAATGATTTGGTTGTAAAAGCTTGACAGAACTGACCGGTTCTGATGAAAGGTCAGACTTGACATTTTCACCATTATTTCCCTTGCAGGCTCCAATTGGTTTGTTCTCTTTGTATTTCCCATTTTGTATTATTTCAAATTTCCAGCATTCGGGTTTCCTTAAATGAAATGTGTCATCTGGATTGGCACCTTTCCATATTAACCTGCTTCGTCTCATCAGCTCTAATTTCACCAGAACCACCCTAGAAAGTCGGTAAAGAATTGAGTGGAGCTATCGTTTTAGAAAATAGTCAACAATACAAAATATTGACTCATTGCAAAAGGTGACGTTAGTTTACCCTGTTGCTCCTGTGTTGGTTGAGGTACACTAGCCCCAGATAGAGCAACTCAGCCTCGTGTTCAAATCTCCCCATGCCCTCCCTCCCTCCCTATCTCTGTAACCTTCTCCAACCTTACAATCTTTGCATTCCTCTAATTCTGGCCTCTTCCACATTTCCGATTTAAGCGCTCCACCCCTGGTGGCCCTGCCTTCAGTTTCTGCGGCCCTAAGTTCTGGAATTCGCTCCCTAAAGCTCTCCGCCTCTCCCCCTCCCTCCATCTTTAAGATATTCCTTAAAACCCATCTCCTTGACCAAGCTTTTGGTCACATGTCCTGATGGGTCTGATTTTCCGTGGAGTGACAACCTGAGGCCGGTGGGGGGGGGGTAGACTCCATCAGGGGGGAGGTGGGTGAGGGGGAAGAGTCTCATAGGGCGGCATGGTAGCACAGTGGTTAGCACTGTTGCTTCACAGCGCCAGGCTCCCAGGTTCGATTCCCGGCTTGGGTCACTGTCCGTGCGGAGTCTGCATGTTCTCGCCGTGTCTGCGTGGGTTTCCTCCGGGTGCTCCGTTTTCCTCCCACAAGTCCTGAAAGACGTGCTGTTAGGTGAATTGGACATTCTGAATTCTCCCTCGGTGTACCCGAACAGGCGCCGGAATGTGGCGACTGGGGGATTTTCACAGTAACTTCATTGCAGTGTCAATGTAAGCCTGCTTGTGACAATAATTATTATGTCTGAAAGGGGGGCAGGATTTTGGCAGGGTGGGGGAGTTCCTTTGGGGGGGAATCCTGTGGGGGTGGGATGACCCAGTTGGGGGGTGGGGGAGCTCTGTGGGACATCAGTGTGCATCTGTACAATAGTTACCGAAAAGTTAGAAGTGATTTTAATTCTTTAAACTTTTTCCGGGTAACTATTTGGGCCAGGATTCTGCGGCCGCACCCACCCAGCGGCGGGAAATTCCTGCCCGAGGTCAATGGACCTTTACATGGTCTGTGTCCCTGCGGGGGGCGGGGCGGGGAATCCGTCCTTTGGTGTAAGACCGTCGTCGGAACCAACGTTAGTTTTGATTGAAATTACACGTTCCGATGGTTCCCAGTTCAGGGCAATTGCCCACCGGAAGTTTCCACTTGCCAGTCAATGGTTGTGCAGACCTTACTTGGGAGCCTCCAGGCTGGGGTTTTCCCAGCACATCTTTGCATCCCCCCCAGCCGCCTACGTAATACTGCCCTGGAGACTGGAAGTAATAGCCCAGTATCTCCTTATCTGGGTCAGTGTCATGCTCATTGGATAATGATTTTATGAAGCATTTGGGGTATTATATGATGTTAAAGGCACAGTACAAATACAGATTTCGGTTTTATTTTTAACTGTTGAATGCCCGACAAGGTCTCACATAGCTGATTAATGTTAAAGCGCATGGGATTGCAGGTAGTGTCTTGAGATGGATAGAAAGATGGTTAGCAGACAGGAAGCAAAATGTTGGAATAAATGAGTCTTGTTCTGATTGGTAGGCAGTGGCTAGTGGGGTACCGCAGGGATCTGTGCTCGGACCCCAACTGTTCACTTTATATATTAATGATTTGGATGAGAGAACTAAATGTATTATCTCCAAATTTGCAGATGATACAAAGTTGGGTGGGAGGGAGAGCTGTGAGGAGGATGCAGAGGTGCTTCAGTGGGATTTGGACAGGCTGAGTGAGTGGGCACACGCATGGCAGGTGCAGTATAATGTGGATAAATGTGAGGTTATCCACTTCGGTAGCAAAAATAGGAAAGCAGATTATTATTTGAATGGGTGCAAATTGAGAGAGGTGGATACTCAGCGAGACCTTGGTTTCCTCTTGCATCAGTCGCTGAAAGTAAGCACGTGGGTACAGCCGGCAGTAAAGAAGGTGAATGGTATGTCGGCCTTCATAGTGAGAGGATTGGAGTATAGGAATAGGGATGTTTTACTGCAATTGTACAGGGCATTGGTGAGGCCGCACCTGGAGTATTGTGTACAGTTTTGGTGTCCTTATCTGAGGAAGGATGTTCTTGCTGTGGAGGGAGAGCAGCGAAGGTTTCCCAGGCTGATTCCTGGGATGGCGGGACTGTCATATGAGGAGAGACTAAGTTGGTCAGGATTATATTTATTGGAGTTTAGAAGAGTGAGAGGGGATCTCATAGTAACTTATAAAATTCTTACAGGATTAGACAGGGTAGATTCAGAAAGAATGTTCCCAATGGTGGGGGGTGTCCAGAACTAGGGGTCATAGTTTGAGGATAAGGAGTAAACCTTTTAGGATTGAGGTGAGGAGAAATTTCTTCATCCAGAGAGCGGTGAATGTGTGGAATTCGCTGCCACAGAAAGTAGTTGAGGCCAAATTGTTGTGTAATTTCAAGAATGAATTAGATATAGGTCTTGTGGCTAAAGGGATCAAGGGATATGGGGGAAGGTAAGATCAGGGTATTGAACGCGATGATCATAATGAATCGGAGCAGGCTCGAAGGGCCGAATGGCCTCCTCCTGCTTCTATTTTCTATATTTCTATGCCCAAAGCAGCCTGCAGAAGGTTTGAAGCAAAATGTATTTGTATGCCATTTGGAGGTGAAGTGTACTGACCAGTGGTTGGTGCGATGTAAATTGATGGGAGAGTATTCTGTCCTCGAGCTGACATGTGTGACAAAGGGGATGGTAAGAGATTTATTACGTGGAATTACCAGTATCTAATACAAAGTGCTTGTGTGCTGGTGATTCCATTGTCATTGTCCAATCCTAACCCTGTACCATTAATAGAATGTCACAACAAAGGATGTTGAGAAACAATTCCAGCCAGCGGAAGCCATTTATAGATTAACATGGCATTTGAAGCACAGATACAGCCCGATGCTCCATTCAAACCTCTTCCAACCCTTCCCTTTCCAACAAACCCAATCTGCAATTCCTTTCTCCCTGAAATGTATGGGATCTTTTATGTTTGCCCGAGTGGGCAAGCAGGGCCTCAGTTTAACGTCCCACCAGAAGGATGGCACCTCTGACAATGAAGATTTCCCCCAGCCCTACCAGCCTGGATTATACGCTCACATCTCTCTTCGTGTCAAGGCCTGAGTGGCCTACACTTTTTGTTTTAAATTTAGAGTATCCAATTCTTTTGTTTTCCCCAATTGAGGGGCAATTTGGCGTGGCCAATCCACCTACCCTGCACATCTTTGGGGTTGCGGGGGTGAGACACACGCAGACACGGAGAGAACGTGCAAACTCCACACGGACGGTGACCCGGGGCCGGGATTGAACCCGGGTCCTCGGCACCATGAGGTAGCAGTGCTAACCATTGCGCCACCGTGCCCCCCCACCTTGCCTACTCCTGATTCATATGAACTCGCAACCTGCTGACTCAGAGGTGAGTGTGTCCCCCCACCGAGCCCCAATCTAAACACACAAGTGTCTCCTTTAGTAAGATTGAAGATTTTAGTCTTTCTGTTAGATGTGACACAGTGTGGTTCTTTCCCAAGGTTCATCGCCTGATTGTTTTGGGCCGATATGTGAAAAGTGGACATGAACTCGTGTACAGTATTGAGGCTGAACAAAACAGAGAGATTCGTGTTGCTTGAGTAATTGCCCTTGCTGGTTTAATTACTTAATATATTAAATACTGTAGTATCAATTCTTTGATTGCATAAATATGTATTAGAAACAGGTCTGCAAACTGGATTTTATAACATTTTAAATAGTGAACTAGCAATCATTATTGCATGAGGCAAATAAGGATTTAATGAAATTCTTCACGAAGGATATTACTCGTATGTGAATTTTTGACACTGTTGCATTTGTCTCTTCCCAGAATAGATTGAATATATTTCATGTAACATCATGTCGCGGCAGAGCATATTGACATGGGCCTCCAGCAAGTTGCTATTGATGCTACATTGTGCGCTGTGCCAAGAGGATTTGCCCTCACGGGCAAATTCTCAAAGCGTGTTCAGATCATCAGTGGAGAACAAGTGAGGGAGGGTGTGGGGTTGGGAAGAACAAGAGTGAATTGAAAGACGGGGTTAAAAACGCACTGGAGAAGGTGCAACATCAAGAGATTTACAAGGATGCGGCCAGAACTGGGAAGGTATTCTTAAAATATAGTTTTTCTACATTCACCGGGGTGAAATTATTCACTTCTTTCCCCAGCGAGATGTTCCATTCCTGCCTAAACTTTGAACGGCTCGCTACATTTGGCCGTCAAAGTCCACGCAGGAGTGGGCATCGCATTTGTTGCTCATCCCTACTTGCCTTTGAGAAGGTGGTGGTGAGCTGCCTTCTTTAACAGCTGCAGTCCATGAGGTGTAGGTACAACCACAATGCTGTTAGGGAGGGAGTTCCAGGATTTTGATCCAGTGAAGGAAGGGCGATATATTTCCAAGCCAGGATGGTGAGTGACTTGGAGGGGAACCTCCAGGTGGTGGGGCTCCCACCTGCCTGCTGGCCTTGTCCCTCTAGATGGTAGAAGTCTCGGGTTTGGAAGGAGCTGTCGAAGGAGCCTTGGGAATTGCTGCCACTGTGCTTCGAGATGGAAGGAGTGGATGTTTAAGGTGGATCATCTGCAATCAAGTGTTGCTTCACCCATGTCTCGAGCACCCAGAGTGTTGTTGGAGATGTACTCATTCAGCCAAGTGGATGGCAATTGGGGACTGGCCACGCTCCAGGAAATAAAAATAACATATACAATTATCATAATGAGAGGTTTTAATAGGCTGGAGCTCTCAGCTCTAGAAAAGGAAGACTGAGGGGTGACGCAATAGAGGTCTATAGAATTATGAAGGTGTTTGATAAGATAGACATAGATAATAGGCGTGATTCATCTGAGAAATTTCCAAGTCCGGTTTCGGGTACACTTGGTGGGGTGTTCTTGGCGGCTACAGTGCCGAGATATACACCGTTATTCTACGGCACTGTGCCGTTTTCTTGGGGCTTCAGGATTTTGCCCCCATCATGGCGGTTTCCCTGCACTGGGGAGCTGAGCTCTATGCCGGGTGCTGAATCGCGCTCAACGTGTTTCCACTTGTGGGGAAATCCAAAACAAGAGACCCAGCGAGGGCGTGAACCAGATTGCGTCCGGTGCCATGGGTCGGGAGCATTGCGCTCCATTCGGCGCCTGCCACGCACCCGTTTAAAGCCTCTCCCGCTATTCCCCAGGGATAACGGGAGGTGCGCCAGGCACATCGTGGGAGGAGATCTCACCCCCGAGGTGAGAGTTTTTTTTCTTTAACACAGCAAGTTGTCGTGATCTGGAACTCGCTGCCTGAAAGGACGGTGGGAGCAGATTCAATAGTAACTTACAAAAGGGAATTGGGAAATTACTTCAAAAGAGAAAGTATTGCTCTGGGGAGGAGCATTTGAGTGGGATTAATTGGATAACTCTTTCAAAGAGTGAGCAGGCACACAATAGGCTGGATTTACAAGAAAATATGATTTTGTACCAATTTGGTCTAAAACTGATGTTATTAAAAATTTAGCTTTTATTCAACTTCCTTCTCTACCTTCATCACAATTTTAAGTGACATGTAACATGATGAATCTTGACTTTTTCAGAGTAATAAAAATGATCTTCTGGGATTTGCTTTGTTCCCTTGCTTTGTTTCCCAGCAGCTGGTTCATGCGGCGGTCGGGGCGGGGGGGGGGGGGGGGGGCGTTATTGCTATTGTCCTGGAAGTGCTGGTACAAGTGTAAAGGTTCACATCCCCAATCACAGGTGATGGAAGATGTCATTGTTCGATCCGAAGAAGAGCTGAGAGAGCCAAGACAGACTTTGTCAGAATGGAGGACATGTTAACCTCAGAGAAACAAAACTAAATGTCAGGGAGAGAATGCCGCTGCTGCTTGCCATCCATGTTCTAGGCCTTGGCCATCTGGACAACAAACAAAGAGGCTGTTGCGAAGCTGAATGCATTCGAGATGTGGACATAGAGGAGGATGTTCCACATGTCCTACACAGACAGAAAGGCTGATGGGGGAATGCTGGAAGTGGTTGGAGAAAAGAGGAAATGAGTGTATAATATCAAGAAAGAAAGTTACAATGGGTGCGATTCTCCGGCCTCGTTACAATCTCGCTCAAGCGAAACGAGGCCAATGAATAGCGGGAGAGGCCAAAGCGAGAACCACGCCAGGCGCCAAATAGTTTGCATTGCAACCTGCCCGTTCCCGTGGGCGAAATCAGGATCTCACTGTAGCGTGGCGAGAAACCAATTATCACCACTTAAGCCCTATTTCCATACAATTTATGACAGCAATCCCATATCCAGCAGCCTCCCACCATTCAGCGGCCACCCCAGCACGTGCTCACGCTGGCGCCGATTAGCACTCCTTTTGAAAAACGTGAACCTGGCGGAGGAGCTTCTGTGGGGAGCCGAGGAGGTGAGTAGCCATCTTTGCTCACAGGCAAAGAGCCCGGGGGCGTGGGCTTGCCACCCCAGTGCTCGGCGGGGGTGGGGGACCCTCGGCTGGGGGTGGGGAACCCTCCGCAGGGGTGGGCCACCATGGGAGGGTGGGAGAGAGGCGCCGGGGGGAGGGCAGCCGGGAGCAGCCGGGAGCAATCGCTCGCAGCACCGCGGTGCCAACACCTGGATCGTGTGTATCTGTTCCGGGGGCAACCCCTGTCCCTGCGCATCAGGCCGAGGCCTCTGGCGGTGCGGCTGAAGGCTATCGCTAATAGGGAATTGCCAGTCGTGGTGAAGTGACCACTTCACATATCCCAAGTGGATTCCTGTGGGTGGGCGGGATTGTTGCGTTTGTTTGAAATTTGGCATTCTTGTGTTTGTCCAGGTGAAAATCTTCAGCAACATGTCACTCTTTTCAGCAATTATTCCTGCTTTTGCCCAAACTATTGCAGAAAAAGCCGATCGCAAAATCAAGGTGTATTTTGCACTCATTCCAGGGCAATGGACTCAATTCTACTCGTTCAGTTTTCAGTGTCTAGCTGGGCTCCCGTGGGAGATTTTGGTGAGAGGCATATATTTCTCCGCACCGCCACTCTCCTCAACCTCACGTATAACAAGGAGAAGTGTGTGTTCCGTACAAACCGCTTAGCCATCCTCGGCTACGTGGTCCAGAACGGAGTTCTGGGGCCCGATCCCGATCAGCACACTGGGCTAAATAGCTGGCTTGCAATGCAGAACAAGGCAGCAGCGTGGGTTCAATTCCCGTACCAGCCTCCCCGAACAGGTGCTGGAATGTGGCGACTAGGGGCTTTTCACAGTAACTTCATTGAAGCCTACATGTGACAATAAGCTACTATTATATTATATTGGAATGATGGTGGTGAGGGGAAAGCCCTGATGTAGAGGGGGCATGATGGATACGGGAGGTCCAGGGCAGGATTGGGAGGAGGGGCACAGGGTAAGCGAAAGGGCAGGAGGGGCAGCAGGAAGTGGTGGGCAGGGCAGGAAGCAGCGATGGGGGTGGTGAGAAGCCTGGACTAGTTCGCTGTTAGGGCAGGGGTTAACTATTGCTAATGGATGGCAGATTTTTCAATGGGGCTAACAATTAAAGTCAGGTCTCCCCCAGTGTCTGCCACCTGCTCCAGCCCGGAACCCTAATTTTGATCGTTCTGCAATTGGTGGCCATGCCTCAGCCCTAAACTCTGAAATTTACTCCCTCAACCTTCCTGATTTTTTAAAACGTCTCCTCTGTTAGGAATCTCCTTCCTGAACTAAATTATTTCCAACGATTGTTTTTAAAAGAAAAATGTTCTTCCTCTACCTTGTCTCGATCAAGAAGGACTGTAACGTCTTGACCTTTTGCATGGTTTGTTTTGATCACTCGGGGGTTGTGTGGAGTGGCTCGTGTTAATGGAACCCTGACTCCTTCGCTGTGTCTGCTGCCTGTCTGCCAGTTCCCGTTGATTGCCAAACGCAACTGGGAGTGTAAATCGCAGGAAGAAATCCTTTTCCTCACACTCTCAAGCGCAGTATGCTGAAGCTCGAATGTGTTAAAGCAACAAGAGATTATATTTAACAGATGTCACAGCGATAACACAGGAACGAAAGGGAGTCACGGAGGCTGCAGGAAATTGGCTGTTTCTTTCAGGCAAATTAAATCACTTTCCCTGTCGATGGGTGCTGCTTTCAATCAGCCTCCTGCATTTCAGGAACAGGAGGCGGCCATTCAGCCCCTTCATTCCAAACCACCATTCAATTAGATGATGCCTGTTTTGTATTTTAACTCCACCTTCGTTCCAGAACCCTTGATCTCCTCACCCAACAAAAATCTGTGAAACTCAGTTCTGAACTTTTCAATCGAACCTCAGCTTCTCCAGCTTTTTATTGGTAAGCTCCAGATTTCCACTCCCCCCTTGTGTGAGGAAGTGCTTCCTGACATCGTCCCTGAATGGCTTGGCTTGGACTTTAAGGTTCTGCCCCCCTTATTCTGGACACCCACCACCAGAGGATATAGGGCGGCACGGTAGCACCAGGGTCCCAGGTTCGATTCCCCGCTGGGTCACTGTCTGTGCGGAGTCGGCACGTTCTCCCCCGTGTCTGCGTGGGTTTCCTCCGGGTGCTCCGATTTCCTCCCACAAGTCCCGAAAGACGTGCTTGTTAGGTGTATTGGACATTCTGAATTCTCCCTCTGTGTACCCGAACAGGCGCCGGAGTGTGGCGACTAGGGGATTTTCACAGTAACTTCATTGCAGTGTTAATGTAAACCTACTTGTTACAATAAAGATTATTAATTATTGGTTTCTCTCTGTCGACCCTACCAAAATCCTTCAGCCACCTGGATCGCCCCAGCTATATCACCCCTTAATCTCCTATACTCGAGAGAATACAAACCTAGTTTGTTCAGCCTATCCTCGTAAATTAACCATTTCAGCACCAATGTCATTCTGGTCAAATTGCACTACTCCCCCTCGAAGGCCAATATATTCTCTCTAAGTTCTGGTGCCCAGAACTGAACAAGCTGCTCCAAATGGGGTTTATCCAGAGCTCTGTATAACTGGAACAAAACTCTCATACAAGGGAGATCCATGGAGGCAAATAACGGTGCCAGATTAAATACTTTCTGTCAATGGATTATTCAAACACTTCCTGTCAATGCCCAATTTTCAGTACAATCAAGCATGGCAGATAGCAGAATGGAGGTACAGTGCTTAAAATGTAATTCAACATATATTTCACACAGACAGACAAGCTGTACCCAATCAATCCATACTCCGTATTCTGTCAGTTTTCTTTCAAACATGTTTTCAAAAGCAAAATACATGCCACATATTAGGTGATAAATATGCACAGTTATTGATTGGATTTCAAGGTACCTAAGCCAAGTTGAAAAAAGCGTAAGGATTCTTGGCTTCATGAACAGGGGAAGAGTACAAGAGTAAGGGGCTGAACGTTTAGAAATCACTGGATTAAGCAGAGGGGAAGGGGGGTTGGCGTTGCCGAACTTCAGCAACTACTACTGGGCGGCCAACGTAGCGATGATAAGGAAATGGATGGTGGGTATGGGGTCGGTTTGTGGCGGGTGGGGGCTGCTTCGTGCAGGGGCACCAGTTTGGTAGCCCTGGTCACGGCGCCTCTGCCGCTCCCGCCGGCGCGATACTCCACCAGCCCTATAGTGGTGGCGGCTCTTCGGATCTGGGGCCAGTGGAGGAGGCATATAAGGGACGTGAGAGCATCGGTGTGGACCCCAATCTGCGGCATTCACCGATTTGCCCCGGGGAACATGGACGGCGGATATCGACTGTGGCAGAGGGCGGGGATTGCGAGGGTGGGTGATCTGTTCTTGGAAGGGAGCTTCCCGAGCATGAGGGCGTTGGAGGAGAAGTTTGGGCTGGCGAGAGGGAATGACTTTAGATACTTGCAGGTGCGGGATTTTGTGCGCAGGCTGGTGCCGTCCTTCCCACGCTTCCCGCCAAAGGGGAGGCAGGACAGGGTAGTATCGAGGGGAGAGGTAGGTGAGGGTAGAGTCTCAGATATTTACAAAGAACTAATGGGAGCTGAGGATACACAGACTGAGGACCTGAAGCTTAAGTGGGAGGAGGAGCTCGGGGGGGGGGGGGGGGGGGGGGTGGAGGACGGTATTTGGGCAGAAGCCCTGAGCAGAGTAAACACGACCGCAACATGCGCCAGGCTCAGCCTGATCCAGTTTAAGGTCGTGCACCGGGCCCACATGACAGTGGCCCGGATGAGTAAATTCTTCACGCTAGAGGACAAGTGTGCTAGATGCGCCGTGGGCCGGCTAATCACATGCACATGTTCTGGTCGTGCCCTAAACTCAGGGGGTACTGGCAGGGATTCGCGGACATCATGTCCCGGGTTTTGAAAACTGGGGTGGTAATGAGTCCTGAGGTGGCAATCTTTGGGGTGTCGGAGGACCCAGGAGTCCAGGAGGAGAAGGAGGCCGACGTCTTGGCCTTTGCTTCCCTGGTAGCCCGGCGACGAATACAGTTGGCATGGAGGGACCCAAAGACCCCGAAGACCGAAGTATGGCTATCGGACATGGCGAGCTTTCTCGGTCTAGAGAAAGTTAAGTTCGCCTTGCGAGGTTCGCTATCGGGGATCGCCCGGAGGTGGTAGCCATTCATTGACTTCTTCCCGGACAATTAATCGTCAGCAGGGTGGGGGTGGGGGTGGGGTGGGGGGGGGGGGGGGTGGGGGGGGGGGGGGGGGGGGGGGGCTAGGGTAGAGTAGTGTAGGGGGTGGTTTAGGCAGGTCCTTGCGAGAACGGAGTTGTGGTTTGTGTTATGCGTTAATTGCTTTTCTTTTTTGTACAGTACGATGCAATGTCATTGTTTTATATGCCAAAAATACCTCAATAAAATTGTTTATAAAAAAAAAAAGAAATCACTGGGGTAGGTTCCAGCTGGACGATTGTGTCCAATTCTGGACACCAGAAGATTCTAAAGTCTTGGAGAAGGTGGAAAGGAGATTTCCTGGAACGTATCACGGATAAAAGATTTCAGTTAATGTGGTTCTGATGAGAGCAGGGCCAATAGAGGTATTCAAAGTCATGAAGGTTTCGATGGTGTCAATGAGGAGAAACTGGGCTAAACTTTCCAATCCCGCCCGCTGCGGGAATTGATGCGGGTGGGACGGACAATTTGACGGACCGGTTGAAAGTCCATTGATCTCGGGTGGGAATTTCCGATCTTGGGGAGGATGCGGCTGGTATTCCCGGCCACTGCTTCCATTGGCAGGGTGGTCAGTAAGCAGGCAACACAGATTTAAGATAACGGGAAAAAGAGGCAGAGAGGGCGATAAGGAGAATTTATTTTCACAGCGAGTTGCAAAAATTGCAGAGTGCGGTAGACTTTCCATTTTTATTCTGTAAATGAAGGAGAGCTTCATATTGCAATTGTTCCTATACGGAGTGCTCATAATTGTACACCCCATAATTGCGCAATTATCCAACTTGCAAAGCATACAGCTTACAATCATCGTCCTCTCCCTGCTGATGTGAAAGTAGGAAATGAGGAAGTGATCAGGGAGATGTTCATTTGCAATGATATTTATGCAACTTCTGGGCAGCACGGTGACACAGTGGGTTGGCCCTGCTGCCTCACGGCGCCGAGGTCCCTGGGTCACTGTCCGTGTGGAGTTTGCACATTCTCCCCGTGTCTGCCTGGGTCTCGCCCCCACAACCCAAAGATGTGCCGGGTAGGTGGATTGGCCACGCTAAATTGCCCCTTAATTGGAATAAATGAATTGGGTACTCTAAATATATATTTAAAAAGAAATTATGCAACATCTGCCTTTAATTGTCTATTTTTTTAATTGTTACTCAATTGCAGCTGATCAGTTAAATCATCATTAGCTGTCTAATTGGTCTAAATATAAAAGGGAATATTTCTGTTGAAATTCATTTTTGCATTAAATTGAAGATTATCTCCAGTCGGTACAAACCCTTCGATATGTTTGTGAAATAAATTAGTGTTTCAGCTCTGACCTTGATCGGGGTGGAATTGGAAACAGGATCTAGATAAACAATACGATAAATCTGAACTTCCGGCGCCGACCATGGGGTGAGTGGTCGCACACAGGGCAGCTCTGGCTCAAAGGCGTTGATTTGAGTTCTTTTTACCCCAAAACGGAAGAATTTTGACAGGAAAGTGGAGTTGAAGGTGTGGAGGAGAAGTTCCCCCCCTGGGAGTGGCATGTCTGCTGGTTATCAGGCCCAGCAGGAGAAGGTGAAAGACCTGGCCAAGGAATTGGAGGTGACCTGTGGCACAGTAGCAATTGGAAAGATGGCGGAGGGGGAATGGTGTCGCTGTACACGGACAACCTGCTGGTATGTGTCAGACCCGTTGGAGCGTATGGAGAGGATTCTGAGTATCTCAGAGAGGTTCGGGCTTTCTCGGGTTATAAGTTGAAAGTGGGAAACGCGAGTTCTTCCCTCTGAACGAGGCGAGTCGGGGAGCTAATTTAGGGGTGTTGCCATTTAGGGTAGTCAGGGATAGGTTTAGGTATTTGGGGATCCAGGTGACGGGGCGTGGGAGACACTACGCACGTGGATCTTCACAAGGTTGGTGGAGGAGATAAAGGAGGACGTTAGGAGGTGGGGAAGGTGCCACGGGTGAAGAGGGCCCTGCTACAGAGGCAGAAAGGGGAGGGGGGGGGATTGGTATTACCGAACCTGCTGCACTACTATTGGGCAGCGAATGTGGAGAAAGTGAGGCGGTGGTGGGAAGGAGAGAGGTTAGAATGGGTTAGGATGGAGGAAGAGTCCTGTAGGGGGGGGGGGGGTCCAGCCTGAGGGCCATGGTGACGGTGGCGTTACCGCTGGCACTGACGAGGTTCAAGGAGAGCCCGGTGGTACAGTCCACGATTAGGATGTGGAACCAGTTGAGGAGACGCTTTAGGATGGAGGGGATGTCGGTGCCAACGGCATTATGGGAAAACCATGGGATCAAGCCGGGTGGGGTGGACGGTATACACAGGAGGTGGAGAGAGGTGGGGCTGATGAAAGCGAGGGACCTGGAGGAGAGGTTTGCAAGTCTGGAAGAGCTACAGGAAAGGGTAGAGTTCATGAAGGGAAGTGAATTTGGGTATATGCAAGTGAGGGACTTTGTGCAGAAGGAACGGAGAGGATTTCCCAAGCTGTCGGAGTACACCCTATTGGAACGGTTGCTGCTTCCGGTGTGGAAAGGGAGGGTAGGATTGGGGATATATATGGGTGGCTGGAGGAGCGCAAGTGGCGAGGGTCAAGGAGAAACGGGAGGAGGAGCTTTTGGGGGGGGGGGGGGGGGGGGGGCGGTGGGGGAGGTAAAACCTGTACAGACTGTAAAATTGAGAATTGGGGAGAATGTTCCCCAGATCATCCATGGTTTTGTATTTTTAATATGTTTGGAATAAAATGCATTTGAAAAATACGATAAATTTGTTGCCAAGTACGGTTTCTTCTGTCACCTAAGCTACTCATGCAAGGATTGAAAGGTAGTGGCCGTAGTAACAGTTTAAACACTAACAATAGGGAGGAATTTTAGCAATCTCGGAATTCAGATCAATCCAGGAATTGGGTGACTCAGATTAATCCAGATTAAAATCTTGGCGTGATCTAATCTACATGGTCATTATTTAGATGCGGGTTACAATTTAATATTAGGTGAATGTATGTATGCCTGAGACTTGTTCTTTAATTCAGTGGGAAGACTTGAATGTCAAGGGAGAGGCGAGAGTGATTGCTCTTGATGTCAAGGTAGCATTCAGCTGAGTTTGACACTAACAAGGTTATGCAGATGTACACCGGGGTCATGGGAAATCCCTCCTGGAGCTGGAGTCATACTTGACACATGTTAAACTGATTGTGGTTATCGGAGGTTAATCATTGCAGCCCAAGGATCACCTTTCCCTTATCACTGGTGTCAGGTTGTTTCTGATGATACCACAGTATTGAGTACCATTGATAATAAACCAGCAGCAACAACATGCAGGCTTATGGTAACACATGGCAGGAGTGGTAAACATAACAGCACCAAGCGAAGGCCACCCTCACCATGAAAAAGGATCCCCCCCCCCCCCCCCCATGGCCTATCTCCAAAAAACCATTGCCCCCCCCCCCCCCCCAAGGCATCTCCTACCCTCCCCTCCCCTCTCCAGGAGCCCTGCCGTTTACCGGCAGCCTGCACTGCGCTTCAGGCATGGCGCTGCGGCGCTTCCTCCGGCCGCAGATTGGCTGACAGCTCTCCAAGGCAGGGCTGCCTTTCAAGTGCAGGTGGAAATCCCGCTTGCCGTCAATCAATGTTCCATTTGAGCGTGAAATGGCAGTGGGCCTGTCAGAGTCAGCAGGGACGAGTGGGGGCCAAGGACCCACCATCCAAAAAATTCAGGCCCAAATTAGTCGTTGTGTTCCCTACCTGGCAACAGTGACCTCACTTCAAAAATCATTTCATTGGGTGTAAAGCATTTTCGGGCACCTTGAAGTTGTGAAAGATTCCACCTAATTGTGTTGATCTTTGTGAGGTTGCCTTCTGGATGAAAAGCATAGCGTGCACAAAGACACTTGAAGCGATTTTCATCAACAAAGCTAAATTTATTTACACCACTTATGTTCAACACTTAATCCTACAGTAAACAAAGAGATTATATTAAACTACACTCACTAACACTATCTCAATACTCAACTATAGCTATGTTCTATCTTCTCTCGCTCTACTATGCACTTCATTCCAATCTCCTCTCCTCCACACTCTCTCTCCCAGAAGCCTAAGAGCCAATGCCTTGTATAGTACTGTCCCTAGCTCCATCTAGTGGCTAATTGTAACATGACATTAACTCTTCACATGCTGAACATAGGGGCAGCACGGTAGCATTGTGGAGAGCACAATTGCTTCACAGCTCCAGGGTCCCAGGTTCAATTCCGGCTTGGGTCACTGTCTGTGCAGAGTCTGCACATCCTCCCCGTGTGTGCGTGGGTTTCCTCCGGGTGCCCCGGTTTCCTCCCACAGTCCAAAGATGTGCAGGTTAGGTGGATTGGCCATGATAAATTGCCCTTAGTGTCCAAAATTGCCCTTAGTGTTGGGTGGGGTTACTGGGTTTGAGGGTATCGGGTGGAGGTGTGGACCTTGGGTGGGGTGCTCTTTCCAAGAGCCGGTGCAGACTCGATGGGCCGAATGGCCTCCTTCTGCACTGTAAATTCTTTGATAATCTATGAACATTTTTATAATGCCACACTAATTGCAAATTCTTTGTTTTCCATTGCAAGCATTGAGATCTCCCTGCGTACTGACTGCTGGCTTGACAATGAAATGAATTTGTTGTCATTCTCCTTCTTGTTGCTGTCTGAAATGGGATCTGATAGTTCGTGCACAGGACAATCAGTATGGATTCACCCTCGCGTGTGGTGTCAGAATGATAGTGACTCGACATCAGAGTGCTCAGTATTTCTGCAGTGAAGAAATGCGGATCGTTATTCTCGACTGTACAAGCGTGAGTCAGAAAAGATTGAATATGGGGCAGCACGGTAGCACGGCGGTTATCACAGTTGCTTCACAGCTCCAGGGTCCCAGGTTCGATTCCCGGCTTGGGTCACTGCCTGTGTGGAGTCTGCACGTTCTCCCCGTGTCTGCGTGGGTTTCCTCCGGGTGCTCCAGTTTCCTCCCACAGTCCAGAGATGTGTGCAGGTTAAGTGGATTGGCCCTTAGTATCCAAAAAAGGTTAGATGGGGTTACGGGGATAGGGTGGAGGCATGGGCTTGAGTAGGGTGTTCTTTCCAAGAGCCAGTGCAGACTCGATGGGCCGAATGGCCTCCTTCTGCACTGTAAATTCTATGGTGATTCTAAGATAAGTGACCGACAGTCCCTTTGAGTGTTTCTGCAGAGTCCGATGAGTATTATCCAGTGAAGCTGGTGGTGGTGAAAGTAATGAGGTGAAAAATAAGTAGGTCAAAGAACAGGAAACTCCTGGATTTATATAGTACTTATCCTGACCCCAGAAAACTCCGAAATGGTTTATAGCCAATGAAGCACTGCTGTAGTGTAGCTCCTGATATGATGCAGGAAACGTGCCCGCCAATTTGTGCACAGCAAGCTCCCACAAGCACCAATGTGGGACCAGATATTGGTGGAGGGCGAACTGGCCTCAGATGTTGGGGAAAACTCTCCAGCTCTTCCTCAAAACAGTGCTACTGGATGTTTATCACGTCAAGCTCTCAGAGGAGATAGTGCCTGATTTTAATGTCTCGCCTCATCTGAAAGATGGCTGCACTCCCTCTGTACGATACTGGGAGTATCAGAATGGATTCTGTGCTCACATTTCTGGAATGGGACTTAAATGCACAACCTTCTATCTCGGAGGCATGGCTGCAAGATCATTCGCGATTGTGTTCAAGAACTGTCGAGCAACAGCTAAATATACAAATAATCAAAAATCCTGTAATTGATTGGGAGGAAATGTATATATAACAGGTCCAGATTGATACAGCACGAGTGTCAGAGACATAATTAGAGTCTTCAATTATTTTTGTGAACTTAGATGAAGAATGAAAGAGCGAGGGATTAAAAGCGTTTTCACCGTATGCAGTACCATCTGTCCATGTCTGAGCTTCCTTAAAGCTTTGACACTAATCTCTGAAGAGCACTCCCACTTGCTACACTAACCTACCATGCTGATTTCTCACAACAAACATCCTAGTGGCTTCTCAATACTGGTAACTGATTGACATTTAAACACGGGATTGTGGCGATCATTGTGAAGTGGGCTCATTCCCACTCGAAATCTGGCCTGACAATTTGCCAAACTGGCTGACATATCCCAGCCTCCTTCCCAGTGCAAGCTGTAGCACCACAGAATCTGACTGCACAAAAGGAGGCCATTTGGCCCATCGTCCCTCTGCTGGCTCTTTGCAAGAGCTATTCAATTAGGCTCATTCTCTCCTCCCCCTTACTCTTTCCCCCAGAGCCCTGCAAATACTCCCCATCCAGTGTTTATCCAATTCACTTTTGAACGTTCCTGTTGACTCTGCTTCCACCGCCCTTTCAGCCAGCACCTTCCAGATCACAACTCGCTGTGTTAAAGAAAGACTTTCCCCACCTCCCGATGGCTTCTTTTTTAAAAACTCCGTATTCTTTGCCTCCCAACTCTCCTGGCACCAGAAACTTTCCCCTTCTTTACTCGATTCAATCCTTTCCTGATTTTCAACATCCTTATCAAATCTCCCGTAACCTCTCTGCCCCAAGGATAACACTCAGATTCTCCAGCCTGCGCACAGTAATGAAATCTCTCATCCTGAACACCATTCACGTAGATCTCCTCTGCAACCTCTCCAAGGTCTTGACATCCTTCCTAAAGTGCTGTGCCCTTTACCTTCTACACAGTGGTCAGCAGACTTGATTGACGTTGAATAAAATCCATAGGGACCCACTGTTTGAATCCACAGCAGCAAAGTGTTCAGGCAGAGATTCATCTACAGTTCAAAGTGGGTGGTATTTATGTATCGAGGGCTATTTTTTAAAGTGGTTTTGGTCTGGTGCACAAGTGCAATTTATCATTTCCTTTCATGACTCCCAGCGCCGCAGACAGACTGGATCAGTTAGCACACCTTCCCATCAACAAACTAATTAATGTGCTTCTTGACAAGTTCTTTCACAGCTAGAGATAGTTTACCGACTTGCAGATTTGCGAGTGGAGCTTTGGAATTGATTTGATCGTGTCTTCCGACTTCGCTTCTACTTTTAAGTCATCTTGTTTCATGAGTTCTGGCGAACCCTCCGTCACCATCATTCCCCATCACAGGTTGCGCCTGTTAAACGCCTTTTCCATCAAGCACATCTTTAAGTCCCAGGTGAATTCTTCAGAATTAGGCACTGTACTTCCGACAGCACGGAAACAGACCATTTGGCCAAACTTCTCCATGCTGGTGCTGATGCTCCGCACATGTTTCCTCCCACATCCCTTTATCTCACCCCATCAGCCTAACATGCACTTATCTAACTTGAGTATTGCTGGAACAAAAAGAGACTTGCTGTCGAAGATTTTCATCTTGGACTCATCAGGACAGATTCGGAAGAATGTCAAATCTCATAGGGAACAACAATTCCCTATGCATGAGAAGAGAGTGCTGATTTGTTGGCAGGTTGACCCCGACTGGTTTTGGAGAATTCACCATTGAACATTTAACCGCCAAACTTTTATTTCAATTCAAATCAGTCAGGTTGATTTTGATTGGTCGCTTTTGTGAATTGAAAATTTCAATTGCTAGATCTTTGGGATCTTGGGGGGGGGGGGGGGGGGGTGGGGGGAGGGGAGGGTGTGGTAAGGGTTAATAAGGGTTATAGAACCAAGACAATTTAATGAGTTTGAGATACAGATCAGCCATGATCTAACTGAATGGTGAATCAAACTTGAGGGGCTGAATGGCCTCCTTTTGTTTCTATGTTTGTACTATGTTCCAACAGCAACAGAGTCTAGTTGTGTGAAGCCCCGTTCTTCCCGGTGTGAAATGCTCCATAGCTTTCCTGTCTGCAAAGTTTTGTGAAGCATTCATTAGTCATTCAACCTAAAATTGCCGCCTCTCAGTTCAAACATCCTTAACGTTAATCTCTTGACACAGCCATCCTTCTCAAAACTGATGATTAGCCAGACATCCTCCATAGCAATTGTGACTTCTTTCGGCTGATAAATCAGATAGAATTATGATAGAATTTCATAAATGTCGCAAATTCCCTTAAAGCTCGCCCTGTTGTTAGCTCGGTGACTCAATTCGATTGGAGATTTTACTTGTCGGATTCACAGGACTGCACCTCGACGGCGTTCCCGACAGTGAATATCTGAATTTCCTGTGAGATTGCAGCTGAGGGTGGTCGAACAATCAGAGACAGGGCTGGAGCTTCAACACGATTGGTCCGGAGCAGAGTCACAGAGCGTCAGGGAACTGGGTCTCCCCCCAATGCTTCAAATGTGCTTTTTTTCCCCCTCCTTCCGACTTGACCTTTGAAAAGGTTTTGTTACTTTTACGATTCTGCAACTAGATTTTGGCCTTTAGTTCAGCCGGCAAAAACTTAGCAAGAGACTTGTCAACTTTAAAATTTGGGTTGTGCTTGGATTGGTTATTCCAATAAAGGTACAGAAACATAGAAGATAGGAGCAGGAGGAGGCCATTCGGCCCTTCGAGCCTGCTCCGCCATTCATCACGCTGGTCATCTATGGCTGATCATCCAACTCAATCGCCTAATCCTGCTTTCTCCCCATAGCCTTTGATCCCATTCTGCCCAAGTGCTATATCCAGCCGCCTCTTGAATATATTCAATGTCTTAGCCTCAACTACTTCCTGTGGGAATGAATTCCACAGGCTCACCGCTCTTTGGGTGAAGAAGTGTCTCCTTATCTCTGTCCGAAATGGTTTACCCTGAATCCTCAAACTGTGACCCCTGGTTCTGGACACACCCATCATTGGTAACATCTTCCCTGCATCTACCCTGTCTAGTCCTGTTAGAATTTTATAAGTCTCTACGAGATCCTCCCCCTCATTCATCAGAACTTCAGCGAGAACAATCCCAACCGAGTCATTCTCTCCTCATACGTCAGTCCCGCCATCCCTGGAATCAGCCTGGTGAACCTTGGCTGCACTCCCCACTGGCCAATGGCAGGCATCCAGAGCATGCTGCCGGGTGGAGGGGGGAGGAGTGTAAAATCCCACCCATGGGATTACACAATGCAGAAGGAGGCCATTTGGCCCATCGTGTCGTTACCTGCCTTTCGAAAGAGCTATCAAATTAATCCCACCCACCTTGCTCTTTCAGGGGCTGGTGTGGACTCGATGGGCCAAACGGGCCTCCTGCTGCACTGTAAATTCTATCATTTCCCCGTCGCTCAATAAAACGCTTCCTTTTTGAGCATTTTACCCCCCCTTTGAAATTTCCTGTGAATCGGCCTCTACCGCCCTGTTTCAAAATAAGGGCTTCGCTCATATTGCAGAGATGGGGAGAAATTCTCTCTCTCAACGGGTGGCGAGTCTCGGCAACGTTCTTCCTCAAAAAGGCAGTGGAAGCAGAATTGTTTTAAGGCAGAGCGAGATAGATTCTTGATTGATAAGGAGGCGAGAGGTTATCGGGGGTCGGCAGGAATGTGGGCTGAGGTTACCATCAGGTTAGCCACGGTTTTATTGAATGGGGTAGCAGGCTCGAGGGGCCAAGGGGCCTGATACTGCCCCTAATTCATATCTTCATCTACCTTTTCGGACAGAGCGTTCCAGGTCGCAATCACTGCGGCAAATCATTTCTCCACATCACACCCTCTGGTTCCTTTGGCCTTCAATTTGCGTTCTCTTGTTACCAACTCAACAGCCACAATTTCTCCATATTTACTCTATTAACACCCCTCCTGATTTTGAACGCCTCTATTAGATCTTCCCTTAAACTCCTCTGCTCTAAGGAGAATAATCCCAGCTTCTCCGGTCCCTCCACATTAACTGAAGCCCCTCATCGCAGGCTCCATCCTGATAGGTCTCCTCGCAGCCTCTCCATACTGTAATGCCACAGAACAGGTCCACTCTTCACCAGGTATTATCGTACTGAAGTGAGTTTCTTTTGGATCTTCATGCACACAATGGAGGAAATAGTGGGGGGAGTGTTGGAAGGATGATCGGGCTGATGATCAATCTGTGAACTGCATTGTAAACGCTCCCTCCATGGCCATCGCATCTTGAGTTTGCATATGATAGGATGATGGGAGGCGTGGCTGGGGTGGGGTGTGGTTTCACCCTCCGCGAAAGGAAAGTTGTCTGGAAACCATCCCACCCCACAGCCATAACAAGCTGTGGGTGGACTAGATGGTTGGCTCGATCTGATTGACCGGCAACTCCAACAGCCCCAAGAGCTCAATGGAGCCAACACGGTGACCCAGTCTCAAGAGTATGGCTCAATGGATCCCTGAGTGAGGCATGTACCGGGTACTGGGTGGCAAGGGTTTAGCCAGTCTGGGGTGGGGGTTGGGGGGGGGGGGGGGGGGTTTGGAGAGCAGATAGGTAGGAAAAGAGGGGCCACAATCTTGAAGGGTGAGAGGAAATAAATGCAATGACAATCACGAGGGAAAAGGTACTAGTGAAACTAATGGGGTTAAAGGCCGATAAGTCCCCTGGACCTGACGGGGTGCATTCCTGGATATTAAAGGAAGTAGCTACAGAGGTAGTGGGTGCACTGGCAATAATCTTCCATGAATCCTTAAATTAAGGAAACGTCCCAGAGGATTGGAATTTTTTTTTGTGAATAATCTTTATTGTCACAAGCAGGCTAAAATTAACAAAGCAATGAAGTTACTGTGAAAATCCCCTAGTCGCCACATTCCGGCGCCTGTTCGGGTACACGGAGGGAGAATTCAGAATGTCCAGTTCACCCAACAAGCACGTCTTCCGGTACTTGTGGTAGGAAACCGGAGCATCCGGAGGAAACCCACGCAGACACGGGGAGAACGTGCAGACTCCGCACAGACAGTGACCCAAGCCGGGAATCGAACCCGGGACCCTTGCGCTGTGCTACCGTGCTGCCAATGTAACACTGCCAAAACTGCGAGTAGTCCCAAGGCAATGGGTTTGGGGTGGGGGGCAGGGGGGGGGGGGGGGGGGCACCCACCCTATATTAAACTTTTCCCTACTGAAAATACACCCGGGTGGGGGGGGTTGGGGCATGAACATGGTGGAGGGGGGGTGGATTTTCCAACCCTTCTCGCCGGCAGTGATCTTCCAGTCCCACCAAAGGTGACTGCCTCCCCCCCTCCCCCCCCCCCCATTCCCACCACCACAGCCGAAGGGACAAGCCAAGAAAAGTGGCGTAAACATCTGTGGGACCAGAAGGTCCCTCCTCCACCACCGGAAAACATGCCGGGACAGGGCGTGTGGTGTGGAGAGGGTGGGGGAGGGGGACGCAGGGCACGTGGTGTGGCGAGGGGGGGGGGGGGGGGAGGGGGACGCAGGGCGCGTGGTGTGGACAGGGCGGGGATCGCAGGGCGCGTGGTGTGGACAGGGCAGGGGAGGGGGATGGAAAGTCATGCCCAGAGTTTCTGTGGCAGAGGCAGGGTCACTACCTGTGGAGCTACAAGGTCACCTGCAGAGGTGTAGCTCCTGAAAGAACTGTTCGAGAACTGCCTTCTTCAGAAGGGTGCCAGCTCTACAGGACCTCTTGATGCTCGGTATTGGTCCCCATTATCTTGGCACCACGACATTAATCTATAATTCATGCATTTTTGCAAAGCTAATCATACTCATTTTTTTAATGATAGCTCTTTGATTGTTTCTGTAAAGCCCACCATTTCCCAGTTGACAGCTAAATGTGGTCAATTAAAACTGGAGGGGACGGATGCCAATCGTCACCTCACTCAGAAGGAAGATAATAAATCCTGCATCAGAGAGTTGGCTAGTTCCCCAATGTTCGGCATCAGCTGGAGCATTGCGCCCAATTCGCGGCTCAAAGCCAGAATCAGAGGAATGCAGATTTCTTGGGAGGGTTATTGGGCTGGAGGAGAACACAGAAATAGGGAGGGTGGGGGCCACAGATTTGAAAACAAGAATGAGAATTTTAAAATTAGGCATTGCTTAACCGGGAGCTGCTGTAGGTTAATGAGCACAGGGTCGGGTGGTACAACTCAGGACACGAGCAGTAATGTTCTGGATGACCTCAAGCTCACAGAGGGTAGAATGTGGAGGAGCTGGCCAAGAATGCATGAGTAATCGAGTCTGGAGGTAACAGATGAGGGTTTCAGTAACAGATGAGCTGAGGCAGGGATGGAGTTGGACAATGCCAAGGAGATGGGAATAGGTGGTCTTCGTAATGGCATGTATATGTGGTCAGTACATCATCTCAGGGTCAAATGTAATACCAAGATTTTAAGGCCGATACGTCCTCAGGAAACTAAGGATATTCGGCATGTTCACATTGACTCTTATCAGTTTTTACAGATGCACCTATCTGACTGCATCACAGTCTGGTATGGCAACTGCTCAGCCCAAGACCGTACGAAACTACTGAGAAAGTACAGAACACAGCCGTCCATCAGGCAAACCTGCCTCCCATTCATTGTGTACATCCGCGCTGCCCTGGGAAAGCGGGCAGCAAAATCAAAGACTCCTCCCACCCAGGTTATTCTCTCTTCCATCGGGCAGGAGATACAGAAGTCTGAGAACACGCATTAACAGATTCAAAAACAGCTTCTTCCCAGCTGTTACCAGACCCCTCAATGACCCTCTTATGGACTGAACTGATCTCTTCACGCGTCTTATCATAGCATAGAATTTACAGTGCAGAAGGAGGTCATTCGGCCTGTTGAGTCTGCACCGGCTCTTGGAAAGAGCACCCTATCCCCATAACCCAGTAACCCCACCCAACACTAAGGGCAATTTTGGACACTAAGGGCACTTTATCATGGCCAATCCACCTAACCTGCACATCTTTGGACTGTGGGAGGAAACCGGAGCACCCGGAGGAAGCCCACGCACACACGGGGAGGATGTGCAGACTCCGCACAGACAGTGACCCAAGCCGGAATCGAACCTGGGACTCTGGAGCTGTGAAGCAATTGTGCTGTCCACAATGCTACTGTGCTGCCCTACTGAGATTACAGAAAAAAGGATTTTTCAATGCTGTTAAGTGCTTCTGACAGTTGGACACTCGCAAATCGTGTACACATTGAATCCCAGTAGAGATTATCTTCGTACGCTTCACCTGATGCCTGTGTCTATGTATTTACATTGTGTATTTCTGTGTGTCCTATGTTTTTTTCATGTATGGATGGATCTGCCTGGACTGTACGCAGAACAATACGTTTCACTGTATCTCGGTACAAGCGACAATAAACCCAAATCCAAATACAATCCAAAGAACTGTTTGGTTCATAGAACATAGAACAATACAGCGCAGTACAGGCCCTTCGGCCCACGATGTTGCACCGAAACAAAAGCCATCTAACCTACACTATGCCATTATCATCCATAATGGGTTCAGTGACAGACAGTTGTCAGGCAGGGGGATGGGATTGAAGACTGGGGAGCAGGGTTTGTGGTGGGGACCAAGGACAATGAATTAAGTCTTCCTCATATTTATTTGAATAAAAGCTGAAATTGTTCTCCTTGGAGCACGGACAGATTTTTTCTATTCGTTCTTGGGATGTGGGCGTTGCTGGCTGGGCCAACATTTATTACCCCTCCCTAATTCCCCTGAACTGAGTGGCTTGCTGGGTCATTTCAGGGACATTCAAGCATCAACCACATTGCTGCGTGGGTCTGGCGTCACATATAGGCCAGGCTGGGTAAGGACAGCAGACTGCCTTCCACAAAGGGACATTACTGAACCAGATGGGTTTTTACGACAATCAACAATGGTTTCACGGTCATCATTAGATTTAATTCAAATTTCAGCATCTGTCATGATGGGATTTGAACCCTGGTCCCCAGAACATTACCCTGGGTCTCTGGATCACTCCAGTGGCAACATCACTCCGCCACTGAGGTCCCAAGAAAGGGAGATTGAACAGATTCAAAATTAAGAAAGGTTCTGCTGGAGTAAATAGGGAGAAACCTTTCTCACTGGCTAGTAGCTGGAGGCCACAGATTTATGACAATTGGTGAACACAAAGGGAAATTAAGAGGATTTTTATTTCCACGCAGGTCTGATGCCTGAAAGGGCGGTGAAAGCAGATTCACTGGTGACTTTCAAAAGTGAATTGGATAAATACTTGCAAAGGAAAAAATAATAATTGCCCGGCTGTGGGGAAAGAGCAGGAAAGTGGAAATAATTGGCTATCTCAGACAGCTAGCAGAGACATGATGGAATGAATGGCCTCCTTCTGTACTGTAGGATTCAATGTGTACACTATTTGCGAGTGTCCAACTGTCAGAAGCACTTAACAGCATTGAAAAATCCTTTTTTCTGTAATCTCTTGGAGTACAAGTGAAGCAGAGATTATCAAAGCCATTTTCCAATTGACTGAAACCCCTACGGAAGTTAATGTTGCAAGTGCTGGATTCTGAAACGGAACCTTTCCAGCTTTACTCACATAGAGAGCTGGCCTTCAGATACCACAAACCTTGAACCTTTTGTACAGTCACTCACGTAGGCTATTAACGCACAGGCTCAAACCTCTTACTGTCTACCAATCGTGCATGACCACATTCCTCGCACGGTCTTCTCTAAACCCTTGATTTCAGCGACGGCTGGTCCAAACATTGTGCCACTCCAATGTCGCTTGCAGGCTTCCGGGTAGAGGCTCTTTCAGTCAAAATTCTTGGGCAGAAGTAAATCGAATGCGGGCGGAATGTCCTCAAACAACGCACACAGCTGGTTGTACTGGGGTCAGCACTCGTTCTTGCGGCGGCGTAGTCGGCAGGTTTAAACTGAAATCGACAGTCTAACCCCGTCAACACACATTAGAGTGTTAAAACTGCTGGAAACAATTGGGACCTCAAGAAAAGAGCACACATTCCTGCTTTAAGTTGCTCTCGATCTAAGAAAATTAAACCATTTTAAAATTGAGCACAAAAAAGTTCAAGAAAATGCAACTGCAAAAACCTTTCAATTTATAACTCAACTAATTCTTAGGCGATAGAAAAACGCATTTAACCATGCAGGGCATAGCGTCGAGGTCTCAGAAATGAGAAATTCAACATGTCCGCTCAAGAAAGACTTGCTTTTATATAGCGCCTGTCACGACCACTGGATGACTGAAAGCGCTTTGCAGCAAATTAAGTGTCTTTTGGAGTTTACACGCGGTTGTAAAGCTGACAACACAAAAGCCAGATATGCTCACAGCAAATTCTCACACATAGCAATGTGAGAACTCGTGACCAGATCATCTGTTTACTGCGATGTTCAGTGTGAGATAAATACTGGCCAGGGCCTTGGAAAGAATTCCTCTGTCCTTCAGAACAATGCCGCGATATCTTTTACGTCAAGCCGAGCAGACAGGTGAGGCCTCGGATTAACGCCTCATCCAAAATATGGCACCTCTGGCCACGCAGCAGTCCCGCAGTGCGGCACTGGGAATGCCGACTTTGTTGTTGGTGCTCAAGCCCTGAAGTGGGACTTGAACCAGGACCCCGTGACTTATGGGGCTGACATGGAAAACATTGCAGCAAATCAATTCTGGGTGTATAGCTACAAAGAACCTACATTTCTCTAGCGCCTAGCAGCATCAAGTGGGCATCACAGCCAATGCAGTGCTTTTGAAATACAGGTCAGGAATTTCTAGGCCAGCCCACTGCGGGACCCACCCAAAGCCATCGGAACTTTTGCCGGTCCATCGGATTTTCTGTCCCACCCGCAATGATTCCTGTGGTGGGGAGGCCTGGGAAACCACGCTTTGATTATTACCTCAGCTGACAGAGCAGCATGATATGCGATGTCTGGATTTTGCTCTCCAGTCCCTGGAGTGGGCCTTGAATCCACCACTTTTGACTTCAGTAGTGAGGGTGCTAAGCTAAAGAGCAGATCATGGTAGGGCGGCACAGTGGTTAGCACTGCTGCCTCACAGCGACAGGGACCCGGGCGACTGCCTGTGCGGAGTCTGCACGTTCTCCCCGTGTCTGCGTGGGTTTCCTCCGGGTGCTCCGGTTTCCTCCCACAGTCCAAAGATGTGCAGGTAAGGTGGATTGGCCGTGATAAATTGCCCCCTAGTGTCCAGAACATTGTGTAGGTTAGATTAGGTGGTTTCCGGGATAGGGCAGCGGAGTGAGCTTGGGTGAAGTGTTCTTTCAGAGGGTCGGTGCAGACACGATGGGCCGAATGGCCTCCTTCTGCACTGTAGGGATTCCATAGAGATGAGGCAGTGGGGTGATGATGAGGAGGGAGATGAGGGAGGAGGGGGATGAGTGAGGTTGAGGGTTGAGGGAGATGGGAGGAGAATGGGGACGCGATTGGGCAGGGGAACCAATCTGTTTTAAAGTGGAATTGTGAGTGAGTGAGTTAGCGAGCAAGTGTGTGAGTGAGTGAGCGAGCGAAAGAGAGAAAATTGAGCAGGGGGTCTGGGCCATTTATTAGAACTGAGATGCCACGCACTCCCTCACTTAAGGACAAAACACAGAATAAATGAAGACAAACATGAGCTGTTAGGAGGCAAGGACTTCTTGACTGTATTGTCTTCCCCTGCATTGACAACAGGATAAGATTAATGACATGTCTAATTCTGGCTTTTAAAAAGTCCGATGAATTATTCAATCTTTTCCAAAATCAATCTCCGGTACAGAAATGATGGGTTGAATGGCTGTACCTGCGGAGTATTTCCTCTATTTTCTGGGCAAGATTCTCTGGCCTTGCCACGACATGTTTCTCGGCAGTGGGAGGCAGTCCGTCATCGGCCGAGGGGGCGGGCGGGGGCTGCTGCTGTCAATGGAATTTCCCAATAAATCCACCTCATGTCGCTGGGGAACTCGTGGCTCGGGTGTGCCATCGGCAGGTCCGGAAAACCTCGCCGGGGTAAACATCCGGAAGATCTCGCCCTCTGTTTTTTTTTATTTTAATCATTGGTAGCTGCCGAATGTTTTAATAATGAGCTTAACCTCTTTTCCCCTATCGATCGAATATGTCTCAACTTGTAATTAAAGCGAAGCGTGCAGCTCGGAATGTAATTGTATTTTTAAGTACATATTTATTCTGCACACAATAAGTGTAGCGTGCGTTTGATTTTGTTAAAATCACTTGCGATTTTACCAGCTGCTGGTCTGTTGAACATCTTTTACATCTGGTTTAATTGCAGATTTCTAGCATTCGCTGTTATACAGCTTTTGTTGTACACTGCCTTCTGAAGATGCCTATCACACTTGCGCAGGGATCTACTCCCTTGCAAAATTCCTGAAAAATTATATTAACAGGACATGAAACGGAGCTGCGCATAAATGTGGGAAGGAGATAAAGCCTCTGGCACCTGCCTAGGAATGGAATTGGAAACCGCTATACGACATCCAGTGGGGCGTGAAATGCCAAAGCTACGTGCTGGAGAGGATCTAGTGAAAGACCTTTGGGTTTCAAATATGCTTTTTGAATAGACTGCACATCAATGAATTGTTTCAAGCTCCAACTAACCTGCATTTCCTGTGCGTAATCTTTTGAAAAATATCTGAGCCTGACATTACTTGAAATGTATGTGTTCTCCGAAATACAGAAAGCATTTTCCCAGATGTAAAAGATGTGGAAATAGAAGATTAAAGGTACTTAACAGATAAACATGCAAGAGTTATTTTGACAAAATCAGATGCATGACACACTTAACTGATCACAGTAAAAACCGATGTATCTCTAAAAATACAAACAACTACATTGTGAGCTATATATCACTCCTTAATTACAAGCCTTGACATTCAGGTAATAGGGGAAATGCTGAATTAGCTATTAAGATTCAGAAGTTATCAGCTGTGTTCTGGACTGATTAAAATAGAAACGGAAAATCTTAGATATACTCAGTAAGAGGGGCGTGGCAATGGAGAGAGAAACAAGAGTTGGTGAATGAGCTTGCAGCTCTCCACAGATACTGTCTGATCTGCTGAATCCTCCCAGCATTTTATTTCAGATTTCCAGCACTCGCAGTATTTTCTTTCTCTCCGATATGGCCATGGGAGCATTTTTTCTTTTTATTAATGCGCGTGGAAGCACTCTTGATGTGCCATTGAGTAACATTTCGAATGGACAGGTTAGTTGTGATATTGTAAGAGTTTTGCTGTGTTCCTGATGTTCTCTAAATGAGCCACTCAAAATAATGTATTTTATGCAGTAATATTTTAACCATCTGATTAATCATCAATGAATAGAAAAGCTACAAATAACATCCATTATATAAGATGTTTACAATTACGCAGAATTTACAGTACAGGTGGTGGTATTTGGCCCAACTGGTCTATACTGTCATTTATTCTTCACATGATGCTCCATCCACCCTACCTCATCCCACACTGTAAACATCTTCCTTCCTAGTGTGCTCATCTACCTTCCCCGTTAATGTATCTATGTCATTCTCCTCAACCACTCCAGTAGGAGTGAGTTCCACACTCTCAAAATAAAGACATTTCACCTGAATTTCCTATTGGATTTATTAACAAAATAATTATACGAATGCATTAAAGTTTAAATTGGAAATTTCAGAATTGATTACACCTGTAATGATCTTTCAGTCAATCCAGAATCCTAGTAATGGCAGATTTTTTTTAACCAATATATTTTTGAAACCATCCATGTTTAAAAAATTCAAACATCAAATTTCAAAGTGAGAAGTAATGTCCTGTCTTACGTTCAAGATAAGCACTTGTATGAGTTGGCCTCGACCTTCGGTTGGGGGTGGGAGCCAGTGTATGACTGCTATTCACCTGTTGAGTCCTGGCCAGGATTTTGTCCGAGAATCCATGAGGAAGGATAAAACTAGAACCGTAGACCGTTCAGATGATCATGGCTGGCTCTCCAGCTCCCCCAGGGAGTTTTGCTTGAAATGGGTCAGAAATAGCAAATTCCAGCCTCAGTATTGCTGACGGGAATCCTCTCCAGTAGATATTTTATTTTGCAATGTGCCCATCTGAACAGCCAATTGTAAAACTGTTGTGTACGGGACCCAGCTTCTCACTGAAAAACTCAAAAACATAGCTTTTTGGAATGTTGTACTTTGTACAAACCTCCTGCCTCCTGCCCTTACTATTGTTTGCACATTAGTGCACATTATTGCAATTCTACTTTGTGGCTTGGTGTTACAATTTGTCTGATAACAGTTTGATCAGCACCTTGGGATTTTGAATGCTGTAAAAATGTAAGATGCCTTTATATAACAAGTTCTCAATCGTCTAAAATAAATAGAGAATATTAGTGTACAAATGTCTAATACTTAACCCATTATTTTAACTCAAGCACAAAGTCCAGCTGAAAAAAAGGATTAACGCTCCAATTAAACTAATGGGCGAAAAGAAGTCCAATTTAAGCATTCACAAAACTTTAATTCAGATCATTTCCTGATGCACTTAAGCTTTTCAAATGTTAAGTACCTCCTTGCTAATGGTAGTTTGGCATCGGATCTTACCCTCCACCAGATGAGTGACAATTTGGCAGAATAATTAGCCTGCCCATTACAGGATCCACACAGTATTTATGCCATTGTAATCGAGGGAATGGAGAACAGGTGAGTTGTATCAGGTACGGGGCAACTGTTCCACCAGGACCTTGAGATGAAAATCTACCCAATGGATGCTTTGTTGTCTAGTTCTTCACTCAATCCCCGAGTTACTATTCCAGCTATTCGTTTCAGACAATCTTGTTTGTGTCAAGATAAATCGATCTGGTTCGAGCGGAGAATCCTAGAAGATCTCATTAAAACACCAACATTTTTCATTTGTGAAAAGTAGCAACATCACCCTCCATTGCCACTCTGTGTTCGAAGACTCTCACTACCTCCTCGCCCTTGTTAATAACAATTCCTTGCTTCTAGGCCAAGCTCGCAATGAGCTTCCAGGCTTCTGACAATGCTACTCTGTATCTGACCACAAGGAGATAACAGCAGCTAACCCTGCCTGGCCTAACCTTCCTCTCAGCCCCTGGTCTCAGCTTAGTTAGTCTCCTCAACCGACGCAGCTGAAATAATCAATTCGCTGTTGCGACGCTCATCGCCGTTCAGTGGCGCAGACACACTGATGGAGAAGGGCGAAACAAAATAAAATAATAAACACAATTCAAGCCCCTTGTCTACTCATTAAATCTCAAATTGAAATGGCTGTTGAAGCTTGACAAACAGCCAGAAGATATAATGGTTTCCACTCAATAATAGCCTTTGTGCGAAGGATCCAAAAATCCTGCAATAATGCCACTCACTGCATTTCTGAGAAATCAGAAGTGAAAAGCAATGCCTGTGGGCCAGTAATCTGTGATAAAAATCGAGAGCCAATATTGTCAGGGAATCACAGAGCTTCGGACCTATACCACACTGGACAATCAATGCTAGACAGCTGCTGACAGTACGCGGAGAGAGCGTGCTTCAGTCTGACTCTCGGTGAGTCATCATCAACTAATCCTGGTTTGTTCTTTCCTTTAATCAGAAGCGATAACTGTAGTCAGAATGAAGTCCAACTCTCCCACTTCAGCGCTGCGCACCCCCCCCCCCCCCCCCACACACACACAGCAAAGGCAGTTCAGGTGGAGTTGATGTTTTCCATTCTAAATTTGACACCGCGCCAATGATGGAAGGAAATCAGGAGGTCCCCTCGACACGCTCTGTAATTCTCCTCCTGAGATTACAAGCAGGTCAGAGACCTTCGCTCAAAACTCACCGATTTTAATCTCGGTTTCTGGAGGGGTTGGCCCCTTTTGGACAATGGTCAGTCACAGACAGGGCGGCGAGGGGGTAATTGTAAATATATACTCTGATAGTTGGAGACTGACAGCCACTGGCATTTCACACTTTAGAAGTGGTGGCTTTAGCTGCAATAAAGTTACTCACCGATGTGTAAAGGTATCCTTCACCATTCATGGCCACGTACAGCCCTGACTTCACACCCTGGATAGCAACAACACGGAGTCCCACTGGCACAAGGTTGAACAATGCTGGAAGCACAAACAAAGCACGTTAACGGGATGCCAAGAGCAAATTCTGACTGCAAATACTTTAAAAAAACAGGGAAAGATCCATGCACGTAGAACAAGCAACCATGGATTACACCAGAATGGAGAGGTTATAACTATCAGGAAAGTATTGACAGGCTGAGGGGGTGACCTGAGAGGTGTCTTTAAAATGATGAAGGGGTTTTGTAAAAGTGGGTCCCTTTAAGGGGTGGGCCTTTGGAGGGTCATGTGACCCATTCGGCTAATCGGCCGAAGAGCGCGAATCCTGGGGCTGAGCCTAGGTACTGGAGTCAAAGTCATCAATCGCAACACTATCATTCTCTGCACCTGGTTACTCTGTTAATAACTAGTTCTGTGGTTACTCTGCTTGGTGGTCACTGCCCCTCCCCAGATACTACATTTGGCGACGAGGATCAACTCCTCGTTTTACATTAGCCACGGAGATCAGCAAAGCAGGCCTTTGGCACAAGTTGTCGGGAGCACATCTATTCAGCAGTCAGCGAGTTGTCACAATGCCTTTATTCAGAAAGCATGAGCCATTCGACCCTAATTGGAGGATTGGGTTCAATACTTTGAACGCCTGCGATATTTCTTCAAAGCTAAGGGAAGGGGGAGGGTAAACAGAAGGCAATTCTGTTAACAACCTGCAGTGCCCAAACATACAAGTTGATAGTGAGCTTGACTTCTCCGGACGTCCCGACACTAAAACCTTTGAAGAACTCATAGAAATAGTGAAAGGGCATTCTCACCCAAAGCCCTCAGTGACTATGCAGAGATGTAAATTTAATTCAACAGCAAGAGCCCCCAGGGAGGCGATGGCAGCTTCCGTGGCCAGGTTGAGGCAAACGGCTGAACATTGTGAATTTGGGTCTGCCCTTAATGAGATGTTGAGAGACCGACTAGTGTGTGGGGTGAATAATACTGGCGTACAGAAGAAACTGTTGGCAGAAACAGAAATGACACTGAAGGTGGCGTTAGAAATTGCCCTTGCTGCGGGAAGTGCAGAAAGAGATGTGAAGGAACTTCAATGTGTGCAAGCTGGCGAGGGCCACCAAGTTTGGAGGTAAACCTGTTAACAGCTGTAGCACCAGGGATTTCGTCACAGAGTTTAACGAATAAAGAAGTACAGAACCAGAGAGAGGACAGAGGTATAAGAGATTCAGTCTACAAACCAAGAACGGTGAAGAAAGCTATTGGTGTCGGAAAGCCCACCCCAGGAGAAGTGTCGGTTTAGGAGAGCTGTGTGTTCCACCTGAGGCAGGAAGGGGCACATAAGATGCAAACTACCCAACTGCCTTTAACTGTAGTTGAGGGTCAAAGACCAAACGTGATGGGACGAGATTGGTTTCAGGAAATAAAATTGAATCAGCTCGTTATTTTCAATGAATGAAAGGGATCTACATGACGCCCTCCGGGGATATCAGGAGGTATTTTGAGACGAACTAGGCAAAATATGAGGCTTGAATCCAAAATTTACATATATCCAGAGGCTACACCAAAATTACAGAGCAAGAATCCACAGCCCTATTCCCTGCATGAGAAGGTGGAAACCGAACTAGAAGATTAGAAGGTTTGGGAATTATCGAGCTCGTGCAGTTCGTGGAGTTGGCAGCTCAATTCTGGTCGCCACACTACCAGAACGATGTGGAGGTTTTAGAGAGGCTGCAGAAGAGATTTACCAGGATGTTGACTGGTATGGAGGGCATTAGATACGAGGAGAGGCTGAATAAACTTGGTTTGTTCTCACTGGAACGATGGAGGTTGAGGGGCGACCTGATAGAGGTCTACAAAATTATGAGGGGCATAGACAGGGTGGATAGTCAGAGGCTTTTCCCCAGGGTAGAGGTGTCAATTACTAGGGGACATAGGTTTAAGGTGCGAAGGGCAAGGTTTAGAGTAGATGTACGAGGCAAGGTTTTTCACACAGAGGGTAGTGGGTGTCTGGAACTTGCTGCCGGAGGAGGTGGTGGAAGCAGGGACGATAGTGATGTTTAAGGGGCATCTTGACAAATACATGAATAGGATGGGAATAGAGGGATACAGACCCAGGAAGTGTAGAAGATTTTAGTTTAGACGGGCAGCATGGTCGGCGCAGGCTTGGAGGGCCGAAGGGCCTGTTCCTGTGCTGTACTTTTCTTTGTTCTTTGTTGATCTCTGAACCAATACTTAAGCCAGTTAAGACTGTACGGATATGTGGTGACTGTAAATTAACGGTCAATCAAGTGGCAAAATTGGACAGGTATCCTATCTCTAACATAGAGGAGCTGTGTGTCAAGCTAGCTGGAGGCCTAACTTACTCTAAGTTAGTCATGAGTCAAACATCCCAGCAGCTGGAGCTGGATGAGGCAGCCAGAGAGTTTGTCACTATCAACACTATCAATTTCCTTTTAAATTTAGAGTACCCAATTCATTTTTTCTCAATTAAGGGGCAATTTAGCGTGGCCAATCCACCTACTCTGCACATCTTTGGGTTGTGGGGGCGAAACCCACGCAGACACGGGGAGAATGTGCAAACTCCTCACAGACAGTGTGCCAGGGCCGGGTTTGAACCTGGGACCTTGGCGCCGTGAAGCAGCAGTGCTAACCACTGTGCTACCAAGCTGCCCTACTATCAACACACATAAGGGCCTGTACCAATGAACTAGACTGCCATTTGGAGTATCATCAGCTTGTGTAATCTTTCAATGTACAATGATAGCCGATTACAAGAATTACCTAAGGTAGTTAGGCAGCACGGTGGCACAGTGGTTAGCACTGCTGACTCACAGCGCCAGGATCCGGGTTCGATTCCGACCTAGGATGACAGTCTATGCGGAATTTGCACTTTCTCCACCGTGTCTGCATGGGTTTCATCCGGATGCTCCGGTTTTCTCCCGTTGCCCACAGATGTGCAGGTTAGGTAGATTGGCCATGCTAAATTGCTCCTTAGTGTCCCTTAGCTGAAGTGGGGTTACGGGAAACAGGGCGGCGGCGGAGGGCCTAGGGAGGGTGCAGTTTGGAATTCTATATTTCATTCTATGAAAAAAATGTTGGTTACTTGGATGATGTGCTAATCGCGGAAGCCACAGAAGAGGAACACCTAACCAACTTAGTGGAGGTGTTAAAAAGGTTCCAGGAAGCTGGAATAAGATTCAAAAATAATAATAATCTTTATTGTCACAAATAGGCTTCCATTAACACTGCAATGAAGTTACTGTGAAAATCCCCTAGTCGCCACACTCCGGCGCCTGTTCGGGTACACAGAGGGAGAATTCAGAATGTCCAGTTCACCTAACAGCACGTCTTTCGGGACTTGTGGGAAGAAACTGGAGCACCCGGAGGAAACCCACGCAGACACAGAGGGAACGTGCAGACTCCGCACAGACAGTGACCCAAGCCGGAAATCGAACCTGGGACCCTGGCGCTGTGAAGCAACAGTGATCACCATTGTGCTGCCGTGCCGCTCATAAAAAGAGAGAAATGCACCTTTAAGGCAAACATAGTAACTTGTTTAGGTTCAGAGCAGTTGCACGAGGCTTGCACCCAATGCGAGATAACGGTAAGGCCATTGAGGAAGCAGCAGCCCCAAAGAGTGTGGCTGACTTAGATCTTTTCTTGGAGTGGTGAATTATTATGGAACGGGTTGGCGGAGAGGGCTGTGAAAACATTTCCAGCAGCCATGAAAAAGCAACCACCAGTATCCCTGTAGACCAAACAGAACCATTCCCCACAGAAGCAGCCGAGCAACTCCTGCCGACTTTCTGATGGGTCGGTGTATTTGGACCGGATTGGACCTGGGAGGGTGGTGACAAAGCTGATCCTCCAAAGGAAACATCATGATTCTCCACAGCTGGAGAGAACGCTCAAAGTGAATGATCTGGAATCCGCTAAAAACTTTGGGATGGGTCAAAGTTGGGTCCCAGGTGTTGTGGCCAGGACGGGCCCGGTACTGAATGAAGCCGAAGTTCAAGGTAAAAGACTGAAGAAACATCTAGGGCACTTGAGAAGAAGGGAGTCACCTGAGGTGGTCATTGCCTGGCATTTGGGTGGCACAAATCTTGCTCCTTGCCCGCCCAAACCTGGAGATTAATAAAGACAAAATACTCCAGATGGAGGAAACCGGAGAGTAAAAACAAGAAATGCTGGAAAATCTCAGCAGGTCCGGCGACGCAGAAGGACAGAGGAACAGAGTCAACATTTTGAGTCCGCGTGACTCTTCTCCAGAGTCTTCTTCAGGGTTATGTAATCCTGAATGTTGTCCAGTTCTTGGTGCGAGAGAGAGTACCGTGTTCCAGTCTCTGACGAGTTGGGCTGATGAGGGTGATGTGGTGCACATGAACTTCCAAAAGACATTTGGTAAACGTCGACAACGCAGGCTTGTCAGCAATGCTGAAGCGCATGGATGAAAAGGAGGAGTAGCGGTTTGGAGGAAGGTAACGGAGTGACAGGAAACGGAGACGAACAGTTGTCAGCGGGGTTCTCCAGGGATCAGAAGCAGAAACACTGGCTGGAACGTTCCGGCCATTCGCGGTGGCAGGGCCTTCCTGCCCCGCCAACGGCGCACTCCCACCACTGGTTACCCAGCGGTGGAGCAGGGTGGGGGGGGGCATTCAACGAGAAACCCAGTTGACAACGGCGGGAGCTGGTCAATGGTTGGACACCTCTCTCGCCGAGGAAGACTGCAATTTGCACGGAAAATCCCACCCACTGGTTTTCTCGAGAGGATAACGATCTGCACTGGAATATAGAGGCCACAGCCACAAAATTCACAACTGATACAAAACTTGGAAGCATTGTGACTTTTGATAGATTTCAAGAGGACAGACGCAGGCTAGCGGAATGAAAACACGGCAGATTTAATGCAGAGGGGGGGAAGTGATCAATTTTGGTAATGATAATGAAGAAAGGCAATATAATCTGAAGGGTGAAATTGTAAAGGGGATGCAGAAGCGGGGAAGTGAATAATAATAATCTTTATTATTGTCACAAGTAGGCTTACATTAACACTGCAATGAAGTTACTGTGAAAAGCCCCTAGTCGCCACACTCCGGCGCCTGTTCGGGTACACAGAGGGAGAATTCAGAATGTCCAATTCACCGAATAAGCACGTCTTTCGGGACTTGTGGGAGAAAACCGGAACACCCGGAGGAAACCCACACAGACACGTTCAGACTCCGCACAGACAGTGACCCAAGCCGGGAATCGAACCCGGGACCCTGGCGCTGTGCAGTGAATGTGCTAACCACTGTGCTACCGTGCTCATCATCGACCCTGAAACTGATTCTCTTTCCACGGATACAGCTGGACCTGCGAGTGTTTTCTGTTTTCAAATTTCAGATTTCCACCACTGGCAGCATGTTGATTTTGTTTGTTTGCCAGAGTAGAACGATCTGGGGACATGCGGTACACACATCATTGAAAGTGGCATGACAGGTTGAGGAACGGTTATAATGCATGTCAATCCTGTGGTTTATAAATAGAGGCGTTGAGAACAAAGGCAAGGAATTTATGGTAAACCTTTCTCGAAACGCTGCTCTGTCCTCAGTGAAGTACAGCATTGCAATTCCGGGCACAACACTTTCAGAAAAATTGGAAGGCTTTAGAGAGGGCGCAGAAAATATTGACGAGAATGTTTCCAGGGATATGAGACTACATTATGTGGATAGGGGCCTATGGGATGGGAATCATTATCTTGTCCGTGGTTCTTGTGGACTATGAGCTCCCATGCTAGTGGTGGGGGATCTCAATTAACCTCTCTATAAAAGATCATCCAAGTGCAGCATGGTGACGCAGTGGTTAGCACCGCGGCCTCACGGCGCCGAGGCTCCAGGTTCGATCCCGGCTCTGGGTCACTGTCCGTGGGGAGTTTGCACATTCTCCCCGTGTTTACGTGGGTTTCGCCCCCACAACCCAAAGATGTGCAGGGTAGGTGGATTGGCCACGCTAAATTGCCCCTTAATTGGAAAAAATGAATTGGGTACTCTAAATTTAAAAAATAAATAAAAGGTCAGCCAGTGAGGCACCAATCAGAGAGGGACCCAATGGCGATCTACCGGGCTGTGTCTTGTAAATAAAACTTTGTTCCTTTATTTTATTTGGCGTGGACACCACGTGTCCTTATTAAACTCTCTTTAGAGGAGAGAAGGTTGAGTGGAGATTTAAGTATTGAATATCATGAGGAGTTTAGGCAGATTAGTTAGAGAGGAACTGTTCCTATTGGTGAAAAGGCCGAGAGCCAGAGGACATTGATTTTAGGTGATTGGCAAAAGAAGCAATGGCAACGTAAGGAGTGGTTATGATCTGGAAGGCACTGCATGAGGTGTGTGCGTGTAGTGTGTGTGTGTAGTGTGTGTGTGTAGTGTGTCTAGTGTGTGTGTGCTTGTGTGTTGTGTGTGTGTAGTGTGTGGTGTGTAGTGTGTGTGTGTAGTGTGTCTAGTGTGTGTGTGCTTGTGTGTGTGTGTGTAGTGTGTGTGCGTGTGTGTGTGTAGTGTGTGTGTAGTGTGTCTAGTGTGTGTGTGCTTGTGTGTAGTGTGTGTAGTGTGTGTGTGTAGTGTGTCTAGTGTGTGTGTGCTTGTGTGTTGTGTGTGTGTGTAGTGTGTCTAGTGTGTGTGCTTGTGTGTGTGTGTGCGTAGTGTGTGTGTGTAGTGTGTGTGAGTGTGTGTGTAGTGTGTGTGTGTAGTGTGTCTAGTGTGTGTGCTTGTGTGTGTGTGTGCGTAGTGTGTGTGTGTGTGTCTAGTGTGTGTGAGTGTGTGTGTAGTGTGTGTGTGTAGTGTGTCTAGTGTGTGTGTGCTTGTGTGTAGTGTGTGTGTGTGTGTGTGTAGTGTGTCTAGTGTGTGTGTAGTGTGTCTAGTGTGTGTGTGTGTAGTGTGTGTGTGTGTAGTGTGTGTGTAGTGTGTCTAGTGTGTGTGTGCTTGTGTGTGTGTGTAGTGTGTCTAGTGTGTGTGTGCTTGTGTGTAGTGTGTGTGTGTAGTGTGTCTAGTGTGTGTGTGCTTGTGTGTAGTGTGTGTGTGTGTAGTGTGTCTAGTGTGTGTGTGCTTGTGTGTGTGTGTAGTGTGTCTAGTGTGTGTGTGCTTGTGTGTGTAGTGTGTGTGTGTGTAGTGTGTGTGTGTGCTTGTGTGTAGTGTGTGTAGTGTGTGTGTGTGTGTGTGTAGTGTGTGTGTGTAGTGTGTGTGTGTAGTGTGTCTAGTGTGTGTAGTGTGTGTGGGTTTTTTTTAAATTTAGAGTACCCAATTCATTTTTTTCAATTAAGGGGCAATTTAGCGTGGCCAATCCACCTACCCTGCACATCTTTGGGTTGTGGGGGTGAAACCCACGCCGACACGGGGAGAATGTGCAAACTCCACACGGACAGTGATCCAGAGCCGGGATCGAACCTGGGACCTCGGCGCTGTGAGACAGCAGTGCTAACCCAATGCGCCACTGTGTATGTGACTGTGAGTGTGCACTGTGTACATGTGTGTGTACATGCATGTGAATATACATGCGTGGCTGTGCGAGTGTGTACGTATGTGTGTGTGTGTAAATGTGAATCTGAGTATGTGTGTCTGTGGGTGATTGTCCCTGGATGTGGCAGGGTTTATACACAAAGCTCACTGTTTCTTTGTTCTCTGTGGTCTGTCTGCCTTGCGCTAAAATAAAACCCCACATGGTTATGCTGCAAAACACATTGAGTTGTCAATCAGACGCTTCTGACAAACAACAGGAATAAACATCCACATTGAATGCAGTTCGACTCATTTCAGTCTTTATTCCCGGGTATTATTGTACAGAAATTGTGTTACAGCTGCTCCATACTGGGGTCACACAGGGTCAGACTGAACTCAGGAAATCATTCGGGCAAATTTGTGCGTGGAATTTCTTTTTTTTTTCTGTCCAAAATTGTACCGTGATAGAATTTTTGGGGAAGATGTGCAGTTTTTTCAGCTTTGGGAGTGGTTACAGGTTGCGGACTAACGATCCAGAAGGCTGACGGACATGATTCTAAATCTCACAACAGTTTGAGAATTTGAATTTAGTTTTTAGGTCTGTACGAGTTCCCTGTAAACGTGATTGTGAAGCTGCTGTATTTGTATTAACCCAGCTGGTTCCCTGATGCACTTCGGGGAAGGAACATTAATTGCCATCCTCACCCACTCTGAGTCAATGTTTTGATTGTTAAGCGCTTTCTAAAGAGGTCCAGTTGTGTCAAACTGCAGCAGGGTCCCAGGTTCGATTCCCGGCTTGGGTCACTGTCTGTGCGGAATCTGCACGTTCTCCCCGTGTCTGCGTGGGTTTCCTCCGGGTGCTCCGGTTTCCTCCCACAAGTCCAAAGATGTGCAGGTTAGGTGGATTGGCCGTGCTAAATTGCCCTTAGTATCCAAAGGCTAGGTGGAGTTGCAGAGTTACGGGGATAGGGTGGAGGTGTGGGGCTTAAGTAGAGTGCTCTTTCCAAGGGCCGGTAGAGACTCGATGGGCTGAATGGTCCCTTCTGCATTGTAGAGATTCTACGAGTTCAAAGAAAGGGCCCATCATCTCAAGTTAATACACTTATTTAGTCCATATTTTTAAATCTGTGTGTCGCTGTCAAGGCCAGCAATTGTTGCCCATCCCTAATTGCCCTTGAACTAAGTGTCTCGCTTGGCCATTTCAGATGGTATTTAAGAGTCAACCACATGGCTGTGGGTCTAGAGTCACATGTAGGCCAGACCGGGTAAGGACGGCAGATTTCCTTCCCTAAAGGACATTAGTGAACCAGATGGGTTTTTATAACAATCAATTTTGGTCACCATTACCGAGACGAGCCTTCAATTCCAGACTTTATTCATTGGATTTAAATTCCACCGGCTGCTGTGGTGGGATTTGAACCTGTGTCCCTGTCCCCACCCCCCCCCCCCACCCCATAGGGCTCTGGATAACCAGTCCAGTGACATTGCCGCCACTCCACCATCTCCCCATCTTCGCCTTGTCAGGGTGTCCATTTTCTGGAAAATGAGAAGGAGAATCCATCCCCCAGCCCGCTGGCAGGTCTTACCCTGGCGGCCACCCCATGAGGTGGTCTTCCCGCCGCTCCCCTCTCCAAGGAAAGCAGGACGCAGAGTGATTGAAACCTCTGGTTGAGTTGGTCGTGAGCACCTTCTGGCAGCAGCATTCAGTCAGAACTCCCAGTTGTAGGTTCCCTCTAATGCTCCTCAATTGGCCTAATGGTGGGCAAGGTGACCTAAGTTTTTGCCACCCCCGATCTAATTGGGGATGGGGAGTGGGGGTGGGCGAACTAGGAAGCCAGCTGGTTCTCCACATTATGCAATTTAACAACCCACCCCCCCAACCACCCCGATCCACCACTGCCCAACCTGCTCTTGGTAGATTGGGAGGCACTGACCTCTGTCCATTGTGCAGGCAAAGATGTTGCTGTTGACTCAATTTTCTTCTTTGTTAAGCTGCCCCAGGTACCAGAATTAATTCATTGACCACATTCCACTTCCATTACATGGTCTTCTGTTTATGAAATTTTGCTGATATCTCATTTGCCATTGTTTACAAATGCAAGGATCCTGATCCCTGTTTGCCCCTTGTTTCTTTCTTTTAATTTCTGTTATTCTCCCATTTAAATTTTTGTACCTGGACAATTAATGCCTTTAAGATGAACTGCGCCTTTAATTTTAAAACAGAAAACTCCAGCAAGATGTGCTGTTTGGTCTGACATCAGTGACGACACCTATTGTTGGACGTGGCTGGCGGCCAATGAATTGGTACTTAATGCTGATTGTTCAGCAGGGCAAGGAGGCATTAATCTTGTTTTCAGTTTTGTTTTAATCAGAAGTTGGAGGGTTACAGCTCTGATTTCTCTCTCCCAACTGATGGACTCCATCTAAAGATCCAAAATAGAGATCTTTCTCTCTGCACAGCCAGATTTAACTGCAGGAAAATCCAGTCCAGCAGCAGCTGAAGGCAGGGTCAGTTGTGTTTAAGAACCTTTTTAAAAATCCCGTGTGGGGAACTCTGTTTTTTTTCGCAGAAAGGCTGTCGATCATTCTGGTGGAGTTGGAAACAAGTAAGAGTTACCCAGGCCTGAGGCTGTTCCCGAGAGGGAGCCTTACAGCTGGGAGTTCTGACTGAATGGGCCTGCCAGAAGGTCCTCATTAGCAATCCAACCGGTGGTTTCAATCACTCTGTGTCCTGGAAGGATAGCCTGCGGCAAAAATGACTTTGACATTGGAAACAAGGACACTCATCTTTCACTTCATATTTGAATTTCTATAATTTTACCCCTCCCCCTCCCACTTTGTGTGTGTCTGTCTTGTATGTGTTTGGGCGAGGGTGGGATGGTAAAAGTGTGTGGGGGGGGGGGGGGCGGTATTGCATGTTATTGCATGGCTTATCTCTATTTTTTTTTAGATAAACGATTGTCGTGTTTCACTTACATATCTGGGGCGGGATTCTCCGCCGGGGTGATTCTCCGTTATGCCGGCGCTCGGGGGTTCCCCGACGGCGTGGGGCTGCCCCACAATGGGAAACCCCATTCACCGGCCGGCGTAACAGAGAACCCCGCCGGCGGGTCGAGGCAGAAATGTGGGGTGGCGGGACGGAGAATCCCGCCCCTGGTGTCTGTAAGTCATTGGAGCAGTCAAGGACCAAAGATCTCAGAACGTTTACATGAATTATTGGTTAATTCACTTGTGTTGGGACTATGGGGTCTGTGGGGCTGGAATCGACTGTGCTCGAGCCCAGGATGTCATCGTACTAGGAATGGTGGAAGTTCAAGGCAACTGCCCCTTCACCATCGCGTGTGGAGCCATCCCTCTTCGAGATCCTGGCACATTTATGTCATTGCCTCTCTGATCAATGGCAGCTCTCCTCAGACACGTCTAGATGTGTGGACCTTCCGTACATGGATCTGTCACATCCACCCAAGAGGGCAGATGGTCTGAAATTAAAAGAATTTGCAGAGTGCCTTTCATGGCTCCAGAACATATCAAATCATTTTTGCCACCAATGAGGTGGTTCAGCCATTGTTAGATTTAAACAAAGTAAATACTTACTGGAATTTGTGCTGTCATCTTTAGTTCCGTCAACAGCTCCATCAGAGTTCATCTGCAAGTAGAAGCCTTGCCTGCAATATAACCTGGTCACTATACCCTTGAGCTGAGAATCTGAAAAACAGTCAAAGGTTCTGGTTGAGGGTCACTCCCAATGCACCAGTCTGATATTTGCATTTTCACAATAACCTTGCAAATCTTCTTGAAGCTAAAGCCACAGAATTGGTGGGGGTTAACGCTGTGACTGAGATTTCCTTTGTGATAAATGCTGGCTCTGCAGCCAATTACATCGAGGTGCTCAACGCTGTCCTCACGCCCGCCCGTTGGCAATCAGGATGTCATGGCATGGAGAGGGGGCAGGACAAATTTGCCCGAATTGCACCGGGGAGGAGGGACTTCAACTACGTGCAGAGATCAAAGAAATTGGGATTGTTCTCCTTACAGCAGAGAAAGTTAAGGAGAGATTCATGAGGCATGTTCAAAATTATGAAAGGTTCTGATAGAGTAAATAGAAACTGTTTCCACTGGCAGGAGGTTCAGTAACTGAGGGTGGGGGTGGGGGTGGGGTGGGGGACAGATTTAGGACCAGCGGGGACATTAAGAATTTTTTTTTTAACCACAGCCAGTTGTGATCTGCAATACGTTGCCCCGGAAAGGGCAGTGGGAGTAGATTGAAATAACTTTCCAAACGGAATAGGATAAATACAGGAAAAGGAGAAAAACATTGGGCGGGATATTCCGGCCGCGCACACCCGGCGACCGGAGAATCCCGCCCGAGGTCAACGGTCTGTGTCTCGCGGGGGCGACCTTGTGGCAGGTGGGGCAGAAGAACCCAGCCCATTGGATGGCTAGGGGGAAAGAGCCAGTGAGTGGGGTGTATTGAGGACAGCTCTTCCAAAGAGCTGCCACAGGCTCAATGGGCTGAATGGCCTCCTTCGGTTCTGTATGATTGACCCTAAGAAGAGGTTACGGTTCCTCTTTTTGGATTAGCTTCAGGGTGAAAGGACAAGATTCCATTAACCTGCAATGTATTAGCTGGGCTAGGCAGGGGAATGTCAGGGGAAATATTGACATAACAAATAAAGTGAACAAGTACAGCGTGCTTATATACAATCCTTACACTATTCAGTGTATTTATGAATGAATTAGACATGGGTCTAAGCAAAAGCTCTTCTCTAAATTGTTTTAATCAACTACACTTAATTGCAATTTCAGGTACAACACTGGTACATTATTTGATAAAGAACTTGCCATGAATTAATTCATCAGTCTTTTAAATTGCTTGATAAATAGTTTTATAACATGAAATAAATCCTATCGCAGTACAGAAAGAGGGTTTTTAGATAACGTTTCAAATGCAGGGGAACTGCAATTCAATGGGGCAAGCGGGTGTGACTTGCAGAAAGTGCAGCGACCTCCCCTCAAGCTCCAAATGCAGCAGCATCAGGGAACAGCAAAACCTCTGATTGCCCTTTAATGGCGTTGCCACATCATTGGGCAGGACCCCTGCTTCCAGAGGCAACTGGAAATTCCCCAGGAAAGACTTCCAGTCGCATGTGGAAATCCTCTTATTTAAGAAAGAGGCGTCTTAATTCACGACCCCGCATAATCCCCACTTTGGCCCATCTCTACATCAACATTTAGTTTGAAATGGAGGCAGCTTCTCTCCCACAATACCAGGCAGAAACATCCGATACATCCCTGTCGGCATCAGATTTAAGGGGCTGGATTCTCGGATTCTGGGGCTATGTCCCCACACCGGAGTGGGAACGGTGCCGTTTTAGGCCAGAGAAAATGGCGCACTATGACCATCGATTTCCCCGTTTTGCTGGGGGCTGGCAGGACAGAATAATAATGATAATAATAACCTTCTATTGTGCTGAAAATCGCGGCCATTGGGTTCAACAAAGAGATCCTGTGTCCTCTATCTTAACCCCAACATTGGATTCATTTTAGATGCAACTTGGTTCAGACATTGCTGTCCGTTGCCCTCTCACTGTTATTGACATGTAAATCCTCCAACAACATGTGACGGGGAAGATAATCCCCTTGCCTTGTGAATCGCCACGAGTTGCTGGATAATTTGCTCCGCTACGCCATATGTCTGACAAACACGGAGGCTCATCCTCAACCTCCTTGTGAGTTTCAGTAAATTGTTGCGTTTGCTCATTAATCACCCATTAAACTCACCACAGAAAGTTAGGGCTGGCATTTAACAGCATAACAATAACGTTCCTGCTCTTGCAATATCACTCAATCTCTTTGGCCCGGAAATTGAAACCCTGGAGTCTTATTCCTACAGCTAGCAAATTGTTCTTAGAGATTTTCAAAATTCCAGGTGGTTTGTTTTGTGCTTCCTGTTCCTTGCTATCTGCTTTATTTTCCACCTCTTCATCCAATCTTTATTTCATATAGAATCATAGAACTTACAGTGCAAAAGGAGTCAGTTCAGCCCATTGGGTCTGCACCAGCCCTTGGAAAGAGCACCCCACGTAAGCCCACGCCTCCACCCCACCCTCGTAACCCAGTAACCCCATCTAACCTTTTTGGACACTATGGGGCAATTAAGCATGACCAATCCACCTAATCTGCACATCTTTGGACCATCTTTCCCTCCCTTTATTTTTCTTTCCTGATTTGGTTTTAATTCACCTGATTTCCTTCTTCATCCTTCCTCTATTGGACAGATTGTTGACGCCATCATACATTGAGATCTCCAAAGGTGAGGGTGGTGGGGTTGGGGGAAGGGGGTGGTGGTACACATTTGATCAGGCAAGAGGGTAGCAGATGGAGACCCTGTCACCTTCCCTCCTCCACCCTGATTAAGTCCACGGTCGAAAGGCCCATGGATGACCTTCCTACTCCTCCACTCCAATTGAGGCCCTTAAATGGGCAATTAATGCATTAAACCACTGGTGCCATACAGGGAGCATGAAAAATAAATCCTGGCACATTTGCTTGCAGTCTCCCTGGAGGCCAGGAGAAGTCAGGGGGGAGGGGGGCTGGCCCCTCATCCAAAGGCACTCACACCTGATCAAGAGGCCCCGCAATGGGAAGGGGGACAGTTGGGAGCCACCCTTCTCCTTTGCAGCTGACCCCCGAATACTCCCCTCTCAGACAGACCCCAGCCCAAGGTACCCCTCTCACCATCACTCGCCCATGTGCCTGAGCCCATCCACAATGCGAAGCCTTGGGTGGGTGTTGTACTGGCTGAAACCACCATCTCCCAGTGGCACTGCCATTCTATAGAGCTGCCCAGTAACTCCTGGCAGGCGGGACTTAAGCCTTGGGGCCCTTGATTCTCGGGAAAGTCTGCTGCTCTGTCAAGGAACTAAGTAGCTCACAATGCAACAGGCCTTTCTGGAAAGAGGTGACATAGGGCTCAGAACACCTTTGCTCCCTTATTTGGAGTTAGTTGCTCTGGTCCCATGCAGGACAATGGGAAAAACCCTAGGAATGATTAAATGAAAGTGACAAATTGGATTTATATAAATTTATTCAAATCAATGAATGAAGAATATTTTGTTTGCATTCACCCATCATATCTACTTTACTTAATCATGTTTCTGCTACAATTTTATTATCACAATAAAAGTCAACTTTGATTAATACGGCACGCCTTGTTTCTTGTTTAAAGATGACACAAGTATACATGTGACGCTTTAATAAGCACGAATGGGTATAAGGTAGGCTTATACCTACAATCCTACACTGCAACGAAGCCTCGAAAATTATATGTTTCTTAAGGATAAAACCAACCAGACTCATGGGTAATCAATCCTTTCAACATCAACTCGCGTTCACCATTTTCGTATCTTGAAACAATTATGAATGCAATTTGGTTCAGAAGTATAAAAATCCCAACTTTGGAGTAATCATCTTATTGGCCAAACCATTTTAGCAACAGCACAATTCTCTTTTTTTTAATGTTAATGCCAACTAAAAGACAGCGAATCAAAGTCAAAGATGTATAATGAAGGAAAGCACCACATGGCTGGGACCCGTAAATAATCCTACTTTACATTTCCTCATTGGATTGTTTCTTGACGATGAAAGAATTACAAGGAGCTTTTGATCCACAGCCGGCAGACTATAATCACGATGGGCTTAGTGTTGGAGTGGGTGAATGCAGCTGGTCAGGAAAACCTTCAGCATGGGCTGTGAAATTGACTGTCTCTGTGTAGACATTGATATCTCTCAATCTGAATTAGTACGTGTAAAAACCTACCACCATTACCCAGCAATGAAACTATACCCTGCTCTCCCCCAAGTTCAAAGATGGAGACTGAACCCCTGAGCAGGTGACAGGTACACTCACAAATAAATATTTCCTTTTTACAATCGGGTCAAAGCCAACTTGCATTAGTCATAATAAGATGATTTGTGTGTCTGTCCTTTGTCCAGATACATGCAGATCACAAACATCTCCACCATCGCACAACAGCAGGAATATATATTACGATGCTTCAGATAGCACAACAAAGAGTTAAACTGAATTTAAAAATGAACACTGTCATTGCATATTGTTAATCATACATCAATACTGGTGACATGGGCTAGATTTCTGCACAGTTATATTGTGTGGTAGCAAGTGCAAGTAAGGTAGCATTCCCAATAACAACGTGTATGTTGCGTATAAAATCATAAATTCTAAAGACTAATACCATAACATATTTAGTATTTAATATTACATTTTATCATCTGCTTTATCTCTGTTTAGTTAATAAAAGATTGAGGAAAACGGCCATCAATAAAATGCATTACGAAGGATCTCAAACAAGTTTGCATTTAAAATGAAGATGGCACTGACTGAACATTATTGATGGGTATTTTTAACTTTTCCCATCATTATGCAAAGGGATGAGATCAGGGGCGAAATTCTCCGGTATCGGCGCGACGTCCGCCGACCAAAATGGCGCGAATCAGTCGGGCATCGCGCTGCCCCAAAGGTGCGGAATGCTCCGCATTTTTGGGAGCCGAGCCCCAACCTTAAGGGGCTAGGCCCGCGCCGGACGAATTTCCGCCCCGACAGCTGGCGGAAAAGGCCTTTGGTGCCCCGCCAGCTGGCGCGGAAATGACATCTCCGGGCGGTGCATGCCCGGGAGCGTCAGCGGCCGCTGACGGCATTCCTGCGCATGCGCAGTGGAGGGAGTCTCTTCCACCTCCGCCATGGTGGAGACCGTGGCGAAGGTGGAAGGAAAAGAGTGCCCCCACGGCACAGGCCCGCCCGCAGATCGGTGGGCCCCGATCGCGGGCCAGGCCACCGTGGGGGCACCTCCCGGGGCCAGATCGCCCCCCCGCCCCCCCTCAGGACCCCGGAGCCCATCCGCACCGCCTTGTCCCGCCGGTAAGGTAGGTGGTTTAATCTATGCCGGCGTGACAGGCATTTTAGCGGCGGGACATCGGCCCATCCGGGCCGGAGAATCGCGGGGGGAGGCCCGCCAACCGGCGCGGCGCGATTCCCGCCCCCGCCGAATATCCAGTGGTGGAGAATTTGGCAACCGGCGGGGGCGGGATTCATGCCAGCCCCCGGCGATTCTCCGACCCGGCGGGGGGTCGGAGAATCTCGCCCCAGAAGTTGCCGAAACATTCAGCGGAATTCTCCGTCGGCGGGATCCTCCAGCCCGCTGGTAGCGTACCCACGCCCGTGTGTTTCCCGAAGGAGTGGGGTGGTCACAATGGGAAACGCCATTGGCTGGCTGCCGGAACGCAACTGGTGGAGCGGAGAATCTCTCCCATATTACACTTCCACTTGGCGGGAAGATTCCTGTCTTTACTGCTTGAGCGTCAAGCACCACCTGGCGAGACCACAGAAAGAACAATCTGGTGAGAAAGACCCTACACAACCATCTGGAATTTCACTGTACAGCTCAGGAGGAGCCCATTCAGTCCATCGTGTCTGTGCCGGCCCTTTTAGAGAGAGCTATCCAATTAATCCCACCTCCAACTTCTCTTCCCGTAGAGCCCTGCAATCTTTCTCCCTGCCGGTATTTTTCCAATTCCTTTGTGAAAGTTGCCATCGAACCTGCCTGCCGTGCCCTTTCAGGCAGAGCCTTCCGGCTCGCAACTCACTGTGTGGAAAAAAACTCACACCTCTCTCCTTCTGACAACTACGTCAAATCTGTGTCCACTGATTACCAACTCCGAAGCCGCTGGAAACTGTTTCTGCCTCCTTGCTCTGTCAGAATCTTTCCTTTCCATTTCACTTTTTCTTAAACTTCTCTGCACTAAAGAGAACAATCTCAACTCCTCTAATCTCTCCACATAACCAAACTTCCTCATTCAGACATTTCTCTGTTTTTCCAAACATTCATTTGAAAGTCAGAAAAATGAGGGAGCATGAAAAAGTTCATCCAGCTCAAAGTACTGCCATAAGAACTGGGAACAGAGGGCAGCATGGTGGAACAGTGGGTTAGCACTGCTGTCTCACGGCACCGAGGACCCGGGTTCGATCCCGGCTCTGGGTCACTGACCGTGTGGAGCTTGCACATTCTCCCCGTGTCTGCGTGGGTTTCGCCCCTGCAACCCAAAGATGTGCAAGGTTGGTGGATTGAATACGCTAAATTGCCCCTTAATTGGAACAAATGAATTGGGTACTCTAAATTTATAAAAAGAAAAAAAGAGCCCATTTAGCCCCTCGAACCCACTCCGCCAGTCCATACGATCATGGCTGATCTCCTCTCTGCCTCAACTCCACTTTCCTGCCCGTTCTCTGTAACCCTTCACCCCATTACTAATTATAAACCTGTCTGTCTCCACCTTAAATTTACCCAATGTCCCGGCATCCGCCTCACTCTGGGGGAGTGAATTCCACAGATTCACAACCCTTTGAGAGAAGTCATTTCTCCTCACCTCTGTTTTAAATTTGCTCCCCCTTACCCTAAAACCATGACCTCATTCTAGATTGCCCCACAAGAGGAAGCATCCACTCCACGTCTACTTTGTCAATAACTTTCATAATCTTGTATACCTCAATTAGATCTCCCCTCATTCTTCTAAACTCTGGAGAGTCTCGGCCTAAACTGCTCAATCTCTCTTCATACGACAAACCCTCATCTCTGGAATCAATCCAGTGAACCTCCTCTGAATTGTCTCCGATGCAACTACATCCCTCCTCAAATAAGGGGACCAAAACTGCACACAATACTCCAGGTGCAGTCTCACCAATGCCTTGTACAGTTGCAGCAACATTTTCCTGCTTTTATACCCTATTCCTTTAGCTACAAAGGCCAAAATTCCATTTGCAGGCCAAACTCCACAGGCTGAATTCATGCTTCGAGTGACAATTTCAGTCACATTGTGACATTTCCCGTGTAATTAACGTTGTGAGTGGGAGACAGCTATAGGCTCAGCATTTGTACGCAATCTTTTTTCCACAGGATAGGATTAACAGTGATTGACGACCTTTTAAGCAAAGCAGGTGACATGAGAGTCTGTGGGGGGAAAAATGGAATCGGTTTGCACTTGGCAAGAATTTAGCGAGATTAAGGAAGTGCCGTCGACCACTGGATCTCAGACAGACAGAGAATGAAATAAACCAGTCAATTGTACCGTTGAAATGTTATTTATTGTCCAAAATCAGTAGTTCAGCAACTGCTGTCAAAAATAAGCACATCGATCCATCAAACAAACGTCACTAATCATGACAACCATCCGGTTAAACCAATCTATGAGTTTCATTAATGTCCGTGATTATAGCCTGTAAAATCAATATTTTTAAAAGCACTAACAGTGAGAAAAGGCCGCAAAGCTCTGACGTTATATCAACATCTTGCATTTATGTAGTGCGTTGAATTTAGTAAAATGGGCCCAAATGCTTCTCCAGAGTGTTAGCAAACGGAGTTCCACCCACAACGTAAGCAGCTACTAGGAGAGGTGAAAGCTTGGTGAAAGAAATAGGTTTCTAAGCAGCATCTTAAAGGAGAAGAGAGAGAGACAGAAAATTCCACAGATTAGGGCCCAGGCAGATTAATGCAGGGCTGCAAATGGGTGAGTGATGGAAATTGAGGCCAGAATTGGCGTAGCACAGGTGGCCAATCCACCTCACCTGCACATCTTTGAGCTGTGGGAGGAAAATGAGCAGCAGGGTAGCAAGTGATTAGCAAAGTTGCTTCACAGACCCAGGGTATCAGGTTCGATTCCCGGCTTGGGTCACTGTCTGTGCGGAGACTGCACGTTCTCCCCGTGTGTGCGTGGGTTTCCTCCGGGTGCTCCGGTTTCCTGCCACAGTCCAAAGATGTGCAGGTTAGGTGGATTGGCCTTAGTGTCCAAAAAGGTTGGATGGGGTTATTGGGTTACGGGGATAAAATACAGGTGTGGGCTTAGATGGGTCCCCGTTCCAAGGGACGGCGCAGACTCGATGGGCCGAATGGCCTCCTTCTGCGCTGTAAATTCTATGAAACTGGAGCACCCACGCAGACACGGAGAGTACGTGCTGACTCCACACAGTCACCCGAGGTCAGAATGGAACCCAAGTCCCTGGCGCGGTGAGGCAGCGGTGCTAGCAACTGTGTCGCCCCACGAACACTTAATAAACTGATCAGACTTTATCTTCTCTGCTATTCGAGAGCAGGCACAAAGTGTTTACAATTGCTATTGGTTAATTCCATCTTAAATAACAAATTACCAATAAGGAAGAGAAATGGACATTAGTTCCTATTCCACAATTTCAGGATCAAGGATAGCTGAAGGAATTAAAACTTCAGACTTAACAACAATTAGAAAGAGAGAACTTTTCATCAATACAGCATCTTTCACGTCTTCAGGACGTCCCAACGCACTTCACATCCAAGGAAATGCTCTTAAAGTGTGGTCACTGTTGTACGGTGAGAAAATACATCAGTCAATTTGCACACATGAAGCTCCCTCATCCAGCAATGAGCTAACTGACAAATACTACAACATTTGGGGTTTAGCCAGACAGTTGTACTCATCCTAGACAAACCCTTTACGTCCAAACAAAGCTATTTTATAAAGATTTGCTTAATATAACAAGCTTTGCAGAATTTTATTTTGCTGTATGTTAAATCAGCTTCAACAGGGGGAACAGGGGCTACGATGAAAATGCGATCTGCTTTGATACTCTGCCATAGTGCTCATAATTCACAGCTGGATCCAATTCCACAGTCTTCGAGGAAATTGCTATTACTAAATATTGCTTTCCATCAATTCAGCTTCTTTTGAGAAGAGAGGAGGAGATAAATTAAATCACTTTAAAAATCTGTTCACACCTTGGCAAGGTTTTTCAAAAAAACAATGCCAGATGCTATTTTTTTGTTCCTATTAATCTTGTTACAGCATTAACTTTGTATTAATTAAACAATTTATGTGGCATTTAGGTAATTAGGCAGATTAATGTTTAATTTAAAATCTGTCCATTTTTCTCCTGAGCGTGGGACTGCAGTGAGTGACGGCAAGGTTTCCAGCACAGAATTGAGGTTATTGGTGAACTCTTCTGCAGACCACAAACTCCTGTAAGTGACTGCGATTGATTTTACGCATGTCATTTGGATTATGTAACCATCTGCATTTTGCTGGAGAAATAATCTTGCTCTTATTGGGAGACTTTGTTGCCGTTTCGGCCAGCAGTTCTGTTTGCTGCAGTTCATGGAGGTTCCTTTTTAAAGGGATTCTGCAGACTGTTTGTCGTCCGGTTTACACATGCTTTGCTATTATTGTCTGGCTGCTGTGTCCTCCCAACTGCGCAGTCGGTAAGTTATTTTTGGAATGAAGTCAGGGTTGTAATGTGGGAAACAGGGCAATTTATTCTCAGGAAGCTTCACAGTTCCAGGGTCCCCGGTTCGATTCCCGGCTTGGGTCACTGTCTGTGCGGAGTCTGCACGTTCTCCCCGTGTGTGCGTGGGCTTCCTCCGGGTGCTCCGGTTTCCTCCCACAGTCCAAAGATGTGATGTTAGGTAATTTGGATATTCTGAATTCTCCCTCTGTGTACCCGAACAGGCGCCGGAATGTGGTGACTCGGGGATTTTCACAGTAACTTCATCGCAGTGTTAATGTAAGCCCACTTGTAACAATAAAGATTACTTAACTTTACATTATGAGCCCAAGGTACTGGGGAGAATGTCGCTACTCTTTGAAACAGTGCGTGGCCGTGTCTGTTCTCTCAAATGGTCACACTGGATCATATGATGCTATTTGAATTTTGGGCTCTGAACCTGTGATTGATTTATTTAAATGAAGCAGGTAAGTGAAAAGTGTACAATATAAAACAGTGAATTATACACTTAGAACATAAGAACATAAGAATTAGGAACAGGAGTAGGCCATCTGGCCCCTCGAGCCTGCTCCGCCATTCAATGAGATCATGGCTGATATTTGTGGACTCAGCTCCACTCTCCGGCCCGTACACCATATCCCATAATCCCTTTATTCTTTAGAAAGGCATCTATCTTTTTCTTAAAAACGTTTAAAGACGGAGCCTCAACTGCTTCACTGGGCAAGGAATTCCAGAGATTCACAACCCTTTGGGTGAAGAAGTTCCTCCTACACTCCGTCCTAAATCTACCTCCCCTTATTTTGAGGCTATGCCTCCTAGTTCTGCTTTCCCCGACCAGTGGAAACAACCTGCCCGCATCTATCCTATCTATTCCCTTCATAATTTTATGACTTCAATGCTCTCCTTGAAATTTAAGAACACCAAGACACTATGGCCGGGATTCCCCTGTCCCTGTTGCTAAGATCGGGAACCCTGATCAGGCGGGTAATCCCACTGTCATGATATCCACATCAGCATATCATGGTGCAATCACACACACACTGATGGACAGGCAGTTGGACCAACCAGCACACACATAACATCATCTCGGACACCCTACGCCAGCAGCTCCTAAAAATAAAGCGCCTCACCCTAGCGACTGCCATCAAGACCTGCGTCCTCCATGAGAACGCGACCAGCCGGTACTCCCAAATCCAGGCGGCTGAAAGGGCACGGCACGAGTCCTACGGGGCGGTGCGGGTCCAGTCGATCGAGTTCCTCCCGGCCCGCGGCCCGGACGAGGGCGGCCATTTATTGCGCTTTCCAAGGCCTCAAGGCCTTGTGCGTGCCAAAAGAGGGGACGTTGACGCAGAGGGACGTGATGCGCAGGCGCGCTCTACGCAGGACCGCACCGCGCATGCGCAGTGGCGCAACGAACGCCATGACGTCACGACGTGCGGCAACTGTGGCTCCGCCCATTTAAAGCGGCAATGTCCAGCCAAAGCGCGACAATGCCTCCGCTGTGGCAGGATGGGCCACTACGCTGCCTGCTGTCGAGCAGCTCAACCTGCCAACTCCCAACAATTCCGCCAGCCTCGCAGGGACGTGCGGGTGATTCAGCCCCCCTACACTGAGTCATATCCAGACAGTATGCAGACCAGCGATACCCAAGACAGGGAGCCCTTCCGCGTTGCGGTAATCCACAAGAACCGGATGTCCTCAAGTCAGAACCACCAGCTGCTGCCAGTGCACAGCATTGATCCGGGCGATGAGTGGTGTGCCACCCTAACGTCAACCAATCACAGATCACATTTCGCCTGGACACCGGTGCCTCCGCCAATCTCCTCGCATGGTCAGCCTTCCAGACCTTGAAGGTTAAACCACCGATTCTGCCATCCCACTGCCAGCTGGTTGACTACAATGGAAACATCACCCCGGCCACGGGGTCCTGCCAGCTCGATGTTACACACAACTCACACAAAGCCACATTATCATTTGAAATCGTTGGATCCTTGAAGGACTCTCTGTTAGGCGCACAGGCGTGCAAGATCCTCCACCTCGTTCAACGGGTACACACTCTGTCTCCAGAAGGCACGTCCGATTTCCCGGATGCAGACTTTAGGGTGCAGCTCCATTCACTCCTCGCGCACAACCAGGAGGTTTTCGAGGACAAGGGCACACTGCCCTACACGTACAAAATACGACTCAAACCGGACGCCACCCCTACGCACCTCGTTGGGTCCCAGCACCACTCAAGGACCGCCTCAAGCAGCAGCTGCAGGACCTGCAGGACCAAGGAGTGCTTTCCCGGGTCACGGAGCCAACGCCAAGGGTCAGCTCCATGGTGTGCGTCAAGAAGCCCTCCGGCGAGCTCCGGATCTGTATTGACCCGAAAGGTTTGAATCATAACATTATGAGGGAACACTACCCCATACCCAAATGAGAAGAAATCGTAAGCGAAATGGCTCGGGTAAATTTTTACCAAGCTTGGTGCCTCAAAGGGCTTCTGGCAGATTCAATTGGATCAGTCCAGCAGGAAGCTGTGCACTTTCAACACTCCATTTGGCAGATACTGCTACAATAGGATGCCATTCGGCATCATCTCGGCCTCCGAGGTGTTCCATCGCATCATGGAACAGATGATGGAGGGCATCGAAGGGGTACGCGTCTACGTAGACGACGTTATCATCTAGTCCACCACACCACGGGAGCACATCAGTCATCTCCAGCGTGTCTTTAAACGGATACGAGAACACGGCCTGCGCCTTAACCGAGCCAAGTGCTCTTTCGGCCAGACTGAGCTAAAGTTTTTGGGGGACCACATCTCCCGGTCGGGTGTGCGGCTGGATGCCGACAAAGTGACAGCCATCGCAGCCATGCAGCAGCCGTCAGACAAGAAGGCAGTGCTGCGCTTTCTCGGGATGGTCAACTTCCTGGGGAAGTTCATTCCTAACCTTGCTTCGCACACGACTGCTCTTCGCCACCTGGTCAAAAAGACAACAGAATTCCAGTGGCTGCCCGCACACCAGAGTGACTGGGAGGAGCTCAAGGTCAAGCTCACCACCGCCCCGGTACTGGTGTTTTTCGACACCACACGGGAAACAAAGATCTCAACTAACGCCAGCCAGTCCGGCATTGGGGCGGTACTCCTGCAACAGTACGACACCACATCATGGGCCCCGGTCGCCTATGCGTCGCGGGCCATGACCCCCACAGACCACGCTATGCACAGATTGAGAAGGAGTGCCTAGGCCCGTTGACTGGCATCGACAAGTTTCACGATTATGTATTTGGTCTTCCGCAGTTCACTGTGGAGACCGACCATTGCCCCCTGGTCGGCATCATTCAGAAGGACCTCAACGATATGACCCTTCGCCTCCAGCGCATTCTGCTCAAGCTCCGCAGGTACGACTTCCAACTTGTCTACACCCCGGGAAAGGATCTCACCATCGCAGATGCTCTGTCCAGGGCGGTTAACACACCGCCCGACTCGGAGGGGTTCGTTTGTCAGGTCGACGCACAAGTAGCCTTCACATCGGCCAATCTGCCGGCCACTGATGCACGTCTGGCCCACATTCGCCGTGAGACTGCGGCTGACCCCCTTCTACAGCGTGTAATGCGCCACATGACGGAAGGGTGGCTCAAGGGGCAGTGCCCACAATTTTACGGCTTGGCCGTCATTGATGGTGTTGATTCCCAAATTTCTTTCTCCGTCAGTCTGGCCTCAATAAAAGTTGAGATGGATTTGCACATAAAAAGAAGTTATTTATTTAGCTTGCAAGCTTGATTCATCTTACAGAAACATAAGAGACATCCAGTCTCCTACACTCCAGAAAGCGAATGAACAAAGAGACAAAGGGATCTCTGCAAATCAATTCAAATGATATCAAGTTTCACATACTCGACGCCCATAGGTCAGCCTATATCCCTCCTGACCTGTTTGATCTATTCTGATTGGCTCACTTCCAATCCCTTTCTCTGGCTCCTATCAATGCAGCATCACTCTCATAGACACACCTCTTCCTGCTTTTTCCATGCGGTCTCAATCCCTTTGTCTCTATCTGCCAGAATCAAAGTGGCTTATTTCTACATTACATTAACTAGTATCTCTAAAGTAACTATTTTATATCACATTCGTCAATGGTGTCCTCTTGAAGTTGGACCGGATTGTGATCCCACACAGCATGCACCGGCTTGTCCTCGAACAACTGCACGAAGGCCAATTCGGAGTTGAAAAGTGCAGGCGGAGGGCCCGAGAGGCTGTGCACTGGCCGGGCATCAGCTACTACATCGCCAACATGGTGCTCAACTGCCCCGCCTGCCAAAGGTTTCAGCCGGCGCAACCCCCTGAGACCCTTCAGCCCCATGAGTTGGTCAGTCCCCCTGGGCGAAGGTGGGTGTGGACCTCTTTCATGCGCTCGGCAGGGACTACATTATTCTGATTGACTACTTCTCAAGTTATCCGGAGGTCATACGCCTGCACGACACGACGTCATCAGCTGTCATCCGGGCATGCAAAGAAACCTTTGCTCGCCATGGAATTCCGCTCACCGTCATGTCTGACAATGGGCCTTGCTTTGCGAGCCAAGAATGGTCTTCCGTTGCCACTTCATACAACTTCACACACGTGACCTCCAGTCCCTTGCATCCTCAGTCGAATGACAAGGCGGAAAAGGGCGTCCACATTGTGAAGCGGCTCCTCTGCAAGGCTGCTGATGCCGGATCTGACTTCTATTTAGCCCTGCTGGCCTATCGCTCGGCCCCACTGTCCACGGGCCTCTCGCCAGCCCAGCTGTTGATGGGTCGCATCCTCAGGACCACTGTGCCGTCCATTCATGTTCCTGGCCCCGACCATGCTCCAGCATTGCGAAGGATGCAACAACAGTGTGCTCAGCAGAAGGTGGCACATGACGCTCGGGCGACTGATCTTCCTGCCCTGGCGCCTGGAGACAACGTCCGCATACACCTACCAGAGGGTGCCTGGTCGGCAACCGCCGAGGTTCTCCGCCACGTGGCTCCCCGCTCATTCCTGGTTTGCATGCCTGATGGCTCCATTCGCCGCCGTAATCGGCGGGCCCTTCGGCTGGTTCCGCGCTCGCTACAAGATCATGCACCGGTGCCACGCCCTCCTGTTATCCCTGATGTCGACTTTGTTGATCTTCCTGCCACTCTGCCTCTTTCTCTCTCGCCCGTGGCCAGGCCCATTCCCCAGCCAGTGGATCCTGACCCACCCTTGAGGCGGTCAACCCGAATTCGTCAGAGACTTGACTTATGAGCCTGTTCGCACATTGGACTCACTGAATTGTTTTACAGTACTGTTAACGAGTTTCTTTTCTTGTCGTTCATTGTTCCAGAAGTTTTCTCTCGTCGTTTGTTGATTGCATTTGTTCTGTTATTGGTACAACCTCGTTGCTATGTTGCACCTGACACCTTCCTCTGTATATAGTTTAGCCTCATGTACATGTTGTAAATATTGCACACACATACTCAGATGCACTCAGTACACATTTCTATTTATTACCATGTAGGCACATATCCTTGTGAAAGGGGGGGATGTCATGATATCCACATCAGCATATCATGGTGCAATCACACACACACTGATGGACAGGCAGTTGGACCAACCAACACAGACATAACATCGCAGCCAATCACCAGTGAGAGCACACGCACTATAAAACAGGAAGCACCACAGTTCCCGCTCATTCTACCAGGAGATAGCTCAGAGCACAGAGCTCACAGGGTGCCACTCAGACATACACCATGTGCTGAGTGCCTCACCAAGATAGTGATAGGGCTGGGTCCACAGGTTAGCTGGTGAAGCACGTACCCAAGCCAGCAGTTAGTAGTTGTCGTTGTTTAGAGAATAAAACAGAGTTGAACCATCTACAGCCGCGTTGGATCATTTGTGCATCGGAACACCCAACACGACACCCACGGCAGGCAAAATCTGGATCGGCAAACCGGTCACAATTCTCCTTGCCCCCACAGGCCATAGCAGGTTTCCCGATGGCCCACCTGGGCATCCTGCTGACCACGCAAATAGCTGCCAAGGGGGTGGGGGGGGGGATAAAGGGGGGACTGGTGGGAGACTGAAGGGGCATCCTGGGGTGGGGGTTGAGGTGAGATGGGGAATGAGGAGGGGTGGTGAGGGGGTCGCTAATTGGGGACCTGAAGGGGGATTCTGAGGGGGGGGTGCCTTGCCAGCGATTAGGGTGGAGTGACACCATGCTGCGATCTGCGGTGGGGGTTGGGGTGGGGGGAGGCCGGCAGCAGCTAATGGGGATCGGAACGCCTATTAAAAATGGTGCTAATCTCAGAGGTGCGGGACCTGGCCGAGAGATTAGGTCCCGCCCCTCTCCGGCGTTTCATTTGAATGGCATCGAAAACCGGATCCAAATGCCATGGATTGGCACATCGAGGGCAGGCCTGGTGCCAGCGGAGATCAATCCCGATTCTCTGCTGGCAGGAAACACCCAAACAGAAAATCGCAGCCTATTCATTTGGTCTTTCGATAGATTTTAATAAGAAGTCTTCCAACACCAGGTTAAAGTCCAACAGGTTTGTTTCGAATCACTAGCTTTCGGAGCGCAGCTCTTTCCTCAGGTGAATGAAGAGGTGGGTTCCAGAAACATATATATGGACAGATTCAAAGATGCAAGACCATACTTTGAATGCGAGTCTTTGCAGGTAATTAAGTCTTTACAGGTCCAGACGGAGCGACTGGAGAGAGGGATAATCACAGGTTAAAGAGGTGTGAATTGTCCCAAGCCAGGACAGTTGGTAGGATTTTGCAAGCCCAGGCCAGATGGTGGGGGGTGAATGTAATGCGACAGGAATCCAAAATAGAGTTTAAAACAGATCAGCAACACAGGACGCTGCCAACAACTGGGAAACCGAAAGCGTCTCTTAAATGAGAAAGAGCATAAACATCTCTGTGCAGATCCCAACCACCAATTTATCACTCTGAGAGACCATCAAACATCCTTCTCACAGGCCACAGACACAACTGTGAATCAAGCACTCTCCCCAAGGCTGGTTTTGAGAAATAGATTTGTCCCAAGTGGGTTTCACACTTCCTTCGTAGAATTGAGCAAGCAAGGAGCCCCATCTGAAAAGGACTTTGACAATAATAAAGAAATCCATGTTTTCCTATTGTCGTTCAAAGGTATGAAAGTGGTGGAAACAGGTTCAAGAGGAATTTCCTGAAGAGGAGTTGGGTAATTACTTGAAAGGCAGAAATCAGCAGGCTGGTGCAGAAGAAGATCACAAGGAATGGGAGCAGGAGCGGCTGTTCATCCACCTAAACGTTACTCCCCCCCCCCCCCCCCCCCGAACCCTCATTCCCTTTGTCTCCCTCAGTGTCTATCAATCTCAGTCTCAAAAACACTCAACAACTCAACGTGGACAGCTGTCTGGGGTGGAGAATCTCAATGATTCACAACTCCCTAAGTGCAGACATTTCTTTTAATTTCAGTCTTAAATGATCTCCTTATCCTGAGAGTGTGATCCCTAGTTCTAGATTCTCCAGTCAGGGGAAACAACCCCTCAGCATCTATAAGACCATAATACATAGGAGCAGAATTAGGCCACTCGGCCCATCGAGTCTGCTCCGCCATTCAATCATGGCTGATATTTTTCTCATCCCCATTCTCCTGTCTTCTCCCCATAACCCCTGATCCCCTTATTAATCAGGAATCTATTTCCGTTTTAAAGACACTCAGTGATTTGGCCTCCACAGCCTTCTGCGGCAAAGAGTTCCACAGATTCACCACCCTCTGGCTGAAGAAATTCCTCCTCATCTCAGTTTTAAAGGCTCGTCCCTTTAGTCTGAGATGGTGTTGTCTGCTTCTAGTCTTTCCTTTTGCCGCAAAATCGCAGAAGCGGCATGCCTCATTGAGGGCGGCATGGTGGACAATGGTTAACACTGCTGCCTCACAGCGCCAGGGACTCGGGTTCGAAACAGACCTTGGGTGAATGTGGGAGTCTGCACGTTCTCCTGTGTCAGTGTGGATTTCCTCCGGGTGCTCCGGTTTCCTCTCACAGTCCAAAGATGTGCAGGTTAGGTGGATTGGTTATGCTAAATTACCCCTTAGTGTCCAAAGGTTAGGTGGGGTTATAGGGACAGGGTGGAGGTGTGGGCCTAGGTAGGGTTTTCTTTTGGAGGGTCAGTGCAGACTCGATGGGCCAAATGGCCTCCTTCTGCATTGTAATGATTCTAAGACTGCGTTTCTATGACTGAGGAGGGATTCCTCCATTTTCTAGCTGCGAGCAAGCAAGGCAACATGACTAAAGCACTGAAGATGGATCATTTTAAACAAAGAAAAAAAATTGGAAACAAAGCAGTATAAAGAGGATTTCTTGAGGTATGGCTTTGTCAATTGTGCCAATGTAAATCAGGATGCAAAGTCCATGTGTGTTATATGCAGGGAAATACTGGCATTTAAAACTGTCAAAAATTCAAAGAATTTTGCAGAATAAGAATGGCGTGGTTTTGAGGACAAACCTCTTTATTATTTTTTTTAAAGGATGCAGCAAGAACTTAAATCGTCAGCTGAAGTCCTTGGGAGAAATGTAACATTGAATGACGAAGCAAGTGAGGTCGTGAGGACCAAGCAGGTTCACCTGTCGCATTAAAGATAAGTGAAATAGTGTGTTGCAAAGTTCGGCCAGCGTGGGTCGCGAAGGTCGGCCGGTTGCTAAAGGTGGGTCACGGGGAAAAAAGTTTCAAAAACACCGCTCTATCAATGAGGCCACCTTTGATTCTTCTAAACTCCATAGATGTAGGCGGATTCTACTCACTCTGTCCTGATAGAGCAATCCCCTCATTCCAGGAATCAATCTAGTGAATCTACTCCATAGAAAGTACCTTGCTCCTTTAGTAAAGAGACCTAAACTGCACACGCCACTCCAGGCATGTTCTCCCTAAAGAGCACGGGGAATGGGGCTAATAGGATAATTCTACCAAAGACCCAATAAAGGAATGATGGACTAAATGGCATCCTTCTTTGCTGTTCCTTACTATAATTACAATTTCCTTATATTGTTATTATTCCTTGCGCAGCATGGTAGCACAAGTGGATCGCACTGTGGCTTCACAGCGCCAGGGTCCCAGGTTCGATTCCCCGCTGGGTCACTGTCTGTGCGGAGTCTGCACGTCCTCCCCGTGTCTGCCTGGGTTTCCTCCGGGTGCTCCGGTTTCCTCCCACAGTCCAAAGACGTGCAGGTTAGGTGGATTGGACATGATGAATTGCCCTGAGTGACCAAAAGAAAGGTTAGGAGAGGTTATTGGGTTACGGGGATAGGGTGGAAGTGAAGGCTTAAGTGGGTCGATGCAGACTCGATGGGCCGAATGGCCTCCTTCTGCACTGTATGTTCTATGGTCTATGAATGTATTCATGGTTGACACAAGATGCATGCACCAATATTAAAATGCCTGCCTTAGTATTAATATATACAGGGCTTCAGATCAATAATAGCTTTCAAAATGGAATTGGATAAAGTGCTTGAAGGGGAAAAAGTTCCAGGGATAAAGGAAGTGAAAATAACTGGGATGCTCTTTGAAAGAGCCGACAACGATTCAATGGACCAAATGGCCTCTTTCTGTGACTTTAGAAACTGAAGTTGGTGAAACCACTTTCGTATAGGATGTACAAAGTGCTGTTCACTTGCTGTGCCTTATTGGCACATGATGCTGGGATTTCCAAACGTGTTTTTCACAAAATTACCATTTAAAAATGTTTTTAACTTGCAATTCAATACCTAGTAAATTATATTCAATAAGGCTCTGACTGAAGCATTTAATTTTCTCCCGCCCACACTGTGCCATACTATGATTTCTCCAGCCATCTCAGTCCCTCGCTTTGTGTAAAAAATGCGGCTCACAGGAAGCTGAATGGTGTGAATTAAACTAACACTTGTCACAAAACATCAAACATTTTGTGGCTCCAGTTTAATTTGACGTTTTAAAAGAATATTCCGCTGCAGCAAAATAATAGATCAATGAAGGTGAATGAAGAAAGCAGTCAGCATTCTACGTGGCAAGAAATCTTCTGCATTGAATGTTTCTTTAATGCACCAAAACCAATTAACTTGCTCTCATCCAACGTTTCAAGAATGTAGGAATTAAATTTGGAATTTTATTACCAATTCCCATCACCTCAATATTTACAAGTGCAATCTACCTTATTCTTTGGGGCCAGAACAACTACCAAAAATGCCCACAAATTACATCATATAAACATGCCAAAGACGAGGATTAATTTTAGATTTTGGATCGCGTTCGCCGATCGACCAGAGATTCCCCGTTCACGAGCAAATCAGGGGCGGCGCCACTTTCACGATGCTCCGCCCCCTCCAAAGTGGGATAGCGTCATGCCGACGGCCTCAGGACATTGCCTCAGGCCCACCCCCTGATGCTCCGCCCCTGACTGGCTGAGTTCCCGACGGCGTCGGTCGAGTGTGTTCTCATCCGTCGGGAACTCGGCGTGGCGGCTGCGGACTCAGTCCAGCGGCGCCAACGTCAGGGGAGGGCCGATCCGTGGGCGGGGAGGAGACTTTGCCAGAGCTGGGGGCACTGTTGGGGGGTGGTCCGGGGTGCGCGAGCGTCAGTCGCCATGCTGCACAGCGCAGCCGCTGCAAGCCGCCACCGTGCACGTGCGCGGCCACAGGCACGGCAATTCTCCGGGTCGTATCGGCAGTTAGAGCCGGTGCTCTACGCTGCCGTCCTGCTAGCCCCCAATCAGACGGAGGATCGGTGGCAGCTTTACGCCATTCTTTCTGTCGTAAAACGCCACCGTTCCCACGCCAGCGCGGGGACAGAGCCTCAAAATCGGAGAATCCAGCCCTCGAACTGTCTTGAGCATCGATATGAAACTATGGCCGGTATTCTCCGACCTTTTCCCGCTAGCAGTGCACCCTGCCTGTGGGTTTCCCGGCGGTGTGGGATGGCTTCAATGGGAAATCCCATTGGCAAGTGGCAGGAGGAGACGATCCCGCTGCCAGGGAACAGTGCTCTGCCGAGAAACAGGCGGCTGGGGGACGGGAGAATCCCATCCTATATATCTGAAGATTTTGTTCCTTTACCCAACTCCCGAGATTTGAACACATCATCCAGGCAGACACTCCCAGCGCAGTACTGAGGGAGTTCTGCTGGAAAGTCGTTGGCCTACAAAATTAGTTTAGTTTTGTGTTCCGTAACTGCGGCCTGACCTGCTGAGTGTTCCCACCGTTTTCTGTTTGGACTCAGATTTGCAGAATCTGCGTTAGTTTGCTTCTGTCATACCGAGCGAGTGCTGCACTGATGGAGACTCTTTTGGATGAGGTGTTATACCCAGGGCTGCGACTGCCCTCTCGGGTATAGGTGAAATATCCTGCAGCACTGTTTCAAAGAAGAGCAGAGCAGCTATACCCGTTGTCCAGGCCAATACCCGTTGTCCAGGCCAATACCCGTTGCCCAGGCCAACACCCGTTGTCCAGGCCAATACCCATTGTCCAGGCCAATACCCGTTGTCCAGGCCAATACGCATTGTCCAGGCCAATACGCGTTGTCCAGCCCAATGCCCGTTGTCCAGGCCAATACCCGTTGTCCAGGCCAATACCCGTTGTCCAGGCCAATACCCGTTGTCCAGGCCAATACCCATTGTCCAGGCCAATACGCATTGTCCAGGCCAATACCCGTTGTCCAGCCCAATACCCGTTGTCCAGGCCAATACCCGTTGTCCAGGCCAATACCCATTGTCCAGGCCAATACGCGTTGTCCAGGCCAATACCCGTTGTCCAGGCCAATACCCGTTGTCCAGGCCAATACCCGTTGTCCAGGCCAATACCCGTTGTCCAGGCCAATACCCGTTGTCCAGGCCAATACCCGTTGTCCAGGCCAATACCCATTGTCCAGGCCAATACGCATTGTCCAGGCCAATACCCATTGTCCAGGCCAATACCCGTTGTCCAGGCCAACACCCGTTGTCCAGGCCAACACCCGTTGTCCAGGCCAATACCCATTGTCCAGGCCAATACCCGTTTTCCAGGCCAATACCCGTTGTCCAGGCCAATACCCGTTGTCCAGGCCAATACCCGTTGTCCAGGCCAATACCCGTTGTCCAGGCCAATACCCGTTGTCCAGGCCAATAGGTATGCCTCAACCAACCTCACTAATCTGCTTGTTGATGTTTGTGGAGGCTTCATGTGTGCAAAGTGGCTGCTGCGTTTCACGAATTGCAGCATTGACTGCACCTCAAATGCTCTTCATTGACTGTAAAGTCCTTTGGGTGCTCCTGAGGCCGTGACTGTTGATATATCAATGGAAATTATTTATTTCTTACCAAAGGACTCCAATAGCAGACATTTTCAAAGTTCAAGTAAATTGCATAGGCATTGAATGGTGAGGATCAAGCTCCTGAACAGATGGGATGAGATGCAACTCCTCGAAAGAGATGCACCAAACGTAGGCCGCATCTTCAGCACTTTCCAAACCACGTTAATCAATCATGTTTTATTCAGTAAAAGGGGAAGAAGCTCTTTTCTATTTGATGGCAAGGTTATTGCCTTCAGTGGAAACATGAAGAGGTAAGAACTCATTTTCTTTAGCCTTGAGGTATATGGGTAATTTGATGTACAAAGTAACGGTGGAAATCTAAATCAATCGCTCTCATTTGCGATTGGATATGCAAAGTCCAACACCCTCTTTGAAAAATACTCTGGCATATTATGTTTTAACTTGAAACAGAGAAACTGTGCAAAATCAATGTCAGATGAGCATAAGAATTATTTCAGAAGATGTATTGAACAGTAAACAGTCAAACGTAAGACGAGAGGGGAGGCAGGGGCATAGTGGTATTGTCACTGGACTAGTAATCCAGTAACACGGGCTCTGAGGACCTGGGTTGAAATCCCACCACAGCTGATGGTGAAATTGGAATAAATGTCTGGAACCAAAAGTCTCATGTTGGCCATGAAACCATTGTCCATTGAAGTGGTGACACCCACCTGGTTCACCAATATCCTTTAAGGAAGGAAAACGGCTGTCCTTACCCGGTCTGGCCTACACGTGACTCCAGACCCACGGCAAAGAGTTTGACTCTTAAATACCCCCTCAAGGGCAATCGATGGCCCAGTACAGACATCTTATTTTCAATTTAATAAACAAATGCAGTTCCTTCCCATCAGTTATTGGAGCAGGAAATCTGACATCCTCACTTGGTCTGAACCTCTCTGTGATCCCAGTCCCGCAATCACCTGATTACCTCTTAACTGCCCGCTGAAGTGGCTCTGTGACTCCGCCCAATCGTAACAAAAAGCATTTCTTGGGGTAACGAAGGGCAGGCAATAAATCCTGGCCTTGCCAGCAGGGCCCACATCCCTGAGAGTGGGTTTTAAAAAAACTAGCAGCAGTACACGCATACACCATCTTCGCTTGAGAAGCGAAACTAGCTTCAAACGTTGGTTGTTTCTGACCCACAGTTCCAGCTTCCAGCCCACAACTGCCAACCAGGAGCCCATTTGAAGCCTTGACCTGATTTGGGGGTCTGGGTTTTCCATTGGATCATGGTCAAGCCTGCTCTTTATGGGATCTGGCTGTGTGCCTATTGGCTGCCGCGTTCCGCACACACTAATTAAAATTCAGAAAGTTCTTCATTGGCTGTAAAAATAAATACAAGCCTTTCTTTCAAATACGTGACGATGCTCCTGTCAGTACATAAAAAACACAGCAAAACATTGGATTTCAATATCAGCCATCTCTCAAAAGACCTGCTGGGGGAAAATAACAATTTATAACGGCCTCGAGGGACTTTGTAAAGTGTGCTGACACCCCAGGAAGAAAAGGCACAGAGCATTCACAACTGCAAATTGTCAAAGAGTCTGAATTTATCATCTGAGTTACTTGACTTTGAATGGTTGGCTTCTAACAGTATCTTAATCACTGTAATGCTTGAAGTATAAAATCTGGGCCGTTAGTGAAGGTTATGAGGAGATTTAACAGAGGTGTTCAAAGTCATAAATGATTGAAAAGAGAGTAACTAAGGAGAAACTCTACCCAGTGGCTGGAGGTGTGGTACGCGGTGGGATGCAGATTTCAGGTAATTGGCAAAACAAGCAGCGGGAAAGATGAGGCAGATTAAGCATAAACTGTGAGTTGTGGCTCTGGAATACACTGCCAGAAAGGGCCACAGCAGCAGATTAATAATGATTAATAATGGCTGGGATTCTCATTGCCGCCAGCCTGGTTTTCCAGCATGGCGTGCCCCCCCCCCCGGCAGTGGGATTTTCCGTCCCCGCTGACGGCCAAAGGAGCTTCCCATTGCGGCCACCCCCAGGCCGTCGCGAACCCCCGGGCGTGAGTGTGTGCTGCCGAAGCCGAGGAAACCGCCGACGCAGAATCCCGTGTAGATACTTTCAAAAGAGAATTGGAATATGCATTTGAAAAGGAGAAATTTACAGGGCTGGAGGAAAGAGGGGGGGGTGGTGGTGGGAGGCAGTGGGACTAGTTGGATATCTCTTTCAAAGAGCCAGCAGGGACAGAGCAGGCTGAATGGCCTCCTTCTGTACTGTAACGTTTTATGATTTTCATCCACAGATGTGCAAGTTACGGATGATACGACTGTGGTGGGCCGTATCTCAAACAACGACGAATCTGACTACAGGAGAGAGATAGATCACTGGGTTGCATGGAGCACCGAAAACAACCTCTCGCTAAATGTCGGAAAGACCAAGGAACTGATCAGCGACTTCAGGAAATGTAGCACGACACGCATTCCCGTCTGCATCAATGGCTCCGAAATGGAGATGTTCGGTAGCTTTAAGTTCCTGGGGGTCACCATCACCAGCAGTCTGTCCTAGTCCACTCACGTTGATGCAACAGTCAAGAAAGACCAACAACGTCTCTACTTCCTATGGAAGTTAAAGAAATTCATCATGTCTGCATTGACTCTCACAAACTTCTACAGATTTGTGGATAGCACAAATGCTTCACAGCTCCAGGGTCCCAGGTTCGATTCCGGCTTGGGTCACTGTCTGTGCGGAGTCTGCACATCCTCCCCGTGTGTGCGTGGGTTTCCTCCGGGTGCTCCGGTTTCCTCCCACAGTCCAAAGATGTGCGGGTTAGGTGGATTGGCCATGCTAAATTGCCCATAGTGTCCAAAATTGCCCTTAGTGTAGGGTGGGGTTACTGGGTTATGGGGATAGGGTGGAGGTGTGGACCTTGGGTAGGGTGCTCTTTCCAAGAGCCGGTGCAGACTCGATGGGCCGAATGGCCTCCTTCTGCACTGTAAATTCTATGATACTCTATGATGTGCGATTGAGAGCATCCTATCCGGCTGCATCACAGCCTGGTATGGCAACTGCTCGGTCCAAGATCGCAAGAAACTGCAGAGTGTGGTGAACTCAGCCCAATACATCACACAAACCTGCCACCCGCATATTGATTCTGTCTACACCTCCCGCTGCCTCAGGAAGGCAGACAGCATTATCAGAGACCCCTCCCACCCAGGCATTGCCCTCTTCCAGACCCTTCCATCAGGCAGAAGGTACAGAAGTCTGAAGACCCGCACATCCAGACATAGGAACAGCTTCTTCCCCACAGCTACCAGACTCCTCAACGACTCCCCCTCGGACTGATCTGTTCCCTGTAAGAACACTATTCACGATGCCCTATGCTGCTCTTGCTCATGTATTTGCTTTGTTTGGCCCCTTGTTCCGCACTGTAACCACTCACTGTTTGTCGATGTACCATTTGTCAATGTTCTCTGTTGATTATTCTTTTTGTCTACTATGTACGTTCCCTCGGCTGCAGAAAAATACTTTTCTCTGTCCTTCGGTACATGTGACAATAAATCAAATCAAATCAGTTAGGTGGATTGGCCGCGCTAAATTGCCCCTTAGTGTCCAATGGGTAGGTGGGGTTATGGAAATAGGGTGGGAGATTGGGCCTGGGTGGGGTGCTCTTTCGGAGGGCTGATGCAGACTCAGTGGGCCGAATGGCCTCCTTCAGCCCCGTAGGGATTCTATGATCAGTCGGAGTGGATCTGAAATGAACAGCTCGTAAAAGAAAAGGTGCTTCCTGTCCCAATGTGACATTTTAGCTTTGTTGGTGTTTTAACCTGGAATGACACTGATTGTTTACTCACTATGCACTCCACTCTGATCCTGGTTGATAATGTGGCATTAAAACAACTTTGACGTGCACACTACGCTGTCATATTTGCCACGTAGTCAGTAAGCTGTGCACCGATCTCATTTACCCTAGTCTGATCAGCCTGAATGAGATCTCCGTGACTTTACCAGCTATTCATGACAAAGAGGGAAACCACGGCTAATTTTAAGTTTAGAATCAAAAGTTATCAATATAAAGAGAGGGAGCAAGGCCAGATATTTGCAAAAATAAATACAGTGATGAGTCGCTGCTGAATTTCTTTGTACGGTGAGATATGTCAATTCAGATTGGTATGGCTCATTCAGTTCTGCCACAGAATACTGGTAACATTGCGTGGGCATGTTATCAAGAAAATGGAACGGTTCCAATAAGCTATTATTAGCTATTTCACACAGTCCTGAATGTCAGTAATGAGTAAAGCAGAGGAATGAGCTCTGTCTAATTCACAGATTCACATGCACTTGTTTATTTTGGTCCCTTAAAACGTCTTTTTGGTGTATTGTAAATCTTATTTTTTGCACTGGGGTCTAGAGTATAAATAATTGTGTGCTTTGCCTTCATCAATACATATATCATTTTTAGCACACGCTCAGGTCTCCACGATCCTCGTCCAAGCCTGGGCTGGGAGATTTGATGGCAGGGGTGGGATGCGAACACACGGCTCCATATATATTGAAATAGACTCAACTTTCAAAGGCCTAGTTTCCCCTCTCTCTTTTGCCCAACAGATCTTAAAAGTGGGTCCTAATACTCACCGAGCATGGCAGGTAGCTGGAATCACAGGACCTTTATCATGCAGAAGGAGGCCATTCTGAAAGAGCATTCTACCCAGTCCCACTCCCCTGCCTCATCCCCATCGCCCTGCACATTCTTCCTTTTCAGATAGCTTTCCAATTCCCTTGTGAGCGCTTCGATCCAACCTGCCTCCAACATCACCCTGTCAGCAAGTTCATTCCAGACTCCAACCAACCTTTGGGTGGAGAAATGTTTCCTTACATCACTATCACTCCCTTTGCCGATTATGTGGAATCTGTGTCCCCTGGTTCTTGATGCTCTCCTGAGTGGGAACAGTTTTTCGCTATTGACCCAGTCCACGTCCCTCCGGATCCCGGAATTGTTTGGTGCAAAAGGAGTCCATTCAACCCATCATAACCGTACCAGATCTTCGAATGAGGATTGTGACTTAGTGTTGTTCCCCTGCCTTTCCCCCATGCCTTCACACATTGTTTCTCTTCAGGTAAGCATCTAACATGCTCTTGAATGCCTCCATTGAGCCTGCCTCCACCAAACTTCTAGGTAGTGCACTCCAGGCCTGAACCACTCTCTGTGTGGATCAGATTTTTCTCATGTTGCATTTGCTTCTTTTGCAAGTTACTTTGAATCTGGGCTGCCTCGTTTTCGATCCTTTGACAAGTGGGAACCGTTTCTCCCTCTCTACTGTCCAACCCCATCAAGGTGGGCTTTTCAACATGGAATTTTCTTCCCAATTTAAAAATAAATACATTTAGAGTACCCAATTATTTTGTTTTCCCAATTAAGGTGCAATTTAGCGTGGCCAATCCACCTACCCTGCACATCTTTGGGTTGTGGGGTGAAATCCACGCCGACATGGGGAGAATGTGCAAACTCCACACGGACTGTGACCCAGGGCCGGGATTCGAACCCATGTCCTCAGCGCTGCAGTCCCAGTGCTATCCACTGTGCCACATGCCCTTTTAAAGGAAATTAAAAGAATGGACTGGAAATCTAGGAGTAGTTGGCAAAAGAGGAAAATCTGGTTAAAAGTATTAATATCAAAGAATATTTTGTGGAATTTCCAGACAAATGTTTGCAAAAACAGATTCACGATGGGTGATGTATGTAAGGTTTTCGGGCAATTCGGCCCTTTTTGGACTGCCCAAGAATAAAACCCAGAGACTGTAAACTGGACACTTTTCAGCCAAAGGAACGTAACCAAATTTCCCAGCAGGCTTGGTCCGCTGAGCTGAGTGGGGGCATAGGTATTTACAAACCCCCCCCAGGAGCTACAAGGAAGAAGGAGCCAGACAACTAGATAAGATTAAACACAGAGACAAAGGGGCATGGTAATGCTGTAAGGGGCCTGCCTGCAAGCAGGACAATGGGATGGTCATAGCCCCATGCAGATGTAAATGACCTGGCCTCCACCAGAGCAGAATCCAATCAACACCCCATCAACATAGCAGCGATCTCCAGAGCAGATGGAAGACTTTGAAAATCTTCACAAGGGAGCTCAACCTCGTTATCTCAAAAAGCAGACTGGCGGCGGACCTAGGGGAGGTACTCCTATCTTGACAGGTCTGACCGGCTCAAAGGGGGCAGGACCAGCGGGAACTTTAAACCTTATGGATTCAATGCAAAAGGGGCTGGCCGAACACAGGAAAAAGCCAGGTAAAACGGATATAAAAGGGGTTGTGTTTCGATTGAGGGTCTCTTGGCTTGACCTCTCCACCTTTGACTTGACCTCCTGCAGCCTGTGACTGTAAGTACCCTGCAGCAGCTTGCGAAACTCCCTTGACCTTGATAGTGGTTGAGGCTTTGGGGAAGGGGGCTTGATTTGTGTTTTGTGCCATTGCTAAAACTGTGTAACAATAAGATTTTACGTTGTGTCCGTTATAGTACTTTCTGAATAGACTTAGTTTGTGTTAGAGTTTAAGATTTTATTATAATTTCTTCTGTTTGATGATTTTGACCTGGGTTTTGCAATAAACCTTGATTTGCTGATAATTGGAGTCGTTTAAATTCTTCAATCTCTCACCAGCGATCTCTGACCAAGTCATTGTTAAAATATTCCTCACCTTAATTCCGGGTTCGAGAATCTAGGGTCATCTTGAACGATTCACTCAGGACAGGCTGCTGGTTAGGTAATAAACAGCAGTGTCCTATTCTCTCTCTTGGGAAAGCTACTCCAGCGAAGTAGGAACCGGGTGGGTGTTGCACCACCGGCAAGAGAGAGAATCACCTGGGCATTGGTGGGGGTCTGGATATCTGTGTGATATAAGCCTCAGGCTTCCGGTTAGGGATAAACGGCAGGCTTGATTCAGTGCTCTCTTCCGTGGAGGTGTCCCAGTGCGGCATCCCCTGGCCTCTGAAGTTTCAGTGCCAGCTGGAGAGAGACACACACAGATACTCAAACCCCAGATATCGGCCCAGTAGTGGAGTAGCAGAGATGGAACCCTCTACATGTATCAGAACTGAGAGGTTGCGACTAGGATTGAGAGGGTTGATGTCGAGAGGGTGTTTCTGCTTGTTGGCAAGACCAGAACTGAAGGCCATAAACACAAGACAGCCACTAATATATCCAGCCGGGAGGGAGATTAGATTGTGGAATTCGCTACCACAGGGAGTGGTGGAGGTGAAGACGACAGATGGCATTAAGCAGAAGCTGGATAAATACACGAGGGAGAAAGGAAGGAAAAGCAGATAGGGTGAGTTGAAGAGGAGGTGGGAGGAGGCTCTTGTGGAGCACAAACAGACAATGTGGCAAACTTTAAATGTCAAAATATAAACTGTTGTTGTGTCTGAAAGTAGGAGAAACCAACTGGGAAATGTATTTTCCCAGGAACCAACCGATGTAAAGCCAACCATTTTACTCAGTTTGGAGAGAGTGCAAGCTGTCTCGAGAATTAACCCTCCAGTCTCATTCTGAGCTGTCTTCCCTTTTAAGCATCTCTGTAAAATAATTTAAATGTCAACAAAATCAAATGTTTCAAAATATTCAGCGCTAATCGTTTCTCTCCATCTGCACTCAATTTGGCATTGCAACTGAACACCCTCCAACGCTACTGTTGGGTTGTCACCTAACCTCACCTTAAGGGAGTTCAAAGGTGTAAAATGCACGCTAAAGGACTGATCTCTCTGCACACAAATTTCCTCAAAGCCATGTTGGACATATGATGTGGAGATGCCGGCGTTGGACTGGGGTGGGCACAGTAAGAAGTCTTACAACACCAGAATCAAGTCCAACAGGTTCATTTGGAATCACTAGCTTCCGGAGCATTGCTCCTTCCTCAGGTGAGTGAAGAGGTCGGTTACACAAACACAGCATATACAGACAGAGCAAATGATGCAAGATGATACTTTGAATGCAGGTAATTAAGTCTTTACAGGTCCAGATGGTGCGATTGGAGAGAGGGATAATCACAGGTTAAAGAGGTGTGAATTGTCTCAAGACAGGACAGTTGGTAGGATTTCACAAGCCCAGGCCAGATGGTGTGGGGTGAATGTAATGAGACATGAATCCAAGGTCCCGGTTGAGGCCGTACTCATGTGTGCAGAACGTGGCTATAAGTTTCTGCTCGGCAATTCTGCGTTGTCGTGCGTCCTGAAGGCCGCCTTGGAGAACGCGTACCCGAAGATCAGAGGCTGAATGACCTTGACAGTTGGATATCAATCTAGGCAAGCTAACCGCCATTATAAAAGAATAGCCAGATATCTCCTGCAGTGTTTAATTTGAAATCATTTCAAAGAGATGGGTTCTGTCAACAAAGTTCCTTACTTTCAGCTTCTAGATTTTTTTAAATGGTGTTTCTGCGCCAGTTTATAGTATGGCTTAATTTGCACAGAAGAAATTAAACTGCTATCCGGATCTGCTCTCCTCTGATTCTGGCCTCTTGAACATCCAGATTTTAATTGCTCCGTCATTGGCGGGCCACGTGTTCAGCTGCCTGGGCTCAAAGCTCTGCAGTTCTCTTCCAAAACGTCGCCATGCCTCAATCTCTTTTCTCCTTCTGAGATAATCCTTAAAATCTACCCCTTTGTCTAAACTTTTAGCCATCTGTCTTCACACATCTCTTATGACTGGGCGTGAAGAATGTTTTTTTAAAATCAACAATGCTCTTGTTGAGCACGCTGAGACGTTTTACTATATTAAAGACACAATATAAATCCAAGGTGTTGTTCTTTGTCCGATCCTTGATATTCGGTTGATTTAGCCAGCGGTTCGAGAGGCCAAGGGGAGCCTGAGATCTATCTCACAGCATTTTGCAGACCTGTGCTTGTTGAGCATTGGAGAGTCCCTGCTTGTAACACGCAGGGGCTGAGGTAGTTTGAACTGTGAGCTGCCAAAAAGTGTAACCTCACTGCCTACCCGGCAGTGGAGTGATGAACTTTCACCTGCAGTCCAGGGATAGTACATGGTGGAACTTGTACTATGTGGCAGGGGATCATAGCCTTAAACTCCCAGCCACGCCAATCAGGAGAGAGGTTGGGAAACACACCTTTGCACAAAAAGTATGAGAGAAGAATGGAAAGCTCTCCCACAAAAAAGCAGCATATTTTAGTTCAAATAATAGTTTTAAAAATGAGATCAATAGATTTTTACTAAGGATATGGGGAAAAGATAGGTAAATGGAGTTAAGGTACAGATCAGCCAGGTTCTAGTTGATGGCAGAACAGCCTTGGATGGGCTGAAGGGTCACACTGGATAATATATTTATATTTATCTTAAAGGTAAATGCCATTTATACATTAACTTACTCGAATGAAAAGACATGCGCAAGGCCATGATAGTTAAACATTGATTTTCTGCATTCATTAGCTTGACCTATCGACAGGATTTCAAATAACTCCTTTTACTCATTCTGCTCACAGAGTCACGGAGGCACTATTCAGTGACCCCGTTGTGCCCGGCGCGGATTCAGACGTAACGGGTGAATCGCGTGTGAGCCCCAAATAGGGATCTGGCCGGGTGCGAAGCCCTCACGGGTGTCTCCCAAATACTTCCGCTTGGTGTGATCTGAATCTCGCCCTCGCTGGTAACGGCTCATTTAAATACCCATATTCACCTGGTGTCTGGTACGCACGGTCCATGCCAGAGAAACATCGCCAGGGCGCCATTGGGTAAGGCCCACACAAATGTGGACCGTATGTAACGGAACCTGGGGTCGGGGGCTCCCAGGACATTGCCGACTCCTGGGTGGTTGGGGACAGTGCAGGGTGGCACCTGGGCACTCCCCTGGGCCTCTGGGCACCCTGACGGTGCCATCCCGGTGGAACTGCTGGGGGCACTGCCATGGCGCCAAGGTGCCCAGGTGCCAAGTTGACGCTGCCAGGCTTCGGGCCTGGGGGGAGGGGAGGCCTTGCCACTGAGGTGGCCGGCTGGAAGGGGGTGAGGGGGGAGAGAGATCGGGGCTGCCGCTCAAAATGGTGCCCCCATCTGCGGGCAGCATTTCCTGCTTGGCAAGCTTCAGCTCACCACCAGGAAATCGCTCCCAAGTGCGGCCTCGGCAGAGAGAATCTGCCCAAGGCCAGAAAAACAGCAACCTGCTGTTGTCGTGCGCTGCCGAGAAACACCCGCTAAACGCCTTGCTCAACAGACTTTAATTTGAGTCAGCAGAATCGCTCCCAGAATCTTTACCCTGCAGAATTCCCTTTTAAACACCGCGATCGGATCTGCCTCCATCACCCACTCAGGAAGTTCATTCCAGACTCCAGCCAAGTGGAAAACATCTTTGTCACTGCCCTGCTGCTCCTCGGCCTATTGTTTGGAATCTGTTCCCTCTTGTTTTCGATGCTCTTGAGTGGGAGCAGTTTGTCACTCTTGACCCTGTTTGTACCGCTCGGGATCTTGAACCCCTCCATCAAGTCTCCTCTCGGCCTTTGCTCCAAGGGAAATAGTCTCAAACTCTCCCGTCTAACCTCACGGCTACAGCTGTTGATCCCTGGAATCATTCCGTCAGGAATTCAGGAGAACCGTCTTTACCCTGAGAGTGGTAAGAACGTGAAACCCACTCCCACGGGGAGTGGCTGGGATGAACAGTGTGGATGCATTTAAGAGGAAGCTGGATAAAGACATGAGTGAGGGAGGAATAGAAGATGGGGTGGGACGAAATAGAGTGGGAGGCGACTCGAGTGGATGATATACACCAGCATGGAACAGTTGGACTGAACGGCTTATTTCTGGCCTGGACATTCTGTGCCATTCAATGTATTCCTGAGGTGACTGAGCAAATGTGTTTTGTGCTTCCTTGTGTTTAGTGTTAACATTCAAAGCACTTATGGCGTGTGCAGGATGAAACCCCATGCTCAGCGATGCAGACAACTTTAAGTCAGGTTTCCAACATTCACCGACAGTACATTGCCTCACTAAAACCATTATGCAAGTTGCAAGCTGAATCTGCTGTTTGAAACATTTCCCCAGCACCTATTCATCAGTGCTTATCTTCACGGCCAGCTCTGCTTCAGGGCTGAGATCCATTTTCACAAGCAGGTGAATGTCTTTAAGTAATGGCTGAGTACTAATCTAAATAAGTATGGTGCCAATGGCTGCGTTCCTTGACTGCACTGTGAAATTCTAGGGTGTGTAGTAGGTGGGTGTGTAATAGCCAGGAGTGTAACAGGTGGGTGTATAATGGGCAGGTGTGTAGTGGGAAGGTGGGTAGTGGGCAAGTGTACAATGGTTTGGTGTGTAACAGGTGGGTGTGCATGGGTCTGGTATGTAACTGGCAGGTACGCAATGGTTTGGTGTGTAACCATAAGCTGTGTAATGGTTGGGTATGCAATGGGTGGGTGAGCAACAGGCAGCTGTGTAACGGGCACATGCACAATACATGGGCGTATAATGGGTGGGTAGCCAGTGGATATATATCTGGTGGGATATGTAATAGGTGGTTGTTTAATGGATGGGTGGGCAATGGGGTGTTTAATGGGCATATGTGTAATGGGTGTGCATAACAGACAGGTGTATAATCAACAGGCGTGCAACAGGCATGTGTATATCTGTAGGATATATAATAGGCAGGTTTTTAATGGATTATTGGGAAATGGATTTGTGTATAATGGGCAGATGTGTAACAGGCGGGTATGTAACGAGTGGGAGTATGCTGGACCCGTGTGAAACAGGCAAGTGTGTAACCGAAACGTGTGTAACGAGTAGGTGTATAAAGGGCGGATGTGTAACAGGCGGGTATGTAACGAGTGGGAGTGTGATGGACCTGTGTGAAACAGGAAAGTGTGTAACAGATGGATGGGTAATGGGCAGGTGTGTACAAAATGGACAGGCGGGTGTACAATGGGCGGATGTGTAATGGGCAGGAAAGTAACGAATGGAAGTATGATGGACATATGCAAAACAGGCAAGTGTGTATGCGTAATGTGTAATGTATGTGTAATGGGAAGGCGGGTGTGTAATGGGCAGACAGGTGTGTAATGAGCAGGCTGGTGTGTAATGGGTGGGAGGGTGTGTAATGAGAAGGTGGGAGTGTAATGGGCAGGCGGGTAATGAGTGACCAGGTTTGTTACAAGCAGCAGATCTGACTCCTATCCATTTTGTATACTTCCTAACTTTTCACCCTTTATAAGTCCTATGTGTTCAACGAATCAGCACATGAAGGACCCAGGAAGAAAGCTGGTAAGAGTACGCTTATCACACTCACTAGTGTCTACACAATGCAGCAAAGGAAATTTAAAGAACTAAAATGCTGATATTGGTAGCTTGAAAAATAGAATACAATCTTACTGAAATTGTTTAAAGACCATAGAATGTTCTCGTGAAATCAAATTTGAAATAATGCTCAGTTCTGGTCATCACTGAGTTAAAACAAGACATATAACCATCAGTGCTGATAGAGAGGCAGGCAGCAAGATGGTTCCTTCATTAAAAGGGATGAGTACTGAGGAAAGGATTGAAGAAATTCAAGCCTAACAGAAGGCTATTGAAGAGAGAAATTAATTGCAGCGTGAAATATTAAACGGTTTAGATCTTCCAGATAAAATGTGGATAATCTTTCACAATGAGCCCTCGAGTAATGACCAAGGAACAGAAACTCAAATCAATGAAACAGATGCTGGCAGAACTTTTATACAGAGTGATAAATATTTGGCGATTTTTGCCAGATAAGCTGGCTGTAAAAGCATGTAGGTTATTCAGAGGACAGCTCGATGTTGAGATGGGAGCAGTCAGATTCAAGGGGATGAGCTTCAATAAACCGATGGCCCTTTTCTCATGCTTGACTTTTCTAATGTTCAGAGCAAAAACAAGATTATTAGTCACCTGACTGGTGCAGCCGGTTATCAGACTCAAGGCAACATTTCTGCAGTAAATTAGCTGCCTATTTATTGAAGATAAGATCTGCTCACCTAAAATACGAGGGGACATAACTCATGACTTTCTGAGGGGGTAATTTCCTCAGGACTTTGTAATGCTGCCGAATCTATCAACGTGAACCTCGGGTCTCCTAATAACTTTGGAACACACTGCCCAATCTTCCACCATTTTCTGTCCTTTTTCAAAACAATTGGCGCTGGGAGTGAGGTGGCTGAATTTGAAAACACCAATGTTTATTTCATTTATACGATTCAATAGAATATCCGTCCTCTGGTCTTTAACAGTTAAAAATAGTGCCAATTTGACACTTTGAACGCTGCAAGACTGTCACCATTTATATCAAATAATAAAGTTGGATAGAGGAAAACCAATGGATTGATTTAGATTTTAATACTGAAATACGTACACTGTCCATCAGATGTTTGGTTATGGAGTATGAACTGAAACCTACAGCTTTATCTAAACGTCAGATTCAACAAGTGCAAAAGATTACATGAGAATGCAAAATATATTATAAAGAGAATTAAGTGAAGTTCAATAGCCCTCCCAGGAAGTTAGCTAAGAAACAAAGACATTTTATATCTAACTATTAACAGCAGTAATTTAGCAAAAATACAGATATACATGAACTGGAAGTTCCAATAGTAACGTAAGAGTATGGTAGGCAGAATATTGGCACAACAGTGGTTCAGAAGTTGGGGCAATTCCAGGATTTTACTATCAAACAAAACTGAAAGTTGTCACGTTATGTGTCCTTCTTGCGCCCCTCGCCCTACACTGGCTCCAGCAATGGAGCAGCAGGCAGTGACTGAGTGTTTGTGATCTAATGGAATGGTAAGATGATGTCACCAGTTCCAAGAATGAAGTGAGGCCAATTTTAAATTGTTACAACTGAAATGATAAAAGGAAAGGAAGACTTTCGTTTAAGTAGCGTCTTTCAAGGCCATAGGACAACTCAAAGTGCTTTGCAGGCAATTGAATACATTTTAAGGTGTTGTCACTGTTGTGATGTAACAAATGCAGCAGCCAATTTACACACAGAAAACTCCCTCAAATAGCAACGTGACAATCACCGGGTAATTCGTTTTAACGATTGTAGTATTTTAAAAGAGGAGCTTGCAGGCCACGAAAGTACAAAATAACCAAGAGTTTCATTTGGGGAGGTGTTGTCTCACAGGCTGCTAATGTAGACTGACTCAAAAATAGAAAGCACTGGATAATCTCAGCAGCTCTGACAGCATCTGTGGAGGCAGAAGCGAGCTAACGTTTCATGTCTGGATGACTCTTTATCACAGCTGTAATGGAGACAAATATAGACTGACCGTCCCGCCTGCGCAAACTGCCAATGGCATCATCAGTACGTCGCATTATCGAACTCTTGAAGCGATCTTGTTCCAACTTGGAACAACGTGAATATATAACACTGATGGTGGTTGAGGGATAAATATTGACCAGGCCACCAGGAAAGAACTCTCCTGCTCTTCCTTGCAATGGTGCAATGGGCACCATTGTAGCCATCTGCGTCGGCAGACTTGACCTCACTTTAACATCTCATATAAAGAATGGCATTTCACACAGTGCAGCACTCAGTACTGCACTCGGAATATCAGCTTCAATTACATATATTCAAATCCCAAAGTAGGACTCAAACCCATAATCATTTGACTGGCAGGCAAGGCTACTACCCGGCAAGCCCAGCTGAAACCACAGCCATTATTGGGCGGCACGGTAGCACAGTGGTTAGCACTGGCGTTTCACAGCGCCAGGGTCCCAGGTTCAATTCCCGGCTTGGGTCACTGTCTGTGCGGAGTCTGCATGTTCTCCCCGTGTCTGCGTGGGTTTCCTCCGGGTGCTCCGGTTTCCTCCCACAAGTCCCAAAAGGCGTGCTTGTCAGGTAATTTGGACATTCTGAATTCTCCCTCTGTGTACCCGAACAGGTGCCGGAATGTGGCAACTAGGGGATTTTCACAGTAACTTCATTGCAATGTTAATGTAAGCCGACTTGTGACAACAAAGATTATTATTGTATTTTACAAACTGTCCTGTTTCAGTCTCTTATGCTGTGCAGTTATGTGACTGCCTTGGAAGTGGAGTACAGAATCATGCCAGTGACTTAATTTGATTGATTTGTAACCACTATTAAATGCTGTCCATTAAAAATGATTTGAAAAAATTAGCAGTGATTGTTTCCAAATCAGCTGTCGTTATTCGGAAGGATTCAATGACATTAGAGGGAGTGCAGAAAAGATTTGTGGGGATTGTTCCAGGGTTGGGGAAACCTCAGTTACATAGCTAGATTGGACTGTTCTCCTTCAAGTAGACAAGGTTGAGAAGAGATTTGATAGAGGCATTTAAAAATCATTAAGTATCTGGACAGAGCAGACAGGAAGAAACTGATGGATGGAAACCCAGAGGACACTAATTTAACGTGAGTGGTGAAAGAAATAACGGTGGCTCGAGGATAAACGTTTTTTACACATTGAATGGCTAGGGTTTGGAACACACAGAGTGTGGTGGAGGCAGGTACGATCCAGGCTTTCATATAGGACCGAATAATCATCTCTAGATTAAATGTTTACAGGGGTAAGGGGACAAGGTGGAGCAGTGGCAATCGATGAGTTGCTCTTGCAGAGAATAACACAGGCACAACTTCCTTCTGTGCAGTAACCATTCTGATAGTCCACATCAGCTATTCAGCAACATCAACTTTCATTTAAATAGCGCATTTAACATCCTGAGTTGCCTCACAAGACATAATCAGACAAAAAATTGCACTGATTTCAAGGTGAGAGACATTAAAAGAGGTGACCAAATCAAAGGGTTGGTTACAGAGAGCTGGTTAAGGGATATATCGAGAGGTACAAGCGAGGCAGAGAGATTTCGAGAAATATTCTAGGGATTAGAGCATTGACAAGTGAGGGGTCAGCCACCCCTAGTGGGGAGCTAGAGGTCGGGAGGCCAGAGTTCGAGGAGTGTGGATATCGCAGTCATATAGGGTTGGAGGAAGTTCTAGAGATGGGGAAGGGTGAAGGCATGGAGAGATTTGAACGAGGATGAGAATATTAAAATTAAGGTGTTTCTGGGACAAGAGCCAAGGTTGGGCAGTGAGTACAAGGCTGATGGGAGAAAGGGACAGTGAAATCCATAGAATCATTGATTAACGCAGCAATGAAGGGGATCGTTCAGCCCATCATGCCTGTACTAGCTCTTTGAAAGCTCTATCCAGTTAATCCCACTCTGGCTGCTCCTTCTCAAAGCCCTGCAAATTTTCCCACTTCAAATACTTATTCGATCTCCTTTTGAAAATAACGATTGAACCTGCTTTCATCGCCTTTTTAGGGCAGTGCCTTCCATTTCAAAATAATTCACTTAAAAAAATATACCTCATCTCCCCCGCTGGTTCTTCTGCCAAATAACTTCAATTTGTGTCTCTGGTTACCGATACCCCTGCCACTTGAAAAGGTTTATCCTGATTTACCCTATGTACACCCTCCATAATTCGGATAAAGGAATGCAAAGTGGTGAATGCACATGGGGAAATTTCCTGTTTGACTGCTGTAACTATTCCGAATCCCAGAAAAGTGTTGACCCCATTTTTTAGGGCTTCCATGGTACCTCCAATGAGTTTCAGGCTGCCAATTTCACCAAAATTCACCCCCAGGATTTTGAGGGTTGTTACAAGGCACAAGGGGTTAAGTGGAGTTCGGATTATCAGAAAAACTTGCAGTTCAGACAGCTTACCAATATCATCTCAATCTTGAAATATGATGCACAGATATTATGACTATTCTTTTATTAGTTTATGACACTGGATTGGCTTTGTTACTGGGAATAACAGGCCCGGACAAATAATTGCTTGAAGGGAGACTGCTGTAGATATTAGAGCGAGTGACAGAAAGGGTTTATTTTAACATCTTTAAAATGACAAAGTCTGTGTAGCACCTGATCAATTACTGCATCGTTGCTGTTTGGCAATGTTGGACATTGTAAATCCTTCTCTGCCATTCCTCTGATAAAGCTATTAGCACTTGGCATTAAGTAAATATATCAAATCATAAATAGAAGATATCACTAATAAATCCCGTAGAGAATTCAGGAAAAACCTCTTTACTCAGAGAGTGATGGGAATATGGAACTCACTGCCACAGGGGGTGGTTGAGGTGAATAGTTTAAGGGGAAGCTGGATGAATAGACGAGGGAGAAAGGTACTAATAGGCTGATATGAAGGTGTGAGACTCAGGTGGATCACCAACGTGGACCAGATGGGCCGAGTGGCCTGTTTCTGTTTCGAAAACATTGTGAAATCAGTAGCAATGAATGGTAAATCCCGAAATCTCTGCGATATTATCCAATCGAAAGATGAGCTGCAAGGATCGGTAAATTGTCAAGTTTAATTCCAAGTCTGAACTAGCTGCAGTTATCCGGGGTGCAGTTAGAGACGTTTCAATTGATTTCAACATCCCGAGTCAGGGTGTCAAAATCAATCATTGCATGTCAAATCAAATCCCACTGTGAGAATTCAAAATCAGTTCAAAATAAATTTGGAAATGTGGAAAAGCAAGAGCTTTTGTAAAAACCAAATGGAGTGGCCAATGGGATTGAGACTTTCTTTCCTTACCTGGCCTGGGTATATATGTGACTCCAGTTCCACGTCGGTGACGCTTAACTGCCCTCTGGGGAAGCCTAGCAGTATCAAATCATTTGCTGTCTGTGTTCTCAGAATGACTCGGAGCGTGGATTAAATGCCAGCCTTGCCAACGATATTCGCAACATGAGAATGATTCATGAGTGGGTTACCGATTGGAATGGGCATTACCACGATTGAGAATACTCAGATATGGGCCATGCTCTGGCTGGAGGAGGTTTGGCAGGATTGTGTGTCACAGAGGGCTTTGTCATTATTACAAAGGATTACACAGAACTAGTATCAATGCATAAGTCAGTAATACAATCAACTGCTTCTTCACGGAATCACAGAATTGTTATGGCACCGGAGGCGACCCTTTGGCTGATGGTGTCTACACCAGCTCCCCGAACGAGCATCATGACTCGGTGCCACTCCCATGCCTTTTCCCTGAAACCCTGCATATTGTTTTTATTCAAATAATCACATAATACCCTCTTGAATGCCTCGATCTAACCTGCCTCCCCTACTCCTCCGGGCAGCACCTTCTTTATGCTCCTGTGATTCACTTTGGGATGTTTTCCCATGTTGAAGGTGCTATATAAACTGGAGTTGTTTCTGGACATCAGCAGAACTCGGTGATTGAATTGCTGCCTTAAAACCCACTACCTGATCTCTTGAAATGTTTATCCTCAGGTAATCATCGCTATGTAGCCATGGAAATCCTGTAATATGGAAGGAGGTGGATGACGGCGGAACCTATAGAAGATGTCCTTGTGTTTGAGGGCACATCCTCTTAAAGATTTATTCATTTATCAGGATATGAATGATAAAAGTATTCAACCAGGTGCTTCCTAACTCAAGGAACGATTGCACAGCAAACAACTCTTGTCTGGAAGCAACAAACCCATATTGAAAAATAGGTTTTCCAGTAACCAGAAATGATTATTCCGAGTTCTGCATGTGTGGTTTGTATAGAATTCAAAGATAGAGTCTTGCAAAGATATACATAATATTCGGAGCCCACTGTCAGCCGATATGGTCAGTTAGCCTACAATGAATTCCGCTCACATTATAGACCAGGGAAATAATTAAAACTTGTACAGGAGACAGGAGTGATTAAAGGAATTCCAATCAATTCTCCAGCACATCTCTGAAACATCCAGAGGCAAAGCCACTCAAACAGTACAGCGGGAGAATTCTGATCTGACTTTCTCATTCAGCGTCCAACCCGCCGATACAGAATTTCTGCATCAAATCCTGCTCGTTAACCCCTTGTGAGCCCGCCATTAAAAAAAAATCCCGACCAATTCATTCTGAGAAAACCTCATCCTATTTATTCTCTGTTTGCAAACCGGGAGTTCAATGGATTAAACTGAGGTTCCTGTTTATTAGGAAGGGAGGGGGACACATTCTTCCCACTGAACACCACAAGGCTCGAGATGTTTCATTTCACACTGGCCGAAAAGCCGGAATTTCTAGCGTTGACCGGAGTTATTATTCAATCTTTGGAAATTATTTTGGGTTTTCCTCCATCGAACAGTTGTGCCAGACTCGGCTCCTGCTGCAGTCGGCAAGGTTAAAACGCTGTGGGTGGTCACAACTTGGTCTGAAGTATTTTTTCAAACAGACAGAAACTAATTGAAGCTTCGATTCAGACAATGGTCCCCATGCGGGAACACTCTGGCAATGTACACGGCCCGGTTGGTCGGAGAGATTGTGGGGAAGGGGTGCGCTGAGCAGGGTTTAAAGCGATGCAAATATTTCACACACCGGATTATCACAAATTAAATAGCCCACCAAATAAACATTGTTATAAAAAAAAGATTGCTAACTGCCCAGGTGGGTGTGGCGGTGAGGTTTGAAGGCCAGTCCGATGTTGGAGAATATTAACAATGCACCTTCTCCACTGTCCTGTTAAACTGGAATTGGATTTGCTAAAATTCGACATATTGATGTTGGCTCAACTTCACCATTTTCCCGGAAGAAATATTTATCCCAACGAATGTAAGCGGCACGCAGGCTGTTGCTGGGTGGCGAGGCAGGGTGTGTATTGGTGTGGGGTGTAATCCTCCTCCAGAATGTGTAAAACCTCAGAGAGCACCAACAACTCTGAGCATTCCCCCCACTCCCACTCCTGTTTGGAGGTTTAAGACGTATTTAGAAGATCACTTGCGATGCCAAGTGCTGGAAAATGGGACTAGAATAGTTAGGTGGGTGTTTTGTGACTGGCGCAGACGCGATGGGCCGAAGGGTCTTTTCTGTGCTGTGAATCTCTCTGACTCTGACCATCAGGCTGTGAAGGGAGCGGAAGAGACCATTAAGAAACTCTGAGAGCACCGGGGCTGAGGGCTGAATAAACAACTCTCCCCACCCACACCGTCACTCTCCCCACACTGTCACTCTCCCCACCCACACCGTCACTCTCCCCACACTGTCACTCTCCCCACCCACACCGTCACTCTCCCCACACTGTCACTCTCCCCACCCACACCCTCACTCTCCCCACCCGCACCGTCACTCTCCACACCCACACTGTCACTCTCCCCACCCGCACCGTCACTCTCCCCACCCACACTGTCACTCTCCCCACCCGCACCGTCACTCTCCCCACCCACACTGTCACTCTCCCCACCCACACTGACACTCTTCCCCACCCACACCATCACTCTCCCCACCCACACCGTTACTCTCCCAACCCACGCCGTCACTCTCCCCACACTGTCACTCTCCCCACCCACACCGTCACTCTCCGCACCCACGCCGTCACTCTCCCCATCGACACCGTCACTCTCCCTACCCACACTCTCCCCACCCACACCGTCACTCTCCCCACCCACACCATCACTCTCCCCTCCCACACCGTCACTCTCCACACCCACACTGTCACTCTCCCCACCCGCACCGTCACTCTCCCCACCCACACTGTCACTCTCCCCACCCACACTGACACTCTTCCCCACCCACACCATCACTCTCCCCACCCACACCGTTACTCTCCCAACCCACGCCGTCACTCTCCCCACATTGTCACTCT